>NC_136069.1:1351539339-1353939339 GCF_964261635.1 Lissotriton helveticus | reverse complement strand
AGATATTAAAAAGGAGTCTGGCCGTCGCATTTTGGATTATCTGAAGATGGTTAGTCAAATAAGCTGTGGAGCCACAAAACAGGGCTTTGGCGTAGTCAAGGCGAGAGAGAATAAGTGCTCTTGCCACTGTTTCTCTCGCCAATCTAGGTAGAAGAGGAAAAAAATTCCGAAGAGCCACAAGGGTGCCAAAGGACCCATAGGTACGTTTTTTAATGTTGTTGATTGCTTTATTTCGATATGCATATATCATAAAAGCATTACACAGAAATATATAAAACAGCACATCATATGACATAGACTGTACATTAAAATCAACAAGTAAAAATAGCAATTGATCAGAATAAATTACTGTAAAAAAGAATTAAATCGACATAGACAGTCTTTTTAAGCGAATCAACGTTTTTTAATATGGGCCTCAAATTTTAAGTCTTCCCCAAACCACACCCCCAGATTTTTTGCAGGGTTACCCATGGAGCTAGGAAAGGGAGAGTCCACGGGCCACAGGGATTCTCTAAAATCTCAAGGAAACTGCCCATACAGAAGGATTTCGGTTTTTTCTTCATTGCACTTTAACTGGGTGGAAGCTAACCAGTTAAAAACTGGGGAGAGACAGGTCTGGACAGGGGCAACATCTAAGTCCGTAGCAGGCCAGGTGAACAGCAACTGTGTGTCATCGGCATAGGCTAATATTTTGGCGCCAAGCTGTTCAGCCAAGACAATCAGAGGTGTCATATATATGTTAAACAGTAACAGACTTAAAGTTGATCCTTGGGGCACCCCGGTGGCAAGAAGCTTGGCCGATGACTCAAACGGGGGCAGCCAGACCTGCTGAGTCTGAAAAGGGAGAAAGGAAGTCAACCACTCAAGAGCCAAACCAGAAACGCCGATATTAAGGACTCATTGGCTGATGTGAGTAAAGCATTGCCTTAGTCTAATTTACTAAGAATCAAGGTCTGAACTAAAGTTTTCTTGACGGAGAGAGGAAGATAGGAAAAGCTTTCTTTATCAGACACACCATGTTAAAGCACCTGCCACTGGCGGTAGTGACCTCATCTTTCATGGATAGGAACTGGTCTATTTTTATGTCAAGATTCTTCAATACTCGTTATGGGGATATGAGCAAGGCCTAATTCTAATGGCCATCATTCAAGACTCCAAAGTTGCTCTGCTTTCCCAAATAATATAATCTCAGTTTTCTCTGTATTTAATTGAAGACAGCTGGTTGCCATCCAGTCTGCTATAGCTTTCATACAATGTGAAAACTGGCTCTTGATCTTCTCCAGGTCATCCCCAAAGGAGATGACAAGCACAATATCATTTGCATATGATATAATTTCAAAACCAAAGGATCTTGCTATGTTAGCCAAAGGAGCCAAGTAGATGTTGAGCAAAGTGGGGCTTAAATAAGAGTCCTAAGGCACTCCCTTGTCAATCAACATAGTGCAGGATCTGAAGGTATCCAGCGAGTTGGCTTAAATTCTGTTACTTAGGAAGTCTTGCAGCCATTAGAGAGCTGTGCCAAAGATGTCAATGTGATTGCAAAATGTATCAACAGGGAGTAGCTTCATGGGCGGTGTTTTGGGGTGTGACACCCCCCAAATAAATGCATTCTCTTCTTGGTAGTTGGGTCTTGGAGCCCCGAGCTGGGTCTGCAATCCCTATGTTGGTTTTTCTCACCCTAAACCCAAGAATGAAAGAAAAATTAGTGACCTTAGATGTAAATGTAGGAGAGAGAGACATAGATACCCATCTAATGTCTCATTTTCAAAATGAGAAACCAGATAATGTAGAAAATATTCCCGTATTCCTTGCTTGTCCAAATTGTGTTTTCCTAGACAAATATTTAATTCACAAATCCTCCTTTTTCTTTATTATCACACATGAACTACTTTTAAATACTTGCATTCAGGATGTGTGCTGTACAAGCACCTCTTATTTTTGATTTAATAGACTATAATGTTGCTCCATCTATTGTAAGTATCTAGGCCACATTTAGGGTTCAAATGTCTAATGATTTGGCTCTTAATTCATTAATAGCATTGGTATTGGGGGATAGCACTTTTAATAAATGTATGTCTATGCAGTGTTATAATCTTCTGTACTAAGATTAAATATCTCTGCATGTTAAAGAAATACACTTTTGTATTTTGAAGCAATTCTATCATATTTTTACATTATGTGTGTTGCACGATATTGATGCCAACAGTGTTCATGGCTCTGCTTCTGCACTGACTCTTAGAGCAAAGACAGACCCATTGATCTGTGCTGGCTTGGCTTGGCTTGGCTCGTCCTATTAATTTTCCTGCACACCTTCCTCTGTTTGTGAATCGAGCTTAGTACATGGGTCTCTCAGTCAATTGATTACATTATTTGTACCTGGCGAGCACTAGTAACATGGAGTCCTGCCCACATGGATCAATTTGACAACTCTATGACTGAGGCTTCTTTTAGCAGTGATGAAGACTAAGATACTCCCCAGTAAGTACAATAAGTGCTCAGACAGACCAGACCACAATTTCGTAGAGTTGGTCAGTGACAGACGCAATATGGCTTTAGGTGCTGGAAAAAAGCGGCGGGAGTGCAAGAGTGCAGTGAAATTGACAAAAGAAATAGGATGGGTGGAGAGGAAGGGTCGTCATGAAGAATTATGCAGTGAAAACACATTTAGGACAAGTGATCCCAGGGCAGAGACGTCAGGCTGTACTGTTGTGTGCTACCATAGTTGTGACTGCCCAGGGAGAACTACCAAGCTGTAGCTTTAGGGGGTGTGTTAGTGGTGTGACACCCCTCCAATGCATGCTTGGTTTGCTAGTTGGGACTGGGGGCCCTGAGTCGGGTTTGCTTTGTCTGTTTTGTGTTTTCTCATCATTCTCATTCCACTAAGTGATTTTAAGTTGTTCATTTTTTGGATTGGGTACATATATATATATATATATATATATATATATATATATATATATATATATATATTACCTACTGGCGGTCGCCAGTAGGTATATATAGTTAGGATTTTTTCTCTATGGGAATTTTGAAAATTCTATGTCTAATAACTTTGGCGTTTGTGGACGGAATTGGCTGAAATTTTCAGGAAAATGGCACATTTCGTTTCTGAGCAGCCCTTGGAAATTTGGGGGGGTTCGTCAAGGGGGGGCCGAGAAAAAAGGGGGGTCCCAAAACGTGTTTTTAACATTGAGTTTTCCATAGGGCGGTTGGCCTCACTTTTAGCCCGAACGGCTGAATGGATTTGCACGAAACTTGGCAAAATTGTAGGGACTGGTAGCCCGATGTGCCTTTTGTAGGTCTCAATATATGTGCTCCAGTGGATTTTGAGAAATTAACGTTTAAAAAAAGATATATATCTGTAACAGCGGACCGGGCAGCGTCCCAGGACGCGTACTTTTCGCGCAACGGAGCTTTGTGAAGCGAAGCTGATTGGTTCTCTGGCGTCTGTCAACATTCCAAAAAGTCCGTAGCGGCCGCCATCTTGTCTCTCGGTAGGATCGAGAGACAAGAGGAGGCCAAAACAAAGGGGGAAATAACCATAAGGGGGCATAGTAGATCCTCGCTGACCCCCTAGGTTTGATGTGGAGGTTTTAAAAGGGCCCCACGGGGCAAAAAAAATAATAATAATAATAATCGAACGGCTGAATGGATTTGCACGAAACTTGGCAAAATATTAGGGACTGGTAGCCCGATGTGCCTTTGCTAGGTCTCAATATATGTGCTCCAGTGGATTTTGAGAAATTAACGTTCAAAAAAAGATATATATCTGTAACAGCGCTCCGCTTCGCGTAACGGAGGTTTGCGAAGCTGATTGGTCATTCTGTCACTGGGCTATAGTTGGGCTACATCTGGCTGATATTTGGGCTACATTTGTTTTTTTGTGTGTCTGGCGGCCATCTTTGGGCTACATTGGGCTACATTGGGCTTCATTGGGCTACATTGGGCTACATTTGGGCTCCAACATATATATAGGCCAATGTAGCCCAATATATATTTTTCAAAGTTAATTTTCGTAAAAACCACTGGAGCATATATCTTGAGACATAGCAAAGGCACATCGGGCTACCAGTCCCTACAATTTTGCCAAGTTTCGTGGAAATCCATTCAGCCGTTCGAGCTAAAAGTGAGTCCAACCGCCCTATGGAAATGAAGGAAATGAATGGGTAATTTGTAATTAGCAAATAGCTAATCGCAAACTAGGAATGGTAAAGAATCGCTATTTATTCCTTAAAGTTCGCTATTTAAGAAATGCAAAAAACTTTGATGATACATATGGCGGTTCATCTCTAACAAGATAAGAAGCATAGGGATACATTTATGATGACTGGCGCATCACCAGGGATGTGTTAGTCATTCTGTGCCGCTGTTCCGTCACCTATGGTTTGCTGCATTTACAATGCGGCGCATCATGGGGCAAAAACAGCACAGATGCGTGATGTATCTGTGCCGTAAAGGTGGCGCATTGCTGGAGTTGTATCGCAAGTGTGATGAAGCTCCAGCAAGGGTCGGGGGTGCCCCTGTCGCAGGGTTTCTGTTCTCACACAGAACTGTGGACAGAGGATTGGAACCTCGGCGAATTAGGGTGTCCCAAAACTCACGTTAGTAATCAAAAACTCCTTAGCAAGCTAGGTACAGTGTCACATTGGATATAACAAACTCTCAATGTTTAGACAATCCAGAATATGAACTTATAGTACCTCAGGATACGTGGAACTCATGAACAGTCGGTCGTTATATATTTCTTAGAAACCAGAACATGGAGTTAAGAAGAACACATGTGTATTTGAAATGTTTATTTACTAATGCCGTCTTCTCAGGCGTAGTATCTTAGATAATACAAGTACACATATTATCAGTAGCAAAATTACCAGCATAGTTACTAGTACATAAAAAGCGAATGGTGATAGTATGTTAACATGCTGTAAATGAATAAGAGTTAGCAACACTTATAAGCAGCCGCGGGCCGTGGAGGGAGTTACGGTGAGGCAGGGAGGCGGGGAGGGGGAGAAGCAGGGTGGAGAATACAAGTACACATATTATCAGTAGCAAAATTACCAGCATAGTTACTAGTACATAAAAAGCGAATGGTGACAGTATGTTAACATGCTGTAAATGAATAAGAGTTAGCAACACTTATAAGCAGCCGCGGGCCGTGGAGGGAGTTACGGTGGGGCAGGGAGGCGGGGAGGGGGAGGGGCAGGGTAGAGAGGGCTGCTTATATCTCACCCTCCCTAATACACATATTATATTATTTGCTAAGAAGGTCTCTTTGTGTTGGTTTAGGGCGTGCCCATACTTTAGTGTCTTAGATTTGAAGGAATCACATCAGCATACACCAGCTCTCTCTTCATGTGAACCGCATCAACTGTTGTGTATGTGTGTTCGGCAAAGCAATATAAAACCCGCCTCATGCCCAGAATTGGCAGAAGTTGCACTTATGTTATGAGTATGAAGTCGTGGAGATCAGACCTCATAACAATTCTGTATCGTGTTGTTCTTGAAACTTTAGCACTCGCTGTACAGATATAGTTTAACAAGCAAAGCAGATAGTAGAGCAATAACATATTATTCTCATGTAAACCACGATGAACTACTAGGTGGAAAGCTAAAGCAACAACTAAGTGTCGTGTGCAGAAGTTGCAAAAAAGGAAAAATGGCGTTTAAACCGGTAATGAGCCCATGCTAACTTAACACGGTGTAAAGATATCCAGGACCTAGATGACACCTCCCCATGATCCGGAAACGAACTGAATAAGATAATAGAAGTGCCATCTCATGAGAGCAGATTGCAAGTTTATATGTGGACGGTCCGCAAGGTAAAGCATTAAAAGCTAGGAAAATTTAATGCTAAAGAAAAATAAAACAGCCAAGTACTTTATCGAGTCTTAAGCCAATAGGCAAGGTAAATAATAAAAACTTGACAAATAAGTCAATGAATTGTCAATGAAATGCTAGTACTCAGCATATCAAACATGAAAAAGGTCTATGACATAACTGTGTATGCAAAATAAGCTGCAACAGCCTCCAATAGGAAGTCACCGTCTTCATCCGAAAACAGTTCAGCCATCCAATTTAAAAGCGGAAAAGAACATACGTGCTCTCCCAGCACCGGATCCTCTATCACCATCAGAGGACAGCTCGGTGGGTTTTCAAGAAAGCTCTGTTCCAAGAAAGACTGTGCTGCCGCCAATAAATTCCAGGGACCAATTAGTCCATGCATCAATGCCACAGCCATAATCCTTTCGCCAGGACAAACCAACTCGTGAGTAATGATAGGAGTCATCAGCTGATTAAAGTCGACGTCAGGAGAAACCGGTCCGCAGAGACACAAATCAATGGCCCAATCGAAATCACAGGTCAGGCAGTGAAATACAGGCTGGACACAGGTGAAGTAGGAGAATCGAAAAGATAACCCATATGCCGTGCTTAATATCGCCAACGGCATTGTGCCATAATATTCTAGCATGCGATTGCGGAACAGTGTCAGCAGCTGCAGGGTGGGAGGTTGCATAGGAGGGACATCCATATTTAAAAATGTAAAAAAGCACAAGAGCGTCCGCTGGTAATGCAAGTAAAAATGCCAATCCACGAAGCAGAGTGGAGAAAATAGAATGAAAGAAAGCAGGGATGATTTTCTCAAATGAAGTCACGAGACCACTGGTAACAACTTTAAAAAAGTGCGCCAGGGCCTTTGTGGAGGATGCGTTAAAGATAGTCCGAACCATCTTGCTGAAATTGAAAGGCAAATCTGAATTGAAAAGGGTCTGCACCTCTGTACGGGTGTTCGCTATGTGAAGCACGAAAGTTTCACGGGCCGAACTCAAGGCCACCTCTCTCTGAGACAAAAGAGCTCTTATTCTTGCCATGCCGTTGAAATCTCTCCCAAGGTTGGTATTTGTGGCCAGATTGAAAACTCCCTATGTTCATGTGTGGGAGAAAATAGAACATTTCTGCAGCAAATAACCCGTTCACTTACTGTTACGATAAAAGGAATACTTTTAATTAACTCAGAACAATCTTCATTATTGAGCATCAAATAACTACCATTTTCCAACAACTTGAACGTGGGGATGATAGCAGGAACTGGCGTGCCTTGCAACATGCAAGCCATATTTGGTCGGTGTTTGTTGCATGAACCGTGTAACTGTATGTGCCTACACATTAGTGAATGATCTGGCGTCTCAGTGCATTCCTCTCCATTCAGATAAACTTCTTGATCATCTTTGAAACATCTGTATGTGTATGGAAGCGACCAGACCTCATGAAGAAAAGCACTACCTAAAGGTTCATAACGACCTATTGGTATATATTTCATACAATTTGAAAACTTATATAAAGCAAAAGGCAGCGTTATTAAACCGTGGATAAGGCACGTTGCCAAAAAACCCGCAATCCTCTGCTGATGATGTCACTGAGCATGTCATGAATGATGTAATATGTGACATCATCAGCAGTGGATTACGGGTAATAGTATCTCTAGTTTACTCCCCTATAGCTGTCTTTCTTTTAACATAAGTGTCTGTTTCCTTCCCTTATACTTACTGTTTTTGGTTCGCTTCCGGTTCGCGTACCGGCGAGCGAACTGGGAAGCGTACTACGAGAAATAGAGGTTGGCACAGTTCCAAATATTGTACCAATTTTTTAATAACGGGGAGGTAGTTCTTAAAAGAACTTTTTTTTTTATTGTTTTTGTTGTTTTATATTTTTTTTATTATTTTTCAGAACATTTTTTTACTTTTTTTGAATTTTTCTGAACAGTTTTATATTTTTTGGGGTTTTTCTTGGAGGGAGCAATGAAAACGATTCATTGTAAAGGGCTCAACAGGAGCAACAAAACAAAAAAAAAGTATTTAATATTTTGGGCGTTTCGTACAAACTTGCATATGATAGTCAATAGCTCTGTTGATCAGAGTGATGCTTCTTTCTCCGTAGCAAATGAATCCATCGCAAAATACGCAGATGTGTTTTACTTCACCAAATCTCATTTGTATATTTGGCACCATCTCCCTGCCCTCTGGTCCCGTTACTTCCGGTACAACAGATCTTCTGGCCATAATAGGGAGATTATCTAGGTCGTTCCGAAACTGTGCAGCACTGTAGTTGTTAGGATGCCACCTAGTCATATGGCGATGCATTGTGTAGTTTCCGAAACTGTATTTTTTCTCGGTTCCTCTGGACAGTCTATCTTGACATATAAGGCAAGTTACGTATCTTGCATTTACTTTTTTCTGACCTTTGGGAATTTAAAAAAATTGCCAAATGAAGTTTTCTTTCCGGTGAGACGTCCTGGGTTCCTCAGGCAAAAACTGCCTCTCTTCCTGCTCTTCCTCGTCTTCCTCTTCTTCCTCTTCTTGCTGAATTATAACTTGAGCAGGTGGTCCACTCTTCCTTGGATGTGGTGGAGGTGGTGGGGAAGCACCAGCTGAAGCTACTAAAGAAGCCATTGCTCAGTGATCACAAAGGGTCTTTCTCTCACAATGATGAAAGTCAGAGTGAGGAAAGAAGGAGGAATTTTCATCATTTGGGAAAAACAAGAGTTCTCAACCAATCAAAAGTGTTCATTTTAGATTATATGACCTAGTCTTACATCATTAGGAAACCAAAAGTGAAATGAACCAATGAAAAGTGTTATTACCAAGTCACATGACTTGCTGTGTTTACGTTAAGCGCTTTGCAGGGCCTCCCGGTTTGCTTCCAGAAACCTGCGCTTTGCGACTCGCTTCGCGTACCAGTTCGCTAACGTAGCACGTCATATGACGTATCACGCGACAACGTGAAACGTCATGCGGACGGGAGGCGTCACGATGTTGTTTTCTAACGCGGCACTTGCGGTAAAGAAACGTTTACCGGCTCGCGGTCTATTTCGCGGCATCAAGGTCAGCTAACGGGAAGCTTCCCGATTCGCGAAGCGGGAACGAAGAAAAAAAAATATTTAAAAAAAAAATTATTCATAAACATATAAAATATATTTTTGGATTTAAAGAAGAATACATTTTACAGCTACAGATATTAGCTGTTAAAAAACCAATGAAATTCACTGAAAAAACCATAGGTTATAGACCATATATAGTTAGGAATTAGCATTTACAAAACCTTGAAAATTCACTGAAAAAACCATAGGTTATAGACCATATATAGTTAGGAATTAGCATTTAGAAAACCTTATTTTACTCACACAAAACCATTGAAATTCCATATATAGTTAGTTGCACTAACTATATATCGCGCACCCGCAATCCACTGCTGATGATGTCACATATTACATCATTCATGACATGGTCAGTGACATCACTGATGACATCACTGATGACATCTCAAATGACATCACTGATGACATCACTGATGACATCTCAAATGACATCACTGATGACATCATGACACACCAATACCAGTTACTACATACGCACTCACTGATTCCTACGTCTACACACACATTCACTCATTCACCCATACAATAACTCATACATACAGTCACTTATTATTACAACACTATCATATGCACTCATACACCTATGCAGACAGTCACACACTGCCACTCATCCATGGAGTTACTCACACACCAAGTCAGTCCTGTAAAGAATCAATCACACTTCCATTTCTTCATCTATACAGTTAAACACAGAACACCATACTTCAGTGACATCACTGATGACATCACTAATGACATCTGAAATGACATCACTGATGACATCTCAAATGACATCACTGATGACATCATGACACACCAATACCAGTTACTACATACGCACTCACTGATTCGTACGTCTACACACACATTCAGTCATTCACCCATACAATTACTCATACATACAGTCAGTTATTATTAGAACACTATCATATGCACTCATACACCTAGTCAGTCCTGTGAAGAATCAATCACACTTCGATTTCCTCATCTATAGTTAAACACAGAACACCATACTTTTCACACATATACTAACACATACTTACTCTCTTATACAATCACTGATACAAGTACACATTGATATGCACAGAGTCACACACCTCCCAGCCAGCCACACACACACTCAGTCTTCCATACATCCAGTCATTCTTCAATATGTAAAACGTATTTAAACTTTACAAAAACACACAGACACTAGATGATGTCATCAGTGATGTCATTTGAGATGTCATCAGTGATGTCATCAGTGATGTCACTGACCATGTCATGAATGATGTAATATGTGACATCATCAGCAGTGGATTGCGGGTGCGCGATATATAGTTAGTGCAACTAACTATATATGGAATTTCAATGGTTTTGTGTGAGTAAAATAAGGTTTTCTAAATGCTAATTCCTAACTATATATGGTCTATAACCTATGGTTTTTTCAGTGAATATATATATATATATATACATATATATATATATAAATAGTGACCAGTTTATTAAAAAAGTAGTAAATCTGCAAATTTCATTCAATTTGAAATTCTCAAACATTGGCAGTAGTAGGCTTAGAAAGTTCTTCCGGTCTCAAGTTTCCAGGCATACTACCGTCTTTCTAACACCCAAAAGATTATGGGATGAATTCTTGCAAATAGTTTAACTAGTGACAATCGCTTGGGGTAGCATTCCAACCCATCGTTTCTTTACCCACTTTACACTCTAGACAGAGGCCCACCTAAAGGTAATCAGTACCCACGAAGTCTTCTCTGGAAACACACCATCCAAAACTTTGGTCATCTCACATGCCCATCCTGCAGCCCACTGCTTTTTTGTTGGGAAATGTGAGATTCACCCTTTCCCCGAATCTCACTGACTAAGCTACGCCTCTGTGTATCAAACAATGTGTTCATTAGAAATCCGTTTTCAAAATATTTTATTTTGTTGAAGATCATAGTGCCCTATGAATTGCAGTGTTATGATCATTAGCTATTGATAACCTTTTCTCCCAAGATTGCTAAGCATTTATTTACATCAGGGTCATTACATATTTAATTCTTCATCCGCTATATGTATCAACAAACCATTTTGCATTTCCTAAATAGCGAATTTTAAGGAATCGCTATTTAGGAAATGCAAAACGGTATGTATGTACAAAATCGCTTTCCAATAGCGATTCCTTAGCATTCCTAATTTGAGATTAGCAAATTGTCATTCGCAAATTACCCCTTCATTTCCATGGGCCAAGAGGCCCATAGGAATGAAAGTGCAATTTGCGATTAGCAATTTGCTGATCGCAAATTAGGGATTTTTCCAAGGGTGCAGGGGTGTCTCAAGAACACCCTGCTGCACCCCTGAAAAAGACATTTGGGGGCATATGGCGCACATACATGCCCTAAGGGCATGTATGGGCGTCATATGGCACCTTTGGTTTTTTTCAAAAAAGCTTTTTGATAAGAATTCGCAAATTACCACCAACTAGAAATTGGTGGTAATTTGCTAATCCTTAATGGCATTTTTTCCATAATATTTGTTTGATACATTGCATTTAAGGAATTGCAAAATTTGCAATTCCTTAAGTGCAATCGCAAAATAAGGATTAGCAAATTTTGCTAATCCTTATTTTGCATCAAACTTGTTTGATACATTCCATTTGTCTATTTAGCATTCGCAAAGGCCGAAATTCGCAGAATTTCGGCCTTTGCGAATGCTAAATAGCTTGATACATATAGCGGTTAGTCTTTTCACAAATTATATCCAGGCCACATTTACATCCCCCCCCATAACGTAGTGGATTAACGCCTTAACGGAGGCCGCGATTTTGCGGAAGTGGGTGGGGTTGCGTCGGCCATTGGCCGACGGCAGCACTGGGGAGGTAGTGCTGCCGTAGGCCAAAGGCCGACAGAAGCATGGAATGGGTTAAAAAGTATTCATTGTTAATTATTTACCATGGAGGGTCCTGTGAAAATAGACCAATTCTGACAAAATTTTATTGTTACACAAAAATGGATATAAACTTGTGTGCAAGAAAGTTAAAATTTCTAAAGATAGAGTCACAAAAGGTTTTCTGTGTTAGGATCACCCTATTCCAGCTTTCAGAAACAGCCAAAAAGGGAAAAAGCAGATTTTTCACCACTATCTTTGCATATTTCTAAGCAGTAGCCAATATTTCCTATTATGGTTATTTTTACCATCTTTCAGTTTATGGGGCGAACTGATGTAAAACCCATGATTGAACCAAAAAAGCTATATCTTGTGAATAATAGTCAAATTCGGCACTCAAGAACAGGTAATTTGCATAAAACACTCAATATTTCAAAAGGATTGAGACAGCTGAACAGGAGGAATATGGCGGCAGCAGGCTAGCTGCCACGGTACTCCGCTCCGAGCTCCGAGCCCTAGCAGAGTGTGATTCAGCGGTTACGGGACAAAATGGACATCAGAGAATGATGTGTACTTACTGATACATCTGAAACTTTTAGCCTGTGGAGCTTCACGATGCCTGAAACGCTTCTAGTGTTTTTCTCCCTTTCGTGCCGTTTCCTTTTTGTCTTGTGCAGCATTTGGGCGGCGGCACTCCCAGGTTAATGTGTTTCGCCTCGGGGGGCGTGGTGCAAGCTGACCCAGGGGTTCTTCGAGTCAGAGTCTCGGCAGTCTTACTGAGGGAGACGCTGGGAGGCTTGTGGCCGTGGTATCGGGCTGCCCTGGAGCTCCGCCAAGGTAGGCGGTTGCGGAGCCTCTGGAGAGACTCTCATGTCAGTGCTACCAACTCCGCTACCTCTAACAACGCCATAACATCGACGGCGGCGGTAGCAGTGGAATTAGCAGAGTCAGAAGAGGTAGCAGAAGCAGCGACAGCGACAGTGACTGCAGCGCCAGGGGGGATTTCTGGAGATGCCGTCTTGCTGGATGCTGAAAGAGGAAGTGAAGGGGAAAGAGGAAGGGGGGCAGGCAGCTGGGGTGCAAGCTACAGCAGTAGCTCCTTTGACCCCCTTTACTGCGCTGCTAACCACATGTAAAGGAGCACAGTGTAAAGGTGCCAACAGAGCAAAAAATTACCGTAAGAAGAAGGGGTGGGAAGGGGACTATCAGCAATTCAGATCTCTCAAACACTTTCTGAGCAGGAGCAAGGGGTTCCTCCACAAGGTATTACAATAATATCAGGGGGCCACGCATTGAGTAAAACCTCCTCATATCACTCAACTGAGGTTAAGGCCAAACGTTCACATATGGGAATCAAGGCAATTAAACCTGTACCTATCTCTAGTTTTAGCATTACGCCCTCACTACGCTCATTTTTTAAAGTTGTTCCACAGGTATTGGATCTGGTTCAAGATCACCCTCCCCCTGTATGTGATTTTACCTCCTCTATCTCAGTCATCCCCGGTCCATTCAGTATCCCTACACAATTACGCCTCCCAGAAGTTTTCCGTGCCTCGCCCCTACCAGGTTTTATGTTAACTCCTGAATCATTTGCACCACCTGCATGGGACGTCCTAGACATTATACCAATCTCTGTACCGGCTATTTTTTCAACTTCAAACATGGAAGGGGCCTTGTCGATTCACCCGGTTTTGGGGGAGAGTGTAACATCTTGCCGTAATGAACAGGATAACCATGTTATGTTTCCTTCATCTTTGACTGGGCAAAGTGTCTCTAAGGAAGAGGCTACATTGGTCCCTCCACTCAATGAGGTTAAAGAGGTTGGCTGTATACCCTCTAGTAGTAAACAGGGTCCCTCCAACTCATTAGCTGTTGATTTTGTTACCGACTCATGTTCCGGGAGGGGCACAGAACAAGACCAAGTAGGACATGGGAGGGAAACTCTTGAGAAGCAGTTAAATCTTGATAGCTCTCTACAAACAATTTTCGATATTCCGCCCTCTACAGAAGATAGGTCAGTAGCTAGTGGTCATACTCTCCCAATCTCTGATTCATCTTCTAGCATCTCAATGGCTTCCCTGCAGCTCATGTTTTCCACCCTGTCAGCTGATATTAAAAGAGGGTTTGAGGAGTCCGCATCGATTCAGAGAGAGATCGGAAATTACTGTGAGTCACTTGATAGTAAAATTTATGGTCTCACCGCCAGATTGGAGGATTTGGAAGAGACTGTTGGTGCGTTATCCCTGCATCTAGACAATGCTAAGGAGGACATATCGAAACTTAAGAAGGAGGACTTGGCAATAGCGGAAAGAATGGAAACATTGGAAAACAACGCAAGGCGCTGCAACATTAGAATCCTGAACGAACCAGAGGGTAGCGAGAGTTCGGATGTAAAAGGCTTTATCATTTCGCTTTTAAAACAGTCCCTCAACCTTGATTTGTCTGAAGATGAGCTAGCTAAAGATATCCAAATGATACATAGAGACCCTTTTAGGCGTAATCCCCAAAAAACTAAGCCTAGGAAGATTTTGGTGAACTTTCATACTTATGCCCTAAAAGAGCAGGACCTTAACTTAGCTTTAAGGCAAAAATCTTCAACAGGCAAAGGGTTCACCTTCCAGATACGATCTGACCTATGTAGCACTACCCTGGAAAAGCAGTGGGAGTTGGGGAGGAGGATGGAAGCATTCCGGGGCCTGGGCGCAACAGTTCAAATGGGCTTCCCAGCTGCTCTGAAGATCATGTTTAACAACAAGATGTTTAATGTTTGCTCAGTTCAGGCGGCAGATGAGCTGTTGTTGTCTTTAGGGGGGAAAAAGGGGGCCTCTGGTTAGATAAGAGAAGTAGTCTTGAATTTGAATCGAACAACATAAGGTCCCGTATCACTGGTTAGTTATTTGCTCTTCTGTTCTTCCCTCCCCCTCTTCAGCCTTTTCCTAGGTCCTAGGTCTCTTAGTTCTTGGGCTTCTTTAGCCACTTAGTTAGCCACTTAGTTCCCTATCTCTCTAGTGAGAATGTTTAAGTCAGGTTGATATGAGGATCTAAGGAAAAGGGGCAATTGATCGATAAATCAAAAAATAGGAAAAAAGGGATTATAACCTCAAAAAAAAAATCAAATAAAAAAAACCACACTCACTCTGTAGGGGCTTGGGTAGGGGAAGGGGTACCATCAGCCGGACCTGATCCGGTTAGATAGTACAAGGGTTTCTCATGGAAGGGGGGGTATGTTGGGGCACTGGGGGGTAAGGGGCTTGGTAAATAAACACAAAATTTCCTCATTTGTGGTTCAGTTTTTGGCTACTCCTTTTGATAAAATATGTGTAGTTAATTTAAACTTGGCAGGAGTTAGTGTTGATTCTTTTTTCTTTGTTAGATGTAGTGGATCTATGGGTAAGGCAGGATTTTTGACCTATGAGTAATCTCAGGATCCTCTCCTGGAATGTTAATGGCCTGCGCACCAAGCCAAGAGTGAATAAGATCATACAATACTTGCGTGATACGGATGCGCAGGTCATTATACTCCAGGAGACACACTTAATTGAGGCTGAGATGCTCGAATTGGTCAACAAAAATAGGTGGATTGATGTTTCTGTATCCTCTTCCCAAACACTGAACATAAGGGGTGTGACTATCCTTTTCAAAAAACCCATAAATACAAGAATTATTTCGCAGGAGGTGGACTCTGGTGGGAGATGGGTAATTACTACTGTAGACATAGGTGGGGCTCGTTTGACTTTAGTAGGCTACTATGGGCCCAATCGGGATGATCCATCAGCCCTTGAATTATTATTTTCTCATCTTTTACATTTTCCAGAGCCCATCATTATAGCAGGGGATTTTATCATCGTGCTCGACCCCTTGCTTGATAAGTCACCAAGTAGTAGGCAGCAAGCATTATCAAAATCTAGAGCTTTTCTTCTTAACTGTATGAGTCAATATGGACTTACAGATATTTGGAGGGTAAGAGCAGGGTTGGAAATTTTAAATATCGCCACCAATCCAGAATCGACTTCTTCTTAATTAGTCGTAATTTGGTCGACTCTGTAAAAAACGTTAGTTATTTGCCCTTGCATCTGTCCGACCACTCTTCAGTATCTTTGAATCTCTATGGACTAATTACACCTCTTTCTAGATCTTTGTCTTTTGACCGATCCCTTCTCTCGTCTCCAGATGATGTTTCATCTATTAAGTCTGAAACCCGTGAGTTTATGCAAGCAAATATCGGCTCTGCGGATCATTGTATAGTTTGGGATGCTTACAAGTGCTTTCTTCGAGGTGTAATTAAGAATAAGGTTGTGTTCCGAAGGAGGCAATATACTCAAGAAATATTATCCATTGAAACTGACCTACTTGCAGTACAAGCTGAATTAGACACCACCTATAATGCCCCTAACCATGATCTTTCATTGCTACACAAAAACTTGCTTGCCCTAAAAGAGAAACTGGCTTCCGTCCTGAATCAACGTATCCTCCAGAAATGGGAGGCAAGTAAGTTATCTCAATTCGAATATGGGGAGGGTGCCGGCAAATTATTGGCCTGGAAGTCCAAAACTGACCAGGCACGCAACATCATAGACTCTGTAATAACGAGCAAAGGCACCCTCTCTTCAGACTCGGAAATTAGAATAGCTTTTAAGGATTTCTTTAAAAAAATATGTCAGGAGGACAGGAACATCACTATAGACAGTGTAGAAAGATGGTTATAAGGTGTCTCACTACCATCATTATCTTCTGAACAAAGTGCCTTTTTGGACAGGGAGATTACCGAGGATGAGGTCGCGTTAGCTATCCAGGGAAGCAAGGGAGGTAAGGCTGCAGGCCCAGATGGCTTGCCAGCTGAGATCTATAAAAACCTGGTGGCAGAAATATCGCCCTTTCTTGCAGTACTTTTTAATCAAATACTGCAGGAGGGGGCCCTTCCACCAACATCTTGGAATGGCGCATCTATCACGCTTATTTTGAAACCTGGCAAACCTGTTACCCACTGTGGTTCGTATCGTCCCATATCAATCCTGAATGCAGATTATAAAATCTTTGCATCCCTCTTAGCAAACAGGCTGGGCCAGGTTGCCCCTGATATTCTACATCCTAATCAGAAGGGCTTTGTTAGGGGTCGCCAACTTTACGAACTTACTTACGATCTTATAGGCGCCATAGATATAGCGATTAAGGACTCCATTCCATTGGGTATCCTCACGTTTGACGCCACCAAGGCCTTCGACAGGGTCAACCGGACATTCCTGGCGGGGGCCTTGACCAAATTCAGCGTGTGTGAGGGCTTCCGTAGAGTGGTGGAATTGCTGTACAATAGTCCATCAGCCTCTATACTGGTAAATGGGGCCTTGTCTGATCCCTTTGCAGTAACAAGAGGAACACGACAGGGCTGCCCTCTATCCCCTCTGCTATTCGACCTCTATATAGAGCCCTTTGTGCAGAAATTAAGAGAGGATGATACCATCAAACCTTTTATCTATGGAGAGTGGGAAAAGAGGGTGGCCCTCTATGCGGACGATGTCATGATAATGACATCAGAAATCAGCACCGTGTTCCCTGCAGTCATTAAGTTAGCCTTGGAGTTCGGGGAAGTGTCAGGATATGAGGTAAATGCCTCAAAGACTGAGGTTATGGTCTGGAACGATGATGCGAGTGGACTCAATGAACAACTTAGTGAAAGCCTGCGTTATTTAGGGCTAAACATCGTTAAAGATATCACGCAGATTGCCCCCTTGAATTTTGCAGTCATCACAAAAGAATGTCGAAAGCTAATGAGATCTTGGCAACACCTCCCCCTGTCTTTGTTGGGTAGAGTGAACCTGGTAAAAATGTCTATCCTACCGAAGGTTTCCTTTTTATTCAACACAATCCCACTTTTTTTTTACCCTTCCTTGCTGGCTAAGCTGCAGGGCGAAATTTCTTCATGTCTTTGGAAGAATAAAAGTCCAAGGATAGCTTGGAAAAAAATCAGACGCCGCAGGGAGAAGGGCGGGCTGGCGGGCCCAGATTTACAGATCTATGCGTGGGCGTTTCAGCTGTCACACTTACGCATGCTTCTTAAAATGCCAACAGATGAGGGTATTGGTAGTATGTTTTTGGCTCTATTGAGCTGTGAAGGTGTCGGCCAATCTGGTTACCTTTTTAAGTTTGGTGATCCCAAATTTTTTAAAAAGGTAAAATTGAAGGTGCTGTATGGTCCGGCAAGAACTTGGGCTAAGATAAGATCTACAATTAACCTGGGGTATTTTTCTAGCAGATCTCCAATATGGGAGTCACCCTTGGCTTTAAGCTGGGTGTGTGACACACTAACACTCCCGTTAAGAGAGGCTGGAATATCTGTCTGGGGAGATTTGTTCTTCGAAGGCACCTTGCTTCCTTGGGAATATCTAATAAATAAGGTGGGGCCCAACTTATCCAGATTCAAATACCTGCAAATATTGAGTTGGGCTCAAGCTGTTACCACCCAATCCACATGCCGTCTAAACTTGCCCTTAGGAGGAGGTTGTGAACTCGAATCTCTTCTGGTAGATAAACTGCCTGCAAAAAAAGAAATCTCTGTGTGGTATAACTTAATATTGGAGGAGATCGGCGGCAACTTTCACCTTCCAGAGCTATTGTGGGGAGAATCGATGCCAGGCTTGAATGTGAAAGATCTTTGGTTAATGTCCTGCAAAGTACTTTGGGACCTAGTTAAACCTGCCTGGCTTAGAAGAAACCATCTTTTTACCCTACATAGGGCATACTACTCCCCACAGAGGTTATCGAAGTTTTCTCTGGGGGGTCCCGTGGTTTGTGCAAGGTGTGGTTTAAAAGAGGCCCCGGATACGCATATGTTCTTTGATTGCCCCCATCTGGCGCCTTTTTGGGATTCAATCAGTAGCAAACTTTCATCTTCTCTGGGCTTCAACGTAGTGATCGACCTTCGCATTGTCATCTTTGGAGTCGGCGACCAGACTCATAGTCCAGCCAAAAACCTACTGTTCTATTCTATCCTGGCGGCCCGCAGAGAAATATGCAAGCATTGGAAGAAGGCATCCTCTCCTACATTTCACGATTGGTGTAATTCAATCCTTCAGATCTCGGAATTAGACCTCGCCAGAGCTGGGAAACAAGACAAAAGAGCTTTTTGGCATCTGTTGGATTGGTCACATTGAACCTGTTTTTTTTTTTCTTTTTCCCCAGGTCCGATGATTACGTAGCCATGGTTTATTCTCTCTGCAACGCCCGACTACCTGTTGGCATTAGCTATGACAGTAACTGGCTTAATGGTGTCATCTGCCATTTGGGCAACATGGTGGTTTGATGGGTGTGAGCCATTCTTTGCTGTTGGGAAATTGTTACCATCTCCCGCTCGCCTTCCCTGCCAGTCTCGACTGAGGCAGCACGACTGTTCTCTCTATTCTTCACTACCTCCCTTGATGCCTGGCAGCTAGAAACCATGAACGTGAATGAGGACAAAAAAAAATAAAAATATTTCAAAAGGATACACATACTTGAAATAAAAAGAAATAGTAATTATCAGTCGGAAATAGGACAATGTTGTGTAGCAAAAATGTTTTTATCTGTATATGATTGCACTGGAAGTCAAAGTTATGTACCAATATGCCTGGTATACTCTCCCAGAAACATAGATAGTTATTGTTTATAGTTTGTCCAAAAGCCCTCGTAGCCACACCTCATACCCAGACAGAAAAACCAAGCCATGTCTTAGAATGGTTTTTTAATGTATACAAGAATGCTTCTCTTAATACTGGAAAATCTAATGATGAAAGGTATGAAGGAAAGCTATATTTGTTTTTTAAACTACACAAGACTCTGGATTTGGGCATGGGGTATTTAGTACCACTCAGAATTCTCCATTTTGCTGAATGCCATCCTATTCCTCAAAAGTGTTTTTTAGTTAGAATTAGTAACAATAGGAAGCAAAAGATATAGGGCAACTCAATAAATAATAGCACATCTTACTGACTAATGTTTCCTCACTTCTCCCATTAAAAAAAAAAATTAATCACCATGTGTGGTAGGGCATAATGCATGGGGCAGGGAAGAAGAACAAATATCACCATGTTAGGGGAGAATATGATGCTTTAAAACAAAATATAATTTTTTTATAGTGATTGCCTACTATATTTGTGCCTGAGGTGATACAACACTTAAGGTAACTGGTTTACCTCTAGATATTGCTGAAAACTAGAGAACAATGAGTGTCCAGGGTTTTGAGTCTTACATACATTATTAACACTTTCTCATTTCTAAAATGTCCTGCAAACTGGTAAAGTTCTTTCACTTTTCTATGATAGAAAACACAAGAATTTGTGGGGAACACCAAGCAGCATTGTGACACTTCTTGTGATAAAGCTGTGTCCCATATGTAAGAGGGTGCCTATTGCATCGTTCAAACAATGTTCAAACAATGTCCAAAAAACACAACCATGAAAAGGGTGTCAAAGTTGCATTGAAAAAGGCTGATTTTTAAGCAAGCTTAACAGCCTTATTGGAATATTAGGGCAACTGGCGTCCAGGGAGAACTTCTGATCCCAAGTGGCATGTTACCTTTACAGCCCGGTTTTTACTACATTTTATATTAGGATGGCATCTGTTACTACACAGGCCTTGAAAATGCATGCCTTTACAATGTATATTTAGGAAAAGTAATAAAATAAATGTTTAAGTTTAAATATTAAGGAACTTTGGAAAATTAAATGGAGGTCTTGGGGGTTTACCCCCCCCCCCACCAAATACAAAATAGGATGGATCACAAAATATAAAACAATTTTAGAAAAACCTGGGGCGGAAGTTGCAGGGTTTAGCTCCCCGATTGTGGGAATATTAGTGTTTTTAGTAAAATAGTTAAATATATAGAAAGCTGAGGGGGTTATTGCCCCCAAAATTTAATTATGGGAGTATTTATTTTTGGGAGTTGGTTGCTAAGGCTGTAGGGGAGAAGGATGGGAAGTTATTTATTAATGGGTTGTTTTTTGAAGAGGTATTGGTGTTTATTTAATTGTATGGGTGCAGGGTAGTAGACTACATCCTATATTAGTTAAATATTTGAATATTAGGAGTGGCATGGTTGGTTGTAGGAAATAAGGATGGAGAGTAATTTAATTCTGTTGTAAATATTTTACTAAAGGTGTCTGGGAGCTTATTTTTTTGGGTATCCTACTTATGTTTTTAAGGATGCGGCAGTTGCAGAGGTGCACTATGGAGATTGCAGAGGTGTAATCTTCATTATTTTACCGGTGCACTGAGAATTGGGTAGTAGGACTACTAGGCTTCCACTAGATTGAAATTATCATCCTAAGCAGAGTGTCAGGTTCAGCTGATGGGGCACTAGTTTACCACGGCCCAGGCACCAGGATCCCATCCATCAAGGGGATGGTAATGGTTACCTGTGTTTGTACTTATCACAGGGGTTAATATTGCTTTCAGCGATCTGAGTGCATTGATGAAAGTGCCTCAAGGCATTTTCTTTATGGTCCTGATGAAATGCTGTGAATCCCTTCAGAAACCAACAGTGGCATGAAACACGTTGACCTTCCTTGGATGCACTTTGTTTTTTATCAGCCCAACCTCCCCTGAATCTAATTCAAAGTGCCCAGGCAGTTAAAGCCTATTTTAGTTCATATCGTTTTGCCACTCCCTGCACCACATCACACACCATTACCTCTCTCGATAGGAACAGAAACATCTCAGCTGGATCAAATAGGTAGAACATCTTCAATGAAGAGCCTGCCCAATGAGGAGCAGGGCCAATGATGAAGCATAACACTGGGTGTGTGAGGGCTCCATAATCCTATGATGGATACCCCCACAGCCTGGGATCTCCTTACAAAATCTCCTTCAACAGTGGAGGAGAGCCTTGAAAGGGTACACAATTTGGGGAAACAGCTTTAATCACGTAGCGTAAACTACATGGGGCTGAATCACGCAGGCAGTATCACGCACGTCTAAACCACGAGTATGCCTTAACCATACATACATACATACATATGCATGGTTTAGGCATATGCACAGTCTAGTTGCTGCTGCTGCCAGGTGGGGATTAGTTTGTAGGGGTTGTGTTGTAGTTTTCAGGGCTGGGAGGGGGTTAAGGTAGTTTAGAAGGATGCCTGAGGGTTGGACATTTTATAGCTCAGGGCAGGGGACAGGTGGGGGTACATTATTTGGCTTGAGGGTCGTTTTGGGGGTGGAGAGTTGGGGTAGTTTTCAGGACTGGGGAGTCTGGAGTTTTTGGGCACAGGACAGGGTTTACGAAAGGGACTGTTTTAAGTCTGAGGGGGCAGTTGGGCTGGAGTGGGGGTAGGTCAGATTTAGGTTTTTGGGGGTGGGGCTTGTTTTAGGGCTCAGGGAGTGGGCTGGGGTTGGAGTTGTTTTTAGGGGACTGAGTTGGAGGGCTCAGGGCAGGGAACAGGATAGGCGCAGTTTTCAGGTGGAGGGCAGTTGGCAGTTTTGGGGCTCAGGGCAGGGGATGGTGGTAGTAGATTATTTGGGTTGGGGTAGTTTTGGGGGAGGTTTTCGGGGTAGTGTTCAGGGCTGGGGGTTCAGGAGTTTTAGGGCTCGGGCAGGGGAAAGGAATGAGACCGTTTTAAGGCTGAGGGGGTTGTTGGGAGTTTTACGGCTCAGGGGATGGAGGTGGGGTAGATTATTTGGGTTAGTGTAAATTTGGGGGTGGGGTCAGGGTAGTTTTCAGGGCTGGGGGGTCGGGTGTTTTAGGGCTCAGTGCAGGGGACAGAAAAGGGGCAGTTTTAAGGCTGAGGGGGCAGTCGGGCAGGGTTAGGTGGAGTTAGGTTTTAGGGGGTGGAGGCTTGTTTTAGGGCTCAGGGAGCGGGGCTGGGGTCGTAGTAGTTTTAGGGTGGCTGCGTTGTATGGCTCAGGTTATGGGTCAGCATAGGGGCAGTTTCCAGGTGGAGGGGCAGTTGGGCAGGGGTAAGGGGGAGGTAGGAATTTTAGGTTTAGGGTGTTTTTAGGGTTTAGGGCGGAGGGGCAGGAGTGTGATCTTTACCACACATGCTCATTTACCAAACATGTCTTTGCCACAAAATGGCATGGTAAAGGCATGCGTGGTAAAGGTATGCATGGTAAAGACGTGGTTGGGTTTAGACCGTGTGGATAAAGCATGCATTGTTGAGGCATGCGTTTTTCCATCACACAACTCACATTTTGATTAGTAGCTTTTGTTAGGGAGGATGTGCCTGCTCCAGTTTAAAATATCCCTCTCTCTTTACCTGTCCCTGGAGTTTATAGCAAATAACCAGTGACCATATTGAAAAATATGGTTTATAAAATGTCTGAAATGGCTGCTTTCTGTAATTTGGGAGTCTTGTGACCCTTATTCTGGTTTGCCTGAACCACTCTGAAACCTCAACTAGTCAAAGCAGAGAGACCTATATGCTTTGTCAGTGCTTATTTACAAAATGTGTCTTACGCATATATACGTCAATGAAAGCATTTCTAGTCAACATCAAACTTTCGCCAGCTACAACACTATCAACAAAGTGGACACAAGAAAACCGCCTTGAATGAATGAATGAATATAAAACTTGTAAAGCGCTAACTTTGCCCAAGGGCATCCGGGCAGCCGGGTTTTTAACATTTTACGAAGTGTGTGAACATTGTCCTGCAATTTTGGTGGGAAGAGAATTCCACAACTTAGCGGCAGTCACTGAGAAGGATCTCCCGCCCCATCTCAGCCGCTTAAATCTAGGCACCATAAGAAGATGCTTACTGGCCGACCTGAGGTTCCTGGTAGGGACGTAATGATGAAATTATGCTTTGATACCATCCGGGCCCCGGCCATAGTAGGCGTTATGAGTAAGGCAAAGAGCTTTAAACATGACCCTAGGGTCAATTGGGAGCCAATGCAGAGACCGAAGGGAAGATGAGACTAAATGATGTTTAGGCACATCAGTCACCAGCCGAACCCCAGAGTTTTGCACCAACTGCAGATGCTGCAGCTGTCCCTTATTAATACCCAAATAAAGGGCATTGCAATAATCTAGTCTGGAGAGTATTAAAGCAACAACAACTTGTTTGCGGGCAGCAAGTGAAAGACACTGTGGGACCTTCTTTATGATCCTTATAAGCCCAAAACAAGTAGCCACCATCCTACTGATCTGTAGATTGAGGGACAATGACTTGTTCAACGGGACTCCTAGGTTCTTACCGTGGGAAACAGGGCCGGGGCAAATACCCAAAGATTCAGGCCACCACTCCCCGGACCAGATGGTTGCCTTGTCCCCAAAAATAAGAACCTCTGTCTTCTCGCCATTCAATTTAAGATAGTTTTTAACCATCCACGATGAGACTGCCTGCATGCAGCTCTTAAAATTGCAGGCAGCATCACTGATGTTATGAGTGATGGACACCATGATCTGCGTGTCATTCGCATCTGCTAACACTTCCAGACCAAAAGATTTTACCACCTTTGCTAGCAGGGCAACATAGATATTGAGCAATGTAGGGCTCAGTGAAGAGCCCTGAGGCACCCTGCGTAGGGTTGGGTCAGAGTAGAAATTGCCCAGTTGTACCGTTTGGGTCAGATCACTAAAAGAGGCGGCAAGAAGACTTAGAGCCGATCCTCCATCCCCTATCTCCCTGAGGCGATCCACAAGCCACAGTGGAGAGAGGGTATCAAAAGCTGCGGTAAGGTCCAGTAAAATCAGCAGAGTAGTATGGCCTGCATCCACCTGAGTGCGAATGTTATCAAGCACCGTAGGGAGCGCAGTTTCGGTGCAATGGCCATTTCTAAAGCCATGTTGAGACCCATCAAGGATTTGGTGGTCTCTTGAATAGGCACTTAAATGATGGTTAAGGTGGGATTCTAGGATTTTAGCTGGGGCTGGCAGGAGAGAGATAGGTCGGTAATTATTTAATTCCAGCGAATCCAGCGATGGCTTTTTTAAGAGAGGCCTATCTACTGCCACCTTTCAAGCCAAGGAGTATTGCCCCTCCGAAATAGCCAAATTGAGGACAGTGGTGAGATGCGATAGAATGGCATCTTTTACACTCTTTAAAACTTTCAGGGAACAAGAGTCCATTGGCGAGCCAGACTTAGGGGTCGATTACGATGACAGACAGACCTGCGTCCGTCCGCCACCCCCGAGGTGGATGGACCGTCCTCAGGGGCAGCGGCGTTCCCTCCGTTGGAATTAGGATGTGACCGCCACACTGGCGGTCACATCCCATATATTTAACATTGCGGCGGGTGCTGCTTTAAGCAGCACCCACCGCAAAGTTAAAAATGCATGCTGTGCATTTGCATGCACAAAGCGGCAGGCACCACGCGGTGCCTGTGCATTGTACATGCAACTGCAGGGGGGTACCATAGGTACCCCCCATGTGCACCCCCCACCCCCTTAAACCTGGGGGCCAGCAACGGGCCCCCAAAGCAGGAACCGTATGTCTTTTCGTGGTGGCATTGCCGCCACGGAAAGGCATTCCTCCCAGGCCATCCTAATATGGCTGGTGGTGTCTGATAGACACCGCCACCATATTAGGCCTTTTCTGCTGCGGTCGCAAGGCGACCGCGGCAGAAAAGCGGCGGACAGTCTTCCCCTCCCCCACGGTCCCCCCCTCCATTGTAATATGGCGAGGGGAAGAAAGGTGGCGGATGGGCCAGGATGGCGGACGGATCGCCACTGCCTGCATGGCGGTGGCGATCCGTCCACCATCCTAATGGACCCCTTAGTTCCTTCTAACAAACGGTCTGTACTCTCCAAAGACAGACTCCGGAAGGAGAGTAACCTGGGGAACTTATTGTTACTAGAGCTTTCCCCCAAACCACTTTTGTACTGGGTATCTAAATCCAGATTAAGATTTTGGGCTTCCAACTGAGTGTATATCTCTTGGATCTTTGTACGAAAGAAAGCTGAGAGGCTGTCACAGAGCTCCTGTGACACCTCACCAGAGTCAGTAATTGTAGGAGTAATCAGGGAGTTTACCATATTAAAGAGTTCTTTAGAAGATTTAATAGACTCAGGGGCTTATTATCAAGACTAGGTGATAAAAATGATCGCCGCTTTATCGGCAGGAAACTTCCGCTAAAGTGGCGATAATGGGCTTGATAATATGCCCTTGTGAATTCCCATAGAAGCCCAGGTTAGATGTCTAACCTGGGTTTCTGTGAGAATTCACAAGGGCATATTATCAAGCCCATTATCGCCACTTTAGTGGAAGTTTCCTGCCGATAAAGAGGCGATAATTTTATTGCCCAGTCTTGATAATATGGCCCTCAGAGACCTTAAAAAAGAACCTTCCCTTCTATTCCAAAATGGCCGCCTTATATGCCTTTAGAGTCAGACAATGTTTATGCAGGTTTATGCCTGATGATGTACCCTCAGTGCGCCATGATCTTTCCAGCCTCCTACACTCCTGTCGCAGCTTACGTAGTCTACCAGAAAACCACGGAGCGGAGGGTCTTTTCCTTGCTGAGTAATGGGTTTTTAAGGGGGCTAAACTATCCAGTACTTCTACTAGCTTTTTGGAAAGCTCAATTGCCGCTAAAATAGCACTTAAATGGCCTGGAATATGAGAGCCTTGACTCTCCTTACAATGGTACCTTGTCCCTTGTATTTTCTGGTCAGATGACATTTTCAAGAACAATCTGAGATATTAAGTGGCATTTGAATCTCTCTGAGGCTCATCAAACTGTACCGAGGTCTGAAAAAACGAGAAGAAAGCAGAGGGAAGGAGACAAATCGGCTCTTGGCTTGGCTCGGTAAAATGTACATTGGGGTGGTCTTATAAAGAAGACTATATTCTTTGCAACCTTTTTTCCAGTGATGCAGGCATCAGAGGGACTGCAATTAGGCTTTGCTGTATTTTATTTCCGAAACCTATAGAACAACATATAAAATTACCTTACCGGAGAAATTGAATGCAATAGCATTGCAGGCTAGGTGCACTTATCTGAATTCTGGATTTAGTAACATGGTCTACAGAGAAGGAGTTAAAGTCAGAGCTAGTAACTACAGGCCTGCCAGTTCTTTAAAGGGTGTCACTTTGGTCATTAATCGCCTTTCACTTGAGGAAAAATTAGCTACAATGATGTAAAACATAGTGACGTTTATTCTGCATTATGTAGTTTTTGCAGGGATTTAAAGCAGGGTTTATCTTCAGCTAAGAGTGGACTCGCTTGTTGACCTCCTTTCAAAGATTGCCTCGCTTACACCTGGCAAGGATGAACATATTCTTTGGACATATTAAGTCATTAATTGGCTGAAGATAGATATTGATAATTTGTACAGCCTTCAGGGGCATTTGAGGAGTTTTTTCTTTTTTCTTTCAATACTTGAGGAATTGGGAAACCAGGCAAACTCAGTCCCTATAGTTACATTTGTAGTTTATTTGGTTTGATTATAATAGTTTTAAATAACTATACAGCTAGAGTCTTTGAGCCTGATGTACCAAAGGGCGGGTTGCAAAGCAGCTGGGGTTTGTTGGCACGGAGCAGAACCAAGCGCCTGTTTTTGGCACCTAAAGTATGTAAAGTGAACTTATTTAACCGGAAATTTCTCTGAGAGCGTGCTTTCTCTTCAGATAGTACAGCTTGGAACAGTGGGAAATGTTTGTTTCTTTCTGTTCCTGAGGCGCGCTGTCTGAAAATAAAGCACGAACTCAGAGAAATATCGGATTAAATGAATTCATTTTACACACTGTGGATGCATAAAACAAACTCTCAGCTCTACGCTAATAAAACCCATTTATTTTACAGCGCCAGATTTTTGCACAGCAACTTTTTTGTGGCATGACCTTAATCTTGACAGATGTACACATTTTTTACAGCAATAAAGGCCACCCGACAAAGATTTGTACATTCTTAATTTTAATTTTAATGCAACAGAAACTTACTGAACACACTGAGAATTGAGGCATGCAAGGGGCAGCAGATCTCGATATCTGCATTTGCAACACACTTTCTGTTTTTATTACAAAACCTATCACTGAGTCTAGTACTTATGCTGAATAAAACTGTTAGACGCATCCTTGCCATTGTTTTTCCCCTTCAATCTGTGTGTTTCCTTGGAGCGGGGGACCCATGGATACGATGGACTGGAATTGTTTTGTCCAGATGTGCTTTACCAATAGAGCTGTAGTGGAAAGTTGGGACTGTAATTTCTGTGGTGGAGGAGTAATGCCCGTTTGAATCTTGCTGATGCAGAGAGGAGGTGAGCTGGAAGGGCCATATACGGTCAGAGCTTGAAGGTGGGCTTTAACCCCCAATATTATAACATCCTGGCCTTATGAAATTATCATGTGTGTTAACATCTAAATAAATCAGGCCTACAGTGCTTAGTGCAGACTATGCACAATATAAAGCCTTGACATAGGTGTTTAAAAGACAGACACTTTTCACAATAGTCAATATGGCCTACTGTGTTTAACTCACGATATTCAGCACATAAGGATCTTCCTGTCTCCATGGTTCGACACAGAGGTGACAATGGCTATGTTTCATGGGGAGACAAACACAATACCCTGTGGAGTTGACACAGGGAGGCGGCAAGTGGTTTCAGGTGGGCACCAATATTGCCACTTACCATGGAGATAGGTGCTGGGAATGTGAGTAATGCTAAGGAATGAGAGCCACTTTTCTGGCTTACTGATTTAATTATAGTTTTCGTGGAAAACATGGATGTCACTTCTGCAAGAAGGTTTCACGCCAATCCTATCCTACATTAAACACTCTCAAAGGTAATCCCTCTTACCTCTAGGGTCAGCACACTAACTGCGCTAATCCTGAAGAGCAATCTAGACGTTTCTGGGATTGATAATTTCCTAAATAGAGGATCAGAGCAGCTATGTTTCACTTCTTCCAACTCCGCAGAGCCAACCTCTTCTCCTTCAAACTTTAAAAAGGCCTCCTAGAGTGAGGTGGAGACAGGATTCAGCACTGTGCCCAATTTTCTAGCTTGGAAAATCCATTGACTTAAATAACAGGAGGATACTGCAATGGTCTTTGAAATGTACAGCCCACCCCTTGCACCAGCAGCATAATCTAATTCACTCAGGAATGTGTGCCTTTTCTGTAAAGGGCCTTTAATCTGCCAACTGAAAATTCAAAAATGATCCTCAAGTGGTCAGCAAGTCATGACAGGGGCTTGTAAATTATTATCAATGTACACTTATATTAGGGAAATTAACAATAGGTATGAATTTCAGACCCTTTTAAACATATGCAAAATCCATGAAAATATGTTACCTCATTTAAGCTAAAAAGTGCCTTCTGCCTGTAATGCAACCGAAGTGAACACACTTCCTCAAAAGAAATGACACATTCCTTTTGCGCTCAATTTAATTAGAATGATCCAGCATCACTATGCCGTGATACACCTGTGAATTTATAATAAGTATCATCGCTACCTACCCAGGAACAACTGGAAGCTGACCTTAAGTAAAAAGGCGGTCAATGTAGGCAGTAGTGCCAAAACAATCTTAGCAGTGTATTAGTAGTCGACTGGACTTGATTTGAGGTCTCGCACCACAGCAGAGGTAAAATATCAGGGTTCCAAAACTAAAAAAACTGGGGAGGACAATTTCCTATGACTCACCACTCTTTGGAAATACCATGTACCATAATTTCAGACACATTCAGCCATCTCCAAACTTCACATGTAAACAAAAACCCTCCTACCTTCATGCACACAACGTCCTACCTTACCGATATATGTGGGAATGAAGCATCTAAACTAACATAATCATAGAACAACTCAGACAAATCCAGCATAAACACACCACCTCCCCATGCCCAAAATATTTCATTACATTTACCTGTCTTGACTTTAGTATATATAGATAAAGAGCTCTTTGCTCATGTAATGGACAACAGGCTATTAAGTGGAGAATAGATACATGAGTCACATGGCAAGACAACACATACACATAAGACACATAAGACTGCAAATACGTTCCAAATGTTAACACAGTTTACCTTCCGACTAACCTAAATAAACCATATCTAGACTTGAAATTGAACACTCTACCAAATTAAATTGTAATTCAATTTCACAAAGAAACACCAAAAACCTAAGGTGCCATTGATTTATTGCCTTCCCAGTTCTGAGTGCAAAGCAGATCAGAATAAGTATGCAATAGATTGACAGTGATATGATTACAAACAACACAACATAACATTCATCACGGATGGTTAACCGTGAGAAGTGGCTTCCTCCATATTTTTCCAAGCTGTACCTTCCGAGTTAATTTATGTGCTGTAGATGGTGTACTTTAAGGAAAAATAAATGCATTAACCTATTCTGCATCTAAGATGCACAATGAACCAGGTGCTGTAAGTAATATGAATATAATAAAAATGCAGGCTATATGCATACATCATTTTTTAGTATTTAAACTAGTGCTGTAGTGGTACTACTTAATATACTATGAATTGCTATTTACTGACCAAAATGCGTAGACCTCCGCCTCTGCCACTCCTATCTTTTCTGTTGTTGAGGTCTCCACTATGAGAGTGGAGATCTCTGCACACATAAGTCTATATTTTTGTAGTAAATGGGGAGAGATGGGGATTGGTAGCTGAATGGGACAAAGTGGCACCTAAATGGGAGGAGTTATGTGAGGTTAAGGAGTTATTGGGGCGCTACATGCAAATATAAACACCCACTCACAGAATATTACCCCCACTTGCTGTTCTCAAAGTACACTTTTAAAGTTACTACAGTCACAGAGGCCCAAATGCAGTAGTAAATGTACATCAGCGCAGCTTGTGAGTAAATCAAGCACCACACATAACCACTCATAGGTACTGAAACACACTCCTATAGAAAATTATGGAAGCAGAGAATTACCATTACACCCTTTAGCTAATAATGTTAACTGAATAAAATTATGTCTTCTTCTAAAATATATACATATTTGTTTAATGTAAAATATATATCTATAATTCATAAATAACCTCTAGATTAATAATACACTTTTTAAAATGTAAAAGTGAATTAAACTTGTATTAAAAATGTAAAATAATTACAACTGATTTCATGTACAATGTTTTGTAAATGATATTACATATTAAATGCAAATAAAAATGTTACAGTTGGTAAGCATGTTTCTGTTTGCAAATTTTCTTTAAAAATGAATTAACTATGTGTTACTCAATACACATTTAAGTAATTATGCTGTAAGATTTCATTTGACTATTTCTAGGTTTAAAGTAAATAATACAAAATATTTTACCTTAATATTTTACATAAAAATATTTGCAATTTCTTAAAAATGTTATAAACACCTCTGTGTGAAAAGATATGAGTAGCAACTTTAAACTCATAGTTTCTGGTGTAGGAGGCTCCACCAAGTTGTTGAATCACATAGGTATACACACAGGAGTATCTTTACATCCGGACATGGTGAATAGTAAAAACGTGCAAAAGTACTATTTGGTTTATTAGTAAATAAACATGGGTCTACACATGTATTTTACCTTTGTGAATAAGCCTCAATGCGTGCTTTCTGTAATGTCTAATGCACTGTAAATAACAGATGTTACAATTGCCCCAAATTGTGGTACTTAATCAAGCAACTTTTTGGAGGACAGAAGGCTGAGTGATTTTTGCCATGACTGATCACACGACCTGCCCATCAACACTTTCCTCAAGGCAGGAAAGCTATTTTTATGAGTTGTTTCTCCGGCATGCTGGTCATAGTTTTAAAGCTGGAAGAAATGTGGAGTACGGTGGAGTCCCTGTATATAAAAAATAGTACTACTTTTTAAATATGGTGTACAATGGAATCACTGTTTTCCAGTGTTTTTTTCAATATATTGATTCACATATATTGTTGCCAGGTAAAACAATGTTAAACTTTGGTTAAATAAAGCTCAAACTGAGACCCTAATTTGCCAAACTGCTACGACAATATGTGGGTTATGATCAAATTCAAGATATTAGAACCCAAGCAGACGGTACTTTAGTGCTGTATGTTTTCATAAGCACAACTCTCATGGTATCTTATAGCTGACTAGAAAACTAAAGTCACACTTACAAAAAGAGACCAATTGACTACTCGACGGGATACATTTTTTTAGGGGAAGAAGACTATGGTGCTAATTTGCATTACTCACACAACCATTTCAATGTAAGAAAATTCACTCACAGGGACAGGGAGTAGGCAGAATAGGGCTGCCATGACCTGGACATAACTACACATTTGTGGATATTTACACCCTTCCACCCTAGAATTGTTATTGATATTTACACAGTACAAGGTAAAAAATAAACACCTATACGGAGTAGGAGGGGTTAGTACCTATTTCACCATTGGTGCCATGTTGGGGAGTGGCGCATCCTCTGGGAAACATATTATCCCACATGAGAAAGAAAAACAAGCATTTGCAATGCAATAGGTCTCGTATTTACCAGAGTTGGAGCTATTGGCATTGTAAATGACAATGCCTTTTATTTATGTGTTGTTTTGGAAATAGATGGATAAAAAGGCACTGTCATTTACAATGGAAATAGCTTAAACTCTCTCAAATGCGAGATATTTTGCATTTCAAATGCATTTGGTGCCCATGCTAGCCCTCTGAGTAAATAAGACAAGCCACTGTTAACATAGTTAGGATTAGATAGGAAGATCTATGAGCAGCATGGATGGCGCTCATGAAGGTTGTTTGGGTTACTGCATTTCTCACCACCTTCTTAGTTAATAGAGTGCGTAAAGCGCTTAACAGGCCATTGCCCTCAGTCCACGGAATGTATAAAATATTGCCGGAACCTTCAGAAGGCTTGAATATCATAAGAACCGGCAGCGTTTTACTATCAGAACATATGGCACCTTACCTAATTGAAAACACTGCCCCATCTTTAAAAAAGTACACCTAAAAGCCAGCGATCTCACAATATTGAAACAACGCCATCAACTAAATCAACTAATAGCCGCTCTAATGACTTACCACCGCTGAACCATAATTACAATGTTTCCATTGTTAATGAAAAACGAGCCACCAACCAAAATCCTGACTGCTCACACCGCCCAGATAATGCTACAGAAAAATACAAAGAATGCATGGTAGAGGAACAGAGTGTAAATGGCACAGACTGTCAGGGAGAGCTTCAGACGCATCTTTATTGAGTATATGCAGAACCTAGTTCTGAAAGTTCGGGTCTCCAAATATTCTAACTGAGGGGTGATTTCTGGGTCACTAGCTTTCTGCTGCTGTTCCAGAGTTATTGTTTACAGTCACACATGCAGTAGTGATTGAATAAAGGGAGTTACCGCTAGAGAGTCGGGAGTGGACAATCGGCCTAAGAGTGTAAAAAAAGATGCGTATTCCGTTGCCGAATATCATGGGTGAGTGGACTAAAGCATTCAATGCAGGCCCAGGACCAGTGTTCGTCCTTTCTCTCCTGTTGCCGTCAGTTCAGATCGGAGTGGTTGACCAGGGCCTTCCATCCTCACGAAGTCGACAAAATGAGCATCGATGAATAATATCAAACATTTGGTGAGCAGCAAATTAGTAGGCCACAGACAAACGAGTAGTTTACGAATACACAAAGGCGTGCTGAGGGTCGCGGGTTATGCTTATTCAGTGGGACGGTGAGAAAACGTGAGGCAACACATGGCTTGAAGTTACAACAGATGGACCCACGCTCCCTGGCTGTGCCTTGACCTGCACAGTGGATGGCTGAGGACCCCAGACTCTACCCCAGGGTCCCCTGGTGAAACGCCGACTGTCACCCCCGCTGCACGAGCTCTCCCGCTGTGACAAGACGGCGGAATGTGCAGACAAAGGTAGGAATGCGGAGCTGTCACTGCTCCGGCCACCAGACCGGATTTACTCTAAACAGCCATGGGGCTGGGAGGGGGTGCCACAAACCGGACGCGCACACCTACTGCTCAGCTCCTCTGTATTGTGGGCAGCAGACCAGACCCTACTTTATCACCCTGTCCTGCACACAGGTGTGTGTCAGGGGGCGGGGAAGGGGTGCAGGCGGCCGGCTACAGAACTGATAACACGGACACGAATAACACGGACACGAATAAAGCTTTCATTTAACCATCTCCTCCCAACAGCAAGACAGTGATCCACGTGAGCAATACAGCAATGCAACATTGACAAAAGCAACTAAAAACAAGAGACAGGACAAATCCGGTAGCAAAAGCAAAAACGAAACTTACCAGCGATTGTTTGCAGACAAGCTCACGCGCGCGACGCCGACAACTCTTTGGTACCCCGCTCACGCGCGCGACGCCGACAACTCTTTGGTACCCCGGGGGTGTCAACTAGAGCTCAATTCTGTTTTTCGTGAGAAGTCCTGCCTCCTCGTGCTTCTGTCAGTCACGCCCTCGAGCGCGCTCTCGTTTCTCCTCCCTCCTCCCGCAAGCTCGGCCCCTGCCTCCCACCGCTTTCCTCGGCAAGCCGGTGGAAGTGCACTGCAGCTGCCCCACTTCCCGCGCCGGTGGTGGCCGAGGTCAGGGAAGATGGCGGCCTCCCTTACCCTCAGGCTATGCAGAGCCGGGCTACGGTAGTTGATGGTGTCCGTGGCTCCGCACCTTCGCCAAGGCGGCTGCAGGTTCCTGAGAAGCGTAGGGACACTGCAAGGTGAGGTGGTGGGAAGGACGCTGTAAGTGGTGGTAGTAGAAGGCTGTGACCGCTGAAGGAAGATGTGAGGTTAGCAGAGCACTGGTTCAATGCCTCGCACGTGTGTGCTTCACAGGAGACAGCGCTTGGCCGCAGCGCTCGTTCGCGTGCGCGTGTCACTTTCAAATCGCCTCCAAGGCGATGCGCGCGGCCAGGACTGTCTCCTGGGAAGCACACATGCCGACAATAGGGGCTCGGCGGAGACGCGCTTCGCGCGGCTAGCCGAGACCTAAAAAACACTGGCAATCACATTTCACAACCTAAGCATGTTTTCACATTAGCAAATATACATGTGTAGGAGTATGCCTGAAACCCTGCAACAACTGACTACTTCTATTAACTACTTCAGGAAAAGTGTGTGAATTCCTGAACACAGTAAGCCTGTACTGATGTGAAATTATAGAGCTGTAGGTGTGTGAATGTATAACTTTCAATGAGAATCAGCTCCTATGCATGCATGGCTATTTCCTTTAGGAATTGCTATTTCTATCCTGTTCCTTTGAAGCAGAGCCTATAAAGGCATTTTCTTTCCCGGCTCTTAGCCTGCATAACATCTGACGTTTTGCCAGCTGATAACCTTCAAACTGAACAAGTAGTCTTTGAGCATTCAGTGATTGCACCGCTGGATATCCTGTACCCTTTCCATGCCCCCACACATGCAAAGCACAAAGACGTTTCTCCAAGAAGCATGTGTGCTACTATAAAGGAATAAATGAAAACAGCATTACAAAAGTCAGCCACAGTCCGTGCAGGTAACAACGGTGGGTTCGGGTTGGGGGGGGGGGTTTGTGCAGGATGATGCAGAGGGAAATGTATTTATTTATTTCAAAGGTTTTATGTAGCGCTACTGGACCCGAGAGTATCAGAGCGCTTTACAAGGCAGGTGAAAAACAAACCATGAAATAGACTAAAATTTAAGAGAGAACGAGTTACAAAATGATAGTGTAGCCAGCATGTCTAAAGGGGCAGAGAGAGTAGAGATAGAGATTAAGATGGAAATGGATAATTAAAGTTAGGAAAGAGAGGGGGTGAAGAGAGGGGGAGTGAGAGTACGAGGGTATAGAGAGGGGGAGTTAGGAGGAGTGCATAGTAGAGGAGAGGGGAGTGAACAGGTAAGGAGTCATTAACATTAGACATCCCAATACTTGGAACATGTACAGTGTCAGTAACATTAGATACCCCAATATTTCCAATATGATCCTCACGATCCATCTAACTATCGCCCGATATCCTTGCTGCCATTCCTATCTAAAATTCTGGAGGCACACGTTGCTAGCTGTCTCTCTAGCTTCGTTGAGACCACTGGATATCTGGAGCCCAATCAGGCTGGGTTTCGACCGGGGCATTCAACTGAGATGGTGACACTGGCGGTCCAGAATGTACTAAGAAGCAATGCAGATAGGGACATTCACCAAGCATTGGTACTTCTCGACCTGTCGGCCGCTTTCGACACGGTCGACCACACCATCTTGGTCGACCGTGTCGAACAGGCTGGCCTGAGAGGCTCAGCACTTAGATGGCTGAAGTCATTTATCTCGGAGCGTACCCAGGCAGTGAGATTAGGAACTTTTACAGCTCCTAAAATCAAAAACGAATGTGGAGTCCCTCAAGGCTCGTCCCTGTCCCCACTTTTATTTAATTTGTACCTACGACCCCTGTTATTTTCACTAAAAAAGTTTAGAGCCTTAATTTTCAACTATGCAGACGATCTGCAACTGATCTTCTGTCTGGACTCCCCTGGCGCGGCCTCCGAATTTCGGGAGGCCATGCTTCACATTCAGAGATGGATGGGCCTAAATCATCTGAAACTCAACCCAGGCAAAACTGAATTGATTTTGCCTGGGAAGAGTGAACTATCTTGGGGACCACATTTCTGGCCTCCAGAAATGGGAGTTCCTCCAGCTAAATCCCAAACAGTTAAGAGCTTAGGAATCACTTTCAACGAAGACCTTTCGCTCAAAAGCCAGGTAGGGACTGTGGTATCTGCAAGTTTCTTCCAACTTCGCAAGATTAAGAAGATTGCCCACCTTTTAACTCACCCTGCTCTGACTCAGGTCATTATTGCTCTTGTGCTGTCCCGTTTGGATTACTCCAATAATCTATATTTGGGTCTACCAGCGTGGCAGCTCAAGAGACTTCAACTGGTCCAGAACCAAGCGGCCAGGTTGATTTGCAAAATTCCTAAGTGGCAGTCTATTAGATCTGGAATGGCCAGTCTCCACTGGCTGCCTGTTGCGCAGAGAGCAGCATTTAAATCGGGATGCATTATCTTCAGGGCTCTACAAGGTAAGGGCCCTGGATTTATCAGCAGCCTGCTTGCCAGTTACACTCCCTCCCGTGCCCTCCGTTCTGGCCAAAAGAACTTGTTAGTTGTGCCCCGGATTAGGAAACAACACCAGGGAGGAGGATCTTTCCATTTCTTAGCTTCCTCCCTGTGGAACTCTTTGCCACTGCCACTAAGACTCCACGAAGATCTGTTAGCCTTTAGACAGGCTCTTAAAACTTGGCTCTTTAAGCAAGCTTACCCTTAGTTAATTTTCTTTCTGTCACATGTTATGTTTTGCCAGTCTTCCACAGCGCCATGAAGCCTATGGGCGTACGTGCGCTTAATAAATTTAATTTAACATAACATAACATAACATTTGTTGAGAAGAAGTATTTTTAGTTCTTTTTTGAAGAGAGGGTAGGAGGGGTTGCAACGAATATCTTTTGGGATAGAGTTCCAGATAGTGGGAGCGTTACCAGAGAACGCACGGAATTGGGTTTTTTGACATTTTAGTCTAGGAGGATATGAGGACAAGGGAATTTGTGCTCCTCAGGGATCTAGAGCAGCCTGCTTTGTGTAGTTTTGTTGCAACGTAGGAAGGGGTGTTTTGGTGGAGAGCTTTGTGAGTGATGCAGGCAATCTTGTAGGTGGATCTACCTTGTATTGGGAGCCACTTGAGATTTTTGAGGACGGGGGAGATGTGATCAAATTTTCTAGAATCAGAGATGAGTCTAGCAGCAAGGCTGAGGACAGATTTAATTGGAGCAAGATGGATTTTAGGGGTGCCAGCCAAGGTGGCGTTGCCATAGTCAATCCTGGAGAGGAACATCGATTGGACAACAAGTTTGAAATCTTCTGCAGGAATGAAAGGTTTAAGTTTCTTGAGGTGGAGAAGGGTGAGAAGAGCGCTTTTGGATGCATTTTTAATGTGAGGGATGAGATTAAGATTCTGGTCAATACTGATGCCTAGGGATATGACCGAATTTACCCATGGCATAGTCCCTCGAAATCCCCCTCCTCCCAACTCGGCCCTGCCGCCTCACCATTGTTACCTGCAAGGGCCGAGGCTGACGAAAGTTCTATGAGATATGCATGTCAATTAGGAGTGCCAGGTGTCACATCTGTAACCCTTGTCTTACCCCTTTCGACCACTGACACTGGTTGCAGAGGTGGCAAAAGTGGCAACAACCCAGGGTCTTTGGATCTCTTTCATCTCCTGTTTTCTGGCCCTACAACACAGTAGATAGTTCCTTCTATTAGAGAGGCACCCATGTCAAAATGCTGGTATTAGCACACTGGATGTAATTGTTGGAGTGATGGGCGCTCATGGCCAAATATTGATATTGGCATACTAAAGGAAATATTTGGCAATGGAGCACATGAGTCACCTGTGGAGAAAGGCTAGCTTACATGAGGTGCACCAGTGGCAAAATGCTGATTCTAGCACATTGGAGGTAGTTCTTGTGGCAAGTGGAATGGGAAAAACATTGGCCCTAACATGCTGAGGTAATTTTTTACATAAAGATTGCACATGGTGTGGGGACAACATTATTGACAAAATTCTAGAACTGGCATATTGTATGTCATAAGCTGGCACTTACATTCAGGCACCCATGACAAAATACTGGCCCAAGAATAATGGAAGTATGTTTTGACATCAGGGGCATTTTATTGTAAAATACACTATTTAACTCTATTTTTAAGTTTGCTTATGAAAAGGCTCCCCCCCCTCCCCCCGGGCTCCTATAGAAATGATCTGGCTAACTTGCTTTACACACTAGCTAGAATTCCGAACAGTGTAATGCTGTAGCACTTTCAAAGATCATATTAGCACCCCCTATGGAACCTCAGCAATTTCAATTATTCTGATGTCAGGAGGGTTAAGGTCATGTGAAATGACTTCCTGTGAATATTCAGGTCAAAGGTCATAGGATATCACATCCTGTGATGTCAGTAAGGTCAATAGGTGTGTGATGTAACTACCGCACCGCCTGAATTTTGATGAAGCAACTTCCAAGGACCTGCAGTGTGTCTGCTTATAATGCATGGCAATTATATAGGGCAGAATAATTCCTGAACAACGTGCATTATGCTTGTAAAAATGAGAAAAACGTTCTTGGCGACACACCAGATGTCCCCAAACCTACATTGTCTATAATATGTGGAGGAAAATATTTATTTCTCCAAATGTACTTGCTCCAGATCACGGTTGTGTCATAAATTTCACTAGGCCAGAGACCCTACAACGCACTCCAAAACTATGTATTTATTAACCAGAAATATAAATGAGTAAAATGAAAAAAGTTACCAAAATACATAATTACCTTATGGACGAATGATGCCCCCCGGGTGAATTACAGTTGCAGACTAGTCTTCCTCCGGGGGCTCTTCATGCAAAGACGGGATATGCATTGGATAGGTTGTTTTGGGGGAAAGGGCCGGGTTAGGGTATATAAGAGTCAGGAGGAGCGTGCCTACTCTGGATCTTCCTGATTCTGAGCACCGCAGGGAGGGCAGGGGGCTTTTAGGAGGAAAACTGTGTCCACCTGCCCACCCTGCATATATGATGCTATTGCAGTATGGTTGCCAATTTAGGACCGGTTGCAGGGCATAGGTGGTAATTTGTGGGGTGGAGAGTAACATGCGAGTGCATCCACCCCCTTGGGGGTGGAAAATGGAGTACAGGTGACAAAAGACAGTGTGCTGGACTTCGTCGAGCAAGAAAAGAGTTTCAGTAGAGGGTGCTTGGTAGATCAATGAAGGAGTCTGGATATATGAGAAGAGCTCAGTGAGCGGAAAAGGGAAGTATGAAACAAGGTATAAAGGATTGGGGATGAAAGTTGGTGTGATGTGTGAGTGGTTATGGGAGTTGTGGGAGTGTTGAATTTACAAAATTTGATGTGTCGTTTATATGTTAGAGTTCACATTAAGTGTTTGCAACCATGTCCTAATAAATGGCCTTTCTCGCTAAGTCGTGGATATAGAGTGTTTTATTGCACGATACAACAATATCGTGCAGCAGTGGAGGCAAAGGGAAACTAAAGGACACGACTGCTAAAAATTAAAACAGAGCGAAGTGGTATGAGCTAGGGGCATAACAAATTTAGGGCCATATGTATCAAGCTAATTAGCATTCGCAAAGGCCGAAATTCTGCGAATTTCGGCCTTTGCGAATGCTAATTTGACAAATGGTATGTATCAAACATGTTTGATGCAAAATAAGGAATAGCAAAATTTGCAATTCCTAATTTTGCGATTGCACTTAAGGAATCGCAAATTTTGCGATTCCTTAAATGCAATGTATCAAACAAAAAATATCCAAAAAATGCCATTAAGGATTCGCAAATTACCACCAACTTCTAGTTGGTGGTAATTTGCGAATTCTTTTCAAAAGGCTTTTTTTCCAAAAAACAAAAGGTGCCATATGACGCCCATACATGCCCTTAGGGCATGTATGTGCGCCATATGCCCCCAATTTCTTTTTCAGGGGGCAGCAGGGTGTTCTTGAGACACCCCTGCACCCTTGAAGAAATTCCTAATTTGCGATTAGCTAATTGCTAATCGCAAATTGCACCTTCATTCCTGTGGGCCTCCTGGCCCATAGAAATGAATGGGTAATTTGCGATTAGCAATTTGCTAATCGCAAATTAGGAATGGTAAAGATTCGCTATTTAATAGCGATTTTGTACATACATACTGTTTTGCGAATTCCAAATAGCGATTCCTTAAAATTCGCTATTTGGAATTCGCAAAACGGTAGTATGATACATATGGCCCTTAGATCTGTGCTTCACCATTAACCTTTTTGGTGCTCATGACGGCTCCACGCCGTCATGAGTCACGGGCGGTGTGTGCTCATGACGGCGTGGAGCCGTCATGCAGCTGCCGCTCCGCCCACATGGCACTAATTCCCCGCCTGTGCGTGTGAATTAATGAGTGGGCGGGGTCATGGCGGCTTCACGCCTGTCATGAGCACAAGCCGCCCGGGACTCATGACGGCATGGAACCGTCATAAGTACCGGAGCACCACGCCCACCCCCTAGCCCCTGGCCCTCCGCCGGAGAATTCGCGGCGCAGGGAAGGGGTTAAAACAACAGGGAAACCAAGCACAAACAGCCAGGACTGGGGCAAAGAAGCTCAGTAAAAAAGAAAAAAAATTTAGTGTGTGGAAGATATGAGGAAGGAGAGTCGTTGGAGATAAGAAAAAGAGTACAGGTATAGGAAACAGAAGCAGCAGGAGCTTGAAGTAAGAATATATGCAATTAAAATATTGTGAGTCTGAAGGGTGGGCACCGGACACGTTTTCCGTTATAGTTTCTCGGCTACAATTATCACTGGAAGTAAAAACAGAGCACCAGTATACACTATCTAAATGTACGTTTCCAGCGTCAATGCTCGATTATTTACAAACAGAAGAAAAATCAGAATTCCAAACCCTTCTCCACTTTACTGAAAGCCGATTTTTAGAACGGTTTCAATCATTCCCTGCCTATGGTTAAAATCTTTAGAAAATAGGTCTCTTGGTATGACTGTATTTACTGTGCTGTAAAGGATTTATGGGCTGAGCGGTTTTATCTGTCTTCTGAACCAGGGCTCAGGGACGTCTTGCAGGATCATTATCTCCGGCATATAGTACAGGTCAGTTGTGATAAGCTTTTAACAGCCAAGATTGCTTATGAATTCTTGCGGCTGGGTACATGATCACTATTTTATTGTACGGTGCTTTTTATAACTTACTCGCTATATTTTTTCAGTTCCTTGATCCTCCACGACTAAAACTTTAATATAGAAGCAATTTTTAGTGTTAATGTGACACTGGAAATGTGTGAGCGACTGAGCCCTCCAGATTGATCATGTTTCCCCGTTTGTTGCCTAGTAATTGGAGAAGGGATTGAAATGTAATTCCAATAATAATGGCTTTATTTTTTTTAATACTTCTTCAATCCGAAGGCATTTGCATGTATAAAATTGTTTGATCATCTTACCCTTGGCAAGAGAGTCGGTCAGGATAGAATTCAAAATGCAAGCACAATAAGAGGCGTCTTGGAGTTTAATATAATGAATATTTACCAAATCAGGACGGAAAATGAATCTGAGCAAATGCATTATCTGCCAGCAGATGTTCTGGGCCTTGGTTCTAATTTTAATGACGGGCTTCTTGACAGAAACCTCAATTACATTAGTGTTGCAAAATGATTTTAAAATCGTCCCCGTGGAACTTTAAAAATATGCACGTGTCGCTGTGCCCCTGCATATTTTAAGGCGCTTCATTATTCGCACATTGTGTAAAGGTAACTACTCTGAAAGCTTGCGTTCTGATTAGTCTCTAGCACCATTTCAATTTTCCGCCTCTGTTTCAGGCTGGCTTGCAAGACGAATCTCTAACTCCTCCTTAATGATGATATAGTGCCTTGACTGTGAAATCCTGGTGTTGACTGTAATGGCGTCAAAACCTAGCCATTTCAACTAATTTCCTGACCACATCACACAGTGCATCCTCCAATCTGTTATTAATGTGCTCATTACCACTGCTCATATTAGGGCGACAAAAATATGGTAAAACCCTGCATTTTAATGAAAGTTAAACAAAGTTCTTTCACTTTGTTTGCAAGAAGAGTAATCTTTTTAGCAAACGCAGTTATGAATGCGATGCTGAGGAACTTTTTTTTTTGCTTTGTATTACTTACAGGAAAGTGGCAGAGTTGAGGACAATGTTATGATGCTCTCACGCAGCACATGTTGAAAGGAGGAATTGGGCCATGAACAGAATAGCCTGTACCCTGGAGCGCCCACGTGGTTCTCCGGGGACTCGGGCAGAACAGTCTCCTGCTAATCTTAAGCATTATTCATAAGAGACCAGCATGTACAATGACCCTAAAATGGATATATTTTCAAGTTTATTGGATATCTCAAAAATGTAACTGGCTTGAAGATGAGGACCCAAGGGAGGGACAAAGGACTGGCCCTTAGAATTCTAAAAAATCGTATTTAATTTTCTAGTAGATGACAATGTAGATCAAATGCACTGCTGTGAATTTAAACAGTTCTGTGCTAAAGAATTACTTTTGAATGATCCTGCATTCTACTCTCGCGGGACCCCTTCGAGCATTTCTGTCAGAGTTTCCGTCAGGGTTTCTGGCACCTTTTTTTAATTCCACTAGGATTTGCTCTTCTTTGTTGTAGAATGTGGTCCATGGTTGGAAATCTTGGAAGGGCTGTCTCAGCTTTTGATGACCGAATCGACTTTGTTTTCCCTTGCAACACTAGATAAAATGATAGTTACAAGCTTATATTGCGCGCTGGACAACTTGTCCTCCTCTTGTTAGGAATTTAATTGGTGACTGAGCCACTTCATCTTTTCATTCTATGTGGATTTAGCTATTTGTGCTCAGGTTCTTTTAGTAAGTAACCATCCAGCAGCAAGTGTCTTGTACTAAAGTGCAATGGACATTGTTTCTAAACTTTTGTCATTTTCTTTTTATTACATTTTTATTTGGAGTGAGAAGCATCAAAAAATAGCTGCAAGCATTACGAATAAACATAATTTTCATACATTTCATATCGTAAATTCATATATATACACAGGCAAGCAAGCAGATTATTAGGATAGAATATAATAGGAAAACGAATAAAAACAGGTAAAGCTGGATTTAAGATCTACTAAAAAGAATAGAGCGGCTTGTATGGAGTGATAGGAACATTTTCTTGCATCCTTATTCGCTAAGATCATATAAGAACTACAGACCTGGCCGTACCCTTCCTCAGCCATTCGGTGCGAGCCAATCCCCACCTCCTCTATACCTACTAAGCCAGTTTATCATTGGGGACCAGATCGTACGACCACCATTTCAGGGGCTCGTGCACCTACAGTTATGCTCAGCTCTTGCTAAGTTTTATATACCAAGTAGGAGGCCCAGCCAGGCTTGATATGTGGGGAAGCTCTACATCCTTCCACCCTGTGGCTATAGCAGCCTGGCTACAGCAACCACAAGAAAGGCAAACCTAATCTGAGTTAAGTTGGGTATCTCTTTATTGTTGGCGACCAGAAGCATCAGGGCTGGAGTGATACAGACCCTTCTCTCCAACACGTCATACAAGAAATCCTCCATTCATTCTTTAAAAGGGTAGGAATTTCCCATAACTGAAAAACATATGAATCAGATCAGCTTGCCCAAGGGCACACCTGGGGCATTTATTATCCTTTCTTTTACCCCAGCTGAAGAGTTTTGCCAGAGTAAAGTAGAGGTGGAATATAGTTTGATAGTGCTGGGCTTTTAGGTTAGCTCGCAATAAAGTCTCCCTACCTAGTGCGATTGATCTATATAAATCTATGTCGCCATCCCCCAGCCTCCACGCCCAATTGGCTTCTACTTTCTCCAGATCTTCGGGAATTGTACCCACAAGGATTTTGTAAATGTACTTTATCCTGGACTGGGAATGGATAATTGCTTCCAGGAATTGATTTTTTTCTGCAGAGATGAATTCAGATTTAAGTTGATTTAGGAACTTTGTTATCTGTATATGTTTAAAATAAGTTATCTTAGCAACTCCATACCTATGCTGCAAATCCATAAATGAACCTATTTGATTATTCGGATATATATCCCCTAACTTAATTATGCCATGTTGTTCCCATTGCCTACCCATCACATCGTAGACCATTGCAGGAAACAGGGGAGATCACCACAGAGGTGCATATTGACTATACCTAGGTATATTTTGTAGCAGCTGGCCTCGACCTTCCGGAGAAACATACCATGTGCCAATCTTCCCATTGCCTGCTCGTATATCATAGGAATAGCTGGCCCAGGCTCCTGATCCTCATTACTTATACCAGTGTTTCCTAGTTTATAAAAGCCGCCATCTGCTGCAAAAAAGCCATATAATAGTAAAACTCTAGATTGAGAGCTGCCCACCCTCCACATTCTTGCAGTAGGGCTAATAGTTTTTAAGAACATCAGGTTTTCTTATATTTCCCGATACAATTAATAAAGATGGAATCTAATTTCTTTAAAAAAGACCCTTCAGTCTCAAGCGGGATGGATCGAAGCATATGAAGAATCTTGGGGAGCATAACAATTTGAAGAATATTGCATCTTATTATTATTGAAAGATGAAGCCTATCCATGCTTCTTAGATCCGTGCTAATCCTATTTAACAAGGGGTTCAAATTATTCATCCATATAGAGCTAACCCTACTACTTATCTTAACCCTCTAGATAGATCGCTACATCCTGCCTACGGGAATTTGAAAAGGGGGTGTTGGAATTACAAAACAATTTGTGTTTTCCCTTTGTTTAATAGATAGCCAGATTTCCGGCTACACTTCACGGGCAATCTTTCTATTTCTGCTATCACGGTTTTCGGGTCCAAGGTCAAAATAGCGATATTCTCAGCATATGGCACTATTTTGATGTCAAATCCATTAATATGCATTGTCTTTATTATCTGATTGTGGAGGATTTGCTTTATAAATGGATCGATAAATAGGGCAAATAAGATTGGGGAGCAAGGACAACCCTGCCTTGTCCCCCTGGCAACCTTAATATTACCTGATTCCTGGTCCATGATTTGTAGCCTGGCATACGTTTTAAAATACATTGCATGTATGGCTGTTAGAAAGCTTGGACCAAACCCCTTTTGAGCCAGAATTTCCAACAAATACTGCCATGACACCCTGTCAAAGGCCTTTTCCGCATCCAGGAGGATCATAGCCATCTTTTCTCCAATTGCTCATATTACATCAAATAAAGCTATGGCGCGTCTGATGTGATCGGTGGTGCTCGTGCCAGATATAAACCATGTTGCTGTGGAGAAACTAGGTTAGCTATGATCCTACCTAAACGAGTTGCAAAGATTTTTAATATAGCTTGGCATCTGAATTAATAAGGGATAAAGGCCGATAAGATGCAGGGTTATCAGGAGGCTTATCTTTCATTAAGAAGATTACTATATCTGTTCCTCACCAGGATTCCAGGAGGATCCCACTTTGCTGTACCCCTAAGAACAAATCTAAAAGTAAAGGGGCGATCTCCAACTGTAATGCTTTATATACCTCCAAGGGAATTCTATATGGACCAGCCACTTTCCCTGAGGCCATAGAGTGTAGTGCATTTAAAACTTCTTCAAGTGTAAAACTTGCTTCCATCTCCTGTCTTATCGAGTCATCTACTGTTATATGGCCGTTAGGGTCATTCTGGACATTGCATATTGGCATGAGCTCTGCTGCCATGATGCTGCTTTTCCACACATTATTACATAACGTTATTTTGCAAGACTCTGTTTGTGCCTTTCTCGTGAGAACTGTCTGCTTTCTGCATTCTCTGCTATTCCTGGAGTTTAGTCCGAACACGATGTGCAAGGTCAATAAACAAGCCCCTTGTTATTCTGTTCTGGTCAGTCCCTAGCACCTACACAAAACATGAGAAACACAGCTGCACTGCTGGAAAACTTGTGATTTGATATTACAGGGATGCAGGTTGTTCACACATACTTGGAGGGAGACTTTCCTTGGAGAAGAGCTATGCTGTTCCTATGATGTAAATCTACCATCTAGGCTCTAAGGTATTGGGACAAAGCCCAGAGATCTTCCTTTATATAATAATCCTCAACTTACGAAGGGGAGGGTGGTTAGGCCTTATATTCCTTTTTACACTGTCTGTATGTGATGACATCCCCCTTCATATTCTATGGTATTGCAACACTGCTAACTGTGTTAGGTTTATGCATTTTGCTGCTGGTAGTGGCTTGTGTACTGCATTTTAGAGCACAATAGTTAAAATAAACATTTTAAACTATACAGTGACTCTGACAATCCTTATTGTGGGTAAGTGCGAGTGAGTGAGCGAAACGGTATGCCTTGCTACCCCGATTCCTGGGAGAGTTGGGAGTGTTATGTTCTGGCCTGTCTAATCATTTGTAGCTTCATGATTATGTAGGGGAATAAATGAGACACTATAGGTAGTCAGTTTTGGTATTTTGGGTACTAAGGTGGTAGGAAGGTAGAACCTCTATGCACAAGGTCCTGTTTTCCTGCACATAGTTCTGTGTATGTGCAGAATCCCCGCAACACTATCCCTCATGGGACCCTGCAGTTCTTTCAATCCCATTAATAAAGGAGGTGCTGAGATTGTTCTGATGATATCAATCCTGCTAATACCTTCCAAATATATTGATGATACCCTTTAGACCATCCGTCCGTCCCTTTCATACTGGAGATGGTATTCCAAACAAGCTTCTGTCTCACCCACAGATTCCTCATACTCGTAACTTTCATTTTTCTGTGCCTGAAACCGTCCGGTGATCCTTTTGCTATAATAGCTACCGATTTGAGCTATTGCCGCCACTATTTCTTCCCGCAGAGTCAATTCCATCACTTCTTGCTTATGAATTATTGCTAAAGTATGATCTTTTTCTAGGATAGTTGGCCTTCCAATCTGGTGGTTAATTTCATCCTTTTGCTGTTTCCTGGCCTTTCCCATGAAACTAATAATTTACCCCCACAAACCAGCTTTAACCGCATGCGTGCGGGCGGAATTCCGCTCGTACGTGGAGTTTTGCGAAACCGCATTTTACGTGACGAGCTGGGCTCGTCATCAGCGTAGCAGGAGGCTACCTCATGACGAGCCCAGCTCGTCATCAGCGTGGAAGGGGTTAAAGCTTTCCCAAACCATTCCACGTGAGGTGCTATACCAGTTTATATCAAAATAGTGTACCTCCCACTGTTTCATGTGCTGGATAAATAAATTGTTGGTAAGTAATTTTCAATCAAATGTCCACTTAGACTGAGTCTGGGCGGCTACTTTGATTACCATATCCAAGATTAGATGGTTGTGGCTAGTAAGCATAGTGGATGAGACCAATAAATAATCTAGTCTAACATACTTCTTGTGTGGACATGAAAAGTATGCAAACCCTGGATCTGTAGGATTCTTAGCTAGCCAAACCGATCAAATCATAGAAGGCTTTTAAAGTGGCCAAGTCCTTATATACTTGTGGAATACTGCCACCATATTCATAAGTTTGGCCTCACTCACCTTCTGATTTATATTCAGATGCCCACATATTGCTAATGGATCAGGCCAGGACGCCGATTCAATCTCCAGATCATTAAATAACTTTGGGTCATCCTGGTTCGATCAATAGATGGTACAAACTGTCAATCCCATGGGCACCATGAAAACCGCTTATCTACCCCACTTATCCTCTAAAACTCATTTTACAGGGCCAATACTGTTTTCTAATATGAATAGCAACCCTCATTATAGTAGAGGTTTGAGTAGGGCAAGCTGATAAGGTATAGCCTTTTATCATCAGTGAATCCCACTTTCCCCATGGAATGTGTGTCTCTTGCTGGCAAATTATGTCGGCACCTTGGGTTCTTAAAACCTCAGCTACCCCTTCTTGTTTGGTCTTATCGTTTAAGCCCCCACATTGATTGAACAAATATATATCTTAACCATTTGCTAAGAAAAAGATGCTGCCCTTTCTTGTACTACCAGCTGCCTGCCTGACCGATTGAATCCTTTCGCAATACTTATTGTGCTCTCCCTCCACTTTTCCTACCACTTTTTCATACCCCACACCCTGTGAACCCCTCTCGCACTACCCCACCTAACCCAACATCCTCCAACTCTTACCCTTCCCTCTAAGCAGTGCCCCCTAACCCCTTCCCTACCCACCCAAAACTGATAAGCTCCAGACCGACTATCAGCCTGTGGTGATGGTGGTAAGCTCCCTGACCTACATTCCAACCATTACTCATTCATTAGGTTAAACAGCAATCATGAGAACCGAAGGAAAAGAGAGAACATATCCAGAAATAATACATCCCTCAAATACTGTTAGTAAATCCTTCACCAACCCTTTTTGCCCCTGATATCTTCACTGACATCAAAACACCCTTCCCCCCTAAAAATTCCTTCGCCATAATCTCTGAGGTGCAGAATCGGGTTTGATCCCCCTGAACCACTTTGAGGCAGGCCGGATTTAACAAGAAGGCTTGACCCTCCTCAGTGACGGCTGGTGACATTTGAAAGTGGTGGACCGTAAAAGTAAGGGAGGACTCATCAGTGGCGAGCAAGCACTGCATATTCTTTTACTTTCACCTTGTCATTATTTTGAACAATGCATACCCCCATCACACCCATTTGCACAGAATTACAAAGACAACTGGACCTAATGACCTCTATTTCCCTGTGCGCTCTACAGGGAGCCCAAGGACTGAATGACCATGTATCCTGAACACCTTTTTGACTCACTGGCTGGCACTTCGAGGATCTCGCAGTGCCCTCAGCTCCAGAAGTCTGAACCGCAGCCTGTTATAAACACCTGGTCCGACTCAGTTCAAAGTACACACTGCACAAGAGAAATGTGCTATATGGAAAAATATAGAAACAACATCCTGGAAATAGCAAACACGATGCAATATTAAGTAAAAGTACCCATAGATAATTTTGGCTTGGACTCTGAAGAGACCCCCACGCCAATTGTTTGAAATGTTAATGCCCACTCGCCTTTCTAAGAAGTTTGTTGCTAAATGCACACAAAACCTACTACCTGTATGCTTATGTGAGGACAGTGTTTCAAGACATCTAATGTAATGTAATGTAATGTAATGTATAGGCATTTATATAGCGCACTACTTACCCGTAGGGTCCCAAGGCGCTTCGACCGCTGCGAAACCCTTCCTGGCTTCCCTGAGAGATGGTCCCTTAATGGGTATCTCCAGGGTGAGACCAGGCATCCCCGGCGGTCTGGTGGGGCCGTTAGTGAAGATGAGGCAAGCTTATGCCCAGAGTTGCCAAGTGTGATCGCTGATCAGAGTGGGCACCGAGGCGAGAGAATTATCGAGTCCGCTGACCCTGGTCCAGAAACCTGCCGCGCCGGGAATCGAACCCTGGTCCCGGGCCGTCCTCTGCTCTCGGGTCTGCCGCCTCTAACCAGTGAGCCACACTACTTCACTATCTAATGACTTACTTTGTCTGCTGTATTGTACTCCTAGTCATAGCACATCGTTAACTAGATCTAACTTACCAGCCATACACTACTGCAGTGTTGGTGCTGCGACATGTTTAATTGCACATACACAATTGGACCTATATCATATCATGTTATTCATGTAGGGCATCGCACAAATAAAAGATTACACTGCTGTTGCACATTTGCTCTCCAGCCACACCACAATCTGGTGCATTTGACACATTGATGTTAACTAACGCCTAATTTATTTAATGGTATTGTGCAAGGTATCTTGAACTTTACACCAGTCTGATTTAGAGAGAAGTACAGCAGCAAATGAGACAATTTAGAAACCACTAATGTCTAGATGGAGAATATTGTGGGCCTTTCTTGCGTAAGGCCATTATTCAAATAACTGAACATTGTTCTCGGGTGTTCTCAGGTTAAACATCAATGTAATGTGACTCATTCACCCGAATTCAAGATAAACACATTTTAAAGCCTTTTTTACTTGTGGGAATTCCTAAAACTATGAAACACTGACTGCTTCACAGGGCTCATTCTTTTATTGAGGCAAGCGCTGTGGCTGGAAAAAGTAAATGTCCCAATATTTAACACCTAATTATATCGCTCAACAAGCATTTATTTTTGTCTAACTATATAAAACATATAACAGAATGTTACCCAATACAGAAACTATATCTCACAGACACACTCATACAGACAGACACACTTTCACCCACAGACAACCACACTCACCCATATGCAGATAATATTTAAAACGTTTTCATTTTGCTCACCCCCACCTTATTCCATGCACAGGTCCTGTTTGAACAGCTACTCTGTTCTGATTCCAGGGCTGGAGAAGACTGAAATCTCAAACCTGCACAGGAGGTCGCAGGTACCAGGCTTAACTCTGCTTGTTCGCCCCACCCTTTCCCAGCTCTGTGTCGAGTTGGGAAAGGGTGGAGTGATAAGCTGATTGACGTGTAGTCACGGACACTGCAGGGCTTAAGCCTGCAGTGCCCATGGCTAACTTTACCTGTGATGCCTAAGTACGTCACATATAAGGGAGGCACTGAGGCATGACAGGGCCCGAAGGGCAGGGATGGAATTTCTTCAGCCCTGCACATCTCTGAAGGCTGGTGCCGGCACCTTTGTGTGCCTGCACCAGCCTTCGTAGAGAACCTGCTGCTGCTGAACAGAAGCAGCTCAGCATTTTTCTTTTGTTATACCAAGAGTAAATAGTATATTATTATTCACTCTTGGCATAACAAAAACAAATACAGTGGGCCAGAAAACAAATGGGGCGCAGTCCTTCAGCCCATTCACAGGGACCGCCACTGACCCTCCTTATCCTGAAATGGTTTGATCAACTGATGCAAACGCCAGTGTCTCTCGACAGTAAAGTGGCAGAAGTCAGGCCTAACGTAGAAAGAAAAATCTCCCCCATTTCATTTAGCTTCAGCTCTGATCTTCTCATAGATAGATTGCCGTAGAACAAAATGATCAAAATAGACTATAAAAGCAATTGGTTTCACATCTGGCCTAACTGGTTGTATTAAATTAAGAGGCACCCAGTGGGCCCGCTGTCCTTTCAAGGCCCAGTTCCAGACTTCCAGTTCTGGGACTGCTTTAACAAACATGTCCACCACAAATGTCCAGACGCCAGTTCCTTTCTTGCCCTCCATAACACCAGGGACCCTGAAATTATTGCGGCATTGGCGGTTTTCTTGGTCCCCCAGTTTCCACTGTAAAACCACCAGTTGCACCTCCTGAGCCGATGTTTGCACTCGGGTACCAGCCAGGTCACTCTTGAGGGCTTCTGCTCTGGTTTTGAGATTACGTAGCAGCTCTCCAATGGCACTACAGGTTTTTGCCACTTTTCATACCGATCCTTGAAGTTTTCGCATAGCTGCCTTTGAGCAGTGACTGTCCTGTCATGTTTCCTCATGATGGGAGAGTATAGATTGTAATATGGTATCCAAAGTCAGAGGTATTAAAGTAGATGGATCTTGGAGGAGTTATTGAGGTGCCAAGTAGTTGCTCCGTGGGTGAATAACCCCACTTTCTTTTGTGGGTTGGATCACCCTGGATTTCTAGTTGCTTTACAGCCTGTACCCACTGGGTCAGTATTACTCTTATTACTCTTATCTGATATACTTCTATGCTCACTAGATTCATTTAGTGAGCCCAACCCACATCCATCTGCCAACCATACCTCATCTAACAGGGAAAAATAACCAGTCATTGGCCTCAATGTCTTGCTCATTTAGGGTTAAACTAGTGGGGTATTCTTTCGACTGCGACACTCTCTGTGACTTCTGTTGTAAATTAGCCCCATTATGAGGGAAATCCTCCCTGCCACCTGCCCTTTGAGCTGAGCACCAACCAGGCTAGGTAAATCTGCTCCTGCACCTATTGCCCCATCTCCAGACTCTGCAATTGGGGCTGAGGGTGGCCTCCTCCATGATTTGTTTTTGTATAATTGGGTAATGAAACAGTTACCTTTTTGCTCTAAACATGCACGTCCCAGGATGAAGTTTCTTCCATATCAGTGACCCCGCTTGTACACCGTAGATTCTGCTCCTCTGATACCACTTCCTAAACCACCGCTTGCTCCTGGGATTCCTCATGATCGGGGGGTTGGAGGAAATGGCACCCCCCACGTAGTTGCATGCAACAGCTCACGCACAGATGAGCCGAGCGGGTGGTGCTGGAGCTCAGCCTCACTCTTGCCATTCCTCTCCCCTACAGTCTCCATCCAGGTCTCGGAGTGAACAGCTAGGAGCCTTCGACCATTCCTCTGCGTCTGCCCAGACGACTTTGCTCTAGCATGAGCATCTCAATGGAACTCCACCGGCGTTACACACCTCAAAAGAGGTGCAGCTGCCACTGGGACATGAGCCTTCCTCTCGGGTTGCCCCCACTGATAGCCTTTGGGCCCATTTCTTGATGGGAGAGAAGCAGATGGCACCCTCTGCATCTTCCATGATTTCCACAGCCATACGCTTCAAACAACAGCTGCTGCAGTACACTGAGCAATTCAGCCTGACACAAGGCAATCCGGCAGTGACTGGGGCAAAGAGATGCATGCAGTTATATATGAAATTCTCATGCTCGGTTCATGTTACTGCCATTCTGCATTTGGTAAGGGAGCCGCAACACAGTTGACTCATGCAGTCACCACCTTGCCTCACTCCAAGCTTTTGTCATCCATAGTAGTATTGGAAAGTTTTTTTTAAATTGAGGAATTTAAAGCAAACGTGCCCTCTGATATGTAACATACAAAGTCAAAATGTATCATAACAATATTGTAATTATTATCATCATCAAAACAAATGTATTAGACAGATAAATGCCCATTTGCATATAATATGTTCTCGTGTTCTCAAAAGCATAATTAGATCAATCAATTGACACTAACATAATATATTTTAGGTAAAACAGTTTGACTTTTAAATTGCAACTGAGCTGTAGCTCTAAGTCCTGAGACTTTACTACAAGACCAGAGACAAGAGGCCATTTTTTATGCTTTCATAACTTGCTATTTTTAATACAGCATCCATGGATCACAAAAAACTATACTTCACAGCAAATCCTAAGACATAAACTACAGGTTCTTAATATATATATTACAGTCACCAGGAAGTAACTACTAAGCCTGGATGGCGTTCGCAGAGTTCTGCTATGTGGAACTCCTTGAAGAGCAAATAAAACTCTGCCGCTCACGCGGCGGAATGATTTGGATAAATGCTGCATGTGGTGATTTTCAGTGCCAGGTGCTTGTCTGCACTGTGCAATCGTCACAAACGGCACCATGCACAGAGCAAGCGGGCCCAGCCTCCTTTCTGCTGCCCGAATAGGTTTTTACTCGAGCAAAAGCTTTCTCAATGCGATCGGACAATTTCTCAACGTGAGCGGTTGCGGGCATACCTGACCATTCGCAATGAGAAATCTGACCACCTGTGTTGAGAAATGTCACCTGAAGGTTGATTTTCCACGCTTGCGAACTTGTTTTTGACGTTCGTGAACGAGAAAAACCTTACCGGGAGTTATATTTTCCTCGCTCGCGCTCGCCAACTTGACATTGACGTTGACGAACGCAAGCGAGGAAAACAACTACGCAAGCTCTGCGTAATGCAGAGTGCGGAAATCTCCGCACACTCTACGAGCGGAGTGGAGTTCACCGCTCAGACTTAGTAACAACCTATTTTCTTGTTGCTTAGCCACAAGTTCAGTACTTCAGTGTCACTCCTTTCAGTCTATCATTGCATGTCTGAATGGGGCTTAACTCGGCTGTGCTTTCCACAGTTGTGCTTATCGTTTGCTTTGTTGCCATATATTTAGATAGATTTTTGGGCATTGTTTTCCCTTTCCTGCTACTTGGGCTAAAAAAAGTCATCATCATCAATATTCCTTTAGTTGGTAAATAAAATCCCCATAAAGGAGTACAAATACATATTATAAAAATGAGTTCATAAAAGACAATAAAAGACCAAACAAAATACAGTTACATATAACAACAAGGAAAACGTGAAACAGTTAATCGAGTCTCGATTCTCTCGATGCCCAGACAGCCAGTAGAAAAGTTAAGACAGTAAAAATTACCTGGACTATGGAAAGCATCTGTAAATACAACAAGGCATGTCTTACTTGTTTAAAATGAAACAGTTTGAGCAGAGGGATTCAAAAACGCTTCCTCAGCCAGGTATAATGAGAACAAAACATTGTGAAGTGAAGCACATCCTGCGGAGACACATTTTTGCAGCCATATGGTTCCCTTCTCTCCGGCCGAGCCCAGACTCGAGGGGAAGCCAAAAAGTGATCCAATTGATTAAACTGAACCTGCACAATAAAAAACAATCATGCTGTGAACGAACCAGGCCCACCTATGACTCCAACCTATGTACAGGCTTAAGAAGCATATGACCCCTGACTAAGTGGCTTCTGGGGGTCTAGACTTTCTCTTGCCAGTCTGGAGCGATCCAGAAACAGTATTTTAACCTTCCCTAACTCATAAGCGGAGAGATTAGTTGGATTAAAAAACTAGTCAGGCCAGCCATAAGAAAAAAAAGATGACTTAACATGGACTAACTATAGAATACTCCTTGCCCGATCCAGGAACAGACAGTCCTCAAGAATCAGCCAGCTGAGTTTCAACTCCTCCCTACTCCAAACCTTTATCCAGCACAGGAGTGGGCTTAAGGCGATTAGGTCTCTAACGTAATCAAGCCCCGGTTCCCCATGCTTAGAAAACGCTGGAATAGGCTGGGGGACCTGGATAAACTTACGCAGAAAGTTGTTTTCCAATATCTGTAGCCGGCCACCTTGGTGTATCTCCAGACCTCACTACCATATCGCAACTGTGCAATACATTTGGATTGGTAAATTTTTAAAAGGTCTCGGTGCCCTGGAATCAAGCCTTTGTGCAAAAATAAAGACAGCCCCCATAGTTTTGATAGATGTTGATCATTTAGCCTCTACCAGAGGTTTCCAGCAGTTTTTGGCATCAAATAGAAAATTTGATACCTTGAACGTCTTGCTGCTAGGGGATTTAGGGCCCAACGCCAATACTTCAGATTTCGGAAAATTGGCTGAGTTGTCCAAAAGTTCCATGAAAGCCACATACTTGGGTAGTAATAGGTCCAGACCCTGTTCGATCCAGGCCATCAGGACTGCATCGTTCGTATATAGCAGGACGGGAATAAATCTGTTCTTAATTTTGGGGCACTTAGCTGACACCGAAAGAAGTGCAGATTCTAACCCGTTCCCATAAAGCGTGAACAAAAAGGGTGCCAACATGCATCTCTGACGGACCCCCACAGCACGTTGTAATGGTCGTTTAAGGATGTTACGTTGCTTGATGGCATTGTAACTATGGTAGGAATGTTTATTTTATTTTCTTTGTTCGCAACATGCATTGGTGCTGTTTTAATCATATTTTATGAGGTTATTTTAAATATGCTACACAACAGGATGTGAATGTTAAAATAAATGCAATTTACTTAAAGTGTATTTTTTGCCTGTTTGATATCGTACAGAATAGAATCGGCTTTTTACGCAATGCATCCCAGGATGCTTTTTAGGGAATTTTAATAACACAAAAGCATTTTACATCACTTCATCTATTTATTTAGAGGGGTCCTGCATAGCTACAATACATTTGATTTCATATTCAAGCATTAGTGCATTGAACTAAGTTCCCTCATGTCACCCGTGGGGTTGAAAGCAAGCCGTGTAGAGCTTAGTCAGAGTCTTAGTTTAATGCAACATTGGCGCCCAATGTGGAGCAAAGATTTGTTTGAAACTTTAGTCATTTTTTGAGAAATCCACCCACAAGTGAACCAAATTACATCTTTATAGAGACCTCTGTACTAATCATGGTTACCTCCCACAGGGAATAAGAGAGCATCTATTGTCGTAGGTTTATCAAGCTTGATTTTTTAAGTGTTATTCCCAACTGTGGGTTTTCGAATTCTTTAACCCCTTCGCTGCTAGGCCTTTTCCCCTCCTGTGCTAAGGCTTTTTTTGGCGTTTTGGAGTAGTGCGCGCTTAGGCCCTTGTAACCTTTTGACCACATAAGGTATCCATGCCAAATTTGCTTCCTTTTCTTCCAACATCATGTGGATTCTAAAGGCACCCAGGGTTTGTGGATTCCCTTGGAGGGGTCTCAGAAATTAACCAAAATATAGTGATTTTTTTGTTTTTTTCAGAAAAATGGGAAAAACGGGCTGCAAATGAAAGCCTCTGGGTTTTTCCCTGAAAATGGTATCAAAAAAGGGTTTGTGGGGCTGAAATATCCATTTTCTCAGCTTTTAGGGAATGACAGTCTTTTGTCAGAGAACCGAAATGTTTCACTCAGTTTTGGCATTTTTCTGGGACATAGCCTATTTTTCCTATTTTTAGAGCTTTCCACCTCCTTCCAGTTAATGGTAGAAATGAGTTTGAAAGCAATAATGGATCCTGGAAAGCTTTCATTTTCGGAAAGTAGACAACATTCTGAATTCAGAAAGGGGTCATTTGTCTAAATCCATGAAGGTTTCGTTATAGAAACTAACAGTTAGATATTGGAATAATTGAAAATTTGTTGAAAACAACAGCCTTTTGTCTCAACGTTTTCACCTATAACTTTTTTTAATTTTGACAGCTCTTGGAAAGCAATATACCATTACATCCGTTAGACCTTCCTGGTTGTGGGGATATATAGGACTTGTAGTTTCACCAAGAACCCGACGAACCCAGATCCAACAACTGAGCAGCAACTTGCAATGGTATTTTTTCATTTACTGGGTATAGAGCACTTTGTCTTGAAAAATGTATACATGGAATATTCTGTATGAAAGACACCTATGTATTTCTGAATTGGGTACAAATTATAGAGTTCAGAAACAGTATATAATTGCACATTTTCAAAATTGGGAATACTCATACTAGCATGAGAATTATTGGTCATTTTTCAAAAAGATTTTTTTTTTACACAATGTCTTTCATTGAAAGGGAGAAATGCATGAAAGCTCAATTGGTAATAACAGTTGATTTACAAATCTGAATTACCCCAAGTGTCCCGATAAAAACGGTACCTCACTTGTGTGGGTCGGCCTTGTGCCTGCGACAGGAAACGGCGCAAAATGCAACGTGGTCGCACCTCAATTTCACAGTGAAATCTTGCGCTCTTTGGACAAAGAGACTACCTTTTGTTTTTGAGCCCTAGCTCAGCCGGCACCTAGGGAAACCTAGCAAACCTATATATTTTTGAAAAGTAGACACCCAGGGGAATTCAGGATGGGGTGACTCGACTGCCTATCACCAGGTTTTGTTGCCCAGAATCCCTTGCAAAGCTAAGAATTTGACAAAAAAAACACATTTTCCTCACATTTCTGTGGTGGAAATTTCTGGAATCTGCGTGGATCAACAAATTTCCACCCACCCATCGTTCCCCCAGGTCTCCCGATAAAAACGGTACCTCACTTGCGTGGGTAGGCATAGTGGCTGCGATACGAAACAGCACAAAACGCAACATGGTCGCACCTCAACTTCCCAGTGAAATTTAGCACGTTTTGGACAAAAAGACTACCTTTTGTTTTTGCGCCGTAGCTCTGCCAGCACCTAGGGAAACCTAGCAAACCTATACATTTTTGAAAACTAGACACCCAGGGGAATTCAGGATGGGGTGACTCGTCTGCCTACCCCAAGGTTTTGTTACCCAGAATCCCTTGCAAACCTAAAAATTTGACAAAAAAAACACATTTTCCTCACATTTCTGTGGTGGAAAGTTCTGGAATCTGCGTGGATCAACAAATTTCCACCCACCCAGCGTGCCCCCAGGTCTCTCGAAAAAAATGGTACCTCACTTGTGTGGGTAGGCAGAGTGGCTGCGACATGAAACAGCGCAAAACGCAGCATGGTCGCACCTCAATTTCCCAGTGAAATTTAGCACGTTTTGGACAAAAAGACTACCTTTTGTGTTTGCGCCGTAGCTCTGTCAGCACCTAGGGAAACCTAGCAAACCTATACATTTTTGAAAACTAGACATCCAGGGGAATTCAGGATGGGGTGACTCCTCCGCCTACCACCAGGTTTTGTTACCCAGAATTCCTTGCAAAGCTAAGATTTTGACAAAAGAAAAACGTTTTCCTCACATTTCTGTGGTGGAAAGTTCTGGAATCTGCGTGGATCAACACATTTCCACCCACCCAGCGTTCCCCCAGGTCTCCCGATAAAAACGGTACCTCACTTGTGTGGATCAGCCTTGTGCCTACGACAGGAAACGGCACAAAATGCAACGTGGTCGCACCTCAATTTCCCAGTGAAATCTTGCGCTCTTTGGACAAAGAGACTACCTTTGGTTTTTGAGCCCTAGCTCAGCCGGCACCTAGGGAAACCTAGCAAACCTATACATTTTTATAAACTAGACACCCAGGAAAATTCAGGATGGGGTGACTCGTCTGACTACCCCCAGGTTTTGTTACCCAGAATCCCTTGCAAACCTAAAAATTTGACAAAAAAAACATATTTTCCTCACATTTCTGTGGTGGAAAGTTCTGGAATCTGCGTGGATCAACAAATTTCCACCCACCCAGCGTGCCCCCAGGTCTCCCGAAAAAAATGGTACCTCACTTGCGTGGGTAGGCATAGTGGCTGTGACATGAAACAGCGCAAAACGCAGCATGGTCGCACCTCAATTTCCCAGTGAAATTTAGCACGTTTTGGACAAAAAGACTACCTTTTGTTTTTGCGCCGTAGCTCTGCCAGCACCTAGGGAAACCTAGCAAACCTATACATTTTTGAAAACTAGACACCCAGGAAAATTCAGGATGGGGTGACTCGTCTGCCTACCCCCAGGTTTTGTTACCCAGAATCCCTTACAAACATAAAAATTTGACAAAAAAAACACATTTTCCTCACATTTCTGTGGTGGAAAGTTCTAGAATCTGCGTGGATCAACAAATTTCCACCCACCCAGCGTGCCCCCAGGTCTCCCGAAAAAAATGGTACCTCACTTGCGTGGGTAGGCATAGTGGCTGCGACATGAAACAGCGCAAAACGCAGCATGGTCGCACCTCAATTTCCCAGTGAAATTTAGCACGTTTTGGACAAAAAGACTACCTTTTGTTTTTGCGCCGTAGCTCTGCCAGCACCTAGGGAAACCTAGCAAACCTATACATTTTTGAAAACTAGACACACAGGGAAATTCAGGATGGGGTGACTCGTCTGCCTACCCCCAGGTTTTGTTACCCAGAATCCCTTGCAAACATAAAAATTTGACCAGAAAAACACATTTACCTCACATTTCTGTGGTGGAAAGTTCTGGAATCTGCGTGGATCAACAAATTTCCACCCACCCAGCGTGCCCCCAGGTCTCCCGAAAAAAATGGTACCTCACTTCCATGGGTAGGCATAGTGGCTGCGACATGAAACAGCGCAAAACGCAGCATGGTCGCACCTCAATTTCCCAGTGAAATTTAGCACGTTTTGGACAAAAAGACAACCTTTTGTTTTTGCGCCGTAGGTCTGCCAGCACCTAGGGAAACCTAGCAAACCTATATATGTTTGAAAACTAGACACCCAGGGGAATTCAGGATGGGGTGACTCGTCTGCCTACCCCCAGGTTTTGTTACCCAGAATCCCTTGCAAACATAAAAATTTGACAAAAAAAACACATTTTCCTCACATTTCTGTGGTGGAAAGTTCTGGAATCTGCGTGGATCAACAAATTTCCACCCACCCAGCGTGCCCCCAGGTCTCTCGAAAAAAATGGTACCTCACTTGTGAGGGTAGGCATAGTGGCTGCGACATGAAACAGCGCAAAACGCAGCATGGTCGCACCTCCATTTCCCAGTGAAATTTAGCACGTTTTGGACAAAAAGACTACCTTTTGTTTTTGCGCCGTAGCTCTGCCAGCAACTAGGGTAACCTAGCAAACCTATACATTTTTTAAAACTAGACACCCAGTGGAATTCAGGATGGGGTGACTCGTCTGCCTACCCCCAGGTTTTGTTACCCAGAATCCCTTGCAAACATAAAAATTTGACAAATAAAACACATTTTCCTCACATTTCTGTGGTGGAAAGTTCTGGAACCTGCGTGGATCAACAAACTTCCACCCACCCAGCGTGCCCCCAGGGATCCCGAAAAAAATGGTACCTCACTTGCGTGGGTAGGCATAGTGGCTGCGACATGAAACAGTGCAAAACGAAGCATGGTCACACCTCAATTTCCCAGTGAAATTTAGCACGTTTTGGACAAAAAGACTACCTTTTGTTTTTGCGCCGTAGCTCTGCCAGCACCTAGGGAAACCTAGCAAACATATACATTTTTGAAAACTAGACACCCAGGGAAATTCAGGATGGGGTGACTCGTCTGCCTACCCACAGGTTTTGTTACCCAGAATCCCTTGCAAACATAAAAATTTGACAAAAAACACATTTTCCTCACATTTCTGTGGTGGAAAGTTCTGGAATCTGCGTGGATCAACAAATTTCCACACAACAAGCGTGCCCCCAGGTCTCCCGAAAAAAATGGTACCTCACTTGTGTGGGTAGGCATAGTGGCTGCGACATGAAACAGCGCAAAACGCAGCATGGTCGCACCTCAATTTCCCAGTGAAATTTAGCACGTTTTGGACAAAAAGACTACCTTTTGTTTTTGCGCCGTAGCTCTGTCAGCACCTAAGGAAACCTAGCAAACCTATACATTTTTTAAAACTAGACATCCAGGGGAATTCAGGATGGGGTGACTCGTCCGCCTACCACCAGGTTTTGTTACCCAGAATTCCTAGCAAAGCTAAGATTTTGACAAAAGAAACACATTTTCCTCACATTTCTGTGGTGGAAAGTTCTGGAATCTGCGTGGATCAACAAATTTCCACCCACCCAGCGTGCCCCCAGGTCTCTCGAAAAAAATGGTACCTCACTTGTGTGGGTAGGCATAGTGGCTGCGACATGAAACAGCGCAAAACGCAGCATGGTCGCACCTCAATTTCCCAGTGAAATTTAGCACGTTTTGGACAAAAAGACTACCTTTTGTTTTTGCGCCGTAGCTCTGCCAGCACCTAGGGTAACCTAGCAAACCTATACATTTTTGAAAACTAGACACTCTGTGGAATTCAGGATGGGGTGACTCGTCTGCCTACCCCCAGGTTTTGTTACCCAGAATCCCTTGCAAACATAAAAATTTGACAAAAAAAACACATTTTCCTCACATTTCTGTGGTGGAAAGTTCTGGAATCTGCGTGGATCAACAAATTTCCACACAACCAGCGTGCCCCCAGGTCTCCCGAAAAAAATGGTACCTCACTTGTGTGGGTAGGCATAGTGGCTGCGACATGAAACAGCGCAAAACGCAGCATGGTCGCACCTCAATTTCCCAGTGAAATTTAGCACGTTTTGGACAAAAAGACTACCTTTTGTTTTTGCGCCGTAGCTCTGTCAGCACCTAAGGAAACCTAGCAAACCTATACATTTTTGAAAACTAGACATCCAGGGGAATACAGGATAGGGTGACTCGTCCGCCTACCACCAGGTTTTGTTACCCAGAATTCCTTGCAAAGCTAAGATTTTGACAAAAGAAACACTTTTTCCTCACATTTCTGTGGTGGAAAGTTCTGGAATCTGCGTGAATCAACAAATTTCCACCCACCCAGCGTTCCCCCAGGTCTCCCAATAAAAACGGTACCTCACTTGTGTGGGTCGGCCTTGTTCCTACGACAGGAAACGGCACAAAATGCAACATGGTCGCACCTCAATTTCACAGTGAAATCTTGCGCTCTTTGGACAAAGAGACTACCTTTTGTTTTTGAGCCCTAGCTCAGCCGGCACCTAGGAAAACCTAGCAAACCTATATATTTTTGAAAAGTAGACTCCCAGGGGAATTCAGGATGGGGTGACTCGACTGCCAATCACCAGGTTTTGTTGCCCAGAATCCCTTGCAAAGCTAAGAATTTGACAAAAAAAACACATTTTCCTCACATTTCTGTGGTGGAAATTTCTGGAATCTGCGTGGATCAACATATTTCCACCCACCCATCGTTCCCCCAGGTCTCCCGATAAAAACGGTACCTCACTTGCGTGGGTAGGCATAGTGGCTGCGATACGAAACAGCGCAAAACGCAACATGGTCGCACCTCAACTTACCAGTGAAATTTAGCACGTTTTGGACAAAAAGACTACCTTTTGTTTTTGCGCCGTAGCTCTGCCAGCACCTAGGGAAACCTAGCAAACCTATACATTTTTGAAAACTAGACACCCAGGGGAATTCAGGATGGGGTGACTCGTCTGCCTAACCCCAGGTTTTGTTACCCAGAATCCCTTGCAAACCTAAAAATTTGACAAAAAAAACACATTTTCCTCACATTTCTGTGGTGGAAAGTTCTGGAATCTGCGTGGATCAACAAATTTCCACCCACCCAGCGTGCCCCCAGGTCTCTCGAAAAAAATGGTACCTCACTTGTGTGGGTAGGCAGAGTGGCTGCGACATGAAACAGCGCAAAACGCAGCATGGTCGCACCTCAATTTCCCAGTGAAATTTAGCACGTTTTGGACAAAAAGACTACCTTTTGTTTTTGCGCCGTAGCTCTGTCAGCACCTAGGGAAACCTAGCAAACCTATACATTTTTGAAAACTAGACATCCAGGGGAATTCAGGATGGGGTGACTCCTCCGCCTACCACCAGGTTTTGTTACCCAGAATTCCTTGCAAAGCTAAGATTTTGACAAAAGAAAAACATTTTCCTCACATTTCTGTGGTGGAAAGTTCTGGAATCTGCGTGGATCAACACATTTCCACCCACCCAGCGTTCCCCCAGGTCTCCCGATAAAAACGGTACCTCACTTGTGTGGATCAGCCTTGTGCCTACGACAGGAAACGGCACAAAATGCAACGTGGTCGCACCTCAATTTCCCAGTGAAATCTTGCGCTCTTTGGACAAAGAGACTACCTTTTGTTTTTGAGCCCTAGCTCAGCCGGCACCTAGGGAAACCTAGCAAACCTATACATTTTTATAAACTAGACACCCAGGAAAATTCAGGATGGGGTGACTCGTCTGCCTACCCCCAGGTTTTGTTACCCAGAATCCCTTGCAAACCTAAAAATTTGACAAAAAACCCACATTTTCCTCACATTTCTGTGGTGGAAAGTTCTGGAATCTGCGTGGATCAACAAATTTCCACCCACCCAGCGTGCCCCCAGGTCTCCCGAAAAAAATGGTACCTCACTTGCGTGGGTAGGCATAGTGGCTGCGACATGAAACAGCGCAAAACGCAGCATGGTCGCACCTCAATTTCCCAGTGAAATTTAGCACGTTTTGGACAAAAAGACTACCTTTTGTTTTTGCGCCGTAGCTCTGCCAGCACCTAGGGAAACCTAGCAAACCTATACATTTTTGAAAACTAGACACCCAGGAAAATTCAGGATGGGGTGACTCGTCTGCCTACCCCCAGGTTTTGTTACCCAGAATCCCTTACAAACATAAAAATTTGACAAAAAAAACACATTTTCCCCACATTTCTGTGGTGGAAAGTTCTAGAATCTGCGTGGATCAACAAATTTCCACCCACCCAGCGTGCCCCCAGGTCTCCCGAAAAAAATGGTACCTCACTTGCGTGGGTAGGCATAGTGGCTGCGACATGAAACAGCGCAAAACGCAGCATGGTCGCACCTCAATTTCCCAGTGAAATTTAGCACGTTTTGGACAAAAAGACTACCTTTAGTTTTTGCGCCGTAGCTCTGCCAGCACCTAGGGAAACCTAGCAAACCTATACATTTTTAAAAACTAGATACCCTGGGAAATTCAGGATGGGGTAAATCGTCTGCCTACCCCCAGGTTTTGTTACCCAGAGTCCCTTGCAAACCTAAAAATGTGACAAAAAAAACACATTTTCCTCACATTTCTGTGGTGGAAAGTTCTGGAATCTGCGTGGATCAACACATTTCCACCCACCCAGCATGCCCCCAGGTCTCCCGAAAAAAATGGTACCTCACTTGCGTGGGTAGGCATAGTGGCTGCGACATGAAACAGCGCAAAACGCAGCATGGTCGCACCTCAATTTCCCAGTGAAATTTAGCACGTTTTGGACACAAAGACTACCTTTTGTTTTTGCGCCGCAGCTCTGCCAGCACCTAGGGAAACCTAGCAAACCTATACATTTTTGAAAACTAGACACACAGGGAAATTCAGGATGGGGTGACTCGTCTGCCTACCCCCAGGTTTTGTTACCCAGAATCCCTTGCAAACATGAAAATTTGACCAGAAAAACACATTTTCCTCACATTTCTGTGGTGGAAAGTTCTGGAATCTGCGTGGATCAACAAATTTCCACCCACCCAGCGTGCCCCCAGGCTCCAGAAAAAAATGGTACCTCACTTGCGTGGGTAGGCATAGTGGCTGCGACATGAAACAGCGCAAAACGCAGCATGGTCGCACCTCAATTTCCCAGTGAAATTTAGCAAGTTTTGGACAAAAAGACAGCCTTTTGTTTTTGCGCCGTAGCTCTGCCAGCACCTAGGGAAACCTAGCAAACCTATACATTTTTTGAAAACTAGACATCCAGGGGAATTCAGGATGGGGTGACTCCTCCGCCTACCACCAGGTTTTGTTACCCAGAATTCCTTGCAAAGCTAAGATTTTGACAAAAGAAAAACGTTTTCCTCACATTTCTGTGGTGGAAAGTTCTGGAATCTGCGTGGATCAACAAATTTCCACCCACCCAGCGTTCCCCCAGGTCTCCCGATAAAAACGGTACCTCACTTGTGTGGATCAGCCTTGTGCCTACGACAGGAAACGGCACAAAATGCAACGTGGTCGCACCTCAATTTCCCAGTGAAATCTTGCGCTCTTTGGACAAAGAGACTGCCTTTTGTTTTTGAGCCCTAGCTCAGCCGGCACCTAGGGAAACCTAGCAAACCCATACATTTTTGAAAACTAGACACCCAGGAAAATTCAGGATGGGGTGACTCGTCTGCCTACACCCAGGTTTTGTTACCCAGAATCCCTTACAAACGTAAACATTTGACAAAAAAAACACATTTACCTCACATTTCTGTGGTGGAAAGTTCTAGAATCTGCGTGGATCAACAAATTTCCACCCACCCAGCGTGCCCCCAGGTCTCCCGAAACAAATGGTACCTCACTTGCATGGGTAGGCATAGTGGCTGCGACATGAAACAGCGCAAAACGCAGCATGGTCGCACCTCAATTTCCCAGTGAAATTTAGCACGTTTTGGACAAAAAGACTACCTTTTGTTTTTGCGCCGTAGCTCTGCCAGCACCTAGGGAAACCTAGCAAACCTATACATTTTTAAAAACTAGATACCCTGGGAAATTCAGGATGGGGTAAATCGTCTGCCTACCCCCAGGTATTGTTACCCAGAGCCCTTGCAAACCTAAAAATGTGACAAAAAAAACACATTTTCCTCACATTTCTGTGGTGGAAAGTTCTGGAATCTGCGTGGATCAACAAATTTCCACCCACCCAGCATGCCCCCAGGTCTCCCGAAGAAAATGGTACCTCACTTGCGTGGGTAGGCATAGTGGCTGCGACATGAAACAGCGCAAAACGCAGCATGGTCGCACCTCAATTTCCCAGTAAAATTTAGCACGTTTTGGACAAAAAGACTACCTTTAGTTTTTGCGCCGTAGCTCTGCCAGCACCTAGGGAAACCTAGCAAACCTATACATTTTTGAAAACTAGACACCCAGGGGAATTCAGGATGGGGTGACTCGTCTGCCTACCCCCAGGTTTTGTTACCCAGAATCCCTTGCAAACCTAAAAATTTGACCAGAAAAACACATTTTCCTCACATTTCTGTGGTGGAAAGTTCTGGAATCTGCGTGGATCAACAAATTTCCACCCACCCAGCGTGCCCCCCGGTCTCTCGAAAAAAATGGTACCTCACTTGTGTGGGTAGGCAGAGTGGCTGCGACATGAAACAGCGCAAAACGCAGCATGGTCGCACCTCAATTTCCCAGTGAAATTTAGCAAGTTTTGGACAAAAAGACTACCTTTTGTTTTTGCGCCGTAGCTCTGTTGGCACCTAGGGAAACCTAGCAAACCTATACATTTTTGAAAACTAGACATCCAGGGGAATTCAGGATGGGGTGACTCCTCCGCCTACCACCAGGTTTTGTTACCCAGAATTCCTTGCAAAGCTAAGATTTTGACAAAAGAAAAACGTTTTCCTCACATTTCTGTGGTGGAAAGTTCTGGAATCTGCGTGGATCAACACATTTCCACCCACCCAGCGTTCCCCCAGGTCTCCCGATAAAAACGGTACCTCACTTGTGTGGATCAGCCTTGTGCCTACGACAGGAAATGGCACAAAATGCAACGTGGTCGCACCTCAATTTCCCAGTGAAATCTTGCGCTCTTTGGACAAAGAGACTACCTTTTGTTTTTGAGCCCTAGCTCAGCCGGCACCTAGGGAAACCTAGCAAACCTATACATTTTTATAAACTAGACACCCAGGAAAATTCAGGATGGGGTGACTCGTCTGCCTACCCCCAGGTTTTGTTACCCAGAATCCCTTGCAAACCTAAAAATTTGAAAAAAAACCCACATTTTCCTCACATTTCTGTGGTGGAAAGTTCTGGAATCTGCGTGGATCAACAAATTTCCACCCACCCAGCGTGCCCCCAGGTCTCCCGAAAAAAATGGTACCTCACTTGCGTGGGTAGGCATAGTGGCTGCGACATGAAACAGCGCAAAACGCAGCATGGTCGCACCTCAATTTCCCAGTGAAATTTAGCACGTTTTGGACAAAAAGACTACCTTTTGTTTTTGCGCCGTAGCTCTGCCAGCACCTAGGGAAACCTAGCAAACCTATACATTTTTAAAAACTAGATACCCTGGGAAATTCAGGATGGGGTAAATCGTCTGCCTACCCCCAGGTTTTGTTACCCAGAGTCCCTTGCAAACCTAAAAATGTGACAAAAAAACACATTTTCCTCACATTTCTGTGGTGGAAAGTTCTGGAATCTGCGTGGATCAACACATTTCCACCCACCCAGCATGCCCCCAGGTCTCCCGAAAAAAATGGTACCTCACTTGCGTGGGTAGGCATAGTGGCTGCGACATGAAACAGCGCAGAACGCAGCATGGTCGCACCTCAATTTCCCAGTGAAATTTAGCATGTTTTGGACAAAAAGACTACCTTTTGTTTTTGTGCCGTAGCTCTGCCAGCACCTAGGGAAACCTAGCAAACCTATACATTTTTGAAAACTAGACACACAGGGAAATTCAGGATGGGGTGACTCGTCTGCCCACCCCCAGGTTTTGTTACCCAGAATCCCTTGCAAACATAAAAATTTGACAAAAAAAACACATTTTCCTCACATTTCTGTGGTGGAAAGTTCTGGAATCTGCGTGGATCAACAAATTTCCACCCACCCAGCGTGCCCCCAGGTCTCCCGAAAAAAATGGTACCTCACTTGCGTGGGTAGGCATAGTGGCTGCGACATGAAACAGCGCAAAACACAGCATGGTCGCACCTCAATTTCCCAGTGAAATTTAGCAAGTTTTGGACAAAAAGACTACCTTTTGTTTTTGCGCCGTAGCTCTGCCAGCACCTAGGGAAACCTAGCAAACCTATACATTTTTGGAAACTAGACATCCAGGGGAATTCAGGATGGGGTGACTCTTCTGCCTACCCCCAGGTTTTGTTGTCCAGAATCCCTTGCAAACATAAAAATTTGACAAAAAAAACACATTTTCCTCACATTTCTGTGGTGGAAAGTTCTGGAATCTGCGTGGATCAACAAATTTCCACCCACCCAACGTGCCCCCAGATCTCCCAAAAAAATGGTACCTCACTTGCGTGGGTAGGCATAGTGGCTGCGACATGAAACAGCGCAAAACGCAGCATGGTCGCACCTCAATTTCCCAGTGAAATTTAGCACGTTTTGGACAAAAAGACGACCTTTTGTTTTTGCGGTGTAGCTCTGCCAGCACCTAGGTAAACCTAGCAAACCTATACAATTTTGAAAACTAGACACCCAGGGGAATTCAGGATGGGATGACTCGTCTGCCTACCCCCAGGTTTTGTTACCCAGAATCCCTTGCAAACATAAAAATTTGACAAAAGAAACACATTTTCCTCACATTTCTGTGGTGGAAAGTTCTGGAATCTGTGTGGATCAACGAATTTCCACCCACCCAGCGTGCCCCCAGGTCTCCCGAAAAAAATGGTACCTCACTTGCGTGGGTAGGCATAGTGGCTGCGACATGAAACAGCGCAAAACGCAGCATGGTCGCACCTCAATTTCCCAGTGAAATTTAGCACGATTTGGACAAAAAGACTACCTTTTGTTTTTGCGCCGTAGCTCTGCCAGCACTTAGAGAAACCTAGCAAACCTATACATTTTTGAAAACTAGACACCCAGGGAAATTCAGGATGGGGTGACTCGTCTGCCTACCCCCAGGTTTTGTTACCCAGAATCCCTTGCAAACATAAAAATTTGACAAAAAAAACACATTTTCCTCACATTTCTGTGGTGGAAAGTTCTGGAATCTGTGTGGATCAACAAATTTCCACGCACCCAGCGTGCCCCCAGGTCTCCCAAAAAAAAAGGTACCTCACTTGCGTGGGTAGGCATAGTGGCTGCGACATGAAACAGCGCAATACGCAACATGGCTGCACCTCAATTTCCCAGTGAAATCTAGTCCGTTTTGGCCAAAAAGACTACCTTTTGTTTTTGCGCCGTAGCTCTGCCAGCACCTAGGGAAACCTAGCAAACCTATACATTTTTGAAAACTAGACACCCAGGGGAAATCAGGATGGGGTGACTCGTCGGCCTACCCCTAGGTTTTGTTACCCAGAATCCCTTGCAAACCTAAAAATTTGACAAAAAAAACACATTTTCCTCACATTTCTGTGGTGGAAAGTTCTGGAATCTGCGTGGATCAACAAATTTCCACCCACCCAGCGTGCCCCCACGTCTCCCGAAAAAAATGGTACCTCACTTGCGTGGGTAGGCATAGTGGATGCGACATGAAACAGCGCAATACGCAACATGGCTGCACCTCAATTTCCCCGTGAAATCTAGCACGTTTTGGCCAAAAAGACTACCTTTTGTTTGTGCGCCGTAGCTCTGCCAGCACCTAGGGAAACCTACCAAACCTATACATTTTTGAAAACTAGACACCCAGGGGAATTCAGGATGGGGTGACTCGACTGCCTCCCACCAGGTTCTGTTACCCAGAATCCCTTGCAAACCGAACAATTTGACCAAAAAAACACATTTTTGTCACATTTCTGTGGTGGAAAGTTCTGGAATCTGCGTGGATCCACAAAATTCCACCCACCCAGCGTTTCCCTAGGTCTCCTGAAAAAAATGGTACCTCACTTGCGTGGATAGACATAGTGGCTGCAACAGGAAACGGTTCAAATCGTACGGTGGTGAATTTACATTACCCTATTGCAAAACTACCTTGATTTTGGGGGGGGCATCTGAGTTTGTGGCCCGGGGCTCGGTGGTATTCTTTGCAAAGTAGCAAACCCAAACAGTTCTGAAAACTAGACACCCGGGGAAGTCCAGGGAGGTATGGCATGCGTGGATCCCCCAATGTTTTCCTACCCAGAACTCCTTGCAAACCTTAAAATTAGGTAAAAATAGCACTTTTCCAAACTTTTTGGCGTGGGATCGCCGTGCCGGCAAAAATGTCCTACCACCCAGCGTTCCCCTTGTTCTCCCGAGTAAAAGGATACCTCACTTGTGTGGGTGCCCCAAAGCAGAACACGCCAAAAATGAATTTTGAAAAAAGTAGTATTTAGCAGTATTTAAGTTTTACAAATTAAGCCCCCCAGCCTGAGTCACATGCCTTGGGCCCACCCACACAAGTGAGGTATCATTTTACTCGGGAGAAGAAGGGAAACACTGGGTGGTAGGACATTTGTGCCGGCAGCGAGATGCCACCCAAAAAAGTACGGAAAAGTGGGTTTTTTGACCAAAATTTAAGGTTTGCAGGGGTTTCTGGGTAGGAAAACATTGGGGGACCCACGCATGCCATACCTCCCTGGACTCCCCCGGGTGTCTAGTTCTCAGAACTGTTTGGGTTTGGTAGTTTGCAAAGATGCCCGCCAAGCCCCGGGCCAAAAGCTCAGGTGACCCCCTCAAAAAATAAGATTGTTTGGCTAAAGGACATTTTTTGGTCTCTACAGTAAGAATTGGGCCTTTTCCTAAAGCAGCCACTATGCCTACCCACGCAAGTGAGGTACCATTTTTATCGGGAGACCTTGGGGAACGCTGGGTGGGAGGTAATTTGTGTGAGCCCAGTGATGCCACGCTTTCCCACACTAAAACGTGTGAAAACATTGATTTGTTCCAGCTAAAAATGAGGTTTGCAAGGGATTCTGGGTAAAGGAACGTTGGAGGATCCACGCAAGCCATACCTCCTTGGAAGCCCCCGGGTGTCTACTTTTTTCAGAAATGCGTGGGTTTGGTAGGTTTCCCTAGATGGCTGTCTCGCACGGGGCCAAAAACCCAGGTAACCCCTCTTGCAAAAGCTAGTGGACTTGACATTGTCACCATTGTCAAATTCACCAGCTTTTGCAAGAGGGGTTACCTGGGTTTCTGGCCCCGTGCGAGACAGCCATCTATGGAAACCTACCAAACCCACACATTTCTGAAAAGTAGACACCCGGGGGCTTCCAAGGAGGTATGGCTTGCGTGGATCCTCCAACGTTCCTTTACCCAGAATCCCTTGCAAACCTCAATTTTAGCAGAAAAAAAACAATTTTTTCACACGTTGTAGTGTGGGAAAGCGTGGCATCACTGGGCTCACACAAATTACCTCCCACCCAGCGTTCCCCCAGGTCTCCCGATAAAAACGGTACCTCACTTGCATGGGTAGCCATAGTGGCTGCAACAGGAAAAGGTCCAAATCGTACGGTGGTGAATTTAAAATACCCTGAAGCAATATAACTTTGATTTTGGGGGGGGGGCACCTGAGTTTTTGGCCCGGGGCTGGGTGGTATTCTTTGGAAAGTAGCAAACCCAAACAGTTCTGAAAAATAGACACCCGGGAGAGTTCAGGGAGGTATGGCATGCGTGGGTCCCCCAATGTTTTCCTACCCAGAACTCCTTGCAAACCTTAAAATTAGGTAAAAATAGCACTTTTCCAAACTTTTTGGCGTGGGATCGCCGTGCCGGCAAAAATGTCCTACCAACCTGCGTTCCCCTTGTTCTCCCGAGTAAAATGATACCACACCTTAAAAGAGTTACTCAAAAGTCAAACATTCAAGCACGGCTATCTATTCCTCAAAGACACACACATACAGGTTGGATTTGGCACGAGGGCGAGTGATGGTTCAGTACATAACATTTTATTAACAAGATATTTCAAAAAAATGAAATGCTCTGTCAATAAATAAATGCATAAAAACCGAACCAGTGACTCGCAACTCGTGAGCTGTAAATCCACGACAAGGCACCAACCGTTTTACAGGCCATTCACGCACCTTTCATACCTGATACAAACCAGACCATTGACACCATCCGAATGGAAAAGCAACACATAACAACAATCACAATAAGGGACAAGGTACACCCTACTGCAGAAAGAGAAAAAAAACAATTATTACTGCACACCCATCTAATCCGCAAGCACACACACATACTGGTTGGATTTAGCACAAGGGTGAGTGATGATTCAGTACATACAATTGGATACGCAAGTAATTTCATCAAAAATGAAATACACTGCGTATAATTGAAAGTATGATAAACTGAACCACTGACTCACAGCTTGTGAGCTGTAAAGCCACGTCAAGGCACCAACCTCTTTACAGGCCATTCATACACCTTTCGTACGCGTGACACATACAAAACATTCACACCGCCAGCCGCGGACCCATCACATTTAAACACTCACACCAGCAAACAGCGCCATTCAAGGGCCCATCACTTTCACATGCCCACATTTCTGACACTGCAACTACACAAAATGATGGACTGTGTGGAGTGTCACTCAACTAGCAGTGTGTGTAGTGACCAACAGAAAGTACCTACTCACACACCGCCTGCCGAGCGCCAGTCCACCCACACCACCATCCAAGCACCAGACCATGCACACCGCCAGCCAAACACCACTCAGCGCACACCAACAGCCAAGTACCACTCCACACACACCACCAGCCAAGCATCACTCCACGCACACCACCAGCCAAGCGCCACTCCACAAACACAACACCAGCCAAGCACCAATCCGTGCACAGACAGCCAAGTACCACTCCACGCACACCGTCCAGCCAAGCGCCACTCCACACACACCGCCAGCCAAGCGCCACTCCACACACACCGCCAGCCAAGCACCACTCCGTGCACAGACAGCCAAGTACCACTCCATGCACACTACCAGCCAAGCGCCCCTCCACACACACCACCAGCCAAGCACCACTCCACAAACACAACACCAGCCAAGCACCACTCCACAAACACAACACCAGCCAAACACCACTCCGTGCACAGACAGCCAAGTACCACTCCACGCACACCACCAGCCAAGCGCCATTCCACACACACGACCAGCCAAGTGCCACTCAACACACACCACCAGCCAAGCACAACTCCACACACACCGCCAGCCAAGCACCACTCCACGAACACCACCAGCCAAAGACAAATCCAAACACAACACCAGGCAAGCGCAAGAGCACGCACACCGCCAACCAAACACCAGACCACGCACACCGCCAGTCAAGCACCAGTCCGCAGACACCACCAGACAAGCACCAGTCCACAGACACCGGCAGCCAAGCGCCAAACCATGCACACAGTCAGACAATGGACACTACACGCAAACCAACATCATACTTTAGGTTTTTTTTTTAATAAAAGAGAAACAAAAACAAATTGCAAATTGATACAAATCTACTAACTCGACAACTAAATCTAAAAAGACTACACAAATACAAACTTTGAAACTGAACAATAAGTTTTACAGAATAAAGACCAACCAGTTCACTTTACCACTCATTGATACTCCCAAAAATTATTTTGCGTGTGGTACAATCTAAAACAAGCAGGTACACACAGCCCGGGGTTTGAAGGGCAGTCGGGGCAGTACATGCGAACCTCCTTCCGCAAACCTCTTCGCCAACAGACTCTACATCTCCGACTGGGAATGTCTTTTGAGGTTGTAGGAGGAATTGTATCAGGAAAGTGGCGATCTTTCAATCTGGCAACATCCTCCACCACTCCAACTCTAGGAACACTTGCCTGTTCCACTAAAACAAGGCTGCCTATTACAGACTCCTGAAACTTTACAAAAGTCATCTTTGACTGGGGACAAGATTTCTGGAACACAACAAAAGCATTAAAGGTTGCCAAGTGGAAAAGATGGATAGCCAACTTCTTGTACCAAATGTAAGCCTTACGAAGAGCAGCATACGGTTCCAACCTCTGATCTACTCTGTCAACACCACCCATGTACTTATTGTAGTGCAATATGCACACAGGTTTGCGCACTTCTGCAACCTGACCCCAAACAGTCACCGGTTCAGTGCTTTCATCATGTATTGTAGTCAACATGTAGACATCTCTCCTGTCCGAAAACTTCACAGCTAGAAGCTCCTCACTGCACTGTCCCCGAGCAAGCTTTCGACAAACAAGTTCTTTTGGGAAACCTTTACGGTTTGAGCGGATTGTGCCACAAGCAACAGTGTCCACTTTGGCCAATTCCCTGAACAACCGCACACCAGTGTAGAAGTTATCGACATACAAATGATGGCCTTTGTTAAACAATCCACGACCAAGTTCCCACACAATTTTCTCAGTCACTCCAAAAGTCGACGGACAACCAGGGGGGTTAATCCTGGATTCCTTACCAGTGTACTCCCTGAAATTAGAGACATATCCAGTCTCACTGTCACACAGCATATACAGTTTGATTCCATAGCGTGCCCTCTTACTAGGAATGTATTGCCGAAATACCAAGCGGCCCTTGAACAACAGCAAAGACTCATCAACTGCAATTTCTTTCCCAGGATAAAAGATCTCAGAAAATCGATCAACCAAATGATCAATGACAGGCCGAATCTTGAAAAGACGGTCACAATCAGGGTGATCTTGTGGCAAAGCAAGACTATTGTCAACAAAATGCATCATCCGCAGCAGAAGCAAATACCTATCACGACTCATGACTGCCGGAAATATAGCTGTTGCCATCAAGGGACTAGTAGACCAATATGAAGCCATTGATGGTTTCCTAAGCAAGCCCATAAAAAAAGTTAAACCCAAAAACTTTTTCATCTCCTCCAAATTTGTGGGAGTCCACCGGGTAGCTCTAGCGTGGGGCTTAAGGCTGGCACTGTTCACCCTCAAAAAATTTTCAGCATACAAATTAGTCTGCTCTACAATCTCTGCCAAAAACACATCATCCATAAACAACTTGAAAAAATCAATAGGCAAAAAGTTTTCAGTGTTCACCCTACACCCTGGAACACCAGTAAATTCAGGCAATGCCGGCTGCACCATGCCTGGTGCAACCCAGAGGTCAGAACTTTCATCGCCAAGTCTTGCAGCCGCAGGCCGCCGCCCAGCTGCCTCTTGTCTCACTATACCAACTGGAAGTCTAGCAGCCCCAGGCTGCAGCCCAGATGTCTCTTGCCGCACTATTGGCACAGCAATGTCCTCCGCAACCACAGGCACAACAATGTCCTCCCCAACCACAACCACAGCAATGTCCTCCCCAACCACAGGCACATCATCCACACCAAAAGTAGCTTCATCAGCACTCAAAGTGTCTTCATCATCAGATGAAGCCATGTGTAGAGAAAACTCACTACCTGAATCTTCGCCTCCCACCTCTGGCTCAGAATCAGAGTCAGACTCTGGACCATGGTCAGAGGAAGAATCAAAAAGCATTCCAACAACTTGCTGAGCAGTAATCCGGCGGCTAGCCATTATCCTTACAAATAAAGGAGTCTGCACAAACAACTCAACAACCCCAACACTGCGCAAAGTAAGATAAAAAATGTAAGACTTTTTCACAAAAAACGATATTTAGAAAAAATATACAATTCACTTACAAGACACAACTACACTCACCAGCACCTACTCTGCAAAGACACAGCAAATAGGCAACGATATCCCACTAGAAAGAAGAAAAAAAAACTTACATCTACAGAAGGACACATCAAAAACAAATGCAAAACATGTTTTACAATCACAACAAACAGAAACAAAACATATTCGTATTACTACACACTTTGCAAAATAAACAATTACATTACAATTGAACAAAAAAAAGGTCTCTTACCAAACACATGCAACTACAGAAACAGCAGAACAACAGAACCACCAGTAACAGAACCGCACACTGCAACAATCTAAAGAGAGAAAAAACCAATACACATTATAAGAAACAAAAACAACACACATTACAAAAGGCTATGTCACAGGGTATGTCACAAATGGGGTGTCTGTCCCCAAGGGGGGAAGATTATAAATCATTATAAACGTGGGCCCCCTGGAAGCAACCCTACGGAGGGCAGAGAGGCCAAATAAAGACACGGCAGAACATACTGAAAACAAATGGGCCCAAGGAAGCAACCCTTGGCCAAGGGGTCGCTCCCTATAAAAAAAAATAACCCTGGAGTCTAGTGGGCTTTTCTATTCCCCCCCCTGGGTCCAGAAACAGTAAAAGAAACCAGCCAATCTGCCCCCAGGGGGGGCAGAAAAGTCTATAAAAAAATTAGGGCCACTAGGAAGCGACCCTTCCCCAAGGGGTCACTTCCTTTTCAAATCCAAACAAATCCCTGGGTGCAGATCAGCCAAAAAAAATGCCGATCTGCCCCAGGGGGGGGGGGGGGGGCAGAAAAGTCTGAAAAATATTACATCCCCCTAAGGAAGCGACCCTTGCCCAAGGGGTCGCTTCCTTTATAAATATAAATCAATCCCTGGTGTCTAGTGGGCTTTTCTGCCCCCCCTGGGTCCAGATGCGGCCCAAAAAAACGGCCGATCTGCCCCCAGGGGGGGCAGAAAAGTCTAAAAAAAATATTAGGGCCACTAGGAAGCGACCCTTCCCCAAGGGGTCGCTTCCTTTTCAAATAAAAAACAAATCCCTGGTGACCAGTGGGCTTTTCTGCTCCCCCTGGGTGCAGATCGGCCGAAAAAACGGCCGATCTGCCCCAGGGGGGGCAGAAAAGTCTGAAAAATATTTTATCCCCCTAAGGAAGCGGCGCTTGCCCAAGGGGTCGCTTCCTTTATAAATAAAAATCAATCCCTGGTGTCTAGTGGGCTTTTCTGCCCCCCCTGGGTGCAGATCGGCCAAACAAAATGGCCGATCTGCCCCAGGGGGGGCAGAAAAGTCTGAAAATATTCATGCCTCAAAAGGAAGCAACCCTTGCCCAAGGGGTCGCTTCCTCGACAAATAAATATGGCCAAATATCAATCCCTGGTGTCTAGTGGGCTTTTCTGCCCCCCCTGGGTGCAGATCGGCCAAAAAAAAGGCCGATCTGCCCCAGGGGGGGCAGAAAAGTCTGAGAACCATTATAGCCCCCAAAGGAAGCGACCCTTGCCCAAGGGGTCGCTTCCTGCACAAATATTTATGGCCAAATACAATCCCTGGTGTCTAGTGGGGCATTCCTGGTGCACGATCGCGACGCTGTGCGCGATCGTGCACCAGGAATGCCCTGCATTGGGACATCAGGGGAGAGGAAACACAGTTTCCTCCCCCCCGATGCCTCAAGGCACCGAAAACCGCCCCCCCCGCCCCACCGGAGCACAAAACACGAACCTCTTTGCTGAACGCGCTGGAAAGAAATGGATTCCAGCGCGTCCAGCGCTTCCTGATGACGTCGGCGCGCGCTGTGCGCGCTGATGTCACCAGGAAGCGTGGGGGGGCCAGGGGGTGGCAGCGGAAAGTCTTCCGCTGCCACCCCTGCAAAAAAACACAAGATCGCTGCACAGGGGGGGAGCGCCAGCGCTCCCCCCCAGGGCTCTACTGATGACGGAACGGTTCCGTCATCAGCACAGCCCAACCGATGCTGATGACGGAACCGCTCCGTCATCAGCATCGAAGGGGTTAAATCAATTTATTTATTTTGTTTGTATACATTGCGGCCTCTATTTTTATAGGAGCAAATTGCAAGGACGCACTTACTCAGCATCCCAAACTTTGAGGTGTCACCGATGGGTGTGAAAACAAACCTTGTAGAGCTAAACCATAGTCTTAGTTTCCTTAACACTATAATTCATGCACCTCATGTTGTTTAAACACCTGGCATGGGTGCTGCAATGACCAGCATGTATAGCTATTGGAGAATACATGCAGCCCTTGAGCAACATACTAATCATTGGTGCTATGATTGTACACACGCATTTATGGCTGGCACATAGGGCACCTGTTCATGTCTTTTGACCAACATATTTGAAGGGAGGAATGGTTGATGATATTGTGCATATTGAAGTTAGAGTGTTTGGTGCATTGCATAAACAGTAGAAATGAAACTTACACCTTACACAAGTGTGGTCCTTCTGCTTTCTATACCTTGGATTTTAATACATATATTTTAGTGAACACTAGTGCAGGCGCTTTCAGTGCATATTTGGGAATATGCTGATAACAATCTTTATGAAGGGTCTGGTATTTTTCAAATGATTCTGAATCTGAAGAGAGAAAAACTTAACCTATGCTGTTTCCTCAGTATTTCTGTTTTAAAATTCATGGCTCAAACTATTGGCTCCTGGGCCTCTCCAGTTACAGAAAATGTGACCCTCACCTGCTGGTAATAGCAAACTGCACCCTTCTAATTCTGAAGGAGAAAAAAAAGATGATAATGATAATTAGAATACTACTTATTTGTAGATTGATATCTGGGATGATTCCAGTACTTTTGGTGTGATGATTAGCAGTTCTCAACAGACCAAACATAACAACACTTGGGCAACCCTTTCACCTTCATGTCTGGAGGTTGAATGAAAGATGAGGAAATACCATAATGTTGTTCTTCAGAATGTACAAAGGTTTGATTATGAGAATTATAATCTGACACTAATAATGGACTGGCTCACCTATCTTCTGCTTTGATTCTGATCCGTCAAAAAGAAAACATATGGCATCACCCCTTTCCCTAAAGACAGAAGTATTCCTCAACTAGTATCAGTCATTCTAGAGGCCAGTGTTAACCCGATGTTCGATCCACGTTTTATTCAACACTAGGATTCCACAGTCATTTCTGTGTTGGATGCTAGAATGGTTACCTTTTTCACCAAAAGTGGTAGGGTCTCTTGTGACTTACAGCTAGATTCATGAAGCCAAATTGCGATCGCAATAGCTGCGAATTAGCAATTGCGATCGCAATTTCAAAGAAAGGGATTCATGATAGTGAAAAAACCAAAATAGCGAATTCGCAAATAAAAATTTGCGAATCCGCAAAAAAATCGCAGAATTCTGGAACAAGCCCATTTGCGATTCTGAAATAGCGAGAAACCATGGATTCTGCGAAATCGTTTGCGACCTCGCAAAATATTCGCAATCGCCATTCATGAAAAATCGCTAACTGCGAAAATCGCTATTTGCGACGCGCAATTTAAGGAGAACCCAAACCAGGTGGTAACCAGTAAGGAAAAAAAAAAGAATTTAAAAAAAACGTTGGCAAACTACCAACAGGTGCAGGCCTGACCAAACACACTTAAGGACATGCGGCTGGAGCCTGAGGACTCTCACAATGCCAGGACTCTACATGGTGGTCAGGCGGCGAAGGCTACAGCGAGCAGCACGGAACAGACGTAGGATCCAGGAGCGGATATTCCGTGTGCGGGTCACCCTTCTGGGCCAAACCAGGGAGCAAATTTACACAAAGTACCGCCTAAATGGGGCAATGATCATCAAGCTGATCCGGGATCTAGACCCCCTGATGCAGCACCCAACAAGGAGGACCAATGCCGTTCCCACCCATGTGCAGGCATTGTGCAGCCTGCACCTACTGTCCTCCGGAAGCTTCCAGGGGATAGTCGCTGTCGCAGGGGGGATTTCCCAGCCCACCATGTCCCGCTGCCTAAGGAGTTTCCTGGAGGCCATGCTGACCCGGCTACACCACTACATCTCATTCCCCACCAGCCAACAGGACTTGAATGACACCAAGCTGCAATTTTACAATGTAGCACAATTTCCACATATAATAGGATGCATTGACTGTACCCACATCCACATCTGCCCACCAGCACAAACGGAATACATGTATCGCAACCGCAAGTCCTACCACTCCCTCAATATCCAGATGGTGTGCAATGCAAAGACAATCACCACGGACATAGTGGCACAGTACCCGGGGAGCACACATGACTCCTTCATATTACGGCACAGTGGCATTCATACACGACTGGCCAGGGGAGACTTTGGTGAAGGACACCTACTGGGTAAGTACACATGCCCCACAATATTACACTGTGATAATGTATCTGCGCAGCACAGGCACTCACCCTCTGCTCCTATCATGCAGGTGACAGCGGCTACGCTCTCCGTGAGTACCTCCTCACACCATACCTCAACCCTGCAACACCACAGCAAAGTCATTACAATGCAGCACACATACGCACAAGAAATTACATTGAGATGACATTTGGAGAGGACATTTTGAAGAGCAGATTCTGCATACTGCACAAGACTGGTGGGGCCATCAAATACGAGCCAGAGGTCTGCTGCCGCATCGTGGCCGTGTGGGCAATCCTCCACAACATTGCTACTAAGCGCAGGATACCTGTAGACATCTCTGGCAGTGAGTCGGAAGGGGACAACCGACCACCTGCACATGTGTGTCACGCACGCGGTGAGAACCCTGCAGAAGGACACAGGTGCCGCAACCAAATCTGCATGAACTATTTCTAGTGCACCCACTCCCCACACCCATTACTTAACTCATGCATGACAACATTAATAATGACATGAGTCAGATTAAGTTAGTCTGAATATTTGTAATTGTTACAGCACAATAAACTGGGCATTCTGCAAACTGGTACATGAATGACATAATGCGTCATATGTCTGTTCTTCAGGAGGGCATGCTTGTAGCAGCAGCATGGCCCCTCATGTAAATGTTCTATAGTTCAATACCGCCTCCGGGCAGATGCTCCCAACCTCCTTTCTCCTTCCTCCTCCTGATTAGGCCGTGAGGCAGCAGAGTGCTACCACCGGTGGAACGGACTGCTATGGCTGGATGTAGCCTCACTAGTGTCGTCAGCCCCCCCGCCTCGCCATGGTCGGTAGCCTGCATGCCCTGCACTGCTGTTGACACATGCTCCAGAGCTCTCGCGACGTCCTGGCAGCACTTGACCATTTGGACCTGCATGGCCAAGGAGCATAGCGAGAGCTGGGAGGTCGCGTTCCCAATTATATAGTTGGATCGCGTGTATGCTGACAGGCGGGTCAGCAGCTGGCGGTGTCTGCGGCGGTTGAGATCCCGCTGGCTTAACATGGCCTATGTGTTGGCCTCCATAGCTGCTGTCATCCTCTCCATGCGGTCTGACATTTGTGCTACATTTCGGGCGGTCTTGTTCATTTGGAGGTGGATAGCCGCAAGATGACGGGCCTGTGTTTGGTGCACATGTAGCATACGGCGCTCAATGGAGAGCCCACCTGGTCGCACGTTTTGTTCCCTGCCAGCGCGGGAATTGTTAGTGCGCTGCTCCCTTACCAGTCCGCTTGACTGGCTCCTCACAGCCGCAGGGCGGCGGGTTGGTTGGCGAACTGCTGCTGGTGTTGCATGCCCCACTGGTGGTTGTGTGACGCGCAGTGGTACTGCAGCGCCTGGTTGCACAGGGGTGGCACTGGCCACAGGGGCAGGTGGTGTAATGACCGCTGGTGCGGCAGCTTGCCCTGACGGTCCGGGCTGTGGGGATAGATGTGTGTCTCCCTCTGTGTCCTCCGTGATGTCCTCAATTACCAGGGCATCGCTGTCTGTGCTGGGGACTTCTGCGCCACCTGTGATGTAAAGTGGACGTTGATTAGTGACATGTTTCTTACACATTTAGGCTTCCTACATGCATGCAGACTACCATTCCCTGACTCGCTGCAGGATTGACTCTCACTAAACATGTCTGGCTTAATGGGGCAAGATGGTATTTGTGGTCAGACTTCATGTCCCACAATGCAATAGCGCTTTAGTGGTGTGCTTTGGCTGCATGACTGGGGTTTGATATGGGATGCTCTGGAGTCATGGACATTGTTAGGGGACAGGGGGTCGCAGTCGCATGGCACTTACCTGGTGTGTCTTGGGTGAGTCGGGAGGAGTCTAACTGGGTCACACCCACGCATGCCTGCGAATTTATGGTGTCCTCCACTCGGTCCTCCAATGGTGTGTTCGGTGGGACAGTGGTCTCCCCTACACCTGTCGCCACATGCTCCCCCAGCCTCTCCGCAATATTCTCCTTTGACCGCCCTCTGAGGTCATACCAGCGTTTCTTTAGCTCGTCCACGGAGCGCTGGGTCACCCCCACAGAGTTTACTTTAGCGCGGATTCACAACCATAACCGCCTTTTATCGGCCTCGGGCACCCTTCTGGAGTCTTTACCGAAGAGCCGATTCTAGTCCTTGCAGACTCCTTCTATCAAAAATCCGAGCTCCTGCTCTGAAAATTTTATTTTCCTCTTTCTCCCACTGGAAGATCCACCTGCAGCTTCCTGTGACATGCTTGCCACTGGGGTGTCTCCTGGTTTACTCCTGTAGGCACACTGGAGGGGAGCTCTGATAATGCTGCTTCCAGTTCAGGCTCTCATTGCTGAATGAGGGTGGAACCTGCCTACTTCCTGGTTGTGATGTCATCACTCTGCTCAGGATGCAACTTCCCGTTTTTGCGATCTCGCAGTTAGTGAGATCGCAATTTGCGATTTCGGTAATTACGAGATCGCAATTTCAACACGCGTATCCGCCGATTATGCGAATATTTACCGATTTTCGGGGACTCGCAATCGGCAATTGCGGCCGTTTGCGAATCGCTTTTTTTTCTCGCAAATATTCATGAATGCCATTCTGCGATTTCTAAATTGCGATTCGCTTTTTCTCGCAATTTAGGAATCGCAGAATTTGACATTGATGAATCTAGCTGATAAAGATTAAGGTGTAAGGTGAAAGTTAAGAATTTGAGTCCTGGCATCTCAATAGTCATGCATCTGTTCCAATACAAAGGAGTTCAAGTTTCAGAGAAACAAGTAAAAGGTAATTTATTTCTCAGATACAAATAATGGTATTAGAGAGCCTGGTTCTCCTATATGGTCAGGCCACGGATGTGGTGTGTTTGTTCCAATTACCAAGATTTTAGAACTCGCAGAACTAGCCAAATAGTCTAGTGATTTGTTAGACTGTTTAGTCTAATTAGGCTCATCAAGCTTTATATTTTGCTGGTAGCTGAAAATTCCAAAGTGTCTATTTTACTGGAAAGACAGTCATGGTGCTTTGATTACAAATTGCATGAGTTTTCAAGCTCAGATACTGGTCCAGTAGCTCAAGTTTTCCTTTTCAATAACCATTTTACAAAGTAAACAAGGATATATGTCAAAGCGGCCATTATTACACAAAGTGCATTATTCACTGGAGAGGGTGTTTAAGAAACATGATGAAGCCAGTAGGTCTTGAAAATCCTCTTCCAATAATTACCACTTCTGTACCAGGTTACATCAGTATTCATGTGGAGCCAGTTTTCTGCAATGCCAATGACCCAAAGATGAGATGGGTCAATATTTCCCTTACAACAGAGGACAAGGAACAGCATTTTTCTCAAGGTCAACATCCCATTTTCTTTCCACCAGTTGCAAATTGGTGGCAAAATACATTTCTTCTGAATTGGGAAACACATTTCAGAGAATCCCTGTGGTCTTCAAACCATACATTGTTTCAAAAACATTGTTTGTTTACCTTTGTTTCAAGGTTTTCTCCAGGGTCAATAAAAGTATAATTGATTCTTGTACAGAAAAGAGAGCTCATATAGAAAACATAAAAGCCATAGCGGAACGTTTACTCCAGCCTTAGGGGTTTTGTGACCAAAAACCCAAAAATGGAAGGCAGGAGAACAAAAAAGAACAGTCACTTAAAAATGAGGTTGTCTCAGAGATGTCAAATTGATGGTGAATCTACACCATATTGTAAGAAAATGCCTCTCTTTGCATGATCACCCCCATTTTCGTGAACTGATGCTAGTGTTTTTTGACTCTGTGCAATGAGACTCTGTTAACCAGATCCCAGTGCATGTACTCTGACACCTAAAACAATTCGACATTGGGTATACTTCTAATTGGCATATTTAACTTAACTATAAAAAGAGTGACTGTGTAAAACATGACTTCAGGCCTACCACAGTGGACTGTCAGTGTAGTTCTTAAAATGCTGCTTTGACCTGTCAAAATAGCACCTTTTAACAGACCTAAACCCTCCTTTTAAATGTTAATAAGTCACCTTAAAGTAAGCCCTACATGCCTTTAGGGCAGTGTGCATGGTATTTGAAAGTAGGGCATGGAAAGGCTCATTTTAACATTTCGCCATTGTAGGATTAGCTTGTCCATAGGAAATTATTTGGAGATAATATTAAAATTAAATGAAGTTATCTACACCTAGGAACCAACTACAAAATTAATTGTTGTACTTTTTAAAGCATTTATTACAAGCCTGATACACTGGTAAAGTTGGATTTGTACTAAATATTTTACAAAATGTACTTTTAAAAAGTCACCTTTTACCTGCCTAAAGCCTCTAGAAGCCCATTTGCATTATCTTCCAGGTGTCACATAGGTGCTGAATAGCCTTGGGTGTGGGGAGGGGTTCTGTTCCTATGACAGGATGATCATCTGGCCAGTGTGTGTTAAGTGGGTAGAGTTACCCCTGAGAATGTTTTACCCATTGGCTACGGAGAGGCCAGGATTCTTCCCACCCGCAAGGCTTAAATGTGGCACCTCTGGGAACCCTCTTCAGAACACTACTAGACCTGTATGTATGCATGTATGTATCGCGTATTTGTATAGCGCTAAACTGTTACCCAAAGGGTATCCTGGCGCTCTGGAAGACAGAAGAGGTGTACCTTCTTTAAGACCTGTGATGAGTCCTGAAGGGCTGGACCTACTCCCCCTTGTACCCAGGACAAAGAAGTGGACGGCAAGGGTCAGTTGGCTGACCACCTGTTAAACTACTGGGGCACACCAAGCTGCTAAAATTCATTTTTTTGAAGGGCCCAGCTGACCAGTTCCAACTGGACCGGCCCTGGATCCGGCTGGTGTCTTTTGGTGGAGTGAGCATTGAACTTTAAGTGTTGTTTTCTGATGTCCTGGAACCCTTGAACGTGTGAAGATTTAGTCCCTTTAACATCCATGAAACACCTGGGACTTTCTACAAACCTTTTACCTGCAGAACCATTGGGAGACTGTGACCAGTTTGTCCCCCTGATTCAACAAGGGTTTATCACCGCTGGGCCTTACTTTGCCTCCTCTGTGTCACTATTATGACATAAACCTGGTTCCTGTATCCGGCCCAGGCTCCATCACGGTCAGTCTTATCTTGTGCATTGTTACTGGACAGGCACAACCAGATTACCACAGCTGGTGCTTAATGCTTTTTGGTGTGATGCTTAGTCAAAACTTTAAAAATTCATATCTCAGTTTCACCTCATTGGATTTTAGTTGTTTTGGTGTCATATTGTTAAATACATTATTAGCTACTTTTGTAAATTGTAGTGTAATTTGTATTGCATTGTGTTTTTGACTTTTTAAATGTTGTGGCACTGCTAAATGCTTTACACATTTTCTTAAGATAAGTTTGCCTGCTCTGTGCCGTAGCTACATGGGGTTGAGCACAGGTCAAAATTACTAAAGGCTTTACTGGACCTAACAAGAATAGTGACATTGTTACTTGTGGTGGAGTGCCATCTACCTCAATTAACAATCTACTGTCTGACAATAAGGATTCTTACCTCTCCGTTGCGATTTGTCAGGAACACTTGCGATTTCTTTATTTTCAATTACACATCAAGGTTTGCTCCTTTGGTTCAATATTCATATCCATATTTCACCAAGTTTTTTATAAGAAACAAATCGAAAATTGCACATGATGAAAAATTCAAGATACGTCTTATCAAAAATGAATAAAGGTGATGTCAAACTCACACATCTCTTAGGCAATTGTTCAGAATGCTGGAGATTTTGACATGTCCATTTAAGACTTATGTCCAAACTTGCATGTATGCTAATATCTCAAGATCAGATGTTTACAAAAGGATCTCTCTCTTGTGAAAAAATCCCATTATATAAAGATACTCAGAAAGAAGTGACATGGTGGGGAGGCCACTTAGTACCTTAGAATAGTCGTATCAACATTCAGTTCCCCGGAACAAGTTTTAGTCACATCCCTGTCTGTGGAAATGAGCCTCCATGGAGTGTCCACTACTCACCTGGTGGCACATGATCAGTAAAGGAATTGTCACTGCATATCAAGTGTTTTGATCTTTTGCAGTTTACTTTGCCATTGAATTTCACCAAGAACAAGTAATATTTCACCATACCTTTGCAAATGTACAAAAATTCTGCGGTCTAACACATAAACCATCCCCAAGGTGCAACATGTTAACCCTTGATTAGATTGCCAAATGCATTTTGGGAGTTCCTGTTCTCACCAAAACATTTAACTAGGGTAGACTTTCTCCCTGACATTCACATGTTCACAGGTTGGCACTAGAGATACCTTAGTGAAAGGAAACTTCATCCAGGAGTTTCCCAAACACTGAAGCATTACTGAGGCCTTTTGTCAATAGTCTTTGGTCTCATATTTGAACTCACATTTACCCCACATTTACAGGATCGTCTTTCTATACATTGATCTTGCAAAAGTGGTCACATTCATGCTTTTACTCCTCTCACATGATTTCCAGGTGCCTGGCTCAGATTATTAAACAGAAGGCCTTGGCAGTTCTAATGTATTACTTCTGGATGCTCAGGGCTGGTTCTCATATCTCCTCGAAATGGCAGTCAATATTCTTGTTTTGCATACTATAGTGTATCGCCCTAAGAAGGATGATATGTCCAGACGTTGGTTCCACACTGTCATGGAACCCCAGCTATGCCTGGCTTATGAGCCCCTGCTAAGGGCATGATTTAGATATCAGCAGCCTTGTTACTCTGTCACAACGATGACCAATATCCCATCCACTAAAATATAAATCCCATCGGATATTATGGGATTTATATTTAGGCGGACAGGATATCCATTCCCGTTGTGATGGAGTAATCTGTCCGCCGATATCTAAATCAGGCCCTGAGGCGAAACCGGTCCTAAGTTGATTCTTTTCTGGTTCATTGAGTAAGTGGCCTGGAACCTGGGACTGGACTGTTTCGATTGCAACGGGGTGAAGATGGATTTGCATATGGCTGGTTCCAAACTGAGGTGGCACGGTGGGCAAAATAATGATAGACTGGGATGCGGCTCCTGGTAAATACCAGTGGCTGAGATGAATTCAAGTAGACCATCCATCAATTTTTTGTATACTTCTTTGACAGCTCAAGTAAACCTTTTCCAAACTATTAATGAATATAGATCTACTATTCTGCTGTCTATGAGCTTTTTGAGGAAAATACATAGGATAGCAGCCTTAAGTCTGTAAATTGCCTATGAATATCATCTATTCTACCCTCTGAATCTGTTTCACATCATAGGATGTTAAACTAATTCTACAATTGTTCCAAACATGACATGACAATTACTCCCTATCATGGTAGGCTAGTCTTACTAATCTGCTTGATTTCCTTTTGAAAGAGCTTCACATGATAGGGCTCCTTGTGTTTTTGCAAGACATCATTCCGGGGAGTTCTTTTCTATTACCAGATTCATGAAGATTGCTCAACTATTGTTGTATTGTTACATATACTTACTTTTTTATTATCCAAAGTTTTGTATAGTGTACTCTTAAAAAATATTAATTAGAGACTATTGATTTAAGAATGTCCTCATCTCATTTATTAATCTTTTTGAACCCACCCAAACTTATCCGGGTAGCCACAGCCATCCAGCGAATTGACCTCTGTCGGCAGCGTGCATTTGCACACCTATTCTCAGTCCGGGATCATCATCATCCTCTCCTCCGTGGTCACTGCCAAGGTCAGCTAAATCATCCTATTCTGTGCTTGTTTTTTTGGGTCATTCCCTCTGGATCAGAGACATCTTACCTCCCTCAGCTCTCCCTCACGTCTTTTCTGGTGTTACCCTCCTCCTGTATTTCGCAGTCCCTTTTCAGTGTTGCTGTCTGTGTTTCATCTTTTGTTCTCCCTGTCCCATCCTGTTTTTGTCCTTTGTCCTTTTCTTCTACCATCTGAACTTGTTCTACTTTCCTTTCTAGGTTCACAGGGATCAAGGCTGTCAGTGTGAAAGCTGCTGTGGCATGTTTTGCAGCTAAGTCATTAAGTTTGTCAGCCTGTGGCCTTTCACCGTGGTGTAGTTGGATTATTGGTATATATGTAGGCAAAGTCATTTTTTTAAAGTTAAACATTGTCTGCCTGAAAATTTAACAGGGTAATTAACATCAGCATCCCCGCAATTGGCTTTTATCAGTGCCTACACTTGATGAAGGGTGTAAACTGCTTCCAGAACAGAAAAGGTGACTTAGACCTTTTTGGCTGGAAGACCTATATATGAGGTGTGTGACTACTTTCAGCTTACGAACGGCAACTGGGGAGGATTCATTAACTTTATTACCTAGAATGGAGCAGGGTGAGGTCCACTCAGTCATATTTAGGTGTAAAGGGTGATATGGGAAAGAGAAACCGTTGTTCCTAGGGCCATCTGTAGCCAGTATGGCACCAACCCAATAGAAGAGGACGATGGTCACCAAGCTAGTTTGGTGGAGTTGAGAAAGGGGAAATTGCTAATTTGCCTAAACACTCTGCTGGCTAGAATGCCATGTCAAATTTTCCTATACTTGTGCAATCGGGATAGTTTGCATTAAGGCAACAATTTTCTGATTAGTTTAAGAGTGTGGCCCCTGACTCTATGGCATGCTCTCAACCCAGCTCCTATCACAGCCCCTTTCACGTACTTTTCTTGTCAAATGGCAAACTCACCTGTAAACCTCCTATGAGGATGACGAATGGACAGATATCCGAGAAGCCCTAGTCAAAGGCACGAGCGAGGCCTGCGTAAAGTTTTGTCTCTTCAACACACTCCATGACTTGCATTGGACACCGCTGAAACTGAACAGAGCGGGTCCCCTCCCCCACACTAACTGCTGGCGCTGCTCATACACACTGCAACATAGCACATATCATATGCAACTGCCCTTCAATCCAACCCTTCTGCCCGCACATAGGAATGTTCTTGAGCTCCTCCATGCCACTACACCTCCCCTGCACCCCCTCAGTTATTCTCCTCCATCATATGAGAGACTCACTAGAACTCTCACGCCTGCGGTGCCACCATCTCCGCACAGCCTTGGCCACAGCCTAGATATGTATTCTCTGCCAGTGGAGGTCACCTTTTCCCCTATAGTAGGAAACTTGGCTGGTGGCAATGAACCAAATGGCCTCCCATGAATGCGTCATTTATAATCTACAAGACCAGACTGAGCTATTTTCACAGACATGGGCACCCTTCTTTCCAGACGGGACTGGTAATAGACACCCTACCCCAGGCTCCCCACCTCCTTGAGTCATAAAGAGCTGAAAGGGACCAAAAAATCTACTGCTGCCCTCTCACAGAGTGCCTATGGCCCCCACCCTCTCATGTTTCTGGACACCTTACTCCTGTTATTCAAGCAGGGATAATGCCCGTACTTCCACCCCTAACCCCCTTCCCTCGCCCCATCTGGTCTCCCCCGGATTCCCCTACCCCTCTTTCCCCTACCCCTTCTTTCCCTCCACCCCTTCTGTGAGCCCCACACCCCACTTCCTCTCAGCCCCACCCTCTTCCCTCTGTTTAAACCCCCTTGTTATTCTCTCCCTCTCTGCCACCACAGAGCCTCAGTGTCTCCTAATATCCTTTAATACTTACTAGTTATTACCCCCACCACTCTCTCAATCTGTAAGCACCTACCCCTTCTACTCTTTTTCTTTGTTTATTCTTTGTATGAGAGATAGTATCACCATCTCCCTGTTTATACGCATGTTATTATAATTGGAAAAGGGGTGACCCCCACATGTTGTAGGAATAATGTTTATTTATTTACTCAATAATAATAAATAAGAATTGAAACACAAAAAAAGAGTGTGGCCCCACCTACTTTCTGATTTGCCCTCAAAATTTGCACCTCTCCCCAACTCTTCAGAGCACATCTGGACCTGTGGAAGAACAGAAGATGACTGGGACTATTTTTTTGTCTTTTCTGAAGATCTGAGGAGCTGGACCTGCTCACGCGTGTACTAAGGACTCAGATTGTAAACTCCTTAGGTCAGTTGGCTAATTGGTTGTGTGGCTACAGGGACACAACAAGCTGGACTGAACCCTGCTGGTGGCCTCTGTTGTAGTGCGCCCTGCCCCCCAAGTGCTTTCCATGATGTCCTAGACAGTCTTAAAAGAGACCAATAGAACTGTTCAAGTCTGAAAGTCTGAAAAGTTGAAACTTTCTGGACCCTGAAGACTTCTGGAACCTCAGCAGACACTTAAGGAAAAGGTGTCTGACTTCGGGAGGATTCAGTGATATACAGCTTCCACCCTTGCCCCACTGGAGGATTTTGAGCTCCAAAAAAGAGACTAAAGTCCTTATTTTGAGTTTGCCGAAGGGATACCCTGTAACAAATGTGACAGATATCCTAGCTGCAAAATGGCAGATGTAATGTCTGCCATATTAGTATTGCAGTATGCCATTTGCTAAACTATAAATAAAAAGAGCCTGTGTCCAAAGGAAGAAATCATGACCAGTCAAAGGTGTGAAAAGTATTTGACCTACAAGAGGACTTCATCAGGTGTAAAATGAGAAACTTCTTATTTAGAGCTTTTGGTACCAAAGCCAACATCTTTAGTGGCACTTTGTCCAATGGCTATCCAACTTTTAGAAGACTTCGCAAGGTACAGTATGAAGCCTGGTGTGGATGGAGGATTTCTAATTCCATTTCAGAGATTAAGGGCCTCATTTAGATCTCAGCAGATGGTTTACTCCATCACAACAGTGACTGATAACATGTCTGCCAAAATATAAATCCCATTACAACCTTTGCTCTACTCTGGCAGCCTCCTGCAATGCTTTCCCTGCTCCTAGAGGCACTTCCACCAAGAACGGGACTCTTGGCATGGAGCTGAGATGGTAAAACTTCAGCATGCCAAACCTGGTGACTATTGCCGACCTGCACATCATTACAGTCGGCCTGAACTTATAACTTTGACACATATACACCTGTACAGTTTGATCCAATATGATGATAAGATCTTTCAGTTAATTTAAAACCTATATCCCATAAGTAGAGAGAGAACATCCCAAATGTTATGACCATCTATTATCACATGCTCATGCTAGGCTTAGTTGTGGAAAATTACATGAGGGGGGACCTCAAGAGTGTGATTCTACATGTACTAAAAAGATTAACAGGTGAATTATATTTAATTAAATATATTAAAGGGCATAATAGGAATTCTAAATTGAAATAAAAAATGTCTCTAACATGACGTGCCTCTTTATGTACCAATAGGAGATTAATTGACCTAAGAATAATTAAAACCTATTCAAGAAATATTTATATCATTCAAAAACCTGTTCATTAACTATTTTGTATAGAAATAGGTACGGTAAGGTAATGTTTATTATATGCTTAGTTAATAAAAACCATTGAATAAAATTACTCATTAGAAAAATACAACTGATTAAAATACACATGGTTAACCCATTACTAGCTCATTCACGTACGATGCTGAGTCCGCCATTACATAATCATCTCTCAAGTCATTTTAAGGAAGGCTACATTCAGCACTTCTATATTCCTGTAAGCACAGTCTCAGTATGGATTATTCTATCCATGAGCATAAAATATTTTAAATCAAGTTATTCTAAATAAGAAGATTAAGCACTTGTGAATGTTTGCTCAAAATATTTAAAACTAGATAATACTATCACCAATAACGTTGCTCTAGAAAATCTAAAAACCTTGTTTTGATTTTTTTTAAAAAAAGGAAAGATAAACCATGCCATGACGAAGCAATGGTAATGAGATGTCTGTAGTCTTTAAAGATGCTCAAAGGATTGCAGATCGCTGTCCTTTAAAATTGTGTTATAAGCAGGAAAAATAGGCTGGTTGCTTGTCAGGGAAAAAATCCAGCAAGAGAGTGTTCATTAGCTTTTATTCCTGCTCCGCCGACCTTAGTTTTATTTCGGTCACGTCTGCATGATCTTATCTGTAATCTTTTCAGGGCAGGCTTTATCAACGATCTTGTTTCCCTGTCTACACCCTTACAAGTACACAAAAGGTGTAGGATGTCTACCGTTGCCTCGGCACACAATCTGCACGATGTTATTAATTGTGTCTGTTTCCATGGGGGTAAATGCGACAAGTTGATAAAATGCCCATCCTAAGGTGCAAAGATTTTTCCGTTTTGGCCCTGGAAAACCTGGCGCCTAGATGAGGTTGGGGAGAGCAGCTGTTATAGCTCTGGATGATGAACCATCCATGTGCCCTTTCAGAAAGGGTAGCTTTATCCTCAACAACGGACAAGATTGTTACTGTTTTGTTAACAAGCTCCTTAAAGGGTTTAAGGGCCCCGATGGAGCCCCAGTGGACTTTTAAGGCCAAGCTGTCAACTTAGTCTTTTAGATAGGTCATCTCTGCACTTTCTTTTTTCCGATTAAGTTTATTCCATAAATGTTCGTTTAATGACCCTGGCTCTGCTCCCTTTACTTTGTGCCAGCATTTCAAATACGCACCCTTATGTGCTATCTGTTGTTTCAGTAGGCCGAACTCTAGTCCTATTTGGGCTGGTGATATATACCCTGGGAGATTTAAAATTATTCTCATAGCCTTTGTTACCGTCCTGTCCAGGATGCCGGCATCTTTCCCTCTAAGGCACTCACTTCCATAAGTGACGGTTGGTAGGAGTTTGGCTCGAATTACCAGCAGTAAGGGGGTGAAGCTCGGGCCACATATTTTGTGTTTAATATTTTTTTGTGTGACTGCTATCAGAGTTCCTTTGCCTTTTATAGGTGCTTCTGGTTATACATAATCCATTCTTGCTAGAAAAATTACTTGTGTTTATCAGAGGTTGTAAACCAATTGAAGTACAGCTAATCAGAAATAAATCATCTGCATAGAGCAAATTCGAGGGGGAGAAACCTAAGAAGTTGGGGGAGTGATGATTGCATTTGTCCAATTCTGGTGAGAGATCTGCCACGAACAGGTTAAACAAAATCGGAGACAGCACGCACCCCTGGTTCAGCCCCTTTGTTGTCGTGATTCTCCATGATATGCTTTCTCCGGCGCCTAGCTTGATTTGTATGCATGTGTCATTATGAAGTAAGATCAGCTGCTTCATAAGTATGGAGTTTTAACCTGAGTTTATTCCTATTGATGCTGTCGAAGGCAGCCAAGTAATCTATAAAACAGACATATAGCGTTTTTTTGATATATTTAGTAGCATCTATTAGAAGTGATAGGGCCAATATGTTTGTTGATGTGCCCATACTTTTCTGGAAGCCTGATTGCTTGATTGGAATAGATGCTGTTTCGGATGCCCATTCTTTAAGTTCTTCCAGCAGCAATCCCGCATAATATTTGGCGTCATTATCTATTAATGCAACTAATCTATAGTTTTCCACATTGCTTTCTTATATATCGGAGAGATAATGGATCCCTTCCAAGAGTCTGGTATTCTTTGTGTCTCCATGGTGTGTGAAAAGAGTGGCAGGAGTTCAGCTGCCCAATAATCTGGGTCTCGCTTGTATAAAATTGGTGGTATACCATTAGGGCCTGGTGCACCCTCAGCTCTGCCCTTGGAAATTCTGCTCATAATCTGTTTTGTCGTGGATCCATGGCGAGCCTCATCATCTTGCTTTAATAGACCTAGGCCTGCTCTACTGTGCTCCAGAGCTTCCTGTATGTTGTTTGTTTGCCCTCTAATAAAGTGTTCCCATAGATACTTAAACCAATCCTCTTCAGTGATATAAGAATGTATTCCAAGAGCCCTTGGATTCTGTAATCTCCCAGAAAATTGGCGCTGTTTTTGGCTTTCATATTGTGTAGAATTTTGGCCCATGCTGTTTCTCTAGCTTCGCGGTGTGCTGCCCAGATGAGCTTTTTCTTACTTGTTTTTAGAGATCTGAACTCACTTCGAAGATTGTCATCTGGCCCTACCCGGCAAAGATTTCGTATTAATCTATTTATTCCTTTCTTTATTTGCTTTAATTGTGTTAGTTGGGCTTCTCTTAGATGGTAAATTTGCGTGCTCAGCGGTGTGCAGTAAGGCCTGTGTTGAGCCATAACTGCTCTGGTTACGCCTCTCCCTTCTTCTTTTGAGTGGAGTGTGCCAAGGTTCTCGATGTATTTTGCCTATCTTTTAAGGACATCTTTATTCTACTTCTTATTTTCCTCCCACACGTTTTTTGCCTTCATCAGGAATTTCTCCAAGTTAGGTATTTTACATTTAATTCTTCTTAAGTAGACCGTGGACACCGAGCCGGTAGATGCAGACCCGTAAGCATCTAGAGTAAACTCTTGAGGTGGATGATTACTATAGTCTGAGCTGCCTATCCTGAAGTATACTATTTTGTTAAACAGGGAAAATTACGTAAAAGCGTGGTCAATTGTTGTATTTGAAAATGCGCTGTGGAACGTAGCTGCCGGTGGGCTGTCTTCCGATAAGCGCCCGTTCAGTGCAACCAAGCTCAAGTTTTCCAGATCCTTGAGGAGCTCCTCTGCTGAGCTGGTTTGCTTGCTGCACTTACTGACTTCCTGATGTGGGATCCCCCAGGCCCGGAACTGCTCTTCCACTATTTTGTCTCTTTCATAAGGCCCTGTTAGAAGCATGTTAAAATCTCCTAAGGCTATAAGATTCGTAGAGGCCTCTTCTTCAAGTAATCCTGACAAATTCGAAACCAACAATTTGGCACCGGCCTTTTTTATCCCGCAGATGGAGATAAATATTAACAATTATTAACTGCCGATTATCAGCAAGGCATGTTAACTCCAACTTAATTGCTTATATGCCGTTGGCTGTGGTTGCCGTGTTGAGTAGTTCCTTAGCTGTACTTATACTCTTGATGGAAGTGTAAATTGAGAGACCACCCTTTGGATGTCCAAATTTGGCTTCCCTGCAGGCCAGAAGATGATAAGACCTATATGCTTACAGCTTCAGCGGCTCAACCAGCCAAGTTTCTTGTAAATGGATGAGGTCAAAATCTTGGAAATAGAGCAAGAGGTATTTATCCAGAGCTTTGGACCCTAGTCCATTTATGTTCCATGAGCAAAGCTTTAATTGATAGCCTTTGTTAACAGATTTCATGCCCTGTCATGTGTTCCTTGATCGGGAGTTGATGGTTCGAGATATCCAGGACCAGTTGTTTAACATGTTATTATCATCTGTTAGCCTGGGATTCTAGATATTGGATTCTGTGCTGCTGCTTCTTTAAGTACCGAGTAAGTTTTTCTTGTAGCACCCAAATGCCCTTGCTTACGATTGTCATATAATTGCAACTCGTGTAGCAAAGTTTCTGGATAACCTATTGCTTTGTGGCGTTTTAATCTGATCCCCCAGGCGTTTAGTTGTTCTTCCTCCCTCATTATTTGCTCTGTTATATCCTATGTGGCCCATGATGTTTTTGATATCTCTTGTTGTGATAGATGTTTATGAAATTTAAATCCTACGGACTCCAGATCGCTTGAATAGAGTTGTCTCATTTTTGCTTATCTACAAGGGACCCCTCCTCAGTGTCTTCTCATCTAATCTAATGTAGAGATGTGAATCATCCTGCATAATGCATTCAAAGATGGAAATACATGCCACCTTCCTATATAGCAATTAATTAAAACTATATACTATTTGCTTTTCCTGCATATCTAAATCTTTATATCATATCAAGCTGTCCGTGCATGCAAGCCCACTGGCATGTTACCTGCAAGTTTCTTGAGTTATTTTCAAAGGTTTTTTAAAAGTGTCCACTCAATTCTGGTGCCCACTTACGTGGTGGGAGATGACATAATGAGGTGTTTTTATGCATATGAGGTAGTCCTAAGTATACATAAGGTCCCATAGGAAAACTTCAGGGGAGGGGCTTATAGAAACAGAAGGGATACATTTTTCACATTGGAGGTGGATGACCGGGCAATGTACGCCCCCATGAAAGCCATACTTTCTGCCATATTTGGGCTGACCCCTTTAGAGGTTCAGGGACTGCCACAAACTTCCAAGTCAATCCTGGGCAGATTGTGTGGACTACTTCTCAACAGCACTGGATGGTTGGTTGGAGGGTTGTGAGCTAAAACATGTGAAGGGTTGTACAATGTAGTAGCAGTAGAGCGCTTATTCAGTAATTTTTTTCTAGAGCTATGCCAGCACCTAGTTGACTGAAAGCCTACTGACCCCAGGGAGATTGCACAGAAGGCAGACCTCAGGATGAGTACCAGAGTGTCTGAGAAGGTCCCCGGGATTGATCCTAAGGAGGATGGTTTCAGGTCCCCCCAGAGTGAATGGGGTAAACAGTGACCCAGACAGGTCTCAGTACAGTATAGGTGAAATGTTTCCCATACCCCTCGGAAGACTAGAGGGGGAGATTCTGGTGGAGGGAGGACCAAATTATCCTATTCCCAACCTTAGTACTTTGGCATGGATTTGATAAGGTAAAACTTTAGCAGGCCTAACCTGTTGACTGTAGCCGACTTGCACTCAGTCATGATCGTCCTGAACTTGTGGTGTTTTCACAGTCCAATGCTACCGGATAGCTTGAGATTGCACTTTTTGCTACTATTTTTCATAAAATCTTTAAATAATGATTATCTTTGGTTCGACTGATTGGATTTTTGTCATTTTTTAGTTGGGGAGGATGTGCGGAATAAGTCCAAAATCTTGCCAGGTCTAACACACTGAGTCAGGGTAACTCGCATAATTTCCTGTAGTAAAATTGCAGCAAAATTACACAATATTACGTGCCATTTTAGGTTGATCAAAGGTTGGATACACCAAGTGGTTCATCTTCCATTAGTTTCATCTTCTGATTGTGTGCCTGGCATTTGAGCTGCAGGCCCACTGGTAGCATTTAATTTACAGGCCCTGATTTCATGGTATACCACTCTACGAGGGACTTATAAGCAAAATAAATATGCCAATCAAGTGTAATTCAATCAAATCATGTTTCGGGGAGTGAGCACACGCACTTTAGCACTGGTTAGCAGTTCTAAGGCCAACAAAAATGAATTTCTGCACAGAAAATGGAGGTAAGTAGGCAAAACTCTTAGGGGAAGATCACCCTAAGGCTGACAGATATAACACCCATCATGCCACCTCAGATAATTCCCAGCTATTTGCACATTAGTCTTGACCCTTCTTCAATAGTAACAGCCCAGACTGAACTGCCAAGCCAGCTCTGAACCAGAACACAAGTTACCCAAGACTAGTTTCCCCATCTACTCCCAGTCCAAAGTTAGCACTTATTAAATGTAATAAGTTAACCCAATATTATCCAATGGGAGGGTTAGGCCTTACAGTAGGAATTAATAAATGTAGGGGTTTTTCACTACCAGGACATGTGAACTCAATCCCATATGCTGTACTTTTTAAATATAGTGCACCCTGCACTATGCAACTTTAGGGCCTACCTTAGGGATGACATATGTCTTAAAAAGGAAGGTTTAGGCCTGGCCTAAGGATTATTTTGCAATGTAAAGCTGCACTACAAGCTGTAGTGGCAGGCCTGAGACAAGTCTTAAAGTGCTTCTTTAGGGGGTAGCACAATATGTGCTGCTGACCCACTAGTAGTATTTAATTTACATGTCCTGGGTACATATATTATCATATACTAGGGATTTATAAGTGAATTAAATGTGCCAAGCAAGTGTTGGCCAATTTCACCATGTTTTAGGGCTAGGACACAAGCACTTTAGCACTGGTTAGCAGTAGCAAAGACCATAGATTCCTAAAGCCAACAAAAACGAATTCAGCAAAGCAGAAGGGGTGAAGGCAAAATGTTTGGTGGTGACTCATCAGAGAGGGCCGGGTCCAATACACTGGACCTGTCTCCAAACTGGAGCAGGCACAGCACAGGCTCAAGAATGTGTGGAGTGTTTGCACTTAGCTATCATCAGCTTCTCTGAAGCAGTAATCAGTTATAGACAAAAGGGCTAGCCTAAACTAGAAGCTTCTTCAAATTGACAATATAAACTGCAGCCCCATGTTTTACCCCTATCATCCTCTAAATGTAACTTACCCTGTATGGAAAAGATGTCTGCATCCTCCATCTTATGCAATACTATATATGAGGCATCCAAATGACTCCCATTGGATTCAGTATTCAGACTAATACACACAGACAATACTGCTACTAAACATTTGCCACATGACATGCGCTTAAACATGACTTGCCTACAGGATGTCAGAACAAGGCTATGAATATTTACATGAATGTTACACTGGTGACCAGTAGGCCCTCCCACACTCTCTGACTTGGATAAAATGGTCAGGTCACACGATCAAAATCAAAATCAAAATACTGCCACCACTGCTTTATGTGCTACACCAGGTACAGTAGTCTTCTGTCCACTATTGTGGAAAGTGGAAAGTTTAGTGCACCACCTCCAAAAAACGTTCATATGAGCAGTCAGGGACAGACCTAGGCCCCTGAACACATGCTATATTAGCGTGAAGCCAGAATTACAAGGAACTATCAGGATACAAGATGTACATGCAGTTGGTAATTCAGGGCAGGAGAACATAACCATACACCATCCAGGAATTTTCCCAGTAAAACAGTCAACCGGAATCAATTGGGGATAATACGATCAATCATGGATCCATTAGTGTTGAGTAAGGTCTATTTCATTTAGGAACTGATACAACAATGTCTGAGTAATCCCCCCATTGCAGATGTAAGACACTTGCACAACGTCTTCAAATTAGTACATTTTGACAGCAAATGTTTGGTAGATCACCCTACAAAACTACTATTAATACTGGAAAGGTGGTAAACAATGCTGAATCTGACATATTGTAAGATGAAAATTTGTATTTCAATAAACAATTATTGAACGGTGTGATAGGCATCAATGCAGATATGTCTACAGCATAGTGTATTTCTGGGAGTCAGTACAAACCAATCATCTTTTATCTCTTCTTTGTTAAGTTGTAAACCTGAGTTTACAGTAGAGGAGGAGACTCATAAAAGCTCAGAAGGTTTCTTTGAAGCAGGTCTAAGTTTAAACCAGCATATCTAGTTCAAGAGCATCAATCAAAATTCAATATGATGAAGATATATATCTGTAGAGGAGACAGTGCTGGTAAATAGACTTTAAATTAGAAATCTGTTTGTCCATTCACACATATTTGATTTGAATTAGATTCCTAGGCTGTGGGGTGATTCTTGGTAGTACGTGATTGTGTCACCAATGTGTAAAAGTGATGGAAATTATGAGATAGGCCAAGTGAGTTAGATTTTAAGTGGGAAGAGACATTGAGGGTGTCTGATTTGAGAAATTGGAAGGTGCTGTGTGAATAAAAGTGACTGCCACTTTAGGTGCGACATTCAAGGCTATTAGGAAAGGCAGGGTTTACACTGGCATTATGAGTATTGGTAGTCAATCCTTTTTAATTTTCCTTTTTAATTTGTGGTAATGGGATGAAAATCCTTGGGCAGTTTAATTCAATTCATTTTTGATGGCTTGCTAGAAAGAGTCAGGTAATTTCCTTATGGTGACTTCTCCTCCTCCCCATTACTTTCCCAAGAGAACGCTTATCACTATGGATGCATCCGTTGTTCACTGTGAGCTTTGATCTGCTATCTGGCCAGCAGATTAAATAACTTGGCCTAGCAGAGTAGCTCAATGCGTGAAATACATTAAGGCTGGCTCAGGTCAATGTGCCTGTTGGACCTGGCCCTCTCTACAGGGTCACCCCCAAACATTTAGCCTTTTCCCTCCACCATTTGCTGAAATTCATTTTTATCCACCATAGGACTTTGTGCATTTTACCACTGCTAACCAGTGCTAAATTATTTGTGCGTATGCCCCTAAACAAGGTGTGATTATCATACACCTAACTGGCATATTTAATATACTTATATGTACTTGTATAGTGGTATACTATATACCCAGGGGTGAATATGAAATGCTACCAGTAGGCCAGCAGCACTTATTGTGAGATCCATTTAAGTAGAAATTTAAAGCATGTCCCAGGCCAGCCACTGCAGCCTGAATGCAGTTTTAAACTGCCATGTCGACTTGGCCTTTAAACGCCCTTGCCAGGACTTAAAACTCCGATTTTATCTATATATATAAAAATGAATGTCTGTCTGTCTGTCTGTCTGTCTGTTTGTGCTTTATGCATTACTACACCATTCATCCGATCGCCATGAAACTTTGGGAAGTTGTTGAGTACACTCCTGCGAAGGTTTCTTGCATACATTTTTTTTATATATCGGCCCCCCAGGGTCCTCATAATCTTTTGAATACTGATGTACGCACCAGACGGAAAAACAACAAATCGTGTATCCACAAGCACTCGAATAAATAAATAGAATTAAAACAGCATTCATCCAATCGCCAGGAAACTTTAAGAAGTTGTTAAGTACACTCCCGCGAAGGTTTCTGGCATAACATTCTTTTAAATATCGGCCCCCCAGGGCCCTCATAATCTTTCAAATACTGATGTACGCATCAGAAGGAAAAAAAAATTGTGTATCCACTAGCACTCGAATAAATAAATAGAATTAAAACGACACTTTGAAATGTTTTCCATATTAAAATAAATAAGTTTCAATAAAAATGACACAATGCAAATTGAATGTTTTCATAACGAGTTTCCTTGAATTTCCTTTCTTCGGAGATCGCAGCAACGCGTGACAGGTAAGCTTGTTATATATATATAAGATACCCCTAAAATAAGCCCTAGGTGGCATATATGGCAGATCGCTGTGTAATTTAAAGTTCGACATATATACTTTAAAGTTTTACATATCCTCACATTGAAAATCTTCTACATTTGTATTTAACTGATGTGAGGCTTACCCCCCCCCCCCCCATAGGATAACATTGGGCTAACTATGTCATGTAGTGCATCTACGGAATTGTAATGATAAATCCTTTTTCTTCGTAAAGTCAGATTTTTCATTGCTGTTTTGAAAATGCCATTTTTAGAAAGATGGCATTTCCCTGCCCTTAGCCATTTGTGCTTGCAGCCTATCTTGGATCACTTGAGTTAGTGTGGCTGACAGTTAAGCTTTGTGAATTCCTCCCAGACAGTCACACAATAAAAGGATTACTTGGGCCTCAGTGGACCATCTGCTGGCAGGAAGGGGGGCAATGATAGGAGTCCCCAGTCTACCAACAGCCCAATTTCTCAAAGTAGGAAAACTAATGATGGGCTGGAATGCTACCCAAGCATTTGCTAGTGGTTAGACTTATTTCAAATATCCTCCCATCATCTTTTACATGTTGATGTAATGTCTTAAGTGGCCATGGGTATACTCAGAAGTGAGTCCCTTGCTCACTGTGGCACTGGAACGAAGCAACATCATACTGAAGATCCCCAATCAGGGAGGAAGTTGCTTGAGGTCTGGTTTAGAGAGGACCTGGCTTGGCAGTTCCGTTGAACTGTTCATATTGGAGCAGGGTTCAGACTGATTTGCATTTAGCTGTGTCTAAGCTGAGATGGCATGGTGGGCAAAAGAACGAAGGTATGAAATGCTATCCCGAGCGAATGCCAGTGGCTAGACTTATCTTAAGGATTGCTTTATCAAGCACAGGCAGGCTACACGGGAGGCTGTGGAAGTAATGAAGCCAGCTGTGAGATAATATTTTTTAAGTCAGATGTTTGCTGGGGCTCCCTATTTGTTTTGTTGTGCAGAATGTCTATGAACAAACATTACTAACTTGGTTCAGATTAGGGTCCATTAGTTGGATGATATGTTTTCCACAGGGTCAATTTTCCCACACAGATATTAAGGTTCCGTGAATCCTGAACCCGTTTCATAAAGGTCATTGTTTCGTTGCGAATTTGGTATTAGCGAACCGTAACCAGTTAGTACGGCAAGCATGAGTGTTTTCGCCGCATTACACCGATGGATTCACTACGTATTTAGAGATTCGTTCTGAACCCTTGGTTTCCATTTTGTATACAGCAGCCATTTTGTGGTTGCCCTCACATAGGCCAATGACTTCGGCCGAACGAGTCTTTAGCACACGTACACTTTAGCTGACTTCTGATTGACCCGGGCGAACGTCCCTCTTGCCTGAAGCCAAACTTGTTAGGCCAGTTCCTTTCCCAGTAGCTGATCGAAATTGAGAATCAAGGCACAGAAGATCATAAACCCTTTATTGCACACAACTATGTCTTATCTTACTCACACCTGTCTCTGCTCCTTACTCCTCTGGCTGTTTACGATGGGGAGGTGCCCGGTTTTATGGTGGGTTTCGATCGACCTGTCTGATGAAGAATGTTGGGTTCGACCAATGATCAATCGTGGGCTGGGCAACTGAAAAGTGGGTTTTACCGTCATACAATACTTCTGATTTGGATACATGTGATTGGACAGTTTGTAAATGTAAGGTATTTGTCTCGAATGTGATTTTTGGCATAAAAAGGATGGCTTGCTATGTAAAAATTGAGCAGTCTCCTACGAATATCCCACCATTGTACTTCGTGGACCTCTGTTTCTGGTTGCAGCCAATAAATTTGATCTTTGACGTCACCAAGAAGATTCCGTGTCTCTGTGTTTTGAAGACAGGTGAACTCGGAGACTTTGGGCGTGTCCCCTGACGCCGCTGGGTCTTAAATAACCTATGAGCTCTATGTGAAACATGGCGTGGGCCCCATCACGTATAATAAAGTGTGGATTCGGTACACAAGAAAGGACGGTGTCCTCAAATGGCCCCAATATGGTAGTTTTGACACGGAAGTTTTAGATAATCTAGAAGTTAGACTTTTTAAGAAGAAAGCCAGACCGGCGATGTTTGACTCTTTCTGCCTATGGTGAAAGGAAGCCAAACAGAAAGAAATTAAATTAGCGAAGAAAAATAAAAGAGAAAAGGGTATCTCGATAATGCAAGCTGCTATACAGTTTAAAGATAATGAAGAAAAACAAGCGAGTGAGCAGTTGCACAGGCAACGTAAAATGGCGATTGATAAATGCTATCCAGTTTTGCCGCCTCTTCAGCAAGATGCGATGAAGGATCTTGTGAAAGATCCTTTGATGTCGCATTTGTTGAATTCGCCACCCCCTTATGCTCAAAATGCTACAGCACCTCCGTAACCTTTAGTTGCGCAACCTCCGGGTGTTTTGCCTCTTGCTGTTGCACAACCGCCAGCTCCTCTTCAGTTGGCTGCTACTCCTCTGGTGCAGCCTTCTCAAGGGCTGCCGACTTTGCTATCTGCTCCGCCTTTACTTCCTGCGACTTTCCCGCCTGTTCTCGCTGCCTCCTCTGCTCTGCTCCGACGTTGACTTTTTCTCAGTCCGCTTTATCTCCTGTCCTGTCAACTTCCCCTTCTGTTCGACAGAGGATGACTGATACTGTCACTACTCTTTTGTCTCCTTTCTTTGGGTCATTTAGTATGACCCCCGTTTCAGAGCGTAAGCAGTTGCATAGCCAACTGCCTTATTCCCGAGAGAGGGAAGTATTGGATCATTTAGCGCATAAATGGGTCACTCGTCCTGATATGATGTAGAGTCTGTTATGGAGGTTTTCCATCAATGGGAAGCGCGGAAGCAGAGATATGTCTTTGATAAAATGTGCACGTTCCTTCGTGAGGAATGGGAAGATGGTGATCTGGAACTAACTCCGCCTGAGTTGTCCAATGTGCAATCCGAGTTTGCGAAAGGCACGATTGTGGGTCCCGACGTTGAAAGAGCGGTAGCGACGCTGCTTTCGTTCAGGAACGAGTCTCCTTCTCGGTCATTGTTTGAGCCTGACCCTTCAGTTAGGAGGAAAGTGAGACAGTATCTCATGAGAGAAGTTCCTCCTGTATGGAAGGACGCTATTGCGGCTGATGTCGCTAATCAAGTTGATGCCGTACCGGCTCATTTTCAACGTGTTTGGGTGCATGTTCCGTGGAAACGAGCTGAAGTCTTGGCTCTTAAGCAGACTTTGCCTGACCCCCGTAAAAATCCTGCAGGGTATTATAAGGAAATATCACAGACTGCAGACTCATGCATCATGAATCTGGCGGATATAGACATGTTGTTTGGTAATGTGGTCCCGCAGCCTTTATGGGGTTTGATTTGTCATACTGATCATGCACCGGAGTTAGGTGATACATGGGCTAATATTGGTGCTGCGGATGCGCGACAAGTTGGTGGTGCTAAACCTGAACCTTTAGTCGCAGAACTTCCTGGTAAGATCATTACTTACATGAAAACGTTAATGCCTGCTATGAGAGTAAATTGGGACAAATTGTCTGCGTGTAAGCAGAAGAAGGATGAAACCGTATCTGATTTCTTCACTAGGTTTGAAGAAACATTTATTGACCATAGTGGTCAAGACATGAGTACCGAGGGTGGTCAACGGTTGTTTGTTGATAAGTTTGTGCATAATTTACTTCCCGAGTTATGTACTAAGTTAAAGGATTCAGAGAGTTCTTGGGCTGTTTCCTCGTCGACACAGATATTGGCTACTGCACAATACTACGAGAATAGGGATAAGGATGAGAAGGATAGAGCAGATAAAAAGACTAAAGATTTGAAGACGAAGGTTCTTTTACAGCAAGCGTATCCTCCTCGTAATAACCAACGTGATTATCAGCAACCTTAGCAGTTTCAGCGGAACTCCCAAAGGTTTGGCCTTCTCAACCGCGTTTTCCTGTAGGTCCTAATCAATCTGCGTATTGCAAGGAAGAGGGTCATTTTAAACATAGTTGCCCTGTTTTGTTACAGCGTATGAATGGTGTTTCTGGTGCAAGAGGTCGGGGTGTTTCTCAAGCTTCTAGAGGTAGCGGATGTGAAGGTTTCCCCCAGAACGCGCGTTCCTTCTCTCAGCAGAATTCAATGAATTGTTTCGATCAGCAGAATAATGCGTCCGGTAGGACGACTCAGTACTATGCTGACGACTACTACGTCGAAGGTGAGAATGTGGATGGTAATGATTGCTAGGACAGCCACGGACAAAGAGAGGGAGTTGTTTCAGTTCCAGTAGATCAGGGTAGACCTTACGTTGAAGTGATTACATCAGGTGTGTCAGAGCCTTTTCTGTTGGATACTGGTGCTACGAAGAGTTCTATTATGCACTCTAGACTCCCTGGCGCACCTTTGTCTGGCTTAACGAATGTTTCAGTAGGTTTTTCTGGCGCCCCAGTTAGAAACCCGATTTCTAATCCTTTGTCCCTTTCTGTTGGACCTCGTGAATTTGAAGCACCCCTTATTCTGACGTCAGGTTGTGGTGAGAACTTGCTGGGATTGGATCTGTTAAAAAGATTGCATGCGACATTGTATTGTTCTCCTTCGGGAGTACAACTTACATTGGGTAAGAAAATGGTCTCTCCGATGTATTTGTCGAGGGATAAACTTCCGACAGAATTGTCTTCTCTTCCTGATACTATTTGGGCTCCTGGTCCTAATGATGTGGGTCTTTTAGAGATACCACCATATGTTGTGACGCTGAAAGCGAACGTTAAAATGCCACGCATTCCTCAATATAGGATCTCTAGTGATGGTGAAAGAGCATTGCTAGCGATTATCCATGATCTAATTGAGAAAGATGTAATTGAAGAAACAAGAGGTAATGTTTGCAACAGCCCTGTTTTGCCTGTCTTGAAACGCACCGACTCTTCTCAGCCACCTGTTTATAGGTTTGTGACCGATCTTAGAGAGGTGAATAAGATAGTTGTGCCACAATTTCCTGTTGTTCCAGATATCACTGCCTTATTGACCATGATTCCAGCTTCGGCCACGTGGTTTTCGGTGATTGATTTGAAGAATGCTTTCTTCAGTATCCCGATTGCCGAGGAGAGTAGGGATATCTTTGGCTTCTCTTTAGGAGGCCGACCTTCCGGTTTAAGAGAGCTCCTCAAGGCTACTGCGAGAGTCCTTCTATATATAGTCAAGCTTTAAAAACACAGCTTGATACGATTGCTTTCCTGATGGTGCTGCTCTTCTCCAGTACGTTGACGATTTGTTAGTCGCTGCCGATACTGAGGAGATTTGTAAAGAAGCTACTTTGTCGTTGCTGCGTTATTTGTCTGACTTCCATCATAAGGTGTCTCTTTCGAAGTTACAGTATTGTCGACAAGAAGTGACCTACTTAGGTCATCTCTTATCGAAGGAGGGAAGAAGATTGAACCCAGAACGAATTCAAGCAGTTGCGAAAATGAGTGTGCCAATTACACAGAGAGATGTGTGTGCTTTCTTGGATATCACGTCATATTGCAGACAATGAGTCATGTCCACATAAAGAGATGCAATACGTTGAATCCAGCGACGTTGTTGCCGATTTCAGTAGATACAGATGATTCTGAGCAGCATGATTGTTTTCTCAGGACAGAAGAGGAAACGAAAGGGAGAGTAGATCTTACGGACACTCCTCTTGTGAAGTGTGATGGTACCTTATGGGTGGATGGTTCATGCTTCAAGCTTCCAAATGGTGATACGCCTGCGGCATATGCTGTTACGACTTTGCATACAATTGTCGAAGCTGCACGTATCCCACATAATTCAGCTCAAGCAGCCGTGTTGATTGCACTTACGAGAGCGTGCGTGTTATCAAAAGAAAAGAGAGTGACCATATACACCGACAGCCAGTATGCGTTTGGTGTGGCTCATAGTTTTGGACACTTGTGGAAGGAACATGGGTTCCTCACGTCTCATGGAACGAAGATTCAGAATGGTCAGTTGGTGAATGAGCTTCTTGGGTCACTTACCTTGCCGTTGCAAGTTGCGATTGTGAAATGCAGTGCACACAAGAAGGTTACCGATGACATTGGTCGCGGTAATGCGTTTGCCGATGAAGTTGCAAAAGAAGTGGCGAGGGATGTGATGAGTCGAATGTATGTTTCAGGCCCTGCAAGATGGATTGGTGATATTGGAATGTGTGAGGATACGATAGAAAGTGTGAAGTCTATCCTAGCTGAAGCTACAGAGAAAGAGTTGAGCGTATGGAGAGAGAGTACGGGTAAATTGGATACAAATGGTTGTTGGGTTGAGTTGTCAGAGCATCAACGATGGTTGTTACCCGATGCATACGTGCTTGCAGTGGTTACGATGGCGCATGGAATGGCTCATATCAGTACGAAAGGGATTTGTAAGTTGTTGGCTCCAGTATGGCAGAATGCTGGAATTTCTAAGTGTGCAGAGAATGTGGTCAAGAATTATATGGTTTGCCTGATGTACAATCCTGGTAAAGGAACCCCAACTCCAGCTGGTCATTTTGCGCCTCCGACGTATCCGTTTGAGGTTTTACAATTAGATTTCATTCACATGGAGAGATGCAACAACCTGAAATACGTACTCGTGGTTGTTTGTGCCTTTTCGAGATGGGTAGAAGCATATCCCCTAAAAGATAACACTGCCTTCTCCACAGCTAAAGCCCTTGTTAAGGAGTTCTTCCCTAGGTATGGTTTGCCGAGAATGGTCTGGAGTGACAATGGGAGTGAATTTGTGGGTCAAGTGATGAAGAGAGTGTGCGAAGGGTTAGGTATCCGACAGAAGTTCCACGCTGCAAATCACCCACAATCAGCTGGACTAGTAGAGTGCTATAATGGCACTCTTAAGTTAAAACTTGCCAAGATTCAGGCGAGCTCTGGTCTTAAATGGCCTGACGCGTTGCCATTAGCACTTTTGTCAATTAGGATGACTGTACATTCTTGAGTGGGACTTAGTCCCTATGAAATAATTTTTGGTCGCCCGGCAAACATATGGGGAGTGCCGAGGCCGACGAAATTCAGCGAGATTGAACACCCTGTATTGCTTGACTATCTGTATGATTTGACGGCTAAATTGGTGTCTTACACCAACAGGTTCATGATACACTGCCTCAGGCTTCTGACGATCCAGGACATGTCATCGATCCTGGCTCTTGGGTGCTAATCAAGAACTTTCAGTGGACAAAGAACGATCAGCCTCGCTGGATTGGTCCCTACTTGGTACTCTTATCAACGCGATCTGCAGTGCGAGTGCAAAGGAAAAAGAACTGGATCCACGGCGTACATTGTAAGAGGTTTTCTTTGCCTCTGCCGTACGACTGGTGGGTCCAGGAGGGCATTCCTGATTCGGAAACTGACACTGTGCCACGTTTTCTACCTTTTAGCGATGCACGTTTAATTGGGACAAGTTCTGAGCGAGAAAGCGACGATCTTCTGCAAGAAGCTGTGCCACCGTCAGTTCGACTGGACACTACTAAGCCTGAACTCTTATTTCGCGACCAGACATTACCTGATAAAGGCCGTTATAATTTGCGACCAATAGTCATGGGACAAATAAAATGACCAAATTTTCCGTTTGCTATTTTTGAAATTCAGATCTCCCATCTGAGAAACTGTTTTGACCGATTTTTGTTTTTCGAACCGCCATCCGGGTTCAGCTGTAGGGTCGCGGTGTAAAGTCTTGGGAGTGCAAGCCGAAGACACAAGGTTGACGGTTCTGGTTGGCCCTAGGGCGTTCCCCTGGATCGACAGGCGCATTCCTTAGCACGGAACACCCAACCGCCGCGAGCAGCACGATTAGAGGATGGAGTTTTTTGAGATGGAGAGACCTGTTGAAGAAGCGAGTTTTAAAAGCAAAATGGGCAAAATTATGAGCAGAAAATGTTTTTTAATATTGTGTCTTTTCATGTTACTTAGTTTGATGATGTTTTTACTGGGATATATTATATTCTCCTTTCAAGTGACGTTTGCACCCACTACACAACCTATACCTTCTTCTACTGTTTCTTCACATTCCTTTCATCCTCTGCCTGAACATGAATCCATTAGAAGATTGGAATTCATTAATAACTCCTTTGTTCAGCTTCTGCACCAACACCAACTAGCAGTGAACACGACTAACTGTTGGGTCTGTGGTCTTAGGCCTCATACTACTGATAAAGGTATTCCTTACCTGGTCTTGCCATTAAGCTATAATGGTTCTGTGTGGGCATACAGAACGATGTTCATCTATGTTCGTGAAATTTACCCCCTACGTTCTGTGAAGGATAATCCAAAGAATAGTGCTCTAGTTAAGGGAATAGTCGATATGATTAGAGGAGTTAGCTCCTATGAGACAATCCCGAGCAATGAGACACTAGCATATATTGGGTGGAACGTGACTGGATATGGAGTTAGTCTGAGTGAGAAACAGCGAGCGAAATGATCCTCTCCGATTTGGATTGTACCCCATCAGGGTCATCTTTGTCTGCAAGGTAATGGCAAGAATCCGAGAGCTCAATTAGGGAAGAGTATCTGCACAGAGACGTATGTCTTTGCGTCCCAGACTTCCCCATCGTTTCTAGCAGCTAAGGGTACCTATTTTGTCTGTTACGATAGGGCATACACATGGTTGCCCCCTGACTTCTCAGGCACATGTTTTGTCTCGTTCCTGTTGCCTCCTACCTATACAGCCGCGGCAGATTACCACAAGGCAAGAATTGTTAGAGGTGTCTTCAGTAAGGAAGATACTGCAGGACAAGAATTTGGAGATTCCTTAAAGGGTTTTCTGCCGTTTTGGGGACCGATGGTTAACAGCAGGAACATACGGCAGCTGACGAGAGAGGTTGAGTCCACCGTAACTGAAACTGCCGGTGCCCTTAGTAACTTGACTGCGGAGCTCCAGTCGGATTGTCTTATGACACTCCAGAATAGAGTTGCGTTAGACGTCCTACTTGCAGATCGAGGTGGGGTATGTAAAGTGATCCAATCGAGCTGCTGTGTTTTCATTCCAGACAATGCTCCGACAGTATACCAGGCCATTTCCAAGTGACATAAGATCTCCGACTCTATACACGTGGATAAGGGAGATTGGTCATTGATGGGATGGTTCTGGGAACTGTTATCCACCTGGGGATGGAAGATTCTGATGGTCATTGGAATGGCTTTAGCGATCCTTTTCCTGTTCTGTCTTTGTGTACAGTGCGCTCCTGCTGTATGTGGCCTTTTTGCTACTACGTGTGCAAGGAGCCCTGTCCCAAGACAGGTACTAAGTAATAGGATTATGCTTCAGCAACATCTTGATGATCTGATGAATATAGACCTAGACTCAGATTGAGGTGAGTGTAGGTAATTGCCTATGTAAGGGCAAAAGGAGGGTCTGAGGTTCCGTGAATCCTGAACCCGTTTCATAAAGGTCATTGTTTCGTTGCGAATTTGGTATCAGCGAACCGTAACCAGTTAGTACGGCAAGCATGAGTGTTTTCGTTGCATTACACCGATGGATTCACTACGTATTTAGGGATTCGTTCTGAACCCTTGGGTTCCATTTTGTATACGGCAGCCATTTTGTGGTTGCCCTCACATAGGCCGATGACTTCGGCCGAACGAGTCTTTAGCACACGTACACTTTAGCTGACTTCTGAATGACCCGGGCGAACGTCCCTCTTGCCTGAAGCCAAACTTGCTAGGCCAGTTCCTTTCCCAGTAGCTGATCGAGATTGAGAATCAAGGCACAGGAGATCATAAACCCTTTATTGCACACAACTATGTCTTATCTTACTCACACCTGTCTCTGCTCCTTACTCCTCTGACTGTTTACGATGGGGAGGTGCCCGGTTTAATGGTGGGTTTCGATCGACCTGTCTGATGAAGAATGTTGGGTTCGACCAATGATCAATCGTGGGCTGGGCAACTGAAAAGTGGGTTTTACCGTCATACGATACTTCTGATTTGGATACATGTGATTGGACAGTTTGTAAATGTAAGGTATTTGTCTGGAATGTGATTTTTGGCATAAAAAGGATGGCTTGCTTTGTAAAAATTGAGCAGTCTCCTACGAATATACAGCCATTGTACTTCGTGGACCTCTGTTTCTGGTTGCAGCCAATAAATTTGATCTTTGACGTCACCAAGAAGATTCCGTGTCTCTGTGTTTTGAAGACAGGTGAACTCGGAGACTTTGGGCATGTCCCCTGACGCCGCTGGGTCTTAAATAACCCGGTTCTTCATTATGTGCATTTGTCCAGGATATGAGCAGTCACCTGAGTCTTTGCTGCACTTTAAATTCTTCTTCAAATACAAGGAGATTTTTATTTCCCCTGTTGCGAAAATATACAATTGACAAGTGTAGGGCCACTTTGCTCTTTATCTAACTTCTTGAAGTCCATGACACCTGTCTCCTGTTTCCTGAAAACTATCTTAGGCCGGAGGAAGATTATGTCGTTCTAAATGATGGCACAGTATGTGATACTGTACCTTATGTCCGGCTTTAACCAATTTACCCCAGTCTTAGTAATAAATGCACTATTGTATATTTGTTGGTGATATTGTTTTTAAAGAGATTTAGACTGTGGGATGTTTTTTAACAGATTTCGCAAATACTGTGGTACTGTTTTAAATCTGTTTAATTTCTGTATTTTAGTATTTGTATCTTCTCTGCTAAATGTGCAGCTTATTTATTGTCTTTTTAACAGTGTGAGTATGAAGTATGTTTATCTTTTATAATCTACTTTTGTATGAATAAAGATTATTCAACAAACAAGATTGACTTTGTTATGTTCTGTGGGTTCTTTTTAAAAAAAAGTATTCATCACAAGGAGTAAATAACAAAAGAAAGAATGGTAGAAAAAAAAGAGCTTCAATATACAGGTGAACATATAAGAAGTAAGCAGAAAGGAAAACAGAGGGGGAAAGGCAGAAAAAAAAGAAATACAATATTTTGACATGGGATAATTAGTCAATTTAACATAGGACCCCAAATTCAATAAAACTTATTTCTAGAGTGGATACCTGTGCTTTTGGCTATAGCCATCTCCCTTTCGAAGATCTCCCTTAGCATTGCCCACCATTCATAAGCTTTGGGTGGAAATGTAGATATCCATGCACAGGCAATGCAAAGTCTTGCTGTTGCTATAATAATTGAAATAAAAGATCTTAATCCCAGAACTACATCCGGCCTGTAGCCAAGTATCAGATCTTTGTCCGTTAAGTGTATATTAATTTGTAAGCGGACAGTTATTATACAGATGACGTCCTTCCAAAAATCAGTCAAGCCAGGACAAGTAATAAACGTATGTAGGATTTTAGCAGCAACCAGTCCGCACTTGGTGCATTTACATTTGTCATTTAAATTGATACTAATGGGGTCTGCCCATTTAGCTATACGTTCTGGGGTATAATAGAGCATATATACAGTTTTAAATTGTTGCAACTTTAAATTAATAGAACATATTGCAGTATCTAAGGTCTCCATTGATTCTTCAATATCCACAGGACCTACATCTTGTCTCAAAATCTCACTCCATTTAAAGGCTGTTGTTCTCCCATATTTGAGAAAATAGTTGGTAAGCCTTACTTATGGCCAATTTTCCCTATGAGTGTAGGTAATTCAGTATATCCGAACATATTGGGTGCCTGATTTCTCTACTGCCCCATAGACAGTCTCTAATCTGTAAATATTAATAAAACATATTTTTGGGGATGCCATATGACTTCTGAAGGTCTGAAAACGTAAGGATGCCAGTAGAATTATATAAATGATTGAGTTGATTAATACCATATATATTCCAAAATTTAGCTTGCATGTCACAAAAAATTTCCAGAAGCAATGGGTTGCTACATAATAGCATGCAAAATGCGCCAAAGGTAGATTGCACGTAGCTGGTATATCCCGCCATATGTACGCTATGTCCCTCAGTGTCTTGAATTTTACTCTTGTAGTTTGGGTTGTGGATCCTGTATAAAAACATGGTAACATCATTACCAACGGCATGTAGCCTATTAGGAAGGTGGCTAAGACGTCCTGCAAAGGTGGCCCAGAAGTATGTTTTAAAATAGGGTAACTGTAATCCTCCATGTCTTTAAGGTAGTTTTAAAAATGTGATAGCACGTCTTTGTTGTTTATAACTCCAAATAAAACTGCTGATAAGCCCCCTCCAATTTATTACAGAAATATTTCGAGACACGCAGCGGTAATGCCCGATATTACAACGTCCTATGATACTGATAGGAAGTTACTTGAGTTTGATGACCTGTCCTAGGTCTGCGGAAATCTGTATTTCTAGATAGGTTGCTGACGTAACAATCCCAATCAATGCCCTGTTTGCCCGAAAGTTCGAATAATCTGGGTCTTATTAATATTTAATTTATACCCAGAGAAGTCCCCAAATGTTTTAGCTTCGATTTGAATAGCCTCTTTAGCCCTGGCTGGGTATACAGAGAAAACGGCAATGTCATCAGCGTAGGCTGTGACTCTTAATTCTTCAGAGCCTAGTAAGACTGGAAGATTTTGTGGGTTAGTAATTAATGATCTAATAAATGGCACTATGTATAAGGCAAATAATAAAGGTGATAGAGGGCACACTTGCCGAGTACCCCTTAGTATAGAGAAAGGAGTGGACTGGTAAATTAAATAAATTAATTTAGCTACTGGGATTTTGTACAGAGCATGAATCGAATCATAGAAGCAGCCATGCATGTTATATGCTGAGAGTGTAGCCCAAAGACAGTCCCAAGTTACAAGATCAAATGCTTTCTCAGCATCAAGCATGATCATTCCTAAGTCCTTATTAAGTTTGGAGGCAGCATCAAAAGCAACTAGAGATGTATTCACATGTAAAGTTGTGTCCCTGCCGAGTATGAAACCATGTTGTTGGTCAGAAACTAATTGTGCCATATGAGGTGCAAGGCGTATAGCCAATATTTTTGCGAAGATTTTCGCGTCACCGTTGATTAATGAAATTGGTCGATATGACCCATATTATTCCCTCAGTTTGCTCTTTTTCACAATATTTGTCATATCCCACGAGTTCGGCACCATCCCCTTTACACCAAAATGATTCATGAGCTGGGACATGATAAGGGCCAAGTTAGTCTTAAATATTTTATAGAATACCAATGGTATTTTGTCTTCTCCTGCCACTTTGCCAGACGGAAGTACATTGGTAGCGTCAAATATTTCCTCAACTGTAATATCTAAATTAAGATCTTGTATCTGATCTGTTTCTAATCTGTGGATAGTTTTGCCGAATTTGCATTTATCCATATATTAGATACATTTCCTTGCGTCTAACACGTTAGGGTTGATATAAAGTGCCTGAAATAAGTTTGAGAATTGCTCTAATATCCCTTCTGCATGTGTATGAAGTAATCCACCAGCTCCTCTTATAATTTGTATTACTCACCCACCCTTTTATCAGAGAGTTGGTGTGCAAGCACTTTGCCTACTTGTTCACCCTACCCATATTGGAGAGCTCTACTTTTATTATAGTATGCCGCAGTTTTATCTTTTAGAGACCGTCCTAAAGCAGCACGTTTCTCAATTAGAAGTAGATATGTTTGAGAATTTATGGGAGCTAAGGTCTTGAATATTCCCTCACCTAATTTCTCCAGAATGTGCTATTTCTAGTTGTCTGATTTCTGCACTGGTGTCCTCACATGTCTGATGTTTGATGCGATTTTGTCTCCAGACATACTGTTGGGTAGCTCCCCTTATAAAAGCTTTAAGTGAGTCCCAGAAAGAAAAAAGGGAGGCAGAACCTTTATTATCAATTAAGAAATTGTTAATACTCTCCTACATAAAAGATTGGTATTCTATATCTGTCAACAGATAACGAGGAAAAGAGAATTGACGTATTTGTTTATTAGATGAGATAAATGTGAGTGTCAGTGTCAGAGGTTTATGATCTCAGGATATCTTGGGGCAAATTTAACATTTAGCTATATTAAGGATAGAATTAGTTACAAAAATCATATCAATTTTTGAGTATTGTTGGTGAGCTATGCTATAGTGAGTATACCCAGGTATTAAAGTATACAATAGACACCATACATCCTTCAAATCATGCAATCAAGCAATTTCCGCAATAGCAGCCGTGACCTTCCTCATTCTAGTTGAGGCTCCTTGATTAGTTGAATCTATGTGTGGATTCATGGTACAATTAAAATCACCTAAAATTATTAGATCCCCCTGCCACTCAAAAAGATCCAAAGATAGTGAATCAAAAGTAGACGGGTCATCCAGGTTTGGACCATAAACTACACATATTACAAGCTTATAGCAGTGGATAAGCAACTGTGTGATTATCCATTTGCCTCTAATATCATGGGAGGTTCTAAGCAGAGTAAAGTCAAGCTTTGTATCCACTAGCAAAGCAACGCCTCTAATGGACACCATCTGTGAAGTACAAACTGCTATCTTATAGCCCAGTTGTTTTAGCAAGTGCCTATCCTTATATGCCAAATGTGTTTCGGTCAGAGCGACGACATGGGGTTATTATTTCTGGAGTTCTGCCCGTACCATCTGGCATTGTTCACTGAATTCAGTCAGGCAACATGCCAAACATGATTTTGATTAGCCCCATTTATAAATTGCAGAGAAAACTAAGGCCCACATAACATAGTTCTGCAAGTTATCCTTTGCATCGAAAAAAGAAAAAAAAATGTTTCCAGCCAGGGGTTTATAGACCTCAGAACTATATATGGCAACAGTACTAGCAATACTATGGTAATAAACATCAGAATTCGGGACATAAGTGGTACAAATGACTGCCCTTCTAACACTCTTATAGAGAATTCTAAAGTCCATTCAGTTGCCTTAAGCAAAGACATAGCTGTTTCAACCATACTTTGATAGAATCCTGAACTATAAATGTTAACAATATTATAATTATAAGCAGTGAAGAGCAAATCAAACTTGTATCCATTATTTACTCCTTTTGACATTTTTATCTTAACCCACAGTAACCAACCCACCCAGAACCACATCCAACCCCACCCCACCGAAACCCACCCACCCAACCCTTTATCCTAGAGAAGGAACCACCCTACCCAGGCTGTCGATGGACCTGACAGCCAAGGAGAGCTTCGCGTCTGCATGAGCTACCCGCTGCATATTAGCATTAGCCCTGTCATAAACAGATGAAAACAAATTTTAAAAAACCCTGATGCAGCCATTTATAAATAGATTGTCGTGTAGGGTGATCATGAGGTGAATAAACAGAGCCTGGCAGAACTAGAGAAGAAAGAAGAAAGGGAGAACAGAGAAGAAATATTTTTTGAGAAAGCCGATAAGAGGCCGTTTGAGTGTACTCTCAGTTTTTAAGAGTCCGGTCTCCCCGAGGTTTTCCAACAATTGAATAGAACATCCAAGTGTGTTCACCATGTACGACTTTAAGTTTTGCAGGCTCTTGAAGAACACTTGTGCACCAGCTGCCTTCATGGGGTCAATCAATTGGCGTAGATTCCAGTGCTGTTCCATTGTTTCTTTGCAAAGGTCTGATCTCACGAAGAATACAAGTGAGTTGGTCATCCCTGGGCGAGCTCGAAAGTAAATGGCTTGTCTAAGTAGAAAGTTCCCAAAACAGACAATCATATGCCTGGGATGTTGTCTATTCACTCCTGCCTCAAAAATAGAGGAAGTCTATGGGCCCTTTGAATCTCAGAATCCCAATCCCAATCAGAGAGATCTGGGAATTACTTTTGGAAAATTAAACGATGTAGGCCCGAGGGTCCGCTCCCTCCTTTACTTCAGGAATCCCAAAGAGCTGGAGATTATTCCTGCGTTGTCTGTTTTCGAGATCTTCGACCTTGCTTCTGAGAAATGAAAGATGAGTTTCATGTATTTACATTGTATTTGCTGTGACCGCAACAGTATCTTCAGCATTTGACAAACGTTGTTGTACCTCTGTTATTTCATGTGTGAGAGCAGCTACCTAGACATAGACCTCAGATGAACCCTGTTGTATCAGGCAGCTGTCAGCAGCCAGTTTGATGACGTGGGGAAGGAAGATGGCGGTCTGAAGCTACCACTGAGAGCCTGCATACACATCTGCTCCCGCTACCGCTATCGCTTTCGGCTTTGATGCTCCCGACGTAGCCGATACTAAGCTCTTGACGTGGGGAAGGAAGACGGTGATTTGAAGCCGCCGCTGAGAGCCTGCATACGTATCTGCTCCCGCTGCTGATACTGTTGCTGGGGAGGCTTAGAAAGATAACCGAGCACCTGGAAAAAGTACAGAAGCACTGGGAAAACTGGATACTTAATGCCGCCAGCCGTCTGCTGCAAATCTGCAGAGATGCGAGGTTGGCTTTGTGGGTGGCGCGATGGAGCTCGCTTAGCCTTGGTTCTCATTGGCAGCCGAGGCTACACTAATGCAATGCAGGAATGGCTCCCCCTCAAGGACAAAACCAGTGCGCTCCAGCCGTCTCTGCTGCTAAGCCGGAAAATAGGAAAACTAAATCTTCTGATGTGTCTGACCAACACATACATATTGATGGGAGAGGGGGAAGCTCTCAGCTGGGGAAATCTGTTTTTAAGTTTCTCCAGTCTAACAAGGCGGTTGGCGTTATACAGGCTTGCGCCCCCTTCAGTGAAACTAACTATGGCTGTTGCTGTGATAGAGGCAGTGCAGGCGAAACATGGCTGTGAAGATGGCTATGAGGGTAACAACGTTGCAGCTCCTACTTCCTTTCCCTCTAAGGATCAAAGTAAGGATCAAAGCAATGATTTGTCAAAGCCCACACCGATACAAGGTAATGTTTCTTTAATGCAAATAAACTGTGCAAGGTTTGAATCGAACAAACAGCCCAGTTGTTAAAACACTGCAGGACACTTGCCTGAGCAATCAGCATGTAGATTTTCTCACGATTGATTCTCTACAAGGATTCGTAAGTGCAGATAATTATAGCAATTCAGCCATGACTCCCAGCGAACAATCTAATGAGTGTCTGACCGAAAACAGTCAAACTGCTAGTTTATTGAGCGGTATAGAGGCAGCTGGAGGGGGAGAAAGTGACAATGAAATAGAGGGAGATAACGATCTTCAGGAAAATAACTTTATAGAGACAGACTTGACACATATGGTGGATGAGGATGAGGAAGAGTGCCGTATAACGATACCGATAGCAGACCATGAGGATGCGGATGTGGTAGGAGAAGCCACTGCTGATAAAGGCATGATAGCTACTTTCCCCTTAGTTTCCACTCCTGATATAATGGAGGGCCCGAACCATGGAACAAGAATAAATGATGCTCTGAAAAACAAATGGACAGGTGCTGCTATTGGCCTTAATAGAGGGACCAAGCAGAAAAAGAAACAAAAAGCCAAAGAGCAAACTACAGCATATACTAACGTCTCGAAATTACCAGACAATGGCAGCCGCCCTAGTAAACTCAGTCCCCTCCGAAAATGGGTTACTGCTAAAGGGGATGTCAAAACTAATTTCTAGACTATGTGGCTCTTCTCCTGGTAGTGATGTGCTACCATCTACTAATATTAGCTCCGGCTTGACCAATCAAACGGATACTGCCTCTGGGGATATATACTTAGCTGGAAGTATGGTAGCTACCAGATTAGAACCCTCTCCTTCTTCGACAACCGTTGCCACCTCTAACATAGAAGGAGAGCAACTGGCAGCCAATACTAAAACCACAGATCCTTCTTTGACCACTATTCCCCTACTGCTCCATGAAAAGAGAGCTGAGATCCAATGTTCTGTGTGTTCTGAAAGACTTGGAGAGGTGATTGATGCATGCAGAATTGGTAGCACAATGGGGTTGAAAGGTTATATTATGGTGGATTCTTGCAAAGGAAAACCACATCTGACACGCTCTGAATTTAATGCTGTTTTGTGAGAATGAACTCAAGTTCTTTGATGAAGCTTCTATCAGCAATAATGTGTGCCAGCTATCTACTTAAGGCCATTGTGAATCCCAAGTTTCAGCTGAACAGCAACATTTTCGTTTGCAAGGCTATCATTGAGGGCAATAGGTAGTGGCAGTTTAGTCTCTTGATAAGATATTAAATGAAAAGAGGCTGTGAAGCCTGGCTTACTATATTTTTATATTAAGAGTAAGTATTGTTTTTTGTGGTAACTCATCCTTTTAATGTTTTGCATAATGCCTGAAGTTTAGATCCATGCAGTTATCTACTTAAGGCCATTGTGAATCCCAAGTTTCAGCTGAACAGCAACATTTTCGTTTGCAAGGCTATCATTGAGGGCAATAGATAGTGGCAGTTTAGTCTCTTGATAAGATATTAAATGAAAAGATGCTGTGAAGCCTGGCCTACTTTATTTTTATATTAAGAGTAAGTATTGTTTTTTGTGGTAACTCAACCTTTTAATGTTTTGCATAATGCCTGAAGTTTAGATCCATGCAGTATTTGTTAAGGGCTTTGCATCAAATGCAGGCAGGTAAAATCTATATCTAAAGTTAGTCCTTCTGGGGTGGATGTAGATAATAAAAAAGGTGGGGGTCAGGGAGGGGCACGCTCCAAGGTCTCCCAATTCAGAGCAAGTGATAAGAAAAAAGGCTCAGTTCAAGCTAAGAGGGAGGAAAACAAAGAGGTTACAGGGTATGCGTTGAGAAGCATAGGAAAAAAAACTGGAGGGGAGGAAAAACAGGTTGATTTAGGTTCCAACTGTGGAAACAACACTAAAAAAAAACACTAGACAAAACAATAAAGCAGGGGTATTAGGTAAAAAATTATTAATTAACCCCTCTTTGAACGCGTATTTCAAACCACTTCCCAAAACTTTAATATTATCGAAGCTTTCTATCCCAGACAGCGCTAGATTAAATGAGCAGACAAGTGGGGAAACACTAGAAGCAGGTAGTGGCTTGAAGGCACCTGGGTTGGAAAACAGCTTGAAAGATTGGGTAGACCATCTAAGCCCGAACAGATACCAGGTGTTAGAGATGGAGGAGGTAAATCAGGATAATCTAGATGAAATAGACGTGGAGCAGAAGGAAGAACAGGAGGTCATTGTCCGACCTACAGGCTTAGGTGAAAGTGACTCCCCTTTGGCAGAACCACTGGGTGGTGGAGAGGAAGCAGGTGGTGAGGGAGGGGGTAGTGAGGGCCCTCCGGAGGTTGAAAACTTGGACAGTACTGTTATTGCCCTCCTAAGAAAACTAGATTTTGATGTACACAAGGGTTTTGAGGAGTCAAAGGCGAATCAGGAGGGGATCAGGGAGCTTTGTGGACTGCTGGACGCTAAGTTTGATGACCTAAGCAAGCGTACTGAGACACTTGAATTAGAGGTTAAGGAGATCAGAGACAAGGTAGAGGAAAATAGCAAAGAATTGGATGAGGTCAGATTTAGGGAGAGGGCACATGAAGAGCGGCTGGAAAGATTGGAGAATATGCAACGGAGAAACAATTTAAAAATTTTAAATTACCAGAGGGGAAAGAAGGAGATAACATAAAAGGTTACATTGTCCATTTATTAAAAACGGAATTGCAGTTAGAGGAAACTGAGGAGGAGATCTGTCGCGATATTCCGAGGATACATCGTGATCCCTTCAGACTGAATCCAAATCATTCAAAACCCAGAAGAATCTTGATCAATTTCTTGACATACAGCCTTAAGGAAAAGCTTCTGGCTGCTGCTCTGAAGAAGGGAGCCTTGTTGGTTGATAATGCTAGAATTGAGGTCAGGTCGGATCTTTCAGTGGTAACGGCTAACAGGCAGTGGGAGCTGGGCAAAAGGATAGAGCCATTAAGAAGTATGGGGGCCAGTGTGCAACTGAAATTTCCGGCTTTTTTAAAAGTTATGTGGAAGAACAAAATGCATAGTTTTAGGTTTGTAGAAGATGTTGACGCTTTTTTGGACCAATGTCAGGCTGGGAATGTGTAACAGAAAAAGGCTCAAGGGGAATTGCTCTATACTATTGGACGTGTAGAGGGTTATTGCTGTGAATAAGGTTTATTGTTGAGGGGAAACGCCATCATCCCCCATAACAGGCACTCAAAGGGCCTTTACAGGGCCTTAGGAAGCTGGTTGGGGTTTCCAGGGAGGGGGGAGTGGGGGAGAGGAGGAGGGAGGTAGGGGTAGGAAAGGGGAGGGAGGGGGTTCTGGGGAAGAAAAAATTTAAAATTGTTCTCAGGAGCTATTTCCTCACCAGGGTGTTATTGAGGTTTGAGGGGATCTGGGATGATGGGGGGTAGTACAGCAGAGCTGACTTTGATTTCTTGGAATGTGAATGGCTTAAGAGTGAAGTCTAGGAGGGATATGATTATGAAGTACCTGAGAGATCTCCCGGTACACATTATGATTTTGCAGGAGACCCACTTAACAGGAGAGGAGAGTAAGAAATATTTTGGATCACAACGATGGCTGAAGCATGTATTTTACACTCCACAAGTGATGGTTACAAAAGGTATTGCACTGTTGGTTAGACAGGGGGTAGACTGCATTATTGAGGGTGAGGTTGCGGACACTAAGGGGAGATGGTTGGTTGTCACTATTAAAATTAATGGCCTCATGTACAATGTTATAGGGTATTATGGTCCAAATCAGGACGATGTGGGGCCTTTAGATGAACTAGCTAAGGAGATGCTCGGACTTACAGGCAATATTATTCTTGCTGGTGACTTTAATACCGTATTGGATAATAAACTGGATAGATCTCCAAATAATAGGGCGCAGGTAAATAGCAAAATGTCAAACAGGGTTAAGGGATTGATGGACCAGTTTGGTTTATGTGATGTTTGGAGAAGGAGGGCAGATCAATCATTAGGTTACACCTATTATAATAAAAAATATCGCCATAGGTCACGGATTGACTATATCCTAATAGATTTAAGATTGTTGGAGGGAGTGAAACAGATCTTGCATGTCGGAGTGCATCTGTCAGATCATTCAGCAGTTACCTTAGTGGTCAAGACACGGCCTCGAGATCTGGGTTCAGTCTGGAGGCTGGATCGAACGGTTTTGTATGACTCTGGGTTGATGGAGAATCTAAGGCAGGAACTCGATGCATTTGTAAAACACAATGTGGGGTCAGCAGGAATTGATATTGTCTGGGAGGCCTGTAAAGCTTTTTTACGGGGGAGGTTGGGAGCTCTGGCCGCAAGTAAAAGAAGAGCATATTTTAATAGGGTAGAGCTCTTGGAAAAGGAAGTTCGTCAAAAGGAGGTAGATCTAGTAAATGCAGTGAGTAGTGAGGTTAAAGAAAAGTCTGTTCAAGATTTGGATGAATTGAAAAGAGAAATTGTTACAGTGGTTTCCAAAAGGCTTAGAGAAAAATATGAGGCTAGTCAATTGGCGCACTTTGAATACGGCGAGGGCACAAGTAAATTATTAGCTTGGAAAGCAAGAAGCGACCGGGTACGAAGCATGATTGAAGAAGTGAAAGATGGGGACTCAGGACGATTTGTAACGGATAAAAAAGATATTGCTGAAGCCTTTTACAGGTATTTTGAAGAAGTGTACAGGGAGGATCTTGTTCCAGCTAAACAGGAAATAGAGAATTGGGTGAAGGTCTTGAATCCCTTAACAGATGAGTTGCAGGAAATATTAAATCAAGAGATAACGCAGGGACAAGTAGAGGTGGTTTTTAGAAATGTGAAGAAAGGGAAGGCTCCTGGCCCGGATGGGCTTCCTGTTGAAGTATATAAGGTGTTGGCAGGGAGTTTGGTACCCTTATTAACGAAGTTCTTCAATTATATATTTTTGGGAAACGTGGCCCTCCCTGAATCATGGAACGAGGCGAATATCATAGTTATCCCTAAACCTGGGAAATCACCAAAATACATGGATTCGTATAGGCCGATTTCGCTTTTAAATAGTGACTACAAGCTGTTTGCTAAGATCCTGGCAGATAGGTTGGCCAAAGTTGCCCCATATTTCATACATAGAGATCAGAAAGGCTTTATTAAAGGCAGATATTTAAAGGAGTTAACATTGTCCCTTATAGGTAGTATAGATGTAGCTGTTACACAAAATCTTCCCTTGGCGGTAATTGCTTTGGACGCCGTCAAGGCGTTTGATCGTGTCAACTGGGTGTATTTGAAAGCTCTAATAGCACATCTACATATGGGGGATAATTTTGGCACGGTCTTGTCACGGCTATATCAGTCACCTACCTCGAGGATATTAGTAAATGAGACATTAACCCCGCCAATAAAAGTAATGAGGGGCACAAGGCAAGGATGCCCCTTATCTCCTCTCTTGTTCGATATTTATATAGAACCTCTAGCGTGTCGAATTAGAGAGGCAGAGCTGATTCCATCTTTTGAGTTTCAGGGGTGGGCCAGAAAGATCGGGCTATATGCGGACGATATAGTTATCCTAACCCCTAAGCTACATCAATCATTGAGTTGTATAGACACTATAACTAAGAAATTTGGGGAGGTCTCTGGATATCGTTTGAACAGGGACAAAACTTAGATCATGTCCTGGAATTTAAATGCAGATGATATAGTATGCAAAACAGAGATAAGATATTTGGGGGTCCGAATAACACATGACATAAAGGAACTTACTAGAGTTAACTTTGCAAAAGTTAGGAAAGAAATCTCCCAGGCCATGAAAGGCTGGATCCATTCAGGCTCCCTTGAGCCGGTGGGGCCGACGGGCCCGGGTTACGCTCCTACGTGCCACGAGCGGTACCAGACCCGGAAATATTTTTGGCAGCCTACGCAGCACCCCTTCACACATTCCTACTCCCTGCTGACGAGAGGCAACAACCTCGAAACACCGGTGTCCAGGGATGGCCAACGCGATTGATTTTTCTTCGAGACCCAGGCAGAGGCGCACCCGCTGATGCTGACTGCAAGGACCACAACGCACTGGGGCTACACGCTGGTAGGATAAGTAGTGAGCGACCCACTGGACTTACATGAAAGGCTGGATCCACCGGCCGCTAACACTATTTGGCCGAGTTAACTAAGTGAAAATGATGGTTTTACCCAAGATAACTTTTCTTTTTGATTCTATACCACTTTTGTTTGAGAAGGAGGGGATTTTAAGGCTGCAAAGTGAGATAGGGTCTTTCATTTGGGCATCTAAAGGATCGCGCTTATCTTGGAAAAAGATTAGGAGGAAACTTTTGAAAGGAGGTTTGGCTGCTCCGGATTTTCAGATCTACTCTTGGGCTTTTTTGTTGAAGAACTGCAGAATGCTTTTGGGTACTCCAGGGAGTTCAGCCATTGGTACATTAATGTCAGCACTGCTTAGAACGTAAACGACTGATCAGAATGGTTTTATGTACAAATTTGCCGACCCGAAGTACTTTATAAAAAAAATAAGGTTAAAGGTTCTGAAAGACCTAGCAATGTTATGGTACAGAGTTAGGAGGGCAACAAAGATACCATACTTTAGCGCAATTGCACCAATTTGGAACACACCAGGAGCTCCGAGCTGGTCCGAGGATGCATTGGCAAGGCCATTAAAAACAGAGGGCCCTCAGAGATGGGGGGATTTGTTTTTAGAAGGTAGCTTAGCACCGTGGAGGTACTGTGAAAACAAGTGGGGCCATACGTTCTCCAAGTTTAAATATCTTCAGATACAAAGTTGGGCTGTCGGGAAGGAAAATCTTATCGGGCACTACAATGTCTTTGAAGAAAAGCTAGCTTTGGAGACCTCAATTAAAAAAGAAGTGGCGATGTGGTATTGGTCAATAGTGGAAATAGAAGATGGACCTTTTACATTGCCTGAGACCCTGTGGGGAGAGTGCTTGCCGAGGATCGCAACAGAGGACCAATGGCAAGTATCTATGATGATTCTCTACAAGGTGGTAAAACCTGCGAATTTAAGGAGAAACCACTTGTTCACTCTCCACAGGGCGTATTGGTCACCAAAGAAATTGGCGAAATTCAAAGATGGCGGAATAGTGAGGTGTTCCAAATGCAGTGCCCCGAACGAAGACTACTTGCATATGTTTGTCACATGCCCTGCGATAGAGGATTTCTGGAAAGCAGTGAGTAATTGCTTGTCTGTCGTATTGGACCAGCAACTGGAGGTAAGCCCTGAACTTGTTATGACGGGAAGAGCTGACCTACAAGGTAAGGGCCTCAATGATAAAGTAAAGTTGGTGTTTTATGGCATACTGGTGGCTCAGAGGGAAATTTGCAGAATGTGGGTATCTGTTGACCCTCCATCAGACTTGAATTGGTTAAGAGCTATGAGAGCTATAGCAAAGCTAGATATGGCTGGTCGGAACGGGAAGAGATACAGATTTTGGACTCCGTTCTTACAACAATATGGGTGATGGTGAGGGGGGCTAAGACTTAGATGTAATAGAACAATAAAATCCTGTGATTAAGCCTCTCCAGAATCTCGGCGGAAGGTCTGTTTAAAGGAGGATGGGTGTGCGTGATACACTTGCTCCCAACAGCATTATTTCTACCATATGAGATGAAATTACCCAAGGGTAGAACCGCAACGATATGGGGTGAGGAGAGGCATATGAGGGGAAATAAAAATGCAGGCAGTTGGTTTGTGTATGTCCTGAGCTTTTAGGGATGTACCTTTTTTGACACTTTTTGTGTGTGTGTGGGGGGATGGATGCTAAATATTTGTTGGTAGCATGTTGTGTCTTTTGCAGCTGCTTGCCAGCAGGCAAATCTGGTTCTACTTGGTTGAGTAAGAGTCTTTAAGATTTTAGTAAAGTTTCTCTTGAGCTGTTTCCTCTGCTTGATGAGTGGCAGGATGCTAGTGTTGAGTACAATCCAATCCAACCTTTGAGCTATCAAAGTGCAAGGACTGGCTGGTGTCATTTTGTCTGCAGGGTCAATGTTTGGTATCACGTCCTACTATTTATCCTTACTCTTTTGTCAAGTGTAGGAACTGAAGAAACAAACCTTGGTTGGCGTGGTTTGTTCATGGAGTTTAGTATAAAAACCTAATAGGCATTTCATACCTGATTTGGACCACGGTAGTGCTTGTCTCAGAGCTGCTGTTTTTGAGGACCCCTTCCCTCTTTCGTTATGTTTTAGAAAATTTCCTGTATAATATATCAATCATATCATTGCACACAATTTTCTGAGTTGTAAACTCAGGCTATGCTAGGGATGGAGTTCTAAGGCTTCTCAGTCAACTACACATTTTAAGACAACTATGTTGTAAGAAACTGAGTAATTGGTTTGAAGGGGTTGAAGCTCCAATTAGGCAATAACCACAATCTGTGTCAGGATAAACCACAAAAGTTACTAAAGTAATCTGTGCTGAACCCTCCGGTAGCTTGGCACAAAGCAATCAGGACAATGTTTAAAGTATTTATTCAGCACACAAACAGATATAAAGTGAAAACACAACACAAGAAAAATCCCAAACCAATTTAGACAAATAGAGTACATTTAATAAGTAAAATAATACCAGAATGACAAAACTCCAATTGGTAAAACCAGAGATATTCAATTTACATTTTTTGTGTGAAAATAGCACCTGAAAGAACAAAGTACCACTCACGGACGTCTGGTCATACTAGACTGGAAGAGAGTCAATAGTTAAAGCTGACCAAGATGTAGCACGTGTCATATGCAGGGACCAGGTTAGTCCTACTGTAGCACAAAGAGCAGGCTGGTTGTCGCTGCTGGCCATTGCTGTAGTGCAAAGAGCCAGTCAGACATCATGGACGGTCGTTGATGTAGCTTCACATTGGCGGTATCCGCTGGCTGTCGGTGTTGTAGCACGAAGTGCAGCTCTTTATTTGCTGGTTGTTCTGGATAGAGCAGGTACCACTGGAGCTTTGTGTTGACATTCATACAAGTAGCAGAGTCTTGGCGGAAACTGACCAGTTTATGCTCTCTAGAACCCTAACTTCAGGATTTTGTTATTTGTATTGCAGAGGAATACACTCTAGTGCTATCTAAGGTTCTGAGACCTTGGGAGGCACCTCTTGGGGTTTAGGGACTCACTCCAGCAGAGACCAGCAGGGCTCAGAGAGGTCTAGTTGCAGCAGGGCAGCTGGGCAGTTGCAGGAAGGTCTCTGAAGTTTGATAAGTCCCTGTAGCACTCTAAGGACTCACTCTGAATAGCTTGGGATGAAGGTACACTGGTCCAATCTTCCTGTTTGGACAGCAAGGCAGTCCTCAGCAGCAGGATTTGCCTCTGACAGCTGGACAGTCCTTCTTCTATAATGTCCACAGGTCCAGGAGCATTCTGATGAGTTGCTCTGGAGGTCCAGTATCCATACCTGGTGCAAGCCTTTGCATGCGGTGGTTCCTTATACTACCCTCACATCTGGTTCTGTAGAGTTCTTAACCTTCCCAGTCAAGGCTTCAAGAAGTCTGAGACAACAAAAGACAGGCAGGCCTAATGTCAAATTCCTTGGTGTGGGTAGGAGGCAAAGTCCTTTTAAGAGGATGTGGGGCTGGGTACAGACCCTTTTAGTCATCCTGCCAGTATGGCCCATCTTGTCCACAACCCATTCCCCTTTTTATTACTGCCTGGAAGCAATACACAAACACCCAACAACAGAGATATTCACAGACATGTGACCCAGCACACTGGCAGAAGGCACAAATGGGTAGGACATGAAAATGCAAACTTTCTAAAAGTGTCATTTTCAAAACTGTGCTCTAAAAAAGTATTTTGAGTGTAAACAGCAGACCTCTATCTGCTTCCAATCCAAAATTTCCACTGTGTAATAATGTAACCCAGTGTTAGTCAATGGGAGAAATATGCTTTACAACAGTGAAACATTACTTTAGAAATTTCTCACTGCCATAAAATGAAGGTTTAGGCCTGGGAAACGATTTTTTTTTTACCAAATCCAAATGGCAGTTTAAGAAACTGCACTACATGCAGTGATCAGCTTAAGACATTTTTTAAAGGGCTACTTTAGTGGCATAATTAGTGCTGCAGGCTCACTACTATCATTTAACTTCCAGGTCCTATGTGCATGTACTAGGGACTTATAATTAAATTAAGCAGTGGTCAAATGCGCAGAGTCCTAATGCCAACAAAATCAAATTCAGTAAAACAGGATTGAAGGCAGAAGGTTTGGGGGAATGCCACTCCAAGGATGTCGGGTCCAACAGATGTGTTTTTATGTAATCTCGGGTTGTCTTTCCATATGTCTTGCTGGATTGTTTTATATAATTTGTGTCCCCATTGAAATGGAATAATAACATGCGCTCAATATCTTATAGAATGTGTAAACATATATATAATCTTTCAGTAAATTATGCTTCTTTGTTTCTACATGACAGATATTTACTCAATAATCACTGATTACATTACTAACAGAGTAGTAACTCTTTTTCATTACCTACAGGCATATTTAGGAAATGTTCATGAAGCCTGTATAATTAGGCAATTTTTAAAGAGCTAGCTTCAGTACCTACTTGACACTGTTTTTGTTTCCCTGAAAGTTACCTAGACTACTTGAAGGTTGTATTGTTATGAGGGAGTGGTATTGCCACATTGATATGTGTATGCTGGTACTGTCTTATTAGCAAAGCTGGGCAAGTATTAATGCTGGACTCTACTTTGCCCCGTTGCACTTGAGTTATCTAAGTCCAAGTCTAAGTTGAATAAATTAATCACTTTTAAATGGAGACTCAGATTTAGAGTTTGGTGCATAGGGTACTCCACCACAAATGTGGTGGAGTACCCTGCCTGTGAAACCCATGGACCTCAACTCTGAGTTATGAATCAGTGGACCATCAGATTTCTGACAGCAGTGCCCCTGTTTCCTCCGCTGTCGGAAAACCTACACCGATGGCCTAGTGGCACAGGGACTGCCAGTGTAAGAACATTTAGAGCAGATGGTCTGTTGTTTTGTTCTTCCTATTCAGGATTGCTAGGGGAAACTTGGTGCTCCCGAACAGGAAAACAATTACTAATATCCCCCCACAATAAGGGAGAAAAAGAGTATCAGGGTCATTAGTAATTTACCTTTCAAAAACACACTACTGCATTGGGAATTTGTTTTTGAAAAACAAACCAATTTGGTTAGTGGCTGCTTGAAATATCGAAGCTTCTCACTAAACTTTCAGTGCCTTCACGCAAGTGGCTATGGTGGGGGCTTCTGTGAATTGACAGAGATCCCAGCAGAGGCATTGTTGATGGCCAAAATTTGCAGGTTCTCTATCAGGGTGGCGAAAGCAATAACAGAGTAAATAACACCATTCTCCAAATTAGACCCTTTGTAAATTGTAAACATTTGTATTATGGCTGTCTCTACCAATCTGACCTGCAGGGAACAAATCTGTTCAATGGTACTTTTTGGGCACTCAAAAATCACATTTGCTTTCCTTTCTTAACATTAAGGTCAATTGATGGAATACAGATTTTTCCTATTTGATCTTTATTTTCATTTTTAAATCCTGGGCATGGGAGTAATGGGTTAGTCATTATTAACATGAAGAGATTTGTAAAATGTCAACTTTCAAACTGTTATCTGTGGCCATAAGAGATTAATTATTTTGGTGTTTAAGTCATTAGTTATTCTTGACAGAGATACATATTTCCAATCCCATGGCTATGTCTCAAATCACACACATTTTCTATCACTTAAACTGTTTTCTTATTTTAGTAATATTAGAAAGGGATTTGCTTTGCACCTAGAGTTGCCAATTTCACTCCTCCAGTGTACCCTTTTCAAGATTACTGGAAAATAGATTGACACATGTAATTTGCTCAAACCTCCTGGGAAATATGGGCTTTAGTTCAGTTATAGTATTTCTTGTAATATGAATCCTAATTCTTCCAACAATTAATTAGGTCTATAAAAATTAGCCCATGTTTTAAAATGTAATTGAGACTCGTTAAAATGGGGGTATTTGTTCAATAGTTATATTTGATTATTACAAATGCAGAATTTAACTCATGGGCACTTTAATCGAGAAGGAATTTTAGTTATATTAAAATAACAGCAACAATTGAATTTTGTACAAAGCTATGTCTACCTTTTCAAATGCTGGCCACAGCTCTGCATGTTCTAAGGCTAGACTGAAAGGGTCATAGAAGTAGCCATTAATCACACATGTTTAACTATACATGATCATATACTTCAATGAAATACAAGAACAACCTAATATGTAATTGTGAGAGCATCATCTACTGAGTAAAATATTTACATTGTTTTACAATATTTTGAAGCTTCCTCTGACAAAGAATATGCTTGGAAACATTTAGGAGTCTAGTTGGCCTTAGACCATCCATAGAGCTTAGTGGTATACCTGTCAGCGTTATGGTGGTCTCTTCCCTAACTTTTCTACCTTCTACCCTCCTGTTTTGATGAATTCATTATTGTTGACCTCAGGACTCTGTGGACTTTACCAGTGCTAACTAGTGTTAAAGTGCTTGTGATTACTCCCTTAAACATGGTGAAATTGGACTACACCTGATTGACATATTTAATTTACTTATATGTAAAGTGATATGCTATATATCCAGAGTAGATAAATTAAATGCTATTAGTGAACATGCAAAAATATAAAAAGATGGACAGAATGCTGAACAATGCAAACATTGACCCCAACCCACAAAGATATTTTTAATCCATTGTTTTTTTGCTCACCATGCCACCCCAGTTTGAACCCGCTCATTTACTAGTCAGTCTTGACCCTAATCCTCATGGGACGAGTCCAGCCTGAGCTGCCAAGACAGGTCCTCCCTGGACCGGAAACAAACATTATCGGACTGGTTTCAGGGTATCATCCATTATCAGCCAGGATAACTTTGAATCCAACGGCGCAGCAAACCCCCGTATGGGCTTACCCTTTTCACTTAGGGCAACAAAAGCAACAAGAACAAATGATGGACGTAATGTTGAACAATGCAAACATTCACCCACAGTCACAATGATCTGGTTTTAATCAATCGTGTTTTTGCTCACCAAGCCACCCCAGTTTACAGCAGCCATATGAAAATCAGTTTGGACCATGCTCCTCATGGGAACATTCCAGCCTGAACTGCCATGCCAGGTCCCTCCTGGACCAATGACAAGCATGCCGGGACCTGTTTCAGCATATCACCCCTCGACAGCCAGGCTAGCTTGAATCCAGTGGAACAAATGATGGACGACAGATTAGTTTAAGGCCTACCTCTCCCATTGCTACATTGTGATAACACCTTCAAACAATGTCAATATAACAGCCTCTGTATTTGTATTTTGGAGATGCTGGTAAAGGTTCATTTTAAATGCAAGCGGACGACATTTTGACCGCAGAGATGGTCTGTGAGGATGACTTTGGTGGCTCTCACTTTCAGATTAATTGTCTTCATCCGGGACAATCACAGCGTAGGGCAGACTTCTATGGCCCACACCTTTTCTCATTGCAACACTTCAGTGGTTAACATCCAAAAGACCATCAGGCGGTGACTTAAATTACCAACACAGATCGGGTGTTGATATCCCTCTGTACAGAATGAGGCTTAAGTGGCAAGCCACCCTCCTCCCCAGATAAAATTCCCTCCACTCACTGGGTGCCCGGTTGGGCCCCAGGTGAGTATCATACCCCCTGTATACCTCGCTCTATTGATGTGAACTCCACAAAATCTAGCTTGTGGTTCATCAAGTATCCCTTATCTCTAAGTACTGATGAGACCCCATATTGTATTCCCTGGGGTCGATACGTTGTTGGCTTGCATTTAAAACAAACCTTTACTGGTCTGACCCAAAAATAATACAGAGGCTGTTATATTGATATTGTTTTAAGGTCATTTTCATGTACTAAGAAACCTTGTTGTATATTGCAATTGTTCACTAATGTTATGTGGTTTCTATTTTTTCACTTGGGACACAGAGTGCAGTTGATATGTCTTTTTGAATACAAAGTTATCTTGTGCAAACAGTATCTGCTTTCTAGAGTAGGCTTTTCTTGTGACATCCTATTTCCAGTAACAGTAACTTTTCTTCTGGGGCTATTTAGCCCTCGCACCCCTCCGAGCGAGCAGCGATCGTGCGCAGCCGAAGACATGCCGAAGAGCAGCCAAAGAGCTGCCCGTCTGCGCCCGTCCGCGACAGAACGGGACCGGGACCAGGGGCCCTGACCTCCACGCCCTTGGACTGTTCTACGATGGAGAAATCCATATATAGGTATTCTCGCCAACATCTACTAACACTTAGACAACCTTCATTTCCTGGCTGTGTTAGTAATAAATGGACATGCCCGGAGGGCCCTTTTTCTTGTCGTAAATGTCATTTTCAAGCCTCCTATTTAAATTCCACTAGTAAGGCAATCACTGTAACAGACTTACCAACAAAAGAGATAAGATGTTTACTATTAAATGTTCGCTCCATGCCCAAGCACCAAATACAAATATGGGACTTATTACAAACATCTCAACCCGATCTGTTTTTTTTTACAGAGACCTGGCTTAAACCCCATACAACACCTGCCATAGCTTTAGGGGCTCCTCAAGGGTACACGTTTTTAAATATGGATCGTCCAGATAAAGTAGGCGGTGGAATAGCCATTGTATACAAAGACTATTTGAAAGTTACTATCTTAGAACAAAAATGTAGTCCACACATGGAAATAATGGTTTTTAGAGTAATTACTGCCACTAGAGCATCTTGGAAGGGAGCGTTGGTTTATCGCCCACCAAGACCTAGCTCAGGTTTTACTCTTTCTCTTATGGAGCTTTTAGCTCCTCACCTTAGAGCCAATGAAGACTTTGTGCTCCTTGGCGATTTTAACATTCATACAGATATCCTAGAGCTTCCTGAAACTAAATCCTTACTTGCTGACCTGTCCACTCTAGGTCTGGAGTTGCAGAACAATGGACCAACACATAAGGGAGGCCATTCTTTAGACCTGCTTTTCACAAATGGTACCAATATTCAGTGCCAATCCACCACCCAGCTAGATTGGTCAGATTGTGGAAAAGTAAATTTTGCCATGTTCTGTGTCCCTACGCCCCATCCATCATATGTTATGTGTGCATGATCAATATGCATATGTTATTCCCCATTTCTGATTAAAGACGCAATTACAGTTGTGTCCACCTCTGGTGTGCTATTTTCCAGTCCTCGTGAATACTACGAATATCAGGCCTATGTAAGTAATGTTGCCACGTTTCTCAGTGTGCACGTTATTCAATTATAAAGTCCCCGTTTCTAGGCCTCAAAAGGGCCCGGACCACAGATTCAGCTCCTGTCTCCTGAAAGCCTCGCTGAGGAGCGATACAGCCCCCACCTGTATCCTCGACCCTTCACTCACTTCCTGCCTTGCAGTGCCCGGTGCAGCCCGGCTCTGCCTCTGAGTCTGCCAAAAGTATGTTACAGTTCCTGCTATCAGTTCAGTCCTCCTCTTCTGCATTCCTAAGCTACTGAACTGCATCGATAGTTTCCGTCATTGTCTAGCCTTCTCGTCTCCACGTTAGAGTAATACTGTATTTAATAGTCATTTAATATTCTTCACGCACTACATGTAGAATAATGCATGGTCCAGTCTTAGAATCAGGTTAGCTTTTCCCCTCATGACTTCTAGTTTATATCAACATGTTCCCTAAACAGTAGATACCAGATAGGGTTTAGGTACATGTCGCTCCGACCCTCCAGACTCTAGTCTCTGCTCCTAGCACAGAGTTCATAGCCCCCAGCTTCTCCTAGTAACACGTCATTGCCAATTTTCGCGCACCATTAGGTTAGAGGTCCCGGCTCCTTAGGTAGCCCCCTCCAATGTTTCCACCCATTCATGACATATTCTGTTACGTTTGCATCACATGTCTAAGTAAACTCCCAGTTACACCTCTTTTTACTGTTATCTCTCGAGACTGTTACATGTCACGCCTTCTGCTCCACCCACTGCTACGCCTACTGCAATGTAATGCTATGTGTTTGCGCTATGTATATAAGTCAATGTTTTGTTATTAAATGTTAGCGCGCGCTCATCCCAGACCAAGCCCCAGCCCCTGCTGGGCCTCTTTTCCCCTGCTGGGCCCCAGTTGTCCTGCTGGGCCTCTGTCATTCTGTTCCTATGCAGGTTGTCCTGATCCTGTCCTTATGCTGTAATAAACCTGCAGAAACTCCTACTACCTCGAATCTTGACTCTTATTTTATTGAGCTATCTGTTATTCATTCAAGCATTCAAAAATAGGGTATTATTTATTTATTTACCACATAATGGCGCCCGAATAGGGACTTGCCCTTTCCCCACGCGTCGGTGAAGCCACGCCGACCCCCTGACCCCCTGCAGTCGTGACGGAACTCTTCTGGCCAAGTGCAGATATTTCTGCTTCAAGTATCCCTCAGGCCCACGGAGGAGACGGAGGAGGCGGTCCAGCATCCGAACGAGACGGTGGAGGAACGCGGCGAGTCCCGACCAGAGCCCAAGCCGAGAGTCCAAGGTCCGAGGTATCCGGAGGTCCACCCGTAACTGAAGTCCGAAGTCCGAAGTTCGTCGTCGTAGTCCAGTCCCGTCCGAGGCCTTCCGTTCCGTGCTGCCCGGTGAGTACCATTGCGGGGGTAGTGTCTAGACAGGGTCAGTCTAAATTGACTCTGGTCCGTGGGTTGGTGGTACCCAAGCCCGCAAACGAAGTGTTCACCTAGGTGGATACGGGTCTTGATGTGTTCCTTTATGGGACCGGTATGTTCCGTACTGTTACAGCAGTGCATCCAGTAACTCTAGTCTGTTCCGTTCTCGAGAATTCTGTTCTGTTTCTGTTTTTAGTATTTTTCAGGTAGTATTCTGTTCGAACTGTTATTTATGATGTTGTTTAATGTATTTTCAATGTCGTGGTATGCCTGAATTGTTTTCCCCATTGTTATTGTTTTCCGTGTATTGTATTGTGTTCCGATTCAAGTTTAGAATGCCGCTCTTTTCCAAGTTACGTCAGTTAAAAACTAGAAAGGGTCTGCTGGAAGCAGCAGTTCCTGTTCCGCCTAGGGACAGTCCAGGTCACTTTATGTATCAGAAACACGGCATAAGCGCCATATTGTATCTAGATTTATGGGTAGAGTATACCAAACAGTTAGAAGAAAAGTATAGATGGCCCGTATCGGGTACATGGGATGCCGAATGTATCATGCGAGTAGAAGAAGCATTATGGAAAAAGAAAGCCAGACAGTCACAGAAAGATGCCATCGAGTTATGGCGTAAGGAAGCGCATAGAAGAACGGAAAAGGAAGTCAGAAAGTCAGAGTTAAGTAGAGAATCCCAAGAACGAGCCCAAGAAAGAGAATTAATCGAGATAGGTGAACAAGTCAAAGCCGAACAGTCAGACAGACAGAGGCATGCCCTTATTAAGGGTATGTATCCTCTCCTTGCCGAAGGCTTGCCAAAAGCGACCCCAGAGGCACCCAGTAATTTCCCGCCACCGTTAGTTTCGACCAAGCTACGTCACAAACCGACCGCAGCTGATATTTTTATTTCGTCCTATTTGGACGACACAGTTCCAGAATATGCAAATCCTGTTCGCGCTCCGCCAGTCCCTGTAAATCAGGCACTTCCCGTTCCTCCTGACACCGGAGTACCTGTTACGGTACCCCCGGGTCAGCCCGCCGTACAAGTTCAGCCCACGTTACAATTACCGACTCTGCAAGCACGAAGAATGTCAGTCGACGATTCTAGTCTAGGGGCCGCAGGAGGAGGTCCTCCTCAAACCCCGCCGCCACACAAGCGTTTAACAGCACTCGAATTACATGCTCAAGCATCACAGCGTACTCCTAAAAGTAATAAGTCTGTTGCAGAAATCAGACAAGCCCTTGCCGAATGTGTCTATGATCCAGTTCCAGGCGAATATACTATGGTTTTATATTCCTTACGTGTAAGGAGAGTGACCGAGTATCTAGTCACCTTGCCGAATATGAAAGAAGATCTAGACAGAATATATCGTTTCATCCGTACAGGGGATGATCCAGAAAGTATTGGCGAGATTATGTCCCAAAGAAAAGCCGAGATTCAGCTCATGATATTAAAGTTCCTGATCAATTGTCTAATAAGAGAACAAGATTACCCGACTAAAGATCCCGCCGACATGAGAATCCTAACAAGGTGGAGTGATAATATAGCCGAGGGTAAGCACAAGACCGTCGGTGCCATGGAAAGTATGTACAAGAAAATTCGTAAAGAAATAATAAGGTTACACGAACAGCGTAAAGCAGCACAAGTAAGCGAGAAAGAAAGTGCCTCTGATCCTGAAGAGGAAGACGAGAATCCCGTCAGAATAGCGTATGTAGGAAAATCCAGATTTCTAGATCGCCATTTACGTCCAGAACCTAAGTCTATTTTTCATCATCCAGCACGAGAGCCTTGTTCTCTAGAACAAGTATTTCAAGCTACCGATCACATTCTGAAATCACGAGTCGGTTATAGCGAACTAAGTACTATGCACGAACAAGAACTAGCCCGATCAGCAGTCCGATGGATTACTGATTCTACCACTTTTCCAGACGAAATAGTGGCACAAATGTTTCTGAAACTGCCCCCAGCCGAGCAGCGACTGGTGGGTATGTATATGATCCAGCACCTCATTACTCTGTATGAGGGTCAACATTCTGATCCAGGCCCGTTACATGATATCCTGAACGAGTTACTCCAGTACAGATGGAGAGGTCTAGGTACCGATTTAATTAGTGTCATTCTAGAACAGCGCCACAAGTATAGAACGTTCTTGAACCCGCATTTTGTTCATGTCTCACCCCCAGAAAGTAAACCCTTCTACATAGACAGACAGCATCCGTTACGAGAAGTCCACCCAGTCCAAGGGGCGGGTGGCGATATGCAACAAGTGTTTGTATACACTCCGATTTCAAAGATGGAACTTCTCGAAATGAAGAAGTTAATTCCCTGTCATGACAAAGATCCAGCAGGGTTCCATCGAGAATTAAAAGACATGCTCCGTATGGGAGAATACACGTACCCAGATATCATTAAAATGTTAAAGGTTCTGCTACCCGCAGGGGTGTATGAAAAGTTAAAAGAAAAAGAATGGGAGGTGGGAGAGAAAAAGATCGATTGGACAGCTCTGGAAGCTGAAGACAAGGCACGAGTACCAGGTACCGGTCTTGGAGATAAATGTAAAGAATTACCAGAATTATTGATTCAAGTTTTACCCAGATTATTGATAACTAGGAAAGAAGACTGGGATGCAATCTCAGCCTGCAAACAGAAACAAGAAGAAGATATTAGTGATTTTTATTCTAGATTCGAGAAATGTTTCAGTATTAACAGTGGTCTCAAGACAAGTAGTGAGTCATACCCTCACCTTTTTGTTACCAAATTAGTCGAGAATTCAAGTCCACAGATTAAAAACCGAGTTTTGAAAGTCGAAAGCACCTGGCAAGCAAACAGTCCGTCCCAGATGCTCCAGATGCTCCAGTATCATCAGAATAGAATCAGAGAAGAGCAAGAACACGAGAGAAAACGTATGAAAGACACGAAAATGAAAGTGCTAGTTGCACAATCTATTCCTCAAGACAGTCAGAAGAGGGGTCCGATTCAAGCCAGTCATCCTGCAGCTCCCGTTAAAGGGAACTGCAATTATTGTAAACAGCCAGGTCATTTTATAAACGAGTGTGCAGTTCTGAAACACAACATAGCTACTGGTAAGACCAAAGAAAGACCACGTCCGCCAAGACAAGAACAAGTTTCACAGACTCCTCAGTCACAGAATGCACAACAGACAGTTACAGTACCGCAGCCTATTGCTGCAACACAGCACGCTACATCACAGATGTACCAGTATGCACAGTCCGAGTATCCAGAGTACCAGTCATATTCATGAAACAGCCTAGAGAGGGAGGTAGGCTTGCCTCTCATCGAGATACCTGTAGACCAAGAAGGTCCCTATGTTCATAGTCAAGTATTAGGGAAAGACAGAAAGTTTTTGATCGATACAGGGGCAAGTAGGACCACAATTAGTCACGCCGAAGTTCCAGGGGCTCCGCTCTCAGGCTCAAGAAATGTTTCCCTTGGATTTTCAGGAAAACCCATCGTTAATGAGATTTCAAAGCCAGTTACTCTAGAAGTAGGTCCATTGTCCCGTACTACTGATCTGTTACTTACTAAGTCATGTCCAGAAAATCTATTAGGTATTAAGACACTGAAGGAGTTAGGTGCAGTTATTTGCTGTTCCCCAGAGGGAATACGTCTGTTCCTACGTGACTTTAAGGGTCACTATGTATTACGAGATTTTGATTCAAGATTGTCTAATGTTCCGCAGCATTTATGGGCGCAAGGTCCAACTGATGTAGGTTACATGCAAATCACACCCTATCGTGTGACTCTCAAGCCAGGTGTAGTGTTACCCCGAATCAGACAGTACAGATTGCCACCTGAGGCTGTAGCAGCCTTATCCAAAATTATTGACGAGCTCATGGCTCAGGGAGTAGTTGTAGAAACTGACTCCAATGTATGCAATTCTCCGATCATTCCAGTCATGAAACGTACTGATCCAAATGCACCCCCAGTATATCGATTAGTGATTGATTTGCGAGAGCTTAATAAATGTATTATTCCTCAGTATCCAGTTGTCCCAGATATTTCTTCCCTGTTAACAGCCATTGATTCCGAAGCCATGTTTTTCACTGTTATTGACCTCAAGAATGCATTTTTTAGTGTTCCCATTCATCCGGACAGCCAGTTTCTTTTCGGATTTTGTTTAAATGGAAGGAGCTATATGTTTACACGCGCTCCTCAAGGTTTCACAGAAAGCCCTAGTATTTACAGTCAAGCACTCAAGAGACAACTAGACAACATTCACATGCCAACTGACACTGCCCTGCTCCAGTATGTCGATGATCTACTGATCACAGCCCGTTCTGAACGTGCTTGCGAGCGAGCATCACTTACAGTTCTGTATTTTCTGGCCGAGATGGGGCACAAGGTGTCACCTTCGAAGCTTCAATTCTGTGTCCAGCAAGTGGTATACTTAGGACACTTGCTGTCCAAGAGGGGTAGGCAGTTGACACCCGACCGTATCCAGTTAATAGCGAGTCTTCCCCAGCCCAGAACCCAGAAGGAGGTACGTGCTTTTATCGGCCTTACTTCTTATTGTAGACAATGGATTCCCCAGTATGCATTCCTAGCCAAGCCACTGATACAGTTAACGACACAGGAGGCAGCCGTATCGACTGTCCTCCCTTGGACGTCTGACCATACACTTAGTTTCAACGAGTTAAAGAAAGCCCTATGTCAAGCTCCAGTTCTAGCTACACCGAACTACAGTAAGCCTTTTACACTTTTCGTTACAGAACGCGAAGGTACAGCATTATCTGTTCTCACACAAGATCAAGCAGGACAATACAAGCCCTGTGCTTATTTTTCGAGCACACTAGATCCAGTCGCCCAGGCGTTGCCTGCGTGCCTCAAGTCAGTTGCAGCCACAGCACTAGCTATCAGACAAAGTGATTCCATAGTTTTAGGACATTCCCTGACAGTACAAGTTCCACATTCAGTAGAAGTTCTTTTAAACCGAACACAGACTCAGCACTTGACAATTGCACGTTTAACAGGTTATGAATTGACACTGTTCCAGCCACACATAGAAATGAGACGCTGCAACGTCCTGAATCCTGCTACACTGTTACCATCAGTTAGTTCAAATCCAGACACACATGATTGTGTGGAAGTAGTTAACATTACGACAAAGCCAAGACAAGACCTGACAGACATTCCGTTACCAGATCCTGACCTGACACTTTATGTGGATGGTTCATGTATGAGAACTAGTACAGGAGAACTAGTCGCCGCGTATGCAGTGACTACTGACACTGAAGTTATTGAAACACACCGTATTGATACTCTGTCCGCTCAAGCAGCAGAGCTAGTTGCTCTGACACAAGCCTGTATACATGCCAGGAACCTGAAAGTTAATGTTTACACAGATTCACGTTACGCATTCGGAGTTGTACACGACTTCGGAGTGCTCTGGCAGGAGAGAGGTTTTATGACTTCTCATGGAACCAAGATTCAGCATGGTCTCCTTATTCAAGCCCTGTTAGATGCCATACATTTACCGACATCTATTGCTATCATGAAGTGCAAAGCACATACGAAAGTCACAGACATTATTTCCCAAGGTAATGATCTAGCAGACCGCACAGCCAAGCTTACAGCACAGACACCAGACATTCCAGTTAATCAGGCACAGACACATACTCCAGATCTGATTACATGCATGACAGTTAAGGACCCTACTCAAGATGTCATAGATATCCAGTTACATGCTACTCCCGATGAAATCAAGAAATGGTCTGTACAAGGAGGGGTCCAGACAGATCAAGGATGGTTAACGAAGGGTAGAGCCACATGGTTTCTCCCCGATTCTATGGTTCAAGTCATTATCAATACCGCACATAGTCCAGCACATTTAGGAGAAAAAGCTATGCTAGACAGTATCCAGAACATTTGGTTCAATAAGCATTTACGAGCTGCAGCCAAGCAGAAAGTCCGTACCTGTATGATATGTTGCCAGTTTAATCCAGGTAAAAGTGTCCCGGTGGAACAAGGTGGTTTCCAGCCCCCTGACCACCCTTTTGAGGTCCTCCAGATGGATTATATTCAAATGGAACGATGTCGAGGTTTCAAGTATGTCCTTGTAGTTGTATGCGCCTTGTCCAGATGGACAGAAGCATATCCAGTCCCAGATTACACAGCCGCGACCACTGCCAAGCAGTTGGTTCGTGAATTCTTCCCTAGATATGGACTCCCTAGAGTCGTATATTCTGATAACGGTCAGCCATTCTCCTCAGAGTTAATGAAGCACGTTTCCCTGTTGTTAGGGTACCAGTGGAAGTTCCATTGTGTACGCCATCCAGAAGCAGCTGGACTAGTCGAAAGGCATAATCAGACTCTGAAAATCCGTATAGCAAAAGTCTGTAAAGACAAAGGTGTAGACTGGTTAGTAGCTTTGCCAGTCGCTCTGTTTTACATGCGCATGGTCGCACATTCCAGATCAGGTCTGTCCCCGTATGAGGTCGTTTTCGGCCGCCCCCCTAACATGTGGGGTACTCCTAGACCCCGAAGTATTACCGATGTTTCATGTAATATGCTGACAGATTACCTAGCTTCCTTGATGTCTGCCCTCAACTCATGTCGTTCACAGGTTGCCGCCGCATTTCCAGACAATACCGAGGTGGCACCGCACGAGATCGTTCCAGGATCGATGGTCCTCGTCCGCAACTTTGACAGATCAAGTCCGCTGGAACCACGTTGGAAAGAGCCACGTCAAGTCCTCTTGACCACCCGAACTGCCGTCAAGTTAGAAGGCAGGAAGGGGTGGGTCCACCTTTCTCATGTAAAACTTTTTAAAGGACCGAGACCAGATTTTAAAGACATTGCCAAGAACATTTCCCAGGATTCGAAGGATTGCCAGAACATTGTTTTAAAGGACTGTCCCGCACCAGACTTTGTTACAACCCCTCCCTTGTTAGAGAAAACTCCGCAACAGGAGTATAAGTTAAAGCTCAGGTCTAATAAGTCAGCCAGTTTGATTGTATAAGTCCTCCCCTAGGTGAAACGGTTAGACTGTTTCTGACATGTATAAAATAGACCCCCATAGTGAGAGAGTCAGTCAAAGTTCACTTAAATGCATCGTTTTTCTAAGTTTCATATTGTTTCTTAGCATAATGATTTCCTGCACCAGTTATGCTTTCTATCTGTGTTTTCCAGTTCCTCATGTAAATATGTCTGCTCATGCTACAGTAGAGCACACGTTTAGTGATCTGCCTCCTCACGAATATTCATACCGCCTTGCCATGCGTAATAACACATTCATCCGTATGTTACATTATTCACACCAGACCAGCAATGCCACTAATTGTTGGGTGTGTGGTCGACTCCCCCCTTTCCAGACATCGAAGGGAGTTCTGCCACTCTTTCCTTATCCATTCTCACACAATGGTTCGTGTGGAGCATGGTCCACGTTAACGTCATCCTCAACAGATATGTCTTTTCTTAACAGTACATGTTTTCCAGACAAGCAAGGTTTTCCCCACAGAACAGGTTTAGATTTAGAAAATGAGGTATATAATTTAGGAAATTATTCGTCGAATTTCATGGTTCTGAATGTTCAGTCTGATACTACTCCAGACTCGCCTGCTATTTCAGTACTACCAGTTAAAGGCGAATTGTGTGTCCGTAGTTATGGTTCTGTACATATAGGTCATAGTGAATGTACTACTGTTATCCAGTATAGTGACAGTGGGAAATCTATTTTCAAAGCTTCACGTCATTCTTATTTTGTTTGTGGTCAAACTGCATATGTTCGTCTGCCCCTCGATTGGGAGGGAACCTGTTACATTGCTTTCCTACTGCCACCTGTTTTTCTAGCCCCACCTGACTATCATAGGAATTCTTTCTTAGTACACACTAGACACAAGAGAAATCTCCCGATTGTCGATTATACTGAAACCGCCGCAGAGCAATTCATTGATATAGATAAAGGTGTTTTCCCTTATTTAGGTACAGTTGTAAATAGTAAGCTAATCCGTAGGTTAACAAGAACCCTTGAAGCAGTAGTAGATGAGACTGCCTCCGCTCTAGGTAACTTGACTGAAGAGCAGTCCTTTATGAGAATTGTCGTTTTACAAAATCGTCTCGTCCTTGACGTCATACTGGCCGATAGGGGCGGGGCCTGTAGAATTCTCGGATCCAGTTGTTGTATTTTCATTCCAAATAACGCGCCGTCTGTTTATTCAGCTATAACCAGACTCCATAAAATTGCCCATCTGTTACACCAAGATCCAGGCACCTGGACATGGTCCGGTTGGTTCTGGAATATAATTTCCGCATGGGGATGGAAAGTCCTGTCCTTCTTAGGTATTGCAGTAGCGATCATATTTAGCTGCTGCCTCTGTATACAATGTGGCCCTGCGATTTGCAGCATGTGTGCTACCTCTTGTATTCCCCGTCCCAAGCCCCGTTCTAAATCCCGTTCCAAGACAATTCGAGACGAGCAAATGGTACTGTATGAAATGATAGATGGTATCATGAATATTGATGTTTCCTGATGGAAACGTAGTGACAAGGAGGGAATGTGGAAAAGTAAATTTTGCCATGTTCTGTGTCCCTACGCCCCATCCATCATATGTTATGTGTGCATGATCAATATGCATATGTTATTCCCCATTTCTGATTAAAGACGCAATTACAGTTGTGTCCACCTCTGGTGTGCTATTTTCCAGTCCTCGTGAATACTACGAATATCAGGCCTATGTAAGTAATGTTGCCACGTTTCTCAGTGTGCACGTTATTCAATTATAAAGTCCCCGTTTCTAGGCCTCAAAAGGGCCCGGACCACAGATTCAGCTCCTGTCTCCTGAAAGCCTCGCTGAGGAGCGATACAGCCCCCACCTGTATCCTCGACCCTTCACTCACTTCCTGCCTTGCAGTGCCCGGTGCAGCCCGGCTCTGCCTCTGAGTCTGCCAAAAGTATGTTACAGTTCCTGCTATCAGTTCAGTCCTCCTCTTCTGCATTCCTAAGCTACTGAACTGCATCGATAGTTTCCGTCATTGTCTAGCCTTCTCGTCTCCACGTTAGAGTAATACTGTATTTAATAGTCATTTAATATTCTTCACGCACTACATGTAGAATAATGCATGGTCCAGTCTTAGAATCAGGTTAGCTTTTCCCCTCATGACTTCTAGTTTATATCAACATGTTCCCTAAACAGTAGATACCAGATAGGGTTTAGGTACATGTCGCTCCGACCCTCCAGACTCTAGTCTCTGCTCCTAGCACAGAGTTCATAGCCCCCAGCTTCTCCTAGTAACACGTCATTGCCAATTTTCGCGCACCATTAGGTTAGAGGTCCCGGCTCCTTAGGTAGCCCCCTCCAATGTTTCCACCCATTCATGACATATTCTGTTACGTTTGCATCACATGTCTAAGTAAACTCCCAGTTACACCTCTTTTTACTGTTATCTCTCGAGACTGTTACATGTCACGCCTTCTGCTCCACCCACTGCTACGCCTACTGCAATGTAATGCTATGTGTTTGCGCTATGTATATAAGTCAATGTTTTGTTATTAAATGTTAGCGCGCGCTCATCCCAGACCAAGCCCCAGCCCCTGCTGGGCCTCTTTTCCCCTGCTGGGCCCCAGTTGTCCTGCTGGGCCTCTGTCATTCTGTTCCTATGCAGGTTGTCCTGATCCTGTCCTTATGCTGTAATAAACCTGCAGAAACTCCTACTACCTCGAATCTTGACTCTTATTTTATTGAGCTATCTGTTATTCATTCAAGCATTCAAAAATAGGGTATTATTTATTTATTTACCACAAGATCATTTCCTGCTGGATTTCTGTATATCGGAAGTGGATAAGCGCCCTAAAAAGAACACTCTTCCACCAGTATGGCGTCGACAGTGGCACAGAGTAACAGTGGAGGAGCTACAAAAGGTCTGGGAAAAACCTAACCTTAGGGCAACAGATGATGTGGAGGGTGCCTTAGCTAAATTTAATGATTCCATAACTGTAGCAATAGATAAATTGGCCCCCCTGAAGTTGCGTAAACAATTCCCTGCAAGTAAACAAGAAAAATGGTACACTGAGGCACTGAGAGTAGAGAAGCAGAACTGCAGGAAGATAGAGAAAAAATGGAGGAAAGCACGCTCAGAAGAAAATAGTAGAGCACATTGCGAAGCTCAGTCCAATTATTATAAGAATATAAAGCTGGCGCGAAAGAACAGCATCATTCAGCAACTCGCAGAGGCGGGCAATTCCTCTAAGGAATTATACAAAATATTACAAGCATTTGTAAAACCGACAGCCTGTGATAGCCCAGACGACTACTCCCAACCCTTATGCGAGAACATCTCTCTGTTCTTTGAAAATAAAATCAACTCGATTTACGAGAAAATTTTGAAGGCTCCTAGCCATCAAAGTAACATTTGTGCTCCTACTCCTCCACCTATACAAAGAAATGTCTCCTTGACAGCCTTTCCGCCAGTCGGTGAATTAGACCTCCCTTCCCTCATTGGCCACATAAAGTCAGGATCTCCTGATGACTTCATACCAGCAAAAATGATGGCCCCGCTGAGTACTCTTCTTGGATCTCAAATCCGAGATATAATAAACCACTCTCTCAGGGAAGGACACGTGCCTGGGGAATGGAAAAAAGCGGTGGTGAACCCTATCCGGAAGAGTGCCGCACTTCCATGGACAGACCTTTCTAACCTCCGGCCCATCTCCCTCCTGCCATACCTTAGCAAAATGACAGAGAGGCATGTAAACACCCACTTGTCGAATTACATCGAGACAGCGGAGAGCCTGGACCACTCTCAATCTGGATTCAGGCCCAATCACAGCACCGAGTCGGCCCTCATCTCAGTGACCGATAACATCAGAATGTCACTCGATGAGGGGGGATCAACGATTCTGGTGCTGTTGGATTTATCCGCTGCCTTCGACACGGTGTCGCATGAAATACTTCTCGGTCGTTTGAAGGAGGTGGGCATAGGAGGCATGGCTCTGTCCTGGTTGGAAAGCTTTCTTTCGGGTCGTCTACAAGGAGTCAAGCTGGGCTCCCATAATTCCATCTCAAGGGAGCTCACCAAGGGAGTGCCACAGGGCTCATGCCTAAGCCCCACGCTTTTTAACGTGTACGTGGCCCCCTTGGCGGACATTGTAAGAAAATACGGGTTCACCCCGGTGTCGTATGCTGACGACACCCAACTCCTGTTGCCCTTCCAGACTCTCACGCCCGCAATTCAAAAATCTTTTGCAGATGGGATGAGAGCTATGTCTGATTGGATGGCACGGAACTACCTCCAGTGTAATGTAGCCAAGACGGAAGTCATGTTGTTTGGTGAGGCTACTCTTCTATGGTCCCCAGAATGGTGGCCCTTGGAGTTGGGACCTGTTCCCAGCCCGAAACAAGTTGTTAAAAATCTTGGAGTACGTCTGGATCAAGCACTCCTATTCAAAGAACACATCAACCAAGTTACAGGAGCATGCTTCCGCGTTATCGGGCTGTTACGGCGTGTTTTTCCGTTTCTGCCCGATAACTACAGGAAAACAATAGTCCAGACATTAGTAATCAGTAGGATGGACTATTGCAATGGTTTGCTTATCGCGGCAAATGAGGAACAAATAAAAAAACTACAAGTGGTCCAAAATACTGCGGCGAGGCTGGTTGTTAATGCTCAACCTAGAACTCCCTCTCGTCCTCTTCTTCACCAGCTTCACTGGCTGCCAATAAGGCAACGTATAGAATTCAAGACGTGTTGTACAATACATAAATGTCTGTTTGGTACAGGACCCAAATATTTGAGGGAAAAGTTTGTACCATACATCCCTGGACGCACTTTACGCTCCAGTAGTCACCAGTTACTACAGGTCCCAAGGTTTAGAAGAACCAGACAAGGAGGTCGTGCCCTCTCTTACAAAGCCCCTGTTCTCTGGAACTCTCTCCCACCTATGCTGAAACAAATTACAATTTAGAATCCTTTAGGAAAAATCTTAAAACCCATTTATTCACTCAGTTTTAATGTAACATTTTCCTGCTGCTAGCATATGATCATGTTTGAGTCTATCAGATAGGAGCACAAGCGCGGAGATATCCCTTTGGGAATTGACTCAAGCGCTATATAAGAAAATAAATGCTATTATCCTTATTTATAATTGATTATCTGCACATTGTCCACAAGAACCAATGTTTCCTTATATATATTGTACGCCCAGGTTCATTGTGAGTAGGGTGGCCCTTGTTTCTTTGATGTGACAATGTATGTATTTTTGTAATTTTCGAGTTTTATATAGCAAAAAATTGACCCAAAGGTATTGGGGATCAGAGCGCTTTACATAGCACCAATTGCGTTACATAAGGACACATTAATTTTTGTTAGGCGCTGGGAGATTAAGTGATTTGCCCAGAATCACAGGATGTTCAGGGTCGTTGCCGAGACTGGAAACATGTTACCCTGATTCAAGGTCGACCGCCCTAGCCATTAGGCCAACTCCTCTCTCTCAATGTATTATTGGTATCTGTGACTCTAGATCAGTGCAAAAAGGCTGCAGTCTATTTATCACAAAACTGGCTAATAAGGGGCAGTTTTGCCTTCCCTGAGTGTATATCTTGGCTACAAATTTTCGGCTGGCAAGCTCCACCTTTCTTCTGAAAGAATGTAGGTTATTCAGTAGCTGCTGTTATTTGCCTGGTATATACCTTTGTTAGAAATGGTGGGAAATTACAGACATTTGATTTTGGGCGACTCTGAGATGGCCAAGCTTTTGCAAGAATTTGTTTGAAAAACCTCCTATGAACCCTTGTAGTAATCTAGTGAAGATCAAAATTAATTTGTTAAAATAAAATAAACATTTATTTCCTCATCTGCATTACGGCTCTCCGATTATCTTAAATCTTTTGCCCTGTATTCCCATGATCGAAACGGCATAATTTGCACTGTGGTTGTTGTTACAAAGATCAGATAATGTCAATATCCTATTACTCCCCAATTTTGATTAATTTGCTACTGGACCCCCATGTTTTTAAGATCTGTGGTAGCTGCTGCAATTGTATAGACGTTGAAGATATTGTGCTAAGCTCTTCACTATCTGTTGCTGTAACCCATTCTGTGGTTGTACTCCTCCTCACTTCATAAACCCAGAATCTCCCTACAGCACAGATGTCTGGTATGAGATATTTTTGTTTCCTGCCTCTCATATTATTTTTATCTGCGGGCTTGCTTCTCTGATGCCTACCTGTGAAGCTGAAGACCCACACAACTATATTTTGGCCACAACCCAGGTTGCTAAGTTTTGTATTGATTTAACTGATATACCCCTCAATGAATCCAAGGTCATTTATTTTCTGGATGGATCCTGTCTCAGAAATGATGAAGGTACTTTAGTTGCCAGTTATATTGCTTGCATTGTAGATTATGATGGGGAAAGGTGTAAATTACCCATGGTGAAATTAGCCCAAGCTGCAGAGGTCATTGCTATGGATCACTGAAATAATATCGAGTGACAAAATATCGACCTTCAAGAATATCGTTGACAAAATATAGACTGTCAAAATATCGACTTTCTATGTACAAACAGGTAAGTACAAAAATATTGAGTTTTAAATATCGTTTACAAAAATATAGTTGTAAAAAATATCGACTTTAATAAAAACAATGTTTAATTACATTAATATAAAAAATTAATTACTAAAATATACTTAACAATACTTAAAATAACTTTTAATAATTAAATAATTAATGAAAGTAAAAAAAATATTTTTGTATTCATATTTCTGAAAACATATATATATATAGTAACAAAATTTAATTAAATAATAGCCAATATTATTAACGTACAAATACAAAATAGTAAAAATTAATTTAATATAATTTAATTTAATTTAATTTCATTAAATTATTTAATGTAAATTTAATTTTACTTTATTTTTACACTGTACCCCTGTACCCCAAAAACCCAAAACTGACCCTGAACCCTAAAAAAAAAACCTTTAACCAAAAACCCAAAACTGACCCTGAACCCTAAAAAATACCCCTTTACCCAAAAACTAAAAACTGACCCTGAACCCTAAAAATACCCCTTTATCCAAAAAACAAAAACTGACCCTGAACCCTAAAAATACCCCTTTACCCAAAAACTAAAAACTGACCCTGAACACTAAAAATACCACTTTACCCAAAAACTAAAAACTGACCCTGAACCCTAAAAATACCCCTTTACCCAAAAACTAAAAACTGACCCTGAACCCTAAAAATACCCCTTTACCCAAAAACTAAAAACTGACCCTGACCCCTAAAAATACCCCTTTACCCAAAAACCAAAAACTGACCCTGAACCCTAAAAATACCCCTTTACCCAAAAACTAAAAACTGACCCTGAACCCTAAAAGTACCCCTTTACCCAAAAATTACAAAAATGTTCATTAATTATTATTAAATTACTTCCCACTCCATTCCCCTATAAACCCACAACCCGCTACAGGAAATAAATAATTTAATTTAACATAATTAGCAATTAATCAATTAAATTAAATTAATTGCCAATTAAATTTTAATTAATTAACAAATATTTTTTAATTAACAATTAATTAAATATTACTACCAATTATTAAATTTACATATTTAATTAATTATAATTAAATTACTTCCCACCCTATTCCCCTATAAACCCACAACCCGCTACAGGAAATAAATTATTTAAATTTACATAATTAGCAATTAATCAATTAAATTAAATTAATTACCAATTAAATTTTAAATAATTAACACATATTATTTAATTACCAATTAATTAAATATTACTACCAATTAATAAATTTACATATTTAATTAATTATAATTAAATTACTTCCCACCCTATTCCCCTATAAACCCATAACACGCTACAGAATATAATGACACAATAATTAAAAAAAAAACATTAATTAAAAATAATTATAACATAAAATGACACTTTTCACACATATTATAAAATGAAAAAACACTATAAAAAATTAAATATTATTTAAAAAACGATATTTTTTACTATCTAGATTATATACTTGGATATTTTCACTTTCTATATTATTTACAGTCGATATTACTTCACTTACCTTAAAAACGATATTTTGGCTGTCTATATTCTGCCCTGTCGATATTTTGTCCAAACGATATTTCAAACTCGATATTCTGTCCAAACGATATTTTGGAGTCGATATTATGTCTGTGCACCCATTGCTATCACTCAGCATGGCCCCTTAGAAAAACGGACAGTATGTTCTTAATCTTTTGAATGCCTTGCAATTACTGAAAAGGATGGCAGTGGTAAAGAGCTCTTTTTATCAGCCCATGCATATCGATATTTTAAGGGGCAATGTCCTAGTTGATGCTGCTGCTGATCCAGCTGCAGGGAATGCAGCTTAAACAGAGGATGTTGTGAAAACTGATTTATTTCCTATGCCAATGTAAAATATTTGTCTCAATTGCAGGAACATTTAGAAAAAAATCCTGGATCAAGAATCAGTTTAAAAGACATCCTGGGGTGTAGCGAGACACCACTGAGTGTTTGGTTTACTCCCCAACCTTGCCAGTTTGTATCATGGAGAAGCCCACATTGGTAAGGATGGCATAATATATGCCTCTGCAACCCATTGGTATGAGCAATTATCTTTTATAGTAAAAGGTTAGTGCCATTTATGTGCCACACACATGCCATTCAATGCTGGATAAATGGTTATGGTCACAACCACTGCTCATGATCCCCATAGTGACCCCTTTGTTCAGATTCAAATTGAATTTATTCATCTACCAGAGTTTGCGAATTACTCATATGTCCCTATTGTGGCATGTCTGTTTTCAGGATTGTTGGAAGCTGATCCCTGTGCCAGTGCATATGCTTTTAATGTTAAGTGATTATTCAGAGACCTTATCCCTAGGTTCAAGGTTCCAAGCCAGATCAGTAGTGGTCAGGGAACACTTTTTTTCTGTATCAGTGCTGGCAATTTATAAGACACTTGGAATAGATCAGCATTTATTGAGTCTATTACACAGAGTCAGGGGGTCAAGTGGAAGGGAATAATGGAACAGAGAAGAATAAGACAGCTAAGTTATATTCAGAGACATAGTTAAAATTGCCATCTACCTTGTGGTACTTGAGAGCGATACCTTCCCAGAAGTCAAAACTAAGCCCCAATGAAATTTTTATTTTATGACCCTTCAAAATCCTCTTCCCCTCTGGTAAACTGGGACCTACAGTTACATGATTTTGTAGAAACTATATACAATGTGGTTATACCTTCGATTCTCAGGTGTAAGACACTTACCTGAGTGTCCAACTGAAGCCTGACATTTGCTCCAGCCTGGTGACCGGGTATATGTTTGCATGTACCAAAGAAAGACTACTCTTTACCCACATTAGTGAGGGCCTTGAAAAAGTTCTGTGAACGAAACACGTTGGCTGAAGGCTGCATTTTAACAAAAGAAGAGAAATAAAGTTCTATGAATTCAAAATATACATGTGTGGCGAAGATTCTTATTGACTATTATGGACCACAACTGAGAAGAAAAAGACCGGTACTTCAAATTTATAGAGGAGAAAGACTGATTCAATGATATCTTAGCAATTTGTGATTTTTTTATATTAAAAAAAACATTGGGTTTTGTTGGATGGTTAAACCTAGAGTAGTAGAAATTATTTTTTTAATGACAAGATTAAGGTTGGTGCAGTGAAAATATTTGATAACTGTTCTAGAACTGCCTCGTACGTGGGCTGTTGTTTTTCAAACATTACCCAGGTATGTCATGCATATTTCATTTGTGGATTGCAACCCTATACCTGGCTACCTCTAGACTCACCTAGGACTTGCTATCCAGGGTACATTGTTCCAACCATAAGACACTTTGATGATTATACCATAAAATCGAAAGAGGGGTAGATGGGCTGTTTCAACTAAACCCAGGTTCACCTCTGCTCTGATTCCCATGTACGGAATTTCTTTTTCTTTAGATTGAATAAGAAGGAATGCAGAGGTTTTGGAAGAAGTAGCAAATGCCACTGTAATAGCTTTGGGATTAATAAAAGAACAGCTAGATTCCCACACCAAGATGCTGATACAAAAGAAAATGGCTTTAGATTACCTAAGATATGTTTTCACTGACAGGCAGTTTTCTTCTGCATCATCAAGCTTCAATAATTTATGATGAGAGAAAATGAATATGTACTAGATTGATTTTACATAATTTTAGCTTAAAGCTCCAAGTGACTATTTTCTAGTGAGAACCCTAGTCAATTGAAATGACAGTTGCCTTATATTTTGCTTTGTTGCCTGCTATTTTGCAATTAATGCTAGTTGGACTGTGGGCTTCCCAACTTGTGTTTTATTATTAATAGTATGACGCGTCAAACAGTTATCTGATTGACTGAATGTCTTTTAAAATGACTGGAGGCACTGATGAGAGTGAATTTATTCATTCGGCACTATTAAGTCACCCGTTGGAATATGGATTTGCAACTTAGAATGTACTTATTACATGTATGGTTTTCCCACTTTTTTTCTTGAGGAGACTTTAATTCTGACAACGAAGGCTTTCCCCTGGTTATAAGATTTACAAGACTGATAAACGGTAGTGTGTTTTTGTACAGGAGCGGGCACCTTCCTGCACAAAAACAATCAATTGAGGTGATTTCCTCTTCCAATGCATGCTGTAGAAAGAGGAAAAATCGAGGAGAATCAAAACATGTCTCCCTGTTGCACCTCGCTACGCCACCTCAGAAGTGGCATGACATTCTTATGCATTTCCAAGTTTACAATTGCTCGTAAGTCTGGAAATGCATCAGTGGACATGGGTGTTGCATGCGAACACCAACAGCAACACCCATGTCGTGTCCCTTTCGTGCAAAATGTTGCGTGAAAAGGGGCACTATTTACAAGCACACATAAAGCCTCACAGCGTCCTTGTAAATATCACGCAAGAGCTTGCCCCACCGGTGCGTCCCGCAACGAGACGCAGCGGTGGTGCAAGGGGCTTGTAAATACGCCCCTGAGTGTGCCACCCACCAGAATAGCCTGTCAACCATGCATCAGGCCTGCCATTGCAGGCCTGTGGGTGTGCAGTGGCACATGTGCTTAGAATGGCATTTCTAACTCGTTAGTCAACCCTGAGCGGGCCTTCCACCACCACTGGGTCACCCCTAGGGGAAGCCCTGAGGGGCAGAGCCATTGGCAAGTGAAAGGTGGGGCACTCATTCATGGGTGTTCGATGCCTAGGTTGTGAAGAACCCCCATGTGGGATTTTCCCACCTAGGAGATCAGTTCTTCTCCTGGGACAATGCCAGGGTGTTGCTGATTCTAATTTAGTAGACTTAGAGCTATAGGCACTTTCTCCCTGTAAATGTAGTGTGAAAGTGTGCACGCCTTTCTTCACATGTTAGAACACGGTGCTGGCATGGTGTTCCTAAACATAGGTGAGGTCTGCCAAAGCAGGCCTTGGTATGCTTGTACTTGTACCTACGGTGTATCAAATATGTGTCTGGCCTGCCATTGCAGGCCGGTGTGTGCACACTTGCACCTATGGTCTTTTAAATATGTGTCAAGCCTTACAGGCTGGTTTGTGCACATTGCATCAATAGTGTTTTAAATATGTGCCAGCCAGCCATTACAGGCCGGTGTGTGCACACTTGCACCTTTGATGTTTTCAACATGATTCAAGCCTTCCATTGCAGGTCTGTGAGTGCTCAGCGCACTTATGCTCAAGTTGGCCTTTCTAAACAACTAGCCAATCCTGAGGGGCCTTTCACTGCCACTGGTACACCCGCAGAGTAAGTCCTAAGGGGTGAAGCACATGGTAGATATAAGGCACGGCAAGTACACAGGTATGTCCTCTGCCCAGATAGTGAAGAATACCCATGTGTGTTTTCACTACCTATGAGGTTTGCTCTTCCCATAGGCTAACTTGGGGGAATTGTAAAAATAATGGAGGCTGCAATAGAAGATTGCAGTGAAGCAGCGTCATCATGTTTCTTATCATTGGATATCACAATGACAAACCCTCTCCTGTGGTAAAGTTGGCTCTGTCATTAAGAGCTTTGAAGTGCCACTTCTAGAAAATGGGCATTTCTCTAATGTAAAACTTTTTGTGTACCAGTCCACACTGGAGGTTGGGGGAGCACATCTGTGAATTATCTAGCACAGCTATACATCTTGGACATGCAACTGGAATGACAGATCTCTGCTATTTGAGATCCTACCTAAATAGATTGAAGGGAGAGGTTTTGACACTTGGCCTATTGGAGCCTGATCATGGCCCCACTAAAGATTAAGATCTGCATTCCATGGCCACATGACAGAGAGGACTGAAATTTACGGGAGACTTTTGTGGTTCAAAGGAAAACCCTCTGAACCACCCCCAACATCAAAGGCACACTACAGTATTAATACTCGTGTCATACTTCAGCAGGGTAGAGATGCATTTGTGGGGACATGGTACCAGAGAAACTTTGAACTGCTTGGTGAACACTGCCAGAGGAATCTGTTGTGCATAAGGACAATTAATGACAATGAAAAGGACCGTGAGCCCTTCCTGAATAGGCGCTGGCCTGGGCTGACTACCTGCTGCTGTGTGGCACCCTGAAGCGTGCTCTCTAGTGGCTTGGTGGCTTGCCCTCTGTTCCCTTGTGGAGGTCTCAGGGACATCAAAGGCCTCCTCGGGGGATTCATATCATCTACCTGTGGCACCTGGAGAGCAGTGCCCTCATAAGTGCCCACATATTCTGCTGGATCCCAACTAGTAGCTCGACGTGAGCTTGGAACTAAGTACTGTGCCAGGAGACTGGATTGTCTTGTGTAGAGCCCCAAAAATACTCACAACATCTAAGGAGTGGGGCCCCTGCATCGTGGGGACCTCAACATGAATAAGCGTCTTACTGGTGGTGAACGGATTCACCGGTTACATGATCCAGCATGGCCCTCTACGTCGATTGTTCTGCATCCCTTTTGTGCAACATGCCGATTGCATGTTCATTGCATGCAGTGTCCGACTCACAGATTGCGACCCTCGAAAGTGAGGGCGTACCCATATTAGTGCCTCATTCTACCTCATGGGGCAGTGCTAAACTTGCACCTGTGTGTGTGACCGGAATTATCTGGTGCAAACCATAATAACGTGCACCAGGCGTTGTACCTCATTTCCAGGGAGGTACGGAAGTTTCCCACTCTTCGTTTGGTGTGACCAGTATCATCCAGTGCAAACCATATCAAAGGTGCTTCATTTTCAGGGAGGTACTGAATTGACAACTCTTCACTGTGTGTGACCGGAACTGTCTGACGTGACTCAGAGCAATGAGCACAGGGTGTTGTGCCTCATTTCCAGTGAGGTACTGAGTTTGCTACTCTTCATTTGTGTGACCGGAATTGTCTTGTGCAACTTGGATCACTGTGCGCCAGATGTTGTTCCCGGATTGCTTGGCTGTGACTCTGATTGGCGTGTGTCTAACTGGATGCTTCCTTATTCCACGAGGCCCCTCCTATTTCATTCCCCATTCATTGATTGTTCCTTTAGGGCCCTCAGTGCAGTGGGCCAACTGCCCTCTACCCACCCAGCCCCTGATGACATTGTGTGCCTGGTTGTATTGCCTGGATCGGGCCGGAGTTGTGAGAGTGATTGACTGGGCTGAAGGAATGCTTCTGAGAGTGACCGAAAGAGTAGACAAGAGACTGCGTGACCTTCCCTGTGCTTCACAGAACTGGGCTGGTGCTGGAAGGCACATGTGGAACCTTTTTTGAGTGACCGGCTGTCGCCCTCAGCCCGCTTCTGCTCCACATCCTGTGGGTGAATTTTCTGAGTGATGACCAATCCAGCATTTGAAGACTGCCTCCTAATTAGTCCTGCTACCTACCCCCACATGCTTCACTGGGACTCTGACTAAGGGCTCTATAACTAGTCTGGTGGTCCACAGACTGCACGTCTCATGGGGCGCGGTGGTATCAGTCTTCTGACCGCCCTATTACAATTAGAGCGGTTGTACCACCATTGCCCCGCTGCAGCTGCCTGAGAACCCTGTTTCCTGGTGGTGTTGTGGCAGTAAGGAGGCCGCAAAATGCTTGATGGGACCACTGCGGTCCTGCCAAGCATATTGCGAGTTTCCTCTCCACCACTGTTTTCATGGCAGGGCCCCCTTGTGTCCCTGCGCAATGGGATGCATGTAGGAGGGCACAAATTGAGCCCCATGCGTACATCCACCCAATTTCCTGCACAGCATGGATATAACAGTCCATGCAGTGCAGGAACTGTTTTTGGTGTTTCTATTGTGGTGCCCATTTTTAGGGCTCCGACATGGGAATGTAAAAAAAAATCCTGCTAGACACAAGAAATACTCTGGCTGGTGGCCCAACCAGGATTTGGCGGTTCGGCAGCAGGGTGGACCCAGCGCCGCACCGCCAAACTCGTAAGTTCTGAGTGCCCTAAGTTACTTTGGCCGTGATAAGCCTTGTATCAGGGGAGGTCTGATGATCTCCACTTGATGGGTGTAGGGTATTCTGGGTGAGTTGGGGGGTGGAGGGAGGCTTGGGTCATGGGGTCTGCAGAGTGCTATTCATTGACCTGCCAGACATCATTTGCACCGCATTATGGTGCTTTGTGCATATGGGTGTGAATGCATTCCACACGGACCTGCCTGATATCTGTTGCACCACCTATCCCCTACTACTGAAACCACCTAAATTCAACAAAAAAATAGCTTACAATCTCACCTTCTCAACGCTGACTTCTCAAGGCTGGCTCCAAGTATTTGGAATGCTAACCCCTCGACCGCTTCATTAACAAAACCAGGTCAAATGGCTACTTTGGATGAACTTTATCAGCAATAGCCTCTATATCATTTGCTAGGCACTTCCTTCGCTTGCCTGACAATCATTTTTACTTTGTGTTTTGAAATGTATACTTGACAATCAGCTTTACTTTGTGTTTTGAAATGGATGTTGTCCTTCTTTGGACTTAGTGCGCTGCTAAAACTGCACGGCCCATCTAGTAGGGCTATTACCTGTTTGATCACGTGCTACCTCATCTTCCCCTTGCCTTTTCGTATTGTACTAATGCTGTTTCTTCATGTCAACATTAGTTTCTTTTTGAACAGCGCTCTGATACCTGTCTGGGTCTTGTTTGCACTTCATGAAACTTTTCAAATAAATAAATATCAGTGATTTGTGAGTATGTGTGTGTGGGAGTGACTGCCTGCAGACTGGCCGGGATTCATTAGACCACTCGGCAGTATTGTTGGACACATTGATTCCTTGCCAAAAGAATACTACATTTGACATTGGTTTTACCCGTGAGGCCTTGACACACAGTGCTGCTTAAAAAAGTTTTGAAATTCATTGTATGTACATATTTTTTATATCGTTGTGATCTGGGGTGCACCCTATACCTGATGATATTGAATTCATGATTTACAGGGTGGACGTAGGTTTGAAAATGTTTTGCAATGCATAAGGGTGCAGGGGAGCAAAGTAGGATCTTTCCGAAGTGTGCATACTACTAATGTCATTTTAAAACAGTTGGGCCTAGTACTGCTTGAAATATTTTCAAGTGTGATTTATGCCCATAAGTAAATGATGTTCATGGTGTGTTAATTAATGCATGTGTTGAATACAAACTGTATTTATAAACCCCAGTGTGAAATCTATTTTGTGATGCTCAGTGTATTATACATACATAATAAACTTTAGTGTTGGCAGTTGCCATAAAAGCAAACACAGAAACTATAAAATTGCATTTGAAACACTAAAAACGTAGCATATAGAAAAGGAAAAAGGTAGTTACATTTATTTTACCCAACAGTTAACACTAGCAGCATATAAGAGAAGCATAATGTAAAATATAAAATTATTAAAATGTAAATAATACCCTCAATTAGGACTAGCAGCATAGAGGAAGAACATCTCAGTAATTTAGAGATGCGAGAATGGATTTCATCTGGGAGGTCCTATAATCGTTGCCTGCTGTTACGCGGTCTAAACGGAAATCATGAACAACAGCAAAGTGCAACACAGACACACAACATTTTAAGGTGCTAGATACTGGGGAGCAATGTGGCAATCTTTTTCTGTCTGAGTCTCCACATATACACAAGAAACCTAGAGACACCAAAACAATTATTTGTGCTGTGGCAGCCCTAAGGACCCTAGTTGCTTTTTTATAGTCCCTGATGCCCAAGTAGTGGCATTATGGAAGAATCCATTTCCTCCTTTGTGCAAGGTACTGCAAGCAAAAGTACAGGACATGATCTACTGATTCCTTGTTCTACGGGCACAATGGGCAGCTTAAGTCACGATCAGCATTGACAAGGATGTGCCGCCACTTCCCAGTAAATGATTTAAGAGGCAAGGTCCCAATTCGGAACTTGATGTAAAAGGTCTTGGCACCCAGGCTCATTTGTGCCCATGTACCTTTCCAAGAGATAAGTATCTTTAAATTCCCAAAAAGTAGAAGTTAAGATTCCTGCCCCCATACTGGTTCAGTGTGCCATCTACGTGCCTCCAATACTGCTCCTTGAGTGTAGACTTGGAAATGCCACTAAACGTTTCTGGGTAGGCCTAAATGTCACCACACCCTTTCTCCTCAAGTGATTTTTAATAAACCCCAACCATGGAATTCTGGGGGTCCCAGGAAGTGTCCTAATCTCTTCCAAGCCCAGTCGATAGAAAAGTAAATCTGAAGAGGACCAAATCCTCCTTCAGTACATCAAAGGTCTGACTGAGCTTTACTTTATGGGCAAGTGAATAGATGCCAAGATCAAAGCGAAGTGGCACTAGTGGAGTGCTAGGGGGGAGGTTGGTGAGGGGTCAGAGGAAACGATTTTCAAACTCCAAATTGTTAACATTGGCATGCCCCCAGATCCCACCACCATATAGGTCCCCCCAGGGCATGCAAGTTGTAAATTTGCAATGCACATGTCATTTAACGGAAACTGGATCCCTTCAAGGCTCTCAGAAGGCCACCACTATAGTGTTCTGATCTAAGTCTGAACTTATGAATCTGGGGTGACTAGCCAAATTGCTCATTAAGAGTGAGCCACAGGTATGCAAAGGTGCAGGCCCTCTCCAATTGCATACCACTGAGGAATGGGTGCAATCCAACCATGTTGCAAGGGTTAAATACCACGTATTTGGTCTTGCTTGTGTTGCTCTCCAGCCCACTCAGTCTGCAGAAGACTCTAAAGTGGTCCAGAAGATTTTGGATACCCATTGGGGATCTCGAGACTAGTAGCCTGTTATCCCCATACAGGAGGGTCAGGACCTTCCTGTTAGCCAGGCCCGGAGCATCATGTTCACATTGTTCTATCATGTTTACCAAATCATTAATGTCTAACAAAAACAAAGTGGAGGTTAGTATGCGCCCCTGTTTCACCCCGAGTCTCTGAAATGGGATCTGTCAATTCCACCCCAGGGCCAAATCTAACTTGGACATAATTATCCAAATGAAGCCTCCCAATCACATCAATTAGTTATCTTGGGATCCCCATATAGGTTAGAACGGTCCACAGGCACTCCCTGGGAACTAAATCAAAAGTTGACAGTAGGTCGAAAAAGATGATGTAAAGACACCCACCCCCCCCCCCCAAAGTGACGCATTTCCAGTATATTAATTATAGTTCTAACAATTGGTCTATCGTGCTTGTCCCAGCCCAAAAGCCTGCATGGAGGGGTATTTATTGTATGTGAGCAATGTTCCAATGCTTTACACATTGCCTCTGTGTTAAACCCGACTGTTCAGTGCCAAGCTAATTACCCACCTCAGGTAGGAGTGTTAGATTCTGCCTGGGTAAGGCATCATCTCAGCCCACCAGAAAGTGGCAGTTCCAACATCTATTTATCGGCATCAAGGAGCTGCATTCAAACTGTTAGTCATGCATTTAGATGTTATTGTATTTTTTTAATCTGTTGTTATTCCAAGATCACAAAGAAGGGCTACTCTGGGAATTAATAAAGTCTTGTTAGTACAGACAAATCTAAACACTGTGTTACGTTTTACAAGTACAACGTAGGGTCTTTCCCAACTGTGCATACTACTGATGTCATTTTAGAACAGTTGGGCCTGGTACTGCTAGAAATATTTTCAAGTGTCATTTATGCCCATAAGTAAATGATGTTCATGATGTTTTAATTAATGCATTATTTGTGTTTCTCCCTCAACCTTAACATATAATGTCTGCAAGTGTGGATGATATGTGATTCCTACACCTTATAACCCTCATTGTCTTACATAACATTTTACACACTTGTATGATTAGTTGAGTCTCTGTATGTCATGTTAAGCACTCTGACCTCAGACACAAGGGTGAGTAGCGCTATAAAGAATCTAAATAAAAAGTAAATTAGCAGGTGCCATTTATCATTATTAGTGTAAATACTCATAGTCACAGATAAACCTTGCATTCTTACAGCGCATGCATAGCTCTTACATAAGGGGGTTGAAAAAAAGTCAAAAACCTGCCTCCTTTCATAGTTTCTCTAAAGTACTTGTGAATTTACAAGCTTTGTGCCTCTGTTTCCTTTAATTGTATTGGCGTTTAGCTGTTAGGCTCCAGAGGGTTCCCCAGCCAAGATGGTACTTGAACACAAGAAGGGCCGATTGCCCTGTAAATCAGGCATTTGTATGTGTCTGGCTGGAAGTGAAAATAAGAAAGCCCTGTTGCTGCATGTAGATTGCTGCACTAAAGCGAATGCAGTCAGCATGCAGGTGCTGCTGAATTGAGTCCCGGTGCAGGAAAAAGACACGAAGACAAATTCAATATATTACCCTTTGTCCGTTGGATCCCAGATCCGGCTCAGTAATAGCTGCTGGAACAGGGATCGGATGCGATACCCTACTTTTCATCACTGTTTAGCAGCAACCTTTCAATTTACTGACCCTATAGATGATGATATATAAACACAGAACATGGTTCATAGTTGTATAGAGAATGCCAATAATGAAAAAGACCTGCATGAAAGCCAAGCACCTCCATAGACAAGCTTAATCCTACAGACTTCTTTGAGAAAATTCTCAGCCAGCTGGAAAAGTAGCGAGATTTGTGTGGGGAGGGGAGTTATGGTAGCAATGCTTACTCTCTAGTGAAGTGAACTCCAAACCCTTACCTCAACCTCCACGGAGGGAAAAATTCAAATTCAAAATAAATACAAAAGAAACAAGGGTGTGCTAGAGGGCGGGATAACAAGATGGCTGCACTTGCATGAGGCTTCTGCTGTCCAGGATGAACAATCATCAATATCCTGCCTCAGATGGCAGTACAGGACAGTGAGCTTTACAGGGTGGAGCCCTAAAACAAGTTGTGACACCTTTGGACCAAAATCTCAAGGCGAGAAACAAGCCTAGTGGTGATAACAGGCAGAGGCCTCCGGTACTGCGGGGGCCGTCCTATCTCCCATGATGGCGGCAGCGAGGAAGGATTGACAGAGCACCCGTATCGATCCCTGGGGTGAGTGTTTGCCTGTATGCTGGGCGCTGCCTGCCTGATCTACTGCCCTTTCAATGATGTGTACCTGTGGCCCCAAAAGACACTTCTCCTTTATTTGCCTGAGGTAGGATCTGCTTGTATCTACCAAGGGATATCAGATGCATAACACTACTAAAGCTCATTGCTTAAGCGGGAGCCACCTCAAGTGCTGGCGTCTGCTCGAGCCCCCTCTGGGAGGTCTAAGAGGTCGAGGTGGGACCTAACAATTGCAGACTGTTGGTTTCCTGACTGCCAGCTTCAGAAGCAAAGAAGAAGGCTCTACTAGTCTTGCTGATCCTGGCCTGCCAAACCAGGAACAATCATATACTCACACTCATGAAATGGACAGAGTAGAGGGAAAACAAGCAAAACTGCCGTTTGAGCCCTGCCAATCAACCCGGACCCACAACAGTGACTCTGAAAATACCATAGCTGAGTAGTCAAACACAGACCAGCATTCTGGCAATGAAGACATGAAATTTGTCCTCCTTACAAGGAAGCACAGCCTCACCTCAATAGAATCAAAAATGGAGTCCATGTGCACACGCATGGACTTATTTATCCAAAAACTGGAAAAACACGACAACCGTATCAGAGAGGCAGAACATAGAATATCTGAACTAGAATACACATCCTCACAAAGGGAGGAGCAACTACTTAATATGAAACATATTGTGAAAGTTATAATTGCAAAAAAGAAAATTTAGAGGCATGGTCATGCACAAATAATATAAGAATTCTTGGAATACTGGAATCTGCCAATTCTAGAAGAATGGAGGACTATGTCAAGTGACTGCTCACAACCACATTTGGAGCTGCAGCCTTCTCTCCTGGTGGTGGCCTGTCGTCCTCCAGGAACCAAGCCAAGACCCATTGTTGCTTGGCTAATAAATTATCGCAACTGAGACACCACCCACTGACTGGCCAGGGACTTTGAGGGCACTGCAACAGCCATATATCCGGATTTTACCATGGCAGTTCAGGAAGACTGGAGAGAATTTATGCCGATCAAAAGAAAACTCCAACAAGCTAACATCACATATGCCATGTTGTACCCGGCTTGTCTCTGCATTACTCATCAGGGGAAGCAGCATTTCTTTATCAATCCACAGCATGTTAGCATTTTCATGCGGCGCATTGCTATTGGATCATTGCAGATCGCCTCCAGATGCACAAGATTTTCCTGAGGCCAGATATACATTGCCTAAGTTAGAACCAGGCTGAATCATTTTCTTAACTCTGTTCAAGATGTGATTACAGGTTGAGGTGATGACTATTCGCTAGATACAGGTTACAATCAAGTTGATCGTTGCAGCAAGCAGATCATCCAATATTCCTTGATCTGCACCTTGATCACAGAGGGACAAAGACACTATGCTGCTCCGGCCTCAGAAATATCCCGGCTGCAGTTGTTATCGGCCAATTGGGACCTCTAATGGGGAGTGCTGGAAAACCTGGCTAACTGGAAGAAGACCCGCTGAGCCCTTTGGTGATATTGCAGGAGGATGCCCCTATTACAGATAACTTTCTGTGTTCTCCTTCTTCTCTACTGTTCCCCTTCCTCGTTCACTCCGTATCCCCTAGATCCTTTCCTTTCTCTTGAACCCTCTTTACTGCCACTTCTTTGCAACTTTCAATCTTCGTCTCCACTTCTTCTCTATTTCCTGGTTTTTTTAATGCAATCTATCAATGTTTCTTATATCCACACTATTGTCATACTCATACCATTAGTTATTGTATTCAATATCTCCTCTTGGTTTCTGGGGAGGGAGGATTAATTTTCTATTGTGGGTTTGAGCCACTGTTGTGGGAGGGGAAGGATTGTTTTGTGTTTAATGGTTATCATGATGCATTTCGTTGATCATTGTCCATCTGAATCTGCACACTGCTGGTCCACGGAGACTCTTAGTTCAGCTCATACATATCTACCTGATGTTGATACACAAGCATGCCAGAGTGCCCCACACGGCCTAGAAATATTTTCTGACATGGAATGTGAAGAGACTAGGGAATCCTCATAAGTGCAGACACATCCTGGACCATCTGGACAATATTCACATAACCCTGTGCAAGGAACGCATATGTGCCCTACTATGTAAATATTACACTCTCTGCCTATTTAGAATCCAACCATCTCCTCCACCCAACCCAAACAGGATTTCGTCCTGGTCACAGCACAGAGACAGCGCTTTTAGCTGCCTTAGAAGAATCGAGAAAAAATAATGATTCTGGAGGATCATCTGCCGTGATCCTTTTGGATCTTAGCGTGGCCTTCGATACGGTAAATCACCGTATCTTGTTGACCGTCTCAGAAATCTGGAAGTGTCTGGAATAGCGTTAACTTGGCTGAGGTCATTCCTGGAGGGGCGATCCTTCCAGGTATTTGAGAGTGAAACAACTTCTAACCCCTGGCCCCTTCTGAGTGGAGTTCCACAAGGCTCTTCTTTAAGCTTATATGGCTCCACTGGCAGAGATCATACAGCCTTATGGAGTGAACATCGTAACATACGCTGATGATACTCAACTAGTGGTTTCACTTAACCATCCTGATCCATCCACACCCCACCTCTGTACTTGTCTCGGAAAAGTGGCTAAATGGATGAACTAATCTCATCTTAAGCTGAACAGGGACAAGACAGAGCTTATGCTTCTTGGTAACCCAACACTATTTAGACCAATTGAGATGTGGCCGACCGCAATGGGACAAGCACCTGTTCCTAAATCAAATATAAAGAGTTTGGGGTTCTGGCTGGACTCAGACCTTACACTTAAAGTCCAAGCCAGAAAGGTAGTTGCCGCCTGCTTTAGCATGCTCAGAATGCTGCGTAAAGTACTTCCTCTACTCCCCTTTCAAGCCAGAAAACTTGCAGTCCAAGCGCCGATTCTCTCACGCTTGGACTTCAGCAATGTACTCTACCTGGGTGCCCCAGAGGCGGTACTTTCTAAACTTCAAATGATTCAGAACTGTGCAGCAAGAGCCCTTATGGGAACTCCCTATCGACAGTCAGCCAAACCTGCCATGAAAGCTCTACACTGGCTGCCTATTCGGGAGAGAGTAAATTTTAAATCTCTTTGTATCACTCACAAATTGCTTGGAGGGAAGGAACCTAAGATCATCTCCCCTTTAGTCAAACCTTATCAAGCCAATAGGCCTTTACGATCGGATGAACTGCACCTGGCCTTTGTACCAAGGAGCAAAAGAGCCAGAAGCGGAGGTCGGCTTTTCTCCTTTAACGCCGCCAAGCTTTGGAACTCTCTTCCTCTTCAGCTGCGGAAAGAAACTAACCATATGATCTTTCGCAAGCTGTTGAAAACCTGGCTCTTTCCCAGATAGGTCTCAGAAGCTTCTTTCATTCCTAGCGCGGGGATGCCCATGGGTAGCCATGCGCTCTATAAATCCCACTTCTATTCTATTCTATTCTATTCTACCCATGCCACATTTGTGACCCAATAAGGGGCACACAGAAACCTTTCTTCCTATTTGACATATGCTAGGGGGGCCACCATCATTATCTGAAAAAACACTCCCTATGCTGCGGCAGGCTCCATGCAGGATCCACTTGGCTGATATTGCTTCATGTTGGGCAGACTAGCTTCACAATCTATTACTCTTGTGAATTGTTACGGAACCAACAATGACAATGTGGAATTATTCAATACAATTGTGTGTCCTGGTAACATAGGCTCCACTCATATAGTTTGGAGATTTTAGCACTACACTTGATCTGACATTCAATATGTCACAACCCCAGGCACACCACTACACCAATGCCCAGCATCACATTAGGGATATTATGAAGGAGCTTCAGCTATCAGCATCAGCTGTGGGATGCTTGGAGGACCCTGTACCAATCGAGGATGGAGGGCACGTTCTACTCGTCCGTGAACTCCAACTGGTCGAGACTCAATTATTGCATTATATCCAGGGGCCTCTGTACATGGATGGTGCGGGCTACCCACTTAGCACATACATACTTGGACCATTCTCCGTTTCTGTTGCAGTTGGTTCCACCGAGTACCTCACCACCTTCTTGCTCTGGTGACTCCCCTCCACTGCTCTGTTAGATACTTCCTTTAGAGCGGAACTGCAACAGGAGAAAGAAGGGTTCTTTCCGCCCAATGTGGGGTCTGTCCCACTGTTGGCTACTGTGTGGGAGACTTTTAAAGTTACCATTTGCTGCATTTGTATTGCTAAGGGTGGCGGCATATTGCAAGATATCTGGGGGACACAAGTAATTGGAGACTGAAATTAAACAGATGGAATCACAAGTTCACTTTCCCTAGATGAAGGATTATAGGCCAAAATTAAAGACACGCTCACTGACTACCAAGACACAGCTGAGCGAGAATGCATACTCTGAAGCAGGTACTTTCATGTCTAAAAATACGTAGGGGGTGGACGGAATGCGCTAGCCTAGTTAGTTCACGAGCCCCGATTCTCCAATTATATTGTGGAAATCTGAGATTTTAATGGCACCCTGCAGAGAGACACAGATGACATTCTCCATTCTTTCTCAACGGTCTACTCCTCCTCAATACTACACACATATCCCAGCCTCTTGATGTAGACTCCTACCTAGATGAATTGGCATTGGGGAGTTTGAGCATCACTCAGTGGCAAATTTCCTTTGGCTGAGATCGAAGAAGATGAGAGTAAATCTACCAACACGCAGCTATGGTACGGCCATGCTCTCGGGCCAGATGGCCTGCCAGTTGATTTTTATAAAACATATGTGGATTGCTTGGTCCCTGCTCTGAAGGCCACCCTGTATGAGGAGTCCTGTGAATCGGCCATTCTCCTACCCTCTATGCACAGGGCATTAGTTATATCACTTTTAAAACCTGGTTGTTCTTTGAGCTTTTTGTTTGTCAGGTTTGTATTTCTAATATAAAAAATAGCTTTTTATTATGTCAGGTTAGGATTGGAGTTTCATTTAATACTTTGATTGATTTATTAAATATATTATGTGTATTATTTATATAAATATGATTTGTAATATTTAGAAACATTATTTGATAGTTTTTTTAGAGTTTTGTAGGCTAGTAATTTATAATATGCTTTTGGCTGTTATTTGTAAGCAATATATTCTTCTGTTGTTCATGAAGAGTTTGACTTTAAATTGTAGCATGTCGTACATTCTTTTGGTTTTCTTGGTAAGTTTAGGTGCATTTTGGGTTACATATTGCTCCGTTCACAGTTGTTGGTAACTTTGCCCTTTTTATAATCTATATAAATAAAAATTTAACTGTTCTTTTGTTCAAAATCTCAAATCTCTGAAAGTTCTTCAGCGTTTGCTTTTAAATTTTGACACAACATTGCATTCGAATAAGCAAGTGTTTTTATATACACAACGTTGGATTCTAATATGCGCGTGTGGAATACGCGCGTGTTTTTAATCGAAAGCACAAACAGACACATAAAAATGTCAATGTGCGTTTGATAAAAATCTTAAATCTATGAAAGTTCTTCACCGATTCATTTGAAATTTTGACACAAAGTTGAATTAGAATAAGCACATGTTTATATATACACAATGTTGGATTAGAAGACACGCGTGTCAAATACGTGCATGTTTTTAATCTAAAGGAACGAACAGACCCTATCGATTGGGTTGCTGCGAAACAACTACAATAGACGCATAGAGATAATAGTCTACATATATTAGGATGGACAGTTGGTGTCATGATGGCAGACCGGGAAGTGGGTGGAGGGATGGAGAGGAGTTGGTTCACTTTGCAACATTAGCGTGTCAGACCGGGAAGTGGGTGGAAGGAGGGGGGAGGAGTTGGTTCACTTGGCAACATTAAGAAAGGACGCATAGAGACAATAGTCTACATATATTAGGATGGACAGTTGGTGTCAGGATGGCAGACCGGGAAGTGGGTGGAGGGTGAGGGGAGGAGTTGGTTCACTTTGCAACATTAGCGCGTGTTTATATATACACAACGTTGGATTTGAATAAGCGTGTCTAATACGATTGTGTTTTTAATCGAAAGGCCGAACAGACCCTATCGATTTGGTTGCTGCGCAACAAATACAAGGGGCGCATATAGACAATAGTTTACATATATTAGGATGGACAGTTGGTGTCAGGATGGCAGACTGGGAAGTGGGTGGAGGGAGGAGGGAGGAGTTGGTTCACTTTGCAACCTCAACAGACCCTATCGATTTGGTTGCTGCGCAACAAATACAAGGGATGCATATAGACAATAGTCAACATATATTAGGATGGACAAAAACATACTGTATGCCCACATGCATTGTGAAATTAAGCATATTAGAAACGTGCGCTTACGCTTTTCTTTCTCTTCCATTTAACCAGACTGAGCCACAGCAAAGAGTGGCCGGGTACAGCTAGTGCTTTTATAAATTTAGGGTCTCATTTATGCATAGTGTTGCATCACTGTGTAAAAACAGTGATGCAACCCTTTTCAGAGCGCCCTCCTTGCGGCACCATGGATGAGCCGTATTTACTGTACTGCTCTCCATGTTGCAAGGAGTTACAGGCACGCCAGTATTTCTGATGTATCTGTAGGCGCAGGAATGTGCACAGCTGAAGAGTGTCACAAAAGTGACGCAACTCCAGCAATGGGTCATTACACATGGGAAGTCCCATGTTAAATGCGTCTGCATCAGTCTGTGAGGGGGTAAGATTTTGACGCAGTGGTGTCCTAGAAGTGTACCAGTGAAATCTCATAGATTTCACTGTGCCACTTCTCCCCGTTTTTTTGCGGGGAAGCGCTCACCCTGCATACATTATACCAGATGCAGGTATAATCTAGCGCTGGGCTTTACAAAGTGACACATCTGCTTAGATGGGTCTCTTTGTAAATAGGGCCACAAAGTGGTGCATTGTTTATGCCACTGTTGTGTCACAAAAAGTTACGCAACAGCGGCGCAAAGGGCTCATAAATTAGCCCCTTAGAGTGTAGGTTGTGTTCTGCCTAGTGTGGACTGGAAGGCATTGTGCCACCATTCCACTGCATTGTTTGTTTTGGCTTCCTGTGCTAAGGTGATGTCATAGACATTTCACCATGGTATTTGGACTTTGGGTTGGCATCTCTGTCCAGAGCAAAGTGGTCTGCCAACCCAAGTATCTTTGAACTAATCCATTAAGGGGGCTTAGTTTGTGTGCATTGTATTAGTAGAAAGGGTTTTCTGTTAGTAAACTGTAGTGGTTAGCTACCTCAATGACAAGGTCATAGGCTAGTGCTATTGTATTTTAATTTCAAAGGCAAATTGACTGTTTGTAGAATGTTCTGCGCATAGTGCAGATTGTTGGAGGTGTCTTCATATGCTTTGATTGAAATGGTAATAATAGCCTTGTATGGCTGTGTGGAGGTAAATGTTTTAAATGGATTGAAAAATGACTTGCTCAAAGTTGATGAATATTTTTTGTGTGTAGTAGTTATTTTTTATGTTTAATGTGGTGAGAGTTCGTAGTAACTGCTAATTTGTTTATATGGTAGTTGAGCATTTATAAAAGGGATATTTGTATTTTTTTGTATATTCACCATGTATGGTGGACATCTGAGTGAATGATTTGGGACACATATTAATGGTCCCATCCATCATTCAAATTTGATAATGACTTAGGGCCTGATTACGAGATTAGTGGTCTTGGGACCGCCATGGCGGCTGCCTCAGATTAACCACCATACCGCTGACGGAATGACCACCATATTATGAGACATGTGGTTACATAGATGAATGACTGGAAATCCCAACAGCAATGGAATAGGCCAACGCGTCTGCTGGAGTGCAGACTACCAGTGTTACTGCTGGCCCAATTACGAGGTGCCTTACAGCCATCGAGAATGTAGCGGTTCAACTACTACATCTGAGTTGGCAGAGAAGGAGTAATATACTGCCAAAACTCACCTGTTCTCACCTCTACATATCCCATGCCACCATGGAGCCAGTCGTACACGTCCTGCCACTTCTGTGCCTGCTTGATGACATCCAAAACAGACACTGTTGTGGACGCAACCGACAGTAAGTTATACTCTTACCGGTTTCCATACACTCTTCAGCAAATCGATCACCCGCCATGGACCTGGCAGGGGATTGAGATTGTGAGAGTAGTGAGGGAACATCCTCCTTACATTTTGTGGGACCCTGTTCAGAAATGTTTTCAATGTATAACCCAAAAACAGCTCTATGAAGCCCTCTTTTTCAAGGTCAAGTGACACTGCACAGGCACAATATACACATATAGACATTTGCTTACATCTCATAATCAGTGATAGTGATGTGTGCATTACATTGTCACACAACAGCGCCTCCTCATCAATATCACACCCTCACATTGCATACATCCTAGGTCGTGTTGTGAGATCAAAGATACATCTGTATGGATGTTTCACACTGAAATACACCATCTATGCTATAATTCTGTATTGGACTCTCACGCATCACCTACCTTAAAAGATAATGTCATTAAATGGTATTACAAATAACCAGTGTGAGAAGTATTCAAAGGGTACAATGGAAACACTCTCTGCAGAAAAGGTATAGCTCTACCAGAGGGAACACTGAAAGGCGGGCGCTCTGGGACACAATCCATTTTGCACATACCTTAAAAACTCTATGTGCACGGGACCTGTGGAATGAAGTATATAAGGGACACCCAACAGCATAAACAAGTGCCATACATTTGCAGGTACTGTGTAACTGCAAGTCGTGAATGCACACACAGCTGTAACAAAGGAATTGTTCATAACCACATTTTAGTAGATCCTCATCCTTACTTAGCCATTTATCTTGTTTATTTTTATTAATAGTAAATACATATGAATAAGAGGGGACAATTTTTCTTCCTTAATGGATGGGTGCCTGATTATTATAACGAATGATATCTGTCCTCATGTTGGTTATGCTCACTCGATGTATGGTTACAATTAAGACATTGATAGAACCATGCCTAAATTTAGTAAATTTAGGCATGGTTCTATCGATGTCTTATTATGAACAATTCCGCATATATTGTTGCAGGAAACGCGGAAACGTGATACACCCGCAATGAAGCATCAAATAAGAATTGAATCCAAAAGGAACTTGAGGGGTGAGTAGGCTGCATGATAAGTATACAATGTACGCCTACCCATGATAAAAACAAGAATACCAAGGAAATAAAATATATTTCTTATGTTTTCCCAGTTGCCTCCATTGATACGAGTGCCACATACTTCCATATAACCAATTTGTTTTAAAACGGTGGTTCCAACGTACAGGATTATATTACAAACCTGAAGAAATATTTAAGCAGGTAATTGAACGCATAGAAAATAGTAAGAAAATTAATCATTCATTATGTGACGCTGAAATATAACTTGATAAAATTTATCTCTGAAGGCTTCACATGAAAAGGTCGTACAAATAAAGACCGTATGCGAGAATTATGAAATTGATGAATCATATCTCGACAAGATTCCTATAAGGTATTTATAATGAGTGAAATCATGAATAGCAGTGGACATAAATTTAAATGTTTGTCCCAACCTTATGTGACAATTTATGAAAGGTAGAGAATTAAAAGAATGCAGCCTTTATTTTTATATATGCCAAATATGATGTTAAATAAAAATTAAGTGTTGGTTGTATATTCCATTATAATATTCTAGTTGATAAAGCTATGAACAAAATCTGCCCCTGTCTTTAGTGATAAAGTAAGAGCTAAAGAATAGACTATAATCAGCAATAAGGGTATTGTACAATGTTTGTATGTAATATGTCACAGGAGTATATAGGCATGTAAAATGTTTTTTTGTACATATATCTAAAATATTGTTTCTTTTATAGATCTTGCATCAGTAAATGTATTTGTCCTGATGAAGGTGAAAAATTAGTTTACACCAAAATGCTGCGTCGACTGTTTTAACTTTTTAAATATTTTTGTGATGATAATGTGATTTCAACAGACTCAATATGTCATGTCTTCCATTTAGAGTCTAACCTAAAGGGAGGAATTTATTTAAATAAAATGTATTCGTTTTATATAAAGCTTGTCTGTGATGCTTAGAAAACCTGTGACATTTTTCAATACCGTGATCATGAGCTGTGAGTAAGATGTTTGTTAAATATTTAAGGGGCTATAGATAGAGCTTCTGATTACGAACTTTAGATAAACTACAGGGTCCTTACTTTGGTTTTCATTTGATTACCCCCTCTCTGTAAATTAATATAGGGGTCCCTTCCTATTTTTTTTGGACACACAGCTGTAGCATCATTTGTCACACATTTAGCTAAGGTAGGTGTAAGGTATACACAGAAATAAATGGACACATTTCCATACAAAGGTATGACAATATAACACCCTCCATGTGTGGATAAATAAATATCTAACGTGAACACATCAACACATATCCAACCTACATCACAGGCAGAAGTGCAACCTAAATAATGTTGACATTGACCAGGCCAAGCTGAACTACTTACTAAATAATATAACACCCAATGCAATATCTGCCCCAATTAGATGTTATCGCACATAGACATCCGTTTAACATTTCCCCTTGTCCTGTATAACTTCAGCACTGGGTCCAAGGTCAGATCACACTAACCACTTCAACTGGATCAGCAATCAGGGATGAAACAAACACAACTGTAGTCACACATCACTACATATCCAATAACATCAAATAATTAGAAAAGTAATGGCAGGACTAATGCCTCCCAAACTAGGAAACATTTTAATGAATGTATGAAAAACATCAGGTAAAACAAAGGCAAATGGTCGGTCCATTCCTGAAATCTGTGCGCAGCACAATGCTATGCCGCCAAACTTTCCCTTTTTCCTCACTTACACTGCCAGGGAAACTCCTCACAAAGAGGCATCCATTGGGCTATTCAGATGCCTTGAAGATGGTACTTGGGAGGGCAATCAGTTTAGGGAGGAGTGGAGTTGGTTTTTAGAGGGTTTTTCTTGTCTTTCCTAGGGGTATGGCTGGGTTTAGTGGGGTGGGGATCCGTTTTTTCAGGGGTGGATTGGGATGCAGAAGGGATGGGGTGGGATTTAGGAGGGGTTTTCTTTGCTTTGTTAGGGGTATGGCTGGGTTTGGTGGGCTGGGGATCAGGTTTTTCAGGGGTGGATTGGGATGTGGAAGGGATGGGTTGGACTTTGGGTGAGGTCTTTTTGACTTGGGGGGCACATTTCACAAGGTTAGGGGGCAAGGGCAAACAACACACATTCACAGAGAAAATGGAGAGGGTTTTTGGGAAGTTGAGGGAGTGTAGGTGAGAGGTGTGTGTGCTGTATCTACTTTGTGTTCTGTAGGTGTCTTTTGTGCGGGTAACTGTGAGTGTTTGCATTTTTCTGGTGTGTGATGTGGATGTACTGGGTGTTGCGGAGGGGTCTGTGGGTGTTGGTGTGGTGTCTGTGGGCCTGCTGGTGGTTTTGCAGGGGTCTGTGGGTATTGGTGTGGTCTCTGAGGGAATGCTGGTGGTTCTGGAGAGGTCTGTGGATGTGGTGTTTTGTGGTATGTTGGGGTAGTGGCGATGGTGAGAGGCTAAGCGTCTGGTCAGTGGTTGCCTGCCTGCATTTTTTATGTGATTTTTATTTGTGTGGTGCTTGGGTCTAATGAAGTGTGTGAGTCTGCAGATGTGTGTGTTTGCTTGGGACAGGTATAGGAATAGGGAAATTGGATAGGGAAGGGTAAGGGGTGGGGGTGCGGTGGAAGGTTGGGACGGGTAGAAGACTGCCATGAGGGAGGAGGCCAGAGCCTGAAAAGACCTCTGTAGTCTTGACATAGCACAGTGGATGCCTTCCAGGTAGATCCCCATATGTGTTAGCTGGATGCCTTGCAACTGGATGGCATTCAGGATTGCAGACTGACCCACAGAAAGTTTCCTCAGGAGGTCAATCACCTCCTCCGTGGGGCAGGGCAGTGGGGGTAACAGGGGCAGGGACTGATTTACCTTCAGCGAAGGAGATGGCTCCCCTCTTGGGGGAACGGGACTGGCCAACTGGTTGGGGGACTACAGGGAGGGTGGTGATAGAGCTGGGGGTGGCGGAGATGGACGGAGGTGGAATCAATCCTGTGGGGTCTACCACAACTCGGGAGTGCCCACCGGAAGATGACTCGGATAATGATGAACTTAGACTTGTGTTAGCCGTAGCATGCCCCACACCCTCCACATCCGGAAAGAGGTGACCAGCTGCATCCCCAACAACATTGGCCCCTTCTCCTTTGCTTGCCCTGGAATAATCTGAAATGATTTGTAAAAACGGTTCATTGCAACTGCGTTTCCAAACCTGACCATTACATAACAACATAAAATAAAACATTTATTAAGTGCACATATCACACCTGCTTCATGGTTCACTATATAGGCATCAACCTTAGCATGAGCACATGCATGCATGCTGCACAATCCTGCAAACAGTTGGTTCCACTTATGTCATAACAGCTCCAAATGCATTGATGGACTTGTGTACACTCCATCCTTATGCCCATGCATACTTGCATACTTTGGCACTTGTAGTATACTAACGCAAAATGAGGTTACCAAATATGATGAATGCAAGTTTTTTTAATCTACCTTACATTCATACAAGGCCCAGATTTCAACAAATTGTAATTTTCCTCATAACACATCATGATGTCATGAAGGTCAAGTTAAAGACCAATGTACCATCAATATGCACTGTAGCAAACATCATGTCTCATGCAAATGCTCATTGCACACTGATGACACTTTTGACTGCAAACTTCATCATATGGCCACTACTTGAAAAGTCTAATATAAGCTGTACTGAAGTAGTTTAGCTATGTATCACAACTAGGATAGAAAAGTTGCCTCAAAGAATTGAGGGTCAAATTTTTGGGAGATAGATACGCCAAAAAAACACAGCACAAGACTTCATATAACCATATGACATCCCCAATCATGCTCGGTACAGATGGTAACAAAATTCATAGATTGTATTCCTACAAGCCAATACACCTTTGAAGGTTGTTGGGTGTCAGTGAATATCTATGTCATAAATAGGTGGGATCACCAGAGTGCTAATGGGATGGCACATCACAGCACTCTTTTGTATAGCAAATTATGACAGCCTTGTAAGAATGAGTGTAGACACTCACATATGATGGCTATGGCTTACCATCATACTCCCTGATGCATGTCACCAGTCAGTGAATGAATCCTGAAACACTATTGCAGATAAACTAACAACAGGGAATTGAACATTGGGCAAAATGTACGAACTAATGCTGATGGCACCAGGGATGTATGCACACTCATGTCACTGTTGAATCACAACTTACCAATGGGAAGCATTGTACAGTCACTGCATAAACTGTTTACTGTATGCCATGTCACATCTAACAGGGCCACCATCACATAAGAGAGAGTAGTGAGGGAATACCACTCCTTACATGAGGAAGACAAGTAGCCTGTTTTGTACAATTGTCACCCAGGACAACAAAGAACATGTGATGATTTGTCAGTTCAATCAGCCAGGTGTCTGATCAAAGCAGTAAATTGGTAGTGGACTGGACGCTCATGTGTTTCTGGTCATAAGACAATAGGCTCAGCACATCAGCATTCACCTACTACCAGACCGGCACAAACAATGACTCTTCTTGTGTGCCGCACATGGGTCACCCCCAATATTGATGGGGAAATGCCTGTCTGTAACACACAACGTTGGCAATGTAACATGTATGACTCTGGCCAGGACTCAACCGCTTATAGCTGCTGTTGGGCCCTTAACAGTCAATCAAGCTCTAGGTAGGCCACCACCAGTATGCAGGCCATTGGATGGGGGTCAGGGGCCAGCGCAGGCCCCGTCACTTTGAAAAGACTTCCCCAGCTGGACCTTCATGGTCATCCTTGTCCAGCACCTCAGGTCCTCCCATTTCTTCCTGCAATGGACGCTGCATTAGTTAAACACCCCCAGGGTCCGTACCTTCCGAGCAATGGTTCTCTAAATGGCTTAGTTCTGATGGCCGTTGACCTGAATGGTTGCAATAGATGAAGGAACAGATTGTAAATGCAAGTTTTTTTTTATATCTGTGTGGTTGATACACGTTTTGTATACATCTAGCATAAGCATTAATCAATAGTCAACACTACATGTCACATGCTAAGCACTACAAAAGCATGAATACATACTTTTGTTCACCAACAAAGCGGGGGGCTGAACTGTTCCTACAAGGAGTGGTAAGATTAGAGGAAGACTAAGAAGAATTAAGCAAAAACTGGCGTGACCAGAGGTGTAAATGTAACACCTGTGGGCATCCCTTTTGTCGGATGTATTTGCCTCACACACCCCGAAGGATGTCATGCTTCATCATCGGCGGTTGCTCCTCGTCGGGGGGGCGGTGCAATCCCCGACGGGCACACCTCAAAGAGGGGCACTTTGGCGGAGATCTTTTGTATCCAACTGCCCTATGGTGAAGTGTGGGTGTGTGGGCGGGGAGGCAACTGAGCCTGAGGTGATAGTTAAAATGCAGCAAGGGGTGCCGGAAACTATTTTATTCTGGTGGTCCCCCTATTGCAGTTAAAATCGTGAAAACAAGCTCACTCAGTGTCACCTCGTTAGGTAGAGTGACCTATGTGGAGCTCTGAAAAACAACAAGTGGTCAACATGTTTCTCGCGATAGGAATACTCTCCTGCGATTCATCAGGACCTTAAAAAGTGAAGACTATAAAGAAAATGAACTCAATAACATGCCAGTGTCATGTATATGGTGTGGTGTGGGTATATTTTACCTCGATGGAAAGTCCTATGCCTAAGGGTTAAGGGCTAAGTGCCACATGAGTGGTCGGCGGGTCAGTACATCGGGGTTAAGCCTTCAGACTTGGCTCAATCAGCCCGTGTCCGCGTGGGATCACCTACCCATCTCCGCCGAGCTCGGATAGATGGGTAGGTGATCCCACGCGGACACGGGCTGATTGAGCCAAGTCTGAAGGCTTAACCCCGATGTACTGACCCGCCGACCACTCATGTGGCACTTAGCCCTTAACCCTTAGGCATAGGACTTTCCATCGAGGTAAAATATACCCACACCACACCATATACATGACACTGGCATGTTATTGAGTTCATTTTCTTTATAGTCTTCACTTTTTAAGGTCCTGATGAATCGCAGGAGAGTATTCCTATCGCGAGAAACATGTTGACCACTTGTTGTTTTTCAGAGCTCCACATAGGTCACTCTACCTAACGAGGTGACACTGAGTGAGCTTGTTTTCACGATTTTAACTGCAATAGGGGGACCACCAGAATAAAATAATTTCCGGCACCCCTTGCTGCATTTTAACTATCACCTCAGGCTCAGTTGCCTCCCCGCCCACACACCCACACTTCACCATAGGGCAGTTGGATACAAAAGATCTCCGCCAAAGTGCCCCTCTTTGAGGTGTGCCCGTCGGGGATTGCACCGCCCCCCCGACGAGGAGCAACCGCCGATGATGAAGCATGACATCCTTCGGGGTGTGTGAGGCAAATACATCCGACAAAAGGGATGCCCACAGGTGTTACATTTACACCTCTGGTCACGCCAGTTTTTGCTTAATTCTTCTTAGTCTTCCTCTAATCTTCCCACTCCTTGTAGGAACAGTTCAGCCCCCCGCTTTGTTGGTGAAGACTATTCACGGACACATGCTGTAACTGGACCTTCCACTCTCACAAGTGGTAACTAGTGTCCGTTGATCGATTGATCACCCTCCCTCCTTTTGATAAAGATACATACTTTTGTTGTCATCTGCTGACCATCTTCAACCCAGGTCATGACCTACACTGACTTAGCTAGCCCACTAACATCTTGTGGCCCAGGGCCATCCTACAGGTACTGTGATGTGAGCTATGTTGACACAAAACACACCATTGAAACCTGAAGAATAAACTACTTGTGCATGACTGTATAGACACCTTTACAACCAGGCCCATTGACTCAATGCATACGGTCAATAGAGCCTGGTACCATAGTATAAACAACATTCTAAGACTAAGGTCACAATGAAAGAGCTGGCATGTGTGTCACTGAGAGCTTACTCTCTGGGGATTTGTGGACTACTTAATCAGATATCATACTACCTCTGCTAGAGTTTGTGTAGTATGTACTTCCATCACAGGACACACTTTTTGCCATATGTGACACTGCTACAGGGATGACATTCAAAGTTCCATTGTATGTCTTGTATGTTTGGATTAAATGTAGCTGGTGATTCACATATCAAAATCTCCTCAGAAGTAATCAATTATGTACACTGTTAAGGTGTCACATGTGCAATAGGCATGTACAGAGCAGGCACGACTTATGGAAAAGTGACAACAGACCTGTGGGAGTAAGGAGTCAGTCATAAGTAAATGATACACATTGACAATGTGGATCAATGGAAAGAAGTATCAGGTCAGGGGGTTACCTCAGTCACCATTCCAAATGTAGTTCATGTAAAAACAATCAGGACTACTATTGTTTCAGAAAACTCATTTGGGAATATCCAAGGATCTGCAGGTCTACATGGAGATTAATCTTTGCATCAGTTATATCGCCACAGTAACTCTGCCCCAGCTTGGTTCATGGACCATATTGGGCACAAGTCATTGTCAGGCCTTGCTCCCTTCAAGCTGAGCATACAGATCCCCCATTAACATCACATTTTCACTAATTCAATGCATAAAAGTAAATTTTATGGGTGTACAAAATGTGACTTCAATGTTGTGCAGCACTATGAAGGGGTGTGTGAGGTATAAGTAGCATCCAGACAACAGTTTGCAAATGCCTGATTTGGGCTGAGTGATATGTAGTACTGTACACATAGCTAACATCATCCTCAAGTGCTTCTTACAATATACAGGCACGGCTCATGCTGTAAAGCCTATACATTTATTTGCATACTTACCATGGTGTAATTAGCAAATATATCATAGGTATCATGAAAAGTATACATTCATAGATATAAGCTCAGAAGAGAAGGGACGGTCCCTCTCACCTGCCTGGCCTGACATGATTGCTCCCAGAGGTGGCAAACAGAAGCTAATCTAGAGGAGGTGTTGATAGCAACAGTGTCAAGAGGCAAATTAGTTATTTTTCAAACCGCTGCATACATGGTAATCAGCCTAGACACACTCAGCCATTGGATTGCAACTGTCACTGTCACCAACGTTAGCCTATGGCTGTGTCTGTCGTGGATGCAACCATCCAATGTGCGGTCGACTTCCGCTGGTGGTGGTTGTTTCAAATGTCCTCTATGTGAGTTAAGGTATCCTCCATTTTAGCAGTGGAAACTACAGTATTGGTGACTGTTAAGTGCATCACCACCACTACAAATAAGGGCTAACTTGTTTACATTTGAAATACTCCATTCTCATGTAATTTCCAGTACAAAAATCATCTATGTAGTGCATTACTGTGCATAAACGCAATATGTGCTTGATGCACTGTGCACCCCGGTTAATGGTTTTTCACCAAAAATGTTCTTAAATCACTATCTTGTGCTAATTTGACGTTTCAGAATGGATGATGTGCACATTTCTGTTACAGACAAATGTGAAGGCCACAATGGGAAATATTGGTGAATGTTGGACAGTAGACAATTATTATTGAATTATGTGTAATGCTTTCTGAAGCAGTTATGTTTTGTTACATTACTTTTGGCTTACTCTTCATATATGTTACTCTGGACACTGTGACCAAGGGTCAAAATTGCTTTCACTCCTCATATAGGTACCCTTGGAGAGTGGGGAGACAACAGCCTCCAGTGTGCCGCCCACTTCCAGACGTCAGACCATGGAAGAAGGAGATGTTATCAAGAAATAATGTTTGAATATGCAAACAATGCAGGATTTATGTCATTAGTTGGAACCTGACCTCCTACCTCAAATCACTTATACTACATGTATCACATCAATTGTGAAAGTTTTGTCAGTATTGCATTTTCGGGCCACATGCTCCTTTCAGTATACTGTGGCTATATCTGATGGTATGTAACAACCAATGTTTAGTGGTGTTCTATGAGACGGCTTTCAGCAATGATGAGGCAAACTGGCAGCTACATCCAGTTCCACAGATGTGAAGAGTGTATTAATGTGAAGGGTGATTTTAATAGATTTGGTTGCATCCCAAATGTGTTTGGATACATTGATGGCATCCATATTGTCTTAGTACTACCGCAAGCAAGGGAAAAAGTTTACAGTAACAAAAAACACTTCCATTCTATCAATGTCAAGCTGTCTGCTTACCAGATGTATATATCTTAAATCCCTCTGCCTGGTTCTCAGGATCTGCACATGATTCCTTCATACTGCAGAATAGCACCATGCCCTAGCTCATGTCCCAACTGATACCAGAGAGGGCCTGGCTTGATGGTAAGTTTGATCTGTCCTAACTTTGTATGGGTAATGTCAGATAGTATAATCTTAAAATGTGTAATTTATTGTTATCCTTCTGTCTTTTTTCTATCTAGGAGACTCAGTTTATCCCAACCGTCTATGGTTGTTGGCACCGCTGAGAAATCCAACGACACTAGGGAATGTCCACTTCAATGAGACCCATGGAAGACCACAGGGGCCAGTGTAGCGGGCTTTTGGACTCCTAAAGGCCAGATTCAAATGTCTGAAAAAGACTGTGTGAGCTCTCCTCTACTTACCCGGGAATAGGTGTCAAATCACTGTGGCCTGTTGCATGCTCCACAATATTGCCCTGCAACAAAATATCCCTTATATTGCAGAGGATGAAGATCATAGTGACCCACCGGGTGAGGATCCTGAAATGCTAAATAATTATGATAGTGATGAAGAGGAAGGAGTTGACTTGTATCTAGATCCTGTGCATTACTTCTTCTCATAAGTGTAAATATGTTGTGAGATGTCATTACTTTGACTATTTCAACAACTCTTGTTGTGATGATGTGATTAGTATGTTTAGGGAATCTGCCAAAATCTTTTAAAATGTGTTTTGTTAGTGTTGCTTTGTTTAGCTTAGAATGTTGTCTTGGACTGTGTTCTCAGGAAGTTGACTATGTGAATTGTGCCATATGCATGGTGTCAAAGCAAATGTCTTTGTTTTGGTCTGTTTTAGATATCTTCACCATGGCATCTTCATTTGGACATTTCAGAGTTGTGCCATTAGCAGGTATATGATGCTGTTTGTATGTACGAAGTGGACATCAATTGTTCCTGAGAATGTCTGTCAGTCTTTTCGTGTACAAAACCTATACTAAGACAGCTTGCACAGGGATAGGATAGAAGGTAAGATTTTTCCATTGTCATCACTGCAGGACTGATCCTGGGGGTGAAGTGGGAGTCTGTACAGTGGCCAAGCTCTGGCCAGGTGCTCTGCCAGAGAGACCTGTTGAGAAATAGAGAACACTGTTATTGCTGGAAGTGTGTTATTTACAACCATATTGTTTGTGTCACAGTAAGTAGAGACCTATGGATGGGCAAAATATGTAGATATTGCTACTGTGATCTATTTTCATGGTATTGAACTTGTTTACAAGACATTTGGAGACATTCAATATATGTAGACGGGAGCAGCTCATTAGATGTGCTGATATGTAGCATTTTGGAATAAGAAATTAAAATGACTTCTCCCAAACATTCAAAGCAACATATTCTAGCAGTAACATGTGCATTTGACCATTCGAGGGCCTAGTTGTGTGGAATACAGGCCAAAGCACAACTAAGTTGTATAATTAGCATTAGTCCTTAAGTTAATTCAGTCCTTACATATATTTAAGGTACACACTTTGCATGCTACAATAGTTTCTGTTGAGGAGACCAGAACAACATAAAACAAAGTAGTAAGATTTGTCTTTGAGTAGACCATTGTATGTACTTTGCACAGAACGTGAGAGCTGAACATCAGTTGTAACATGGCAGACACGTGAGAATGGGCAAGGTCACTGTTGCATTTTGTTTTCTGTTACAGAAACAGGGCCTCATGGTAGTTGTAGTCATTTAAATCTCCACTTCCCAACACCTGACAAATGTTTAGTGTAACATACCTGTAGACAAGTGCAACATGCATTTTAAATGGACTATACATTTAGATATTAACACATATCATGGGTCCTGGGATGATATTTTTTATAGTAATACATATACAGACACCATTCTAACATGTGGTGTGTAATGGGGATTGATACATGTGCTCCTACATGCAACAATACACATGAACACTAACAAACCAACATCTCTGATACTTTGAGGATTGCATGTTAGGAAAGTAGAGAGACAACATAATAGCAAAAGTGGAGTTGAGAGCAAACAGGACATTGAGGTATTATGACAGTTAGTAAAGTGTAACTTACCGGACTCCACTCTCCCAGCTATTCCTATCAAGCCCTAAAAATGCAGGATGGCCAAGATCTAATCCTCCCAGGGAAAGGGTTGTAATAGGGGTTGGGGGGACCACCGCCAGTCCTCTGGTCCTCAAGTTGGTACTTGGAGGCCAGGGAATGCAAATTTGCCCTCAGATTGTTTCACCTCTTTCTAATTTCCTACTGTGTGTGCAGGGTGGTAGCAACAGCATTCACTTTGTTGATTATCCTGTCCCACATTTCCATTTTCCTACTGAGAGGAGTATGTTGGACTTGGGCTCCAAACAATTATAGCTCTACTCTTATGATTTTATCCACCATGAAATTAATTTTTTTATGTCTTCTGATTTGTGATTGCTGTTGTTTTTCGGCAGATCAGCACTTTTAGAAATTGTAGAAATATATTTTACTAAGTAAATGTACCCACAAATGATTCTGACTGGATTGACAGACCCTCATGAATGTAACTTAAAATTCAGCTAATTTGATGCCTTGACTTAAGATGGGTGGACTACTCTATGCCAAACATCTGACAATTCACACTCTGTGTTAGCAAGTGTATGAGATGACAGGCATGAAATTGAGGTCCCAGTAGCCCCTCTGGTACAGGAGGGCTTCCAATTCTTTTACTGGCCCATACAGCCCAAGGCCAATGAATATCCATGAGATATGAGAGACTCGAGTCCCTCATCCTATTATGCAGGGGGCCCCATCATTTTGTGTTATTCCACTCTGAAGAAGGAATTGGAGGCCAGAACGAAAACCAGTTGTAGACGTTGTCAGTATATATTTCTCCCAAATGATCTCTATGTAGAAAATCAGGTAATGATGTCTGGGAAAATGGAAATTTGGGGATCCAGTATGACCCAATCTTTTACTGATGGAAGCTGCAGAATTGACTTTACCAGGGAAAAATAGCCATCTGGGGTAGACCAGGGTGATGTGCTTCACATGCATGTCACACCATTTTCTTACCCGCAATGCCCTTCAAATCTCAAACGATGACTACAAACAAACACTGTGAGAAAAACTACTGAAATCTGCATGGACCCATATATTTCCTACCACACTGCATTCCCTCAAGTATTCCTATAAAAATGGTACCTCACGTGTGTGGGTGGGCCAAGATGCCTTGTCACAAAAGGCCCTAAAGTGCTACCTGGAGAGATCAGCAATTGTAGGAGCTGCAGGATTTGGGGCCGTACTCGGCCACCAGCCATGGAAACCTACCAACCAGAGAATTTTTTTTAAAGTAGACAACCGGGGGCTCCAGGGTAGTGTGCCTAGTGTGGATCCCATGAGGTTTTCTTATCCAAAATGCCATACAAACCTCAAACTTTGACTGAAATCACACATTTTCCATACATTTCTGTTCTGGAAATATCTGAAATCCACAAGAATCCACAAAATTCCTAACACCCAGCATTGCCCTACTTGTAGTGATAAAAAATGCTGTGCCACTTGTGTGGTTGGGCTAGTGCCGGCAACAAGAATGGTTCAAACCAAGGTCAATGGGAGTCCCCACGCAAGGGTTCCACTTGACCTTGGTTTGATCCACTCCTGTCGCGGGCACTAGGCCCAGCCACACAGGCTTGCAGGGCATTGTGGGTAAATACATTCATGGGATCCACATAAGACACACTACCCTAGACTCCACTAGTTGTCTAGTTTTAAAAAATGTGCAGGTTTGCTAAGTTTCCCTAGGTGCCACTTAAATTAGGACTCGAAACTCACAGCTACCCACCTGGCAAAAAATGTGTCCATTTTGAGTGGAAGTATATGATGGTTTCATGTTATGTTTGGGGCTGTTTCCTGCTGTGGACACTAGGTCAACCCACAGAACTGAGGTACCATTTGATTGGAAGACTTAGAGGAATGCTGGGTGGAAGGACATTTGTGACTTCCCTCAGATTACAGAACTTTCCATCACAGAAATGTCAGGAACATGGGTATTTTTAGTCAAAGTTTGAGGTTTGCAAGGAATTCAGTTTAAGACAACATGGTAACAGCCACACAACTCACCCCCACACTGGATTTCCCCAGATGTCCAGTTTTCAATCATTTACAGGTTTTCCAGGATTCCCTATGTGCCCCCTGAGTTAGGGCCCAAAATCTACAGCTACCAACTTTGCAAAAACAAGGCAGTTTTGAGTGGAAACATTTGATGTATCCATGTTCCGTTTTGGACGTTCCTTGTCGCAGGTGCTAATCCCACACATGCAAGTGAGGTACTATTTTATTGGAAGACTTAGGAGAATGCAGGGTGGACAGAAGTTTCTAGCTCCCCACAGATTCCAGAACTTTCCATCACAGAAATGTGAGGAAAATGTGTTTTTAGTCAAAGTTTGAGGTTTGCAAGGAATTCTGGGTAAAACAACCTGGTGAGAACCACGCAAGTCACCTCGTCCTGGATTTCCGTGGTGTCTAATTTTCAAAACCTTACAGGTGTGCTAGGTATCCCTAGGTTTCGGCTGACCTTGGGCCCAAAATCCACAGCTACTCACTTTGCAAAAACGGGGCAGTTTTGTGTAGAAAACTGTGATATATCCATGTTGTATTTTGGCCCATTTCTTGTCGTAGGGACTAGGCCTACCCACAAACGTGGGGTACCCTTTTTATCACAAGACATGTGGGAGCATAAATTAGCAGGATATTTATTATTACCAATTAGATTTTGATGCATTTGTGCCTTCCAGATCTAAGCCAGGGTGTAAGAAAGAAAACATCTTGAAAAATACCTGCTAAATCATATGCTTGTAAGGGTACCCATAAATTCAGAGATGTACAAATAATCATTATTCCTAAATTTAATATCTTATGCCAATTTCAGAAATACATAGGATACCTTGATACCTATTTTTCACTCTACATATTTCACTGTATGATTCGGTCTATACACAATTAAAAAACATTGTGCGGTGCAGCTCAGTTGCTGGCTTTGGGTACCTCTGTTTCTTGGAGATCCTACAAACCCTAAATATCCCCACAACCAAAAGGATCTAGCAAACATAATTGTACATTGTATTTGTGAATTGTCCATCGGGACACAACGTTGCAGATGAAAATATTGTAACAAATGGCTGTTTATTCTGACACCCCAAAAAATTTTGGGGGCAAAACATTGAGGGATCAACATATATTACCCCTTGCTGAATTTATTTAAAATGTGTTTTTTTTAATTAAGCTCTGCAAGTTCCTGAAAGCTGTAAAGATGGTTAACTTAGCACAGCAAACCGCTTGTTGATGCCACTTTCATGAAAAAAACAGACAGTTTTATCCCGAGTATTTTTTCCTATTCTTCCCACAAAAATCTAAATGTAGCTATATTTTGGCTATTGTCTTGGTCCCTCTAGGGGAATCCACAAACCCTGGATACCTTTAGAATCCCTGGGTATTTGGAAAAAAGGACTCACATTTGGCGTGGATATCTTATGTAGCAAATAGGTTATGAAGGCCTAAGTATGAACTATCTCAAATAGCCAATAAAAGGGCTCAGCACTGGGGGGAGGGGCATCAGTTAACAGCTTACGGCCCTTTGATATTCCTCGTACTCAAAATTCGTTTCAGATTGTCATTGAGGTAATTCACATTTACTGAGACCATTTTAACTCTTCTATCAAAAGTGTTACTTTATCTGTGAAACAGTCTTGTTTCATCAAAATTCTTTCAAATCCTTGTTTTAGCATCTTGGTTAACGTCATCTGTACTATCACAATTGACTTCCTTCTCCCATAGTCATTTTGGGCCTCTTTGCACTAAGACAGACAAGAGTTACTGAAAATGTGGGTAGGGTTGAAGAAGAGCAGAGGAGATCCGGACCTTCTCTCCGGGACCTGAAAGTAGGCCTGAAGGACTGGACCTTTTCCCTTTCTGGTGCCCAAACAACCACAGCATATCACTTCTAAGACCCCCAGGACCTCAGGAGAGTGCACTTAGAAACTCTCAGGCTATCAGACAGAGGCCCACAGCAAAGTCCTGTTAAGGACCAGTTGACACTGATCAGCTGGGTAGTTTCCTGCAGCTCATTGTGTCCATGTAGCTACACAGGAGATCAGCCTCATTACAACTGAAGTCCATCTTTTGACCTGTGTACAAGAGGGAGTAGATCTAAACAACCAGACCTCTTCTGACCCTCCCCAGGTCCAGAAAGGGTTCTAGGTGGTGCCGTGGGGTGCCACATTTATGCGTGGAACTCGCTACTCGGTGTGGGTGACTCCTAAGCACTCCCTAAGCAATGGAGTCGAAGGTGACAATAATACTCACTTTTCCAGTATTTTATGTTTGCCTTAATACAAACAGGCCATACATTTTCATATGGCAGGCATTTCAAGAGGGTGAAAGTCTTCGGCAGCACTAAACTTGGGCTCTGAGGTTTTTGAGCGAGTAGGAGATTGTACTATGGCATTCACCGGTTTCCTCCAACTTCTTCCACGAAAATGTGAAGCAGGCCCTGTACCCCTGGGTAACCAAGATACAGAATCTGGTATGACAAAAGCAGGGTTCTGCAGCACCTACACACGAGATACACAAAACATGTCCTGGGATTCTGTTTGCTCCTTTTTAAGTACACCAACATGTTCATTGTAGCTCCAAAAGACATGACGGGCAGAATTCACAATTAGGTTGCCAACAGGATGGGAGCCCCCACACTTCTGCTGAGCTTAGATAGGCATTGAGGTCGGTCTGGTAGTCACTGAGACCTACTGTGTGGTTCTTGGGAGGCATTTCACACCTTGGTAAGGGTCGAGGACAGACTGATAGTTGGCAGAGGCTAATGCTAATTAGCCTCTAACATCTGAGGTAGGTAAAGGGTAACGTCTTAAAAATTATATTTCCAATGTATTTAATAGAAATCTTACTTTAACATTAGATTGGATTTGTATTAAATAGTGGCTGGTGCCCGTAGCTAATACAGGTCAAAAGATATAGCTTAAAGTGTATAATCAATATTTTGACTATTTTGTCCAGTGTAAATATTGTCTTGGGCCTAGTCACTGGGGTAACGTGCCATTTATAATGTTACACATGTTCCACTCTTAAATATTAGGCACCATACCTTGTGAACAACAAGATACTCTCAGGGGAAATCTATCTATTATTTAAAAAAAGTTTTGCTTTCCTACCTGTCAATAGGATTATTTTGACAGACCTGGCAGCAGTGTTCAAGCTGCTGCTATCAGGCTAGACAGGGTAGTCCTGAAGCCATGCTTTCACATGCACTGTAGGGGTTGGTACACAAGGTGCTGCAGTCTACAGGTGACATTTGACATTCTGTGCCATGAGAGACTATTCACAATTTTGTCATGTGTAAATGGGGGTGCACAGGCTCTTTATTCCTGTTTAGTGGGGGGAAAGTGCACAGAGAATAAATACCAGCAAAACAATTAGGGAACACAAAAGATAGTCATCGCCAATACGAACTATCTCTTTAACATGAAATAGTGAGAGTCTAAGGATTTACAGTTTTTTGGTGGACATGTAAGGATGTGACAATTTGTTACGAGGAATAGAATATCCTCTTCCTTCTGTGAAAAGATATTGCAAGTATTTCCAGGCTTCCATTGCCTACTTAAAGATGTCAGCCTTCAGTCTTGATGCTCTACATACTTCAACTCCCCAGTGACTTGGAATATCCTTATAATGTACAGTAGAAGCAGCAGCGGCTCCTCCACTAAGGAAGAGAAATGTCGCCCCACTACTCCAAAACAGTGCAAAGGAAAAATAAAATGATAAAAAGACAACCTTATTTTCATTTTATTTTTAGTATGGAGTCAGGTTAGGCTGTGGCTGGGCTCTCATCAGAGGGAGGAGGAATGGTTGGTGCACCATAAGTGCGCATGATGGTTTAACTGGCCGTCTATGGTCAGCCAAAAACCATCATGCGCACTTAGCATTTTTCCACCTGGTTGTGTTACGCAGCCGGGTGGTGAACTGTCAGAGGCTCCCAGGCACTGCCTGAGCAGACAAACAGATCGCACAGATCAATCACAACGCTACGGTCATGCTAGTGACAAATGCACAAATAACAATTGATTTAAGAATGTTGGACAATGTCAAACATTCACCCCAGTAAAGAGATATGGGCCTAAATCCATCGTTTTTTTGCCATTCCAGGTTGAACACAGCCATATGCAAATCAGTCTTGACCCCGCGCCCAATGGGAACAGTCCAGCCGGAACTCCCAGGCCAGGTCCTCCCTGGACTGGAAACGAGCATACTAGGACCAGTTTCCGGTTTTAACCCCTCCTCAGCCAAGCTAGCTTGACTCCTGTGGCATGGGGAGCACAGGACACACGTCTGGGTCTACCCGTTCCCCTTGGGGTGACAAATGCAAAAAGAACAAATGATGGACAGAATGTTGAACAATGTCAAACCTTCATCCCAGTACAGAGATCTGGGCCTAAATCCATTGTCATGCTGGTGACAGTAGCATTGTGATTGGCTTAGGGGAGTTTGGGAGCCTGGATGTTGCCGGGAGCCAGGAACAGAGGGAGTTCGGAGCTGAGACAGCGGCCGGAGACTGGCAACCAGCCGTTAAGTCATTTTCTTTTTTTTCTTTTTTCCCTAACCCCCCCTTCCCCTCGCCACCAGTACCTAGCAGTCGCCAATGAGTAGTGGGTACTTTATCCCATGGATTATTTGAAATTACAGTGCAGACATGTGATCTAGGGCATGGGACTCCTTGGCTTAAGTGTACTTGCACCTTTATTTTCCTACGGCAAAATATCATGTTACCTTATCACCAGAACCGCATCATTTTGCCTCCACAAATTGATGATCATTTTCACACTAAACTTACAAAGCAATGAAATGCTCTCCCTCCTGGTGTCGTCTTGTCTTCTGTAGCACAAGATATAATTTTCCAACAGCATAGCCGATGCATATGTTTAACTTTGTCATGTGATACTATCTATCACTTTATCATATGCACGGGTATTTTAAACTCCTCTGGGCACCCTCTAGATGCTCTGGGCAGAAACAGAATGATTCCCTGGACATTGGAAGTCGCACTGAAAAGAAAGAAAGATGATAATTTAAAAAAACTATCTTTTATTGCTTACATTGTATTCTGCTACACGAAGCATTAACTGAAAATGTTTCATAAAACTGAAGCGAAACATTAGATGGGCATATTCAGGGACGAACGAGCAAGGAAGAAATACATATATTGGGAGCACCGAGGGAAATAAAGAGAAAGTTTGACACAGTGTTTTTTCTCTTTCAGTATTGGAGTAAGCAAAGCTTTATGAGCTCCTTTCTGAAGGCTATCAGGGACAGATCTAAGTACAAAGGGTGGCGTTCCATTTAGGTGTCAAAAGATGAACAACAAGAAAGCAAGAATATAGCCAGAAAATTAAAACACCTTAAAACCAACGTTTAATGATTCAAATTGAGCGAAGCAAGTAAGGCGAATTCTTCCTAGAATAGTTCCCTTCATTCTTACATTCAGCCATCTATCCATTTATCTTTCCACCATTTCAATACAACAGACGTCTAACTTGTATTTCCATTGATCCTTTCGCACTTCTGTCCATGCATTCCATCTAGCAATTGCATCCACCCATTAGTGCACACATTAACCTATCCATTCTGTCATCCAGTCATCCAAACATTAATCAATCCATCCATCCATCCATCTATCCATCCATCCATCTGTCCCTCCATCCAGCCATCCACCCATACATCGCTCCTTACATGTATCATATTACCTTTCATTCCTCCCTTTCATGTTTCCATCTTTCCTTTTACCTTATTTCATTTTACCCTACTTCCTTTTTTAAGTTTCTACCATCTTTTTTTTTAATTTATCGCCTTATTTTTCTTCCTTACCTTTCTCTCTCTTGCTGGCTCTATTTGCTGCTTTCTTTACCCTTTTTCGATAATTTCACCATTAGGGGGCATATTTACAAGGGCTTTATCCCCGCTGTTTTGGCTTAAAAAGCCAAATAATCGGATATAAAACTATCACCCTATGTACAAGAGGGTACTATCATGCATAATCGCATGTTAGCACCCTTTTTCCCAACGCCTTCCTTTGCATCCCTAATGAGATGCAAAGTGGGCGTCACTGAGCATACCCCGGATGGACTACGTTGTAAATATCGCTGATGTTCACATCACAATATTTACAAGGCTGCCGCAGCATTTTAGCACACGTTAGTTTTTGAGTTTTCTCAAAAAACTAACGTCTGTTAAAATGCAGACTTACCTATCCCTAACATTGGGGTGGATTATGCTGATATGACCGTATCAGCAAGGTTATCGTCATTTTGCAGGGAACATCGCTACCCAGCGATGTTCCTTGCAAAACGTCGATAACCTCCCTATCTCTGGAATTTTTAATGCCCTGGGGAAACGAGTTGTTAATAATGCGCTACCAGGGCAATGAATTCCAGAGATAGCCTGCGATAAAAAAATTATCGCTTAGCACGGCCAGCGATATTTATCGCTGGCCGTTGATAATATGCCCCTTCTTTCGCTGCCTCCTTCATTGGAATTCGTTCACTCATCAGCCCCTGAGCTCTCACCCACTCCATTTCGCCCTGGGGCCTGTCTTGAATTCTCATAGAGCGTCTGTCTTCAGACAAAATGAATAAATATTTTAGTGGGACCCAGATTACGAGGCCACAGGCTCGAATGGCTTCTCGAATTTAGGCTTCTAATTGGGTAGAAGAGGAGGGGGTAATGACGTCCATTCTTCAGAGCACTTGCTTTGTCTCTGTGCAGGAGTATTTCACCTTACGCAGTTTTTACTTCTCAGATATCCTGTGACCTCCGAGATGAGCCCCAGTCGCAGGCCTAGAACTATGAAAAGATGTACATTTAATATTGGCCTCTAGCGGTGGCAAGCGGTTGTTTTTCAGAGCAGGATTAATACGAGTAAATTCATCTTAATTGTAATGAGGGTATAGATGAGCTTCCTGATATGAAATCCATTTTTCAGAACGTCGGGCAGGTTGACTGATATCTTCATATACCTACGCTGCTAACACCGGGAAGCAGAATCTTGGAACAAGTAACCAGCTGGCTCTGCTACTAACACCATCAAATATATAGTGACATTACTAATTTAAATCATTCAGCGGGTCAGCAGAATAAAACTGGCACGGACCTCTGTTCTAATTTGATATTTCTCGTCGGGGCCCCTTGAGAAAATTGAAAGGTCAAAACAGCACTCAAAGTTAATTTGTTCATCTGCCCTCTGCGCTGACAGTGCTTCCAGTTTTATGCTTCCAAATGCTAAAGGGATATTAATGCCATTTAACAAAATCAATTTATGTTCTGCATCTTGGCAAATCTTATGGTAAAAAAGTTAAAACGAGGACAGAGGTTTAAAAAAAGGAGACATGTTTGTTAGGGCCCAGCACATTGAAAACCTTAATAGGGAACTATTTTTTTATATAGCTAGAACTTCGCTCAAGTGTATTAACACCAGTTTACCTTAGACAAAAATGACTAAGGGGCATATTACCAAGGGCCTTATCGCCGCTTCAGCGGGAATTTTTCCCGCAAAAGCAGCGATAATTTTATCGCCCTATTACCTAGCTGTCGCTAACACCAGTTGAACGGGCCCCTTCTTTGACTGCCGTAAAACCTTATCTTGTTTTGCCATTTTGTGCAAATAATCAATAAAACACCAACATTTTATTTTTCTCTTACTATTTCACATAGCTTGAAACTTTTACTGCTTAGCATCCACAGATTTTGGAATTGTCCTCAAATGAACTGAATCTCGGATTGTGTAAACCAGGGAAAACCACATGCCACATGGGTGCTGTTCTAAATTGCTCTCTGAGCCTCCTTATTTCCCACCCTTCAATTTATGATTTCTGTGTTTTACCTTATTTATTTTGTTCTGCCCCATGCTGCTTAATTCCGTCAGTTCTGACGCATGTTGACAAATTGATAAGAACTCTTCTCCATTCCTCTTTCACTTGACTCTGTAATTTCCTCTCCCAATTTCTCTCACCTCACGTTTCTTACTAAAAAAGACTGCATAGTTGTCACTACTTTATTGTTTTAATTATAATAGACTTTTGAAGTACCTATATTCTTTCTGCTGCTTTAATTAGCTCACTTTTTTTTTATAGTTGCCACAAACGATAGACTACATATGAACAAATCCATGTAGGCAGTTGAAATAGAAAATATAGCCTGGATTTAAATTCAAAGAGGCTTTTTTTAGGCTTGATGTGTGTGGCGCTATCGTCATTAATTGCAAAGATATTCCATTCTATATTTAAATAAAGGGATTTGAGTCAGTTTCCTTCAGTTGTTGCTGTTTTTTGCCTTAGATCTTTCAGCTATTGGCTTGAGACTTGTCAGTCTCGTTGGACCAGTCCTTAACCCCTTCCATTCTACCGTCAGCCAACGCAACCTCGCTGGTGCTGCCGTCGGCCAATGGCCGACGCGGCCCTCGCCCGTTTTGCAGAAGTGCCGCACTTCCGCAAAATCGCGGGTGCAGTAGAGGGGTTAAGAGTATTTTGTCTTGTCTTATTTTGTTTGGTTATTTATGTGTGTTCTTTTGCAAAACAGTCCCTCATGCATTCAATTGAATGCATGAGGTACTCTTTTGCACGAAAATCAGTTTGGAACCTTATTTGCAAAATGAGGGAGGTTAAAGAAAATATGGCAACCGTTTTTATAGGAAAAAGACCTTTTGAAATCGATCCGGTTTTGCAGGCAAAAACGTGCACGCGTTGCATTGCTTTGAATGGCAACACGCAGGGCCGGACTGGCTACCAGGCAGTTGTGTGTGCTGCCATGCTGGGGGCTTATTTTGTTGATGGGGACCTGCGTGTGCAAAACGAAATTAGTTTTGCTTTTTTTATTTCAAATCGCACACAGGTCCCCATCAACCAAATAAGCCCCCACCACAGAGAAATTAACCCCTAGCTCGGCAGCACACACAACTACCCGGTAGCCAGTCCGGCCCTGGCAACACGTGCATGTTTGGCGACTCCCTTGCGGGAGCGGGCGGCGCCATGTGTTAGCAATTATTGCGCTCGCTCCCGGAAGGTAAACGCTGCCTGCTCTCGGCCGCACTCGCCCCACCCCCTACTTGCGCGAGGTGCGCAGGCTTGTTCTCCAGTGCTACCATCTGATTTCAGGTGCCCCCCTCCGGGAGTGCAGCTTGTTGCTTGCAGCAGTGCCTGGATGTGGGTATAAGTCGTTGCCGTGAAAAATTCCATGCCCACTTTTGACGGTCTTTTAACAAAAATAAAGTTTCCAAGAGGCAAGCTGGTCGTGGGACTAATAACGAGTGTCCTTATAGTGCTTAAAATCACAATTTTTCAGGACCTGGACTTAAAACCAGTGAAAAATGCAACAAGCACTGGAATGCCAATTAGAAAGCAGACAGCTGGAGTTTGCTTCTATTTTGATGTGGAGAGGAGCACCAGTGCTGTGTGTGGTGGCATCGCGCCCATAGGACAGAGAGTGCTTGGAGTCTGGTAATGGCTAGAGTTGGTGTGCACGGGTGGCATTGGAGTGGCAGCAGGGAATCACTGTGGGCACTTGAAACACTCATCTGTGCTGATCTCACCTCCCACATCCCATGATGCCCCCTCCGGCCTAGACACGAAGTACAACAGGCCATCAGTGGCGTGCCAGGGGATTGATCCTTAGAGGCGCAGCCTGACGTGTGAAGACTGGAAGGTTGGCACAGGGAGTGTCAGTGTGTGTGGCCTACGACATGCATGGCAATTTATACAATAAAATATCGTACACTCATCGGAACAAAAGTCTGCTAACTAAGTGGTGGATGCGTTCTTCTTTAATGCAAGAAGAAACAATTTAAGGATTTTGGGGGCCAGGGCCGAACATATTTGGCCCCTTTTCGGAACAGCTTTCAATTTATGTTCCGACTTCTGCTCTTTCATTCATGCCGTCTTTGGCCAGGTCACTGAGAGTGCACATGCACTAGTATCTTAGGCCATCGGACATCAATGAAAAAAACCTTCACCGCGGATATTGCCCTGTAACCACTCGGTGTCTCTGATCCCAGAGAAATGCGGGAGAGTCTCTATCTGTCTTATGGTCCCATATCTGAATTTTTTTTTTACCGAATCCACTTCCAGGCATGCGGCATTTTGGATATATCTGGAACTAGCAGAGAAAATTATCGTTGCATCTTGTAACTGTTCCTTGTTGTCTGCTGCTTTCAGTTGGTATTTGTTTGTTACAAGCAAAATTTGTTATAGTCATGAATTTGTGTTACTTCCGGTTGCACCCACTTAAATATGTGAAAGATCAGAGGGATTTTCACTTTTCTGTTTAATAAGGTAACTGGTTAAATAGATATCCCATTACAGTCCCTTTCTGTATACTTCCAGTTGTTTTACACAAAAAAAGTAAACACGTTCTATTAATTAAATGTGTTTTAATGCGAAGTGTACTGGGGATTTCTTTTTCTAGGCAACCTGCTTTCCCATGAAACAGTGTTAGTAACTTATAAACTGATCGCCATGCCCCCATGTTTAAAGATATTTCATATGTGTTTCTACTCAGCTGTTTTCTGTGATTCTGTAATTACACCATCAATTTTCTCCTATATCTGTTCACTCTTCGATTAGATTGGTACAAAGTTGTCCAGTCAGCAGTTTCAGTTGGCATCATTATTGTTTTTTTTTATCACTGTTATGCTTCCTATTGGTTACTTTAAATCACTGTGGGATCAAATAACATAACACAAGATATGTAGGACGTGAGCTTCACCGGGACAGCAGTGCTTCTGCTACATTGGTGGAGTTCGTTTTCCAAATTACAAGTCGGAAGTTGGGTATGCCTACGACAAGCTTATGTTGTTTTACATCCATCTGCACTGCTGGGTCCGACATTGTGTCAGAGAACCTGCCACTGTGTACCTGGGCAAGGTGGCAGGCAGGGTTGTTGCAGGGTTTCTGTACTCACACAGAACTGTGCACAGAGGAGTGGAACCTCGGCAAATTAGGATGTCCCAAAACTTACCTTAGCAACCAACTCACCCCTTACCGAGCTAGCTACAGTGTCTCATTGGACATATCAAACTCCCAATGTTTAGACAAACCAGAACATGAACTTACTGTACCTCAGGGTACGTGGGACTCATGAACACTCTTTCGTTATATTATCATTACGAACCAGAACATGGAGTAAAGAAGACACATGTGCATTTGAAATGTTTATTTACTAATGCCGTCTTCTCAGGCGCAGTATCTTAGATAATACAAGTATACTTATTATCAGTAGCAAAATTATCAGCATAGTTACTAAGACATAAAAAGCGAATGGTGACAGCATGTTAACATGCTGTAATGAATAAGAGTTAACAACACTTATATCTCACCCTCCCTAACACATATATTATATTATTAGCTAAGAAGGTCTCTTTGGGTTGTTTTAGGGCGGGCCCATACCTTAGTGTCCTAGCATGAAGGAATCACATCAGCATACACCAGCTCTCTCTGCATGTGCACCGCATCAAGTGTGTTAACAATTCTCGTGCAAAGCAATATCAATCCCGCCTCAAGCCCAAGTTGGCAAAGGCTGCACTTGTGTTATGACTATGAAGGCGTGGAGATCAGACCTCATAACAATTCCATATCGTGTTGCTCCTGAAACTTCAGCACTCTCCGTGCAGACATGGTTTATTAAACAAAACTGATATCAGAGCAATAACATATTATTCTCACATACACCACGGCAAACCACTAGGTTGAAAGCTAAGTCAACAATTAAGGGTCGTGTGCAGAAGTTGCAAGAAAGGAAAAATGGCGTTTAAATCTCAAATGTACCTATGCTAACTTAACACGATATAAGGATATATAGGAGCTATACAACACCCCCCCATGATCCGAGAACGGACTAAATAAGATAACAGAAGTGCCATCACATGAGAGCAGAATCCAATTATAAACGAGCATGAATAAAAATTCAAATATAAAAACTAATGCTAAAAAATAGCCCACAGCATAATGTGGCTCAAGCCAATAGGCAAGCAAAAATAAAATGTCTTGACCAAAAGTCAATAAAATCAAGGAAATGCTATCAATCAGCATGTCAATTTGAGGCAGTGTCTATGATAAGACTGTATATGAAAAGTAAGCTGCAACAGCCTCCAGGAGGAAGTCACTGTCCTCATCCGAAAACAGTTCAGCCATCCAATTTAAAAGATGAAAGGAACATACGTGATCTTCCAGCACCGGATCCTCTATAACCATCAGAGGACAGCTCGGTGGGTTTTCAAGAAAACTTTGTTCCAAGAAATTTTGCGCTGCCGACAACACATCCCAGGGACCCATTAGTCCATGTGCCACCGCCAAGGCCATAATCCTTTCGTCAGAACAAACCAACTCGTGAGCAATGATAGGACTCATCAGTTGATCAAAATCGACGTCAGAAGATACTGGTCCGCAGAGACACAAATCAATGGCCCAAAGGAAATCACAGGTCAGACAGCGAAATACAGGCTGGACACAGGTGAAATAGGAGAACCGAAAAGATAATCCAAACGCCGTGCTTAGAGTCGCTAACGGCAGTGTGCCATAGTAATCAAGCATGCGGTTGCGAAACCGCGTCAGTAGTAGCTGTGCGTGGTCTTGCACAGGAAGGGCATCCATATTTAAAAAGGCAGAAAACCACCAATGCGCCAGCCGCTAAAGCAAGTAAAAACGGGAACCCTCCAAATAAGGATGAAAAAATAGAATGGAAGAAGGCAGGGATGACTCCAAAAATCTTCTCAAAGGAAGTCACGAGACCACCGCTAACAACTTTAAAAAAATGTGCTAGGCCCGTTGTGGAGGATGCGTTAAAGATAGAACGGACCATGGCTCCGAAATGCAAAGGCAAATCAGTGTTTAAAAGAGCCTGAACCTCCGTACGGGTGTTAGCAATGTGAAGCACGAAAGTTTCACGGGCCGAGCTCAAGGCCACCTCTTTCCGGGACAATAGAGCTCTTATTCTAGCCATGCCGCTGAATTCTGCTCCCAAGGTCGGTATCTGTGGCCAAATGGAAGACTCCCTATGTTCACGTGTGGGAGGATAAAGAACATTTCTGCAGCAAATAACTCGCTCACTAACTGTTACTATGAAAGCTATACCTTTAATTAAACCACAACAGTTTTCATTATTGAGCATTAAATAACTACCATTTTCTAACAATTTAAACGTGGGGATGATAGCAGGAACTGGCGTGCCCTGTAAAACGCAAGCCATATTCGGTCGGTCCTTGTTACATGAACCGTGTAACTGTATGTGTCTGCACATTAAAGAATGATCTGGCGTCTCAGAACACTCATCCCCTGTTAGATAAACTTCTTGTTCATCCTTGAAACATCTGTATGTGTATGGGAGTGACCAGACCTCATGAAGAAAACCGCTACCTAAGGGTTCAAAACGACCTATTGGCACATATTTCATACAATTTGAAAACTTATATAAAGCAAAAGGCAGTGTTATTAAACCGTGGATAAGCCACGTAGCAGTAGTGGCTTCTGCCACAGAAAAAGGTAAAGACTCCAATCTTTCAATATGGAGCATAGAAAAGGAAGCATCACGCATTGAAAGCAAGCGTTGTTTGTCTGTCAAATTAAACGGTGCAAATAAAGAGGAAACGTTCATGTATCCCCAGGGAACTTTACCCATTTTCAGAGTCTGAAGTGTCCATGCAAACTGCATGATTGAACGTAATTGATTTTGACCATGGTATAATACAGACACTTCATCATGCACAATATCAACAACAGACGACACAATATTATCTAATGTGTAAATTCTAGAGGAAAGCACGTTAATGCTATTGTCAACCACTGCAAGCACTTTCTCAAGATTTGCCTGATCAATAGCCCTAAGGCGTGAAGCAGCCTCAATCTGTGAGAGTTTCCAAATTTCATTGTAAACACCATATAACCACCTTTTCGACCTGCCACTAGCTGGGCCTTTAATGAAATCATTCAAATCCACGTCTGCATTCAGTCTGGAAAGGTGATACTTAACCGCAGGTAAAGTTGAATGTTTCAGCCAAGCTTGACACAACTTGCCCACAGAGTAAGAGGTGACAGTATGACTCAAATCAAACCGGGGATCAGATCTAACAGTCTTAAAACCGTCAGTTATATTTAAAAACCTTTTTTGGCAAGAATCAGCACTACGGTGCCAAAGCAGCCAACCTCTGGGATTCATACTGGAAATGTTAAAGGAGGAATTAAGAAGCAGAGCCTGTATATCTTTAATGGACAATTGAGTAAAATTACTCCAATCATCATATTCCTCCAACTCCGGGAAAGACGGGGTGTTTAACCTTTTAGATGTAGCCAATCCAAAGCATGTGGTCTGGGAAATGGTTTCATTTAAAAACAACATATGATTCGGGATGAGACATGCACGGTGCAAAGCCTCAGTGCCTCGTACCTGCCAGGCCCTTGAACCCCAAACTGATTTAAGGTCGATTGTTCCCTTCCATAACTCATAGCCCCCAGTAACTAATTGATCTAGGAAGGCCTTCGAGTACAACAATTTTGTATCGGTAAGTCTAACCTTGGACAGTGGCTGTTTGTGAAATTTAAAATAAAAGGACTCGGGATTGGACTGGTTAAAGTCAGTGAAATAAGTATACTTTTTAAGAAACGTTTCTGAACTCCCTTGTGTAGGAGCTGGGCAATGTTCCCACTGAGTAAAATTAACAGCCTCCCTTCGGGAAGATGTTTTGTGTAAGAAGTGATTGCCTTAATGTTGGTAACAGAACAATTCACCATAATTAGCAGATTCTAAATATAAATCCTCAGCATCAAAAGCAGCATAGTATTTCAAATCAGAAAACAAACTTTCCACAGCATTAACATCCCAATCATCAGAACGAATGTTTTGTTTCACCACATCCCCCATATTAACTCTTAGTACATTAGGAACATTAACGACTTCCGTTGGGCCATGAATCTGAAAACGAACTGCATCCCACGCGATTCCATCCAGAACGGGCCATGCTGTGATGTTAACCAAAGTCAAGTCTCTTTTTAATCTGTGTGTAGAATGTGAAGAGGAAAGTGGGGCCAATGTTCCATTTAAATGAGTAATGCAAGTTCTCTCCTCGACATAGTGTCCATTCATAATCCGAAAAAAATAAAACACAAAACCAATTGACATAAAAAGGTAAACCGAAAAAAGTACCAGCCAAATGTATATCCAAGGAGGAATCAAAAAATGTTTTTTAAACCGGCTAGCATATACCGCAATTTGAGAGGGTTTTTTCGAGGCAAGGGAAGCAGAGTCAAATGAAAATCTGGATTCCGTGGCTAAACGAGCTTGCAGGTCAGGCATGGACAAATCAGTGGGGTATGTATAGTCTGTATCATCCATGTTAGTTCCGGGCGAATTATTTAATAATGGACTGGAAATAGCAGGTAATTCGATGGCCACTTCAGGTTCAATATTAGAGGCAGTGGGCATAATTGAATTTCTCACAATGGAAGGACAGGAAACAGCCGGTGTCATGCTAAGAAGAATCGGCCACTCTGTGTATCTTGACATTGTCAATAGAAATAAACCTGTTTTCCTTACGACCTGGAAGTGGTGGTAAAATGACTGTTCTTGTGCCCTTCACTCCAAGCACTGGGACTGGAGCTCGATAGGAGGGACCAAACTCTTTCTTGTTGTCGATCTTCTCACGAACCAGTTCTCCAACTTGGGGTAGCCAGCCAACTACCGGGATCTGCAACGCATCATCCGAAGTGGAGGGCAAATGTTCCTTTGCAAGACTGTCTCTGGTCTTTTGTAGATTCTGTAAAACATTGCAATGTTCATCTGCGTCAAAGGAAGTGGCGCGAACCACAGAGTCTAGACCGTCAAGGTCAGGGACGTACATCTTGATGCCAAAGAGCATTTCGTATGGGGTCCGCCCACCCAGAGACCTTCTAGGGAGATTATTAAGAGCACGCTGCACGCCATAGAGGTGAGCCAGCCAGTTTCTGCCAGTGCCTATAACTCGGGCTGTCAAAGATTGCTTTAAATCACGGTTCATTCGTTCAACTACACTATTACCCTCAGGTCTGTAGGGTGACGAAAACTTGACTTGGACCCCCATCGAAGTCATGGCATCCTTATACGCCTTAGAGGCGAAAGCCGGACCCTGATCCGAATGGAAGGTACCACAGGCAAAAATCCCTATAAAGATACGCAAATCTCTAATGACAGTCCGTGAATCAGCGCTGCGATGTGGCCATACCCACACAAAGCGTGTGCATGAGTCAACTGCTACTAAGATGTACTTATACGCAGTCTCAGATGAAAAAGGACCGCAGTGATCTAAATAAACACAGCCTAGCGGTTTATTAGAAATGTACAACTGAGTCTGAGGCGGACGCGTAGCAGTTGAAGGTTTAATCTGCTGGCATATGTCACAAAGAAGGACATAATCACGCGTCTGTTTGTACAGTCCCCGCCACCAGAAACGTAGTTGTAATTGAGTTACAGTGGCCGAGACGCCCGCATGCGCAGACGCCACACCTTCATGAGCCGCTGTAATCAAGTCTGTTCTGCGATCCGAGTTGGGAATCAGCCGTTCCCCAACATCAGGAATTGTCACAAAAGGAACCTTTTCGGGACTTAAGTGGTATTTATACTTCGAAGGGAATCCCGCAGGATGTTTACTTCCCTTCTCAGAGGCAGCAATCGCTGCCAAGATGTCGCTATCAATCTTGGTTTTAGACCTAGTAACTGCTGCAACTAAGTATGTAGATACTGCTGATTTCGCTGCTTCATCAGCAAGCGAGATGCCAACAGCGTGAACTCCTACGCGCTGATGACCGAGAGTATGAATCACATAAACGAGTGGCAACAGAGCCTTAAGCTCTGCCACTCGAACCCAGATCATTTTATGTTTTATTGTGCTACCCTTGGAATCATGAAAGTCATTTTGAATCCAAAAGAACAAGTTTTCATTGTAAGACTGGACACAGTAGTAATAATCACTTACAATTAGAGTAGTAACACTTGGATCTGCGTACTCCAAAGCTAGTAATAGAGCACGAAGCTCTGCCAATTGTGCGGTGCAATCGCCCAGGGGCAACGTGTGTACCTCCCTGGAAATGAACTCATCATTCAACATAGCACCGACCACAATGGCGCATGCGGAAACGTAGGCATGTTTAGAGCCATGCGCAACCTGCGCCGACCCATCAGTGTAAATGATGCAATGGAAGTCCTCCAAAGGTCGCATCGCCAGAGGAGCAGGATGAACGAATTCATACTGCAAGTACTCCTGCGACCGTAAGGAAGCGTCAAAAATAAACATGACATCCGTGGATGACAATGACGCAGCCCACTGAATCCACCGAGGGCGCAAAGCCTTTGAATTTGGTACACTGGCTTTCGTGACTGCCTCCAAATGAGGACAGGGTGTTACCACTAGCATGCGTTTCCCCTGTGACAGAGCTCGTTCTTTTAGAATTGCCATCTGTACAGCAGTTAAAACTTTTTCCACTGTGGGAAACCGCATCTCAGCCGAAGTGTACAAGTGTGACTTGTAAGCGATAGGTACTGTGTCACCTTCATTAAAAGTGAGGTATGTGAAACCCACCGTCCCAGGAATTATTCTTATTACCAGGTTGGTGTGGTTATCACGAGTCAGTAAATATTTAGAAGCGAGCAGATCAGCCTGCAAGGATTGCAAAATGGCTGAATGCTCAGGCAGCCAGCATGATTTTGAGAAAGTTGGTTGTATCAAAGCATACAAAGGCTTGATACGCTGGGCATATTCCGGAATGTAAGTCCTACCGAAATTCAAAAAGCCCAGTAAAGACTGTAATTTTTTCAGTGTTGTTGGAGCGCGCAATTGTGGCACTTCTCTAAGAAGTGAGGAGCCAAACCTCTACCTTCATTGTTGAGCTCATAGCCCAAAAACAACACTGTGTGTTCAGCAATGTGCGATTTTGCAAAGTTAAATTTGTAACCCATGTCTGCGAAGTTGCAAACAACAGAATTTACACGACACAGATGCTCCCAAATATCGTCGTCTGTGAGATATATGTCATCCACATACGAAAAAGCATCAGGGTCGAGTGCCTCCAGAATAGAGACAATTCGAGCGGTAAATATACCAGGACTATTCTTGTAGCCCATTGGAAGACGCCGGAATTGCTTTTGGACTCCAGCGCTCGTATAACTGGTCCATTGGGAGCTAAAGCTGTCCAATCTGTGGGCATAAAAACCATTGGATATGTCAAGCGTTGTCTTGAAACGCTTACGCACGAGACTATCCACTAGGGCAGAGCCGTGGGTATTCTGTACTGCACAGTTATGGCAATGCGAGTTTAAATGCCGGTAATCCAAAACCAAACGATATGATCCGTCAGGTTTGTTCACAGTAAAAAGGGGATTATTCATCGGTGACACACACGTTTCAATAACTCCCTGATATTCCAATTGTTCAAGGATTTCCGCGACGGAAGATTTTGCTTCACGCCGAATGGGATATTGAGGTTGAGGCTGCGGCTGAGACCGCAACGGAATTTCGTGGCAAGGCGACAATTTATCCCAACCACATTGGTTACGGTACAGAGCCGGCGCGAGAGCCCGAGCCCACTCTTCTGCAAAATGCTGCGCATGCTCTTTCGAGACAGTGTTCGCGAAACTGGGTAGGATCACCTCCTCCCCTCGCGGCGCCGCGAGCACAAAAGGTGGGGGCCAGTCAGCCTCCGAAAGTAAAATATCATATGTAGAAGACAGATTCTCCCAAAATACACCTTTAACGGTACGCTGTATGTCACCTTCAATTAACAGGACAATTTCATATAGTCTATCAGGGGGAGCAAGTCTCGTATCCGCTGTTTCTATCAGAACGTAGACATCAGTCGCTGTCACCCTCAGTAGTGGACGCAGCGCCTCTCTGACTATGGTTATCTCCGCCGCGCTGTCCAGCAAGGTCAGAGCCCACGTCAGATTCCGAAGCCGCGTTCTCACTATCTGTGGCATATCGATGCGCTGTTAAGGCTGCGACTTTCTTTTTCGCAAACTGCGGACGCCTAGGCGTAGAATCCTCCTGCTTCACTGCGCCGTCCGTCTGGCGGGACTGACCACGTCCTTGTTGGCCACCACGTCCACGTCCACCCCCTCCTCCTCCACCGGTCTTCGGAGCCGATGTGTCCTGAAAGGAACGAGGAGAGCGTTGATCAGAACCCTGAAAACGATCAGGCGATTTAATCATCGCGCGGTCGCGCAAATCATAAACTTTTTCGGGTGGCGCAGGAGCTTGTATTGCAGGAAAAGTACCCTGAGTCTGCGTTGTCTGCTTCCCCTGTGTCTGTTTTTTAGGCCAATTTTGTTTCTTGGACTTGGGCTGGGCATCTGTCACTGCAGATTGTCCCTGTGGTTGTTTTTTCTCCTTTACTGGAAAATATTTTAGACCTCTACTTGTGCGGCCAATCGTTTTATAAGCGGCCACTACAATCTTTGCTAACTGGCGGGGTTTGTCGGCATCGGGCAGAGCAGCCAAAGCATTCGACACCTGAAAGTTAACTGCATCTCCTTTAACATTGGAGAGAATGAGATCACTTACAATCTCAAAAGAACCACACAGGCGCATACCCAATTCAACCGCTGCCTCTGGACCGTGATCATTCTGAACACGTCTAATGATTTCAGGCAGGGCAGTCATAGACGGGGTGCCGAAGCACCTTGTATAAACTGCCGCAAATGTTTTTCCCCAGCTATCACAGTCAGCAAGTTCAGGAGTAATATCCTTCGGTAGAGTAATCGTTAACATTCTATGTTTATCAGCAGGAGTAGAATTCGGAAAAACCGCCTCCAGTTGATCAAACTTCTCTGCTAGCCAGAAAGGGAAGTCATCGTTGTCAACAGGACGCGCACCAAAAACCGAATTTACCATCACTGGATTGAGACGCATTCCGCCTCGTTCCATGGGAGCGGCCGCACCCCCCTGGGGACCACCAGGAAGATGTCGACCGATGTATTGCACCAAAGCACGAATCACGGAAATGGACACTACATGTAGCCTGCGAATTTCTGCCAGGGTACAAGCCCCGTGATTCGGGTGCGGGGTAAAGCCACCCAACGCAGGCCAATTAGTACCTGGAATTGAGAGTGGACCTAACCTCGCAGGGGACATAGAGTGGGGGAGGGCGCCATCAAACCAAACTCGATGCTGCCAATGATCAATAGGTATTTCCAATGCCCTGTACGGCGTATATTCAGCCGGGACATCCGAGGCGGTGTAGGAGTGGAACAAACCAGAATTAGCGTCCACAGCCGGAAACGTAACCCAAGAGTAAAACAACTCGTAAGGAAACGCCGGATCTGCACATACCACGAAAATCACAGCCATCCCATCAACTGGGACCTGGTACGTCTGAAGATGGTTGCGTACCGCTACGCGACTATGCTGCGCAATAGCCACCGCTGCCGCCATTACAGAATTGGAAACAAGAAAACACAAAGAATACTTTGTAGCACAACTGGGTAGTAATTCAAAGAAACCGTTTAGGTAAGAATCAAGCTTGAATAAAGACCTATTTCAAAAAATAGGTAGGTTTCACCAACACCCCGTTTTCCGGAAACGGACGTGAAGGGGTTAAGGCATGAACGATAAACTACTCGAGTGTCATGATATAAGACCACCGAAACCGTTGGGCGCCATGTTGCAGGGTTTCTGTACTCACACAGAACTGTGCACAGAGGAGTGGAACCTCGGCAAATTAGGATGTCCCAAAACTTACCTTAGCAACCAACTCACCCCTTACCGAGCTAGCTACAGTGTCTCATTGGACATATCAAACTCCCAATGTTTAGACAAACCAGAACATGAACTTACTGTACCTCAGGGTACGTGGGACTCATGAACACTCTTTCGTTATATTATCATTACGAACCAGAACATGGAGTAAAGAAGACACATGTGCATTTGAAATGTTTATTTACTAATGCCGTCTTCTCAGGCGCAGTATCTTAGATAATACAAGTATACTTATTATCAGTAGCAAAATTATCAGCATAGTTACTAAGACATAAAAAGCGAATGGTGACAGCATGTTAACATGCTGTAATGAATAAGAGTTAACAACACTTATATCTCACCCTCCCTAACACATATATTATTATATTATTAGCTAAGAAGGTCTCTTTGGGTTGTTTTAGGGCGGGCCCATACCTTAGTGTCCTAGCATGAAGGAATCACATCAGCATACACCAGCTCTCTCTGCATGTGCACCGCATCAAGTGTGTTAACAATTCTCGTGCAAAGCAATATCAATCCCGCCTCAAGCCCAAGTTGGCAAAGGCTGCACTTGTGTTATGACTATGAAGGCGTGGAGATCAGACCTCATAACAATTCCATATCGTGTTGCTCCTGAAACTTCAGCACTCTCCGTGCAGACATGGTTTATTAAACAAAACTGATATCAGAGCAATAACATATTATTCTCACATACACCACGGCAAACCACTAGGTTGAAAGCTAAGTCAACAATTAAGGGTCGTGTGCAGAAGTTGCAAGAAAGGAAAAATGGCGTTTAAATCTCAAATGTACCTATGCTAACTTAACACGATATAAGGATATATAGGAGCTATACAACAGGGTTACAGTGACAGCTGTCATCTTGTACTGTACACTTTGCCTCTCTTGCTGTGCGACACCTTTACCCGCAAGGAGCTATCATCAGTGAAAGGTCCTGATCCAGAGAAGTGGGATCCAGTGGGCTGATATATACTTGCCGTGACCAGGCCGCCCATCACCTCCTTCAGGCATGCATGGTGGTGCAAAGAACACTCCTAGGCAAATGACAGTCCACTAAGGCAGTGGGCAGATTTAGGAAAGTGGTTTGCCAATGAGTAGCCAATCTATAATCAAGTCAACAACAGCTTCTCACAGCTTGGATGAAAAATAGCTTCCATATATCAATACTATATACAGGCAATAATCACAAAACAAGCCTTGGCATAGCCAATAGATGTTTCTTTTGGGACCTTATAAGTATTTAGTTATGCAGCACAATGTCCTTACTGCAACAACATTAACTGTTGCATGGCTAAACACTTGTAAGGACCAAAAGGCGAGACTTATGGGCTATGCCAATGCTTGTCCTTTCTGTCATTCAAATTTAAGATGCGCATGCGCATTCGTTAGCAGACAGCGGCGTGAACGAGCAGAGGGAGCCCCGGGACGCCGCGGACAAGGTAAGTGCATTTTATTTATTTTTATGTGCCCATTTAATTAAATTAGGTATGTAGGGGAGGGGGGCATGCCGCGGGTAGTGGGGCTACGTGAAGTGCGCAGGTGGGTGTAGTTTCTCGCCCACTTTGCGTAGCTTCGCGTAGCCCCACTACGCACACTACGCCCAGGGTTACTGATGACATCACTGATCACATCATCCAGTGAATGTGGTTTGCTTTGATATTTAAATATGTATTATAAATACACTACTTTGCATTGAAGAATGAGTGGATATATAAATATAAATGTGTGGATGGTGGATTTAGTAACAGTGTCTTTGATTGTTTCCTTGACTAATTTGTAGAGTCTCACTATATATAATGTGTAGTTACTAAACTGTGTGAAAGTCTTTATTGCTTCGTCTTAATTGCTATCTTAAAGACTATATTTGTTATTGGTTTCTTAACTGAGTATTTGTATGGGTAAATGAATGTCTATATGGTTTGGTGGGGGGTGTGTGATTGCCACAAAAAGTGTGAATAGTTCATTCAGTAGGTATATGAGGTTAAGACTACATGTTATAACAGTTGTTTCAGTGAGTGTATATGTTTATGGGTGTGGTGGTGATGAAATATTTTCTCTCAATGGTACATCTCCATTAAACTTGAAAAAAAAGGCAGTGTATGTGACAGTTATATCTAATTAAGTGTGCCTAAGACTTAGTGATTGTATGAGTCACTATATGGATAACTGTATACTTGCAATAGTATTTCATAACACTCACTGTGAGTTACTATCTATATAAATAGATGAAGTGGTGTTTGTATAAGTGTGTAGGTGACTAAATGTAAGTATAATCAATTGTTTGCATAAGTCAGAAGGATGTCTTTATAAGTGAATACAATGTGTGCTGGTGTGTAATGTTGAAATAGGCGTATAAGTATATTTGATAGTGTTCTGTTGATTATTCAATGCATATAACACTGAATCTATAGGTAAGTGATTAGATGTGTGTATAGTTCTATGAATAACTGAGTGGGTGTTTAGAAATTTCTATTGGTGTGTCAATGGTTTCAAATATGGCACTTTCTATTTTACAGTGAGTGATGAAAGATTATACTAGTGTGTGATGAGGTGTATTTCATTGTCACATGGATGATGTCATCAGTGATGTCATTTGAGATGTCATCAGTGATGTCATCAGTGATGTCACTGACCATGTCATGAATGATGTAATATGTGATATCATCAGCAGTGGATTGCGGGCGCGCGAGTTATAGTGAGTACAACTAACTATAACGGGGGAATTTCAATGGTTTTGTATGAGTAAAATGTCAAGCTAACTATAACTGGTGTGAAACCTACGTTTTTTTCAGTGAATATATATATATATATATATATATATATATATATATATATATATATATATATATATATATATATATATATATATATATATATATATATATATTCTCACACTATTCCTCCAGCTGGAGAAACAAAACGGGTCGCACTCCACAGGTCATTTTGCAATTTTTTTTATTTTTTCTTACATTCTCTTGAAGTTTAACAGGGGCAGTTCATTACAGATCATTTGCTCATTACTATGCTTATTTACATTCAGTTGCTGAGAAGGTCAATATTATACAAAAAAGTAAAGTAAGCCCATTAGAGGGAACCAATTTGTAGGAACTTTGAAGTTTGCCAACACACATGAGTTTTAACGAATAGAAACTGAATGTAAATAAGCATAGTAATGAGCAAATGATCTGTAATGAACTGTATTAGTAACATGAAAACTACATCTCCCAGAAAGCATAGAGGCGCTGGCAAACCCCAAACAGGAAGTGATGTTGTATGTAATTCAGTATAACAAGGAGGGTGGGTGCCAAGTGGTCGGTTGATCGTGAACAAGGTATTGGAAATACCGAAACGCGTAGATCGTTACAGCTGCCCCTGTTAAACTTCAAGAGAATGTAAGAAAAAATAAAAAAAATTGCAAAATGACCTGTGGAGTGCGACCCGTTTTGTTTCTCCAGCTGGAGGAATAGTGTGAGAATTGAGAGCAGCGTGGTTCAGCTGCAGGGCGCCGCACCCGTTCTGAGCACCATATCACGGCGAATGGAACCGGAGAGGAAGTTATATATATATATATATTCACTGAAAAAACCATAGGTTTTACACACGTTATAGTTAGGAAGTAGCATTTACAAAACCTATGAAATTCACTGAAAAAACCATAGGTTTGATACCAGTTATAGTTAGCTGGAAATTTTACAGATATAAAACCAATGAAATTCCACGTTATAGTTAGTTGGACTCACTATAACTTGCGCGTGGAATGCACTGCTGATGACATCACATATTACATCACTCATGACATCACTGATGACACCATCCTTGTGACACAGTGACAGACCTCCTTTCACTGTAATCTAACCCTTGAAACACATATTCAAAAATAGAAACTAAAATTTTCAAAAAAATGGAGATACCCATACCAGTTACAACAACCAATTCAATAATTCCACCATCTATATACACATGCACTAATTCACCAACAGTTCTATATAGTCACTCATACATATATTCACTAATCATATGTAGTGATACACCTACACATCCTGTTACACACCGACAGTCATCCAAAAGTTATTCACACACATACTCACACATGCAAATAAACTATTGAACATCCATTTATTTGCATAAACAGCTATACACACACTACCACTTTACTTCTAAGGAAACTTACACATACTTACTCTCTTAAAAAATCACTTATAGAAACACATACTAATTTAAACAGGAACTCTTACAATCCCTCACTCTCACATATACTCACTTATATACATCAATATTCACATATACTAGATTAAAACATATGTAGTTACTGATAAAGACACTAATAAGACAGTCATTCACTCACTAACACAGACATATACACACTCATCCACCCATACAGTCCTGCACATATGCTGTCTTCAAAACACATACAAACAGAGACTCAGTCATTCTTGCATCTATGTACTAAGTAATACTCCCACCAAAGCATGCAAACACTCATACTGATACTAAGAAAAACATCTAATCACCTATATACATACACATGTACCTACTCATCAACCCATGCAGCCACTTATACACAAAGTGAAACACTAATACATATATTTAAATATTTAAGCATTACTCACTAATATATGTATTCACTAAGATATTCAATAATATATACATATATAACACATATTTATTTTTCAGAAAGACACACATTCACTGGATGGTGTCATCAGTGATGTCATGAGTGATGTAATATGTGACGTCATCAGCAGTGCATTACACGCGCAAGTTATAGTGAGTCCAACTAACTATAACGTGGAATTTCATTGGTTTTATATCAGTAAAATTTCCAGCTAACTATAACTGGTATCAAACCTAAATTTTTTCAGTGAATTTCATAGGTTTTGTAAATGCTACTTCCTAACTATAACGTGTGTAAAACCTATGGTTTTTTCAGTGAATTTCATTGGTTTTTAAAATGCTAATTCAGACATATCTCGTGTATACAACCTATACTTTTGTCAATAAAGTTCTGGCAATATCTTTTTCAGAAACAAGCCGTTTTCTTCACTGTTCAAGTTGCATACAGACTCCTTGTAAAGCGATACAGAATTAGAAAGTCTGTACCTTACCTTTTTTTCAACGCATTAAAATTTGCCTGTAAATAAAAATAGCCTTTCTAAACTTTCGTGCACGACCCGGTGTGCGCACTCTCGGCAACAGTTCTCAATAAAATGGATAGCGCATTTCCAGGCTTTCGTGCGCGACCGACTGCGCGCACCCGCCTATATATTTCGTGAAAACTTTGCAATCTGAACTTATTGAAGTTCTTCATAGACCCATAAAAGAACTTATACTACGTCAAAGAGACTAAACCTAGGCTTCTTTTTTAATATCATGAACATTTTCATTAAATGGAGCCGAATGTCTTTTTAAACTTTCGTGTGTGACCGAATGTACACACCTTGGTATTTTAAAAAAATATATAAAAGGTTTTATACTTTAACAATTGTATGCTTGAATCGAGCTCAGAAGATATATTAAATCCGGATATGTTTGGATTTACTCCTTTTCACGTTTTGAAACTTTGCTGAATTAGACCGCTACTTCCAAATGGCGTACGTGACCAGATACTATCACCGCGTACACGTCCTGAGACGCGCATGTGAAGTCATGTGACTTGAAAACAACACTTCCAATTGGTTCTTAGTAGTTTCTATTCTGCAATTTACACGGAGGACTCCACCCACTTATCTCACTATCTTTTCTACTCTCAAAAGAGAACAACGTTCAACATCTTTCGAAAGACTTTCTTTTCACGCGATAATGTGAAATACTGAGATTGTTACAGGATTTTAATCACTTAGAAGCCTTCCTATTATGAAGGTTTATCTCCTAAGTCTCTGATTCTCAAACTGTGCAACGCGGCTCCCCTGTGTGCCGTAATGAAGTGCTAGGGGCGCCGCCCACACTCTAGTGTGACTAACCATCTATAAATTCCACAGACATCTCTACCCTGTTATCTGCAATTGTGAGCAAAAGGAGCTGCGCTACGCCCCTGTGAGAGGCCTCACTCCCACTGCTGCAACGGCTTGGCAGTCCTCCAGATGCACAGGAACAGCCCCTCCGATCCATTGAAGTTCTCTGTCGTGAGAGGCCTCACTCCCACTGCTGCAACGGCTTGGCAGTCCTCCAGATGCACAGGAACAACTCCTCCGATCCATTGAAGTTCTGTGTCGGTCTCAATACCACTTACGAAATGAAAATAAGCACTGAAGAATATTCAAGCATGTAGTACTCCTCCTGCTACAGCATACAAAATGCATTCTATTACCTATAAAAAAGTCAAACACCCACGCTACAATCATATAGAACACTTCCTCTAAAGAAGCCTGTGAATAACTTTACAATGCTATATTAAACAATGCCATGGTTCTTGCTTTTTAATTTTAAAAATCTTGCAATCTTTCACAAACCCAATACTCATGGCTTCTTTTTCGTGACAAAAATCTTGCAATATTACATACCTACATAGAATAACAGAAAAAACATAACACTACAAAGGCCGAACACTCTACTAAACGCGGATTTGTAACCTATGAGGCAGATTTATGTTAACTACTTCATACCCAGATATGCACCAGTTAATGTGCACCACAGTATGCTAGTATGCTAGTGCTCCGTTACCCATGGTGTGCCACATTTGAAATGTGGCGCACCATGGTACAAAAACACCATACATGCGTAACACATCTGTGCTCAAAAAGTAATACATTGCTAGAGTTGCATCGCAAGTGTGATGCAGCTCCAGCAAGGCTCACCAATGCACTATATTCACAATACTGCGTCAATACCTACGCCTGCTTCAAGCACATGCACAGTTTTGAAACACCATAAGTCTGAAAGTCACTGAGTGAAATATCATGCATTACAGTCAGCCACTTTCAAGACGCATTCCTTCAGAGGAACACTTCCTTATGGTGCAGGGCTTTAGAATGTGACATATCTCCTAGATCCATAACGTTGTAAATATGGTACATTATTTCCACTGTCATTGTATTAAATAAACTGACGAAATTGTGGCGCAAAGAGACGCAACGTCAACGTAAAGCTGCTACAATGTGTTTTAAAGTGCCCTTTAAATTACAACCAACACTCTCTTTGAAGAGACCCCTCATGTTTTTTTAACACCTGTTAAGTCCTACCATGCTCATGACAGAGCCGCTCCATCACGAGCATTGCCTCAGCTGTCCCCAGAATAGACCAGTTTTGTCATGGCCTTGCCCCTGTGCTTGCACAGCACTAATATTGTACCTCCATGACACGTTCTATTGACTAAGCAGAGCCATGAGAGAACCACTGTATCATGAACAGATCTCAACCTTGGCTCATGAAGGAGTACCTCTATCATGAGCATAGAAGTACCACTCAGCCCCCCGGCCCCCTAATGCTGAGGCAGAATTGCCACTGCAGCAAAGGACTTAAACTCCTGGAAAGAACAACATGTAACATTTAATATAATTTCCCACCAATGTTTTCATATATCAGTGTTGCTGAACTCACTCAGTAAAATGTCGCTCATTTCATTAAATCACTTTTAAAGCATGCCTTATAACAATGCACCCAATCCTATGTGGAAGTGCTTATATTAAACATGACATTGCTTTAAGCAGGATAGACAAAGAAATGACACAGTGATGTAAAAGTTTCTTTATTTTTTATACTTACCTAAAAAATAGTAAAAAAGTAAAGTACATTTCTTTTAAAAACGTAGTACCTGTGGAAGAAAAGTAAAAATAAGATTATAATGTACATTTCATAAAATAAAAAAAAGTAGGAGTCAATAAGAGAGAGGCAGAGAAAACTCTCGGATGTTATTAGTTGTACTTACCTTATAAATATAATATCTGTGGAAGACAGTAAAAAAATATGTTTTAATACATATTTCTAAATTCAATGTAACAAAATAACTCAAACAACATATTAAATGGTTTATTTTTGCTGTCCTCAGAATACATTGATTTTCACTATAAACAGTGATTTCAATATTAATCATCATATAACAGCGGGGAAAAAAAACCACAATCAAAATGATTGTGTTTAAAAAACCCATCCAAAATCTCCATACATATTATAAATACCTGAAAAAAACATATTCTAAATGTTTTTCTCAAATTCGCAATTTCTTGAGTAAGCACACTACATCTTCCACAGTTACAAACTAATTAAACTATACGACCTATTTTTAAATATATCTCAAAAAAACACCGTGCAAGTATCTCCTATAAAAATCTATCTTAAGTATACATTTTCTTCTCTCATACCTTTCCGCATGGCCAAATTGTATAAGTTAACTCATTACCTTTTAAATACCTCTCCCAAAAACTTGCGTCCATATATGTACTAAAATAATTATCTAAAGTACTCATTTTCTTCTCTCATATTTTTCCACATGGCCAAATACTATGAGTTAAGTAGTTTTTTTCTGAAATTTCTTAATCTTAATCTTATCTATTCTTTTGTGAACCTTTACAGTAAAAATGTGTAACATGCTTTATACCACCAAACATTAACTAAATTTCTACCTGATGTTATCACTATACCAAACACAAATTTCATTTATAGATTTGTAGACCCTCAGTCACATGATATTTGTAAACAAGAAAGTTTCATATCTTTACAGTATTAATCTTCCTACAGCAAGTGATTCTACTGAAATTTGGGTTCCGAAAATAGCAGATAGGAGTTAGTTAAGGCAAAAGGCAAACGTTTCTTAAAAGTCAATTGGGTATCATTGCAAAGCGTCCAGCCACTTCCACACTTCAAATAAGCTGTATAATGTCCTGATGATGTGGAAGGCCCTTCATGAAAAATAATGGCTACAGTTACAAATGTTCTTCTAGAAATAGATACTTGAGTAGCCACAAAATCTTTTATTAAAGTTGACAATTTACTCCCATCAGCTCTGCATCGTTGAAACATTAATATTACATATTGTCCATATCTATGGATAAATAAAGTTGATAACATTTCAGACTTACATTGAGAACAGACCATGTTCTGATGCGCATCTTTAACTAGTTTATTAAAAGACACTTCTTTACAGTCTGGTAATGTTAAATATATAAATCTTTCACTGTGTATATCAGTACTACTTGAAAATGAGCAATTATCACAATTATGTTCCCATTTATAAGAAAGGCCAAAAAGATTATCAATATCTACACCTTCATCTTCCAAAACTGTAAACATATACATAATAAATTCCTGACCTTCTTGTTGAATATTCTGTGAAAATTGATTTACTCCTGCACATATGTCTAAAACATTCCTTAGTTCTGAAACACTTCCTACTTCACTTTCACCACTACTACATTTTTCAAATATAGAATTTAAGGAATAGCAAAATGTTTGCTCCTGATTTTCTACAATCTGTTCCCTAACATTTTTTAGAAAAAAAACAACATTAACTACTACATTTGCATAACAGTTGACACCAGACCTGTTTTCAAACTTAATTCCAACAATCTCTTCAATACTAACCGTTTTCTTATGCCTACCAACAACAGCTACATCTTTTTTTCGTCGTTTCTCAACTACTTCAGCACATTTCTCCTCATTTTTCCTTTTCTGACCAACCATACGCCTTTCAATTAAAGGATATTGAGGTAAACTTGGAGCATATTCTCTTCTTAACCTATTATACTCCTTCACACAATTTAAATCTGCACTAATCTTTGTCTCATCATAATCAATTAAATAAAGTCCACATAAAGTTCTAACTCGCGATAAAGCAACATATGCCATACCCTCTTTGAATACAGTGCTTCCAATATTTACCAAAGCACAATCTACACTTAAACCTTGAGATTTGTGAATAGTCACTGCATATGCCAAACAAATTGGAAATTGCTTCCGACGGACATATAAGTCTTTCACAAGCAAAAAACGATTTGAACAGCGACTAATTTGCTGAACTTCCTCAATTCCATCAAATTTTATTCTTAAAAAGTCAATCTCATCTCTATTTGTATAATTAACAAAACTAACAACATTACCCATTGCTCCATTTACCAATCCTCTTTCTACATGTAAATTTCTCCTTAAAATTATCCGACAATTTAAACATACATACAGATTTTTATCTAAACCAGCAGTTTTAGATATACTTTTTTGAAGAGAATCCAATTTTAACTTCAACTTTTCAGACAAAACAATAGTACTACCTTCATGCTCTATTCTATCTTTAGCTTCCAGTTTCCTAATTTGTTGATTTTCTAAATTCAACATTTTCTCATTAAAAACTGAACATTCTTTCACAGTTGGCATCAAGCATATCACTGATTTATCTGCTACCTCTTTACTATATATTTTCTCAGGTACATTATCTTCATTAGGAAACAGCTTGGAAAGTAATCGTGTTCGTAGAGTGTGTTTCGCATCTTCAGTTAGTTTTCCAATCCTGATATCTTGAAGAATATTTCCATATTTAGTATCCTTTGCCCGTCGCATATTTTGAATCAGTTCAGTATATTTGAAATGTGACCATATATTAACATTTCCAATACTGCCCAGGCACTTTCTAGTCTCCTCATGCGTAACAGTTTCAAATACAGGTTGTCCTTTCACTGGAGTTAGTTGGAGTAGATCTCCAAAAACTATGACATGTTTACCTCCAAATAACACATCATACTCTGTCTTAAGTATCTGTTGCATTCTTAAATGCACAAAAGCAAGCATTAAATTAGATACCATGCTTACTTCATCAATAATAAGAAGTTTCATTTTTTTAAGCACTCTAGAAACTTCAAAACAAGCTTCTCCAGATAGCTTGTGATATTGTAATTTATTTTCATGTTCAACTGGCAGCATCAGTAAACGATGTAAAGTAATACCTTTAATATCATGTGCTGCCAATCCAGTTGGAGCAGTAACAACACACGACAGTGTTGACTGAGTTCTTTCCTGTAAATATGTAGTAATTCCTTTAATTAGGAAACTTTTACCAGTTCCAGCTTCTCCACTTACATATAATCGAATACGTTCAAATGACATACATGAGCAATCTTTTCTCTCATGACGAAAGCCATGCTCAATGTGCTCTGTCACTTCATCATATATCTGTCTTTGCTCAATATTAAATTGCTTCTTTAATTCTTCTAAGTTGATTACTTCCTCTTGACCTTGCTGCATTGCTCTTTCCACCTCATCCATGGCAGTGGCTGCTTCATTTTGGATAATTGGTTGTCCCAGTGGATCTTGACTTAATGAAGCCGAACTTTGACTATCTTGTGAACTATCTCTACCAATCTCCGCTGCAATTGTCACTTCTTGCTCTATTTCATCATTCAACATTTGCAGATAATTACTAAAAACAGTACATTCAATACTACTTTTAGATGCGTTGAATGAATCTTCATAACTATCAAAGTCCCCAACTAGTTCCTCTTCTCTACGCCATGGTTTAAAGAGTTGCAAAAGAGCAAAATAGTAAAATTCTCTTTTGTCAGGTGTTTCGCAACTCAGTTTCCGATGATTAATCAAGTGTCCTTTTCTTTGCTTCACCAGACATCCTTCTTGTCCAATTACAGCATATACACCTTTATCAATGTTCTCTGTAACATTCCTTTTAAAAGTGTAGTTTTGAAGTATTTCATACAAACAAATGTTTTCTAGAAGAGTACTTCTATTTGGATAGTATGTATCCAACATATTTGTTTTCAGAATGTCTGTAATGTTTGGTTCTTTCTGGGCTAAATATTCAATTTCTTGCACAGGTTTTAGAACACGGTTTCGTGTTTCTGCAAGACCCAAACTCACCCAGAGAATAGTCCTTGATTTAGCATAAAGACTTGCTGATGATAATTGATCACAACATTTATATGCTCCAATTTCTCGATGAGACAACATCTTCAAACTGTACGTATACAATTTTTTGCTTAGGCTCTTTTCATGAGAAATGTCTTCCCACATCTCCTTCAGTTCCGTCTTTTCAGATTTTGTGATGTAAGACGTTACATATCGAGCCACAGCAATAGAGTTGTCTGCAACATATTGTATGTCCATGTTAGCATTCCACATGGACAAAATGACTGGGTTATAGTCATTTATATATTTGGATTCTTCACCTCTTCTTAAATTGTACGTATTTTTAGGTGACCTTCTTCTACTGTTATATCGCAAAGATGACATCAAATTGTTGACTCTTCCTTTTGAAAGTACCGGTCGTGCAAATCCAAAACGACATTTGGTGTAGAATTTACTCTTTGATTTGAATTTTCGCCGACAATATTTTCCACAACGATGACTTTGAAAGCGTAACACTTTTCCTCTTAAGTCCTTTGTACTATTAGGTATGTCACAAGTGGCATACTGTTCAATAAAAGAGAGTACAGTCTCATCTGAGTCTCTTCCAAATTTAGGAGCATCCTTGATCCATAACAGCATATGAATATGAGGAGCACCTCTTGCTTGGTATTCTTTTCTCCAAAAGAAATCCAGTACTTCACCAAGAGGCGGATTTTTCTTGTTTGTAAGAAAAGACATCATAGCTTCAAATCTATGATTAAAATATCTGCAAACATTAACCGGATCTAACAAACACAGTTCTCCGGGTGTCTTGTAGTTTATATTTTCTATGTTTGCATTCGCCTCCTGAAGAAATTGAAGTAAATCTTCCCAAGCATACTCTGCACAGCTTAGAGTTAAAAACCATGTTGGTGCTCCTAAGTTTCTAAGCATGCACTTCAAATCTCCATGACGACGGTACCAATACTCATTAGTACCACGCTGACAAGCCATTAAATTAATTAGGTGTGAATCCAAAACACTATCTTTCTGTTGCACTTTATCCATAAATTCCTTTGCTGAAATATTATGCAGATGAACTCCACTTTTTAAGATATGATTTACTGCATAAGAGAGACCAGATAAGTCACTCTCAAACAGAAGATGAAACAAATATGGAATGCATTGGCGAAACCTCGGATCTTCTGCATATAATCTTGTTGTCCGGTATTCAGATGCAGGAATCTGCATAGGTCGATCATCATATCGTGTACCTTCACCTGTAGGGAATAACTGTGGGAAACAACGACCTTCCAAACTTTCTTCCCACACACTAATAGGATTTCCTTTCGCCTTTTTCATCTGAAATAATTCAATAGCATTCCCTATTGCTTCTTTGGAATGCAGTGGATGAACACTGTAATGTTCATAAATTTCTTCACTTCTGGATAAATCAACTTTTTCAATTTGTCCAATAGACAAATCACTCTCCTCTTCTTCACTTACATCTTCTTCTTCTACGTATACATCTTTATAGTACTTATTGTTTTGAACTAAATACAATGTTGCCTTTTTGACTTTTCTAACATCCACTAAATCTTGCCAGATTTTCTTACTCTTTGTAGGTACACCATTAACTAGAATAACTAGAGGTTCCTCTTCTACATTTTCAACACCAATTGTTTCCATATTTTTTTTAAATCAAGTGGCAAATATACAACTCTACCCTTTAATCCTCTTTGTAAATCTGAAGGATTTAATTTACCAGTCTTAGGCTCCATACGAACAATAGCCTGAAAAGGATGTACACATTGGATCAGAATAGTCTCATAAGTATTTAAATCCATCAATTCTGATGGAATATTTATCAACTCTAGATTATTATGAACAGCTCTAGCAGGCATTTTATTTTCATTTAATTTATTATAACAATATTTACGAATACGTTGCTCAAAACCCAAATCAAAATAGTTTTCCACCAACAAATAAGTTGCAAAATCTTTCCATTGACCATTACTTTCATCTTCACTTTTTAAATATAAATCAACTAACCTAGTTTGACTTTTGTAATGAATGCGTCGACAACAGACACAAGAAAAATGTGGTTTCTCACCTGCAATTACCTTAAACTTTATTATTTCCTGTTCAAAATTTTCAATATTAACATGTCTAACATTTTCTAACACATTTCCTTCTATAATTATATCAGTTTCTGCATTACCTTCCTCTGGACCAAAATAACTTACCTCAATTTCTGCACAAATCTTCTTAACATCTAATTCACATCCATACAAAAGAGCAGTATTTAACTGTTTAAGTTTAAGTGCTGGACTTTTTGCATAATACAACTTTCTCACCAATTTTCTCATTTTAGTATGATGCACTGCTAACATCCTGAAGTGATGAAACACACTCTGGCATATTTTTTTAGAAAGACAAGCCAGAGAATGACCTTGCAGACCTATTTTTTCTCGCACTCTGCAATGATCTAATTCTTGCAACATAACAATTTTTTTTCTAAGACTTTCTTTAGTGTACTTACGTAAGAAATTGCGAAAGAAATCAATTGAATCCTGTCGTACACTACAAATGCTACTACAATTCCAACTGTAAACAGGAACATTAGCACGTCCCCCTGAAGCTTCTCCAGCCATCACCTCTTCTGCATTTCTAACCACAATTTTCTCTTTCTCAATTACACATCCCTCCTTCACCTCGTATCCTCGACCACTGGTGTCAACTGCATACAATAAATCGTTACTTTGAAAGTAACTCTCTTCATTAAAAAATGGTTCAGACGTTGAAGTATGCATCCACTTCCCAGAAAACACTTAAAAAAAATTACTCCTATTTATGTGTCTCTTCCATTTACTTTTAGCTTTTAAAACTTGTATTGCCTTATTTAGCGTATTTATTCTATTAAGTACTAAAATAAATAATTTTCTTTTTGTCTCAAACGCGCGCTCAACAATACCCTCTATATATTGTTTCTTCTTAAGAAAAGCAGATCTTCTTTTTGAAACTTTCTCTTTTTGTAATAAATTCGAAACTACTCTGTTGTAAAACATACGCTTCCTGATTTGGCTAAATTGATTCATCCGAGTTTTACTGTACAGATTTTCCTGTCTCCTGATTCCAGAAACATTTTTATCTTTGGTTCCATGTCTCCTTCTCGATACTGGTATACTTTTTTCCTTGTCCACTTCAATACTAACATTTTTCCTTCCACATATTGCTCTCAAAAACTTTTTGGTTTGCTTACCAGGAGCACTCTTCTTTTTATCCGTCCTATGTTCTTTTGATACTTCTTCAATTCCTTTCTTCTTCAAATTGTAAGTCCGTTTATAGAGCTTTCTTTTTTCAGTTCTGGTCGGCATCTTAATTTAAGATTTTGATGAAATTCTCAATCTGTAAAACACAAACATAACAAATATTATAGTTGACTACTAGCATATAACGGTCAAATTTAAACCACAGATTCATTTTCTAAGTAGAATTAAGAAAATAACAGAAAGTCTCTGAACAGAGTAGGAAATCCTGTAGTGAATGTTGGTTCTTAATTTTATCACACTCCATATCTGTTTTAATATTATAGACAATTTTTAATTCTAATTTTTAAAGCATACAAACAGTACACTTTTTTCAAGAACTATGGGTCATCGTAGATGTTTTAATCTTTTTTACTACAATCTCTTTTACACTTCATGAGAACATGTCTTATCACTCTCCTAAAGCACATCAATGACGAATAGGACAAGAAAACTGTCTTCAAGAATGCTTTACTATAAAAAAAAATGTATTTATTGAAATCTTCATAATTTTGTAGAACTTCCACCATTATATCATCAGGGACTTCTTCAAGTCCAAAGTCCTCATCTCCTTCAACCATCTCTAAGTAAGCGGAGTCTAAAGACATGTCCATAAAAAAAATGTTTTCATCTATTTCCTCTTGAAAGACTGCGTCTAAAATTTCCTCCATCACTTCGTTAATGATTTCAAAATGAATTTGTTTCTCTTCTGAGGAATTCTCCATAACTAGACTCAGTTTATTCTTCTGTATCCTTTTAAAAAAATATAGAGACTAAATTATATCTTTTTTCATAAATGTATAACTTAAAAATACCTTTACTAATTTTTAAACTACATATATTTTTATAATTTCTAACTTATTAACTCTATATATTTTAAGATATCACGTTCCTCTTCTTTTGAAAAGAAATTGGCAATATAACCCTAAACATTAACACTGATATTTTTTTTCCATTAAATAATTACTGTTGTTAAAAGACATTTTACTGTAAAATTTCTTTTTAGATTTTCTAGATATCACAAATATTGATAATATGTAGAATTAATTTTTAGAGACCCATTTTTTCAGTTCACCAGTACAAAGAGCTATGTAAACTATATGCACTCTGAAGAGAAGGCTCACACTATACAAACCATAGCATTCACTTAACAGATTACTACTTCTCACAGAGACAGTTCCTTTTATGTTTCAACAGCATACTCACCATGTAAAAGTCATAGCATATACAAAATGTCATACTAAGCATGAAGAACAACCTCATAATAAACCTCTGCATGAATATGTAAAACAATGCCTATACATAGTATAATCACAGATATGCAGGAAAGATACCCATCACACCTAGAACCATATCATAATACCTCTTTGTAAATAAAGGAGAAAAACTGCCAAACATAATGCAACAAGATTTCAAAAATCATGAGCACTTCACAAGATTTAAGTAATGGAAACATGAAAGAATATACTCCAATGATCCGTAAATCTGAACTCCATCAAAAAGAACACATGCACCAAGCCCATTAAAAGATAATTTCAACTGTCAGTGGAGAATATCTCAAAATACATATCTAGTATAAGCAGATACAACCCATGTGAATAATTCAAGATAAAATCATATTCCAAAATGAAATTTTACAAACATTTAAAAAAATCTTCTCCATTATTTTCATGTGCACCCAAAAAAATTGCCTATGCAAAAATACCAACTCACCTGAAAAAAAGAATATAATTACTCAAATTCTGTAATTCAGAAGGCACATTGTTGCTTTTCAGCACCAAACACTGTAAAAAAGAAAATAATAAAATTTAATTAACTTATTACAGACTTATTTCTTACACAACATAGAGCCATTATAGCAAAGAACAAGCATAACAGATATATTCCCCAAGATTCTCTATCATTACAATAAGATACAAAATGACTCATTTATGAAACCATTGCGCCACAGATATATCACTTTTTCCCATGTTAAAACTCATGCACCAGCGACACAAGGCCTTCATAACTAAAAGCCCATGTGACGGAGAACAAGTGCATAGACAGAAAATACAGGGCCACCCATGGGCATATGCAAGCAGTACACCTGCACAGAACCACCAAACCCCAGGAGCCACCATATTAATATATATCCTTAATAGAATAATCCACTAAGGATGCATACATATTTGCGTAGCGGACCATGGCAGGAATTTGGCGTGCTCTGCCTCTGTTCCACTTCCAAACACCTTGATCCACCCCCCCCCTCTTCAGTGGGCTGCACGCTCCGCCCAAACCCCCTGTTACAGAGCCCCCTGCCTACGCTCCCTGCCCAGGGCTGCCATGACCCTATACCCGCCCCTGGAAAATGTGTAAGACACAGCAACAGTAAAAATCAAAGAATAGGCAACATGCAGAAAAACTACACAGTAGATAAAGAAACGAGGGGCTTATTATCAAGGGGGTTTATCTCCACTTGTTTGGCTTTAAAAGACAAGAAAGCGGAGATAAAATGATCTCCCTATTACCTAGCTGTCGCTAACACCAGTTAGCGACAGCTAGTAGGAGATAGCGTCCATCTTGGGCCCCACTTTGCATGTCAGTGATATTTATCACTAATGACATGCAAAGTGGGCGTGCCAAGATGTTAGCGACTGGAAACAGTCGCTAACATCGCTATCTCCTATTACCAACTTTTGAAGATATTCGTGCTAGGCGCGAATATCTCCAAAAGCTAACACCTGCCCTGAGCAGTTCTTAGCCATGTTATCCAATGGGAGGTGGATAACATGGCTAAGAGCATTAGCTCGGTAATGCATAAATATCGCTGACTTTTCAGCGATATTCATGCATTGCGGCCGTTTTTTATCGCATTTGCGATAAACCTTGGTAATACCAAGGTTTATCTGCGATAAAAATTACCGCAGCGCAGCGGTACATTTTTGTCTCCAACCAAGCAATAGCGATAATTATCGCTATTGCTTCATAATATGCCCCCATATGTTTAAGATAACCCCATTGAAAAACATGTAGTAATTTTTTTAATCTGCCATGCATCTAGCCCTCCACGACCGCTTTGGAAACTCCTGCTCTAAACCTTTACATTTCATTTTTAAAACAAACGCACGTTTTTTTTCAAAGCTGCATATTAAACGCCTAAACATATATTTAGTCGTCCACATGCAGGCACTTTCAATTACATGACTTATTTAAGTGGAATCCCTGTAATGTTGCATATCTTTCCAAAAATACACCAGTGCCTATTATTATAACGATTTTTTTTCATTCTTCATCAGTGATATTATTTTTTACATATAATGAAAATCACTATGACTTTTTAAACGACAAAGCTTACGCGGTAAAAATCACTCTGCATTTGCTTCCCTTTAAGAATGTAGTTTATCTACCCCACGCATGTGAACCTTGATGTTTTCATCTGGCAGCGAATTCCGGCCTTGAATCACAAGACATGAACAACAGCCTTATTGTCACAAAAACAAGTTAGTGTAGCATCTGTTCGCGAACATATCTTTCACTTAGCTAATATTCACAGACAACACCATTCCTTATAAAAGAGTGGCCTTCCTTTACAATTTACTGAGGTGACTCCCTTAATTTTAAACACATCCTCCACTTCAAGACACGCTATTTTTTTTATAACTACTAACCAATGGTTTATTGACCGGACTGCCAAAAATTATATCAAGTCATTCTGCTACTATTCACTCCATGCTCTGCGACCTATTTCTGTGGACTTCCTGTTGAACTGCCAGTGCTGCGACGTTTGTGTTCCCATCTCGTTTATTTCAAAATGGATGTCCCTCCTGTCTTCGCAAACAAGCCGGAACACTTAGAACTATTTTGCCAGAAGATGCTTGACTACTACGGCATCTTAGCACTCTCGACTCTGAATACTTCATATCGATTATCATTTCGATATTCCTATTTCACCTGTGTGCAGCCTGTATTTCATTGCCTGAGCTGTGATTTCATGTGGGCCCTGGACTTATGTCTCTGCAACTTGGTACCTCCCGAAGTGAATTACAATCATCTCATGAATCCATTAATTGATCATGAACAACTTTGTTGCAACGGAGGGATTATGGCCTTTGCAGCGATACAAGGAGTTCTGGGTCATTGGGATATATTCGCAGCGGCGCAAGATTTCCTGACAGGCAGCTACATTGAAAACCCACCGTGCTGTCCTCTGATGGTACTAGAGGCTCCGATAATAACAGATCATGAATGCTGCTTTCCTCTTTTCAATTGGATGGCTGACATGTTTTCGGATCATAACAGTGACTTCCTGTTAGAAGCAGTTGCTGCCTACTTCGCCTATACAATCCTGGGTTGACTGTTATGCAAGCCATTGACGTCCACATTTCGTTTTGCCTCCCTATATTTTTCACGTTTTCTTGGATACTTTCTTAACATGAACAGACCTATTGGCTTTACTAACAGTGGACATTATGATTTCCTACTGGTTAAATTTTGATCTTTTATGTGGACTAAATTTTTTTTCTTCAGCTACTCGATTTTGAACTTTATTTTTTATTAAAGTCTAATCTCAACAATTCTATTGTATATCTTATCTTATGTTATTTCAAACGTACTCGAACCAAAACTTGCTAATATATGCTACATGTGCCCTAATTAATGTGTAAATATAGAATGAGTTTTTTATAACTGTAAACGCCATTTCGCATTTGAACTGCTTAATTCCGCCTCAGACACCTCTGATCATTTAATTTTCCATAAACTGAAATATTTTGATTACATACATGCACCTCTCGCCATTTTGTCCGTTTTGGCGCGTTTTTTTTCCCTTACACAATAGCATAACAGAAACGTGATAGTGCTTCGCATACAGAGAGCTGATTGATAAAGACATAATGTCTAACCACTAGCATTTTCATGTATCGTTCCTAAACTGAAAGGCCAGAGACCTTCTTCCATTTATTAAAATATAATATACTTCCTCATAAGAGTGTATAATTAATTTTGCAAAACCATATTCATTTTTCATCAACTATACCGTTTGTATTCTATGTACTACTGACTATACCGATTACTTTGTTTTTTGCAATGTCTCTACTCGTATTAGATTAGAAACTTGCCTTGAAAACAGTGCATTTCTGAATAAACATTTCAAATCTACACGTTCTCTCTTTTAATCCATAATCTCAACTAAAATGATTGTATACTGAAACAGTATTCATGTGTTCCACGTAACTTCAGCTGTACTAACTTAATATTTTCTTTTGTCGACCTGATTTACTCATACTAGAACCCACAGCCCTATAACAGCCCGTGAACCCTTTCATAGTAGGTCGCGCACCATGCAGACAGTTGTACCTCTGTAAAAAAATAATGTATTACTCTTCTCAAGCACCGTCGCAGTTCCGCTCCACTCAGTGTTAATCACTGCTCCCACGCTTCTACAGACCAGACGCTATGTCGTATTTCACTCCTTATCACGCTTTAATCTCCACAATAACAAACACTTCTCCGCCAGCCACCAGAGAACAGAGTGCACATGCAGAGGCACTAAGTAGTGAAATACAACATACCCTCTGCTCTATGGAAACAACCGAGCGGTAATTCTGAAAGAAAACATTCACTAGCGCTTCAAAAAAGCATTTAAATTATATAAATAGTTTTTTGAAAACGTTCCAACTACTTTGATGCGACTATCTGTGCGTGCCTCCACAGCAAAGTTCCTCAGCCCGGACTGAAGGCAGACACAGACAGACACACACACAATAAGATAACACAGGGCAACGGAGACGGAAAACAGAAGAGAGATAAAGATGCAGTCAAACAGCAGGAGTGAGAGAGATATTTTTATACTCCGTTTGGTACCTCAATTTACGAACACATTTACTGCACAAATCTGTGTACAACCTCATGGTCAGAACTTTTCATTTTATTTTACTCGACCACCTGCCCTTCTCACCCTACGCCCACCAATGCAGGCCGCGGCCACAAACCGCACTATAATTTTGTCGTCTGACAGAAACTTTAAGAATTCATTAAACATTACCACTTTTTCAAGACGGTATCACATGTAATATACCAACTTTTCATTTTATTTCACTCAACCACCTGCCCCTCTCACCCTACACCCACCAATGCAGGCCGCGTCCAGAAACCGCACTCTAATTTTGTCGTGTGACAGAAAGTTTACGAATTCATTAACCATTAACATTTTTTCACGACGGTATCACATGTAATTTACCATTTCTCTCTCTATCTGCATTATCTGTCTCTCTGCTAATATCATTTTTTCACTTCATAAACAACTTCTCTCATTATATATAAAGGCTTCAAAATCACACAAATAATTACTCTTTATATTAAACATATTTTATACTTCATATTTCACATTTAAATTAAAAATAGTTTTAGAAATACAACACATTATGACAGCCAAAAATGAGTTTAGTTTCAAACTATGAGGAAAATCAATCATTGTTTGTGAGTAAACCATATTTTATGGTACATGACAAAACAAACAGTTACAGACTTACCTTTACCAATGCTTTGTACGATGTACAACAGTGACAGTCACAAAATAGATATTCGTTTGACGGAAGTCTCAATTATGCTGCTATCACTGCAACCAAAATTCAACATACTCTCACCTAGAATTGCAATAGTCATATCCTCTTCAGCAACAAACTAGTAGTTTGTATGGAGATTATTTTGAATGTTTGTCACACATAAATTAGATTTTCTACAATTGTACTTTTTATATTTGTGGGATCGTGCAATAGATAGTATGTTTATGTTTTTGTATCATTACAGCATCAGCACTTTAAGTCATATGGTATTAGAAAGTTGTTTACTTAGCTATATGTTGATCTCTGTGTACTGTCACTTTATAATCATACATGAGGCTTCATGATGATTTTTGGATGTACTTATGGACTAAAACCTCTTAACACAAGCATTTTACAGCACTACAGCAGTTTGTTTTATAGTACTTTGAACTGAAAGGGCACATTGCAATGCATAAAGCACTAGCACTTTAAAATAACATATTGGAGTATAACATCAACTAATCAGACTGATCTGTGGAGTTTTTACATGCTACCATAATTAATATTTATGTGTAAGATTGTTTAGATATCTGTTGTCATATTGGAAGGGTCTAAGTATCAATGATCAATGTCTGCATGCGCTCATAAATACAGCAGGCTCGTAAAAAATTCACAGGAAGGATGCCAATATGTATTTGTATTATAGAGATCCTATGGATGTTTTGAATCGGATATTTTAATATGAGCATGGAACATGTTTCATATTACAACAGAATCACACTATTTGAGATTATTTACACATTGAAGTAATCATAGATATGTTAAACTGAAAGTATTGCTTTTTTAATGAACGCTAGCATTGCAATCTATTAATTGTGAGCATGTAATGGTTAGTCTGTTGCTGATTGCGGTGTGCATTGCACTGCCCAATCATACACTGGTGTTTTGTAGTCACTATATAAAGAGAACGAATGAGGCAGCACGTCATGTGATGAAGACCGCGCTTGAGCGGTCAAACCAAGTCATGCAAGGCACTGGCCTGGAGTAGACTATGTGCTAATCTTTGTTCTGAAATAAAGCACCTCATATTTAACAACAAATGCCTTGTGGTCCGTACCTGTGAGGCCACATCAAGGATATGTGGTGATCCAGGATTGTGTATGTTTATATATTTATATATGTATTTCCTACTGGGGGTCGCCAGTAGGTAGTTATAGTTAGGATATAGTTTCCATAGGAAAAACTTTTTTTGATTTGCCAATATCTTTAGCGTCATTGACGAATCTTCACGAAATTTTCAAAACTAATGACTAGCTCAGGTCATCTCCTGTCTTAAAAGTTTGGGGGTGATTCGTCAAGCGTAGGCCGAGAAAAAAGGGCGGTCTCAAACGCTTTTTCACTATGTTAATTTCCATGGGAAATTTTAGACAAAGCTACAGCCCGAACTGCTGTACGGAATTACACCAAATTTGTCAAAAAGGTAGGTCTTGGTCTAGAAAGCGTGCTTTTTTAAATGGTGTAAATCCGCTCAGTATTTGCTGAGAAATTAAAAAAACAAGAACATCGATATCTGAGCACTGAGGAGGATTCACAAATACTCCTGAGCATGAGCTTCATTTTGATTGGCTGTCAACACTCCAAACGAGGAAGTGTTAGCAGCCATCTTGTGACTCGGTAACCTTGGTAACAGTAGAAAAACGACACCCTGACCCGATAGGCCTGCTCAGGGGTCCCACAAGCACCCACAGGGCCACAAAAGCATTTTAAAAAATGGCTGAATTTGTGCTGGGTGCATGAACCTGGCAGAGAAAAAAAAATATGAAGCACGGACTCCGGCGCCTTATTTTCTTTAAGCCCCTGGGTGGGCCAGGTCCCAGGGGCAATGTGCAATAAATTAGAGGGGGCTTCGCCCATTATATGTGGGGGACACGCAGCCCCCCACAGCCCCAGGGACTTGAAAAAAAATGTGTGGGGACTTCTGCCCCCCACGCTGCCCCAGGGACCTCCGCCTCCCCGAGCATGGAATATTATGGATGGGGGCCTCACAGGCCCCCCAAGCCCCAAGGACCACCACCGCGGGGCTTAAATTAAAATTATAAAGTGTGGGGGGCTCCTGCCTACACTGCCCCGGTGACCACCACGTCCTCAGAGCATTGATCATGAAGCACGGGGGTCATGCAGCCCCCCACAGCCCCGGGGACCACCATCTCCCGGTTGCTTCAATTATATAAAATATGTGTGGGGAGGACTCCTGCCCCCCACACTGCCCCAGGGACGGCCACCTCCACGGGGCCTGAAAAAAAAAGCATGAAGGCTCATGCCCTGTCATAGTAAACTACTTCTGCTTTGCTTGGTGGAAGCGAGAACAGGAAACTGGCTCTCGCTTCTGAGAAACAAAGCAGATTGCTTTTGTGCAATGGGTGCTGCATGCCATCAGCTTCCCTTGCCCAAAAGCAATGCCGGCTCCTGCAAGAGACGGGGAGTTGACAGGGACCATGGGGGCATTGGGGTTCCCCCACGGTCCCAACTTCAGGGCCAGCCCCGGGGGTTGAAGGTCCCGCGGGATCAGAAGTGGCCTTGCTTCTTTCTGTACTTCTGTTGCTTCTTTCTGCACTCCTCTAGCTTCTTTCTGCACCCTTTTTCCCTCTTTCTGCACCTCTCTCATCACTTTCTCCACCCCTGTTCCCCCTTTATGCATCTCTGTTGCTTCTTTCTGCACTTCTCGTGCCTCTTTTTCCACTCCTCATCCCTCTTTCTATACCTCTGTTGCTTCTTTCTCCACTTCTCTTGTTTCTTCCTGCACCTTTGTCCCTTCTGTCTGCAACCTTTAAGCCTCTTTCTGCATGCCTCTACCCTTCTTCTGCTCCCCTCTTGCCTCTTTCTGCACCTCTGTTGCTTCTTTCTGCATTTCTTTTCTTTCTTTTTAAAAATCTCTTGCTTCTTTCTGCACACCTTGTGCCTCTTTTTTCTTCCCCCTTTCTCCATTTCTGTTGCCTCTTTCCCCACCCCTTCTCCCCTTTATGCATCTATGTTGCTTCTTTCTGTACCTCTCTTGACTCTTTCTGTACCTCTGTCCCTTCTTTCTGCAACCCTTGTGCATCTTTCTGCACTCCTCTATCCTCTTTCTGCCCCCCCTTGTATCTTTCTGCACCTCTGTTGGTTCTTTCTGCACTTCTTTTGTTTCTTTGTGCACCTCTCTTGACTCTTTCTGTACCTCTCTTGCCTCTTTCTGCACCCCTCTAGCCTCATTCTGCATCTTTTGCTTGCTTCTGCTCTCCTTTTATGTCTTTCTGTACCCCTCCTTCGGCACCTCTGTTGCTTCTTTCTGTACTTCCCTTGCTTCTTTCTACACTTCTGTTGCTACTTTCTGTACCCCACTTGCCTCTTACTGTACCCTTCTTCCCTCTTTCCTCTCTTGCCCCGTTCTGCACCCCTGTTACCTTTTTCTGCCCCTCCCTTGCCTGTTTCTGCAACTCTCTTGACTCTTTCTGCAGTTCTCTTGCCTCCTACTGCACCTCTGTTGCTTCTTTCTGCACTTCTCTTACCTCTTTAAGCACCCTTGTTACTTCAATCTGCACTTCCCATGCTTCTTATGCACCTGTCTTGCTTCTTTCTGCACCCCTGTTGTCTCTTTCTGCACTCGTCTTCCCTCTTTCTGCACCCCTCTTCTCTCTTTGTCCAACTCTCTCGCCTCTTTCTATACCTCTCTTCCCTCTTTCTGAACCACTCTTTCCTCTTTCAGCACCTCTGTTGCTTCTTTCTGCACTTCACTTCCTTCGTCCTGTACCCCTTGTGCCTCTTTTTGCACCCTTCTTCCCTATTCCTGCATGTCTCTTGGTTCTTACTGCACTGCTTGTGCCTCGTTCTGCATCTCCCTTGCCTCCTTCTGCACCCCTGTTGGTTCTTTCTGCACTTCTCTTGCCTCCTTCTGCACTGCTGTTGCTTCTTTTTTACACTTATTTTCTTCTTTCTGCACCCCTCTTGCCTCTTTCTGCACCTCTGCTGCTTCTTTCTGCACTTTTCTTTCTTCTTTCTGCACTTCTCTTGCTTCTTTCTGTACCCCTTTCGCCTCTTTCTGCTCCTCTCTTGCCTTTTTCTGCAGTTCTCTTGCTTCTTTCTGCACCTCTTTTGCTTCTTTCTGCATCTTTATTGCCTCTTTCTGAACCCCTCATGCCTCTCTCTCAGCTCTGTTGTTTTTTCTACACTGCTCTTGCTTCTTTCTGCACCTCTGTTGCAAATTTCTGCATCCCTCCTGCCTCTTGTTGTACCCCTCTTCCCTCGTTCTGCACCTCTCTTGCCAATGGCTGCACACCTGTACCCTTTTTCTGCACCCGTTTTGCCTGTTTTTTCAACTCTCTTGCCTTTTTCTGCTGCACTTCTCTTGCTTCTTTCTGCACCCTTCTTCCCTTTTTCTACATATCTCTTGCCTCTTTCTGCACCTCCCGTGCCTCATTCTGCCCATTTATTGGTTCTTTCTGCACTGCTCTTCCTCTTTCTGCACCCCACTTGCCTCCTTGAGCACCTCTTTTGCTTCTTTCTGCACCTCTCTCTCTTCTTTCTGTACCCCTTTTGCCTCTTTGAGCAACTCTGTTGCTACTTTCTGCACTTCTATTGATTCTTTCTGCAACTCTCTTGCTTCTTTCTGCACCGTGTTGTCTCTTTCTGCACTGCTGTTGTCTATTTCTGCACTTGTCTTTCCCCTTTCTGTACCTCTCCTGCCTCTTTCTTTACCTCTTTTGCTTCTTTCTGCACCATTCTTCTCTTTTTGCATCTCTCTTGCCTCTTTCTGCTGTTCTCTTGTCATTTTCTCCACCTCTCTTGCCTCTTTTTCCACTCCTCATCCCTCTTTCTATACCTGTGTTACTTTTTCTGCACTTCCCCTGTTTCTTCCTATACTTCTGTCCCTTCTTTCTGAAACCTTTAAGCCTCTTTCTGCACCCCTCTACCTGCCTTTTGCTCCTTTCTTGCCTCTTTCTGCACCTCTGTTGATTCTTTCTGCATTTCTTATCTTTCTTTCTAAAACTCTCTTGCTTCTTTCTGCACACTTTGTGCCTCTTTTTTCTTCCCCCTTTCTGCATTTCTGTTGCCTCTTTCCCCACCTCTCCTCCCCCTTTATGCATCTCTGTTGCTTCTATCTGTACCTCTTGATTCTTTCCGTACCTCTGTCCCTTCTTTCTGCAACCCTTGTGCATCTTTCTGCACTCCTCTATCCTCTTCCTGCTCCCCCTTGTATCTTTCTGCACCTCTGTTGCTTCTTCCTGCACTTCTTTTGTTTCTTTGTGCACCTCTCTTGCCTCTTTCTGTACCTCTCGTGCCTCTTTCTGCACCCCTCTAGCCTCATTCTGCATCTCTTTTGCTTGCTGCTGCTCTTCTTTTATGTCTTTCTGTACCCCTCTTGCCTCTTTCTGTACCTCTGTTGCTTCTTTCTGTACTTTCCTTGCTTCTTCCTACACTTCTGTTGCTTCTTTCTGCACCCCACTTGCCTCTTACTGTATCCTTCTTCCCTCTTTCCTCTCTTGCCTCTTTCTGCACCCCTGTTGCCATTTTCTGGACCTCCCTTGCCTGTTTCTGCAACTCTCCTGCCTCTTTCTGCAGTTCTCTTGCCTCCTACTGCACCTCTGTTGCTTCTTTCTGCACTTCTCTTACCTCTTTCTGCACCCGTGTTACTTCAATCTGCACTTCCCATGCTTCTTTATGTACCTGTCTTGCTTCTTTCTGCACCCCTGTTGTCTCTTTCTGCACTCGTCTTCCCTCTTTCTGCACCCCTCTTCTCTCTTTGTACAACTCTCTTGCCTCTTTCTATACCTCTCGACCCTCTTTATAAACCACTCTTGCCCCTTTCAGCACCTCTGTTGCTTCTTTCTGTACTTCACTTCCTTGGTCCTGTACCCCTTGTGCCTCTTTTTGCACCGTTCTTCCCTAATCCTGCATGTCTCTTGCCTCGTTCTGCATCCCCCTTGCCTCCTTCTGCACCCCTGTTGGTTCTTTCTGCACTGTTCTTGCTTCTTGCAACACCTCTTTTGCCTGTTTCTGCAACTCTTTCCTCTTTCTGCACTTCTCTTACCTCCTTCTGCACCGCTGTTGCTTCTTTTTTACACCTATTTACTTCTTTCTGCACCTCTCTTGCCTCTTTCTGCACCACTGCTGCTTCTTTCTGCACTACTCTTTCTTCTTTCTGCACCTCTCCTGCCTCTTTCTGCTCCTCTCTTGCTTTTTTCTGCAGTTCTCTTGTTTCTTTCTGTACCTCTTTTGCTTCTTTCTGTACTTTTCTTGCCTCTTTCTGAACCCCTCGTACCTCTCTCTCCAGCTCTGTTGTTTTTTCTGCACTGCTCTTGCTTCTTTCTGCACCTCTCTTGCTTCTTTGTACACCTCTTCTACTTTTTCTGCACCCCTCTTGCTTTTTTTGTACCTCTGTTGGATCTTTCTGCACTGCTCCTGCTTCTTTATGTACCTCACTTGCCTCTTGCTGCACTTCTCTTGCTTCTTTCCACATCTCTGTTGCTTCTTCCAGCAATTCTCTTGCATCTTTCAGCACTTTTCTTCCTTCTTTCTGTACCCCTCTAGCCTCTCTCTGTACCTCTCTTGCCTCTTTCTGCACCCCACCTACCTCTTTCTATACTTCTCTTGCCTCTTTTGGTACTTTTGTTTGTTCATTCTACACTGCTCTTGCTATTTCTGTACCCCTCTTGCCTTTTCCTGCACCACTCTTTTCTCTTTCTGCACTTCTCTTGCCTCTTTCTGCACCCCTGTTCCTTCTTTCTGCACCTTTCCTGCCTGTTTCTGCACCTCTCTTGCCTCTTTCTGTAACTCTGTTGGTTCTTTCTGCACTTCTCTTGCTCTTTCTGCACCTTTTGCGCCTCTTTCAGCACATATGTGGCTTCTTTTTGCACCTCTCTTCCTTCTTTCTGCACCCCTCCTGCCTTTTTATGTACCTCTCTTCCCTCTTTGTGCACCTCTCCTACCTTTTCTGCTCCCTTCTTGCCCCCTTTTACCCATCTGTTTGTTCTTTCTGCACTGCTCTTGCTTCTTTCTGCACCTCACTTGCCTCTTTCTGCACTTCTCTTGCTTCTTTATATACCTCTGTTGCTTCTTTCAGCAATTCTCTTGCCTCTTTCTGCACTTCTTTTCCTTATTTCTGCACCTATCCTGACACTTTCTGTAGCTCTTTTGCCTCTTTGTGCACCTGTCCTACCTTTTTCTCCACCTCTCTTGCCTCTTTTCGCACCTCTGTTGGCTCTTTCTGCCCTGCTCTTGCTTCTTTCTGCACTTCACTTGCCACTTTCTGCACCTCTAAGTTAGAGGTAGTTTTAATTCCCCCTGCCCTATTATGTACTAGGGCCTTACAGGGGAGGTCATGGCAATCACATGGGGTATCCCAACCCATAGTGTACCCTAGTATATGTAGGTGTTTTCACTGTATTATAAGTGTCTTTCAGCATAGCACTGGCTTTGGGCCTGGTTAGTCAGAGTCAGTTACCACTAATACCAGTCAATCAATCAATCTATCAATCAGGTGTTTGTTAAGCGCAACTACTCACCCATAAGGGTCTCAAGGTGCTGGGGGGGTGCAGGTTCCAGTCCATCAAGGAGGGGGTCTGTCGAAAAGCCAGGTCTTGAGGCTTCTCGTGAAGATGGGAAGTGATGTCGTCTGTCTGAAGTGGAACGGGAGGGAGTTCCAGGCTCTCACCACAAGGAAGGAGAAGGAGCTGCCTCCCAATCTGGTCTTTCTGGTGTGGGGGACCACAGCGTAGGAGGGCTGGACTGATCGTAGGGTTCTTTGGGGTGCATGGACTTTGAGTTGGCTGTTGAGGTATGCTGGTCCGGTGTCGTGGAGGGCCTGGTGTGCCTGGGTGAGAATCTTGAAGGTGATTCTAGTTTCGATGGGAAGCCAGTAGAGTGTGCACAGCTGCCGGGAGATATGGCTGTGTCTTGGCAGGTTGAGGACCAGTCTTGTGGCGGCGTTCTGGATGTTTTATAGCTTGCGGGTGAGGTTTTTGTTTATTCCGGCGTAGAGTGCGTTTGCGTAGTTGAGTCTACTGGTGATGGTCTTTCTGTGCTTGAGGGGGATCCATTTGAAGGTCTTACCTATGAGGCAGAGGGTGTGGAAGCAGGGGGATGTGACTGAGTTGATCTGGCCATCCATTTTGAGCTTGGAGTCCAGGATGATTCCATGGTTGCCCGTGTGGTCCGTGAGGGTGGGTGGTCTTCTGAGGGCAGGGTGTCATTCCAGGCATCGGGGTTTGGGCCCATGATGATTACTTCTGTTTTGTCGTTGTTGAGTTCCAGGCAGCTGCTTTTCATCCATTTGGCAACAGCTTTCATGCCTTATTGGAAGTTGTGTTTAGCTGTGTTGGGTTTGTTGGATTGGGAGAGGATGAGTTGGTTGTGGGCTTCTGTGGATTTAGAGTTCCTCCAAGCCTTTTGAGGTGGCGGTATCTGCATATGGACTCTCGAAGTTCAGTGGTAAACCATCTGGCTTTCTTGGTGTGTGTGTTGTTTTTCTGGAGGGGGGCTATGGTGTTGGCGCTGTCGGAGATCCATCTGTACAGGGTTCAGGCTGCGATGTTGGGGTCGTCATCTTCCGTGATGGTGGAGTGGAGTTGCTGAGTGAGGAGGTGAGCTGGTCCAGTTTGTTCATGGGAGCAGGTGCTGGTGTTTGTGGATGGTGGGTGTTCTGAGGCGAAGTGGACGCATCTGTGGACTGTCCACAGGAGTTTGGTGGTGTGGATGAAAGTGATGGAGTTTCCGGTTGTGAAGAGGGGGTCTGACACTACTCAGTACCCATCTATTTGTATGTCTCTTTGATATATGATGCCACTTTTGAAAGGTATAGACACATGCATGCATACTCTCTGGAATATGGTGAGACTTTTAACAAACACATGGAAAAACTTGGTGCTTTGTATTTGGCTATGCCAAAGACTCTGAGTAGTTGATGAATAGTGAAGGTGCAGCCCAAAAGTGAGGTTTAAAATATGTTGGCAGAGAGATTAGTGATTAGGTTACCTTGTATTGGTCTATGGAGATGTACACTTCAATTATGCTGCATCATTTTAACTGTTTCTTTCAAATGAGAAGTGTAGTCTGTCAAGATTAAGGGACTTTTTAGTCTTATGACTGAGGTATGTGTCTACGTGCTCATGTAGTCTCACATGTGTTATTTCATGGAGATGGTAGAGGTTTACAACACTGATATATATGTATTTGTATGTTCCATTTACCTATGATGTCACTAGGAAAAGGTACATAGATATACATGCTAGTTTTTAGGAATATAGTGAGAATTACATCTATATACTCAAGCACTAGGTGTGCACTGATGAAAAGAGGCCCATATCTCTTTTTGAATTATGAATTCACTTAGGCATTCTTATTCAGTTATTCAATCGAGGAGGCCCTACTTATACACAGTTTTAATCACTTAGACATTAATCATATATTCACCTAGACACTACTATTCCATTCAAACATTTATTCAGCCAGTACTTATGCACTCATGTATTCACCCAGACACTACGGATACACTTATGCAATGGTCCAAGCATTACCTTAATACTGATACTATCTCAGAGGTATTTTCCATACATTCATACATTTATCCAGGTAGTACCTCAGTGAAAGAATCACACAGACAGTATCTGTGCACTCATGCATCATCTCAACATCTACTCACACACTCATGCAATAAACATGCTTTAGGCTTGTACTCATAGTTTCTCTCATGTATTTTTCATGCATTGATTGTATCACCCAGGCAGTATTGGTGCACTCATTCAATTATCGAGGCACTACTCTAGCTCTGAACTATTGACTTAGGCAGTAGCCATGTAGTGATCCATTTTGTTAGGTACTAAATATGAACTCATACAATGATCCTACCATTACTCTTACATCCATCCTTTTACTCAGGTACTACCATGCAGTCATACAGTTAAGGAGAAGCAACCTACACACATATTACTTATCTTCCCGCATCTCTCTAGCCTCTTTGTGCACTTCTCTTGCTTGTTTCTGCACCTCTCTCACTTGTTTCTTTCTGCACGCCTCTTGGCTCTTTCTACAACCCTCTTCTGCTTCTGTCTTTCTGTACCTCAGTTGCCTGTTTCTGCAATTCTCTTGCCTCTTTCTGCAGTTCTCTCGCCTCTTTTTCCATTTCAGTTGTTTCTTTCTGCACTTCTCTTGCCTTTTTCTGTATCCTTGTCTACTTTTTCTGCACATCTCTTTCCTCTTTCTGCACCCCTGTTCCCTCTTTCTGCACCTCTTTTGCCTGTTTCTTCAACTCTTTTACATCTTTCTGTACTTTTCTTGACTCTTTCTGCACCTCTGTTGCTTCCTTCTATACTTCTCTTGCTTCTTTCTGCACCTCTGTTACTTCTTTCTGTACTTCTCTTGCCTCTTTCTGCACCACTCTTGTCTCATTGTGCATGTGTGTTGCTTCTTTCTGTACTTCTCTTGCTTCTTTCTACACCTCACTTGCTTATTTCTGCATCACTCTTGTCTCTTTTGCAACCATCTTGCCTGTTTATGCACCCCTCTTCCCTGTTTATGTACCTCCCTTCCCTCTTTCTACATCCCTGTTCCCTCTTTCTGTACCTCTCTTGCATCTTTCTACACCTGTCTTGGCATTCTCTGTGCATCTTGTTAATGGAAGTAACTTTTGCCAAATTTTTACCTGTGAATTGAAGCACACTTCTAGTACTGAGGCTTTCTTTAATGAAGAAAGCTATTTTCAACAAAATTCATTAGTTCATGTAGTTGATACCTGTGGTCGTTTGTTATGAGTTAAAAGATGGTTGTCCAATTGAAAACGAAAAGATGGTTCCTAGAAATATAGAAGAAGTAATAGCTGAAGAAGTTCAAGAGAGACGTACACAAGCTTCAGTGTATAAGTGGGATTGTAGTAATATTTGTAGTATTCTACAGGAATCTATCAATAGATTACAAATGTGCTTATGAGAATATGCCAAAAAAAGTGTTAAACAGAAGAATAAGATGTTGCAAGGACTATATCCATGTAAAGTGAGAAAATATACTAAGTTGCAGGGTCATTCTCTAGCTTGTTTTTCTGGAAAAGTACTTTTCATCATTTAAGAATGTTAGCAGTACATCACTTGTGGAAGCTAATAAGGAGATTGTACCACGTAAAAAGTCCTGCATTATCTTTAAGTGAAATGAACACAGCTCTTTTGCATGGTTCAGTATCGGAAGTAAAAATTGTTAGTGGTGTTATACAGTTTTGTTTCTTTGGTTCACAGGATGAGAGTAGAGAAAGTGAGAGCTTGATAAGAGTAGGTGTTGAAGAACAGGTGGAAGATATTAGTACTGAAAAGTTTTCAGACAAAATTACAAAGTTTAAGATACTTTTATGTGAAAAACCAAACTATGTTTGTATTTGTTGTCGACGTACTCGCTATAGAAGTCAAACTAGGAATGTTTATTGTGTATTTAAAATGTGAAAAGGAAAATAATGATAAGTGGGAGCAATGTGGTACTTATTTTGTTGGTGAAAGGTCGTTTTGAGTTGGGTACTGATCAACGTATTTGTAAATATTGTTACAATGAATTAGAAGAGAACAAAATTCAAGCTATTGCAGTACACAACAACTTAGAGTTGGTAGCTATTCCTCCGGAACTGGCATATTTAAATACATAGGAGTCCATTCTTATTCAATCTATGCACCCGTTTCAGGCTATAGTTCATATGGAGCCTAAAACAGGTAAGCTGCCTCCAATAGATTTACAAAGAGCTCTGAAAGGAAGAGTTGTTTACATACCTTTAGATTTCAAGAAAAATATTGAAACTGTTGGTATAGAGAGAGAGGAAAGGGAGCCTGTAGTTATTCTAGTTAATGGTGTACCAACAAAGAGTCGGAAAATATGGCAAGAGTTAGAAGGTGTCACCAAGCTTAAGGCTACATTATATCTTGTACAGAACAATATTTATTATAAAACTGTAAATGTGAAAGAACAGGAAATATGTTTAGAAGAAGATACAGAAATTTCAACTGGCCAAATAGAAAAAGTGGACAAGTCTAGGAGTGAAGAGATTTAAGAACACTACAGTATACATCCTCTACATTCAAAAAGAGTGATTGGAAAAACTACTGAATAATTTCAAATGAAGAAAGCAAAGGGAACTCCCATGAGTGTATTGGAAAAATGTTTAGAAGTTCGTTCTTTTCCACAGCTGTTCCCCACTGGAAAAGGTGGACGATATGATAAACGAGCAGTACAGATTCCAGCTTCAGAATACCAGACAACAAGATTGTACTCGGAAGATTCAAGATTTTGACAATGCATTCCATATATATTTCATCTTCTATTTGAAAGTGACTTGTCTGGACTTTCACATGCAGTGAACAACATATTAAAAACAGGAGTTTATCGTACACATGTTTCTACAAAGGGATTTAGGGACAAAGTTCAACAAACAGACGATCATTTGGAATCTCAGTTAGTTAATTTGATGGCATGTCAACGTGGTAGTAATGAGTATTGGTGTCATCGTAACAGGGAACCTAAATATAGGCATACTTAGATACTCCTAGGTGGTTTCTAACACTTAGCTGTGCTGAATAGGCTTGGAAAATATTTCTTTGAATTTGTCCGACAAGTAAATTCAAATGTAAAAAATATTGAATTGAAGTCTGCTGGAGAATTGTGTTCCTTGGATCCTGTGAATGTGTGCAGATATTTTAATCATTGATTTCAAGCTATGATGTCTTTTATCAGCAATAAAAATAATCCACCTCTTGGAGAAGTTACTGATTTCGTTTGGAGAAAGGATTACCAAGCCAGAAGTGCTCCTCATATACACATGCTATTATGGATCAAGAATGAACCTAAATTTGGAACCAATTCTAAAGAGTATGTTACCTGTGCCATTCCAAAAAAAGGAGGAGAACCGAGCTTAAGAGATCAAGTTTTACGTTTTAAAAGTCATCGATGTGGAAAATATTGTCGACAAAAATACAAATCAAAGGGAAAATGTTATACAAAATTTTGTTTTGGATTCCAACGTCCAGTAATTTCAAAAGGAAGAGTCAATAGTTTTATGTCAGCTGTAAGACATACTATAAATCGAAACAACATAAGAAGAACTGAATATTCAAAGTATATTAATGACCACAATATAGTAATTTTGACAATGTGGAATGCAAACATAGATATCCAGTACCAAGTTATGTCATATGTAACCAAATCTGAAAAGACAATGTTGAAGGAAATGTGGGAAGAAATTTCACAAGAAAAGAGCCTTAGTAACAATTTGTACAGCTTTAGTTTGAAAATGCTTTCCCATCGAGAGATTGGATCCTTATCAATGTTCGGATCGTTTGAGCTCTGCCAGTTTATATTCAAAGTCAAGAGGAATAATTTGGGTAAGTCTAGGTCTTGTGTCTATAGGAAATAGAGTTTTTAAATCTCTTCAAGAAATTGAATATTTAGCATTGAATGAACCAGAAAGTACAGATATTGTTAAAACGAATATGTTGGATACGTACTATCCCAAAAGGAGTCCACATTTGGAAAACGCATATCTCTATGAAGTACTGCAACATTACAGCTTTAAGAGAAATTTTACTGCAAATATAAGTGAAGAAAAATATGCAGTAATTGGATGTGATGGATGTTTGGTAAAACATGCCAAAGGAAATCTTATTAACCACAGAAAACTCACTTGTGAAACTCTAGATAAAAGGGGATTATTCTATTTAGCACTCCTGCAACTCTTCCGCCTTGGTGTAGTGAAATTAAATTACTTGTAGATTTTGACTGTTAAGCAGATTCTTTTAATGAATAGAAAGATAACATTCAATGCCCAATTCTCCCTACTTATCTACAATTGCTAAATCAAGAGATTGAAAAAGAAACTACTATTACAGCTGAAATAGCTGGAGACACTAGTGAAAATGAAGCAGCAATAGCCATGAATGAAGTAGAAAATGACAATGCAACAAGCACAACAGAATATTATTGATTTGAGAACCTTAGAAGAAGAACTAAATATTGAACAAAAATAAATATATCAGCAAGTGACTCTACAGATACAGCATGGTGTGTTACATGAAAATAAAGAATGCCAATGCACATCATTTAAACCTATTCGAATGTACATCAGTGGTCAAGCTGGAACAGGAAAAAGTTTCTTAATTAAAGTTTTTACCAGATATTTACACAAAACTACTGGATGCTATTTATCTTGTATTGTAACACCTACAACTGGATTAGCAGCACACAACATTAAAGGGATTACTTTACATCGATTACTCATGCTACCAGTTGAACATGAAAATAAATTGGAATATCACAAGCTATTTGGAGAAGCTTGTTATGAAGTCTCACGTGTACTGAAGAAAATAAAACTTCTAATCATTGATGAGGTGAGCATGGTCTCAAACAATGCTTGCCTTTCTACATTTAAGAATGCAACAGATTTTAAAAACAGATTATGATGTTCTATTGGGAGGAAAACATGTTACTGTATTCGGAGATCTACTACAACTTACTCCTGTGAAAGGACAACCAGTTTTTAAAAAACTTGTCCAAGAAGACACTAGGAAATATTTGGGAAGTATTGGAAATGTGAACATTTGGTCTCATTTTGAATATAAAGAACTTATTAAGAATATGCGACAAGCAAGTGATGAAACATTCTTCAAGATATAAGAATTTCTATTTTGACAAAACATTGTAAAGAAGCTTTACATTGTCGGCTACTAACAATCTTGTTTCCAAATGAAAACATAGCACCTGAAATAATGTACAAACAATATGGAGAAAAGAAGTCTATAGTTTGCCTAATGCCAACACTGCAAGTGTGTTGTACATTCAAGCAAGAACTTTTGAAATTTAAAAAACAACCAATAGTGAAAATGAAAGCTATTGATAAAATGGAACACCAAGGAGTTACTGCTCTTTTCCCAGAGAAATTACAGCCAAAATTGGATTCTTCGGCAGGTTTAGAAAATACTTTATAATTATGTGTAACCTATCGGGTAATTTTACTTCATAATTGGAATGTAGAATAAGGTTTAGTAAATGGGAAAAGTTGCTTATTTTGTACATTTTCAGAACAGAGATGGAATTGAATTTTTGAAGATTGATATTGATCAGATTGAAGATGTAAAACAGATTGAAAGTTGTGCTATTTATTTTTTGCTTGTAAAAGACTTGCATGTTTGTAGAAAACAGTTTCCTCTTTCTCTAGCATATGCAGTTACAATTCATAAATCTCAAGGTGGACAGTGCTATGATAAATATTGTAAGTACAGTGTTTAAAGAGGGCATGGCATACGTTGCATTTTCTCGAGTAAGAACATGATCTGGTTTGTATTTGATTGATTTTGATGAGAAAAATATTAGTGCTGATACAGATTGTGTAAGAGAGTACAATCAGTTAAGAAGACTTTATGCTTCTAACTTGGGTGAATATCCCGTTTATGAGAAATGTGTACTGTGTCCAAAACGGAAATATGACAAGCATTCTACTGAGATTCAAAAAAAGAAAACAATTCAAGAGAATGATGAAGATGCAGAGAAAACGAAAGTGGACACTGTTGATGATATCACAGGATACCAGTTAGAAAATAGTTCAGGTATCAACTGCTATTCTAATGTAATTGTGAATGTTGTCTTTTATCTAGAAGATATTCTTTATGAACTTATGGAAAATCAAGAAAAAAGATTCTGTTCTTTACAACATTATATTTTTGAAAAGTTGGTAACTGATAGAACTAAAATTCATACTGACTCTGGCTTTCGGGATCTTTTGTATATATATATATATATATATATATATATATATATATTGGTTCATTGAAATTTACATTGAATATAAAACAAGATTTACAATAATAACTTATGTTTATTCTAGAAGTATTGGAAGATGAAGGAATAGAAATAGAACATTTATTTGGACTAAGTTACAGATGGAATCATAAATGTGAAGAGTGTTCATTTTCTTTTACTACTGAAATAGACACTGAACGATTCATATACTTGACATACCAGCTTGCAGATCAGTGTCTTTTAACAATTTAGTAAAAACTGCTAATCAAGATATGAAATGTTTTCTTTGTAAATCAGAAATGTTGTCAACATTAAATATAGAAAGATTTGGAAAAGATGTCATTTTAATGCTACAACGTCTTAGAGCAAATGGAGGAAAATTGGAAAACAAAATTAAAAATGTTGTGGAAAGTCAAGTTTCAATTTCAGGAAGAACTTTTTAAAGCAGTGCCTATTAGTTTCCATGATGGACCTACTACAACATCTGGACACTATTCTGTGCAATAGCGGATGGACATATTGCAGTGATGCCCATTTGGAATTTAAATGTAGGTTGCCTTACTCATTTACAATTTCATATATGATATTTTTAATGCCAAAGTTTTGAAAACCTATTTCGGCCTATTGGGAAGATGTAAACACACATTAACACGTTTATTTTGGATTTTTTCAATACAAAAGCTTTGGAAACATTATTCGGCCTATTGGGAAGATGTGAACGATTAGTGTATGGATTATTGTTTGTGCTAATTCAGATTGCATTTGGAAAATTGTGTTTAGAAACAACCAGCTTATATATTTGTTGTCTCCATTATACGAGACGTAAATGAGAGTGTGCATTTTACAAAATGTACTTGAGAGAAATAAAAAGACTAGGGGGCATATTTATCAAATACCGTTATTGCGATTGTCAAATAGCGATTTTTAGAGAATCACTATTTGAGAATCGCAAAATGGGATGCAATAAAAAATGTGCAAATATTTTGCGATTCCTTGGCATTCCTTAATTGCGATTAGAAAATTGCGAATCACAATTAAGCAATACCTTCCCATTCATTCCTATGGGCGAGGAGGCACATAGGAATTAATGGGAAGACATTTTCAATTTGTGAATTGCAATTACAGAATCGCCAATTGAGAATGCAATTTCAAGGGTGCCAGGGTGTCAAAAGCACCCCTGAAATATGTATGCGCACACATGTGGCGCACATACATGCCCTAAGGGCATGTATGTGTGCCAAATGGCACTTTGAAAAATACAAAAAAGTGTATTTTTCAAAGAAATCTCAAATTACCACCAACTCGAAGTTGGTGGTAATTTGCGATTTCTTAAGGCCAAATCACACTTTTTCTGTGCTTTATACATTGCATTTAAGGAATCGCAATTAGAGATTCCTTAAATGCAATTGCAAAATAGAGAATCGCAAATGTTGCGACTCTCTAATTTGCAATGCCCTTTTGGGATGCTACATCCCAAAAGGCCTTTTCCTGTTCGCAAACGGGCCTATTCTGAGAATTGGCCCAATTGCGAACGGGAAAAGGGCTTGATATATGCGCCCCTTAATGTAGTTGAAGAATGTAATTAAGAAGCTGTAGATAGGTGCACACATAGTTATACATTTTCTAAATAATTGTCAATGCTGATTTTTTTTACAATCTCTTTGATTGTTTTTTTCCCCCGCTGTTGTACGATGATCTACATTGAAATCACTGTGTATGGTGAAATTTTGTAGAATCTGAGAACAGCAAAAAAGGGAAACTTGTGTAATTCGAAAATTATGTTGTGTTTTTAAAACTATGATATTATATTCGATAATAGTTTTTCTTCTTGTTTTTTACAGAAAGTAATGGTGAAGTTTGAAAAGATTTTAAATTCAGTTTACAACAAAACTACTGTAAAATAAATCCACTCAGTTTTGTATCTATATTAGTAAAAAAGGTAAGAAGAAATAATGTAATATGCATAATAATTTTTTTTTGTTGTTAAAACTTTATTTCGGCCGCTAAGGCCATAAAAGGTACATAATTAAATCAATTCCCACGTATACACCCAATTTGTACATTGTTTCCAATTTCATAATATGTACAAGGTTTAAAAAGAAAAAAATAAGATGAGCAATATAAACATTAAAAGTATAAAGTAGCATATGGCGAGCAGGATGTTTCATGTTAATCCTCACTTACACAGATCTTAAAGAAAAACTTCTCCTAATATGCCACATAGCATTTAAAAACCGTGATACCGCAAATACAATTACAGGTAGAGTATCATATTTTAAAACTCTAAAAGCCTTGGCACAGCAAGTGAAACCAAGACTTTTGCATAACTGGATTACCCAGCGTTTGCGGGGTAATGCATATGTCGGGCAGAAGAATAAAACATGGAGCTTGGTTTCAGCCGTTTGTTTACAATAAGGGCAGAGAGTTGAATTCTCCGAGGCCCATGAGCAAGTAAGTTCTGCCAAAGGTAAGTTCCCCCATCTAAATTGTACGTACAATTTCCTCGCCAAAGGCGGGTGGATGACATCCAGAAACTGTTCTTTTATGTACATCTCCTTTATTTGTAGGAACTCCCTGGTCAACCTGCCCTCTTTAGTACTCTCCTGTAATAACTGAAAATTTGATAGTCTAAGTTGTTTCATAAGACCCGCCCTCGATATTGTTATACACGCTAGCTCAGGGGATAGCCAAAGATCTGGTCTCCCAATCTGATTGGCAAGGCTTCTAATGTGGGCCAACCATGGATTTTTACTAGGGATTAGTCTGGGGAGAATCTCCTTTAGCTCTTCTGATATGCATAATAAAGTAAAATAATGTTTAAAGCCATGTTACTGTACTCCTCCATTCCTTCAAACACTTTCCATGTACTCATCTATGCACTCAGGCACTATTCCCACACGCATTTAATTTACCCAGGCACTACCCATATAGTGGTACAATCACCCAGGCACTACACATGCACTCATGCAACCACCCAGGCACTGCTGATGGACTCATTTGTGCACTCAGGCACTACCCTTGTACTCTTGCATTCACTCAGGCAGTACACATGCACTATGACTATTACCCAGAAAGAAGCCATGTACTCATGCAATCACCCAGTGATTACCAATGCACTCCTTCAATCACTCAGATAGTACCCATGTACTCCTCCAATCACCCAGACAGTATCCCTGCACTTATGCAATTACACAGGCATTACCCATCCACTCTTTCAATAACTCAGGCAGTACCCAAACACTCCTCCAATCACCCTGACACTATCCCTGAACTCATGAAATCACTCAGGCACTACCTATCTACTCATGCAACAACCCATACACTGCCCTTGTACTCTTTGAATCATCCAGGCATTACCCATGCACTCCTTCAATCACTCAGGCAGTACCCATGCATTCCTCCAATCATTCCAGACATTACCCCGGTATGCATGCAATCACTCAGGCATTTCTCATGCACTCCTTCAATCACTCAGGTAGTACATATGCACTCCTCCAAACACCCAGACACTACTCATGTACTTATCCAGTCATCCAGGCACTACCCATGCACTCATGCATTTACTCAGGCACTGCCCATGCACTCATACTTGCATTGAGGCACTTCTGCTGCACTCATGCAATCATAGAAGAACTACCCATGCAGTCTTCCCATCATCCAGGCACTACCTGTGCATTCATGCAATCACCCAGGTACTACTCATACACTCCTCCAATCACTCAGGCAGATCCCACGCATTCCTCCAATCACCCATACATTACCCCAGCACTCATGCAATCACCCAGGTATCCCTAACCCATGCGCTCCTACAAACCACCCAGGCACTACCTATGCACTCTTGCAATAACGCAGGCACTACCCTTGCAGTCCTCCAATCATCCAGGCACTATCCATGCACTAATCCAGGCACTACCCATGTACTTATGCAACCACCCAGACATTACTCATGCACTCCTACAATCACTCAGGCAGTACCCATGCACTCCACCAATCACCCAGAAATTACCCCAGCACTTATGCAATCACCCACGTACTACTCATGCGTTCCTCCAATCCCCCAGGCACCACCTATGCACTCATGCAATAACCCAGGCACTATACTTGCAGCCCTCCAATCACCCAAGCACTACTCATGCACTCATGCAAACGCCCAGTCATTACCGGTGCACTCCTGCAATAACCCAGGCACTACCCTTGCACTCTTCAAATTATCCAGGCACTATACATGCACTCCTGCAATCATCCAGGCCATACCCATACACTTACAAAATCATCCAGGCATTACTCATGCACTCATGCAATCATTCAGGCACTATACCAGAAGTCCTGCAATCACCCAGGCAGTATCCTTGCACTCATGCACTCACTCAGGTAATTTTTCTATTCTTAACCAGTATATGTGGTTCCGTAAGAACCGTTGTTTTCTTTTTTTTGTAAGATTTTTTTTTCTAACTATTTTTTCTTTTTGGGGGGTTTTTGGACTTTTTTTTTTAAACAAAATCAAATTGAAGAGTCCAATAAAACAGTTTTGAAAAAAAAAAGGAAAAGAAAATTTGGAAGCAGATTAAAAAGAAAATGAACACTTATGTGTTTTATTTGCATTGATTATGACGTCAATGCATTGCTCCTCAATGCAGAGTTTTGCATCACATTTCTTGTAATTATTTATGGCATCCAGTAGTTCAGGAACGATGTGTGGCCTCGGTGTAGGTGGAACTCCTTGTGAGGAAGTTGATAGAGAATTTGGTTCTCTTTGTGTTGCTTCATTTCTTTCCCTCTGAGATAGTTCTTTCGCAAATGCAGAGGTGTATTGTCTCCAAGTGCTTTTTCATGGACGACGGTCCGCATGAATACTTTTTCTTGGAACCTCTGGAGAGTAATCTTTTGCAGATCTTGCATGTTGCTTTTCTGGTAATTCACCTTCTTCTCACCCTCCAGCACAGTGAAGAAGGCCCTAACCACACTTTATTTTCTTTTTTGAACTGGCTCCACTATATAATCTTCCTTTTCCAATGTGTCTTGATCAGGATGACAAATACAACAATTAGGTCTTGCCAGGAAGACAGACAAATAACAAGAGGAATAAAACAGGTGTTTTGTGGGCCTGTGGGGGCCCCCGCAGGCCCGGGGACTGCCACCTCCCTGGGGCTTATTTTAAAATAAAATGCGTGGGGGGCTCTTGCCTCCCCACGCTGCCCCAGGGACGACCTCCTCCCTGGGGCACTACTTACTTACAAAGGGGGGGTCTGTTGTGGACCCTCGGGCCCTGGGGTCCATCACCCCCAGGGCCGGCTCCTGCAATGTCCCAGGGTGCCCACCCCTGAGACATTGCTGTTTGCTATGGCAAGGCGGGAGCCCGGTTCCTGCTCTATCATAGCAAACTCCTGCTTTGCTTTGTCGAAGCAAGAGCAGGAAACCTGCTCTTGCTTCAACAAAGCAAACCAGAATTGCGTTTGGGCAAGGATAGCTGCATGTCAGCAGCTCCCCTTGCCCAAAAGAAATGCCGGCTCCCGCAGGAGGTGGGGAGCTGGCGGGACCATGGGGGCTTTTGGCCTCCCCCATGGTCCCCAACTTGAAGGCTGGCCCCGGGGCCAGAAGAGGCCTGGGAGGGGGACCACTCAGCCCCCCTCCCCTTTAATTTTTTTTTAAACAGAAGGCCGGCCCTGGGCGGTGGGGTCCCCGGGCCATAATTGGCCTTAGTAGGGAGGCCACGTGGTCTCCTCCACAAGAAATTCCATGCTGGACAGGCCCCAGGGGATGGGGTCCCTGGGGCCAGAAGTGGCCCTGGAGAGGGAGGCCAAGCATCTCCCCTCCTAGCAAACATTTTTTTTTAAATGAGGCCAGGCCCTGGTGTGGGGTCCCTGGGGCCAGAAGTGGCCCATGGGAGGGGGGCCTTGCAGACCCCTTCCCGTTTTTTTTGCTCAGCCCTGAGGGATGGGGTCCCCAGGGCCTACAAAATGTTAAGAGAAGGGGGGCCACTCAGCCTCCTTCTAACAAAAGAAAAAAAAAACAGAAGCCGGCATCTCACCGGAGGCTCACCCCCTCCCTGCTCCACTCTGCAAACGTACCTCCTGGCGTTTTTTAATTAGAGGGAGCAAGTGTCCTAGAAACTTATACCTCCAGTAAGCCCCACACAGTGGAATTGCTGAGTGGTGGTCCGAGTCCATGCCCTTTTTTACACCACTCCGAAAACGTGCCTCTCCAGGCATTGCTGGTGGTGCGATGAGGCCCTTTTGTGTCCTAAGGGCCTCAGGACTAAAGTGGACTTTATCCTCTGAGCAGCAGTGAACCAGGAGTCACGTATGCAGAGTCGTATAAAAAGGGGGCATGGCCTTTGAGCACTCTCCGCAATCTAGCTGTGTGGGGTTTACTGAAGGTAACAGTAGGGCTATTTGGCCCCCAGGGACCCTCAGGAGGAAAGGGAACTTCATCCCCCAACCAAGAGTGCAATAGGAGGTGTGTTTAGAAAGGGACGTGATTGTAGGCTGAAAAAACAAATGTGTAAATATCAGCACCTAAAAAGTATGGGGCATGTGGAGAACCAATATGAGTCTCCGGTAGGCCCATCTTCAGCCAATTCTTTACCGCCTGTACCGGTGTCTCTAGGGTAATTTGTATGCCCATGTTTATCGCAGTCCTTTACATTTTCATTTTTGTTCCATCACTTGTACATAACCAAGGTCCTTTTAATTATTCATAGGTGTCCCCCACTTGGTCCGGATGAAGACCCTACTGTAAGGACTCCAATTGCCTACACTTAATCCCAGGGTCAAAACGTCGACGGCTATATTTTGTGTTTACTTATGTGGACAACAGTGATAGATTCACCCTGTCCCCCATCTGTTCTAACATTATGGTGTTGTAAACAGGTTAAGCCTTGGATAAGGCTGGATTGGCTTTTTTCATGGTTTAGATGTATAGATTGTGCACTGCCCTCCTTCTTTCACTTACCTTCACATCTGCACATTGCTGTACTTACCCCTCCCTCCCTGTTGGGGCACCGCTTTATAATTGTATTTAACGAATGTTACTTTTGTGGACATGAGATTCCAAGTTCCATAGAATAAAATATGTTCAACATTAATAATATTGTTTGTAATTGCTTTAACTGGTGTTGTTGATGTTTATATTTCATTTCTCAAACGTGTGTCCCAGGGGCCATTTTTTCTTGTACCTGGAGGTATGTGTAGGCTGGTGCTTGTTTGGGGGGCAGTGTGTGTAGAGTGGTGCTTGCCAGGAAGTGTGCAAGGAATATATGTAAGCCACACATCCCTGGGCTCCACCAATGTCTAGTTTTCAGAAAAATCTGGGTTTGGTATGTTTTCCTAGATGTCTGCTAAGCCCGGGACCAAAAACACAGCTGACCCCCTGACAACACAAGGTAATTTTTATATCAATAGGTTTTGGGCCCTTTCCTATCACGAGCACTTGGGCCACCCACACAAGTGAGGTAGTTTTTTTATTGGGAGATATTGGGAGAATGCTAGTTGGTAGAAAATAGTGCCAACCTCGTCGTCCCACAACTTCCTAACACAGAAATGTGAGGAAAATTTGATATTTTTAGCTAACTTTAAGGTATGCAGGGGAATTTGGGTAAGAAACCTTCAGGATATCCATCCAATCCCCACCTCACAGGACTACCCCCGGTGTCTAGTTTTCAGAAATGTCTAGGTTTGTTAGGTTTCCCTAGATGCCTGCCGAGACCAAAAATGCAGGTTAACCCCTAGCAAAACCAGGTTGTTTGTGATCGATAATTTCGATTGCCTCCACAATACATTTCAGGTCCTTCCCTGTCGTGGGCTCTCGGCCCACCCACACAAGTGAGGTAGCATTTTCATTGAGAGCCCTGGAGGAACGCTGGGTGGTCGGAAATGTGTGCTGGTCCACTGGTCCCACAAGTTTTCCACACAGAAATGTGAGGAAAACGTGATCTTTTTTAGCTACATTTGAGATCTTCAGGGGATTCTAGCTAAGAAAACCTTGGGGGATCCATGCAAGCCATGTCTGACTGGACTCCCCCGGTGTCTACTTTTCGGAACTGTCTGGGGTTTTTTGGCTTCTCTGGATGGCCTTCAAACTTGGCACCAATAATGCAGGTCACCCGTTTGCAAAACCAGATTGTTTTGTGATTGCTAATTTGTATGTCTCCACAATACATTTTGATGGGAGACTTAGGGAAATGGTGAAGTGCTTTTTTAGATGAACATTGAGGTTTGCAAGGAAAGGGGTTCTGGGTAACAGAAGCTGGGAAGAGCCACACAGGTCAGCCCACGCTGAATTCCCCAGGGTATCTAGTTTTCACAAATGTACAGGTTTGTTAGGTTTCCCTAGATGCTGGCTGAGCTAGGGATCAATATCCACAGCTAGGCACATTTCAAATAAGGGTCAGTTTTCTGTGAAATAATGTGATGTGTTTACGTTATGTTTTGGGTCGTTTCCTGTCACGGGCACAAGCCTACCCACACAAGTGAGGTACCATTTTTATTGGGAGATTCTGAGGAATTCTGGGTGGGTGGAAGTTAGAGGCTCCACACAGATTCCTGAACTTCCATCACAAAAATATGAGGAAAAGGTATTTTTTAAAGATACATTTTGTGGTTTCGAAGGGATACTGCATAAAGAAATGTCCAGAAAGCTTGCAAATAAGCCCATCCTGGTTTCCCCAAGGTGTCTAGTTTTAAAAAATGTACGTTTGCTATTTTTCCCAAATATCAGCTGTGCTAGGGCCCAAAATCCACAGCTAGGCACCTTGCAAAAAAAGGGTCAGTTTCAGGGGAAAAATGTGGTGTGTTCACATCGTAATTTGGGCCGTTTCCTGTTGCGGGCACTAGACCTACCCACAAAAGTGTGGTACCATTTTTATTGGGAGACTTTGGGGAAAGCTGGGTGGAAGGAAGTATGTGGCTCTCTTTAGATTCCAGAACTTTCCATCACAGAAATGTGAGGAAAATGTGTTTTATTGATGAATTTTGAGATTTGCAAGGGATTCTGGGTAACAGAACCTGGTGAGAGCCACACAAGTCAACCCATCTTGGATTCCTCTCAGTGTCTAGTTTTCAAAAATGTACAGGTTTGCTAGGTTTCTCCAAAAGCCGGCTGAACTAGGGCCCAAAATCCACAGCTAGGCACATTGCAAAAAAAGGGTCAGTTCTCAGTAGAAAAATGCGGTGTCCATGTTCTATTTTGGGCCGTTTCCTGTCATGGAAACTAGGTCTACCAACACAAATGTGTTATTATATTTATCGGTATACTTAGAGAAACACAGAATAGTGTACAACAAGTATTATTACCAGTTGCCTTTTTCTGCATTTGTGCCTTCCAAATGTAAGACCGTGTGTAAAAAATAATTCATTTTGAAAAATGTCCACTAATTCACATGCTAGTATAGGTAACCATAAATTCACAGCTAATAAACTCCATTTCTTGCTCCCATTTTGAAAATACATTGGTTAACTTGATACTTATTTTCCAGTATTTATATTTACTAAATGAATTGCTGTATATATGGTACACAATGAAAAACCATTGCAAGGTGCAGCTATGTTATTGGTTCTAGGTATACCTCAGGTTTTTGGTGAACCTACAAGCGCTGTATATCCCTGCAACAAGAAGAGTCCAGTGAACGTAACGGCATATTGCTTTTGAAAATCTGCAATAGTTAGATTAAGTTACAGATTAAAATGTAGGCACAAATGGCTGTTTTTTCAACTCCACTTCGATTTTATTTTATTTCATTTTTTAAAATATGTTTATTTTATTTCAACTGTTACTTTCTATAGAAAAATATTGAAGGATCTACACAAATAACTCTTTGCTTATTAGTGTCTACCATACAGAAATATATAGCATTCCAGGACCCACTGCTGTGTTTACACCCATTTATACCACCAACTGGAACGATGTTAAAATCACAAAAAAATAGGAAAAATGGGCTATGTCCCAGTAAAATGCCAAAGCTGTATTGAACAATTTGGTATTGTGTCAAAAGTCTGCCTTTTCCTGTAAGCAGGGAAGATGGTGATTTTAGCACCACAACCCCTTCATTGATACCATTTGTCGGGGAAAAAACAGACACTTTCTTATGCAGCACTTTTTCCAATTTTCTAAAAAAACAGAACTTAGCTATAGTTTAGATAATTTCTTGGTCCTTTTCCCCGGAGAAACCACAAAGCCTGAGTACCTTTAGAATCCCCAGGATGCTGTTATGGGGGCCTAAGAGTGAACTACCCCAAATATCCAAAAAAAGACTTGGCACAGGTGGGGGTGAGAGGAGGAAAGGCCTGGCAGTGAAGGGGTTAACATTATATAGTTTAAAGCTACAAAAAATCGTTGACCTTGGCGAAAGTACAAAGAGGTTCTGCCAATCACAAAATCTCAGATTTTACTATCCAGTATAAAAGAGTATCATTTAAAATTTCTGCCAAGTCACTGATCTAATTTGACAAATATTCTATTTTTTAGGGAAAACTTTCATGGACTATGTTTTTTAATTTTTGAAAATGCAAGTAGTGGAATTATGCCATTTGCATTTACAAAACTAACATCTACATAGCTCTATCAGAATCAATGCTGGAAAGTAGAGGAATCCTGCCGGATCTCTGTTCTAGCATTTATTTTTGCATATTTCCCTGGGTCTGCTGGATCCGAGATCTGGTTGGAAATCAAGGAAATATGCTGCATTTGCAGTTCGGGCTGGACTCTTCCCATGAGGCACAGGGTCAGACTGATTTGCATATGTCCATGTCTGAACTGGGGTGGCAGAGTGGGCTGAAGAACGGTGATGGATTAAACCCAGATCTGTTGACTGGGTGCGAGTGCTTGGTTGGTTCCGATGCTCCGTCCATCACCACCCCCTTTTGTACCGCTTTGTTCGCCATAAGTTGGCAGGGTATCCTCAGACGTGAGTCCCTTGCTCACTTTGCCACTGGATTCAAGCAAGCCTGGCTGAAGACGGCTGTAATGGCAGAAACCGGTCCTGGGAGGCTTGTTTCCGGTCCAGGGGGGTGCATGGCTTGGCAGTTCCGGCTGGACTGTTCCCATGAGGCACAGGGTCAGACTGATGTGCATATATATGGCCATGTCTGAACTGGGGTGGCAGAGTGGGCTGAAGAACGGTGATGGATTAAACCCAGATCTGTTGACTGGGTGTGAATGCTTCATTGGTTCAGATGCTCCGTCCATCACCACCCCCTTTTGTACCGCATTTGACCTGGTGTCATTTACTGACATTTGGCCATAATTGAGCAGTGCCTGCAAGTTGTCTGTATTCTGTTGAGAGCAGTACCTACAGGCAGACAGGGGACTTTCTTTTTTTTCCCTTCCAGCTGGCCCAAAACAAAGACCTGAAGTAAATGGTCATGAGCCTTTCTTTTGCTTAAGTATCACTGGGCTGGGAGCCATCTGGAGTATAACGCCTAGATGCCAATGCAATGGAAGGAAACAAAGGCACACGGCTTATCACTTCACAAGTACTTTAGAAAAACTATGATTTGGAGGCAGATTTTTTACTGTTCAACACCTCATGTAAGAACTGTACATAAACTGTAAGGATGCAAGATTTATCTTTGTTTATGAGTAAATGCACAATAAATGGCATCTAATAATGTGTTTTTTATTTAATTCTATTATGGCATTACTCGTCCTCGTGTAAGGTGCCCGAGTGCTTTACATCACACACAGTGGCACAATAAATCATACACGTGTGTAATGAAATTTGCAGGATATGTTACATAAAACAATTAGGATTATAAGGTGAAGAAATCACATATCGTCCAGACTTGTAGACATTATTATCCCCTCAAAATTGCTGGGCAAGCAAGCATCTCGGCAGCATGTGTTTTAACCTGCAAGATATTTTAAAATGCAACTTCTGTGACCAATTATGTAAGCTAGAACGGATTTACTGTCACATTTGCATTTGTTGACTGCCGATTTACTTGCATCATATTTTTTTTAAAATATATAACTTGAATGTCAGACTCTGCTTTTCTACCTCCGGTCTCGTGTCTCTACCCCCTTCCTCTGCCACACTTTGACCTCCAATTTGTTGGTTTCCATAGTGAATTTTTACCGCTTCCAGCACTAATCAGTTTGGATTTTAAAACCAAGTTTTTAGTCATCAGTTGGCAGCTCACCTCGTATAACCCCTTCCTGCTCAGACGTGCTAACGGTGGCTATTTTCTTGCAGATGTTTAACGAGTTTTCACAGTAAAGAGCTTCAGTCTAAGAGAGTCAGGTCAGCACATAGGCAGTACCCGGGGCAGGGTGCTGCAAGCTGAGAGACAGACGGGAAGGACTCTTCAGGCTTGCGTCCACGGGCACTTTTTGTTATGTCGCAGATGTTACGAAAGTTAACTGCCTCTCTTCAGTTTTATTTCATTTCCCAATTAAAATATTAAACGTAGCCTCCTAAAATACCGCTATTTATCGTCAAAAAACACATTACGGTGGAACCTCGGTGTTTTCATATATGTTTTTGCACCAGCGTCAACTATCCTGAAAAATCGTAAAATGGCAGACAAAATCTCAGCCGGAGAGTGATGTCATCTGTCAGAAAATGACAGTTCACGCGGCTCCAGCCTTCAGGCTCGCTCTCGGAGCAGCCCCCTTCTCAGTGCGCTCCTGCAACGCTTCCAGGAAATGAAAAATATCATCGCAGCATCCATCCTTCATTTCAGAAGAAAAGTTTATGGCAAGGCGAGTGCTGCACGGTGAATACAGTTCCAATCAATAACAGGTTTCACTGTGCTTCCTGAGCGAAGAGCTGTTGTATTTCTTTCATTTCCCCACTCACAGCAACAGCGGTGAGCAAGAGTCGAGCACACTTTCATCCATCAAATAAAACCAGTGCACGAACTTGGCCATTACAACTGGATGCTTTAGCTAGTAGAACCCAGCAGTACACGTGCTTGCTTCCAGACTGTCTCCTTTTGCCTAGGAGCAGGGGCGCTCGTAATGACCTACCAATTAAATATGCATTGCTAGTATACGGATGAACTGAACATTAATATCTTTATATACTCTGGAAGAAATTATAGGTATTATTGGAAAGGCTATATTAAAATCTCATCTGGCAGCACAGTCAGATTTAGGGCAGTAAAACCGGTGCCACTGGTGTGTTTTGAACCATATCATGGGCTTAAAAGCACCAGCTGCAGATTCCTTGGCTGTCCAGCAATTTTCAGGCAATATAAAAATATCAAGATAAATATGGCGATTAAAACACCTCCTGGAGAGAGATAGGAGTTTTCTCTAGTAGCAGTTTTGACTCATAATAAAGTAGTTTAGAGGGCTAATATGTCTGCTGCAAAGCACTTGCACCATGCAGGTAACTGATCTGTGTTTTATGTAGATGGCTCAGTGGCATGGACGTCATGTAAGCGTCGACGTTTCCACCCCTAGCTTGTCTCTTGCAACCTCTGGGCTCCAGCCAGACTGGCCATGGCTTGCATTGAGCATTCAGCCAGGGCTTTTCTTAGAAAGTATTCAGAAAAGCAAGTCCCTGTGTTTGACGAGGTCAAATAACTTCAGAATGCGCGTGAAGTCATTCTGTGCCAGTGGAAGCAAAGGACACAAGTCGTCGAGGGTTCATGCACCTTAGTATTTGCCCTACAGTTGAATCCCGTTTCAGTCATTAACCTAGCTGCTCCGATTGCCGGACGCCTGGTTGTGCCTCTCTCACCTAAATATTCAGGTCCAGTTTTTTAGCATGCATTCAGGGACGTAGCTTGGGGGGCGGGGGGGTGTTTGGGGTGTTAACCCTCCCTTAATGAATGTATTCTCCAGTAAATTGTGGGGGACAGGTGCTTTCAGTCGGGTATGGTGAGGTGTCTGTCAGATTTCACCTCTGATTTTCACATGCACACACAGACAAAATCTCACACACACACACTCTCTCTCTTCTTAAAACTGTTTTTTATTTTATTCCATATTGTGTTTTAAGGAACCCTAAAAAGTCACACAGCTCTCCATTTCCTCTGGCCCTTAAGCCTTCTCATGTCCTGCTTCTCATATAATGTATTTTACTATGATGTGCCAATGTGATTATTGGGAAATTCATAGCCCCCCCCCATCTTACTGGCCAAGCTATGCCCCTGCATACATTATTTATTATAAAATTGTATGTATCTGATTGTGATGCCTATTCAGCAACCCACCCAGGAGTGCCAGGCAATTACTCGTCCGTCCTGTCTGAAACACCCCGATTTCCATCGCAGAACACACAGGGTTGTCTTCCATATTGGACCCAGCTTGGTGTTTTTCTCAAGAGGCCTGCTCAGACTTAGCTCCTGCTTCCTCAGTCCAAAGTAGGGTGCTGCTTTGGTTTCCTTTCAGTCCTATGCTTCCCTTTGTCTCTTTTTAGGTTTCGCCTAAGGAACGCAGTGCATGTGTTGCTTCGCCTTGACGAGACTATTGTTGTCGGTTTTGCTAGCGAAGGGAGACAAAGCATGTGCGCGCATGGACAGGCGATTTGCAAGCGCATGGCGTCTCCTCTCCGCGCTCATGCGCTCACATGGTCCCACCGATTGTTTGTTTGTAATTTTGCTGCCATTTAAGTTCCTCCGGGTTAGTTACACGCCCCGTCCTGGCCTGCTCGGCCTCTCCTCTCAGCCCTCCTGTTCTGCGTGTGTTTGCCTCTCGAGCGCATCGCTCCATTTTTGTGATCCCTCTGACCCTCCCCTATCCTGCTCTATGCCGCCCTTGCTTCTATCGCTCTCCTCTTCACACTGTTTTGCAGCGCCACGCTGTCTCCGTTCCATACGCATTCTCCATTCCCTTTCTGTCCATCTCTAACCCTCTTTTTCTATCCCCTTGCCACGGAAGCTTCTATCTGCTCACTCGCGCTGCTTTCATTTTATGCCTATTGCATTGCAGATGCTTTTTTGCTTTCTCTTTGTCTTACAGGGACATCTTTAACATTTTATTTTGTCCTGGGAAGAAGAACGTTGCTCTTAAAAATGACAGGGCCCTGCACCTCACTCGTCCTTCAACTTATGTTCTTCTGAAGTTGCAGGAAAACACCCCCCACTGCACTGCTGTACAGATTAAACCAACACCAGGGATATGTGACGGGGTCATTGTCTCGTTACTAGCCCTACCACTCTGATTCCATCCTGCACATACTTTCAATGCGAGGTGGCAGGCTACTAAAAGCAGCGGTGGTGGAGGTGCATGGCAGCAATTGGGTACAGATTGTCACCAAATGTTAAGGTCAATTTCTCCTCCTCTGGACAAAAACGAATTCTTAAAATGCTATTTGTAGTACACATAAATGGCCAATAGGACTGCCTGTTTAAACCAGTTTCAGTTTACAAATTAAGGTAAGCAGATACTACAGAATGAGGGTAACACAGTGCATCATGAGATAAGGCTGGGGCAGCCTGCGACCCTATATCCTTTTTTTCATTAAATGCTGTTAACATCCTCAAGGCAGTGTGCAGCGTGGATCCTAACCAACTGCAAACATTTCTGCATTAAAAGATTATATTTCCCTTGGAAGAACAGGTCTGACTTACTGCAGTAGAGCTGTAGTGGAGAAGACAACTGGTCTGATAGAAGTAAAACTGCATCTCCATTGATTAGTGAGGTTGGGTGAGGACGTTGAATGTGAGAATGAGTCGGTAGATTGATGAGTAAGTGCATGGATAATTGAATGAGAGCATGAATGTATGGGTGGAAGAATGAATGGGAGATACCGACTTGAATGTCAGATTGAGTAATTGAGTTAATGAACTGATGGTGGCTAAATGTGTGAATATATGGATGGATGTTACAAGTTACAACAATGTTACAAGCTGAGGGCTCCAATAGCAAAAGTTGTGATAATGATCTAAAATAGCAAGAATGACCAATGTTATATCAGTGCAAGACTTACACCACATCATTATAAAGAATTAATAGCCTCATTCTACTGCAGTTATAACGCTGGAGGGTAATAATTGTTCCAAGAATGCCCACAATGTGCCAGGAATTCGGAGCCTTATATCTACCAATTTACACCATTGCTCAATCTTAAATACATTTGCCCTATTATTCAGTGATCTTCAGTTCATCACTGTATAATTCTTATTGTATCCTAAGATTTGTATCATCACTTATTCTTGAATGCATGTTCAGAATCAAACTAAGAAATGTTGTGTTTCACAAATTTCCACTTTTCTCATTGATTTACCATATTGCTCCCACATAAGACCCCCATACAGACAAATTCACCTCTCACAGAGACACAGATTCAAAGCCACTGACTGACATGTCACCCATCCGCCCACATACCTGCAAAATAGCCCTTACGTGGAATGCACTTAAAACCAAAGCAATAATAGTTGTGGTCATCCCGTCTCCTTCCCTCACCTAACAGCATATTTGGCAGTGATAGTGTTTGTTTCATGCTATCATAATATACTATGTTATGTCCAGTACAAGGGTTCAGATCTGAGTGCATGGCTGGCAGACACCGCCTGTCTACAATGTCTGAGGCCGGTTGGCATGGGTTTTAGGGTGAATAAAATGGGAGCCAGTGACACAGGGAGCTCTTTCGTTCTACAGAGATTTACCCAGGATCTCTCGCTGAAGCCACCAATGCCTGCAGTGGTGTAAAAATGTCAAGCTAGTATCTCTGAAGTGATAAGAGGTAAACCATCAAATACCTATGCAGTGAAAAAAATGGATTGCCAACATCCACGCACTTTCAATGGTTATGAGGAAAACTGTATAACCTCTCGATGCAGCACATCCAGTTTCACAATCAACCAGCATTAATGAAGAAACAGGAAAATAATTATAGGCTTTAGCCTCCCAAAAAACTTCTTTCATGTGCTTGTCAACTTTTCATTGCGGTTTAAGTTTCAATGTACACAGTGGTGTAATGCAATGTATGCCCCTTCCTCCACCTCGCAGAATGTGAAGAGCCCTTCTCAGTCTCCCATATCTCACAGATATTAGTTGTGCCTATCCGAAATTATTTAATTGAAGCAACATGTTTTTTGTTTTTTTGTGAATGTGTGCACAATGAAAGGACGCCTTTCTTTGTAATTGGTTCTTCATTTTCAAACTTGGTAACACAATCCACACAAATACACTCCACACTATACCACATAATTTCAATCAGCATAATTACACTAAACGGCACACACTTCCATACTACACAGTTATACTCTACACATTTCCATTCCAGACCACATAATTCAAATACAAACCCATAATTCAACACCACAATTGCACAACACACCTCATATATTCAATCCAAAACACAGAAATCCACATCAAGCCACAAAATACTATTCCACTTAATTACACTCCATAACACACAATTCCACTCCACATAATTCCAGTATACTCAATAAAACATAATTACTATCCACATAATCCCACTGCACACCATGCCACATAATTCCACTACACAAACCAAATCCACACCACACAATTCCACAACTAGCAATTACAATCCAACCCACATATTTCTACTCCACACCACATACATCCACTCCAAAGCAAAACATATGGGTAAAAGACATTATCATTTACAACACCAATAACTCTAACTCTCACAAATGCGAGACCTATTGCATTGCAAATGCTTGTTAAACTCCTGTCAGAGTCCCAATAGAACACAACCAAAACAGCTACCAAAGACAAGAGGCACAGACATTGCCCTGTCAGAGCTGAACACAAGGACATCTCAGGTAAGGGGGAGAGCGGGGCTCTGGGTGACCTTAGCTGACAGGGAAAGAAAGGGCAGGTTAGATATGTACAACTATGAAACCTCCACTACATAAAAAGCTGCCAGAAGACTTTTGCTCACTATCTTAAGCCAGCTCAGGTGGGCAATATGCTTCCTGAAGATACCTGATCGTAATAACTTTCTCACAAAATAGGAGTTCAGAGGGAAATATCAGACCCAGGTGCCCTCCACTCATATCATCATATTCACAAAACCTGGTCCTACTATATACTAGGCAATCTATTTTAAGCCGTCTCCTGTTGACTCGTTGGTGTGGTTACACATAACCTTACACCCACTCCAGGAGTTTACAACAAGGTGTGCCTATCTTTAAAATATCCTCGTTCGATCTGTGTGTGTCATTCCTTGTGTGTCTATAGTGCCTACTCTCAAGTTATGCTTGTGCAATCCCGTGTGTGACTGCGGAGAGAGGTAGGTCAGACTCAATCAAAAGAATTCAGAAAAAGTCAGAAAAAATGTGTGGGTGGTGGGAAGGTACCTCACGGGAGCAACCACCAGGGAACTGCTGACAGGTTCTCGTCAGTGTGTTCCACTTCTCATCATTGGCTCCTTCCCACCAAAAATAAACAAAATAGAAAGTAGGAAAAAATTGTAAATCAACTCAATAGTGTATGTCCCTATAACACTAATGTGCATCTACCCCCACAGGTATCAACGCCGCTATTCAGTGTGATACTCTTTAAAAAATGGAGTTAGAAGTCCCTGGCTATTCGGATACCTTTATTCTATGCTGGGTGTCTACTCCCACTAAAACCGACACTCTACGGTTGTGCTTCGTTTTTGTATTCTATGAAGCCAACATGTTTCATTGCCTATTGTAAATTCGTCTGCAACTTCTTCAGGGCTGGGGGTATTTTCTCCACACACAGCCGGGCACTGCCGGCGTCTAAATCTGTAAACACAGTAGTGCAACCACACAGACAAAAGACAAAAGACATAAAAAACATCGAGTGACACACATTAGTTAGGTGCCCATTTCCTCTTGGTATATATAAAATCCAACTGTTTCAGGGACATGTTTAGAGGTATTACCTTCATCTCTGTGCCTACTGGCATACCTGGGGTTCCTCGTACCCTTGTATGCAGTACTGGTCCACCTTAGGGTTATGTTTTGTGGTCGCTTCTCGTCGACCTGTAATCATGCGTATATTTAGTGAGTAACTTGCACCTCCTAACTGTGCCCCTCTTCCCCGTTTGTTTCATTTCTAAAATTAAATTTACAATCAAGCCTCTCCAACATGGTTTGTGCCCCGCTGTCACCTAGGCTTCCTGATATTATAGCCACTCTCGTCCCTCCAGTTTCCAAATACCATAAATACTCGTACTGGGTGATTCACATATCAAAAGCGCTTCCTTGCAGCTCCTATGCGTTAAGTTACAATTCTACAGTGGGGGCATATTAATACCGCCGGACTTAGTATCTGCCGTGTAGCTACTCCTCGGGCTGTGGGTACTGCGGGTGTGCTCATATACCAGGTCCCTCTCCTTACCGTCTATATCTGTAGACTTTTCTTTTACTCGGGGCTCCCGTTCCCGCTATCTCGAGCCTTGTTCTCACCGGCCTGTTAAATGTTGGCGTGTGACGTAGCATGTCACATGACCTACTGCATCGCGGCGGCCATCTTGGAATGGGGAATTCTCTCCTTCTTCCCTATGCCGTGACTACGTCCCCGCCTCATAGTGTATGTGATTTCTCGATTGGTTAACACTCAAATGCATTAATCACACACTATCGATGTCGCATTGCTCAATATCAATATTTTGATGAAGGGATTATAATTAACATTCTGTGGGATCCTGTTCCTTTATGTATTCTCATTGGGTATGCAGTCCTAAGGTTATCTCAGCTGGTTATATCTGTCGGGGATGTATTAATTTCCCTATGTATACTACCGCCTCTCCAGGAGGAAGTAACTCAAAGGGCCCTCCTATCAGTGCTCATTCATTTGACAGATATCTTGTTCCATTCGATAAGGTCATTAAGTCCACCCTTATCTGCCCTCTCTTGGTAGATCCAACGAGCTTCTTTTGACATCAGCCTGGCTTCTGTCGTTCTAGGGTCCCCCATGATTTTTTCTAAGATCACCCAGCGTATGTCTTTAGGTTGGTGTTGCGCCAGTTTGTAATGCTGTACCAGCTTAGTTGTTAGTCGTCCTGCTCTCAGCGTGCTGAGGTGTTCTTGAATGCGGACCTTAGCCTTTCTGGTAGTTAACCCAATGTAATGGAGTCCGCATGGGCATGTAAGCCGGTATATGACATTCGCTGTATTGCAGTTCGTCAGGCTATTCAAATTCCATATTCTCCCATTCATCAATTGGACACTCTTCGTCTTTTCAGTGAGTCCACACACTGAGCAGCAGCCACACGGGTGATGCCCAACAACTGTCTGTGGTGCTACACCTTCCTGTCTAGGTCGTGAATGCACTAGCCTGTCATTCAGATTTTGGGATCTTCGAAAGGCAAACCGCGGTGGTGGCATCTTGAAACTGCTGGTACTCAAAAGGTGTCAGTGTTTTCTTAGGATCAAGCAGATCTTTGAGGACAGTGGATCAAAGGTGGTGACCACCAGTAGACATTCTCCTGTTTCCTTAGGTACTTTCTCAAGGAGGCTTTCTCGAGGGGTGTTCAGTGCTCGCTTCCACGCAGATTTCACTATTCTTTTCGGATAGGAGCGTTTCTCTAGCTTCGACATCAAGTCACTCGCTTCCTCCACAAATTTCTCTCTAGTGCTGCAGTTCCGTCTGTACCGGAGGTACTGCCCTACCGGCAGATTGTCACGGAGTGCACGCGGATGGAATGAGTTATAGTGGAGCAACAAGTTTTTATCAGTCGGCTCTTTGTGGAACTGTGTAGTAAGTTGACGGTCCTGAGCTAGTATATCGAGGTCCAGGTATACTGCTGTCTTCCTATTGTAATGCCATGTAAATTTCAAACATGGGTCCAAGTTGTTCAACCATGCAAAAAATGCTTGTAGTGTGTCTTCAGACCCAGTCCACACGCACAGGACATCATCAATAAATCGTTTCCAGAGACAGATGTTCTTCTGGTACGGGTTCGATGGATGATGAATATAGTGGGTCTCGAACTGTCCCACATAGATGCACGCTAGACTAGGGGCAAATGTAGCCCCCATCGACGTCCCAGATGTTTGTAAATACAGTTGGTCTTTATTCTGGAAAAAGTTTCTGGTAAGCGCTATCTCAATACATTGCAGGACAAAAGATGGAGGTGTATCGAAAAACCATTCTCTCCCCTCTAGGGCCCGCGCTGCTGCCACCAGCGTGGCGTCCTGGGGTATGCTTGTATATAGCGATTCGATGTCGATTGTTACCAAGAATTGTTGGTCCGGATCATATTCCATGTCCGTCAGTATATTCAGTACATCAGTCGTATCCTGTACGTATGATGCTTGGGTAATAACACATTCCCTAAGGAAGAAGTCCGCAAATTGAGACAGAGGTTCCAGTATAGACTGGATACCGGACACTATAGGTCGTCCCGGGGGTGGGGACTGGGCCTTGTGGATTTTCGGGACAATGTAAAATGCTGGAGTCCTTGGTTTTGGGTTAATCAGGAAATCCATTTCCTTCGCCGTGATCCACTTTTTCTCTTTCGCCTCTGCCAATAGTGCTGTAATTAGCGTAAGCAATTCTGCTGTGGGGTCACGCATTAACGGTTGGTAATTCTGGCGTGCTCCCAACAGGCGATTGATTTCAATTTCATAGTCTGTAGTGTTAAGTACAACAACGGCCCGCCTTTATCAGCTGTCTTGATGGTAATAGCAATGTTGGTTTCCAAAGATTTAACTGCCAGCCGTTCCGTTTTGCTCATATTAGAGTATTTCCGTTTGGATTCTGTCTGCTCTAGTTGTTCAATGTCAGATAAAACCTTTTCTTCGAAGACTGATACTTCTGGTCCTACGGTGCTCATTGTTGGGCAAAAAGTGGATGGGCGGTGGAGATTTGTATTGAACACTGAAGGAGGGTCCTGTGGTTTATCTGCAAAAAAACTTTTTAGTTTAATTTTTCTAAGGACTTCGCAAATTTCACTCCGACACTTGAAACTGTCATGTGCAGGAGTCGGAACGAATCCCAATCCCTTATTTAGAACATCAAGCTCTGTTGGTGTGAGAACATAGTCAGACAGGTTGACAACAATATTATTGTCATATGATGTTAAAACTGGGGTTGCTTGTATCCCCTTCTCCTGGTGACACGTGGGGAGAACGTTTGCCATGTTGGATTTTGCCTGGCCCGCCACCGACCTCTCGGTGCCTGGCCTCCCCCTCTCCCTCTTTCCGCCTGTTGCTGTCCTAAAAAAGACCTGAACAGTGCTCCTAGGTCCTCGTCACTTCTCCCTTGAGTGTTAAACCTCACCCGTCCTTGGTTCGATGTGGATGGTTGGGCACTAGTGTCGTCGTCTTCGCTACTGGTGTTATCGAAGGTCCAGTTTTGTGGTGTCCTCCTGCCCTGATTGCGCCCACCTCTATTCCCACCTTTCTGGGCCGCCGGATTTGTTTGAGTTTGATAATAGGCGTCTCCCGTGTAGGGGAAAGCCCATTCGTGTGTGAACTTCTCTAGGTTTTTTTTTAAGCCTTTTATTTTCTGATTCACCATATATGTTTTGTACTCACCCAAATCAGTTTGAATTTTGGCGAGTTGATCTTTAGTATCTTGTAATGTGGTGTGTGCTTTAATAGCCTCATCCAGGTCCAGGATCTCTTTAAGAAGTTGTTCACTAAGGCGTTTGGCCGTATTATTAATGAGGATAAGCCAGTCCCGAGTGCACTTGTTTGCGATGTAACTCCAGTCCACTCGGAACCGCTTATCCTCCAGGAAGATTTTAGGCTCTAATCTTACCAATAGACTAGCGGGAGCTGCTCCTGCTCTGAGGTATTCTGTCATCAATGCCCCATGCAGGGCTACTCTTACTTGGCGCTTTTTCAGGCTACTTAGTTTGTCCCATTCTTCTCTCGCTGTTGTTGTGCTTGTGAGAGGAGCATCTGGGAGTAGTGACGGGCCTGATAGGATGGAGGCTATTTGGTCTTCTGTAAAGGCCAAGCAGTATTTGTCCATCCTCTGTGTCTCTGTCCTATGAAACAGTTGGATAAGGCTGTGTCAATCTCTTTGTTAATTATGGCTGGGGACCCAGTCTTGTGTCAAAAAGTCTTTTATCTTAAAATGAAGATAAATGCAATATATCAAGAAGTGCTCTCACGGCTGGTCCGCCGTTCTCTACAATTCTCACAAAATAGGAGCTCAGAGGCAAATATCAGACCCAGGTGCCCTCCACTCATATCATCATATTCACAAAACCTGGTCCTACTATATACTAGGCAATCTATTTTAAGCCGTCTCCTGTTGACTCGTTGGTGTGGTTACACATAACCTTACACCCACTCCAGGAGTTTACAACAAGTTGTGCCTATCTTTAAAATATCCTCGTTCGATCTGTGTGTGTCATTCCTTGTGTGTCTATAGTGCCTACTCTCAAGTTATGCTTGTGCAATCCCGTGTGTGAATGCGGAGAGAGGTAGGTCAGACTCAATCAAAAGAATTCAGATAAAGTCAGAAAAAATGTGTGGGTGGTGGGAAGGTAACTCACGGGAGCAACCACCAGGGAACTGCTGACAGGTTCTCATCAGTGTGTTCCACTTCTCATCATTGGCTCCTTCCCACCAAAAATAAACAAAATAGAAAGTAGGAAAAAATTGTAAATCAACTCAATAGTGTATGTCCCTTTAACACTAATGTGCATCTACCCCCACAGGTATCAACGCCGCTATTCAGTGTGATACTCTATTAAAAATGGAGTTAGAAGACCCTGGCTATTCGGATACCTTTATTCTATGGTGGGTATCTACTCCCACTAAAACCAACACTCTACCGTTGTGCTTCGTTTTTGTATTCTATGAAGCCAACATGTTTCATTGCCTATTGTAAATTTGTCGGCAACTTCTTCAGGGCTGGGGGTATTTTCTCCTCACACCGCCGGGCACTGCCGGCGTCTAAATCTGTAAACACAGTAGTGCAACCACACAGACAAAAGACAAAAGACATAAAAAACATCGAGTGACACACATTAGTTAGGTGCCCATTTCCTCTTGGTATATATAAAATCCAACTATTTCAGGGACATGTTTAGATGTATTACCTTCATCTCTGTGCCTACTGGCATACCTGGGGTTCCTCGTACCCTCGTATGCAGTACTGGTCCACCTTAGGGTTATGTTTTGTGGTCGCTTCTCGTCGACCTGTAATCATGCGTATATTTAGTGAGTAACTTGCACCTCCTAACTGTGCCCCTCTTCCCCGTTTGTTTCATTTCTAAAATTAAATTTACAATCTAGCCTCTCCGACATGGTTTGTGCCCCGCTGTCACCTAGGCTTCCTGATATTATAGCTACTCTCGTCCCTCCAGTTTCCAAATACCAACATACTCATACTGGGTGATTCACATATCAAAAGCGCTTCCTTGCAGCTCCTATGCGTTAAGTTACGATTCTACAGTGGGGGCATATTACTACCGCCGGACTTGGTATCTGCGGTGTAGCTACTCCTCGGGCTGTGGGTACTGCGGGTGTGCTCATATACCGGGTCCCTCTCCTTACCGTCTATATCTGTAGACTTTTCTTTTACTCGGGGCTCCCATTCCCGCTATCTCAAGCCTTGTTCTCACCGGCTTGTTAAATGTTGGCGTGTGACGTAGCATGTCACATGACCTACTGCATAGCGGCAGCCATCTTGGAACGGGGAATTCTCTCCTTCTACCCTATGCCGTGACTACGTCCCCGCCTCATAGTGTATGTGATTTCTCGATTGCTTAACACTAAAATGCATTAATCACACACTATCGATGTCGCATTGATCAATATCAATATTTTGATGAAGGGATTATAATTAACATTCTGTGGGATCCTGTTCCTTTATGTATTCTCATTGGGTATGCAGTCCTAAGGTTATCTCAGCTGGTTATATCTGTCGGGGATGTATTAATTTCCCTATGTATACTACCGCCTCTCCAGGAGGAAGTAACTCAAAGGGCCCTCCTATCAGTGCTCATTCATCTTACAGATATCTTGTTCCATTCGATAAGGTCATTAAGTCCACCCTTATATGCCCTCTCTTGGTAGATCCAACGAGCTTCTTTTGACATCAGCCTGGCTTCTGTCATTCTAGGGTCCCCCATGATTTTTTCTAAGATCACCCAGCGTATGTCTTTAGGTTGGTGTTGCGCCAGTTTGTAATGCTGTACCAGCTTAGTCGTTAGTCGTCCTGCTCTCAGCGTGCTGAGGTGGTCTTGAATGCGGACCTTAGCCTTTCTGGTAGTTAACCCAATGTAATGTAGTCCGCATGGGCATGTAAGCCGATAAGCAGATAAACCACAGGACCCTCCTTCAGTGTTCTATACAAATCTCCACCGCCCATCCAATTTTTGTCCAACAATGAGCACCGTAGGACCAGAAGTAGCAGTCTTCGAAGAAAAGGTTTTATCTGACATTGAACAACTAGAGCAGACAGAATCCAAACGGAAATACTCTAATATGAACAAAACGGAATGGCTGGCAGTTAATTCTTTGGAAACCAACACTGCTATTACCATCAAGCCAGCCGATAAAGGTGGGCCGTGGATGTACTTAACACTACAGACTATGAAATTGAAATCAATCGCCTGTTGGGTGCACGCCAGAATAACCGACCTTTAATGCGTGACCCCACAGCAGAATTGCTTACGCTAATTACAGCACTAGTGGCGGAGGCGAAAGAGAAAAAGTGGATCACGGCGAAGGAAATGGATTTCCTGATTAACCCAAAACCAAGGACTCCAGCATTTTACATTGTCCCGAAAATCCACAAGGCCCAGTCCCCACCCCCGGGACGACCTATCGTGTCCGGTATCCAGTCTATACTGGAACCTCTGTCTCAATTTGCGGACTTCTTCCTTAGGGAATGTGTTATTACCCAAGCATCATACGTACAGGATACGACTGATGTACTGAATATACTGACGGACATGAAATATGATCCGGACCAACAATTCTTGGTAACAATCGACATCGAATCGCTATATACAAGCATACCCCAGGATGCCACGCTGGTGGCAGCAGCGCGGGCCCTAGAGGGGAGAGAATGGTTTTTCGATACACCTCCATCTTTTGTCCTGCAATGTATTGAGATAGCGCTTACCAGAAACTTTTTCCAGAATAAAGACCAACTGTAGTTACAAACATCTGGGACGTCGATGGGGGCTACATTTGCCCCTAGTCTAGCGTGCATCTATGTGGGACAGTTCGAGACCCACTATATTCATCATCCATCGAACCCGTACCAGAAGAACATCTGTCTCTGGAAACGATTTATTGATGATGTCCTGTGCGTGTGGACTGGGTCTGAAGACACACTACAAGCATTTTTTGCATGGTTGAACAACTTGGACCCATGTTTGAAATTTACATGGCATTACAATAGGAAGACAGCAGTATACCTGGACCTCGATATACTAGTTCAGGACCATTAACTTACTACACATGTCCACAAGAAGTCGACTGATAAAAACTCGTTGCTCCACTATAACTCATTCCATCCGCGTGCACTCCGTGACAATCTGCCGGTAGGGCAGTTCCTCCGGTACAGACGGAACTGCAGCACTAGAGAGAAATTTGTGGAGGAAGCGAGTGACTTGATGTCGAAGCTAGAGAAACGCTCCTATCCAAAAAGAATAGTGAAATCTGCGTGGAAGCGAGCACTGAACACCCCCCGAGAAAGCCTCCTTGAGAAAGTACCTAAGGAAACAAGAGAATGTCTACCGGTGGTCACCACCTTTGATCCACTGACCTCAAAGATCCGCTTGATCCTAAGAAAACACTGGCACCTTTTGAGTACCAGCAGTTTCAAGATGCCACCACCGCGGTTTGCCTTTCGAAGATCCCAAAATCTGAAGGACAGGCTAGTGCATTCACGACCTAGACAGGAAGGTGTAGCACCATAGACAGTTGTTGGGCATCATCCGTGTGGCTGCTGCTCAGTGTGTGGACTCACTGAAAAGACGAAGAGTGTCCAATTTGATGAATGGGAGAATATGGAATTTGAATAGCCTGACAAACTGCAATACAGCGAATGTCATATACCGGCTTACATGCCCATGCGGACTACATTACATTGGGTTAACTACCAGAAAGGCTAAGGTCCGCATTCAAGAACACCTCAGCACGCTGAGAGCAGGACGACTAACAACTAAGCTGGTACAGCATTACAAACTGGCGCAACACCAACCTAAAGACATACGCTGGGTGATCTTAGAAAAAATCATGGGGGACCCTAGAACGACAGAAACCAGGCTGATGTCAAAAGAAGCTCGTTGGATCTACCAAGAGAGGGCAGATAAGGGTGGACTTAATGACCTTATCGAATGGAACAAGATATCTGTAAGATGAATGAGCACTGATAGGAGGGCCCTTTGAGTTACTTCCTCCTGGAGAGGCGGTAGTATACATAGGGAAATTAATACATCCCCGACAGATATAACCAGCTGAGATAACCTTAGGACTGCATACCCAATGAGAATACATAAAGGAACAGGATCCCACAGAATGTTAATTATAATCCCTTCATCAAAATATTGATATTGATCAATGCGACATCGATAGTGTGTGATTAATGCATTTTAGTTTTAACCAATCGAGAAATCACATACACTATGAGGCGGGGACGTAGTCACGGCATAGGGAAGAAGGAGAGAATTCCCCGTTCCAAGATGGCTGCCGCGATGCAGTAGGTCATGTGACATGCTACGTCACACGCCAACATTTAACAAGCCGGTGAGAACAAGGCTCGAGATAGCGGGAACGGGAGCTCCGAGTAAAAGAAAAGTCTACAGATATAGACGGTAAGGAGAGGGACCCGGTATATGAGCACACCCGCAGTACCCACAGCCCGAGGAGTAGCTACAGGGCAGATACTAAGTCCGGCGGTAGTAATATGCCCCCACTGTAGAATCGTAACTTAACGCATAGGAGCTGCAAGGAAGCGCTTTTGATATGTGAATCACCCAGTACGAGTATGTTGGTATTTGGAAACTGGAGGGACGAGAGTGGCTATAATATCATAGGAAGCCTAGGTGACAGCGGGGCACAAACCATGTTGGAGAGGCTTGATTGTAAATTTAATTTTAGAAATGAAACAAACGGGGAAGAGGGGCACAGTTAGGAGGTGCAAGTTACTCACTAAATATACGCATGATTACAGGTTGACGAGAAGCGACCACAAAACATAACCCTAAGGTGGACCAGTACTGCATAAGAGGGTACGAGGAACCCCAGGTATGCCAGTAGGCACAGAGATGAAGGTAAAACCTCTAAACATGTCCCTGAAACAGTTGGATTTTATATATACCAAGAGGAAATGGGCACCTAACTAATGTGTGTCACTCAATGTTTTTTATGTCTTTTGTCTTTTGTCTGTGTGGTTGCACTACTGTGTTTACAAATTTAGATGCCGGCAGTGCCTGGCGGTGTGTGGAGAAAATACCCCCAGCCCTGAAGAAGTTGCCGACGAATTTACAATAGGCAATGAAACATGTTGGCTTCATAGAATACAAAAACGAAGCACAACGGTAGAGTGTTGGTTTTAGTGGGAGTAGATACCCAGCATAGAATAAAGGTATCCGAATAGCCAGGGACTTCTAACTCCATTTTTAATAGAGTATCACACTGAATAGCGGCGTTGACACCTGTGGGGGTAGATGCACATTAGTGTTATAGGGACATACACTATTGAGTTGATTTACGATGTTTTCCTACTTTCTATTTTGTTTATTTTTGGTGGGAAGGAGCCAATGATGAGAAGTGGAACACACTGACGAGAACCTGTCAGCAGTTCCCTGGTGGTTGCTCCCGTGAGGTACCTTCCTACCACCCACATATTTTTTCGGACTTTTTCTGAATTCTTTTGATTGAGTCTGACCTACCTCTCTCCGCATTCACACACGGGATTGCACAAGCATAACTTGAGAGTAGGCACTATAGACACACAAGGAATGACACACACAGATCGAACGAGGATATTTTAAAGATAGGCACACCTTGTTGTAAACTCCTGGAGTGGGTGTAAGGTTATGTGTAACCACACCAACGAGTCAGCTTAAAACGAGACGGCTTAGAATAGATTGCCTAGTATATAGTAGGACCAGGTTTTGTGAATATCGTAATAACTTTATGCCAATTGTTAAATTTTAAACATTAGTGAATTATCGATTTGTATTTACTCATCATTAACAGACATTGACACAGTGTTATTGAATACTAAGGCAACACTTCTGGCACTAACAAATAAGGATTGTGATTCTTGCCATGTTGACAAATTCTATGCCAGGGTAAGATGGTGCCCACACCTCGTTTATTACTGCTGGCCCTGTCATTACAGTTGTAATGGTAGTAAAACATGGAATGTGGTACCTCTTTTTTGCTAACACAGAATGTTGGCAAGTATGCCACTTGTTTCTGGATATGGACTTCACATGTGAATCTGCTGGCTTGGTTGTCCACTCCTAGGAGTGTTCTGAAGTTTGGAATGTGAATTTGTGTATTCTGCCTAAAACCCTTGCTCACAACTGTCGTTAATTACTTATTATAGGATACGTACCGATATCAAAGCATTGCTGACAATGCATTCACTAGCCAATTAAAATTATAACAATTGTGCTCATTTGTTCATAAACTTTGTAGCAGAAATGAAGAAAAAATTGAAGGTGCTGTCCCTCCATATTCAGGGACCCTGGAATTAAGCGATTGTGCGGACATGGGGATTTTCACATTATTATAGATTTGCCGCATTTGCCACATACTCTATAATCTGCAGATTTAACAAAAACATTTATTGTTTCTAGCACAAACCGTTCAAAAGTTAATAAACATGCAGTGACGTGTTGCCACCCTGAGAAGGCCCTTTGCAAAGCTGACCATATCATCTTTCTGTTGCTTAAGGCTATATTTGGGGGTTCAACTGGTACTAATGAGGTGCACCTAACCCCCAAACAGCGTTACCAAGTTTAAAAATGAGAAAATAATTAAATAGTATTTATTACAAAATGTACTGCATTATGCTACATAACCTTTTCCTACCTCATCATTTACTCATCCTTGCCGTATAATTGTCCCACTAAATGTACAAACACTGCTAACAGATACTGTTGCTGCCACTTTAAATAACAACAAAGATACCAATTCTAGAATAATTAAAGTTGCAGGAGCATTGTAATACAAGTCTGAGGTATGTCTTTAGAAAATGTAGCATCACTGTAGGCAAATAACGTTGCCCCATTAGATATCACCATTGTTGACAAGTGCAGGCAAAGACCCTTCCTGAGAAGGTCTGATACCACCTTTGTTTTAATGCACAGGCTTTAGGAAGCATATACAATTGTCAGCCCTCAAGGAAGTAAAGCACATACAGACAAGAAGGATGGTGTCAGAGGCAGAGTCTGACTGCACCCAAGATGGCCCGCTACAGCTAAAGTTCCTGCGCCACACCCTTGGAAAATGTGCTGGACCCTGGGCTTCCTGCTTCACGCCATGAGGTATATTCAATTAGGGGATAGGGGACACCATTTGGGGCCCCTCTGGTAGCTCCTTGAGGAGTGTTTCCCCACACCAGATGCAGGAGCCAGGAGGGGCCGGCATTCACGTGCTTCACCAGCTGAACCAGAACGGTGATTGGACTACTCCCACCTGACTTGGGTGCATGGAGGGAGAGAGGGAGAGTGGAGGCCCGCCATCAGTAGTGGTGCCGGATTGCCATCAGGCACTGTGGGTCTAGGAGCCGGAACTTTGAGAGAGTCATGGGCCTCGACTGGCCCCTTGAACTTACCTGGGACAGCGTCTGCCGTATTATGGTGGCAGGCCTGCCCTTGAGCTCATGTGGTGGGCCTCTGTCTCTCCTTGGCCCCACATCTGGCGGTTTTGGATTGGAGCTGTTGACTTAGGCATTCTTTGGCCTTCTCGTTTTCTCTGCTACATCGGGATTTTCCAGCAGCCTACTTAATGGCTTGGGCATACCTGCTCATCGGAAGTGGGTTCACATACAGGGAAAGAGGCTCCCCTATCTACCCTGCGAATTATTAGCTCTTGCTTATGACTGTTGACTGTTGCTCTATCCAGGCGAGTAACATGCTGAGGTGGCACTCCATCTTTTTCTCAGGGGACAATGTGTAGTCTATATATGTGAAAGAAGGTTACTCTATGGCATAATATATTCACAAATCTCATTGTAGCTCTGCGGAGGACTCCCTGTTGATGGAGTACATGGAATCTTTCTATGGTAGGATATCCTGTGGGGTGGTGCTGGAATGGACATTTGCCACTAGCTCCCGAGAACCTTGCATACTCTATTGCTCATTCTTTGCCCTCTTGGCAGTGCCCCAGATTCACATCAAAGAGCTCTGATACAGGTACCCGGCTCGAGGCCCCCACTAATCCTCGACCACAGTCGCTACAGTGGGAATGTGGCTCCCGGTGGCCTTTGTCCTCAGGGTACAGTCTAATTTGGAGGCCATGTCAGCGACCCGTGGCTACCAGTGAGGGGTTTGCCCCCATAACAGACCACGTCACCCATACTGCCTTAGTTGACTGGACCTCCAGTACTGCTGGGAGGGAACACACTTCCTCCTGGGTCTTGTGCTCCCTAGCCCTTCCAGTTGTCCAAACGCAAAACCACACACCACATCCTTTTCACTGACGTTGTGGATGGAAAGTAGTAGACTGCTGCCTCCACCATGGCCGATGTCACTTTGGAAACGTTAATGATAGAACTCACGAGCATCAAGATGACAATGGGCCTCATGCTCATGGCCACCAAGTCCACAGTTGCCAATCTAAAATCCCTTTGGTCAGACCTTAAGTCTTTGCTTAAAAGGTTCGGCGATATGCCTGACTGTTCTGGAATCTAATCCTGATGTGGAGAGTGAGGAGTGGCATCTTTGCAGAGAGTAAACAGGGGTTGAAGACCACAGTCTCAGAAATATTGTCTGTTTCTTTGGTGTGCTAGGGGATATGGAGGCGAAAGACATGGATGGTTTCCTCTCTGCTTTTGTCCCAGAACTCACAGGACTGACCTTTGGTGCCCCTGCTGGAGTTTCAGAGAAAGCACCAGATCCAAGATAGGGGAGCTGCCCACCGAAACACACCATGGCAAATTATCACATTTTTCCTTTGACATCAGCAGACCCGCCAGGACACTAAGGCAGCTAAGAGGCATAATGCCCCTTTTCTTCATCGCAGTGCCAAAATCCATGTGGCAGTTGACTTCTTGCATGACACAGTGACAGAAGACATTTTTGGCGTTCCAGCCGACTTTAATGACATTTAGTATTTGGTATGTCCTCCTGAAATCAGCCACTATGATCCTTACCATGGACGACATGCAAAAATGTTTGAGGATCCAATGGCCTTGGACAATTTTTACCCTCACTACCTGGAGCAGATATGGAGGTGTTGCAGCCTGACATTGCCAGTGCATCGTAGCCTGGGTTGGGCTCGGAGACTACACAGTCTGATGACATCGTGGAATCCCAGGGACTGGAACATGTGCTTAAATTGTGGTAGCGAAGGGCACCTCGAGACGGAGCTGACTCCAGCGAGGGGCTGCAATAAGTCTCACTCATCTATCAAACCTTGACTGCCTGTGGCCTTTGGACTCATTTTCTGGAATGTGTAGCTCTATGCTAGGTCTCCCATGGGAGAGGTCTTTATGATATTATGTGTGCTATGCATGGCTGGGCACCTTTCTTGTGGCTGTGGGGTAACTGGGGGAACTGTCCTTTCCTTTTCTGTGCTGTATTTTTGCATTTGTGTCTCCTTGCCAAGTTTGTTATCCCTCTTTTTGATGATGACGGCTGTCTATGTTCTTAGACTGTTTGGGGATACGGTGGTCATGGGTAGGCTTTGGGTTCCAGGGTGATCCTGGTTTGTAGCAAGTAAATGTTCTCAGTGGGGGATGCAAGGGAGGCAGAGTGTTGGGAGGTACACTTGCCTGTTTAAAGTAGTTTATATTTCTCTTGTTAATGAGAGTCACAAGCTACTCTCTTATGGTCTGTTAGGTTATTGTTTTCTGGAATGCCAACCCATGCATACCCATTGTCTTGACCCTCTTTGCCCATCATACTATGTGTGTTAGAATTGGGGGCCTCTAGTTGGCACAGGTAGGTACTTGTGACAAATAGGGACCCTCTCCTCTACTCAGAGTAAGGGGGATTACACTCCTAAAACAACGCCTGCTCACCTCAAGTGTCGACAGACTCAGTAACAGTACCTTTTACTTGGGGCGGCAGGCACGGATGTGCGACCCGGTTCCAGTGATCATCGCGGTGCAAAAAGGAAGCGTTGCAGGACGCGTTGTCCCTCGATGTGGTGCAGGCAGCGGCCCTTTGACAGAGTTCGTGGATCCAAGGCTTGCGTTGCAGGGCGAGACGGTGCTTCGATGCGGTGCTTGCAGCTTGCGGTGCGGCAAACGGAGCCGGAGTTCGGCAGCTGGCGTTGATCGGTCGGGATATCGGTGCGAGTAGGGTGGTGCGTCGCAAAGCAGGCGAGGCGGTGCCCAACTCCGGTGCTGTCCCAGGATTCGAAGTCAGCAGCAGTGACCGCGTCGGTCAGACCAGTATGAATTGGCGTAGCGAGGCGTTGCATGTCGGGGTGTCCTTCCAGTCGCGATGCAGGCTCCGGCTCGGTGATGGCATCAGGACGGAGTCGGTGAGCTCAGAGATTGCTATGTTCGAGGTGGACGTTGCTTGGTGTGGTGCCTACAGGACACCGGGCCGGTCATGAAAGTCGGTCACAGCTCCCTGCCTCTGTAGCCACTTGTTTCCAGCAGCACTTCACAACAGCTGGTGAAGTCCATTGTTGCTTGGACTTCGGTCAGGGGGAAAGCTCTCTTCCAAGCCCTTGGAGATCTTTGCACAAGTTGAAAGTAAAGTCCACAAAGTCCTTTCTCCTCTCTTTGGCAGTCAGGCAACCACTGCAGGCCAATCCCACAAGTAGCACTTCAGCTTGGGAATAGTCTCTCCTCAGTTTCTTCAGGTACCTTCTCCTCAGCAGAGGTTTTGTCTTGTAAGTCCAGAAGTGAACTAATTTCATGGGATCAGGTTCCCAATATTTATACCCTTAAATTCTTTGTTCTCTGAGGGCAGAGTGGCCCGTGCCCAGTTCGAGCCAGTTCTGAACCACTCTGTTTACCAGACTTCTCCTTTCCTTACACAACGCAGGGCAGGCACATCAGACGCCCCACAGGAGGTGGAGCCAGCATTGTGGAAGGCAAGTACAGTCCTGAAGCACTTTGTTGACAGTCTTCCTTCTCTTCTTTCAGTGTGCAGGGCAGAGACATCAGAAGCACCACAGGGGGTGGAGCCGGCATTGTGGAGGGAAGGCCCAGCCCTATTCAGGTCCCAGGTGCAACTCATCCCTCCCATCTAGATGTAGATCTCTCTATTCACCACCGGGCTGCCCAAGCCTGTCTCTTGGAATCCCCCAGCCCTGTCACTCACAGAAACCAGACAAAGGAATACACATCCTCGTAGAGGCGTGCTCAAATGGTTAGGCAAGCAAATACCTGCTTTCTAAATGTGGTTTTTGCAAACACAGAATATTAAAATAAACTTCACTAAAACATGTATTTTATTATTCTGAGTCCAGGCCTACTAAACTCGAATTACTACCATGTTCTCTGAGTCTGCTAGGATTATAAACATGTAACAATCTAGCAGCCCATTCTGGCCTATGGAGAACAGGTTGCCTTGCAATAGTGAAAAACGAAAATGGCTGTATTTCACTATTAGGACATGCCACACACATCAAGGCTTGTCCTACATTGTACTTACAATGCACCCTGCCCGTGGGCCCACCATAGGGGTGACTAATATGAAGAAAAGGGAAGGTTTAGGGACTGGCAAGTGCGTGCACTTGCCCAGTCAGCATTACAGTACCAGACTGCATGCAGGCTCTGCAATGGCAGACCTTAGACACGTTTTACAAGGCCGCTTCGGTGGGTGGCACAACCAGTGCTGCAAGCCCACCAGCAGCATTTGGATTTACACGCCCTGGGCTCACTCAGTGCACTGTACTAGGGACTGACAAGTAAACCAAATATCCAATCATGAAACCACTAACCAATACATCAATTTACAGTAGGGAGCACTTGCACTGTGGCACTGGACAGCAGTGGCACAGTGCCCAAAGCATCTAACACCAGCAAAAACACATGAGGCAACAGCAAAAATGGAAGGGAGACCCACGCCAATGGCGCCAGGTCTAACACGTGTCCCCTCCAGCTGAAATGTGGGGAGAACTACCCTACCTCCTGGGAGTTCTCATCACTAAGGCGGAAAAATCTGGACAGAACATCAGCGTTGGTGTGTTCTGTACCAGGGCGGTGCTCCACCGTAAAGTCCATACCCTGTAGGGAACTGGACCGCCTCAACAGCTTCGGATTCTCACCCCTCATCTGCATCAACCATCTGAGGGGCCTGTGGTCTGTCTAAACCCGGATGTAAGTCCCGAACAGGTATGGTCTCAGCTTCTTCAGTGCCCAGACCACAGCAAATGCCTCACGCTCAGTAGCACTCCACCTCTGTTCCCGTGGAAGTAACCTCCTGCTGATGAAGGCTACAGGTTGATCCAGGCCCTCTTCATTCATCTGTGACAAAACAGCCCCCACACCATGCTCTGAAGCGTCTGTTTGAATGATGAACTCTTTGGAGAAGTTGGGTGACAGGAGCACGGGCGCCGTGCACATGGCAGCTTTCAGGGCCTCAAAAGCTTTCTGACAGGTGTCAGTCCAAATCACTTTCTTGAGCTGCTTCCTGGAAGTCAGCTCTGTCAAGGGTGCAACAATGTTGCCATTCCCCTTGACAAACCTCCTGTAGTACCTTGTGAGTCCTAAAAAGGCCCTTTCCTCTGTCTGGGTTTTGGGGGGTTCCCAAGCCAGGATGGTTTCAATCTTGAGTTGTAGGGGCGCCACCTGACCGCTCCCAATTTGGTGCCCCAAGTACACCACAGAACCCTGCCCGATCTGGCACTTACTCGCCTTGATCCTGAGGCCTCCTTTACGCAGTGCCAACAACACTTCCCAGAGGTGGCGCAGATGTTCCTCCCAAGTGACACTGAACACTGCGATGTCATCCAGGTAGGCGGCACTGAACTCATCCAGTCCAACCAATACCTGGTTGACCAACCTCTGAAAGGTGGCAGGGGCATTCTTCATCCCAAAGGCCATAACCCGGAACTGGAAATGCGCATCTGGTGTGGAGAATGCTGACCTTTCTTTTGCCCCATCAGTCAAGGTGATCTGCCAATACCCAGACGTCAAGTCAAACGTGCTGAGGTACCCTGCAGCCCCTAACCAATCAATGAGCTCATCAGCTCTAGGGATGGGATGCGCGTGGATCTTCTTGACTGAATTGTGCCCTCGGTAGTCCACACAGAACCGGAGTTCGGTTGTGGCACCCGGCGCTGCAACCTTTGGGACCAAGACCACTGGGCTGGCCCAAGGACTGCTGGAGGACTCAATCACCCCTAGCGCAAGCATCTTTGAGACCTCTTTGATGCAAGCCCTTACCCTGTCAGTTACCCTGTAAGACTTGTGCTACACAGGTAAGCTGTCTGTGGTATCCATATCATGGACGCACCAATCTGTGATACTAGAAACCAGGGAGAACAGATCAGAAAACTGTCCCAGCAACTGGCGGCAGTCATTCTGTTGCTCAGGGTTCAGGGTGGAAGAGAGGTTAACACCATCTACTGACCCATCTTGCTCTGAGGCTGACAGGAGGTCAGGAAGAGGCTAAGTCTCCGCTTCCATTCCCGCATCTGTCGCCAAGAGCATGCCCACTTCAGACCTCTCTAAGTGGGGCTTAAGGCAGTTGACATGCAGGACCCCCAAGGGGTTCCTGGGAGACCGCAAGTCCACCAAGTAGGTAACTGGACTCTTACGCTCCACAACCTCAAATGGTCCGGTCCACTTATCTTGGAGCGCACAGAGCTCCACTAGGGCCATGCCTCACACTTTCTGACCAGGTTGAAGCTCTACCAGAATGGCATTCTGATCATACCAGCGCTTCATCTCCTCCTGGCTGGCATCCAGTATCGCCTCAGCGAGTTGCCTGAAATGCCTAGTCTGGTTCCTGATGGCCAGCATGTAGCTATATACATCCTGGGGAGGTTTCCTAGGAGATTGCTCCCAGCCTTCCTTGACCAGACTCAGAGGCCCTCTGACAGGGTGCCCATAGAGATAGCTCAAAGGGACTGAACCCTAGAGATTTCTGTGGCACCTCCCGGTACGCAAACAACAGACATGGTAAGAGGACGTCCCACTTACGCCTCATGGGTTCCTCAAGATCCATAATCATGCCCTTTAGGGTTCGGTTGAACCTTTCAACCAACCCATTTCCTTGGGGGTGGTAAGGAGTGGTGATCTTATAAGTTACCCCACACTCCTGCCACAGGGACATCATATACTTGGAAATGAAGTTGGTGCCTTGGTCAGACACAACCTCTCGAGGGAATCCTACTTGTGAGAAAATTCCCATCAGTGCTCGTCCCACCACGGGAGCCGTCACTGTCCTCAGAGGTATGGCTTCCGGGTACCGGGTGGCATGGTCCACCAAGACCAGGATGAACCTGTTGCCCATGACTGTCTTGGGGTCCAGTGGCCCCACAATGTCAATCCCCACCCGCTGCAAGGGGGTACTGACCACAGGGAATGGCTAGAGAGGAGCCTTCTGCTTTCTCCCACTCTTTCCACTTGCCTGGCAAGTCTGACAGGTCCTGCAATGAGTGTCTAAACTCTTGCACATTTGGGGCCAATGAAAGTGGGTGACAAGCCTCTTAAAGGTCTTGTCTTGCCCCAAATGTCCTGACAATGGCACATCATGGCCCAGCCCCAGTAGTAAGGCTCTGAAGCGCTGGGGACCCACCAGCACATGGGCTGACCTAGGCTCAGCAACCTTAGGCTCACTATACAGGAGACCATTCACCCAGTAGATCCAATGTGAGCCAGACTGATCACCTGCTGCCTGGCTTGCAGCCTGCTGCTGCAAGCCCTCAAGAGAAGGGCATTCTCTCTGCTCCTGGCAGAATTCTTCCCTGGAGGGGTCTCCTTCTTGCTGCCAATGGGTCAGCGCAGGCAGGTCCCCCAGTTCAGCTACCTGTTCCCCAGTAGGCTCCAGGGCATCCTCCTCAGGGTCTACCTCCTCCTGGGCCGTGGGTACTTCAGGGGCTGGTTTCCCACACCCCCTACCTCTTCTCTCTAAGGCAGGCTCCTGGGCCTCCCTCTCAGGCTCCAGGTCCTCTTGAGCACCCGACTGGCTGCCATTGACGGGTGGTCACGTACGCCCAGTCAGGCAGACCCACCATCCTCAGGTGAGTACTCTTCTCTACCTTCTCCCAAGGTGAGCTCTCCAAATTGTTCTCCAACAAAAAGTCAACAGGCATGGTGGGCCTCACAGCTACCTGAAGAGTACCAGAGCCCTCCCCCCCTCAAAGAGAACCTGAGCCAATGGACAATGGCTCTCTGTGTTGTCAGCGTTAACAACCCGGTAGAATGCATGTGGGACAACCTGCTCTTGTGACAATAGGTGACACCTGACAGCTGTCACGCTGGCTCCTGTGTCTCTAAGAGCCTCCACCTTTTGGCCATTGATGGTCACCCACTGCCCATATTTCTTAGTGTTCTTGGGCAGTTGGTTCTCTGGGACCACCTCACAGTCTCCTAAAGAGACAAGGGACATCTCTGTGGGACCCCACCCATCTTGGACTTCTACCTCCTCCGCAAAGGCTACACTAGCCATCTGCCGGGGCGGAGCACGAGTGGGTGCTGGTTTACCAAACAGGCGGTATCTGGTGTCATTCACCTTATGACCCAGGTCCCCACATTTGTACCATCTCAGGGGTCCCTGTGGAACAGGATTACCTGTCGGGATCACTGGCTTTCTCTCAGGGGGAGGCTGAGAACCCTTCACTTGGTTCCCTTGGGAATTACTTTGGGGCCCTCTACGGAACTCCCTCTGTTTACCCTTGTCCCCCCCGCTCTTCTGCTGGGGACCCTGCCCACCTTTGGCTGAGTCTCCCACGTGACCCTTGTGGACCCTGGTACGGACCCAGCGGTCCGCCTCCTCAGCAAGCTTCTTAGGGTTAGTCAGCTTGCTATCAATCAGGTGCTGGCGCAGCTCTGGATAACAATCTTCAGACAATCAAATCCAAGAGACCTTGTAAATCATTAACTTTGCTGCCCTACACCCAACCATCCAATGCTCTGCAAAAGAAAGTGACATACTCTACCCAGGTACTATTTTCTATCTTCTTGCACTTCCTGAACCTCTACCTATAGAGTTCAGGGGTCAAACCATACCTAGTCATGATGGCCTCCTTCATGTGGCTATAGGAATTATGGACTTCAGAAGGTAAGTCCAACAGTGTGTCCCGCCCCTCACTAAGGAACCTTCCTCACAACCTTGCTCCCCAATCTCTCTCAGGGACCCGGTGGGAAGACATGGCTACCTCATAATCTCTGAACCACTGCCCAATATCATCATTCTTAAAAAAAACTCCTTTACCACATCTTTGGGGATGTACACTCTACCTTTCCCAGGTGCTGACAATGTGCTGCATCCAGAGGGAGTAATCTCTAGGCTCCTGGCTTTCAGATCAGACTCCTTCAAAACTTTGTCATGCTCCAACTATAATCTCTTTTCCTCTAGAGCCATCTTCTTGCTTTCTAGCTCCAGCTGCCCATTCAATTTGAGCTTGGCCATGTCCATTTCATGCATCCTGTTTTGTTTCCTGTCTACCAACTCTTCTGGGGACAGACGTCGGGCAGAAACACTGCTACCCACTGGGGAGGGCGCACCCCTCCTCTCAGGACCTAATGGGCCACCGAGCTGCTGCTCTGCATCCTCATAATCTCCCAAATCACCAGGGGCATTCCTTGCTGCCATCCAGGCCCTCAGTGCCTTGTGGTACTGCTCCTTCTTGGTGATTCCGGTCAAAGGAATTTTTAACTTTTTGCAGAAGCTCTTGAGCTGCTTGTTGGTGTAACTTTCTAGTTTCTCTTCCTCCCAATCATAATCAACAGATACAACGGAGACTGTCTCCTCCACGATGACTGAATTCGGCATGTTTTTAAAAATTGGAAATCTCTGGCAAAAACAAGTATCAAAAGTATGTGGTTGCGTTATGGTCTGCACTCACTACGTAGTGTTCACCAATCACTGTACATGAGTCACAAATGCAAATTCGGAATCCTTCTGCTGCTTCCGATGTTAGAATTGGGGGTCTCTAGTTGGCACAGGTAGGTACTTGTGACAAATAGGGACCCTCTCCTCTAGTCAGAGTAAGGGGATTACACTCCTAAAATAACCCCTGCACACACTCTAGGTAGCGTGGCACGAGCAGTCAAGGCTTATTTCAGAGGCGGTGTAAGTTAAGCATTTATGAACACATACAGTAACCCAGTGACAACACTACAAATGGACACCACACTGGTTTTATTTCAAAAATAGGTTATACTTTATATAGAGTTACCACAAGACCAACAAACAACAAAAAGAATCCACAGTACTATTAGGTTTCAAGAGTTCTTGTTAAAAAAGGCTTAAATCAAGGTTCTGTGCAAGTCGGTAGCCTGGTCCGGCTACACCGTTGTTGAAAATACAGAGTCTAGCAAATCCAGCGGACTGCATCGGTACGGGCCCACTCAAGTGTCGACAGACTCAATCACAGTACCTTTTACTTGGGGCGGCCGGCACGGATGTGCGAGCCGGTCTCGGTGATCGTCGCGGTGCAGAAAGGAAGTGTTGCAGGACGCATTGTCCCTGGATGTAGTGCAGGCAGCGGCCCATTGACAGAGTCGGTGGATCCAAGGCTTGCTTTGCAGGGCGAGACGGTGCTTTGATGCAGTGCTTGCAGCTTGCGGTGTGGTGAACGAGCCGGAGTTCGGGGGCTGGCGTTGATCAGTCCGGATAGCGGTGCAAGTCTGACGGTGGGACGTAAAGCGGGCGAGGCGGTGCCCAACTCCGGTGCAGTCCCAGGACTCGAAGTCAGCAGCAGTGACCGCGTTGGTTAGACCAGTATGAATTGGCGTAGCAAGGCGTTGCACGTCGTGGTGTCCTTCCAGTCGCTGTGCAGGCTACGGCTCGGTGACGGCGTCAGGACGGAGTCGGTAAACTCAAAGCTTGAGTTGTTCAAGGCGGACGTTGCTTGCTGTGGTGCCTAAAGGACACTGGGCCAGTCGTGAAAGTCGGCCACAGCTCCCTGCCTCAGTAGCCACTTGTTTCCAGCAGCACTTCACAAGGCTGGTGAAGTCCACTGGTCCTGGGACTTCGGTCAGCGGGCAAGCCCTCTTCCAAGCCCTTGGAGATCTTTGCATAAGTTGAAAGTAAAGTCCACAGTTCTGAAGCACTCTGTTTACCAGACTTCTCCATTTCTTACACAGCGCAGGGCAGGCACATCAGACGCCCCACAGGAGGTGGAGCCAGCATTGTGGAAGGCAAGGACAGTCCTGGAGCACTTTGTTGTCAGCTTTCCTTCTCTTCTTTCAGTGTGCAGGGCAGAGACATCAGACGCACCACAGGGGGTGAAGAAGGTATTGTAGAGGGAAGGCCCAGCCCTATTCAGGTCCCAGGTGCAACTCCTCCCTCCCATCTAGATGCAGATCTATTCACCGCCGGGCTGCCCCAGCCTGTTTCTTGGAATCCCCCAGCCCTGTCACTCACAGAAACCAGATGAAGGAATACACAACCTCGCAGAGGCGGGCTCAAATGGTTAGGCAAGCACATACCTGCTTTCTAAAAGTGGTTTTTGCAAACACAGAATATTAAAATAAACTTCACTAAAAGATGTATTTTATTATTCTGAGTGGAGACGTACTAAACTCGAATTTCTACCATGTTCTCTGAGTCTGCTAGGATTATAAACATGTAACAATCTAGCAGCCCATTCTGGCCTATGGAGAACAGGTTGCCTTGCAATAGTGAAAAATGAAAATGGCTGTAATTCACTATTAGGACATGCCCCACACACCAGGGCATGTCCTACCTTGTACTTACAATGCACCCTGTCCATGGGCCTACCATAGGGGTGACTAATATGAAGAAAGGGAAGGTTTAGGGACTGGCAAGTGGGTGCACTTGCCCAGTCAGCATGACAGTACCAGACTGCATGCAGGCTCTGCAATGGCAGACCTTAGACACATTTTATAAGGCCGCTTATTTGGTGGGTGGCACAACCAGTGCTGCAAGCCCACCAGCAGCATTTGGATTTACATGCCCTGGGCACACACAGTGCACTGTACTAGGGACTGACAAGTAAACCAAATATCCAATCATGGAACCACTAATCAATACATCAATTTACAGTAGGGAGCACTTGCACTGTGGCACTGGACAACAGTGGCACAGTGCCCAAAGCATCTAACACCAGCAAAAACACATGAGGCAACAGCAAAAATGGAAGGGAGACCCACGCCAATGGTGCCAGGTCTAACAATGTGTCTGAATCTGCCATCCCATCTTTGAGATAATCATTTGCCCTTTGCCTCCCCACTGTAACTGGCTCCAGCTTGCCCCTGACATATTCTCTGCCTAACTTTATTCACTTTATTAACTACATTAAAAGCAAGAAGGCACTGACATGCTGCTTGGAAGTTTCAGACATTGCCTTATTGCAGGAGATACATCTTTCCACCCTGGAATCTGGTGAACTAAAAAGAGACTGGTTGTGTTGTGTTGCTTGTAGTAGTATATTGCCCACCACTTCTGCTATGTCTACCCCTTCCAATTCCTGGTTCCCTCCAAAATGGTGAGGGATAGCCATTCTGTTTCATGTATCTGTCCCGGTTACTGTTTTAAGGGCGTGAACTGACCCACTGGGCCATACATCATGTAAGATTTAAAACCCTGAATCAGACCTGGATCCTGGGATTGGTATATGCCCCAATCATGGGACGGTGCTTTTCTTTTCTTCTTTATCCAGACTGTTGACGGAGTTTTTTACCACCAAGGTCAATATATGAGGTGACTGGAATGAAGTGATTGATCCCCACTTAGATTGTTCTGGTCTATTGGATAGGCTAATGCAAAGAATAGAGCGATCCTACATGATGTCATACAGGAACTGGAACTGTAAGATCCGTGGTACCCTCGAGATATAGACTACACGTTTATTGCTTGTGTGAATTGGACTTGCTCCCGGATAGATTTCTTTCTACTGTCCCAAGCCTCACTGGTCTTCTTACGTGCTTGGTCCATGGAGCCTGAGGGAATCACTGACCATGCCCCTACTATACTGGAGCTGGACATTAAACAATTGTCTCCCACTTCCATGCGTTGCTGATTGAGTCTCTCATTTTATCGCATTCCAGAGAGTAAGCAGAAATGCATAGGTCATCTCTGTCAATTCTTGTTAGGCAATGAATCCTTGATGAATTCTGCCGAGGTACTGTGGGTAGTGGGGAAGGCCACCTTGAGAGGCATGCTTATGCAGGACTTGAGATTCTGTATGCTCGAGGCTCAAGATGTACAAACCCGACTGAAAATAATGAAATGCAATCTCAATGAGTCCTATATGCGACATCCCACAACGGCCCTTCTACACCAGTTAGAGCGAGCAAAGTACAATCTCAATGCACACTTTAAAAGGCGGGTGGAATGCGCCCTGCTTTGTCTGAAGTGGCATCATTAGGAAAAAGGTGAAAAGGTGGTCAGGCTCTATCGAGAGCAGCTACGCAAGCGAGAATCCAGCTCTGCCATCCCAGCAATTCACAGCGAAACTCAGGGATTGATCACTCATCTGGTGGAGATTACCAAACTGTTGACCCATTTCTTCACTACGCTTTATAGCACAAAGAACCCCGATGATCCTGCCTCTGAATTGGATCTCCTACTGAACCTCCGTATGCCCTCTATGTCTGAGGCTGGTAAGCATTTCCTTAAGGGAGAGATCACAGAGGAGGAGTTCTCTGAGGCTATCATGAGTGCGCCTAACAAGAAAGTCCGGAGAGACAATGGTTTTCTGGTTAACTTTTAGGAGATTAACAGGGAATTGATGGTCCCGCTCCTCTACAGACACTTTATTGAGCTTGAGTGCGATACTGTACGACCAGAGTTCAATAAAGCACTTATCAGTCTTATCTTGAAGCCTGATAAGGATCCTACTAATTGTGCGAGTTACAGTCCTATATCTCTCAACAATGTGGACATTAAGATACTCACGAAGGTTCTGTTGAACTGCCTTAAGAAGTACTCCCTAGTTTGATACATGACTCTCAGATGGGATTTATGCTAGGACATTATTCCCACAACCATGTGCATCTACTGTCCAATGTTTAATGGCACATACGTAATGATTCCGATGATTCATTGTTGTTCTCTTTGGATGCCGAAAGGCTTTTAACTGGGTTGAGTGGGGGTATCTTTTCCGTACAGGGCACGGAAGGGATAAGGGGTGGGCGGAATATGCGTAGTCGCGCAACGCAAAGCTCTGCTAAACTGTAAAAAATTTCCACGAGCACGCAGAAATACCGCCAACATGCGGAATTGCTTTTTCGGCCCATTTGCGATGTTTTTTCCTGTTCACGAACGTTGTTTGCATGCTCAGGGGAAATATCTCTCAAACACGCATTTTGAAAGCGAGAGGAAGCAAAAAAATTCCGTGAAGCTGCAGATCGTGGAATTTTTGGCAATTCCGCGTTCTCCACAAAACGCGAAATGACCCAAATACTGCAAATTCCGTGAGCGGAACAGAATTTACCACCCAGGCCTAGAAGGGATAGGTCCCAGTATTTTGGCAAAGGTCCTTTATCTCTATATGGCCCCCTTGAGCCAGATTAACTGTGGGAGCCACGAGACCCTTGCATATATCGTGTGGTTGCCCTCTGTCAATCTTGTTCCTTTTTTCTTTTGAGCCTTTAGCAGTGGCTATCTACCAGTCCCCTCAAATATGGGGTGTAGATGTGCCTCCTGTAGGCATTTTGAAAATCCTGCTCTACACTGATGCTATTGTACTAACTTTGAGCACGCCAGATTCCTCTGTCCTATACCTCATGTCTCTAATTGATGCTTTCTCTGTCTTCTAAGGGTACAAAATAAATTGGGTGGGAGATGTTACCGCTAATGCAGGCAGGCCAGCATACTCTGGGGCATCATGTGGAAGATCTCAAGTTTCAAGTATCTGGGGTTGTTAGTAATTAGGGTTTGGATAACATCATGGCTGACAATATTGAACCCTTGCTTGCTAAAATGGACTTGAACTTCCAGAGATGGCCAACTTTTCAGAACTCTTTATGGGAAAGAGTACAGATGATTAAGATGGTGAAAGCCCTCAGATTTGACTATGTGTTTGGAATGTTGTCCTAGTGATATCTATACGTATCCTTCATGTCATTAATCTGAGCATAAAGTGGTTTGTCTGGAAGGGCAAAAGACCACGTCTTAAATCATCACAGCTGCACGTGAACACTAGAGAGGGAGGTCTTCAGCTCCCTGACATGTGGTTTTACTCTCTGGCGCAGTACCCCTCACAGTTGGCATACATGCTGGTATCTGCCGATGATCAGCCCCTTCGGGTGCCTTGGGAACAGGAAACTGTGCGGGCCCCCGTGGGTTTAGTTTTTTTTGTCCAAACATCACGCTCTGACAACGCGCTTTGTCCACCTACCCTAAGGGTAGGTGGACCCTACCCTTAGCGCCAGGAAGCCGCTTGGCCGCAGTGCGCTCTAGAAATTTCTTTTTCATTTCATTTCAAGGGCTAAGTGGGCCTCCTGCAAAGACTTGCATCGACTCTTGGGTATCGACAGAACTGTTCATAAAAGCGCTCCACTCCGGTCCAATGAGAGGCTCACTGTCCACCGGCAGTCAATGAGATGGGCTACCTTTGAGGACTGAGGAATCAAAACTATTGGAGACCTTCTCGAAGGGGACTCTTTTCAATCTTTGAGAAGTGAAAATCAGACATCAATCAACCAATCAATCAGAGATTTGTGAAGTGCACTTTTAACCCGTGAAGTTCTCAAGGCGCTGTGTGGAGGGGTCAAGGACCTCCTTCTCATCTGAAGAGCAGGTCTTGAGGCTCTTCCTGAATGCTTGCAGTGTGGAGGTTTGTCTGATGCTGAGGAGGAGTTTGTTCTAGGTCTCAGCGGAGATGTAGGAGAAGGCTCTTCCTCCTGCACTGGTGGTGCGGATGCATGGGATTTCAGCCAGGGCAAGGTTGGCGGAGCGGAGGTTTCTCTTGGGTGCTTAGAAGGAGATTCTTTCTTTGAGGTATAGGGGTCCGGTGTTGTGGAGAGATTTGAAGGCGTGAGTGAGCAGCTTGAAGGTCACTCCCTTTTCAAAGTGGAGTCTGTGGAGGTCTCGTAGGTGCAGGGTGATGTGGGCTTGTTGTGGGATGCTGAGGACAAGTCTGGCTGCGGCGTTCTGGATGGTCTGGAGTTTGAGGAGAAGGGATTTGTTGAGTTTGGCGTAGAGGGTGTTCCCGTAGTCCAGTCTACCGGTTACAAATGCCTGAGTGATGGTCTTTCTGGATTCAGGGGATCCATTTGAAGGTCTTGCAGAAGATGTGGAGGGTATTGAAGCACATGGAAGATAATGCTTTGACCTGTCGGTGTATGGAGAGGGAGGAGTCAAGTAGGATGCTGAGGTTGCGGGCATGGTCGGTCGGCATGGGACGGTTTCCGAGGGAGGTGCACCACCAGGTGTTGTCCCATGCGGAGGGGGTGGATACGAGGACTTCCGTTTTCTTCGAGTTAAGCTTCAGGGAGCTGCTGCTCATCCAGGATGTAACATCTTTCCTTCCTTCGTGAAAGCGGTGTCTGGTGATGTTGGGTTCCTTGGTGAGGGAGAGGATGAGCTGGGTATCATCAGCATAGGATACTATGCTGAGTCTGTGTTTTCTGACAATGGTAGCGAGGGGGGCCATGTAGATGTTGAAGAGCGTGGGGCTGAGTGAGGATTCTTGGGGTACTCCGCAGCTGATCTCTGTGGGTTCATCAAGGAAGGGTGAGGGTCTGATTCTTTGAGTCAGGCCGGTGAGGAAGGAGCATATCCAGTCCAGGGCAGTTCCCTGTATGCCAGCGTTGTGGACTCTGCAGTTAGTGTGCAGTGGGAGATGGTGTCGAAGGCTGCTGAGAGGTCTAGTAGGATGAGGGCAGCTGTGTGGCCTTGGTTGAGGAGGGTGCGGATGTCATTCGTAGCGGCTAGGAGGGTGGTCTCTGTGCTGTTGTTGCTGCGGAATTCGGATTGGGAAATGTCGAGGATCCCAGTCGCTACGTCAGTCACGTTTAGAGCGATATTGACAGGTGCGTAAATGTTTGCATGGTAAACTGGGTCGGGATCCGATACATCTCTCAACCTCGATGATTCTAGATTACCTCAGGATATGGGGACTTTCCAGGGAGGTGTCCAACATGCACCAAACACTCATTGACAATCTTTAAGTGCATGTTATCCGCCTGGCATCTAAGTCTGATTGGCAGGAGCAGCTCAGAGTAGCCAATTCGGAGACTGGCTGGAAGGAATTCCTAGAGTACCATTATCACTCACTGAGGGAACCATGCCTAAAATATTCTTATTTCTAGATTCTCCATAATTGGTATTGGTGCTATCTTCTGGAGGTGTCTGGAAGTTACCTCTGATCAGTACCACATATTATGGTCTTGCCCTACTCTAGCTACCTACTGGTGCTTCATATGGGAGGCTAGCCTTATTACATGATGTTGTGGCTGTGGATGATACAACTCCCAACTGGCAGAGATGGATCTCGACAGCGCTCATGGTAGCTAAGGTATACATTCAGCAGCATTGTTATTCATCACTGGTACCCACGTATAAATAATTTCTCACTGAGCTGTTTTGTATGGCTACCTATGAACACCATATCTAAAAGGTTCAAGATTAAGTTCATATTGATCATGATGTATGGGGTTACTTTTTTGGCCATTGTGAAATTTAATTTCCTTTCCTACTATTGATTCCCGCTCCGCATTCATCTGGGCTAGCGTTTGTGTTGGTTGATATCACATTTGGGGTTGGAGCAGGAGTGCTATGGGTATTGCTTTGTGGTTTGGAACATGAGGAGAGACCCTTTTTGTACATAACTATTGTACTGTTGTTTTTTGTTCTATTTGGAGTAGCAGGTGTGGGGTAGATGTGAACATGCCATTTCTCTGCTCGTGTCGTACAAGGGAATGTCACATCAGGCGATGTGAACATTATACTGGATAATCATGCTGGATCTTTTGTTTCTTGTGTTCCTTTTGTTCATTTCAGAATCTCACACAAGTCAAAGTCTCTGTATAGTGTAGAGTACTATGTGAGGCCTTATGCTGTAGTTATCTTTGCAAAATGTCACATTGCAGAGTACACAGTGTTGATTTTGGGCTATGACCTCAACAACGAAGGTCGAATTTTGGAACCTCACTTCCTGGAGAAGTGTGCACGTTTCTGCACTCCAACGATTACAATATTCACAGTTTTATTTTTTATTCCGGGCGTACTTACATTCCCGATTATGCCCAGCGTATCAAGCCGCTATATGCCATGATACAACCTACTTTTACCAAATCATGCTCGCTTCCTGAACATTCAGCTATCCTGCAATCTTTGCAGTCTGATCTTCTTGAATCTAAGTACTTACTGACATGTGATAACCACATAAACCTGGTGATAAGAATTGTGCAGGGTGTAGAGGGTTTCACATACTTGAAGTCTAATGAAGGGGACACTGTCCCCATTGCTTACAAGTCACAGTTGTACATTTTGGCTGAAATGCGATTTTCTACTGTCGAAAAAGTTTTAACAGCTTTTCAGATGGCTATTCTTAAGGAACGAGCGCTGTCACAGGGAAAACGTATGTTGGTTGTTACACAGTATTCCTGCCCTTGAGGCAGTGTCGAGAGCCAGTGTACCTAATTCAAAAGCTTTACATCCTCGTTGGATACAATGGACCACTTCATTGACATCTCCAGATGTTACGTATATCTTTGATCCCTCATTGCAAACTCAGGAGTTCTTACAGTATGAAGTTGTTCATCCTGCTCCTCTTTCTATGCGCCCGCTTGAGGATTACCATTGTATCATTTACACAACCGGCGACGGCTTCTAAGCAATCTTATTCAGCGGCCAGCGCAATAGTGGTTGGTACCATTGTGAATGGAGAATTCAAGTCCGATGTCGTGCATACGCAGTCATTAGGGGACTGTACTGCCCAGTTGGCAGAGCTATGAACTCTGGTGCATGCACTGGAGTTTGCTGACCCTCATATGACTGCGTTAATTGTAAGTGACTCTTACTACTGTGTTCAGTCTTTCTGCGACAATTTATTCTTTTGGGCTCAGAATGAATATTGTGATTCCAAAGGTAGCACAATCATACACAAAATTCTTTGGGTTGGAGTCACAGAACTAAAAGAACGCCTGCCTCTCGTGAATGTTATTCATACTCTTGGTGACCAGCGCGTAGGAGTACACGCTGTTGGTAACAGTCTTGATGACGAGGCAGCAAAGAAAGCAGTGGCAACATACTTAGTAGCAGCAGTTACAAGATCCAAAAGTAAGATTGATGATGACATCTTGGCGGCTATTGCTGCTACCGAGAAGGGCGATAATTACCCTAGAGGTTTCCCTTTGAAGTACTCTTATCATTTAAGTACTGACAAAGTTCCCTATGTGAGAATTAACGATGTTGGTGAGAGATTGATTGCCAACGCGGACCGCAGACACGCATTGATAACAGTCGCTCATGAGGGCATGGCTTCGCCACATGCTGGCATTTCAGCGCATGTCACTATCTTGCAACAATGTTCCTGGTGGCACGGACTGTACAAACAAACGCGTGATTATGTCCTTACTTGTGACATTTGCCAGCAGATTAAACCTTCTACTGATGCCCACCCACCTCAAATACAGTTGTACACATCCAATAAACTACTTGGGTGTGTTTATTTGGAACACTTCAGTCCTTTCTCCTCTGATACTGCGTATAAGTTCATCTTAGTTGCAGTGGATTCGTGCACTCACTTTTTATGGGTCTGGCCACAACGTATCGCTAATGCTCGAACTGCCATCTTGGATTTGCATGTCTTTGTGGTAATTTTTGCATGTGGTACCTTCCATTCTGACCAGGGCCCAGCGTTCGCCTTTAAGGCGTACAAGGAAGCCATGGGATCTTTGGGTGTCCAAGTCAAATTTTCGTCCCCAAACAGGCCTGAGGGCAATTCTGTTGTTGAACGACTGAATCATGACTTAAAGCAATCCTTGACAGCTATGGTCTTAGGCACTGGCAGGAACTGGCTGGCCCATTTGTATAGCATTAATCGTGCACTTAAAAATCTCCCTAGAAGGTCTCTGGGTGGGTTGGGCGGACCCCATATGAAATGCTCTTTGGCATAAAGATGTTTGTCCCGGAATTTGATGTTCTAGACATGGTGGCGTCCACCGCACCCTTTGACGTAGATAATCATTCTGCTGTGTTACAGAACCTACAAGAGACCCGTGACTGTCTCGCAAAGGAACATCTGTCTTCCACATCTGGTGCGGCACTACAGATTCCGGTAGCTGGCTGGCTACCTCGAGTTGGAGACCTGATCGGTGAGAAGGTGGAAAACAAGAAAGAATTTGGCCCCTCTTATCGAGCTCCAGTTCCAGTGCTTTGTGTGCAGGGCACAAGAACATTTATTTTACCTCCGATTCCTGGTCGCCAGGATAACAGGTAGATCTCCATTGACAATGTCAAACTCCAGCAAATGGCCGATTCTTCTTAGAATGACTGCTGCAGTCTCTTGTCCCACGATGCTGAGAAATTCTGTTTTGGCCCCGGCAAAGACAAACAGGCCTGACATTGCCATTGAGATGCAAACAATTACGAATTTATTATTGAATCCACTGACTATTGATCCCAATGAACATACTGAGTATACCTATCCCTCTGATGTGTCGTTGCCTGGTGTGCTAACAAGTCCGCTGACCAGTCACGTTTTTCATTTGACTCTAGCTCTACAAGATCAAGAACACAATCAAAAATTTCCCTTTTCTCTGTTTGATTTAAAATAAATTTTTTGATACCCCCTTGGACTTACATCTGGTTGGTGCTTATCTCTAATTTTTTATTCATGTTGATTGGATTTGTGGTTTTCTTTTTTCGTTTTATTAATGGACATTATCTAACCAAAAGATCTACAATCAGTTTCATAAATGGAACTTTGGCACCACACTTCTTATCACAGAATGAAAAGGGACCAGACTTTTGTTAATATAACTGCTTGGCCTGTTTTAGATGGGATTATGTGGGATGCTGTTAAATTTCAGATTCATGGCCCCACAGAGGTGATAAATGTGCCCAATGCACTTCGTGTCTCTATGGGGGATGTTGTGAAACAAAACATTCGCTCTGATGATTGGGATGTCCAAGCCGTAGAGGCTCTTTTTCTGATTTGAAATATTATGCTGCTTTTGATGCTGAGGATTTGTACTTTAATTCTGCTAATTATGCAGACCTATTCTGCTATCAGCACTATGGCAACCATTTCCTGCATAAAGCAAATACATTTAGCTATAGAGTTAATTATACACAATGGGAACATTCTCGAACTCCCATGGAAGGCAGTTCAAAAACTCTGTTGAAAAAATGTACATATTTCACAGATTTTAGTCAAACCAATCGAGAAGCCTTTTATTTTAGAACTGCCACAAAATCATCTTCCAAAGTTAGACTCACACACTCAAAGTTATTGTACTCTAAATCTTTTAGCCATCGGTGGCTATGAGCTGTGGAAAGATACCATTGATCTTAAATCTGTTTGGGGTTCTAAAACCTGGCAGGTACAAGGCACTGAGGCCGTGCATCACGCTTGCCTTATCCCAGCCCATAAGTTGTTTTTAAATTTGACTATTTTTCAAACCACTTGTTTAGGATTTGGCTACTTTTAAAAAGCTGAATGCCCCTTCCATTCCTGATCTGGCAGTCTACCCTATTTGGAACAATTACACGGATATGTCAATTGATGAATTACAGTCCATGGTTACTAATTCCTCCTTTAATATTTCCAGCTTAGATCCCCAAGGCTGGTTGCTTTGGCAAAAAAGTTCTGATTCATACCAACATCGTTTTCTGGGTCTGGCCCCAGGCTATACACAGGTTAGAGTGGACCCCCGTTTTGATGTTTCCTATTCTGTTACTACCTATTCAGTGGGTAAATTATGTCAAAATTGTCTCAAACATTCCACCTTAGCGTCAGTTAAGCAACACTTATCTCAATTGACCGACGATGTTGATTTGTATGACTTTGTAAAAGGCCCTGTAGGAGGCAGGTCCAAAAGATGGATTTATGCTATTTACAACGAAGTTTGGAAATTGTCACAAATTGAAGCTGCTTCTAGATTATGGGCTATTGATCAAGCTAACTTAGAAAAAGTATTTGCTGTCGTTGATAATAGTATTAATACTCTTTCTTCCAGAATGTACTCTCATTGTCGCACATGCGCAGTACAGAATACCCACAGTTCTGCTCTGGTCGATAGTCTCATGAGAAAATGGTTTAAAACAACACAACATTTTCAATGGCTTTTTTAGTCATAACCTGTCCCCTCTTAGTAGTCAGTGGACAACTTTTACTTCTGGCGGTAAGCAAAAACAGTTCAAAAGATTAGCCAGGGGCTACAAGAATAGTCCAGGCGTCTTTGCCACCCGTGTCATTTCATTGTTGGATGGCATAGACCCAGATGCATACTCGTATGTGGATGATATTTATCTCACAGACGATGAATCATAGCCGCATCTGTGTCGCATTGACCGCATCATTGTCATGTTTGCAGACTTCGGTTGCAAATTAAACTTTGCAAAATGTCACATTGCAGAGTACACAGTGTTGTTTTTGGGCTATGACCTCAACAACAAAGGTCGAGTTTTGGAACCTCACTTCCTGGAGAAGTGTGCACGTTTGCGCACTCCAACGACTCTGAAAAAATTACTATATTCACTGTTTTTTAAAAATTTCGGGCGTACTTACATTACCAATTATGCCCAGCATATCAAGCCGCTATATGCCATGATACAACCTACTTTTACCAAATCATGCTGGCTTCCTGAACATTCAGCTATCCTGCAATCTTTGCAGTCTGATCTTCTTGAATCTAAGTACGTACTGACATGTGATAACCACTTAAACCTGGTGATAAGAATTGTGCCAGGTGTGGAGGGTTTCACATACTTGACGTTTAATGAAGGGGACACGGTCCCCATTGCTTACAAGTCACAGTTGTACATTTTGGCTGAAATGCGATTTTCTACTCTCGAAAAAGTTTTAACAGCGGTTCAGATGGCTATTCTTAAGGAACGAGCGCTGTCACAGGGAAAACGTATGTTGGTTGTTACACAGTATTCCTGCCCTTGGGGCAGTGTCGAGAGCCAGTGTACCTAAATCAAAAGCTTTACATCCTCGTTGGATACAATGGGCCACTTCATTGACATCTCCGGATGTCACGTATATCTTTGATCCCTCATTGCAAACTCAGGAGTTCTTACAGTATGAAGTTGTTCATCCTGCTCCTCTGTCTATGTGCCCGCTTGAGGATTACCATTGTATCATTTACACAGACGGTTCGGCACAACCGGCGACGGCTTCTAAGCACTCTTATTCAGCGGCCTGCACAATAGTGGTTGGTACCATTGTGAATGGAGAATTCAAGTCTGATGTCGTGCATACACAGTCATTAGGGGACTGTACTGCCCAGTTGGCAGAGCTATGAGCTCTGGTGCATGCACTAGAGTTTGCTGACCCTCATATGACTACTTTAATTGTAAGTGACTCTTACTACTGTGTTCAGTCTTTCAGCGACAATTTATTCTTTTGGGCTCAGAACGAATATTGTGATTCCAAAGGTAGCACAATCAAACAGAAAAAATTCTTTGGGTTTGAGTCACAGAACTAAAAGAACGCCTGCCTCTCGTGAATGTAATTCATACTCTTGGTCACCAGCGCGTAGGAGTACACGCTGTTGGTAACAGTCTTGATGACGAGGCAGCAAAGACAGCAGTGGCAACATACTTAGTAGCAGCAGTTACTAGATCCAAAAGTAAGATTGATGATGACATCTTGGCGGCTAATGCTGCTACCGAGAAGGGTGATAATTACCCTAGAGGTTTCCCTTCGAAGTACTCTTATCATTTAGGTCCTGATAAAGTTCCCTATGTGAGAACTAACGATGTTGATGACAGATTGATTCCCAATGCGGACCGCAGACAAGCATTGATAACAGTCGCTCATGAGGGCATGGCTTCGGCACATGCTGGCATTTCAGCGTCTGTCACTATCTTGCAACAATGTTACTGGTGGCACGGACTGTACAAACAAATGCGTGATTATGTCCTTACTTGTGACATATGCCAGCAGATTAAACCTTCTACTGATGCGCGCCCACCTCAAATACAGTTGTACATATCCAATAAACCACTTGGGTGTGTTTATTTGGAACACTGCAGTCCTTTCTCCTCTGATACTGCGTATAAGTTCATCTTAGTTGCAGTGGATTTGTGCACTCACTTTTTATGGGTCTGGCCACAACGTATCACTGATGCTCGAACTGTCATCTTGGATTTGCGTGTCTTTGTGGGAATTTTTGCATGTGGTACCTTCCATTCTGACCAGGGCCCAGCGTTCGCCTTTAAGACGTAAAAGGAAGCGATGGGATCTTTGGGTGTTCAAGTCACATTTTCGTCCCCAAACAGGCCTTTCTGTTGTTGAACGACTGAATCATGACTTAAAGCAATCCTTGACAGCTATGGTCTTAGGCACTGGCAGGAACTGGCTGGCCCATTTGTATAGCATTCATCGTGCACTTAATAATCTCCCTAGAAGGTCTCTGGATGGGGTGGGCGGACCCCATATGAAAAGCTCTTTGGCATAAAGATGTTTGTCCCGGAACTTGATGTTCTAGACATGGTGGCGTCGATCGCACCCTTTGACGTAGATAATCATTCTGCTGTGTTACAGAACCTACAAGAGACCCGTGACTGTCTCGCAAAGGAACATCTGTCTTCCACATCTGGTGCGGCACTACAGATTCCGGTAGCTGGGTGGCTACCTCGAGTTGGAGACCTGGTCCGTGAGAAGGTGGAAAACAAGAAAGAATTTGTCCCCTCTTATCGAGCTCCAGTTCCAGTGCTTTGTGTGCAGGGCACAAGAACATTTATTTTACCTCCGATTCCTGGTCGCAAGGATAACAGGTAGATCTCCATTGACAATGTCAAACTACAGCAAATGGCCGTTTCTTCTTAGAATGACTGCTGCAGTCTCTTGTCCCACGATGCTGAGAAATTCTGTTTTGGCCCCGACAAATACAAACAGGCCTGACATTGCCATTGAGATGCAAACAATTACGAATTTATTATTGAATCCACTGACTATTGATCCCAATGAAGATACTGAGTATACCTATCCCTCTGATGTGTCGTTGCCTGGTGTGCTAACAAGTCCGCTGACCAGTCACGTTTTTCATTTGACTCTAGCTCTACAAGATCAAGAACACAGTCAAAAATTTCCCTTTTCTCTGTTTGATTTAAAATAAATTTTTTGATACCCCCTTGGACTTACATCTGGTTGGTGCTTATCTCTAATTTTTTATTCATGTCGATTGGATTTGTGGTTTTCTTTTTTCGTTTTATTAATGGACATTATCTAACCAAAAGATCTACAATCAGTTTCATAAATGGAACTTTGGCTTCACCCTTCTTATCACAGAATGAAAAGGGACCAGACTTTTGTTAATATAACTGCTTGGCCTGTTTTAGATTGGATTGTGTGGGATGCTGTTAAATTTCAGATTCATGGCCCCAAAGAGGTGATAAATGTCCCCAATGTACTTCGTGTCTCCATGAGGGATGTTGTGAAACAAAACATATGCTCTGATGATTGGGATGTCCAAGCCGTAGAGGCTCTTTTTCTGATTTGAAATATTATGCTGCTTTTGATACTGAGGATTTGTACTTTAATTCTGCTAATTATGCAGACCTATTCTGCTATCAGTACTATGGCAACCATTTCCTCCATAAAGCAAATACATTAACTTGTATAGTTAATTATACACAATGGGAACATTCTCGAACTCCCATGGAAGACAGTTCAAAAACTCTGTTGACAAAATGTACATATTTCACTGATTTTAGTCAACCCAATCCAGAAACCTTTTATTTTAGAACTGCTACGAAATCATCTTCCAAAGTTAGACTCACACACTCAAAGTTATTGTACTCTAAGGGCCAGATGTAGGTAGGCGAATACCGGTCGGTAACGGCCCGAATTCAGTAAAATCGGCCGTTACCGACCGGTCTTTTGAAAATGAGATGTAGGAGTCAAAAATGTACCGAATCAGAAAATATGAATCGGTAAAATACCGATTCTGTATTTACTGAGTACATATTTTCCGAATCGGTATATAGCGATAACTAATTTACCGACTTCTTATTTACCGATTCGGTAAATAAGAATTCGGATAAAATGTGTATCGAGATGTAGGAAAGGAAAAAAATACCGAATTCAATGAAATTCGGTATTTAAGAGTCGGTATTTACCATGGACTGGAAGCAGGTGGTAACCAGGTGCAGGCTATAAAAAAAGCCCCAAAATGCAACAGTGTTGCAAGAATGGCGGCATTCTATGTGATTGCGAGGAGGCAAAGGCTACAGGCTGCAGGTCTGAGGGTATGGAGAAGGGAGGAGCAGGTGTACAGGCAGAGGATCACCCTGTTCCAATTGACTGAGCCTGAGATACTTCAGAGGTACAGGCTACACCCCAGAACCGTCATGGACTTAATTGGGGACCTCCAGCCACACCTGGATCATCCAACTCACAGGGCCCACGCCATCCCACCCCATGTGCAGGTGCTGTGGAGCTTACACCTGCTAGCCTCTGGGAGCTACCAGAGTGTGATAGCTGCAGTAGGTGGTGAATCCCAGAGCTGCCTGTCCCGTTTTTTCAAGAAGTTTCTGGATGCCATGACGCAGAGAATGGAACTTTACATCCGGTTCCCTGACACACCTGCGGAACTTGCCAAAACAAAAACAGATTTCTATGGACTGGCACGCTTCCCGCATGTGATAGGCTGCATAGATGGCACCCACATTCCACTATGCCCACCTGCAGCCACTGAACACATCTACAGAAATCGTAAGTCAACGCACTCCATCAATGTGCAGGTGATATGCAATGCTGGCAACATCATCACAGACATAGTGGCCAAATTTCCTGGGAGCACGCACGACTCCTACATTTTCCAGAACAGCGGACTATACACACGGCTAGTTGCTGGAGATTTTGGAGATGGATATCTGCTAGGTAAATAAGTGTAACACACCCTGTAATGAATGGCAGATGAATGTGTAATGTGATTGTAACTCATGTACCTCTCATTCCCTCCCAGGCAATAGTGCATATGCCCTGCGTTCCTTTGTGCTCACACCGTACCTCAACCCAACTAACAGAGCCGAAAGGCGATACAATGTGGCACACAGGTCAACTCGCAACGTAGTGGAGCGAACATTTGGACTCCTCAAGAGCAGGTTCCGCTGCCTCCACAAGAGTGGAGGTGCTCGACAGTACACCCCCATCCTGTGTTGCAAGATAATAGTGACCTGTGCCATTTTGCACAATCTTGCCACCAAGGAAGGCACAGAGGTGGAGGTGACACATCATGAGAACATTGATTATGACCAAGAACATGCAGACCCCCAGGCAACAGGACCAGCAGCAATAGATGGTAGATTGAGACGGACAGAAATTACACGTCGATATTTCTAGGTAATGTATGACACATAGACAGGTATAGTGTTTGACAAGTGTAGTTTAATATTCACTACATCATCATTGTCACATCGGAAAAGGCATCATACATCAAAGTCTATGTCTCTGGCTGCTCCTGCTCAGTTGCCGTCACTGTGTGCAGTTGTGTTAATCTGCAGCATAGGTCAGTGCTTACGTCCACGCACTACATTGCGCGATTGATGTGCCTGGCTTTCAGATTCTCTGCTGGGGCCTGACTCAGAATGGCTGCGCCTGCCGCTCCTGCACACCTCCGGTACAGGTGTGCTGGAGCCACTCCTGCTGGTTGACCCCTCTGTCTCCTCCACACCCGTGTCACCAGCATTGCCTGTGTTTGTGTTGAGCATCTGCTCCATCACAGAGGTCACTCTTCCCATGCCCCGTGTCAAGTCTGTGCAGCAGTGCACAATTGCATCCTGCATGGATATAGAGCGTCGGCACAGTAGTGACGTACTTGAAGCAAATCTGTTCATTGCCTTTGTTTGCTGGCTCATATACTGCCGATCCCTGCCACGCTGTAGATGATCCCTGTCCAACTTATCCGACAGTACACCCATGTATGTGGAGATGTCTGTGATCCCCCTTGATATTGCCTCCAAACTAGATGCTATGTGGCCTATACCCTTGTCCATGTTGGTTATTTTATTGTTCATGCAGCGAACCTGCCTATGCATGGCTAACAGTGCTTTGGCCTGCAGGCGCTGTACTTTGACCATTGTGCCCTCCAGGCCACAGAAGACGCTCTCCCCTTCCTGCCCCTCCCCACCCTCACGTGCCCTCCTGCCAAGAACACTGGTGCGCGCAGCGCCTGCTGCAATATGTGGTCTAGCCTTGTCAGCCACAGGTGCATTTGTTTGAGGTACAACATCCTCATCCTCCGAATCAGAGGTTTGCAGGATCCTCTGAGGGGGCTCCTCATGCCTACTTGCCCCTCCCTGCATGGACACCTTGGACATTGCTATGGGTGTACGCGGTGTGTTTGACAAATCAGGAGATCCAAACAGCAAAGGGGATAGTGGGACAGGTGTTGTGGGTCGCTCTGGTGATGAGGCTTCCTGGGTGGTGTTGTTGCCTCCTTCTACAGCGCTGTGACCTGTTTTTTCTTCTCCTTCTCCCTTCTCTTAGTTGCTGGTGCCCTCTCCTCCCTTGCTGGTGCTGAACTGCGTGAGGACTCTCCTGTGGAATGAAATTGACATAGGGTCAATGTTGTTGTTCATCTGTGTGTAGTTCTTAAATAAATAGTTTACACACCTTTGCCCAGTTCACATTGTGTGTTTGGTGATGTGTGTGGCATGCCTTGCAAAGTCATGTGGTGTATGCTTTGCATCTATGTATTCACGACTACGTCTACCATGATGCATTGCTGCCACCAAGTATGAACTGTTATGCAATGTGATGATTCTACACAGTGGGGTACGGGGTCAGGTTGATGGTTGTGGATTAGGGTACATGCCTCTTACCTTGAGTCTTTGTAGCTTTTGCTGTACTGTCCAGGTCTCCTATCCCATGGATGCATTCTGGCTCCATGGTGGTTTCCACAAGCTCCTCCATCGCTGTCAGCTTTGGTGCTTTGCTCCTGCCACCTCCAGTCCCACCAGCATCCTTTTTTTGTGCTGCAATCTTTTTCTTTGTTACGATGCGCAGGTCATACCATCGCTTTTTGATGTCCTCAATCTCCCGGTGGGTCACACCAATGGCATTCACTTTGCCCTGTATGCCAAGCCAAATGTTCCTCTTCACAGTCTCTGCAACATGCAGAGACTGTCTCCCGAAAATGTGGCTGTTGTGGCTTACTATTTCTTCTACAGCCACCTGTAGTTCTTCTGGGCTGAACTTTATCTTCCTTTTTCTCTCCCCACCATCCTTTTGCCCTTCATGTGACTCCATTCTGTAGCACTGCTTACCTGTGGATGCTCAGCTCCTCTCACCTCTGCTCAATTGTTTGTTCTGTTGGTGTGCACCTGCATGGTTGTGGCCACTCCCAGGTACTGGGGAGGGGTGCTTCAATCTGATTGGTTGGATTCTCAGGGCCTTGGTTGTGGGGTGTGTAGGGTGTCCCTGATTGGTTGGCAGGCTCACATGGCGTTTTTCAAACATCCGATTCGGTAATTACCGAATCGGTAAATTCCGATTCGGATAAATCCCATTCATTCCTATGGGCCTTGAGGCATATAGGAATGCATAGGTTTTACCGATTCGGATTTTACCGGTTCGGAATTTACCGATTCGGTAATTACCGATTTGAGATACCGAGTCATACCGAATCGGTAAGTTTTATTGATTTTTTTCCTACATACCATTTACCGATTCTGAAATACCGATTCGGTATGAGTCGGTATTTAAGAATCGGTAAATGGAAATTACCTACATCTGGCCCTAACTCTTTTAGCCATTGGTGGCTATGAGCTGTGGAAAGATACCATTGATCTTAAATATGTTTGGGGTTCTAAAACCTGGAAGGTACAAGGCACTGAGGCCTTGCATCACGCTTGCCTTATCCCGGCCCATAAGTTGTTTTTAAATTTGACTATTTTTCAAATCACTTGTTTAGGATTGGGTACTTTTAAAAAGCAGAATGCCCCTTCCATTCCTGATCTGGGAGTTTACCCTATTTGGAACAATCACATGGATATGTCAATTGATGAATTACAGTCCATGGTTACTTATTCCTCCTTTAATATTTCCAGCTTAGATCCCCAAGGCTGGTTGCTTTGGCAAAAAAGTTCTGATTCATGCCAACATCGTTTTCTCGGTCTGGCCCCAGGCTATACACAGGTTAGAGTGCACCCCCGTTTTGATGTTTCCCATTCTGTTACCACCTATTTAGTGGGTAAATTATGTCAAAATTGGCTCAAACATTACACCTTAGCGTCAGTTAAGCAACACTTACCTCAATTGACTGACGATGTTGATTTGAATGACTTTGTAAAAGGCCCTGTAGGAGGCAGGTCCAAAAGATGGATTTATGCTATTTACAACGAAGTTTGGAAATTGTCACAAATTGAAGCTGCTTCTAGATTATGGGCTATTGATCAAACTAACTTAGAAAAAGTACTTGCTGTCGTTGATAATAGTATTAATCCTCTTTCGTCCAGAATTTACACTTTAGATAATATTGTTTCATCTGTTGTGGATATTGCGCAGGATGATGTTTCTGTTTTGTTCCATGGTCAAAATCAATAGCGATCGATAATGCAATTCGCATGGACTTTGCAAACGTTAAAATCTGGAAAAATTCCATGTGACTACACGAATACCTCATCTTTATTTTTACCGTTTAATTTGACTAAAAAGCAACAATTCATAACCATGAAGGATTCAACATATTCCCTTTGACATATAGAAAAGTTGGAACCTTTACCATTTTCTGTCGCTGAGTCTAATTCTGCTGTATGGCTAATTCATGGGTTAATCACACTGCCTTTCCCCTTGATTAAATTCAATTCATGCATGAAACATTATGCGCTAGGCAGATATGAACCGCTGGAGAGCGCTATTCTCCATGAAGTTTGCTCTCTGCCATTTACATACAGGTGCATGCGAGATGGTAAGGAAGTATATTTGAAAGGGGAGAAGTGCGTTTCCACTCCTGATCACTCTCTGGTTTGCACTAACATACAAATGCATGGTGCGTGTAACACTGAAGCCCCCAAATAGCCTGTATTTTAAAGGGTACTCCTGTACTGGCTATAACCCCAGCATTCACCTTATTAGCTAACAGTAGTCATTTAGTTTTAAATAATGAGGCATGCAGTGGGATGCAACCCGGGATTCTGTACATTGTAACTGTTTCCCAACGTTTAGTTAGCTGCAAAATGTGCTTTTCCTGCCCCCGCATGGGAGACTCGATGTCTCAACCTGGCCTTCCTTTCCGACCTTGAGAGCAGAGTTCAATAAGATGAGCAGAATAAGGGCTCTTTTGTCCCAGAAGGAAGTCCCCCTTACTTCTTCTTGTGAAACATTTGTCCTTCACGTGGCTAATACCAGAACAGTTGTGCATGCCCTTTTAAATATTGATCTCCCACTTCATTTCAGTGCTTTGATTCACACTATACTCAATGCCTCTTCTACAAGTGGCTTGGCACACTTTTTAAAAATGTGTGAGCTCCGGACTTGAGACCTCTTTCCAAACTATGGGGCCGATTATGATGGCGGACGGACCTGAGTCCGTCCGCCACCATAGAGTAGGAGGGACCGTCCGCAGGGGCAGCGGCGGTCCCTCCGTGCAAATTAGGATGTGACCGCCACCCTGGCGGTCACATCCTGTATTTTTATCATTGCGGCGGGTGCTGCTTGAAGCAGCCGCCGCCGCAATGATAAAAATGTAAGTTGTGCATTTGCATGCACAAAGCGGCAGGTACCGCAGGGTGCCTGCCGCTTTGCGCAGGCAAATGCAGGGGGGTACCATAGGTACCCCCCATGTGCACCCCCACCACCCTTCACCCCTGGGGGCCCGCAACGGGCCCCCAAACAAAAATCTGTATGCCTTTGCACAGCGGAAATGCCGCCGTGTAAAGGCATGTTCCTCCAGACATCCTAATATGACTGGCGGTGTCTGATAGACACCGCCAGCCATGTTAGTGCTTTTCCGCCGCGGACGGGAGGCGACCGCGGCGGAAAGCTGCGGACTGAAAAACGATCCCCCAGCCATCCTAATCTGGCGGGGGGTCTTTTTCAGTCCGCTGCGGTATTCCCGCATCCTCCGGGCCGGCGGTGGCTTCCGCCGGCCCGGAGGATGCGGGAAAACCGCCATCGTAATCGGGCCCTATATTTGGTGTGATACCAGCATTTTTTCATTCTATTGTTTCCAGCGTCTTCGGCGGGTTGCCCTTAATTCTCGCCTTGGCTGCCGGTGTATTACTATTGCTTTGTTTACTTTGCAATGGCTGCACTGTCTGTGTCAAGAGACAGCCTTCCTCGGCTGCTTTACCTTTGCAACCAGATGCTTGAGTTCTATGGAACACTACCTCTTGCAACTTTGAGTGTAGCATATGGATTATCCTTCCGGTTCTCATGAATAATCTTTGGATTTGTGCCTGTCAAATACGGCGTCTCCTACACCGGATTATGATCAACTGATGATTCCCTTAGTGGCTCACAAGTTGGACTGTTCTGGCATCGGGATTATGTCCTGTGGAACGTGTCTGAGGTGGCGCATGACTTCTTAACACAAAGTTATCTCGAAGATCATTTTGGTTGTCCTCTGATGGTGCTAGAGGCTCCAGCTATTGAAGAACATGTATGTTCATTTACTTTATTGAATTGGATGGCTGAACTTTTTGCTGATGCGAACAATTACTTCCTTTTGGAGTCTGTTGCAACTTACTGTGCCTGCGCTGATGGACTGAAGGCGGCCAACCAGCTAAAGACGCATACGCGATTCAGAATTTTTACCAGTTTCCTGTTTTTTTTTAAATTCATATTTTGGACAGAAGTCCTCTTGTGTTTTGGGTTTTTTTTTTTTTTCTTTCCAATATTACCACACTACTTCAAAATTCTAATTTCCAATTATTCGATTTGACAAAATTTTAACTTGGTTCTGTCTCACTCGAACTTGAACTCTGCGTTTTCAAATTGTTTCCTATTTTGTTTATTGTGTCTCTACTTACTCACTTTGTGGACTTATATGAGAAATACTAATGAAAGAGTGTTCTTGATTCCCACCATTCCTGAGAGTATTCTAAGTCGCTTGTTCTGGTTTGTCTAATCATTGGTAGCTTCGCAGTAAGATGGAGAATGAATGAGACACTGATGCTAGTCGGATAGGGGTTCTGGGTACTGAGGTGAGTTTCTGGTACACCACAAGTCACTGAGGTCCTGGTTTCCTATGCACAGTTCTGTGCACACACAGAATCCCGGCAACAAAACCTGTCTTAGGCCTGCCATTGCATGGTCTGTGTTTGCAGTTTACTGTCACTTCAACTTGGCATTTAAAATTACTTGCCAAGCCTTAAACGCCCCTTTTAGTACACATATGTCACCCTTAAGGCAGCCCTTAAGGTGACATATGTTGGCCCTGGCAAATACAAACAGGCCTGACATTGCCATTGAGATGCAAACAATTACGAATTTATTATTGAATCCACTGACTATTGATCCCAATGAAGATACTGAGTATACCTATCCCTCTGATGTGTCGTTGCCTGGTGTGCTAACAAGTCCGCTGACCAGTCACGTTTTTCATTTGACTCTAGCTCTACAAGATCAAGAACACAATCAAAAATTTCCCTTTTCTCTGTTTGATTTAAAATAAATTTTTTGATACCCCCTTGGACTTACATCTGGTTGGTGCTTATCTCTAATTTTTTATTCATGTCGATTGGATTTGTGGTTTTCTTTTTTCGTTTTATTAATGGACATTATCTAACCAAAAGATCTACAATCAGTTTCATAAATGGAACTTTGGCATCACCCTTCTTATCACAGAATGAAAAGGGACCAGACTTTTGTTAATATAACTGCTTGGCCTGTTTTAGATTGGATTGTGTGGGATGCTGTTAAATTTCAGATTCATGGCCCCAAAGAGGTGATAAATGTCCCCAATGTACTTCGTGTCTCCATGAGGGATGTTGTGAAACAAAACATATGCTCTGATGATTGGGATGTCCAAGCCGTAGAGGCTCTTTTTCTGATTTGAAATATTATGCTGCTTTTGATACTGAGGATTTGTACTTTAATTCTGCTAATTATGCAGACCTATTCTGCTATCAGTACTATGGCAACCATTTCCTCCATAAAGCAAATACATTAACTTGTATAGTTATACACAATGGGAACATTCTCGAACTCCCATGGAAGGCAGTTCAAAAACTCTGTTGACAAAATGTACATATTTCACTGATTTTAGTCAACCCAATCCAGAAACCTTTTATTTTAGAACTGCTACGAAATCATCTTCCAAAGTTAGACTCACACACTCAAAGTTATTGTACTCTAAGGGCCAGATGTAGGTAGGCGAATACCGGTCGGTAACGGCCCGAATTCAGTAAAATCGGCCGTTACCGACCGGTCTTTTGAAAATGAGATGTAGGAGTCAAAAATGTACCGAATCAGAAAATATGAATCGGTAAAATACCGATTCTGTATTTACTGAGTACATATTTTCCGAATCGGTATATAGCGATAACTAATTTACCGACTTCTTATTTACCGATTTGGTAAATAAGAATTCGGATAAAATGTGTATCGAGATGTAGGAAAGGAAAAAAATACCGAATTCAATGAAATTCGGTATTTAAGAGTCGGTATTTACCATGGACTGGAAGCAGGTGGTAACCAGGTGCAGGCTATAAAAAAAGCCCCAAAATGCAACAGTGTTGCAAGAAAGGCGGCATTCTATGTGATTGCGAGGAGGCAAAGGCTACAGGCTGCAGGTCTGAGGGTATGGAGAAGGGAGGAGCAGGTGTACAGGCAGAGGATCACCCTGTTCCAATTGACTGAGCCTGAGATACTTCAGAGGTACAGGCTACACCCCAGAACCGTCATGGACTTAATTGGGGACCTCCAGCCACACCTGGATCATCCAACTCCCAGGGCCCACGCCATCCCACCCCATGTGCAGGTGCTGTGGAGCTTACACCTGCTAGCCTCTGGGAGCTACCAGAGTGTGATAGCTGCAGTAGGTGGTGAATCCCAGAGCTGCCTGTCCCGTTTTTTCAGGAAGTTTCTGGATGCCATGACGCAGAGAATGGAACTTTACATCCGGTTCCCTGACACACCTGCGGAACTTGCCAAAACAAAAACAGATTTCTATGGACTGGCACACTTCCCGCATGTGATAGGCTGCATAGATGGCACCCACATTCCACTATGCCCACCTGCAGCCACTGAACACATCTACAGAAATCGTAAGTCAACGCACTCCATCAATGTGCAGGTGATATGCAATGCTGGCAACATCATCACAGACATAGTGGCCAAATTTCCTGGGAGCACGCACGACTCCTACATTTTCCAGAACAGCGGAATATACACACGGCTAGTTGCTGGAGATTTTGGAGATGGATATCTGCTAGGTAAATAAGTGTAACACACCCTGTAATGAATGGCAGATGAATGTGTAATGTGATTGTAACTCATGTACCTCTCATTCCCTCCCAGGCAATAGTGCATATGCCCTGCGTTCCTTTGTGCTCACACCGTACCTCAACCCAACTAACAGAGCCGAAAGGCGATACAATGTGGCACACAGGTCAACTCGCAACGTAGTGGAGCGAACATTTGGACTCCTCAAGAGCAGGTTCCGCTGCCTCCACAAGAGTGGAGGTGCTCGACAGTACACCCCCATCCTGTGCTGCAAGATTATAGTGGTATAGAAGACCCCTCACTCACCCACCTAGTTGGTGACATGCTTCATCATCGGGGTCCCACCCCATAGGCCGAGTGCCTATAGGGTGTGCTGCGACACCTGATTACAGTGGAGCTGGTTCGTTTTTCTTTTATATATACAGGGCGATCAAACAAGTGATTTAAAAAGGGCCAACACTACTCACTGCAAGTTATTTATTCTTGAGTGCTTGAACCCTTAGTTAAAAATGTGTTGCACCTATGCCTAATTAGGTAGGCTTCGGTGGTATGATTAGTGTTTGATAAAAATAGCTAAGTGTGCTATGTGAGGTGTGATAAATGCTATAGGTTAAAAAGGTCTACATGTTTCAACCATTGTATTATTCATTGGTTTTCGTCAGGACCATGATAATGAACTGGGTGGTCCACACACGCTAAGGTGCGTCCTGCCCTAGTCCAAATTTAGAGTGCACAAATTGTGGACTCGTGTAAAATAAGTGCTTATTCTTTTGTTCAAAGAAAAAACCTGTAAAAACAGGGAAACAAAAAACAAACAGGGCGGGGTCACATACAGGGGTAGACAATACATATATGCCACATTTAACATATAAGGTCATATCGAGTCAATAGTTGATGATAATCCTAAGTTGTGAAACAGAGGGATTCATCTAGTTGTGCTACATTGCTACAGTGCTATTACAAGACTGTGGCTGGTCGCTACTCGAATAATGCCAAAGAAGTGGTGTCGGCCTGGTTTTGGCATTTAGTGAATAGCTGGTGAAAAATAATTTCGGCGTGCTATGAGTGAGTGATCTCTATTTGTGATCACGGAGTGAACGGCTGCTGAATTTGTGCGCAGTCGTGACGTCGCTGTTTGTGAATTGCGACTGGTATAATATTTTGCTTACGCTTCCTTGCGGTAATTGCCGCTTCATGGGCACCTGCACTTCCAAGACGGCAAGAGTCCGTCTCCTTAAAGTCGTTACGTAGCAAAAGGGGAAAAAAGAGAAAAGGTTTGCCCGGTTTTAGTTTCCTGGCAATTTGTACATGTGACATTGCCAGCGGGCTTTTTATTCAGAAATTCGAGTAACCACTTGTTCCTTCTTTTAAACGATCGCGCATCACTTACTTGCTGCTTCTGATCATCAGGCGGTAAACCTACTTGGTTCCGGCTGGTGGTGCCCCGAGGAGTAACCGGTGCTCTCTGTGGCTGCCGGTAAAGTACCGTTTGGAGCGCTTCCTGGTTGGGCGTGGCCGTATCACGTGGTGTGATCACGTGACCTGCCGTTTGGCCAATCGGGTTTCTCCGAGGGCGGCGCTCCCGAGTGATGTCAGCGGTCTCTAGCAGAAACGACGGGGGCAAGACTCTTGTTTACGTTTCTATGGAGACCAATCGCATTTAGTATCGTTTTTTATGTATTTTTAAGGGCATTTCTTCATTTCCAAGACCTGTTGGGGATATATTTATAACGGATCAGCGGGCAGAGTCAGAATTCATATTCGACTTTGTTAAATGTATAATTTTGAAGTCTTTGTTTTGCTAGGTGGTTACGCAATTTATGAACACATCATGAAATTGTTTGTGGGTAGGTATTTATGTCAGTACACTGTTCCACGGGATATTGTCGTTCAAGCCAGACTTGTGGGTAGACAATCTGTATACCCATCTTTGCTCCTTTTCAAAAAGTCGTTTAGTCAGATTAGTTCCTGGCTTGACTTGCTCAATAATAGTCCATTCCAAGTCATCTGGTGTATGACCTTTTGAAAGAAAATGTTCAGTGAGTCTCGTGTTAGTCTTTTGGCACCTAATAGTGCTTCTATGCTCACCTATCCGGAGTTTTATTTTCCGGCTCGTCATACCCACGTATCTTAGGTCACACGGGCATGTGAGCATGTAGACAACATTCTCACTGTTGCAATTTGTATGACTCCTGATAGTCCAGGTTTTATTTGGTTCCAATTGCAGTGTTTTTGTGTTCTTTGTGAAGGGGCAGACACTGCAGGTTCCACATTTGTAGTGGCCTGTCACTTTCGGTAAATCCCATAGAGTTGTTTGTGTTTCCCTTTCTGGGATTGTCTTTTTTGGTCTTGTGTTGACCACCCTGTCCTTTATGCTCTGTGCTCTTTTGAAAGAAAACAAGGGTTTTTCCCACCTCAAGTTGCCAGTATTTAGGATATTCCAGTGTTTCCTTATTATACGGGAGACGTCATTGGAAATGGTGTTGTAAGTGGTGACACATGTCAGGGGTATTTCTCCTGCTGTTTTGTTTGTCTGTTCTAAGAGACCGGAACGCGGTTGATTCCGCGCACGTTTTTGGCTTTTTTGGAGAATCTTGGTCGGATACCCCCGATTTTGCAGCTTTTTGGTGAGATCCTCTGCTTGATTCTTGAAATCTGCAAGTTCACTGCAGTTCCTACGAAGCCTCAGATATTGGCCATAGGGTAGGTTCTCACGCAAAGGTCTCGGGTGGAAGCTTTCGAATCGTAGCAGATTATTTTTGGCAGTTGGCTTGTGGTGAGTCACAGTTGTTAATTTACCTTCTTTTTTCGTGATTGTTATATCAAGAAACACAAGTGTATCTGGACTTTTTTCATAGGTGAAGCGTAGATGTTCATCACAGGTATTAATCCAGGTAAAGAAGGAATTCAGAGAGTCCTCAGTGCCTTTCCATATGGTCAGCACATCATCGATGTACCTGCGCCATATTAGGATGTTTGAGCTATAGGGGTTTGTTTGACCAAGGATGTACTTTTCTTCGAAATCATATACATATAATCCCGCTATGCTCGGAGCAAAAGAACTGCCCATGGATGTCCCACCCGTCTGTAAGAAGATCTGGTCTTCAAACTCAAAATAATTTCTTTTGAGAGCCAATCTGGCACATTCCAAGACGAACTCTCTGGGGGTTCTCGACGTCCACTCTTCCTTTTCAAGAGTTCGACTTAGTACATCCAGTGTTGCATCCTGGGGAATACTGGTGTACAGGCTTTCAATGTCGAAACTCACTAGTATAGTGTCATTCCCAACAGTGAGTTGGTCCAGGACCTGCAGCAGACTTTTAGTATCTTGTAGGTATGTGCTTGTCTTTTGTACCATTTTTTTGAAAAATACATCACAGAATTGTGAAAGGGGTTCCTACACCGACCCTATGCCAGACACAATGGGTCTGCCAGGTGGTGGTGTCTTGTTCTTATGTATCTTGGGGAGGGTGTAGAAATAGGGAATCTTTCGCTCACTCCCACACAAGAAATCAACCTCTTGTTTAGATATAAAGCCTTCTGATTCACCGTGTTCCACTAGCGATTTTATCTCGCTTTCCAGGTCTTCTGTTGGATCCACTGGTAGTCTGCGGTAGCTGGTTTGATCTGCTAGAAGTCGGAGACATTCTTTTTGATAGGCTGTACGGTCTTGTACAACAATGCCTCCGCCCTTGTCTGCAGGTTTTATTACAATAGTATCACAATCTCTCAGATCATCAAGGGCACTTCTTTCTTCCCTGGTTATATTCATGAAGGTTTTTTTTGGGTTGGTAGTCTCAATCTCGTTAAAGACGGCCTGCTCAAATGCGGAAATCTCCACTGGAACCAAGTGTGGTGGTGGTAAGAATGTGGACTTAGTCCTAAGTCCTGTTTCGTTACTGTCCAAGTTTTCTTCATTGTTAGTTCTTTTTTCAAAGAAGGCTTTCAATCGTAGTTTACGAAAGAAAGATGATAGTTCACAGTGCAGCCTGAATTTATCAAGGTTGGCAGTGGGTACATACCCCAAGCCTTTGTTCAGCACTGAGTTCTCAGCCGTGCTCAACGGTCTGCTTGACAGGTTTGTTATTAGGTTTTCCGACTGCTCGGGCCTGCTTGTTGGGGATTGTTCCTGTTCTTGTTCGCATTCGGATCTTCCGGTGCCCAATGTACTTGGCCCCCTTGGTTTTGGGTTTTTCTTTTTCCCCGTCCTCTCCCGCCCCGGTATAAAAAAGGCGGTCTGTAGGCATTTGGCTGAAAAAATGGTTGCTGGAACGGTGGTTGCCAGCCATACATTCCCATATTTTGTGGGTTGTAGTAAGGATCAATATACCCTTGCATCGGTACTGGGTTCAAGGGTGGCCAATTGCCTTGTCCTCTACCCCGTCCTCGCCCTCTTTGTTGTTTGGTGCTTCCTCCACTAGAGTTAACACTGGTGTTGGAGGTATTGCTAGATGCGTTGCTGGAGGCGTCTGAATTGTCTTCTCATTTTGATGGTGGCACATACTCTGGGTCGGAGTATGGGTATGCCTTTGTCATGGAGAATCTTTTTAGGTCCTTCTGGAATTTTTGCACTTTCTGTTGGGACAGGTTCTCTTTATAATCCGTCATCTCCTTGTTTAATTCATCCAGCTTCTTCTTAAAGCCTGTGATGGTAGTTTTCATAGTTCCTTCTGCTAGTTGGATATCCACCTGAATTTTTTCAGAGAGTCTTATGGCTGTTTTTAGGATTAGGACTATCCAGTCATGCGTGCAGTGCCACGCTATGGCTGCCCAGTCTTTCCGAAAAGCTTCGTCTTCAAGAAAGATTCGTGGTGCGTTGGAAACCAACAACCCCTTGGGTGCCATATTGTTGGTTCCATAAAACAGTATTCAGGTGGATATCCTTGGTCAAACAAACCCCTATAGCTCAAACATCCTAATATGGCGCAGGTACATCGATGATGTGCTGACCATATGGAAAGGCACTGAGGACTCTCTGAATTCCTTCTTTACCTGGATTAATACCTGTGATGAACATCTACGCTTCACCTATGAAAAAAGTCCAGATACACTTCTGTTTCTTGATATAACAATCACGAAAAAAGAAGGTAAATTAACAACTGTGACTCACCACAAGCCAACTGCCAAAAATAATCTGCTACGATTCGAAAGCTCCCACCCGAGACCTTTGCGTGAGAACCTACCCTATGGCCAATATCTGAGGCTTCGTAGGAACTGCAGTGAACTTGCAGATTTCAAGAATCAAGCAGAGGATCTCACCAAAAAGCTGCAAAATCGGGGGTATCCGACCAAGATTCTCCAAAAAAGCCAAAAACGTGCGCGGAATCAACCGCGTTCCGGTCTCTTAGAACAGACAAACAAAACAGCAATACCCCTGACATGTGTCACCACTTACAACACCATTTCCAATGACGTCTCCCGTATAATAAGGAAACACTGGAATATCCTAAATACTGGCAACTTGAGGTGGGAAAAGCCCTTGTTTTCTTTCAAAAGAGCACAGAGCATAAAGGACAGGGTGGTCAACACAAGACCAAAAAAGACAATCCCAGAAAGGGAAACACAAACAACTCTATGGGATTTACCGAAAGTGACAGGCCACTACAAATGTGGAACCTGCAGTGTCTGCCCCTTCACAAAGAACACAAAAACACTGCAATTGGAACCAAATAAAACCTGGACTATCAGGAGTCATACAAATTGCAACAGTGAGAATGTTGTCTACATGCTCACATGCCCGTGTGACCTAAGATACGTGGGTATGACGAGCCGGAAAATAAAACTCCGGATAGGTGAGCATAGAAGCACTATTAGGTGCCAAAAGACTAACACGAGACTCACTGAACATTTTCTTTCAAAAGGTCATACACCAGATGACTTGGAATGGACTATTATTGAGCAAGTCAAGCCAGGAACTTATCTGACTAAACGACTTTTTGAAAAGGAGCAAAGATGGGTATACAGATTGTCTACCCACAAGTCTGGCTTGAACGACAATATCCCGTGGAACAGTGTACTGACATAAATACCTACCCACAAACAATTTCATGATGTGTTCATAAATTGCGTAACCACCTAGCAAAACAAAGACTTCAAAATTATACATTTAACAAAGTCGAATATGAATTCTGATTCTGCCCGCTGATCCGTTATAAATATATCCCCAACAGGTCTTGGAAATGAAGAAATGCCCTTAAAAATACATAAAAAACGATTCCATACTAAATGCGATTGGTCTCCATAGAAACGTAAACAAGAGTCTTGCCCCCGTCGTTTCTGCTAGAGACCGCTGACATCACTCGGGAGCGCCGCCCTCGGAGAAACCCGATTGGCCAAACGGCAGGTCACGTGATCACACCACGTGATACGGCCACGCCCAACCAGGAAGCGCTCCAAACGGTACTTTACCGGCAGCCACAGAGAACACCGGTTACTCCTCGGGGCACCACCAGCCGGAACCAAGTAAGTTTACCACCTGATGATCAGAAGCAGCAAGTAAGTGATGCGCGATCGTTTAAAAGAAGGAACAAGTGGTTCCTCGCATTTCTGAATAAAAAGCCCGCTGGCAATGTCACATGTACAAATTGCCAGGAAACTAAAACCGGGCAAACCTTTTCTCTTTTTTCCCCTTTTGCTACGTAACGACTTTAAGGAGACGGACTCTTGCCGTCTTGGAAGTGCAGGTGCCCATGAAGCGGCAATTACCGCAAGGAAGCGTAAGCAAAATATTATACCAGTCGCAATTCACAAACAGCGACGTCACGACTGCGCACAAATTCAGCAGACGTTCACTTCGTGATCACAAATAGAGATCACTCACTCATAGCACGCCAAAATAATTTTTCACCAGCTATTCACTAAATGCCAAAACCAGGCCGACACCACTTCTTTGGCATTATTCGAGTAGCGACCAGCCACAGTCTTGTAATAGCACTGTAGCAATGTAGCACAACTAGATGAATCCCTCTGTTTCACAACTTAGGATTATCATCAACTATTGACTCGATATGACCTTATATGTTAAATGTGGCATATATGTATTGTCTACCCCTGTATGTGACCCCGCCCTGTTTGTTTTTTGTTTCCCTGTTTTTACAGGTTTTTTCTTTGAACAAAAGAATAAGCACTTATTTTACACGAGTCCACAATTTGTGCACTCTAAATTTGGACTAGGGCAGGACGCACCTTAGCGTGTGTGGACCACCCAGTTCATTATCATGGTCCTGACGAAAACCAATGAATAATACAATGGTTGAAACATGTAGACCTTTTTAACCTATAGCATTTATCACACCTCACATAGCACACTTAGCTATTTTTATCAAACACTAATCATACCACCGAAGCCTACCTAATTAGGCATAGGTGCAACACATTTTTAACTAAGGGTTCAAGCACTCAAGAATAAATAACTTGCAGTGAGTAGTGTTGGCCCTTTTTAAATCACTTGTTTGATCGCCCTGTATATATAAAAGAAAAACGAACCAGCTCCACTGTAATCAGGTGTCGCAGCACACCCTATAGGCACTCGGCCTACGGGGTGGGACCCCGATGATGAAGCATGTCACCTACTAGGTGGGTGAGTGAGGGGTCTTCTATAAGGATATGCATTATCCTAAAACAGGCTGAGGCACATGATGCTGAATTGAGCACTTGAGCCCGTATCCAGAGGAACCCCCTTTTTTTGTTCTCTCTGTTTTGAGTAGATACTCCTCCATTGTTTTTGTAATTAATTCTGGGGACCAGGAGTTCTCAACTCACATTGATAGGTGTAAAATCCCTCACTCTCTCGTTTGTTATTTAAGAGCAAGATTATAGTGACCTGTGCCATTTTGCACAATCTTGCCACCAAGGAAGGCACAGAGGTGGAGGTGACACATCATGAGAACATTGATTATGACCAAGAACATGCAGACCCCCAGGCAACAGGACCAGCAGCAATAGATGGTAGATTGAGACGGACAGAAATTACACGTCGATATTTCTAGGTAATGTATGACACATAGACAGGTATAGTGTTTGACAAGTGTAGTTTAATATTCACTACATCATCATTGTCACATCGGAAAAGGCATCATACATCAAAGTCTATGTCTCTGGCTGCTCCTGCTCAGTTGCCGTCACTGTGTGCAGTTGTGTTAATCTGCAGCATAGGTCAGTGCTTACGTCCACGCACTACATTGCACGATTGATGTGCCTGGCTTTCAGATTCTCTGCTGGGGCCTGACTCAGAATGGCTGCGCCTGCCGCTCCTGCACACCTCCGGTACAGGTGTGCTGGAGCCACTCCTGCTGGTTGACCCCTCTGTCTCCTCCACACCCGTGTCACCAGCATTGCCTGTGTTTGTGTTGAGCATCTGCTCCATCACAGAGGTCACTCTTCCCATGCCCCGTGTCAAGTCTGTGCAGCAGTGCACAATTGCATCCTGCATGGATATAGAGCGTCGGCACAGTAGTGACGTACTTGAAGCAAATCTGTTCATTGCCTTTGTTTGCTGGCTCATATACTGCCGATCCCTGCCACGCTGTAGATGATCCCTGTCCAACTTATCCGACAGTACACCCATGTATGTGGAGATGTCTGTGATCCCCCTTGATATTGCCTCCAAACTAGATGCTATGTGGCCTATACCCTTGTCCATTTTGGTTATTTTATTGTTCATGCAGCGAACCTGCCTATGCATGGCTAACAGTGCTTTGGCCTGCAGGCGCTGTACTTTGACCATTGTGCCCTCCAGGCCACAGAAGACGCTCTCCCCTTCCTGCCCCTCCCCACCCTCACGTGCCCTCCTGCCAAGAACACTGGTGCGCGCAGCGTCTGCTGCAATATGTGGTCTAGCCTTGTCAGCCACAGGTGCATTTGTTTGAGGTACAACATCCTCATCCTCCGAATCAGAGGTTTGCAGGATCCTCTGAGGGGGCTCCTCATGCCTACTTGCCCCTCCCTGCATGGACACCTTGGACATTGCTATGGGTGTACGCGGTGTGTTTGACAAATCAGGAGATCCAAACAGCAAAGGGGATAGTGGGACAGGTGTTGTGGGTCGCTCTGGTGATGAGGCATCCTGGGTGGTGTTGTTGCCTCCTTCTACAGCGCTGTGACCTGTTTTTTCTTCTCCTTCTCCCTTCTCTTAGTTGCTGGTGCCCTCTCCTCCCTTGCTGGTGCTGAACTGCGTGAGGACTCTCCTGTGGAATGAAATTGACATAGGGTCAATGTTGTTGTTCATCTGTGTGTAGTTCTTAAATAAATAGTTTACACACCTTTGCCCAGTTCACATTGTGTGTTTGGTGATGTGTGTGGCATGCCTTGCAAAGTCATGTGGTGTATGCTTTGCATCTATGTATTCACGACTACGTCTACCATGATGCATTGCTGCCACCAAGTATGAGCTGTTATGCAATGTGATGATTCTACACAGTGGGGTACGGGGTCAGGTTGATGGTTGTGGATTAGGGTACATGCCTCTTACCTTGAGTCTTTGTAGCTTTTGCTGTACTGTCCAGGTCTCCTATCCCATGGATGCATTCTGGCTCCATGGTGGTTTCCACAAGCTCCTCCATCGCTGTCAACTTTGGTGCTTTGCTCCTGCCACCTCCAGTCCCACCAGCATCCTTTTTTTGTGCTGCAATCTTTTTCTTTGTTACGATGCGCAGGTCATACCATCGCTTTTTGATGTCCTCAATCTCCCGGTGGGTCACACCAATGGCATTCACTTTGCCCTGTATGCCAAGCCAAATGTTCCTCTTCACAGTCTCTGCAACATGCAGAGACTGTCTCCCGAAAATGTGGCTGTTGTGGCTTACTATTTCTTCTACAGCCACCTGTAGTTCTTCTGGGCTGAACTTTATCTTCCTTTTTCTCTCCCCACCATCCTTTTGCCCTTCATGTGACTCCATTCTGTAGCACTGCTTACCTGTGGATGCTCAGCTCCTCTCACCTCTGCTCAATTGTTTGTTCTGTTGGTGTGCACCTGCATGGTTGTGGCCACTCCCAGGTACTGGGGAGGGGTGCTTCAATCTGATTGGTTGGATTCTCAGGGCCTTGGTTGTGGGGTGTGTAGGGTGTCCCTGATTGGTTGGCAGGCTCACATGGCGTTTTTCAAACATCCGATTCGGTAATTACCGAATCGGTAAATTCCGATTCGGATAAATCCCATTCATTCCTATGGGCCTTGAGGCCCATAGGAATGCATAGGTTTTACCGATTCGGATTTTACCGGTTCGGAATTTACCGATTCGGTAATTACCGATTTGAGATACCGAGTCATACCGAATCGGTAAGTTTTACTGATTTTTTTCCTACATACCATTTACCGATTCTGAAATACCGATTCGGTATGAGTCGGTATTTAAGAATCGGTAAATGGAAATTACCTACATCTGGCCCTAAATCTTTTAGCCATTGGTGGCTATGAGCTGTGGAAAGATACCATTGATCTTAAATATGTTTGGGGTTCTAAAACCTGGAAGGTACAAGGCACTGAGGCCTTGCATCACGCTTGCCTTATCCCGGCCCATAAGTTGTTTTTAAATTTGACTATTTTTCAAATCACTTGTTTAGGATTGGCTACTTTTAAAAAGCAGAATGCCCCTTCCATTCCTGATCTGGGAGTTTACCCTATTTGGAACAATCACATGGATATGTCAATTGATGAATTACAGTCCATGGTTACTTATTCCTCCTTTAATATTTCCAGCTTAGATCCCCAAGGCTGGTTGCTTTGGCAAAAAAGTTCTGATTTATGCCAACATCGTTTTCTCGGTCTGGCCCCAGGTTATACACAGGTTAGAGTGCACCCCCGTTTTGATGTTTCCCATTCTGTTACCACCTATTTAGTGGGTAAATTATGTCAAAATTGGCTCAAACATTACACCTTAGCGTCAGTTAAGCAACACTTATCTCAATTGACTGACGATGTTGATTTGAATGACTTTGTAAAAGGCCCTGTAGGAGGCAGGTCCAAAAGATGGATTTATGCTATTTACAACGAAGTTTGGAAATTGTCACAAATTGAAGCTGCTTCTAGATTATGGGCTATTGATCAAACTAACTTAGAAAAAGTACTTGCTGTCGTTGATAATAGTATTAATCCTCTTTCATCCAGAATTTACACTTTAGATAATATTGTTTCATCTGTTGTGGATATTGCGCAGGATGATGTTTCTGTTTTGTTCCATGGTCAAAATCAATAGCGATCGATAATGCAATTCGCATGGACTTTGCAAACGTTAAAATCTGGAAAAATTCCATGTGACTACACGAATACCTCATCTTTATTTTTACCGTTTAATTTGACTAAAAAGCAACAATTCATAACCATGAAGGATTCAACATATTCCCTTTGACATATAGAAAAGTTGGAACCTTTACCATTTTCTGTCGCTGAGTCTAATTCTGCTGTATGGCTAATTCATGGGTTAATCACACTGCCTTTCCCCTTGATTAAATTCAATTCATGTATGAAACATTATGCGCTAGGCAGATATGAACCGCTGGAGAGCGCTATTCTCCATGAAGTTTGCTCTCTGCCATTTACATACAGGTGCATGCGAGATGGTAAGGAAGTATATTTGAAAGGGGAGAAGTGCGTTTCCACTCCTGATCACTCTCTGGTTTGCACTAACATACAAATGCATGGTGCGTGTAACACTGAAGCCCCCAAATTAGCCTGTATTTTAAAGGGTACTCCTGTACTGGCTATAACCCCAGCATTCACCTTATTAGCTAACAGTAGTTATTTAGTTTTAAATAATGAGGCATGCAGTGGGATGCAACCCGGGATTCTGTACATTGTAACTGTTTCCCAACGTTTAGTTTGCTGCAAAATGTGCTTTTCCTGCCCCCGCATGGGAGACTCGATTTCTCAACCTGGCCTTCCTTTCCGACCTTGAGAGCAGAGTTCAATAAGATGAGCAGAATAAGGGCTCTTTTGTCCCAGAAGGAAGTCCCCCTTACTTCTTCTTGTGAAACATTTGTCCTTCACGTGGCTAATACCAGAACAGTTGTGCATGCCCTTTTAAATATTGATCTCCCACTTCATTTCAGTGCTTTGATTCACACTACACTCAATGCCTCTTCTACAAGTGGCTTGGCACACTTTTTAAAATTGTGTGAGCTCCGGACTTGAGACCTCTTTCCAAACTATGGGGCCGATTATGATGGCGAACGGACCTGAGTCCGTCCGCCACCATAGAGTAGGAGGGACCGTCCGCAGGGGCAGCGGCGGTCCCTCCGTGCAAATTAGGATGTGACTGCCACCCTGGCGGTCACATCCTGTATTTTTTTCATTGCGGCGGGTGCTGCTTGAAGCAGCCGCCGCCGCAATGATAAAAATGTAAGTTGTGCATTTGCATGCACAAAGCGGCAGGCACCGCGGGGTGCCTGCCGCTTTGCGCAGGCAAATGCAGGGGGGTACCATAGGTACCCCCAATGTGCACCCCCACCACCCTTCACCCCTGGGGGCCCGCAACGGGCCCCCAAACAAAAATCTGTATGCCTTTGCACAGCGGAAATGCCGCCGTGTAAAGGCATGTTCCTCCAGACATCCTAATATGACTGGCGGTGTCTGATAGACACCGCCAGCCATGTTAGTGCTTTTCCGCCACGGACGGGAGGCGACCGCGGCGGAAAGCTGCGGACTGAAAAACGATCCCCCAGCCATCCTAATCTGGCGGGGGGTCTTTTTCAGTCCGCTGCGGTATTCCCGCATCCTCCGGGCCGGCGGTGGCTTCCGCCGGCCCGGAGGATGCGGGAAAACCGCCATCGTAATCGGGCCCTATATTTGGTGTGATACCAGCATTTTTTCATTCTATTGTTTCCAGCGTCTTCGGCGGGTTGCCCTTAATTCTCGCCTTGGCTGCCGGTGTATTACTATTGCTTTGTTTACTTTGCAATGGCTGCACTGTCTGTGTCAAGAGACAGCCTTCCTCGGCTGCTTTACCTTTGCAACCAGATGCTTGAGTTCTACCTCTTGCAACTTTGAGTGTAGCATATGGATTATCCTTCCGGTTCTCATGAATGATCTTTGGATTTGTGCCTGTCGAATACGGCGTCTCCTACACCGGATTATGATCAACTGATGATTCCCTTAGTGGCTCACAAGTTGGACTGTTCTGGCATCGGGATTATGTCCTGTGGAACGTGTCTGAGGTGGCGCATGACTTCTTAACACAAAGTTATCTCGAAGATCATTTTGGTTGTCCTCTGATGGTGCTAGAGGCTCCAGCTATTGAAGAACATGTATGTTCATTTACTTTATTGAATTGGATGGCTTAACTTTTTGCTGATGCGAACAATTACTTCCTTTTGGAGTCTGTTGCAACTTACTGTGCCTACACGCTGATGGACTGAAGGCGGCCAACCAGCTAAAGACGCATACCCGATTCAGAATTTTTACCAGTTTCCTTTTTTTTTTAAATTCATATTTTGGGCAGAAGTCCTCTTGTGTTTTGGGTTTTTTTTTTCTTCGGGTTTTTTTTCTTTCCAATATTACCACACTACTTCAAAATTCTAATTTCCAATTATTCGATTTGACAAAATTTTAACTTGGTTCTGTCTCACTCGAACTTGAACTCTGCGTTTTCAAATTGTTTCCTATTTTGTTTATCGTGTCTCTACTTACTCACTTTGTGGACTTATATGAGAAATACTAATGAAAGAGTGTTCTTGATTCCCACCATTCCTGAGAGTATTCTAAGTCGCTTGTTCTGGTTTGTCTAATCATTGGTAGCTTCGCAGTAAGATGGAGAATGAATGAGACACTGATGCTAGTCGGATAGGGGTTCTGGGTACTGAGGTGAGTTTCTGGTACACCACAAGTCACTGAGGTCCTGGTTTCCTATGCACAGTTCTGTGCACACACAGAATCCCGGCAACAAAACCTGTCTTAGGCCTGCCATTGCATGGTCTGTGTTTGCAGTTTACTATCACTTCAACTTGGCATTTAAAATTACTTGCCAAGCCTTAAACGCCCCTTTTAGTACACATATGTCACCCTTAAGGCAGGTTCAATGGAGCCCATATGGCAGGGTGCTGTGTAAGTAAATGTTAGGTCATGTATTGTTAAGTTTTGCATGTCCTGGTGGTGACAAACACCCATATCTGTTTTTCACTACTGTTAAGCATACCTCTCTCATAGGCTAGCATTGGGAAATCCTTAATGCACTCTTGAACTGTAATTCCTGATTAAAAAGGAGTTGCTGTATCATGTTTTGTATCTTTGGAAGGTAATGATAAATCCTCTTACTGGTAAAGCTGGATTTAACATTAATATTTTAGAAACACCATTTTTAGAAAGTGAGCACTCCCCTGCTCTTACTACTCTGTGTGGTTGCAGCCTGTCTCCAATACACGTCGGTGATGGGGGGCAGCTACCCTTTGTGCATTTCCTCCAGAAAGCCACAAACACAGGAAGGATAGGTGTGACAAAGAGCTTATCTGCATTCATCTGCATTCTTAAAGCTCTTCAGGCAGGAAGAGAAGATTGAGCCGACACTCACACAGGGGTAGGCAAGGTCCTGTTTCCCTCACAAAGGGCTGATTACCCCCTACTGATAACCTGGAGCCAGGGCTGGGAAGAAAAGGCTTGTGTGTACTACAAAGATCGCTCTTTGAAGTCACCCCCGCTTCAAAAAGGCATAACTGAATATAAGTACTGGGTCCCTGACCTTGCCAAGACAGTATACTATTAGACCTGTTAAGAACTCTGCCATGAAGGACAGCTGTGCTGACACAAGGACTGCCAATCTGTGGTACTCCTGCTCTTGAAGACCTTCTTTTTTTGCTCTGAGGTGCTACATGTTGCCAGCTGCTTGATACCCTCTTACCTGCTGAGGAAAAGAAATGGACCCATCTCAGTTGAACCCAGAGTTACTCCAAGGACATCCGCTCTGTTCTGAAGTCTGAGGGCCTTCACAGACATCCTGCAAGCCGGGAAGAGGACCTGGTCAACTGTGAGTCCTGCCTTGTCAAGTGGTCCCAATCTAGTCTTGGAAGTGTTTGTTTCTGTGCTGACCCAGCAGAATCAATGCATCAATGACTTAGCGGCGATAGAAACCGATGCATTTCCCTCCAATGCCAATGTAGTGGCTGCCCGACGACATTGCTTTGATGGCGTGTGCGACTCAACGGCGACGGACTGCATGGCTTTACAAAGATGCATCACCTTCATTGCCAGGTCATTACTTATTTGAAGGGAAGGGTTTCACGGAAAGAGACAGATTTGGTGAAAATAGAGAGAACTACACAAGAAACTAAAGAAACGGTGCATGCTTATTATAAAAGACTTCTCCAGGTGTTTAAACAGTATTGTGGAATTGACAATATGACTGACAAAGACAGGTAATTTTGTATTTAGGTTTGAGTTTGCATAGAAACCATAGCATGATGATTCAGCAGCATATAATCTGCTGGCAAAGCAAGTCAATCGACGAAATATTGCGTTATGCCAAAATACTGTAGTGATGATATCGAGTTGAGACGTAAAAAGTTGAAAGAGCAATTATTGTGGGCTCAGATGAAAGCAGCACATAAAGGTGGATTTGTGGATTTTTCTCAATCAGGTTTCCAAGGCAAAGATCAGGTTGTTCAAGATAATCAGAATGGTGTTGTTATGAGATATGGTGGTGCAAGGGGTAGAAATAATAAGGAGGCGGTGAAGAAGAAATATCCTTGTCATGCTTGCGGAAAATATGGACACTGGAAACACAAGTGTAGGAGTTTGTTGGCAAATGCAAGTGGTGATACTGGTGCTAATGATATGAATCAGAATCAGTTAAATCAAATGCACAGTCAGACGCAAAATCAAATTCTAATAGATGGAAGAGGACAGGGTTTACAAATACCGCAACCTCAAGCTCCTATGCCAAATCAGAACATCAATGGTCAAATATGAGGAAACGGTACAAATATGGGATTTCACACAGATGAGTCAACAAAACACAATGTACAAGTGGTTTCACAGTATTGGTTGCAGTCCCAAGAGATTGATTCAGATACAGCTTAATGACGGTGCCTGAAGGGGGAGGAGGAGTGCGTGCTTGGCGCATCCCTAGAGGTAGATCAGTGTGGTCCTTTTCTTGATGGAGAAGTAGAAGGTAATGTTATTACATTCCATGTAGACACTGGTGCTACCCACTCCACTGTAAGAACTGTGGAAATTCCTAACCTATCCATCTCTGGAGAAATGATTCAAGTTGTAGGTGTTTCTAATCAATTGATCAAAACTCCAATATTAACCAATGAAAGTACAGATAGAAGAGTTCAGAGATTTAGACTTATTAGCGGTGTGTGACACAAGTCCGATTAACCTTTTAGGTAGAGACTTACTGTGCAAAATGAACTGTACCATCTATTGTACAGAAGACATTGGATTGATAAGAGGAGTTGGCCCTATTCAAAGTACAGTTAGACAAGATGCAGAATTTCCAAAAATGCCACCTTACAAAATAAGTCCTGAAACGATTGCAGGAGCAATGCCTGTAATTGAAATGATGATTGAACAAGGTATTTTAAAAGAAATACTAAGTAGTCCTTGTAATTTGCCTATTATGGGAATCAAGAAACCGAGCGGAAAGTATCGGATTGTTCAGGATTTAAGAAAAATAAATCAAAAAGTGATACCTTGTTGTCTAATACTGCCAACCCCAGCAGTAATTCTCAATCAAATTCCTTGTGATGCAGAGTGGTTCACAGTGATCGATTTATATCCAGAATTTTTCTCGATACCATTACATCCAGAAAGTCAATATTCATTTGCATTCCGGTTCGGAGACCATGTCTTGGCATGGTGCTGAGTTCCTCAAAGAGTCATTGGAAATGCCCAATAACTCAGTGCTAGTTCAGTACATAGATGATTTACTTGTTACATCAAAAATTAGAGAAGCTTGTGTTTCAGATACTATTGCTCTACCAAACTATTTGGCAGTAGGAGGGCATAAAGTGTCACCAGCTAAATTATAACTTTGTCAAAGGAAGTTATCTATTTGGGGCATAAAATTTAAAAACGAGTCAGAAAAGTGTCACAAGATCGAATAAATGCGATCCTAAAAATGAATTCTCCAAAAACACAGAAATAAATGTGAATATTTTTGGGTATGGTTGGATACTGCAGACAGTGGACAATGGATTTTCATTGATAGCAAAGCCATTACAAAAACGGACTCACAAAGATGTGTCAGACGCGATTCAATCGGATGAAGAAAGCATGAAGGCATTGGTTGAATTGCGAGACAGCCTTTTTCGTGAACCAGCACTAGGAATGCCAGATTTCAATAAAGAATTTGCATTATTCTGTCACAAAAAGAGATGGTTGTGCACTTTCAGTTCTAATGCAAATACACGGAACTGCACGTCGTCCTGTGGCATATGTTTTAGTGACACTGGATTGTGTAGCTGCTCCTTTATCAGGTTGTTTAAAAGCAGTTGCTGCTACTTGTGTGAGTTTGGAACAAAGTGAGACAATTGTGATCGGACATCCAATGAGAGTGTATGTACCAAATTCTTTTGAGATTTTGTTGACATGAACTCAAACACAACATCTTACAGGTAGTCGGGTAACAAAATATGAACGAGTGATATTGGGATATGTGACAGTGACAAGATGTACGAATTTGAATCCAGCTGCCTTGTTGCCAAATCCAGATTGTGGAACAGTGGTGAAGTAGGTCATGATTGTCTGGATGTAACCGAGTTGTGTTCAAGACCTGACATAAAAGACATCCCGCTATCTGAATCTGATTGTGTGATGCTTGTGGATGTGTCTTGTCTGAGAGATGAAACAGGTACATTGCGAGGATCCTATGCAATTTGTACAGTGGCAAATGTCATTGAAGCGTCATGCTTGAAAGAAATAAAATCAGTCCAAATTGGGGAGCTAGTTGCTCTGACCAGAGCCTGTTATTTTGGGAAAGATTAGAGAGTAACCACATTTTCTGATAGTCAATATGGTTTTGGGGTTGTCCATGAGTTTGGACAACTGTGATCCCAACGTTGTTTCCTGACCTCATAAAGTTCACCAATTTGGAATGGAGAATATGTAAAAGAGCTGTTTTGGCACTACAATTGCCCGAAGAAATTGGGGTGGTGAAATATTCAGCACACAAATCTGGCAGTGATTATATTACTGTAGCTCCACTTCATCCCAGTGCAGCAGTGTATCCAAAAATGCCCAACTATAGGCCTATATCACTGCTGCCGTACTGTGCTAAACTTTTGGAGGCTCATGTCTGCGACAATCTGTCTCAATTTATTGAAGAAAGTGAATACCTCGAGCCCAACCAAGCTGGCTTTCATCCATGTCATTCGACTGAGGCAGTTATCCTTGCGGTACAAAATACCCTGAGGCGGAACGCGGATAACGGGATCCACCAGGCCCTGGTGCTTTTGGACCTCTCGGCCGCTTTCGACACGGTTGACTATTCCATCTTGGTCAACCGTGTCGAGCAAGCTGGCCTTAGGGGTCTCGCATTGAGCTGGATTCGTTCATTTATCTCTGGCCGCACTCAAGCTGTAAGATTGGATACCTTTACAGCTCCCACCATCTCCACTACTTGCGGAGTTCCCCAGGGCTCATCATTATCACCTTTACTATTTAACCTATATTTACGCCCCCTACTGTACTCCTTAAGAAAAGCGAAAGTTACCATCTTCAATTATGCAGATGATCTGCAACTCATCTTTCCGTTGAACACCGAGGACTCAGTGGAGGTATTTCAAAACACCATGTCTCACATCCAGAGCTGGATGAGTTGCAATCATTTAAAACTTAACCCCGGCAAGACCGAATTGGTCTTGCGTGGCCAGAGTGTACTTAGCTGGAATCCAGGCTTCTGGCCATCCAGCTTGGGGGCGCCCCCCTCTAAGTCATCCTCAGTAAAAAGTCTGGGAGTACATATCAGTGAGGATCTGTCCCTGACAAAACAGGTAGGCGGGGTGGTGTCATCCAGTTTTTTTCAACTAAAGAAAATCAAGAAAATTGCTTGTTTCTTTTCCTCGGATGCCCTTACCCAGATCATCATTGCCTTGGTCCTGTGGCGATTAGATTTTTCTAATTGCATCTATCTCAGGCTCCAAATCGGAGAACTAAAACGCCTACAGCTGGTCCAAAATCAGGCTGCCAGACTTATCCTGAAGCTTTCTAAAAGGCAGTCTATCAGATCAGGGCTGAAACAGCTACACTGGCTGCCTGTTGAGCAGCGAGTCGCTTTTAAAACAGGGTGCATCTTATTTAAATCCCTACATGACGTTGGCCCTAGGTTTGTTAGAGATCTGTTCATTAGATAGGATCCCACTCGCAATCTTCGTTCCGCTCACAAATCCCTACTGAGTGTCCCTTCTTATAAGAGAAAGCGTCTAGGCGGTTGCTGTTTTGACCATCTTGCAGCATCCTTCTGGAACTCTCTTCCTCTTCAATTGAAACTGAGCGGTAACATTTTGAGTTTCAGACACTCTCTCAAAACCTGGCTTTTCTCCCAGGCTTACTGCTGAGATGTTTTGTTTCTTCCTTTAACTGCTGCGTCGAGTTCCTTTCTATAGCGCCATGAAGCCATTGGGCGTACGAGCGCTTAATAAATAAATATTAACATTAACATTAACATAAAGGCAGAGGGGCAGAGCTGGGCACAGGCAGGCCAGCACGTAGGGACCCCCAGGGGCCAGCAGCTGGATCCCATGGCAGTGCCTCCTGGCAGAGTGTCCCCCCCAGTCAACGTAAGCACAAACGCAACACTTTCATGGGGTCACAGCCCCTATATTTATACTCCCGTTCTCTATGTCTTCCCTGGTACTAGAAGGGGGCAGAAGCTTCTGAAAGGGTCTTGGAGGTTCCAGTCCCAACTGACTCTGGGAGGGGTTTTAATCACTTTGTTTACCAGGCTTCCCTCCTCCTTTATGAGTTGGGGCTTGGTCATCGGACACACCACAGGGGGGCGGAGCCAGCATTGTAGAGGGCAGGCACAGACCTATTCAGGTACAGGGGACTTCTCCTCCCACTACTCCAATTGCAGATCTTCTATTCACCCTGTTCTCCCTGGAGCCACCCACACCTCACCAACCCTGGTCCCTTCTGGAACCAGACATGCAATACACATCTTTCAGGCAGACATATAACACACAGAAATGCCAACTTCTAAAAGTGGCATTCCTAAAATAGTGATAATAAATCTGCGCACACCATTGCACAGCATTTATTATTTCCATTCCAAATATACCAAACATGACATGCTTATTTTGTTCCATTTAGGAGTTATCCCATAAAGGGTGGGAGGTTCCCATTGTTAACCTATGGAGGGCAGAGAGCGCACACACTTTACACTGGACAGCAGTGCTAAAGTGCCCAAAGTTCTTAAACCACCAACACCATGTCAGAAAAAAGGCTAGGGGGAAGGCAAACAGTTCAAGGATGACCCTGCAAAAAGGGCCAAGTCCAAAACACATTGATACAAATTCTGGAACCAATGAGAAGAGTAGGAGTGGATTAATACATAACAAAAGGGGAATTAGTGCTGCCAAGATTGTGGGTGATATTTTTGGAGCATTGATACGTTCAGTTGAAGTAATTTTAAATTTGTACACAATTAGACAACTGTCCACGGTGGTTGATCGTTTATCAACAGATACTGATGGTGGATTTCTAATGATTGACACTGAAATGATGGCTATGACATATATGGTTTTACAAAATAGGCTTGCCGTTGGTGTATTATTGGCAAAAGAGGGCAGAGTCTGTAGCATGTTGAAAATCCAGTAGTGCTGTATATATATTTTTACTTAAATGCATTGTTTTATTTTTCCGATTCAGCTTCGGTTGGGCTGAGAGCATTGGCGCCATCTAATGTACAAACATTATAGCACTTTGGCTTGGTATTACGATATTCCCACCCTCAAGGCAGAGAATATATGTATACTTTTTCTGTGTTGTCTTTTATAGTTGTGTATGTTCTATCTTCGGTGGAACAAACTGGCTTTGCACTATGCTGTTAGTTACATTTATTATTATTTTTACTGCACTTTGCATTTTATATATTTTTTGGCCAAAATAAGCTTGTCTCAATAGGCATGTTTTACCATTGCGCAGTCCATTTTCTATGTTTACATATGCCTTAATTAGGGGGAGGGTTATGTAATCTTTGAATTTCATGGTGCCAAGTAGATTGACAAAGCCTGCTGCGCAGGCAAAACACGTCTCTCTTGCTATGCGGGGTCGCAGGAGACCTGAAGCTCAATAAATAAGCCTTATTCTTACCTGCCTCGTGTACGTACCTCTTCTTGCTGGGAGTAGGATGGTCTTCATCGATTAAGCAGCGTTGGCGGTTGGTGCTGCATACGTACCACCAGTTGTTTTTGTGGCTCTGCTCTCGACCACAATTGTTTTGGAGCAGCATGGGAGTGCCATATAGTGGAGCCCCCAGAGAACGCGCCGGGAAGAGGACTAAGGATGACAACTGTGGGATTATCAGATTGCGGAGCGGGGCGGTCTCACCGACTGCCAGCACATATGTCTGTATTCCGTGGTTAGAAATGCCTTACCCAGGAGTATGGCGTATTCTGGTGACTGGGCACCGTGGATGCCGAAGCAGAAACGGTGAGGTCGGTTTGGCAATGTGAATTTATTTCCATCGGTCTCCTCCGACCTCACATGTATGCCCGAGATTGAGTAAACATTGAGTAACATTTTCGTGCTACCTGCTTTCTTAGACATTTGGGACATTCACAAACATTGCCAGTTAGACTATGGATCACGGCCCCTAAATAGAAGTATTGTTGTGTTGGTGGCATAACACTCAACACCCAATATTTCAACCTTCCACACGAACATTTGTTAACGGACTTTGTATTTGCAAAGCCAACAAAGGGGATTATGGTCTTTCTAGTCCCATAGGAAAGAGGCAATTACCCAAGGGGCCAAGGGCTGGCATTGTGGTCGTTAATGCAATAAGAATATGTAATCGGAGCCCCGTGAATTTATCACCAGCCCAATATCTCTTCAATCTGTGTGTTCCGTTGTAGGATGTGCCTACACTTCAGTTCGTGAATACAATTAAAGTCTTGTTTGTATTCCGCAATTACAATTGTGGGGGACTGAGTTCGTTTCAGTAATGTGGCGATGTGATGTCTGTCATTTACCATGAACATTATTTTCAGCACGTTTCCTGTTTTACTTAAATGCATTGTTTTATTTTTCCGATTCAGCTTCGGTTGGGCTGAGAGCATTGGCGCCATCTAATGTACAAACATTATAGCACTTTGGCTTGGTATTACGATATTCCCACCCTCAAGGCAGAGAATATATGTATACTTTTTCTGTGTTGTCTTTTATAGTTGTGTATGTTCTATCTTCGGTGGAACAAACTGTCTGTGCACTATGCTGTTAGTTACATTTATTATTATTTTTACTGCACTTTGCATTTTATATATTTTTTTGCCAAAATAAGCTTGTCTCAATAGGCATGTTTTACCATTGCGCAGTCCATTTTCTATGTTTACATATGCCTTAATTAGGGGGAGGGTTATATAATCTTTGAATTTCATGGCGCCAAGTAGATTGACAAAGCCTGCTGCTCAGGCGAAACGCGTCTCTCTTGCTATGCGGGGTCGCAGGAGACCTGAAGCTCAATAAATAAGCCTTATTCTTACCTGCCTCGTGTACGTACCTCTTCTTGCTGGGAGTAGGATTGACTTCATCGATTAAGCAGCGTTGGCGGTTGGTGCTGCATACGTACCACCAGTTGTTTTTGTGGCTCTGCTCTCGACCGCAATTGTTTTGGAGCAGCACGGGAGTGCTATATAGTGGAGCCCCCAGAGAACACGCCGGGAAGAGGACTAAGGATGACAACTGTGGGATTATCAGATTGCGGAGCGGGCGGTCTCACCGACTGCCAGCACGTATGTCTGTATTCCGTGGTTAGAAATGCCTTACCCAGGAGTCTGGCGTACTCTGGTGACTGGGCACCGTGGATGCCGAAGCAGAAACGGTGAGGTCGGTTTGGCAATGTGAATTTATTTCCATCGGTCTCCTCCGACCTCACATGTATGCCCGAGATTGAGTAAACATTGGTTAACATTTTCGTGCTAACTGCTTTCTTAGACATTTGGGACATTTATGAACATTGCCAGTTAGACTACGGATCACGGCACCTAAATAGAAGTATTTTTGTGTTGGTGGCATAACACTCAACACCCAATATTTCAACATTCCACACGAACATTTGTTAACGGACTTTGTATTTGCAAAGCCAACAAAGGGGATTATGGGCTTTGTAGTCCCATAGGAAAGAGGCAATTACCCAAGGGGCCGGGGGCCGGCATTGTGGTCGTTAATGCAATAAGAATATGTAATCGGAGCCCCGTGAATTTATCACCAGCCCAATATCTCTTCAATCTGTGTGTTCCGTTGTAGGATGTGCCTACACTTCAGTTTGTGAATACAATTAAAGTCTTGTTTGTATTCCGCAATTACAATTGTGGGGGACTGTGTTCGTTTCAGTAATGTGGCGATGTGATGTCTGTCATTTAGCATGACCATTATTTTCAGCACGTTTCATGTTTTACTTAAATGCATTGTTTTATTTTTCCCATTCAGCTTCGGTTGGGCTGAGAGCATTGGCACCATCTAATGTACAAACATTATAGCAATTTGGCTTGGTATTACGATATTCCCACCCTCAAGGCAGAGAATATATGTTTACTTTTTCTGTGTTGTCTTTTATAGTTGTGTATGTTCTATCTTCGGTGGAACAAACTGTCTGTGCACTATGCTGTTAGTTACATTTATTATTATTTTTACTGCACTTTGCAAGTAATATATTTTTTAGCCAAAATAAGCTTGTCTCATTAGGCATGTTTTACCATTGCGCAGTCCATTTTCTATGTTTACATATGCCTTAATTAGGGGGAGGGTTATATAATCTTTGAATTTCATGGCGACAAGTAGATTGACAAAGCCTGCTGCGCAGGCGAAACGCGTCTCTCTTGCTATGCGGGATCGCAGGAGACCTGAAGCTCAATAAATAAGCCTTATTCTTACCTGCCTCGTGTACGTACCTCTTCTTGCTAGGAGTAGGATTGTCTTCATATATATATATATATATTCACTGAAAAAACCATAGGTTTCACACCAGTTATAGTTAGCTGAAAATTTTACTCGCATAAAACCAATGAAATTCCCACATTATAGTTAGTTGGACTCACTATAACTTGCGCGTGCAATGCACTGCTGATGACGTCACATATTACATCACTCATGACATGGTCAGTGACATCACTCATGACATCACTGATGACACCATCCAGTGAATGTGTGTCTTTCTGAAAAATAAATATGTTTTATATATGTATATGCAAAGGTCTGTATGGTTTGTTGGGGGTATTACTTAGCACATAGATGCATAAATGACTGACTCACTGTTTGTATGTGTTTTGAAGACAGCATATGTGCAGGACTGTATGGGTGGATGAGTGTGTATATGTGTGTGTTAGTGAGTCAATGACTGTCTCACTAGTGTCTTTATCAGTATCTACATATGTTTTAATCTAGTATATGTGAATATTTATGTATATAAGTGAGTATATGTGAGAGTGAGGGATTGTAAGAGTTCCTGTTTAAATTAGTATGTGTTTCTATAAGTGATTGTTTAAGAGAGTAAGCATGTGTAAGTTTCCTTAAAAATAAAGTGGTAGTGTGTGTATAGCTGTATATGCAAATAAATGGATGTTCAATAGTTTATTTGCATGTGTGAGTATGTGTGAGAGTATCTTTAGGATGACTGTCGGTGTGTAAGAGGATGTATAAGTGTATCACTACATATGATGAGTGAGTATATGTATGAGTGACTATATAGAACTGTTGGTGAATGAGTGGATGTGTATATAGATGGTGGAATTATTGAATTGGTTGTTGTAACTGGTATGGGTATCTCCATTTTTTTGAAAATTTTAGTTTCTATTTTTGAAAATGTGTTTCAAGGGTTACATTACAGTGAAAGGAGGTCTGTCACTCTGTCACAAGGATGGTGTCATCAGTGATGTCATGAGTGATGTCACTGACCATGCCATGAGTGATGTAATATGTGACGTCATCAGCAGTGCATTGCAAGCGCAAGTTATAGTGAGTCCAACTAACTATAACGTGGGAATTTCATTGGTTTTATGCGAGTAAAATTTCCAGCTAACTATAACTGGTGTGAAACCTATGGTTTTTTCAGTGAATTTAATAGGTTTTTTAAATGCTAATTCCTAACTATAACTGGTATGAAACTTATGGTTTTTTCAGTGAATTTCATAGGTTTTTTAATAGCAAATTTCTATTGCTATCAAATATAATATTTTCTTTAATGAATCCTATATTGTATATTTATGTAATACTATTTTTATATGTATATTCTTCTTTTTTTTTTTTTTTGCCCTGGTGCGCTCCCGGGGCGCGTACTGGGGAGCGCCCCGGTCAGCGCAATTTTGAGGCGCGCCTGGGGCGCGTACCGGGGAGCGTCCTGTTAGCGCTATTGCCGCCAACGAAAACATCATCGTGACGTATCGCGTAGCCGCGTCCGCGTGATACGCACGGCGTAAGCGCGCCCGGAAGAACCCACTCGCAAACTAACACGCTACGTAAGCGCCCCGGGGCACGCCCCGGGTCGCGTAGCGTAAGCGCGTCGGGTCATGTGACCTGAAATTAACACTTTTTATTGGTTCAGAACAGTTTTGGTTTCCAAATGGTGAAGGCCCGAGTCATGTGACCTGAAAATAACACTTTTCATTGGTTCAGGACAGTTTTGTTTTCCAAATGATGAAAGCCCCCACCTTTTTTCCTTCTTCTCACTTTGTCCTTTGACTGAGGAAGACCTGTTTGGAGAGCTATTCCCAATTTGTACTTTAAAATGGCTTCAGTAGCAGCAGCAGCAGGAGCATCTCAGCCACCACCACCACCACCAAGAGGACCACCACAACACCACAGTGGTGGAGATGAAGAGGAGGAGGAGGAGGAGGAGGGGAGGAGGAGCTTCCTGCCAGAAGATAATACCCCATATAGGCCAAAGCAGCACATTATTTGGGAGTTTTTTTCTATCCCAAATGACCAGAAGAAAGTAAATGCGCCAAGGGTTACTTGCCTAATCTGTGGCACTGAACTTTCAAGGGGGAACCCTAACAAAAAATATTTGTTTGGAAATAACACCATGATTCGCCACATGCAACGCCGGCACCCTAACAACTATGCTAGAGCAGAGGTCCGAGAAATGGCCAGAAACCCTCCCCAATCTTCTCCGAGCACCTCACAAAGTAAACAACCCACTCCATCGGGTCCAGAGGCAAAGGAGATGGTCCCAAACATACAACCCGGGTTTGCACAATTCATAATTTGTTTGTATTTTTTGTGGGCAAACAATTACTTATGGTGAGCAAAGCATTAAGCTCATCAACCGTGCTGGTGACAACCACGTGTGCCCCAAGAAACCTTAATTTTTTCCTGTTTATTTTTTGCTCCAGTTGAGCCGTTTACAATTCCCTGTTTTTTGTTTGTCCCCATAAAAATAACAAAAAAAATATAAAATTGTTTATAAAAGCCAAAAAAAGTACAAAATGTTCCAAAAAACAATAAAAAAAATAAAAAACAACAAAAAGAATAAAAAAACAGTTCTTTTTAGAACTACCTCCAATTTATAAAAGAATGCTTTTTTTGAAAAAAAATCTGTCATTTTTTTTCCCCCTGGAACGCTCCCCGGTACGCTCCCCGGTGCGCGTACCGGGCGCTCCCCCCGCGAAAATCGAAAAAAAAATATTCATAATTTTTTTGGGCCCACGGGGCCCTTTTATGGCCCCCACATCAAACCTAGGGGGCCGGGGGGTCTACCCTGCCCCCTCTTGGTCATTTCCCCCTTTGTTTTTGCCACTTCTTGTGTCTCGATCCTACCGAGACACAAGATGGCGGCCGCTCCGCACTGTTTGGAATGTTGACAGACACCGGAGAGCCAATCAGCTTTCCGCTCGCGTACTCACGTAGCGCCCCGGTACGCGCCCCGGTGCGCGTACCGGGGCGCGCTTATAGATATATATATTTTTTTAACCTAAATTACTCAAAATCCACTGGAGCACATATCTTGAGACATAGCAAAGGCACACCGGGCTACCAGTCCCTACAATTTTGCCAAGTTTGGTGGAAATCCATTCAGCCGTTCGGGCTAAAAGTCAGTCCAACCGCCCTATGGAAATTAACATGGGGAAAACACTTTTTGGGACCCCCCTTTTATCTCGGCCCCCGCTTGACAAACCCCCCCGAAACTTTCAGGGAAGGAGCGGAGCGGGCCATCTTCTTTGAGAAATTAGCGAAGATTCGTCCACCGGCGCTAAAGTTTTTCCCAATAGAATGTTGCGGATTTCCTATTGAAATCATCCTAACTATAACTATCTACTGGCGACCGCCAGTAGGTAATACATATATATATATATATATATATATATATATATATATATATATATATATATATATATATATATATATATATTCTTACATGCCATACTTCACGATCAAAGAAGGCGCTGACTCCGTGAATCTGAATCCAAACTTTTATTTCTTAGATCAGTTGCTGCTTAGACGCGTTTCGGCGTTACCGCCTTGTTCACTACATCTGCCATTGTGTTGAGGGCGTACATATATGCACAGAAACATGGGTGTGTCTCTTAATCAGTGTTACAGGTTGGAACCAGATGTTGCCATGGTTACATTGTGGCATATATATATATATCACAGCACCAAAGTTCCGGTTAGAACCAGTCACATTCGCGGGTGGGTCGGCGTAGGGTTACCGGTCACCCAATATATCCAAACAGCAACTTCATTCATCAGAATAACAACAGGAAACCAACGCGTTTCGCTTTGCAGCCTGATCACGTTTCAAACGTGATCAAGCTGCAAAGCGAAACGCGTTGTTTTCCTGCCATTAAATTTTCGTGCACAGCATTTTCCTGAGTGTCGGTGACGTTTTATTCTGATGAATGAAGTTGCTGTTTGGATATATATATATATATATATATATATATATATATATATATATATATATATATATATATATATATATATATATATATATATATATATATATATTTTTTCCTGACAAAAGTAAGAATCTAGAGGGATATATTGATAATATTACACATTTGGGAGAAGATTTAACAGAACTGTAGTTTGATGGTGCTTGGTAGAAACTTGGTAAGGGTTTCTCTTCGATGGTAGACTGGCTTTTAACAGTTGGTAAGAGCCTATTAGGTAAGATACTAATACCTATTACTGCTATTGCTGCTGGAATATTAATGCTGCATCTAATATATACATGCTGCAAATGCAAAGGGAAAATGCTAGAAACAAAATGAGGAGGAAAGAAAAGAAAGAGAAGAAATAGAAATGGAAGACAGAAAGAGAAATTATTATGAGGTAATAAAAGATATAGATGGGGTTAGGTTGAAACAGATGAGAACCTGTATATTCTGATCCAATCAGATTGTAATCAGATTTTTGTATGTTTGATGTCTTAAGTAGCCATCAAAGGGGAGATTGATGGAGCAGGGTTTTGCGTAAATAAAACCTGCTCAGATTAAACCTTCCATGGTGAGAGTTATTAACAAAGTTTGAAATTAATCGAAAATAATTAACATGCAGTTGAGAAAAAGAAAATAAGAAAGGTACGGGAAAATGACACTGTATCTAAGTAGGCCACAAATGATTTCTGTACTATGAATAAAATATGAAAAAGGATGTGTATTGTTTGTTAAGATAATTAACCAAACATAAATTACAGAATAATAGTTCAAAATTATTATGTTTATTATACTAGTGAAAGATTGAAATGAAATTATGAAATAGAGATTTTGTTTTTGAAATAATAATAAAACTATGTTTATTTCTCCTAGAGAAACTGCATGTCTGCAAGAAGACCTCAGCATGGGCGTTAGGGTTAATTTTGCTTTAGAATGTAGAAATACGGAAACATCCGTTTTTATTCTTCAGAGTTGTATATTGTGTTCTTTATTCTCGAGTGGCTGCTACGTGTCCAGTGTATCTACTATGCTTCCTACTGTCGCAGGAAAAAGCGTGTTTCTTGTGATAAACTGTGCTGCTAAATGTTTCCAAATGCATCTGAATATGTGTGCGCCAAGGAAGGAGAAAATTGGATTTCCTCTGCTGAAGGACGATGATGACAGCATGAAACTAAAACAGTGGACGTTTGAGAGGGAAGAGCGACAGAAGGGGTGTGACTTAACACCCTATGCCTGTAAATCAATCAGAGAAGGATTTTCCTGAATTTTGTTACAATAATACACTAGAATTGATAAACATTAACCCTGGGCGGAGAACTCCGCTCCTCCCGCGGAGTGTGCAGAGCTTTGCCTACTCTGCGTTCCATGGAGAACGCGGAGTAGGCAAAGGTCTGCACACTCCACACTTTCTGACGGGAAATGCGCATGCATGGGTGTGTGCACATGCGCAGTTTTCTTGAGCAGCATTTCTAATGGCGAAGAAGAGGAGGAGGGCAGCCCGGGACTCCGCAGTTAAATGGTAAGTGTTTTTTTGTATTTGTTTAAGTTAGTTTTAAGTTATATATTAACAGGGAGGTGGAGGCTGGCGGCGTAGCGGAGCTACCCGGAGTCCCACGGAGTTTGTTGCCAACTCCATGGCACTCCGTGTAGCCCCACTACGCACACTACGCCCATGGTTAATAAACATTAGGGTATAATTACTAGTGATAGATTTGGCTGGGTAGGCAGAGAGAGAGAAGAGAGTGCTGGTGTTAGATCTATCTGTGGAATTTTTGTAAGTTGTACTTTGATGTACTTGGCTGATGCTGTCTGTAAGCTGACTCCTTAACTTTGCTCCTCAAAACCTCATGAGGGCAGCCCCAGCTTTCACTTTCGACTGGAGGATTAGCATTTCCAGCTATTAGCACACTGTGCTATAGTTGTCTAGGGGAATCATCCTTTACATCCCGGTGATTACACCGCAATGCATTTAGAACGCTGCCATTACAACACAAGGGTTACATTGACTTGCACTGGAGGGTGCTTTAACTTAAGGAATAGTAAGATTTACTATTCCGACACCTTCCCTACTGTACGTAGACTGGTGTTGGAATAGTAAATCCTACTACTCCAAAGTCCAGCGTCCTCCAGTGCAAGTCATTGTAACTACTTGTGTTGTAAAAACTGCAGTTACATAACGAGATCATTTTGATCGCGTTGTAACATCACATATTCGTTTTCTAGGTTTGTATGAAATTCTGTATTTGCATTTGTTCTTAATGGAAAATGCTCTTTTGTCTCTTACACTACCCGCTCAACTCATGCTCCTTAATTGAGATATTACTGTGATTACCTGTATTGTGTTCTTGAGCGAATATTCAGATTCGATTTTGTGTCTCTGTTTGACCAATTCTATATGAATTCAAAGAAGATTGAAAAAAGCAAACTAACAGACAAACTGAGTCCATCTTTATAAATTATTATAATGATGAAGAGATGTATATAAATGTATATAGAAAGCTGTAAATATAAATATTCTCTTTGTTCTAGGTCCTCATAAAGGGAATATTCCATCTAAATCTTTTGCCAAATCCTTGTCAAATTCTCCATTCTGTCCGAGGACCTGACGTAATATGAGCCAAAATGTAGTCTTATAAATAGAGAGAGAAATATAATAAGCAAATTGGCAAACTGTTTATTGTGCGTGGTATAAATGCTTAAACGCTCTGCTGTCGTTACCCGAAACTCTTTTCCCGCTGTGCCGCGCGCTATCAAGTCTTTTTGAAAGTATTCAATTAAATTGGAGGTGTTGCTTAAGCTGTTAAAGAAAATGCCGTGATAACAATGGATGCAAATGGACAAGGGTAGGGGGCTGTGTTGGTACAAAAGAATGGAGCGTCTGAATGGATTGTAGCTTATGGGTACTACACATTACACAATACGTGCAATGTTAAGGTGCACAAGCTGTAAATGACTGCCAATTAACAAATGATATACATTTGAAGGGTGATTACCCAAATGAACTAACAGCTCCAAGGAACTGACTCAAAGCCCACTTTCGGTATATTAATTACAACAAGACTAGCAGTTAGTTAAAGCAAGCCAGGCCTAAAAAATCAAAAGGAAGACAGTGTATGATCCCTAGCTACATTGGCACACATTTGTGAAGTGAACAAATGGCAGCGGCATGAAAGAAAGTGCAAAAATCACTTTCGTTTTGTAGATGTCTTTCTTTTAGTAGTGTCTTTAAGGTAAAAGTCGTGCTGATTTCTGACGCAAAGTGCATCTTCTGCGCTGCTGATTGTGACAATTAGGGCCATATTCATGGCCAAGTCATGCAGTACAGCACAGCTACCCACCGTGCTGTGCAGCACTGTATAACAGAAATTTCAGGAATGTGCAGTATTTAAGTCAATACAGCACATTCCTTCCCTTTCGGTGCACTGGTGCCCTTTTGGCTGCCTAGCACCAATGCAGGCCTCCTAACTCCATGGTGCAAGGATGCCAGCATTGTATGGAGGATTTTTTTTGTACAGGATGGGGCAGAGCCTTCTAGAAAGAGGAAAAAACTAGGAGAAGTAAACATATTTCTCTTTGTTACACCTCACCCCTGGAGGCGTAGGTTTTTGCCGCATTCCCATTTCTACCGCTTCTGGTAAATCAGGAAATGCGTCAAAATCCATGGATGTTGTAGGGGAACACCCACACAAGACCCATCGAAATGGCTCCCTGGCATAGGGTAATGCAATGCAGCGATTTGTTGGCTTCATAATTCTCATTTTCAATTTCTGTCACACTTGCACCACGTTGCATAGTGCAAGGGCGACGCAAAGGGGCTCATAAATATGCCCCTCAGTCCTTAATTCATCCATCAGGACAATTTGCAACGAAGTGCATTCCTTTCAAGAAGTCAGTGAGAAGGAAGCAGCTCTCTATAAATAATTAGTCTGCTGGTGTCACACTAGTCTTGTCCATAATGATCCTTACCTTGCTTGATCACATGAAAATCTTTTCAAGTGGTTCTAAGATGTTAATATGAAGAGTAATAGCTGAAGTATACATACGTGAAATTGTAAAAGTGAGGGCGATGATAAAGTTCATTTATTGTACTGTGCATATTCTTGGTTCTGTGACGTGAATGAGAGTGCTAGTTTTCATCTGTATGGTTTTAGAGTAAATGTCTCAAATTTAAATACTTTTAAAAAGCGTGTTTTTAATCAAATTAAATATTATGGCATATTACAATCCACTGCCGATTGAATTCACAATCATTTCTATAGTACAATATTCTCCCCGTTTTTTGATGAAACAAAACATGGGTTTCTACTGCATTTGTTACAATAACCACTAGATGGCAGAATATTATCATTTTTGTACTTAGCCCATCTTAAGTTCTTCGATACATGTACCGTGAAGTAGACATACTGTGATATCATTCCTTTAATTTTGTTATATCATAGAGGGGCGCCAAGTGAATAACAAGGACTTTCCTATAAATAAAGTGAACAGTGAAAATGAGAACCCACAGAACTACTAACGGTCTGGTACATGGCAAAAGTCCGTGTATTTTAGCAGCCAGGAAATCTCACGTGAGTTTGAAAATTCCGAGTGTCATTGCACGCTTACAATGGACGCATAGGGGTTTATTTACTAGTATTTAAAGCCATGTTGTGTCACAAAAGAAATGCAAAATGACGCTAAATCTATGTTCACCCATTACTTTCCAGTGCTAAACTTGTTTAGCGATGGAAAACCCTCGAAAGTAGCGCAACACATTACTTAGCACCAAGGGGGCGTACCATGGGGTGGGTCATGGGTGTTTCCATGCAACCACCCAAGGTTTCTGACCTAAGCCCTATTTACTTAAAAAAGTAGACACAGTTTAGCATGCGAAAAAAGCACCCATTTCAAATAGGAGCTTTGAAGGAGAAATGCTTTCTTTCCTCCTTTCTTTTCCGACTTTGTATGTGTGCTGCACTCTACTGCACACATACAAAATGGGAAAAGGTTTCAAGTTAGTCTAAGCATGGGACTTTGTACTAGAGGCTTCCTTTCAAGTACAAAACCTATGCTAGATTCATGGAGACACCCTTGCACTATGGTGAAAAAGGGGGAAACATCGTTTACAACGCGGTGTTTACACCGCACTACCTTTACCACGCTGCCATTACAACGCAAGTCGTTACTACGACTTGCGCTGGATAGCGCTGTTGGTTAAGGAATATTGTAATTTTATATTCCAACTCCTTCCCTACTGTTAGGTGGGCTGGTGTTCGAATATAAAATATATTAATCCTCAATCCGCACCCTCCAACGCAAGTCGTCGTAACGACTTGCGTTGTAGAAACTGCGTTGTAAAGTACCGCGATCTAAAAGATCGCGTTGTACTGACATACATCCTGAAAAAGGTGTGTATTTGGCGCAGGGCAGAATATTTTAGCACTGGCGCTAGGGAGAGAGGAGGAGAGTGTCATGCTTCTTTAAATGTGGTGCTCTGCTGCTCTCTCCTTCTCACGCAGCGTGGGGTAGCATTTGCAGCTACTGCACTCCTCTGCATGCGAAACTGGAAAATATGCCCCATAGTTTGAAATATGACTATTTATTTTATCTCTGATTGTTCAATGAATTTACCCACTGTAATTGTCCAGGCTTAGATAGTGAGCAGGCTGGCATAAAGTGTTGCATAAACATGTTTTGATGATTAAAGATGAAACCTACTTGAAGTGCAGGGTCACCTAACATAAAGAGAACCCCCCACTGATGTTACTCATGAGATGTATATAATGTACATATCCAAGTTACTATTTACATTACTAAATGCAGCTTATAGAGTAAGGTATTCTGCACTTATGGTCTACCGTAGAACACAAACTGCATCTACGAAACACAATACTGCAGTGCACTGTGCAAAGCTCCTTTATTACAAATATATAAGCTTAGTGGGTGCATTTTGCACGCTCACGGGGTGGACAACAAGAAACCCCTTTCATGAGATGATGCACACCTGTTAGGCTCAATTCGAAGTGTAGACATATATATCAATCTTGGAAACGCACATGTTCTTGGTACAAGTGGCCCCTTCACCTATCTGTCAAAGGCAGATTACCAGTGCTTAATTTCAGCCTGTAGTTGTCCGTGGCCCCTCATTTTTGGGGATCAGCCCTTATTTTCCTGAATCTGACGTTTTCTTTAGAGGAAGGCGGAAAATCGGTCAGAAAGGGAGGAAGCAGGAACCTGCAAGATTAAGATGAAGGGAATGCCTGGTAGTGGATTAAAGAGGCAACCTTGGTACAACATTTATTTGCACCGGATGTAGGCTTCTGAGCAGAGCTTTGTGCACCGGCACTTATTTTTTAACAAATTGAGGACTGCAGATAACAGATGTCGCCCTCTAATTTCCTTTGGGTATCCTGTTGCTTGTCCCAGCATCTCCCTCTATGAAGACCTTCCGAAGTCTGCAGGGAATAAGGGAGCCCCATTGTGGGAAGGGTGCTGCAGGAGCTATAGGTCACATGTGAGAGCAACCAATCTTCATAAGAAATCACTGCATCAAAACAAACATAACTTTGCTATTTAGGGTAAGGTGAGTGATAGCTTGTGTTCACAGTGTAGCAGCCGTATCACGGCTCCTTATATCGCTTTGTCACTGCATCACTCAGTACAACTATCAACCTCTAAAAATAAAGCACAAGCTCCCAACACCACCCACATTACCTCTACGTCCCTCGTCCTCGACCCATTCATCACACATGAGGTATTCCACACGACAAGAAACAAAACAGGAAACACTTTTTAGACTCCACCCACCCTCCTGTCAGGTGCTATAATATATCTCACCACCAGAAGCACATCCTGTTTTGTTTCCTGTCGGTGGAAAACTGATGGGTGAAGCTTGGGTGAGTGCCGGGCACTTACCTACTACACCTGTCCTGTGGTTTCCCCCTTTGCTGGGCCTTGGGGGTGCTAGTGGACCTCCGTGGGATTTGGAAGTTGGGCTGCTGGGCTTCCTGGACTTTCCCTGGATGCGGGGGACCTGGGTTGCGGGGCTTCTCGGGTCCCATGGTTTTCTTCATGTCATTTCCTCGTGGGTGTCTGTTCTTCCTGGACGTTGCCTCTGGGTCCCTGTCAGCACTTTCCCCCTTGATGCGGGCGGACCTGGACGCTTTCCTTCGTGGGGCTTCGACCTTCCGGGTTCAGCTCCTCAATTTCGCCTGTTCGGGCACCTGAGTGGGCTCCGGGTGCTCGTCATTCCTGTGATTGGTCGATGGGATGACGCTGTGACATCATCGCTTTGCCGTCTGATTCAGCCTTCCGGGTTTCCTTGGGCGGCTGCTATTTGTGGGCTCGTCCTCGGTCCCTCCTTCTTTCTCGTTGCTGTTCGGCCAGGTTTCAGCTGTGGAGTAGGTGCTGCTTCCTTTATTTAGCGGGTGTCTGGTGTTTCATTTTGCTTCATGGCGCATACTGTGGAGTTGCTTGTGGTACAGGCTGTGCGTCCCGATACCGCTCTGATATCCTGGTTGGCTGTGGCTCCCGTTCGCTATGGGGAAACACCACAGGAAGAGAAAGCATGTCTCTCCTGTCCGGTCCTCTTCTTCCCCGGACAGTGGGGATTCTGTTCCTTCTGCTAAACGTGCCAGTTTGGATGACACCAAGCGTTTGAAGCGCCTGATATTAGAGACTTTGTCTGATATCCGGGCTTCTAAGAAGGGTGCTGGGGGTCGCTCTGAGGCTGCTGCTGACATCTATTCGGATATTTCTTCCTCTGGTTCATCTGATGAGTCTTCGTTGGGTGCAGTGGATCTCAAGGGCAAGTACGTTTCCAGGGACCTGTTGCCTGACCTTCTTTCTCGGGTTCGGGAGAATATGGGTTTCCCTGATGTCTCTGTGCCCAGCACCTCCCTTTGCAGGATATGGAAGTTGCCTTGCCCGATTCTGTGCAAGTGGATTCAATTGTTGCCTCTCTGGTGGGTCGGCTTTCCATGGCGGATGATAATATCCTAAAAGATGGGGTGGATAAAAAGATGGACTCTGCGCTGAAGAAATCCTATGCTGACTCTCACTTGGCTCTTCGTTCTGGAGTATATGGTGCCTACGTTGCTCAGTCTTTGCTGGCTGACTTCAAGACTTTGTTTTCTACGATGCAAGAGGGGGGCAGTTGTCCGGAGTTGCCGGAATCTATGGAGCGTCAGACAGAATTCCTTTCTGACATAGCCTTTGACTCAGTCAGGGCTTCTGCCCTGTCTTGTGGTTCCTTTGTTGCTGCCCGTCGGAACTTGCTGCTCCGGGGTTGGAAGTCGGATGCGGCTCGGCATTCTATGGCCTTGAGGTTGTCGTTTCCTGATACTCATCTCTTTGGGGACGCTCTGGAGGATAAGCTGCATAAGGTCTTTAAAGAGAGGAAGCATTCATCGTCGTTCCATCATAATCCTTCTCAGAAGGGGGCCTCCTTCTCGAATGCCAGATCCTTTCGCCAGCCTTACAGATTTCAGCAGTCCTCGTTTAATGGCCAGCGGGGTGCTGGTAGGTCCTTTCCGAGGAGGTTCCAGAAGAAGCCCCCGCCGAATGGAGGGTCTGGCGCTCCTCGTTCCTGACTATGCTTTTCCGGTGCCTGGTCTCATTGGTGGTCAACCTGCGGCTGGTGGGAGACTGCGGCTGTTCCTCCCTGCTTGGCTGCTGACGACCCCCGACCAGTGGGTGCTGGATGTTCTTTCCAGGGGTTACCGGATAGAGTTCCTGCCTCCTCCCCCTCCCTCCGGTGGAGTAGTGTGGCTCACTGGTTAGAGGCGGCAGGCCTGAGAGCAGAAGTCAGCCCGGGACCAGGGTTCAATTCCCGACGCGGCAGGGTTGTGGACCTTGGTCAGCGGACTCGATAATTCTCGCTTCGGTGCTTACTCTAATCAGGGGTTCCACTCGGCAACTCTGGGCATTAGCTTGCCTAATCTCCACAACGGCCCCACCAATTCCGGGGATGCCTGGCTCCACCTTGGGGACTCCCAGCAAGGAACCATCCCACAGGGAAAGCCAGGACGGGTTCCCCAGAGTTATACAGCGCCGGGACGCCCCGTTGCTGGGGCAGCTGTGCGCTTTACAAGTATACTACATTTACATTTACATTTACATTTGTAGTGACCCCATTGCCTTCGGACCCGTCTCGCCATCTGGCGTTGCTGGACGGTGTTCAGGTTCTCTTCAGCAAGCTGGCGATTGTCCCGGTTCCCCCCATGGAGCGTGGACTGGGGACCTATTCCTTCGTCTTTGTGGTCCCGAAGGTCACAAGGGGTTACCGTGTGGTCATCAATCTTCGTGCCCTGAGCTTGTTTGTGCTCAAGATCCCGTTCAAGATGGAAACTTTGCAGAAGGTGATTCTCTTGATCCAGGAAAGCTGGGTGTTCACCTCGCTCGATCTCCAAGATGCCTACCTCCATGTTCCGATGGCGTTGGGGGATCAGCGGTTCCTGCGCTTCTGCCTGGAGGGTCGTCACTGGCGGTTCTGCGTCCTTCCCTTTGGTCTCCGGTCCGCCCCCAGGGTTTTCGCCAGGGTGGCGGCTCCATTGGTGGCTCATCTCCAACTCCTGGGGGTGTCCGTGTTTCTGTATCTGGACGACTGGCTGCTGCATGCTCCATCTCTGGTGGTCATGTCTCGCCACCTTTCCTTGACCATGCGTACGCTCGGGGATCATGGTTTCCTCGTCAATCTCCCGAAGAGTCACCTGGAGCCTGCCACTCGGAGGACCATCATAGGGGCCGTTTTCGACTCAGTTCTGGGCAAAGTCTTTCTCCCGGAGTCCAGGATTCTGCGTCTTCAGTCGTTGCTGAGGAAGTTACTTTCCCGGGATTCGGCTCCTCTCCTGCCGTGGCTGGTGGTTCAGGGTCACATGTCTGCCACTGTCTTCACGGTGCCCTGGGCCAGGGTTCATCTTCAGCCTCTGTTGTGGCATGTTCAACGTTGGGTGCCCTTTCTGGGACTTCTCGATTCCTGTGCGTTGTGTCTCTGGAGTTGGTGTCTGCTCTGCAGTGGTGGCTGGATTCTTCAAATATGTCAAAGGGAATATGGTTCCATCCTCCACCCCCCTTGGTGTTGACGGCGGATGCCAGCGCTTCGGGCTGGGGTGCGACTTTGGGTCCTTGGGCGGTGCAGGCGCATTGGCTTCCTTCTCAGTCAACCCGGTCTTCCAATTGTAGAGGGCTGTCAGCCATCGAGAGGGCGCTTCACCTTTTCAGGGATCGTCTTCAGGGGTGCAACGTGTTGGTGAGGTCGGACAACACTGTGACCGTGGCCTACATCAACCACCAGGGCAGTACCCGCTGCCTTTCCCTGAACCTGGTGGCGTGTGCAATTGCGAGTTGGGCGGAGCGTCATCTTTTGGCCCTCTCTGCTCTGCACATTCGGGGGTGTGGACAACGTGGTGGCGGATTCCTTGAGTCGGAGGTTCCCGTCCTCTCTCTCCCTGTGTCTCGCCCCTCAGATTTTCTGGTTGATCTGCTGGAGGTTCGGGACTCGGTGCTGGACCTGTTTGCCTCCCGTTCCGATGCCCTGCTTCCCCTGTTCTGCTCCAGGTCTCCGGAGTGGGGTGCTTGGGGAGTGGATGCGTTGTCTGTCCTCTGGCCCCCTTGGTTCCTACATGCATTCCCTCCCTTTCCTCTGATTCCTGCTTTCTTGCTGAAGGTTCAGCGGGTGGGGGCTCAGGTGGTGACTGTTCTCCCTTATTGGCCTCACCGGTCCTGGTTTCCTCTGCTGCTGGGTCTGGCGGTGGGCCCTCTGTGGATTCTGCCCTGCTACCCGTCTCCTCTGGGGTCCCCGTCTTCATCCCTGTTGGTTCCTCTCACCTTGGCCGTCTGGAGGTTGAACGGCTGTCTCTTGGAGTCCGGGGTTTGCCCGACCACCTCATCACTGTGATGCAGGCTTCTCGTTGGAAGTCAACTTTGGCCTCCTATTCCAAGCACTGGGCTTCCTTTTCTTCTTGGTGTGCTGCTCTGGGCCTGTCTCCGGCCTCTTGTGCTGTTTCTTCTGTTCTTCAATTTTTTTTGGATGGCTTTCAGAAGCGCTATGCCCTGTCCACTTTAAGGGTCAGTGGGCTGCAAATTGAGAATGTCTTCCCATTCATTCCTACGGGCCTCTAGGCCAAAGGAATGAATGGGGAGGCATTCCTTAATTGCGACTCGCAATTTGCGAGTCGCAATTAAGAAATATTAAGAAATCGCTATTTTTTTAGTGATTTCTTCATGCATTGCATTTTGCTATTCCTTAATAGCGAATCATTATTTTTTGCTATTAAGGAATAGCTAAATGGGTTCTTGATGCATCTGGGGGTAATTCCTTTAAGTAACACACTGTTATTTTTCTATATTGATGACTCTATCCATATTTTCTAGATGATTTCTGTAACCAAATTATCTGATTTACTGCTAAAATAAAAAAAGAATAAAAATTATTTACTAATCTCTTAATGACAATTAAGATTTTTTAAACTTTCCTAAAACTTTCACCATTGACAGAACTTAAACGTATTGATGGCAATGGTTAATTTGATTTGAGCTGATTTCTATTCATACACAGTAGCAAAGATCTGTTGCATCTAAGAACAAGAAAAATATAGCATAGAGTTGGAGTCCATTCTTGTAAAGTAAAAGGTTGAACTTGTGCTGGAGAGTATATTTGGTAGGCCTGGGTTCCGCTACATGGAACTCTGTTAATTGAAAAAAAACTCTGCCAAGCTACTTGGAGTTCTGCGAGCGGCAGAGTTTTACCTTGTGCCGTTTGCACTGATTTTTAGCGCCGGGTGTTTGCCCCACACTGTAAAATCAGCCTGAATTTCATCACATGCAGCGCAAAAGGGCACCGCTTCTTTCTGACACTCGTGGCACTTCAAGATTTATCATTTTTGCCTGAATTAGCTTCCAATTAACTTTTGGTCATTGAATCACTTGCCAAGCTAATTACTCTACTTACCAGGTGGTGGAACAAATGCCTCCCCACACAATAGGACTATTACCTGATAATCTGGCCTGCAACTGAGAGAATACTGGGGGGCGATGAAATCTGCACATTCTAATTACTTTTCACACTGCAACTGACCTTAACCCTACAGAAACAAGGGAAGGTAGCTAGACATTTGGAGCCAGTTACAGGAGGGGCTGCACTTGCACATTTTGAAGGGAAAGGACCTGCAGGTGTGGCAGCTAGGGTTAAACTTAAGCTCTCAGAATGGCTTTTCTATTAATCTTTTCCAATCTCCAATTAGAAATATTCCAAAATGCTATACAGGAGGGTTGGGGCAGGGGTGGCAAAATGACGTGTTACCCTCAGACTGGGAAGAGATGCCTAGCATCTAGAAATTTCCACCACATAAAAACCCCTGCAGATTAGAGAGAATTTTGAGAACTGTCTGGACTTAGATGAAGGAATGCAAGAGGAAGACTCCTGTAGAGATTAACTCCAGGGCATTTGGACGTCATCTGATACCCCGGACTAAGATTTGGTTCTCCAGGGTCAGTGCCACTGGTTCCAATGCACCCCCTGGGAGACAGTAGAGAGATGGTCCTCCTTGTGGGGACCCTGCAGGGCTTCCCTAAATCTTCTGTGGACTGGCTCAACAGCATTGTGATCTGAAGAAGGCTAGATAGCCAGGTTCTAATTCCAGTGGAAGAGAAGCTACACCCGGTACTGATTTAGAGTGACCTCAGAGGAGGAGTTTCTCATTTTCCTCGTCACAACCCTGAATCAATCAATCAATCAATCAGAACACTTGTAAAGGGCACTACTCACCCGTGAGGGTCTCAAGGCACTTGGGGGCAAGGTGGAGGGGTGCTGCTACTGCTCGAAAAGTCAGGTCTTGAGTAGCCTCCTGAAGGTTAGTAGATCCTGGGTCTGCCGTAGGAGGATGGGGAGGGTGTTCCAGGTCTTGGTGGCAAAGTGGGAGAACGATCTTCCGCCGGTGGACACTCTTTGGATGCGTAGGACGGCGGCGAGGGCGAGGTCGTTGGAGCAGAGCTGGTGGTTCGGGATGTAGAAGGTGAGTCGTCTGTTGAGGTATGCCAGTCAGGTGTTGTGGAGTGCCTTGTGTGCGTGGGTGAGGAGCTTGAAGATGATCCTCTTGTTGACGGGAAGCCAGTGCAGGTCTCTCATGCGGGGTGTGATGTGGCTGCAGCGAGAAATGTCAAGGATCAAGCGTGCAGTGGCGTTCTGTTGCGTTGTAATTGTTTCAGGAGTTTGGCCGAGGCTCCTGCGTAGAGGGCATTTCGTAGTCTAACCTGCTGCTGACGAGGGCCTGGGTGACCGTTCTTGTTTCAGTGGGGATCCACCTGTAGATCCTGCGGAGCATGCGGAGGGTGTTGAAGCAGGAGGATGAGACGGCATTGACCTGCTTGGTTATGGAGAGTGTAGAGTCGAGGATGAACCCTAGGTTGCGTGCGTGGTCAGTGAGTGTTGGTGCTGCTCCCAGTGCAGTCGGACACCAGGAGTCATCCCAGGTCGAGAGGGTGGGGCGGAGGATGAGGACTTCTGTCTTGTACGAGTTCAGTTTCAGACAGCTGTTTTTCATCCACTCGGCGACCGCTTTCATTCCTTTGTGGAGGTTGGTTTTGGCTGTGAGGGGGTCCTTGGTGAGGGAGAGGATCAGCTGGGTGTTGTTGGCGTAGGAGATGATGTTGAGGTCATATAGTCAGGCGACGTGAGGGAGCGGTGCCATGTAGATGTTGAACAATGTCGGGCTGAGGGATGATCCTTGGGGTATGCCGCATATGATCTCGGTGGCTTCAGATCGGAAAGGGGGAGGCTGACGCTCTGGGTTCTGCCGGAGAGGAAGGAGGTGGTCCATTCCAGTGCCTTGTCTCTGATCCCTGCGTTGGGGGTGAATGAAGCCGGGTACGAAGAATTCTGACCCGTTTCCGTAGCGACCGAGTCAGAGTTGGACTAGGACCCGTGCCTAGATCGGTACGCTACAATACAGGTACAAGCAGTGATTGCGAATTATTCAAGGACTTTGTGCCACATATAAGGAATGCTGTTATCATTAAAGTTTTTCGTGTAACTTCAGAGCGTCCCTGCAATTGTTTTATAAGGAATTGCCCACCCCCCTCACTGTCCTGAAGAAGACCCGCCATGTAAGGGGTAGCATCCCTACAACCAGGGTCGAAACATCGACTATCAACCAATCCACATAATCAGAGTGTGATTTAGTACACTTGTTATAATATGATGTTACAATATTGTTCACTTGATTTTGGATTAATTCCGGCAAGGCTCCTCTGAGAAGACATTTCCAATTGTTGAAAGTAATCTACAATTGAATTGTCACTTCACCCACCCACACCCTCCTGAACACTGCACATTCCTCCCCCTTCCCTGTACAGTGGGCACTGTTAAGATGTTAAACTATAAGAGTATATAAATTATGAAATGAAAAATACAAGGAAAAATGTTTTTACACTATGTGAATAAACGATAGTGTACCATAAATAATTTTGTTAATGAATGTTTGTTATGGAATTTTAAGCTACTCCCAACAGATCAGGGACCACTTCTTCTATACCAATTAACTACCCAGGTCCCTTGACTACCGGGTTGACCCCCAAGTTGTAATCCCTGCGTTGGGGAGGCATGTGTATAGGGTGCGGTGGCAGACAGTGTTGAAGGCAGCTGACAGGTCCAGGAGGATGAGGGCCGGGGTTTCGCCATTGTCTAGCAGGGCCCTGATGTCATTGGTGGCGGCTATGAGGGCAATTTTGGTACTGTGGTTGCTGCGGAAACCGGACTGGGATGGGTACAGGATGCTGTTCTCCTCGAGGTAGCGGGTCAGTTGTCTGTTGACGGTCTTCTCGATGACCTTCGCCAGGAACGGGAGCAGGGAAATGGGTCGGAAGTTCTTGAGGTCCTTTGGATCAGCCTTGGGGTTTTTTGAGTAAGGCGTTAATCTTGGCGTGCTTCCAGCTCTCCGGGAGGGTCACGGTCTCAAAGGAGATGTTGATGACCTTGCTGAGATGGGGTGCAATGGTGGCGCTGGCTTTGTTGAAGATGTGGTGGGGGCATGGGTCTGACGGAGAGCCGGAGTCGATGGTGTTCATGATTATGATGGTGTCGTTGTCGTTTATGTTGGTCCAGGTGAGCAGGGGATTGGTGTGGATGGTGGCCGTGAGGTTGGAGGTCTCAGTTTTTGTCGGGCGGTCAGGGTGTTGAGGCTGTCGTGGATGTCTGCGATCTTGTGATGGAAGAAGTTGGCCAGGGAGTCACACAGGTCTTGCGAAGGTGGGATGTTGTTGGTGTTGGAGCTGGGGTTGGAGAGTTCCTTCACGATGTTGAAGAGCTCTTTGCTGTTGTGCACATTGTTGTCTAGGCGGTCTTTGAAGGAGGCCCTTTTGGCGGATCTGATAAGGTGATGGTGTTTGCGGATGGCGTTCTTGTGGGCTGCGTAGCTGTCTGGTGTCTGTTTGTTGTGCCCTTTCTTCTCTAGTTTTTGGCAGGTTTGCTTGGAGGCCTGGAGGTCCGCGGTGAACCGGCTGGCTTTCTTTTGGAGTGTCTGTTGGAGGGCTCTTTGATCGGAGCGAGAGTGTTGGCGCAGTCGTCGATCCACTGTCTGAGGTTGCGGGCATTGGTGTCGGGGTCGGTGGGGTCGATGGGTGGGCTTTGGGCAAGGGTGGTGTTTAGCTGGTCTCCGGTGACTTTGCTCCAGAAGCAGCGGGGGATCTGTTGAGTGCGGTGGTGCATGGTGGGTTTCCGGAAGGCGAAGTGGATGCAGTGATGGTCGGTCCAGTGGAGTTAAATGGTTTGGCTGAAGGAGATGTGGGAGCTTGCGGAGAAGATGGGGTCAAGCGTGTGGCTGGCTGAGTCGGTGGGTGTTGTGATGAGCTGTTTGAGTCTGAGGTTGGAGAGATTGTCAATCAAGGTGGTGGAGTTGTGTCGTTGTTGTTCTCGAGGAGGAAGTTCAGGTCCCCGAGGAGGATGTAGTCTGTGGAGGCGATGGCGTGCATACTGATGAAGTCGGCTATGGAGTCGCTGAATGGTTGCTGGAGTCTGGGGGGGTCTGTAGATGAGGGTTCCTCTGAGGGTGGTGTTGGAATCAGTGTGGATCTGGAAGTGCAGGTGTTCGGCGGTGCTGAGGGTGTCGTCGGTGCTGGTCGAGACTCTGAGAGTGTTCCTGTGGATGATGGTGATTCCTCCTCCTGTTCTGTTGGTGCGGTCCATACAGGTGATCTTGTAGCCGTCAGGGATGGCTATGGTGATGTCGACTGCCGAGTAGGGATTCATCTAGGTCTCCGTCAGGAAGGCGACGTCTGGGGAGGTGGAGTCGAGTAGGTCCCAGAGTTCAACGGCATGTTTGCGGGCGAGGCGGGTGTTGAGTAGAATGCATCTGAGGTGGTTGTGTTCTTTCTCGGTGGGTGGATTGGCGGATCAGATGCTGGTGAAGCTGCAGCTCCGGCAGGAGAAGGGTCCTTGGCTGCACTTCGGGGTGGCCAGGAAGAAGGTGTGTGATCGTTTGGTGTTGAGTGCGTGGAGGCTGTTGTGATCGTAGTGGTGACGGGCGTCGTGGCGTTCGCGGAGGCCAGGGGGTCCGGCGCTGGGCACGGTCCAGGTGCAGACGGGCTTGCCTTAGGCGCGCCTTCTGCGTGGTGGCCATGCAGCGGCTGCCATATAAGGGGAGGTGGGAGGGAGGAGCAGCTGGGAGGTGGGAGCGGGTGGCCAATGGGTGAGCAGGGGGGCAGGCCGCAGGGGATGCAGCGGCGGGATACAGAAGGCAAAAGGGGGACAAAAATAGAATAAAATAACATTGCAGAAAACAGAAATAAGGCAAAACTACTAAAACACTATACAGGAGCCGAGGCATAGATACAATAAGGCAAAAAGGCTGAAAGGAGAGAGCGGCAGCGAACTTACAGCAGAGGCAAAAGCGGGCTGGAAGGCACGGACACACAGGTGGTGCTGTCTGACATGGGGAGGGGGTTTCACCATCATGGATTTAGGCAGTGAGGGTACTGTGAGATTTGTTGTGGTAGGGTATACAGAGTGTGGTGCAAAAGTGTGTAGGGTTGTCCCTGGGAACTTTTACCCTTTTGGTTAGTGAGGATCCAGGAGACATCCCCACCCACAGGCTGATGCCAGGCATAAACGTGCCAACAATAGTACATTACTCGTAACACTTTCTGGACCTGTGGAAAAACATTAGAGGAGTGGTCCTGCTGTCTGTCTGTGACCTTAGAAGAGCCTAGAAGACTGGACCTGCTCTCCCTCTTGTACCCAGGATGAAGAAAAGGACTCCATGTATCATAAGACTGACCTCATGCTCAAGCTACTGGGAAACATCAACAAACTACAATAGTTTTTTTCTGCAACTTTCTAGCTCACCAGTTCCAGATTTCTTAACCTCTAAGTGAAGGTTGTGGACCCTTGGCTGGTATCAATGTGTACTCTTCCTAACTTTCCTGACACCTCCACAGGACTGGGATGAACCTGCCAAGCTGATTCGATGAAGGTGCATTGCTAGTGGGCCAAAGATTCAGGTGACTCCTGTTCAGAGCTTTTCAGCAGAAACACATCCAATTCAGTGGGATCTTGCAGAGATGGTATCCAACCTTGTATATCCCTCTTTGCCTGCAGCCTGCAGGCTTGTCCCACTGGAAGGATCAGAGCTCTAAAAAAGTGCCTACGTCTGAACATACAAATCTTCACAGCGTGAAGGCGTAAAAAGTATCCGGCTAGCAAGGATCTTTCTCTGGCTGTGAAATTCAAATTTCTCATGCTCTGAGCTCACCTGCCAAAAGCTGGGGATTATTGACTTACATTTCAGAGATGCCAAGGCATAGTTACAAGCCCTTGTCACCATGGGAGTGTTGTTGTTTTTTTACTCTACAGTGGCGAGCACCGTTTTCCATCTTTACAAGGTGGTGCTAAGCCACTTAGCGTGGCTTAATGCCACCTTGTAAATATGCCCCTTTCTGCCGCAGTCCCTGCTGCAACGGGATGTGCAATGGGTGTTGCTGTAGACGTCCCACAGCAACACCCATTGCTTTTTGACGTTGCTTCAGATTTACAAGGCTAAGGCAGTGCCAAACACTAATGCCATGGAATACGAGGTGTTAGATTGGCGATACAAGGAGAAATTATACATTTATCTTCATTTTTTGCTCTTTCCATGCGTTCTGCAGCACACATAGAAAGAGCATATCACCATATATTTACTGTTTATGTGTAGGAAGGTGTCCCTTCCTGCACATAAACAATCATCCCTGAAGCACAGGCACCCTTGCAATAGGGTGCCTGCACTGATGCTAGCCAGATTTTTTTGTGCCAAAACTAGGGGAAACACATGGGTGTGCTGTATTTTTGTGAATATGGCGCATCCCTGGTTGTTCTAAATGTCGGAGCGTAGCGCTGCCAAATTTGGCGCAGCTCGGCACTCCATCTGAAAGTGAAACACCTGGCAATGTTGCACTCAGTTTCTGTATCTATATGCATTAACTTACGCTTAAGTACTGGTCAAGTGCAGCTAGGTGACTATGGCTGCCACTTAATGATTTTTGCCTCTTTTTCATCTTTAACATTGAAAAATCCATAACACTAGTTTCGCTTATTGGATTTTTTTGTTTGGTGTCATTGTTTTAAACAAAATATTCTCTATTTTTCAAAACTGGTTTATGGTTTTTCTTGTGCTGTGTTTTGACTTCATTTCTGTATTGCATAAATACTTTACACATTGCCTCTAAGTTAAGCCTTTCTTCTCTGTGACATAGCTGTCAAAGGGTTGAGCTCAGGCTAATTTTGTTTCTTTAGAGGTTCATTCTGACAAGTATTGCGGTTATTATTTGAGGTGGATACTCACTCGTCTCAACAAATACCCGAAAGTCTTACAGAGGCTCATATTCAGTGTTGTTTTGCGATTATTGTTTGGGGCAATTAGAATAGTGTATGTAATATTGTCACATCACTTTACAACATAACGATTTGCTACATAGCAATATAGTGCATGTAAACAATTGAGAAGACCATTGTCTGATTCAAATGAATGAATAACCTTTATTGAAGAGTTAATAAACAAAACTGCGCAACATTTTCACAGAAATACGCTGAAATATTGGATAAAACAGTTAGGACCAAAGTTCAAATCTATCTTAGTGTAAAACATCCTTGCCCTAATCCTGGTAATTTCCTAAAACAGAACTTTGTGGCTAAATGTTTGATCATATTGACATTCTGAATGCCTATTTAAGCAAACAATTGTACTCGCCCTATGTAAATACAGTTAACAGGATTTTTACAATGCTACCTATGGACAAGTATAACAATATGCAGGTGTTGATGCACTAAATAATAAGCCTTTACTTACCTAGCATCACTAAATATTAGAATCAAGTAGAGGGTCACCATCCTATTATTGCTAGACATAGCGATTGAGATTGTTACAGAAAATATGAAATAACTTAAGAGTGACACACGTATATCACTACTTATAATCATGGTTATTACATTTTGCTCACCTTGAACTAAAAAAACACCATCACAGATAAAATCTGCAATTTATGCAATGAAACCATACTCATAGTAGAAAATTGTGAGTTTGTCTTAACTACTAAGTACAGATCTTTGTTGTTTGCCACCTATACTCATTCTATATATGCTCCAGCTCATCCGCATATGCATAAATACTTCTTTTGTCAGTAGGAATAGCTTAAATAGGCTGTAAGACTCGGGAGTACCTGTTTCCCCATTGAACTCTAACATATGTGTGACAATTTACAACTGGTTTGGACGTCAATTTAACCAGAAAGTGTTTCCCCATTTGTGGTGAGCACATATTCGTAGTCATTAATTGGAATCCAAATCATTGCTGTAGCATGCCTTTCTCTTATAAAAACTGCCTTGAGAAAAAAAATCACTGTCCAGCAATTCCAGAAAAATTTCAATAAACCTTTCAAACATTCTGGCCCTTGTATCCAAGAAGAAACAAGCAATGGCTAAGCGAATAGGTTTGGAATTGGCCACCAGTCTTTCGGCAATTCTTGTTTTGTTTTGCCATGGTTTTTGCAAAACTTTATTGTTTGGAAAGCTGCTGGGCCCTCATTAAATCTAAAAAATAAAAAAATTGCAATGTCTAAAGGCAAAAGTGTTTTTCTGGTCTAAAAAAAGTGCACATTACAATGATGCATCCGGCAAAAAAAAGGAACTATCTTGTGTTGATGTTCTCCTTTTGAAAGGGCAGCATGATGTAACTGATAGTGAAGTCAGTAAATGGCTAAAGTGGTCTAACAGTGCTCCTTGATTCATGCTGGAGTGGGTCGAGTTAAAATGTGAATCACACAATCACAGACTAATGGATGAAGTCTGGCTGAAAACCCCAATGAATAACTATGTTACACACACTTTTAGCAAAATCAAAATGTTTTGGCTAACATAGACCTAAAAAAGCCATTGGTCTGCAGTGACTGCTAGCCTCGTGCTTTAGAAAGAAGGTAAGAAAGTAAAGAAGGAAGGAAACAAGGAAAGAAGGCAGACAAAAAAGGAAGGGAGGTAGACAAAAAAGGAAAGAAGAAAGGGAGGCAAGAAGTGAGGAAGGGAAGCAATGGGAGGGAGGAAGCCAAAAACAAAGAAAGGAGGGAAGAAGAGAAGAAGGAATGAAGAGAAAAAGGGAGAAAGAAAAAGGAAAAAGCAAGACAGAAAGAAGGAAAAAAAGAAATAAACCTGTCAAAAATTCAAAAGGAACAAAGGCAGAAAAGGGGGCAAAAAAGAATGAAAGTAAGAAAGAAAAAAAAAACAAAGAAGCCAAAAAAGAAAGAAAGAAAGAAAGAAGAAAAATGGCAAGAAAAAAAGAAGGAAAGCATAATTTAAGAAGTAAAGAGTGAAATAAAGATGGAAAGAAAGAAGGAGAGAAAGAAAAAGGGACAGAAAGAAGGGAAGAAGAAAGGAAAGACGGTAAAAAGAAAGAACAAGGGAAACAAGACAAAAAGACAGAGAAGTAAAGAAGGCTAATAATGAAAGATTAAAAGAAGGTAAAAAAGAAAGAATTAAATAACGAAGGCATAACAGAAAGAAAGAAGGAGAGAAAAAGAATTAAAGGCTAAAAAGGGCAAAGAAAAAAGGAAAGAAATAGGGAAAGAAAGCAAAAAAAGAAGGTAAGAAGGAAAGAAAAAGGCAAAGACAGAAAAAAGAAAGAAAGAAAGAAAGAAGACGGAATGAGAGAAGGAAAGTAGGCAAAAAGAATAGGAATAACAGAATGAAAGAGGGAAAATGAGAAACAAAGAAAAAAAGAAAAAGAAGAAAGAAAGAATGAAGCAAAGAAAAAAGGAAACTAACAGTAAGGAAGGCAAAAAAGAATAAAAAGAAGGAAAGAAGGTAAAAAACAAAGGAATGAATGAATGATATGAAAAGGGAATGAGGCAAAAAAGAAAAAAAATGGAAGAAAGAAGGAAAGAAATAAGGAAAGGAAAAAAGAAGGAATGAAGGAGGGAAAGAAGGCAAAAAAGAAAAGCAAACTAAGGCAAAATGGAAAGAAAGAAAGAAAAAATAAAGAAAGAGAGAAGGAAAAAAGAAAGAAAGAACATGGAAAGAAAGAGGTAAAGAGAGTTCATAGTGCAAAATATTTGAAATTAAGCCTCAAATTACACCCCACCTATGTTTAAATAAAACTGTTGAAAGTGTGCTGAAAATTAAACACCATAAAGTTTGTTTTTCTTCCTGGGCAAACTTTATCATAGAACCATTGGTGAAACTGAGTCCTGGAAACAATAGGGTATTCTCTGAAATAGCAGCCAGTCACTTCAAAAGGAATTTACAACAGCTGTGGAAGGATACAAGAACTGATAAAGGTAGATTGAGTGCTGTGCTTACTTTAAATGTGTCATAAAATCTCATCAGGCAACACTGACACTAAAGGGAACTTCTTGTGTGTGGATGTGCACTTTGTGAAAGAGAAAATGTAGTCACTCATAGTGACGTTAACCAGAGGCTTAAGTAGGCTGACCCATTTCCAACTGCTGTATGCTGTAATGGGCAGGAGCCTCACGTACAGTCACAGCGTGAGGAGAAATCCCTTATCCAGAGATCGCGTATCATCAATGAAAACCAATTAAATTTGTGAATTCCTCCATGCAACATGTCTAATCAACCGTCATCATGGTAGCATTGTTTTAAAGTATTTTACGTCAGTATCAGATTGCTTTTGACGTAACTGCAAACTACATCTTTGTATCTCGTGTTAATTTCACTAAGTTTATAAAATCATAGTCTTAAGCAGAGATCGCGCTGCACAATTGACAGATGCAGCTTGGTGATCTCTATCATAAAAATAGGATATCATCGTTGTTTGATTGTGGCCTTTTCCTGACGAAGGCACCTTCCAGGGCCGAAACGCGTGTATAACACAACAATCAATTGCAATTGTTCCACACTGCTCGTCTCTGTACATGAAAACTAGACATCAATCTTTATGAATATTGTTTGTCATCAAAATGCTGTTTTCAAATTGAGTTTAGATTGTGTGAGATGTATGACTGTAGATATGATTGGAACAGTATGACTGGGTTTTCTTATTACTGAAATGATTAATAATAAAATATATGTTGTACTTCTTTAAGATAATTAGTTTTCATTGGTTCTTTCTTCCAACCGTTTTTTCAATTTACCATTCAGGTGTAATTTGTTTTGTATTATTATTGTTGCCTTAAGTATTTACACTGACGTAATGGGCAGGAGCAAAATGGGAATGACACAACAGACCAATCGGTGTAGAGCGGTGGTTGACAGCCTCTTTAATTAAGTGCACTATCCATATCATCTTAGTAAAATCAAAAGAACTTGGTTAACGTCAGACATAAAAAGGCAAAGATTTTGCGGCATTGCTTGTCCTATCAACGTTTTCATAAAATAATCTCTATGCATTATCGAAGCTTGTTCTCTGATGAGTGTAATTACATGATTGTGTAATGATTTTAGTCATATATAACATAGTGGGGCATATACACAAAGGCAGGTTGGTGCACATAAAGTAGTCCTTCTGTAGTACTATTTCACCTACTCATAAATGGTATTTGAATTTGTCTCGAAACATCTAAAATGGGAATAACATGGACTCATGGTACATTTATTTACCACTAAGACAAATGGAACGGACTGTGACGTATTTGCACTTTTATCAATAGCGAGTTTGATGTTTCCGGGCTAAATCACAAGGGCGTGAAGGAGTAGATTAAAAAGAAGTATGCATGTAGGGCCTTTTCACGTACACCAGAAGCTGAATAAGTCCCACTGTGCACAATTGCACGTGCAAAAATTCCTTGGTACTAGTGGAATGATACTTTTTACTCAGGGGCAAAACTCTCCGCCCGATTCACAAAAGGTAAACTGATACAAAGGTCTTACTTTACTACTCCTAAATGCTCTTTGTGAATACCGAAAGTCGTAAAGTTAGACTTTTATCTCAGTTTACTTTTGTAAATCGGGCCCTCCATTTTCTCTGTGGAAACAGATGTAATCCTGCCCTTCAGAGGTGGTACTCTCTCTCCATTTCAATGGTGGGAATAGCCTGCAGAAAAGTTAGAACACCCGCAAACAAGTAACTCTCCGCCCGATTCACAAAAGGTAAACTGATACAAAGGTCTTACTTTACTACTCCTAAATGCTCTTTGTGAATACCGAAAGTCGTAAAGTTAGACTTTTATCTCAGTTTACTTTTGTAAATCGGGCCCTCCATTTTCTCTGTGGAAACAGATGTAATCCTGCCCTTCAGAGGCGGTACTCTCTCTCCATTTCAATGGTGGGAATAGCCTGCAGAAAAGTTAGAACACCCGCAAACAAGTAATTTCGGATGTGTGAGAAAGTATGTGTGAACAAATCTTTTCATGAGTGGAAAATCATGACATTGTGAATTCCAAACACGGCTTTAGGGTTTGGGCCTTATTTGGAGTGTATTCGGTGAAGATAGTTTCGCGAAGCGGTTACTCCATGAGAACGTGGAGAGTAACCCGTATGCCAAATTCTATTCCAGGCCCCTGGTCCATTTACACAGATAATCTCAACGTACTCTTGCAAACGTGATCCGAAAAATTATGGGCAGATTCCCAACGTCTTTCGAAACGTTGCGAATCTTTCCAGGTGAAGCTAATTACGGGCGCAACATATACCATGCACTGCTGGTCAAGGATAACTCAGTATGGCTAAATATGTGTATATCAACGCTAAAATATACGTTTTTATTAAATTTAAACATTTTGCCACTCGACTGTGCGGTTATTTCCTTCGCTGTACTTGTCTCGGGACCCGCTCGTGAAGTGACACCTTTTTACCTTCTTCCTGTCTTCACAACGATGCATCGTGCGACCAATTACGACTTGGTTGTGGATCTTCTGAGCTACATGTCCTGCTAGTGTGTTTATGGAAATCTCGCAATTACATATGCATAGGCAGACAATCCCAGTTCTTGGTAATTGCATCCCGAAGAGATGCCTCTTAATTATGCTAATACACCCGCTGCTAGACTATTTTCGAAGCAATGGGATGTGTTGATTAGTTTTGCCTAATAGGTGGAAACTTTCTTATGATGCATTACAAGTGTATCTAACTCTCTAATTACGTTTTGTGGTGGCACGCGCGAGATTTCTGATTCTCCAATTTATGTGTAAAAGCCAAACAATTACTTATGACCTGAAATTAGATGAGAACGTGGATGTGTGTGTAGGAGACGTGAAATGGACTCGTTCGTTCATCAACCTCCCAGGGTGGCTACATACATTAATTTTCATTTGTTTACAATCTTTAAACTTAATGTGTCTAGATAGTTGTTTTAAGTTATTGTAGTCATTGCAGAAGTATAAAAAGCTCAAGATAAACATGTCTCATCTTCTAATTTCCATCATGGAGAACCTTCCATTTTACTTTCCCCACGTTGGACTGGGGCAGAACATCGGGCAGGGTATCAAATTAGTGAATTAGGAAACAAAAAAGTGGCCCATGTTTGCAAATTGGAGCATTTTTGAACTTCTAAAGACACTCTGTACAAGTGTTTTGCAAAGGGTTTGGAAGACTGCACCGCCTTGTGCTTGCTGTAGTAATTTGTTTTTTAATATCAGGGAAATCCTTAGTAAATACTGGGCTAGCAGACCATAAAACAGGCCCACAAAGAGTCAAAAAAACAATTCACACACTGGCCTGCCAGACCAGCCCATCGCAGCGAAAAGGCTAGGCCAAGCCACTCTCTGCCATTCTTTATCATTAGCAATGCAGAGGCTTGTGAAAGCCTTTACTAGGCTCTGCGTTGTTTAATGTGAACCCAGCCCCTGCTTCTGAGCCAAGTGCACTGGACATCTAAGCAGCACAAAAGCCCAGAATTCTAAAACCCATCCAGGTGTAGGGCTCACCAGCCCAGACGCTCTAGGGCAGGGGCCATGATTCAAGATTTCCTTTCACTCCACTGTTTTCTATTATGCCACAGTCTGGGGTGGGGTTAGGTTTGCTGGTTCCGTCCCTAGCCTTTTAAAACATAGGAATGGGAAGAGTCAGAGGAGGAGTGTAATCCCAACTCTTCTCTATCTTCTCAAAGTCGGAGGGTGGGACCAGCATATCTGAGCCATCCCATCCTGTGACATAACGAAAAAGAGTGGAAATAGAACTAGTCTCCTGCTTAAGAGGGCTACACTTATGGATATACCACAGAGGCAGGCTGGTAGCTGCATGATGTTATGTGAGTTATTGGAACATGCAAGGTTTGTGGGTGCCAATTCAGTGGCTAATTTGCACCCATCACTGACACTGTCTGGGGACTATAGAACAAAACAAATGCCAATGCTGAGACTGACTCATAGAACTATTTTTGACCGACTTTATGAACCAAACATAATAGTCTGCTTATCAATTTGCAACAATCCAATTTTAATATGCTTTTTTTACCTTGATTTACCTTTTGCAAACACGTAATTCCTTGTGCATGACAATACATGGAAAATATACAGTAAAAATATACATATATATACAATTTAATCCAAAAATCACAAACTGACACACCATCACTTTATCCACATAATTGGCCAAAAAACATTCGTTCCACATTCAAACTTCCCACATGCATCCTACATAAAAAGGTCCCAGTGTCAACAACTCAAAAGAATACAGCAAATATACAGTACAAATTTATTTATTTATTTCTCCAGATTTTTGTGTTTTCTTTCAACCAAATTTGAAATATTTTGCCTTCCTATTTACAACAATATATTCTATGTGACCCGGGACCGGGTCAGTCGATGTGTTTAGAACCCAGGCAGTTAAAGGGTTCTCCTCAGGACCAACACATTCTTTTATCTTCAGGATCACTGATCCTCTTCTGTGTGTAACTGTGTCATTCCATGATGCATACAAAAAAGAAGAAGCCGCAATTATACGCGGTTCCTGTCTCAATGGGCAGCTGTTTCTCCATTCAATTTACGGCTGCCTCCGCTGTCAGCAGCATCCGCTGCGCGTTGCTTTATGTCCGCTCAGTGGCGAAAAACGGGCGCTTCTCCTCCTCAATAGATGATTCAGTTGTTACATTCCCCGTGTACATTCAGGTTGTGGGGACTGGCACTCTTTTTCTTTCCATGGTCAGCAGTCACTATAAAAATATTTGTTTAGCTGTAGCCCCTAGTCGGCTTCAAATCCTAACTGGACCTCAAGCAGCATGGCATTGTCATCCTTACTCTTCGTGCAGCCCCACACCAATGGTACCTGTCCCAGATTTAGCCCTGTTTTGAGGCACTCAATCAGTATCATTTAGAACAGAGAGTGATGGAGAAGGGTAATCTCAAACTATGCACCCAGTATGCAAATGCATGGCACTGCACTGATTACCCAAACTGAGTGTGTTTGCATCATGATATTTTGCCTGTAACATCAGCAGAGTTCCAGGGGTGAGCAGCCAAGGGCTGTCCGTGGCCTCAAACTTACATGGGGCAGTCAGTGGTGTCCACAGTTATAAAGTAAAGTCATCCCTTAAATCAAAAAGTACAAGGTACAGAAGAAGCTACTTCCACTCTTCACTCATGATGCTGGTGACAACCTAGCTGCTCCTTTCAGTGCTTTGTGGAACCCGGAGAGCAGCTTAACAGACTTCAGGGCATATTTATGAGAGGCATGTGCTGCCACTGCATCACTAATTTCGAGAGATGACCGTGTTGTGTAGTCAGTCACAAGTCACGTCATGTACAATCCTTCTGTCTGGCAGCACTGTGGGTGATGTCTCTTCTCTTGTGCACCTAAAAGGAAATGAGCAAGAAAAACATCAGTGAAATGTGGAATTGTTACAGTTCAAGTAGTAATACAAACAAAGAATATCATTTAGTGTGGTGATTTAGCAATAATACAGTCTCAATCAATCAAAACAGCTTTGTTCGGTGACAACAAGGCAATTACCATAAAAGCATACTAACACACATGTATCTAAAGGAAAATACATTCTTTTATTCATAAGTGAAAATTAATTATGATAAAATATGTACAAATTTGGACTTCATGGGGAAAATAGCACAATAAAATAACAAATCTATTTTCAAAAGATTCATAAAATACAATTTGACACTAATTCATACGATAAAGTGCAAGTGCGATCAGTGCAAAAGAATGCAATTAAGGAAGGGTATTAATCATCATCTTTTTCATACAGCAGAGCGTCCAAAAGTGCATAATCTTTTCTTTTTCTAATTGATTGTTGTATGAAGCAGATGACGGAGCTAATGATTTTCATAGTGTCCAAGCTACATCTAAAATTAAACGCGTAAGCGGCGTCACTATGAGGGTGCGGGGGGTGCGGTCCGCACCGGGTGTCACCATCCCACTGGGGGGACACCAAGGCGGTCAGCAGCACTGTGTGCTGTCAACAGCGTGCAGACTTGCAGTGAAAGTAAACGACGTTGCAACCGCAACGTACGTGCAAGTTCAGTTGCACTGTCTTGCAGCAACGCAACCTAACTTTTCTGCTCAGGAGGACTGGAGGAGGTGCCTGTGCGCAGTGCGCACTGTCTCCTCCGCGTCAGCGCGCCTCTGCGTCTGGTCCATGGTAGCTGCCTTCCACGCCCCGGTGTCCGCATTCATACGAGGCAGTGGAGTGTTTAACTGTCAGCGCAGCTGACTACGCACAATTTAAATTACCGGCGGGCGTCTCCACGGCACTAGCATCAGCATTTTGTCACCGGAGAGGCCTTGGCCGGACTGTGGAGTGTGCCACATGGGCTATAATGATATAATAATCACTAACCCGACCGTACCGGCGATTGCCCCGCGTTAGACTGCTGCCGCGGCCTATGTGATAATCAGAGTTAGTTGTTCACTGATTATTTGCCGCCAGTTTCAGTTGCAGTAGAGCTTGCATTCCACCCCAGCAGCAAAGTGTAAGTGCAATACGGTATATTCGCTTTCATTTTAAAATGGAATAAACTGGCATTTCCTTTATGATAAATCGTGATCCCGAGCGCCGATAACCCAGGCCAGATTCTGCCGCCTGCAGTGTCACAAGCCCTGCACACCGCCCCAACACCATCAGCCCCCAGGTGCTTGTGGCACCCAGACATCAGTAGAGGCTCCCCGCCTGCCGGCCGAGTTATTTTATTTAACTTTCATATTAGCGTGACTCACTCGAGTATCTCGGCGGCGCGCTGCAAGTACTAAATAATCAAAACCCAGTACCCCCATTCATGCCGATCCAAGCCCTGTGAAAAGCAGCCCTCACCAATAAGACCCCTGAGAGCTCGACACATGCACACATGAAAGCTCCAGCTTCCTGCCTACACCATAGCTCCCAAATGAGAACATGTCAGACCGGACCAAGGCCATCAGGGGGACACCAACGGAAAGAGCAGGTCAGCGCGGTGGCACTGAGGGGTCACTGCACCAACCAGGCAGGCCGACCCTCTTAATAGCACAGCCACCTTCAGTCAGTCTACAGCACTACTGCCTGCAGCTTGCATGATCCTCTTCACAGCAAACTGGTAAAAGATGCTCTGGCTCACCGTGGCACTACAGGAAGATACGTCATGGGGGCACAGGTGAGAGAGCACTGAAGTAGTGCAATGGGATGTATGTGCGAGTGTCAGATTGGGGTGAATTTTGCAAAATGTTCTGTATTGTTTAGATGCTCATATCGGGGATTTATAGGTCTTGAAGCACGCTGGAAACCGGGTCCATGGGAGTGAATGGGGATGGCAAAGTGTCTGTCACTCCAGGAGGCCCTGAGCCTGTCCTGGAATGGATCTGAGTCGATTTCAAAGAGCAGAACTATCATATCAAAAAAAGATTTATTTGTAACATGAGCTTGAGAAAACACACAGGAAGGAGATTTTTGTTACACTGGCAAACTTATTGTTTCGAACCACGTAGTTTAGATTAAATAAAACATCATAGTTTTATATCTTGTTTAGTATGATTTACTTCTGATTCTTTGCCTGTACTTGTAGAAACAGGGCGCTTGTTTGAAATCACTCATTTCCTCACCGGGAAAAGTCCTGAGGACTCAGATCTCTGCAGTACATGCTCTGACTGAACCATTCAGTTTTCTTCTCAGCCCCAAACCCATGTTTTACACTTTGATGGAAACCTCAAGATTTTGGGGACCTTTCTAACATCCTGTTCTCAAGATGACGAAGCTTCATTTGGTGACCTGGTGTGCACTCGCTTGCTGTGCCCTTGTTGTCACACCAGTGTTGAACCAGTTTTGTCCTAATTCCAAGATTAGGACACTGTGTACCTGATTCTTCCACACTGCCACTGCACTGCAGAGGTGCTGGAAGGTTTATTGATGTCTCTCTAGCACACAGCTCATCCAACATGAACCAGGCATGTTCACAAAACATGTATTTTATGAGGATTATCTGTGAGTTACTGCTTTTTGCTATGTTAGTGCTCATCAGTTTCTGGCGATTTACAGCAGTTTTAAGATCTACTTGGAGATTCTCGTTGCTCAAATGGGTGTAATTTCTGATATTTATGTTTCCCTCATCTTTATTGCTCGATTTTGCTTGTGAGAAAGTGTCACTCATAGTCGTTGAATGTCACTCATAATTACACTGAAATTATGAAAATGTCACACATAAGCTATCTGAAACCTTGGCAGCTATGCTCTTAGGCCCGCCGCCCGCGTACAGGCGGATTGCGGCTGATGTCATTCTTCTTCTCTGAATCACGCATTAGGCCCTAAGTGCGGGTGACTGGCCTGCAGCATGAGGATCAGAGGCGGCACGTCTTGACCCCTACCTGCGCGCAGAGCTGGGCGCTGGCCACCGTGACAGACATAAACCCCCCCCTAACAGCAGGGCAGGTGAGTCAGTGAGTTTCTCCGGACCGGCACGGGGATACGCACCAATAATAACCCAGGCTGCTCTTCTTTTTACTTTGTGAGTGACACAGATGATAGTTTTTGCAGGGTTCATCATGAGTGCCAAAGGGATGCCCTGCTGATTTGCCTTTGAGTTCTCCACGCTGTTAGCTTTCTGACTGGAGCGAGTTGCAGTTTCTAAGAGTGGTTCACAGTCTTCACACAGTTTTACTTCAAATGTGGGTCATGCCATGGATGTAATTCAAAGATGATTTCTTTGGTCTGAAATGGGTTGTGACTTGTGAGGTGAGCAGCGAGATCGATGTCAGCTTTCTACATAGTTCCTTTGGTGATTCTGGACTGTCCCTGGAGCTGCTATTTTACTTTCTTTTTGTTTTTGCCCACTGCCTTTAATGGGTTGTAGTTCTTGCTGGAAATCAATGTCGTATTTTTCTGACATTTAATTCCAAAGTGCAGCATCGGGGAATAAAAGTTAAAAAATATGAAAAATAAATAACTAAATAAAGTAAGACAGACTAGTGGTAGCAAACTGGCAAGATTGATTTTATTCTCACCCAAATACATTTAGCGCCACTTTTACAGAGTTTGCCAGTGAAGCGCTATTTTTGTTGTCTTGGCATTGTTTTCACTTGGCTTGGAACTAGCACCAATCTTGGAGGTACTGCAATGTGAGGATTCGAAAACAAAATTTGTACTGCTGCTCTGCATCTAGAGATGTTGTCTTTTTTACCATAGATACTGCTTACGTTTTGTAAGGATATAAGCAATGGCCATTGAAATGGGTCCATTCAGGGCCCGAGTCATGTCCTTAACTTTTCAGGCAAAAGCACTCATTTCTGAACACTGAGTGTAAAAGCGTTAAGGTAACCATGTTGTTCCTGCTTACATTTCACATGGTTTGCAAAATTTTGCATTCCCCTTGATTGTTTGCTTTTTCCAGGATGCTGTTACTTTTGAATTGTAGGGCACATATTGCTCTTCTTGCCTGGTGCGTAATTGAGCCGCATCCAGGTGTTTGTAGCGCAGTGGCAACAATTGGGTTGTAGTTGAAGGCAGTCTGAGTTTTTCTCAGTGGGGCACTGCAGTATGGTGTTCGGTGGGGGAGAGGATGTGGCACTATGGGCAGAGAAGCTCCTGAATTTGGAACTGGGGAACCAAGTTCAGCCAGCCTTAATAACCAGTGCCTCCTCCCTGCCCTCCAGCAATTTTCGGTAACAACAAAAATGTCATGATGACTCTGGTGATTAATGTTCTTCCTAGAGAGAGATCGGAATTTTGTCTAATGGAAGATTTGACTCATGGAAAGGTAGCTCAGAGGGTTAATGTACCTGCTGCAAAGAACATGTACCATGCAGATCACAAAGTGCACATAATCATGTAAATAGGCCAGTGGCGTGGTGGGCTACTGCTTTTGTCAGAGCGATCCTTTTGTTACTTGCAGTTTATAAGTTAAAATCCTAACATAGAACATTGCGCTATGTCATCTACTCCGCAGCAACACAAGTCACATTTTTTCTTAACTTTTGATACGTTTGAGCTACAAACAATGTATTAGTTGAAATGGTCACATCATGCTGCAGATCTGGCATTATGAGGCAAATATGGCTGAGCCATTATTATTTAGAAAACTTTTGTAAACTAGGATATTTAGCCATTCATGTTTGAACTGCTGTTGTGGAAAACAGGGAGAAGTGCTGAATGATGACAGAAACTCCATGGCTCGGAGAAAAATGGCTTGTGCTTCCACATTTTTTCGTATTTGGGGCCATTCTGCTATTAGAAGCATATCCCACGGTCACTTCTGAATACATTTTACTGTCAATAACTCATTATAACCTTAAATCAATCTAATATGTGTTGAAAAATGCTTTGTTTTTGACCTTTCTGTCTCCCAAATTTTCTTGGGAGGGGAGAAGTTCAACCCCCCAAACTCCCCCTAGTAGTGGTTGCTCACTGTGCCTGCTCGCTACACACCATGCGGGGGCTGGTCTCACTTTTACTTTGTTCTCTCTCTGATTCACTACTTGTGTCTATTTTTGATGCTTTCTGAAAGAATGTCTATGGGTACATATGACTGGGTGGGTAACCTGATGTTCTTTAAGGTCATCATCTAATAATAATAATAATAATAGGGGGTCTTGTAAAGCACTTGGTGACGCACAACGGCGTGTCCCCGCGCTATGATGCGAGCGCTCGCAGGAGAAAGTACTAAGGTGGGAACCCACTACCGGGCATATAGAAATGTTTTTAGCTTGGCTCTGAAAATGGGCTCTGAGGGTTCCAGGCGCAACGCCACAGGAAGTTTGTTCCAGCTAGATGCAGCCAGATACCTGAAGGATCTGCCGCCCATCCTTGCTTTGGACACCTTAGGAATGGACAGGCGCCCCAAGCCAGAGGATCTGAGGGAACGAGAGGGCTCGTATTGTGTTTGGAGACCCTGTAGGGGAAGAGGTGCCCTGCCGTTGACGATCCGATGACAGGTGCATAATGCTTTAAATTCCACCCTGCTTCTCACCGGAAGCCAGTGCAGGGCCTGGAGCGCGGCTTTAGAAGCTGATCTTCTGGGCAGTCTGAGAACCAACCGGGCTGCGGCATTTTGTAAAACCTGCAGGCGGCTCAGATTCTTCTCAAGAGTCCCCAGGTAGAGCAGGTTGCCATAGTCCATCTTGGACGTGACTAGTGCATGCACTAGTATTTGGCGGGCTTTGATAGGAAGGAGCTCCAGAACCTTCCTGAGGGTCTTGAGGATCCCCAAACAGGTACCAACCACCCGATTGACCTGGGGTCCGAAAGTTAGGTTGGAATCGAACCAGACACCTAGATTCCTCGCCTCCTGGCATGGAATTGGTGCTGGTCCCAGGCAAGGTGGCCACCACGCCGACGTCCAAGCCGCTCGGTCTCCCCCCACCACCAGCACCTCAGTCTTGCCTCCGTTGAGCTTAAGGCAGTTGGCAGACATCCAGGCAGCTAGGTCTTGCATGCATGCTCTGAAGATGTCTGCCGCAAGACCGGGTGCACGTGATAGGGAGATGACCAGCTGCGTGTCGTCGGCGTACGACACCATGCGCAAACCGTGACTCTGCACTATGGTGGCAACCGGGGCAACGTACAGATTGAAAAGAGTTGGACTCAGGGACGAGCCCTGCGGCACCCCCTGGTCCAAGGCTACTCGCTCGGAGTAGCAGTCGCCCTGCCTGACTTGGAAACCTCGGCCAGGTAGAAACGACTGGATCCATTTTAGCGCTGCACCTCCTACCCCTCCTTTGTTCCGACACTGTAGCAAGATGGAATGTGCTACAGTGTCGAACGCAGCGCTAAGGTCCAGAAGGATCAAGGCCATAGTATGGCCCTCGTCGGCACCCTGCCTGATGGTTTCGGATGCCATGAGGAGCGCTGACTCCGTCGAGTGTCGAGGCCGGAACCCAAACTGGGTGGGATGTAGAAGATTGGTATCTTCCACAAATTGCATTAACTGCAAATTGGCCACCTTCTCCGCCACTTTAGAGAAGTAGGGTAGAAGGGAGATGGGACGCAGATTCTCCAGCTTTTCGAAGCTGATATTAGGCTTCTTGCGGAGGGGGAGCACCACAGCTTGTTTCCATTCCCTAGGCATAATGCTGGACCTGAAGGAGACATCCAACAGATGCCTAATGTATGGTTCTAGTGTCGTCAAGCTGTCCCCCAGCCGTTTAGGTGATGCTGGGTCCCGTGGGGAGCCTGATTTCACTGATCTACATATTTTGATCAGGTCTTCTACTGGTGGGATGGAGAAGTTAAGCAGCAGATTTTGTCCATCAGCCTCTCTTACTGATGCTTCGAACTCTCCCCCTGCCAAGGGTTGGGCAGAAAAGGCTGAATAAATTTTGGACACTTTATCGCCAAAATAGTCAGCAATGCAATTGCAGGCAACAACTGAACAATCCTCTAATCCTGCCGAGGACTTGGGGACAGCCAGGGATTTATAAACACAGAACAATTGTTTCGCTGAATTCTCTGCACCCATGATCCTATCGGCATAGTGGGCAGTTTTCGCTCTCCTGATTAGGTTGTGATATGCCCGTCTATTGACGAGATATCTCTCTCTCGCCTGGCTGTCATAGGCTACCCTCCACTGCCTTTCTGCTCGCTTACAATCCCTCTTAGCACAACGCAGTTCCTCATTGAACCAGGGTGCCGCTCTCTGTTTACGGCCGCCCTCCTTCGGCCGGCCTAGAGGGGCCGTGCGGTCCAGGGCAGCCGTGATACGGTCATTAAGCAATTTATTTGCCGAATCCGCATCATCACCTCCAGGAGGGCCCTCTGCGATAAGAGCCTCATTGAACTCTGGCAGGGAGAACCTGGCCCATTTGCGCCAGGGGTAATTAAGGGGAGTGGGGTCTGTCACCTTATGTTTAGGGAGAAGAATTTCAAATGGTACCAGGAAATGGTCGGTCCAGTGGAGGGGCACGGGGAGAGCCGCTATGACTTCCTCCCAGTTCGCAAATACTGGATCAAGCAAGTGGCCATGCTGGTGTGTTGGAAGCTGGCCCTTTAGCTCTAGTTGTAAGGCCTGAAGTTCTTGACGGAACTCCATCGCTCCTTTGTCCGACAGATCCTCTAAATGCATATTAAGATCTCCGAGTAGCAGAAACTTATCTCTCCGCAACGCTATCTCCGTGACGCACTCTAGTAGGTTACCTTTAAACATTGCCAGGGGACCTGGGGGACGGTAGATTAAATAACCCTTCACCGTAGTGCCCCCATTAATTTTTATGGTAAAAACACCAGCCTCGCTTCCCGCCATATGGACTAATTCCAATTGACAGGCAAGCTGCTGTTTAAATGCAATAGCTATACCTCCTCCTCTGCCATCGGGTCTGTCCAGTCTCACCATCAGGTATTCTTCTGGTAATGCCTGAATGATGTCGGGGTCAGAGTGAACATCCAACCACGTTTCTGTGAGGAATAGCAGGTCCAGTTGTCTTTCCACAAGTAATTTGTGGATATCGAGCTTATGACATCATAGCGATCTCACGTTGAGCAAGCCACAGGACAAGGTGGAGCTGCCCCGGATATCAGCTATCGATGTACTAAATCGGAATTGACAGTGTCTGCAACCTACTTCCTCCCCTATGTATATGGTGTGAAGGCCGGGTGTACAAGTAATGGTGGACAGACTTACAAGATCGTTCCTACTCCAAAGTATTCGGTTGTCAGGACCAGGGGTGATGGCCCTGGGCCATGTCCGGTCGCGGACGGGCGCAGACGGGCTTGGCTTAGGCGCGGCTTCGGCGCGCGCCCGGCGCGTCCGCAGCGCCAGCCTGCTGCGCCGTCTGGTCATGATGCACATTATATAGTGGTGAGAGGAGGGTGGGAGGCCGGCGCGACTAGAGCGCTCCCCCAACCACACCTAAGATGGCGCCCACCGCCGTCAGACACCGGCTCTGAGATCGGCAAGGCGAGGCAGGGAAGAAGTTAGGAGAGTGTGGAGGGTGTCAGAGTGCCTAGGTTAGTAATTCCCACATTACCACAGTTTAAAAGCCCCCAATGCTACTATTTGCCGTGCTTTGAAAGTTGATACAATTTTAATATGTAATGAAAAATGTGCTGTAAAATTCACTATCACGGACCTGGCACTGGCAGCCATCTGTAATTTGAAATGTGAAGACGACACAAGGGGTGAATCTGTGGTGCTACCATTTTTCAGACCATTTACTTACTCCCATCACAGTACAGTAAGGGGGGCAGGGCATATATTTGGCTGTCCTTTATTGGCCATTTTTGTGCATTTGACCTGAGACCTTTATTTGGAATAGCTTGTAGGAGCAGCTCCCCCCGATGTCAAAGCCTGGGTGGGAGGCTCAACTACGGTGTCATTGTCACACGACTCCACCATGGTGGAGAGCTGCCTGGCAGAAACGCATCCACCAGTTAAATCTGGTTAAACCGCCAGGTTCGCCATGAAATGAGGGGGAAGCCGTCTCCTCTGGGCTAGCAGGGCTGCTCCCTCCTCAGGAGCAATGATTATAGACTTCGCTATCCCGTCAAATAGGGGTGTGACAAATTCAATTTACAAACGTTACTAAGGATTCTGTAGGGTCCCGTTATTTGCCAATTGTGTCCACTGGCAGGTTCGGAGCGGAGGAGGTCCATGTGGTAAGTTGTGAGGGGGTGACACCATGAGTTACCCGCACCGGGTGACACCAACCCTAGTGACGCCACTGAAACGCGTCCTTATAGTTAAAAAGCATATTTTTTTTAAAAAGTGGTTTCAATACAGTTTTTCGAATATCCATATAAAAAGGACAAAAAAGAACAAAGTGCAGAGTGGACTATAACGTTTTACAATCGCATGGGCAAGAGGGCAGAGTTCTGTGCCATTTCTCTGTTCTTGGGAATGCAGTTTAATAATGTAAAGTGCCCCTCCTTAGCCTGGTCAGATAAAATCTGTGCTGAACGTTCTGGACCAGGATAAGATATAACTCAGTAACCCTCATGTATGAACGTTCACAATAGGCTGCCACTGTCTGTTTCTGCATATTTGTCCTATCCCTATCATGTTCTGTGGCAGTAAAATATCTTGATTTCAGGTCGCTTTTACTATATTCTCGTATGCTTTTGGGGTCGTCTTTGCTTATTTCACATTTTATCAAAAGTTTAGAAATGTGACACAGCCATAGTCTTTTCATACCATGGTCTAATGCTAGGCAATCTTTAATTAGATCATTAGATAATTTAGTTTCTTCCTTTGTTCTTAAGCCATGCCAGAGTGTAAGGGCAGCTATATTGAGGGTATCACTTAAATATGGGACAAACAATTCTTTGTGCACAATCATGTTTGCATTTGCACTAGGGACTGCCAATAGTCTTTTTAGGAACGTATTTTCGTTAATTGTGCTGTGTTTGCTCTCCCGTTATGGTGGCTCCGTAATTAACTGTTGGAACACACTCACTCCTATACAGGTTTAGAATTTCTCGTAGGGGTTTATTCCCAAGTTTTGCCACAAACCTAAAGATTCCCTCAGTCGTTTTAAAAAATGTAATTTTGCATAATTCAATAATAGCAACCCCAAATATGAAAAAGTCAGAGCTCTGCTTATAAAAACCCCACCCACATGATGTTGTCTACACTTTTGTCTCTTGCCTCCACATGACATTACAAATGTTGTTTTAAGTTCAGCTGTAAGTCTATGTTAGTCATGTATTGGGATAAATGTTCAATTAGGCATTGTAGGCCGTTTGCAGTTCTGGACATTAGGATGGCATCATCTACATATAATAACACGGGTTGGGGTGTGTTCCTACTTTTGGGGCATCTACAGCCAATTCTTGTAAAAACGAGTCTAAATTATTTATATACAAAGGGGGCCAATACGCATGCCTATCTGATACCATGCTTTACTACAAAGTCAGGCGTGCATTCCCCTAATTTTCCGTACCCTACCCTTGAGGTTAAATAGGTGTAAATTTGCAATTAAAAAAAGATTATTTCTATGGGAGCACCAAGCCCTCTTAACGTTTGCCATAGGTTTTGATGATTAACTAAATTGAAGGCACTAGTCAAGTCAAGGGGATGCAGTCCTCCGGGGCGATGTGCCCGGATGAGCTACCAATTACGGTTTTAAAACAAAACAGTAAAATGCGGAGTAAAATCCTTTATCCGGAGTTTAACTACTGCTATGCAAACAAAACGGTCCTCCCATCTTGGAAGGGGAGTATAGTGGTCCCCCTTTTCAAGAAGGGAGACCGAGATGCCCCAAAAAACTATCGTCAAATTGCCCTTTTAGATGCAGTAGGTAAAGTTTTGGCTAAATGCCTTCTGATGCAAATAAATGATTGGGTGAATGGGGGTGAAATTTTACCTTTTGAACAAACAGGTTTTAGGTCAAAACATGGAACTATGGATAATCTAATGGCTCTACAGGTAATAAATGAAAAATATGTTAAAGTCAGAGGTGGAAGAGTGTACACAGCGTTTATAGACTTCTCCACAGCATTTGATAAAGTAGATCGATTATTGCTGTGGGGAAAACTGTCGAACCTGGATATGCCAGCCATCCTCTTGGAGTTAGTCCATGCCCTCTATACAGATACCTGGTGTAGAGTCTTATTGGGAGGGGAAAGAGGTCTCTCCCAAATAATTCCCACTGTAAATGGCCTAAAACAAGGATGTTTATTGGCCCCCTACTTTTCTCCCTTTATATCTCTGACCTTCCCTATGTTCTGTCTCAAAGTGAAGGCATTGCCTCATTATTTGGGGGAAAATCAATTGTTTGTTTACTCTATGCGGACGACATTCTAATATTGGATTTGACACCGAGGGGATTAAATAGTCGTCTTCAGGTGCTTCATGAATATGCAGAGGCCCATTTTTTAAAGATAAATGTAACTAAAAGCAAAGTAATGTGCATGTACGGTAGAAAAAAGGTGAAGTATGGAAACTTCGTTTGGTCTGTAGGTGAGCAAAAACTAGAACTTGTAAAATCCTATGTCTTCTTGGGAAAAACGGTGTGTAGCAATTTAAGTGATAAAGCACACATAGAAAATAATATTCTTAAAGCACTTACACAGGGGAAAAGTTTTGGTTCCCTCTATAGGTTAACTGGAAGGAGACACTTTGGAATGCTATTGGAGGTATTTCGTGCTAAAATTCCTGCCTCTTTGTTATATGGTATGGAATTACTTGACCTAGGAAAATGGGGTTTCCTAAATATAACAGAAGGCAAAATTTTACGGAGCCTAGCCTCAGTTAACTCTGCTTGTCCCGTGGCCGCTTTAAGGTTGGAATTTGGATTAAGAAGTACCTGGGTACAGGGACTTGCGGGGATAGTACGTTGGGTTATAAGTCTTGTAAAGGGTGAGGTAGGTACAATAAGATCTTTTATCCGGAAAGAATTACTGGGAAGTTTAAATGAGTAATCTCTAATTGTTAAAAATTTTAGAGCTGCGGTAGACTTTTTTCAACTGGATGAAACCGTACTTTTCACCCTAACACCATATCAATTAAAAGCCACTCTGAAACAGGCTACCTGGAAATTGAGTTTTTCGAGGGATGGGGAAGCCTGCATCTTAAAGAGAGGCACCGACCCGTCTATTGACTCCTGTATGATAAACAAAGCACAGGCATATATTACTTGGAAATTGCCTCATGGAGTGCGCCGTTTTTGGTTATTAATGAGGCAAGGTCTACTCCCTTTAAACAACTTACTATCTAAATGGTATGGTTCATCTCCAGCCTGTAATTTGTGCAATAATCCTGTCCAGGACATTATGCATGTACTGTTTATTTGTCCTGCTCTATTATTTTGTCGTCGTAAATGGATAAGGCCTATCTGTTTATCTTTATCTATTCTTTCTGCCCGGGCTCTGACAGATTCCATTTATGTACCACCAAATACAATATTTTGTCATAGAATTTTTAACTTTTTTAAGTGTTTTTTAGATATATATTGAAACATTTATATGCTGGGTATTTTAGTTAAAATTCGTTTTACTCTGATGTTTTTTATATTTATAACATTTGTGTATAATAGTTGATTGTTTCTAAAACGTAAATTTCAAATTTTATGTGGATCTCTTCGGAGTTCCAAGATCATAAATAAATAAATTGTCTATTGTCTTGTCACTAGTCAAGTCTACAAAACATAAGTGAAGTGTACCTTCCTTAGCTAACATGTACTTCCCAATTAACAGGTCTAAATTTAAACATTGCTCCACCATCCCAATACCCCTTCTGAAACCATACTGTGCCTCTGTTAAGATGTCATTTTCGCTGGATCAGGCTTCAAGCCTTTCCAGCATAATTCCGCCCATGATCTTAGAAGAGGAATCAAGAAGGGATATTGGGCGATAGCACCTGACCTTTTCCCTGTCCCCTTTTTTGAATATGGGTACAATAATACTTTCAACCCATGTGATTGGCAAAGCTCCTCCCAAAGCAGCATTAAAAACTGTCACTAATATTGGTGTCCAAAAATCGAGGTCATACTTAAAAACATCTATCGGCACACCATCTGGACCTGCTGCTTTCCTACTTGCACTTTTCTGGAGTGCATGTTTCACTTCCTCCTGAGGCTGGGCAGGTGTGCTTTCTCCCCATAATCTACAGTAGTGAACCAGAGGGTGCTGTGATGAACCAGAAGGTGCAGTTGTGAACCAGAGGGTAATGTGATGAACCAGAGGGTGGCAGTGGTGAACCGGAGGGTGGCAGTGGTGAACCAGAGGGTGCTGTGATGAACCAGAGGGTGGCAGTGAAGACCCAGAGGGTGGCAATGATGAACCAGAGGGTGACAGTGATGAACCAGGGGGTGGCAGTGGTGAACCAGAGGGTGGCAGGGGTGAACCAGAGGGTGGCAGGGGTGAACCAGAGGGTGGCAGTGATGAACCAGAGGGTGGCAGGGGTGAACCTGAGGGTGCTGTGATGAACCAGAGGGTGGCAGTGATGAACCAGAGGGTGGCAGTGGTGAACCAGAGGGTGGCAGTGATGAACCAGAGGGTGACAGTGATGATCCAGAGGGTGGCAGTGGTGAACCAGAGGGTGGCAGTGATGAACTAGAGGGTGGCAGTGATGAACCAGAGGGTGGCAGTGGTGAACCAGAGGGTGCTGTGATGAACCAGAAGGTGCTGTGATGAACCAGAGGGTGGCAGTGATCAACCAGAAGGTGGCAGTGGTGAACCAGAGGGAGCTGTGATGAACCAGAGGGTGGCAGTGATGAACCAGAGGGTGGCAGTGGTTAACCAGAGGGTGCTGTGATGATGAACCAGAGGATGGCAGTGATCAACCAGAGGGTGGCAGTGGTGAACCAGAGGGTGGCAGTGGTGAACCAGAGGGTGGCACTGGTGAACCAGAGGGTGGCACTGGTGAACCAGAGGGTGGCACTGGTGAACCAGAGGGTGGCAGTGATGAACCAGAGGGTGGCAGTGATGAACCAGAGGGTGACAGACCAGAGGGTGACAGTGATGAACCAGAGGGTGACAGTGATGATCCAGAGGGTGGCAGTGGCGAACCAAAGGGTGGCAGTGATAACCCAGAGGGTGGCAGTGATGATCCAGAGGGTGGCAGTGGCGAACCAGAGGGTGGCAGTGATGAAGCAGAGGGTGGCAGTGATGAACCAGAGGGTGGTAGTGATGCACCAGAGGGTGGCAGTGGTGAACCAGAGGGTGCTGTGATGAACCAGAGGGTGGCAGTGATGAACCCGAGGGTGACAGTGATGAACCAGAGGTTGGCAGTGGTGAACCAGAGGGTGGCAGTGATGAACCAGAGGGTGGCAGTGGTGAACCAGAGGGTGGCAGTGGTGAACCAGAGGGTGGCAGTGGTGAACCAGAGGGTAGCAGTGATGAACCAGAGGGTGGCAGTGATGAACCAGAGGATGGCAGTGATGAACCAGAGGGTGGCAGTGGTGAACCAGAGTGTGGCAGTGAGGAACCAGAGGGTGACAGTGATGAACCAGAGGGTGCTGTGATGAACCAGAGGGTGGCAGTGATGAACCAGAGTGTGGCAGTGAGGAACCAGAGGGTGACAGTGATGAACCAGAGGGTGACAGAGGTGAACCAGAGGGTGGCAGTGATGAACCAGAGGGTGGCAGTGGGGAACCAGAGGGTGGCAGTGATGAACCAGAGGGTGGCGCTGCTAAACTGCCCGGGAGCCCTGTGGGTGTGAGCCCCCGCGCTGCTGAGCTGCCATGGGGTTGTGAGCCCACGCGCTACTGAACTGCCCCGGGGCCCTGTGGGTGTGAGCCCCGTGCTGCTGAACTGCCCCGAGCCCTCTCAGTGTGAAAATCATTTGTGCTCAATTGCCTGGGAGCCCTCTGGGTGTGAGCACACATTGTGCTAAGTGCCCCCCTGCCCCAGTACATATATACCCGTACCGCACAGCACCATTATGCTCTTGCACCATGAAGTCTGGTGCCTGGATGCTCCTGATCTGTGTAGGTGGTACCACCGTCTGGTGCAGTCAAAATGTAAAGTCATAACTTGCTACACAGCACCAATAAACACGTGTCCCCCCTGGCACCGGTATGCGCATGTTCCAGGCATTGAGCACCCACATGCCACTGCCCCCTACTGCCCAGCGCCAGCATATGCCTGTACGGGGCAGTTTAGTATGAGATGGGACATTGTCCAGCAGCAGCAGCTGCATGCTCCTGAACCCTCTGAGCAGGATCAGAATTGCTTTGTACCAACACGCGCAGCAGAGCTATCTTGGACATCTGAAGGATTGTGGGGTCATGTGCCAAACGTATTTTGCATCCATGAGTTTCCCGAGCGCCATCCTTGTGTAACTCCTGTGACCAGGAGGCTGCTTTCTCCTCATCTGCTGCTCTGCTCGGTCTCTGACCCTTTATAAACAAGATGCATGTGAACTCGCATAGAAGCACCGCCCGTTTGGCCCCGTCCACCACACACTAGCGGTATGAAACGTCTTCCCGCCCGTCCCCACTATAATGGCCAGCTCACTCAAGGCATCTCAGCGCCTTTTGGCCCGCTGACAAAGTTACAGGCACACGTGGTCACATATTTGTGCAAATGGCACAAAAATCCGCGAGTTCGCTAGAAAATTCGCAAACTCGCTGACTTTTTTTGTAATTTCGTACGAATTCGCGGACCGCGAATTCGCAAATTTCATTCATACGCCTGGCTGCAACATCGAAAAATTATGGCAAGTATCTAATGATATTCTACACACAACAGTAAAACCTGCAAATTTAAAAAGAAATCATGTTTTCTGTATTCACAGGGTTTATTGAACTCCATTTAAACTCGCAAAATGTTCTAAGGGTCCGGCCCCAAAGTGCTCAAAGTGCCTCCAGATAAAGGTGGATATTATTCATATGTTTCTAACCTGCCCATAGCTAAGTCAGTACTGGGAGGAGATAAACAGAGATATGGAAAGCATATTTGGTGTAACCATACAAGTAAGCATAAATGTAGTCTTTTTCGGGCTGTCCCCACAATACAAGTCTATGTCAAAGGGGGAAAACAGATTATGTTTATATCTGATTTTAATTGCATGAAGAGAAATATGTAATAAAATGGGTTAAAGATATTCCTCCAATGCTGCTAGATTGGGTGACTTCCATTAGATGTACAATGAAAATAGATAGAGTCAGATCAGATAAAGGTAAAAAAATAAGAAATATTTCTGGGCCCCATGCGAAAGTTGGTTGGACACATTAAGTTAATATACTAAATAGTTCATACTAGTCCAATGATTAAGCCTTACGCTACTTTACTAATTCTCTTTGGCTCTTGTGGGATACTCCGAGAGATATAGAGCCAATCTCTGGAGAAGCCCTGTGTAAAGCATATTCATCTAGATACGGAGCTCTCCTGTGGGTGCCAGTTCAATGGGGGGCCACAGGAGTTAACAGAACAAACTCAACATTTTTATGATGGCGAATGAGGACAAAAAAATAAGATGTGGTATCTCAATGTATTGATGTCATTGACTATATCTGACTCTTTGAAATGTTTATTTTTCTTTCGTTTGCACATTGCAAATGGCAAGTGTAATTAAAAATCTTTTTAATTAGGCACCTTCACTTCCAGCTCAAATGTATAACCACTTTAGGGCAATTTGCAGAAGTTAGCAAATATCAAATGCAAACATAGATGGCTGTTAGGGCCTGGCTGTAAAACAAACCATCACTGGAAATAAAATTCAAACTAGCACAACAATGTAGCAGGCTGCAACTAGAATAGGGTTATGGGATCATGGTTGGGTGATGTCAACCAATGCTGCTCTGAAAGCAACCCCCATCCTGCAACTATTAGGAAAAAGTGAGAGGAACAGAACAACTAATTCATCCCTGATGCTAGTAAGGTAATCCAAGTCCAATATGGTGAAGGACAACCAGTCCTTAATTAAGGAAATATCACATGATCTAGACAAAAAAATTTCAAGGGCGAAGTAAAAAGCATGATTCATGAATATGTGGTGAAACTATGTGCAAAGAAATTGTTGTGATCGCTCTAACGTCATAGTGCCATCACTGCTCAGCAATCATCTGCCCACCAGCTCTTTGCTGCAACCCATTACTCTTCTCAGAGCTTTCCAAACTGCGTGTCCCGACACAGTACTGTGTCGCCTGCAAATGGTGGGTGTGTCGCGGGCACTTAGCAGATAACTGCTGCTAGTTAAGAGGCATTCCTAGACACTCTGCTCTATGGGGGCCGGGCGTTTCACAACAAAGCCTCATTAACAAGTAAATGGTCTTTTAAAGACTTGTGAAGTACTCGGGTGCGGCTTTGCGTGTGCCCGGGAAGCTGGGGTGAGGTGACAGAGGGTGGCAGACAGAGGGTGACAGACAGAGGGAGACGGAGGGAGGAAGACAGGGGGAGGAAGACAGAGGGAGGGAAACAGAGGGAGAGAAACAGAGGGAGAGCAACAGAGGGAGGGAGACAGAGGGAGGGAGACAGACAGAGGGAGGAGGGCGACGGAGGGAGGGCGATGGAGGGAGGGCGACAGATGGAGGGAGACACAGGGAGGGAGGCAGAGGAAGGGAGACAGAGAGAGAGGCAGAGGGTGACAGACAGAGGAAGACAGACAGAGGGAGGAGGGCGACAAAGGAAGGGGGACAGACAAGGGGAGGAGGGTGACAGAGTGAGGGTGACAGAGGGAAGGAGGTAGAGGGAGGTAGATGGAGAGAGAGGCAGAGGGTGACAGACAGAGGGAGACAGACAGAGGGAGGAGGGCGACAAAGGAGGGAGGCAGACAGAGGGACTAGGGCGACAGACGGAGGGAGGAGTTCAACAGAGGGAGGAGGAAGACAGAGGGAGGAGGGCGACAGAGGGAGGGTGACAGAGGGAGGGAGACAGAGGGAGGGATACAGAGGGAGGTAGACAGAGGGAGGGAGACAGACAGACAGAGGGAGGGAAAGAGGGAGCCAGAGGGAGGGAGACAAAGAGAGGGAGACAGAGGGAGGGAGACAGAGGGAGGGAGACAGAGGGAGGGAGACAGACAGAGGGAGGAGGGCGACGGAGGGAGGGTGATGGAGGGAGGGCGACAGATGGAGGGAGACACAGGGAGGGAGGCAGAGGAAGGGAGACAGAGAGAGAGGCAGAGGGTGACAGACAGAGGAAGACAGACAGAGGGAGGAGGGCGACAAAGGAAGGGAGACAGACAAGGGGAGGAGGGTGACAGAGTGAGGGTGACAGAGGGAAGGAGGTAGAGGGAGGTAGATGGAGAGAGAGGCAGAGGGTGACAGACAGAGGGAGACAGACAGAGGGAGGAGGGCGACAAAGGAGGGAGACAGACAGAGGGAGTAGGGTGACAGACGGAGGGAGGAGTTTGACAGAGGGAGGAGGAAGACAGAGGGAGGAGGACGACAGAGGGAGGGTGACAGAGGGAGGGAGACAGAGGGAGGGATACAGAGGGAGGGAGACAGAAGGAGGGAGACAGACAGACAGAGGGAGGGAGCCAGAGAGAGGGAGCCAGAGGGAGGGAGACAAAGAGAGGGAGACAGAGGGAGGGAGCCAGAGGGAGGGAGACAGAGGGACGGAGACAGAGGGAGACAGAGAGGGAGGCAGAGGGCGACAGACAGAGGGAGACAGTAGGAGGAGGGAGACAGAGGGAGGGAGACAGAGGGAGGGAGGGAGACAGAGGGAGGGAGACAGAGGGAGGGAGACAGACAGAGGGAGACAGAGGGAGGGAGACAGACAGAGAGAGACAGATGGAGACAGACAGAGGGAGGGAGATAGAGAGAGGGAAACAGTGGGAGACAGAGAGAGGGAGACAGAGGGAGGGAGTCCAGGGTAGGGAGAGGTAGGGAGAGGGAGACAGATAGAGGGGGACAGAGGGAGGGGGAGACAAAGGGAGGGTGGGAGACAGAGAGAGAGGGAGAGAGAGGGAGACATAGGGAGACAGAGGGCGAGGGAGAAAGAGGGAGAGGAAGACTGAGGGAGGGAGACAGAGGGAGGGAGACAGAGGGAGGGAGACAGAGGGAAAGAAGAAGGGGGAGGGAGACAGAGGGAGGGAGACAGAGGGAGGGAGACAGAGAGAGGGAGACAGATAGAGGGAGACAGATGGAGGGAGACAGATGGAGGGAGACAGACAGAGGGAGGAGGGCGACAGAGGGATGGAGACAGAGGGAGGAAGACAGAGGGAGGGAGACAGAGGGAGGGAGACAGATGGAGGGAGACAGATGGAGGGAGACAGAGGGAGGGAGACAGAGGGAGGGAGACAGAGGAAGGGAGACAGAGGGAGGGAGACAGACAAGAGGTAGACAGACAAGAGGGAGACAGACAAGAGGGAGACAGACAAGAGACAGACAGAGGGAGGGAGACAGAGGGAGGGAGACATAAAGAGGGAGGAGGGCAACGGAGGGAGGACGATGGGGGAGGGCGACAGAGGGAGGGAGACACAGGGAGGGAGGCAGAGGAAGGGGGACAGAGAGAGAGGCAGAAGGTGACAGACAGAGGAAGACAGACAGAGGGAGGAGGGAAACAAAGGGAGGGAGACAGGCAGGGGGAGGAGGGCGACAGAGTGAGGATGACAGAGGGAAGGAGGCAGAGGGAGGGAGATGGAGAGAGAGGCAGAGGGTGACAGACAGAGGGAGACAGACAGAGGGAGGAGGGCGACAAAGGGAGGGAGACAGACAGAGGGAGGAGGGTGACAGACAGAGGGAGGAGTTTGACAGAGGGAGGAGGACGACAGAGGGAGGAGGGTGACAGAGGGAGGGAGACAGAGGAAGGGAGACAAAGGGAGGGAGACAGACAGACAGAGGGAGGGAGACAGAGGGAGGGAGACAGAGAGAGGGAGACAGAGAGAGGGAGACAGAGAGAGGGAGGGAGACAGAGGGAGGGAGACAGAGGGACGGAGACAGAGGGAGACAGAGAGGGAGGCAGAGGGCGACAGACAGAGGAAGACAGAAGGAGGAGGGAGACAGAGGGAGACAGACAGAGTGAGGGAGGGGGACAGAGGGAGACTGAGGAAGGGAGACAGACAGAGGGAGACAGACAGAGGGAGACAGATGGAGACAGACAGAGGGAGGGAGACAGAGAGAGGGAAACCGTGGGAGACAGAGGGAGGGAGACTGAGGGAGGGAGTCCGGGGTAGACAGAGGGAGGGAGAGGGAGACAGATAGAGGGAGACAGAGGGAGAGAGGGAAACAAAGAGAGGGAGGGAGATAGAGGGAGACAGAGAGAGAGGGAGACAGAGGGAGACAGAGGGAGAGGGAGAAAGAGGGAGAGGGAGACAGAGGGAGGGAGACAGAGGGAATGAAACCGAGGGACAGAATCAGGGGGATGGAGACAAAGGGAGGTAGACAGAGGGAGGTAGACAGATAGAGGGAGACAGATAGGGGAGACAGATAGAGGGAGACAGATGGAGGGAGACAGACAGAGGGAGGAGGGCGACAGAGGGATGGAGACAGAGGGAGGAAGACAGAGGGAGGGAGACAGAGGGGGGAGACAGATGGAGGGAGACAGATGGAGGGAGACAGAGGGAGGGAGACAGAGGAAAGGATACAGAGGGAGGGAGACAGACAAGAGGTAGGCAGACAAGAGGGAGACAGACAAGAGGGAGACAGACAAGAGACAGACAGGGGGAGGGAGACAGAGGGAAAGAGAGGGAGGGAGACAGAGTGAGTGAGAGGGAGGGAGACAGAGTGAGTGAGACAGAGGGAGATAGAGAGAGACCGAGAGGGAGAGAGAGGGAGAGAAACAGAGAGAGAGGGGGGAGACAGAGAGAGAGGGAGGGAGACAGAGAGAGATGGAGACAGAGACAGACAGAGACAGGGATAGACAGAGACAGATAGAGGCTTAGGCAAGGACAGGGACAGACAGATAGAGGTAGAGACAGGGAGATGAAAAGGGAGACAGAGGGAGGGAGACAGGGACAGACAGAGGCATAGACAGGGACAGACAGATAAAGGCAGAGACTGAGACAGAGACATAGAGACAGAGAGGCAGAGAGACAGAGAGGGAGTGGGAGACGGAGGGAGAGATAGAGAGGGAGACAGAGGGTGACAGAGGGAGAGGTGTTGTAATCTTCCTCTCCTTTTTTGTATTGCTCCCCTCTTCCCACATGCTCCCACTATGTCATCCTCTATCCCCATAGCAATAGAATGTTGATGTTCGAATGTTTATCATCTGTGATGACTTGTCAGTTTCCTGGGAGCTGCTGTGGCTATCGGTCAATAAAGTACATGTCTCTCTACCTTATTATCTTGGTCCTGATTACTTCAATTTGGCGACGAGGACTGAGCGAACACTTATTTAACATGCAGAACGTACAAGCTCCTCCCCCAATTGGATATAGAAAGCAGTCTTGTGGTGGCTAGACATACGTTTTTTTACTAGAGAACAAGATAATAAGGTAGAAAGACATGTAATTTATTGACCTCCCAGGAAACTGACAAGTCATCACAGATGATGAACATTCAAACATCAACATTCTATTGCTATGGGGATAGGGGATGACATAATGGGAGCATGTGGGAAGAGGGGAGCAATACAAGAAAGTAGAGGAAGATTACAACAAGAGGGAGGGAGACAGAGGGAGACATATAGAGGGAGACAGAGGGAGGGAGGCAAAGGGAGACAGAGGGAGAGAGTCAGGGGGAGACAGAGGGAAGGAGAGGGAGACAGACAGAGGGAGGGAGACAGAGGGAGGCAGAGGGCGACAGACAGAGGGAGACAGAGCAACAGAGGGAGGCAGACAGACAGAGGGAGGGAGACAGAGGGAGGGAGACAGAGGAAGACAGATGGAGACAGACAGACACAGACACAGACAGACAGAGGGAAGGAGACAGACAGAGAGAGGGAAACTGTGGGAGACAGAGAGAGAGCGAGACAGAGGGAGGGAGACAGAGGGAGAGGGAGACAGAGAGAGGGAGACAGAGAGAGAGGGAGACAGAGGGCAACAGATAGAGGGAGACAGAGGATGACAGAGGGAGGGAGAGTGAGGGAGACAGAGAGAGGGAGACAGAGAGAGGGAGGGAGGCATAGGGAGACAGAGGGAGGGAGTCAGGGGGAGACAGAGGGAAGAAGAGGGTTGCAGACAGACTGAGGGAGGGAGATAGACATGCACAATTTGCCCACTTTTATTTCAACATTTTCTTCTGGCGGAGAACCCACCTTAGGTGGTTCGGGCTCGCTCGCTACGCTGCCTTACTGTGTCCCAAAATTATACATCTCCAAAAAGGGTGTCACCAACATGAAAAGTTTGGAAAGCTGTGACTTATCTCTTTACCAAAGCATGATGCAGCTGCTGTATAATTGCAATCAATATCCTTAAACATCTGCATTTCTGTGTAACACATTAAGGGGTTATTTAGAGTTTGGTAGGAATGAAGAACCACCTTATATCAGAGATTCTACCAACATACCAAGGGTTCAGTCCCTCCTCCTTGTTTATTGGTGAGAGGCCACTGGCTAACCACCACTGGTGCCATTACTAGTAATGTCACTGTTGGCTACAGCAGCGGTAAATCAAAGGAATGGTGGATGTGTGGCAAATTGGAAATGAGCAAAATATGACCCCAATTCACAGTGAGAAATCCACCTGCATGTCAAGGTCACTTTATGTTTTATTTTTAAAACCAAATCCCTGCTTTGAGAGTTTGCTATGAAATAGAAACAAACATGCAAAGGTGGCAAAACATTCATAAAGATCTCTGACAAGCAAGTAAAGATCTCTCAATAAGGAGGGATGTCCTCTGTTCAGGAGGCAGAGTAAAATGCCTCCGCCAGTCCATCAGGTTGGTGATATGCAGATCAGGGTCTATATAACCAGGTGAAATATCTTCAGTACAGTCGGATCAATCTTAATTCATTCATGTTTTTCTGAGTACCCCTGCAGTAGATTTGATAAATGCTGCATTTGGTGAATGCTTGAGTTGACAACATACAGAAAAAAACTGTGGGGTGCAGTAGACTGGCACCTATTTACCTACGATACCTGGTCTTGAATGGAGCATAGCTGGGTAAAATGTGATTGTTCATCCCTTTCAAAAAGTTGACGTTCACACTTAAAACATTTTTCGAGTTTGAAAACCTTCATCAATGCAAGACTGAAAGCTACACAAGGCCACATACTCCTGCATTTAATGCTAACTATGCAGTTAAAATCCAAAGGCCCAATTCACAAAGGCAATCTGAGACAAAAGTCTAACTTTATGACTTTTGGTATTCGCAGTGGTCATTCACAAGTCTTATCTTTACGTCCACAGTCAAGCCAGAATCTCCACACCTAGGACGTACTCTCCGGCTCGGATCGAATGAAGTGTAACCAATGGGCCGGAATATAATTTCTTACAAAAAGGAAAATTAGGAACATGCGATAAATGGTTCGGGGGTCATGAAAATCAATTTGAGCAGGGAAAAGGGTGTGGCCAGGCACTACATCATATCCCAAAAATGTTTGCTCCTTTTCATCATGGTACATGCAGTCCACGATTTACGCTCCCCTCAGTGTTCACTGTGGTGTCAAGCCACTAAATACAGCACACATAGAAGTTACAATTTGTCATTCTGCATTGTTTATGTGCAGGAAGGGACACCTTAAAGCTCATAAATAATCATTCCCCCTCATGCAGACAACCTTGCATTATCGTATAAGGGTGCCTGCGTTGGCGCTAGGCAGTTAGATTTAGTCCCAGCGCTAGGGGAAATGCTACATGTGAATACTGTGCATCCCTTCGCTTTCAGAATGGCAGAGCATGACATTAAAAATATTTGCTTAACGCAACACTTTGCCATTGCCATGTGAATATGCCCCTTAGTTTATGTAAAAGTGCGTACTGTTTCACAAACACACAATTTTCACCTTCGGGAGACTGGTTAAAACATAAGCACTAAAAAGATGGTTGAGGGACATTTTTACTTTGAGCGTGTATTCTGCCAGTAACACCTGTGATTTTTTGGAATTTATATTCAAAATAAGAGCCAGGCACATTCTATACAATACACACAGAAGTCGCCCATTGTAGAGCAGCAAGTGAAGTTGCTGTGCTGGATTGCATGAATGGCAGAGAGAAGATTAGTGTCATATCTACTAAGATGTGGCGCCATTTTTCTTTCTCCTTTTGCTGGCACCCTGGCTACCATTCGCCAACCCAGACACCCTAGCGCCATAGTGCAAGGGCGTCTATGTTGAGGAAAGCATTTGTTTTGTGCTAGAAGAGGTCTTTTTTAGTTCAAAAATGATGCTTCAAGTCAATTCCTACGTTGTATGTGTCTTATATTGTAGCCTGATGCAAAATTGAACAACTAAAGAGAGATTAAAACATTTCTCCTGGCTACGCCTGCGTGGAGAAAGCACAGGATTTTATTGCAAATCCCTGTCTACAGTTCTATGAACGTAGGGAGTTTTGCTAAAACCCTTGAGTGCAGGGGCGTAACACAGGCCCCTGCAGCCCACGCGGTGCGGGGGGCCCCCAAGCTCCAGGGGGCCCCTTTGGGAGAACAGACACCACACCACCACACGTGGTGTTTGTGTGATATTTTGTAGTTCTCCATTTTCTATTAAGTGTGAAAATCAGGTACGTAGACATAATATCGAAATTTTAATATCGATGTGACATAATATCAAAGTCTAAATATCGATGGTAAAAAATATCTCAATCATAAATATCGATTACAAAAATATCGTAATTAGTATGTGTGTTTAAATTTCGGAAATAAAAATATCGAAGTAAAAATATCGTTGTAAATAAATATCGATAGTTTGTAAAAATATCGAAAAAAAATATGTTGTAATATGTGTTCCTTTTGTGTAATATTTTATATATTATTTTGAATTTATTAATAGTAATTTGTATCTATATAAAAAAAAATATAATAACAAAACATATATAATTTTAGGAGCGGGATGTTGGGTTTATAGGGGATAAGGGAGGGGAGTGTTTTAACAATGTATATATTATAATTATAAAATAATAGAACATTTTTAAAAAATATTATTTTTAAAAACATTTATTTTATAATAATTAATTTTTTTATACATTTTTAAAAATTGATATATAAATTTAGGAGCGGGATGTTGGGTTTATAGGGGATAAGGGTGGGGAGTTTTAAAAAAAAATATTTAATTAAAAATAAATTAAACATTTTTAAAAATATTAAAAACATTTATTTTATAATAAATAATTTTTTTATAAAATGTAAAAAATTGATATATAAATTTAGGAGTGGGATGTTGGGTTTATAGGGGATAAGGGTGGGGAGTGTTTTAAAAAAAATATATAATTAAAAATAAATTTAAAAATTTTTCAAATATTTTAGAATTATAAAAATTAAATAAATAATTAAAAAAGCAAATATAAATTATATACAGAATTTACAAATAATTTTACCAAAATAATTAAAATATATTTTATTTAAATTTGAAAAAATGTTCTAATCATTTAAAAATATCTTTTGAATAAATGTGAAAATATAATCAAAAAATAGATTTTAATTGGATTTTTTTTTAAATTGTTTAAATATTTATAAAAATAAATTTATTTTTGAATTTTAAATTGTTTTGAAAATAAATTAAAAAATATTTAAAAAATTAAATGTTTCTATTTATTTTAAAATAATGTTTAAAAATTGTATAAATATTTTAATATATTTAGAATATCAAAATGTACATAACATTTAAAAAAAAAATCAAATATAAAAACAATTATGAAATATATTTCAAAACAATTTATAAAAAATTTCACAACATTGGAAACATTTTAATTATGTAGAAAAATAATTATTTTTTCAATATTCTAAACATTTTTTATAACATTTATTTCATATTTAAAAATTCAGATTGAGTAGAATTGTTTTTAGAGTGTAAGGAGTGAGTTATTTTGTTAAAAATCTATAATGATGTACAATTTGTATATTATACTAGATTTAAAATGTACAAAGAAAATGTATTAATTAGAAAAAATGATTTTTTAAAAATTAGTATTGTATATCGTTTTTAAGGGTTGTACATTTTTTTAACAAAAAATATATTATAGGCACCTACATGAAATTAATGTATATTGGAGTGGGATTTGAAAATTATATGTAATTAGCGTCTAACAAGTACCCCAAATTAATGTTGACTGGTGTGGGAATAGTATAATATATGTAATTAGTGTCCAGCACCTACCCCAAATTAATGTATACTGGAGTGGGAATAGTAATTTATATGTAATTAGTGTCCAGCACCTACCCCAAATTAATGTTGACTGGAGTAGGAATAGTAAATAATATTTAATTAGTGTCCAACACCTACCCCAAATTAATGTAGACTGGAGTGGGAATAGCAAATTATATTTAATTAGTGTCCAGCACCTACCTCAAATTAATGTAGACTGGAATGGGAATAGTATTTAATATGTAATTAGTGTCCAGCACCTACCACAAATTAATGTAGACTGGAGTCGGAATCCTAAATTATGTTTAATTAGTGTCCAGCACATACTTTAAATTAATGTAGACTGGAGTGGGAATAGTAAATTATATTTAATTAGTCTCCAGCACCTACCCGAAATTAATGTTGACTGGAGCGGGAATAGTAAAATTATAGTTAATTAGTGTTCAGCACCTACCCCAAATTAATGTTGACTGGAGTGGGAATAGTAAATTATAGTTAATTTGTGTCCAGCACCTACCCCAAATTAATGTAAACTGGAGTGGTAATAGTAAATTATGTTTAATTTGTGTCCAGCACCTACCCCAAATTAATGTAGACTGGAGTGGGAATAGTACATTATAGTTAATTAGTATCCAGCACCTACCCAAATTAATGTAGACTGGAGTGGGAATAGTAAATTATATTTAATTAGTGTCCAGCACCTACCACAAATTAATGTAGACTGGAGTGGGAATAGTAAATAATATTTAATTAGTGTCCAGCACCTACCCCAAATTAATGTTGACTAGAGTAGGAATAGTAAATAATAATTAATTAGTGTCCAGCACTTACCCCAAATTAATGTAGACTGGAGTAGGAATAGTAAATAATAATTATTTAGTGTCCAGCACCTACCCCAAATTAATGTTGACTGGAGTGGGAATAGTAAGTTATAGTTAATTAGTGTCCAGCACCTAACCCAAATTAATGTAGACTGGAGTGGGAATAGTAAATTATATTTAATTAGTGTTCAGCACCTACCCCAAATTAATGTTGACTGGAGTGGGAATAGTAAATTATAGTTAATTTGTGTACAGCACCTACCCCAAATTAATGTAAACTGGAGTGGGAATAGTAAATTATGTTTAATTTGTGTCCAGCACCTACCCCAAATTAATGTAGACTGGAGTGGGAATAGTACATTATAGTTAATTAGTATCCAGCACCTACCCAAATTAATGTAGACTGGAGTGGGAATAGTAAATTATATTTAATTAGTGTCCAGCACCTACCCCAAATTAATGTTGACTGGAGTAGGAATAGTAAATAATAATTAATTAGTGTCCAGCACCTACCCCAAATTAATGTAGACTGGAGTAGGAATAGTAAATAATAATTATTTAGTGTCCAGCACCTACCCCAAATTAATGTTGACTGGAGTGGGAATAGTAAGTTATAGTTAATTAGTGTCCAGCACCTACCAAAATTAATGTAGACTGGAGTAGGAATAGTAAAATATATTTAATTAGTGTCCAGCACCTACCCCAAATTAATGTTGACTGGAGTAGGAATAGTAAATAATAATTATTTAGTGTCCAGCACCTACCCCAAATTAATGTTGAATGGATTGGGAATAGTACATTATAGTTAATTAGTGTCCAGCACCTACCCCAAATTAATGTCGACTGGAGTGGGAATAGTAAATTATAGTTAATTAGTGTCCAGCACCTACTCCAAATTAATGTAAACTGGAGTGGGAATAGTAAATTATGTTTAATTAGTGTCCAGCACCTACCCCAAATTAATGTAGACTGGAGTGGGAATAGTACATTATAGTTAATTAGTGTCCAGCACCTACCCAAATCAATGTAGACTGGAGTGGGAATAGTAAATATATTTAATTAGTGTCCTGCACCTACCCCACAATAATGAATTTGAGTGGGAACAGTAAATTATTATACATTGAAATGTAATTATAATTACAAATATAATATAATATAATTATAAAATTATTTATGTCAAGTAAAATATTAAATACAGTTTTTGTTTTTTTGAATTTTTTTATTATTTTATTAACATGAGATATAATATCAATAAACATTAGTATAACTTATATATTTTTTACAAATATATTTATTTATATATTTGTATAATTTGTTTATTTTTCATTTCACATTTCAAAATATTTGGCAAATATTACTTAATTCAAATAAAACATATTTAATAGACATAAGTATTGTTAGAAGTAAATAAAATATACTGTTTGAAAAATAAATGTACATTGTATATATTGAAATACATATTGTTAGGACACAATAGTTTTTTATTATTATTAATATAAATATATTAATATTAATTTTTTAAACAAACATTTTAATTGAAGAAAATATTGTATTACAGATTTATTTATATACTGTTTCTAAAACATGTATTTAACATTTTTATACACCATTTCAAAATGTTTACAATTAAAATAATAAATATTATGTATTTTATAATATTTATTTTTATAATGTTACAAATTGTGTACATTTTGGTAAGTAATTTAATAAAAATAAAAAATAAACAATTTTTTAATAGTATTCCTTGGTTTATATATTAAACTAATAATTTGTTTGCATTTAATAATAAGTTTGTCATTTCTATCATTTTCTTTAATTTTGGGTCCTTTATTTTGTAACCGCTTTAGGTCGTTTTGTGTCATTTTGAGGAAGTTCAGCTCGCGGTTGGGAAACACTTCACGTCTCTGAAGGTAAGGTTTATTTTATATGTTTTAAGTGTGTTTTAAATTAATTTTGAGAGTAGTTTGGTCGTATTTAGTGTTGTTACAAGTAACTTAGTTGTATTGGCCATTATGATATGTTGTATTTGCGGATGTAGATTTTACGTACTTTTTAGTGTTGTATTGGCTTGTGTGTAGAGTTAGTGTTTCAATGTTTAAAGTTTATTAATAGAAATATTATGTTACTATTACTTTTAGTAGTATGTGTTATTTCATGTGGGTGGGAATATTTGTTTTATGTATTTCACTTGCAGGAGTTCGTGATGTCGGAAGGAAGCGTTTTTTTTTGTTGGAGAAGTGTTTGTTAGTTTTATTAGCTAATGGTTTGTAGACACTTCTTCAAAGTTTTCGGTTTTCCTGGAGCGTTTTTTCTATATTTTTACATTTTTCGGGTTTTTTATGGTATTTCGAATGACCTTCGTGGAATGGATTTATCTATTTTGGGACAGTTGTATTTTTTCATTTTTTTTTTTGGGTAACTGGTTTTCGAAACTGGATTGTTTTGGTGGAAATGGATTGTACAGCATTTGGAATATCTTTGGTAAGTTTTTTAAATGTTTATAATTGTGGGTGGGTAATGTTTTAATCAATATTGTTTTGTTTTATTTATTTCAAAGATTATTAATGTGTGTATATATATTTAATTATATAATATATATTGCATACATTAATTATTTTCGAGATAAAATATATGAATGTAATTAGATTGTATTAGTACATTTTTCTACAGACATTGTTTGTGGCTTAGAGTAGTTTAAAGTAGTGTTTTGGCTATTATATTGAGGTATTCCATGCCTGTTGTGCTAGGGTACAGCTTTACTTGTTGCTCTAGGTATTTGTGCATTTGCTTTGTTTGTTTGGATGTTTTTGGAGTTAGTTCAGTAATGGATTGCTCCATTCTGAATTCCTGATAACTTTGCTCTTTCTGGAGGCATTTAATGAATTTTTCTAATGTTGGTTTAGTTCGGCCTGTTGATTGGAGAAAGGCATTGTGCCAACCTTCAACTGCGTTGTTGGTTTTAGATTCTCCATTTAAGGTGCTTCTGTAAACATTCCACCTGGGTATTAAGATTTTTGGATTTCTCCTGTGGCCAGATCTATGGAGCCTACCTATCCAAGTGTCCTCAAAGTAGTCTAAGAGAGGACTTAACTTTGCTTTATTTTGTTTGTAAAATTGGCTGTCTATTAAAAGGTTGTAGTGTTCGGCCACATCTGTTTCAGGAACGTAAGCTAGTGGTATCAGTTTTTTTTATTTGATATGCAAAAGATGAGCTTGTTGCATATTCTATGCTTAGAGTTGTTTTTTGTAAATGTCTCCAAAGACACTGATTAAAATGATAATAGCAGCCTTGGATACAGGTATGGGGGTGTATTTTTAAAATAGCTGAGAGCATTGCTTGTTCAAAATCCAGTATTATTTTTTCAGGGGAATAGTCATTTGTTTTTTGTTTGATAATGTTTAATAATTCCATATATGTTGAATTCGTTTTATTTGGAAGCAGTGCATACAGTAGAGGTATATTACAGTTTTGATATAAGCCATGTATTGTGTAAAGTTGGTAGAAAGGTCTGGGACAGATGTTAAAAGTACCGTCCATCATCCAAAATTGGCATTGTTGGAGTTTTATTAGGTTTATGGCAGTACCAAAGAATATTAGTTTTTTCTCATTGTTTTCATTGTCGTAAATTATAAAAGGTATTTTGTTTAATGTTATAGTTTGGTCATGATTTAAATTTATATCACTATGGGGTCGATTCCGATCCGGTAAAAAGCACTCTGAATCGTTGTACGGAGCGTTTTTTCCCCGTACGAATCGTACCTGTAAACGTCCCATACGTACGACGAAGTACGATTCGTACCAGGAGCCGTACTCCGTACGAGTCGTACAAGACACCGTACGACTCTAATCTCCGTACGATTCTCCCTCGGAACCTGCTGTACGCGACATTTGTACGGTTCGCGGCTGGTTTTTACGACCCAGCAAGTACGATACGTGTCGGGTACGCACCGTACGCCCCTTTTTCTACGGGAGCTGAAAACAGCCGTAAAAGCAGAGTTTGCGCCTCGGTGTACGAGCCGTACCCCCAATGTACGATTGGTGTACGAGCCATACCCCATGTACGATCAGTGTACGAGCCATACCCCATGTACGATCGGTGTACGAGCCGTACCCCCATTGTACGATCGGTGTACGAGCCGTACCCCCATTGTACGATCGTGTACGAGCCGTACCCCATGTACGATCGGTGTACGAGCCATACCCCCATTGTACGATCGGTGTATGAGCCGTACCCCCATTGTACAATCGGTGTACGAGCCGTACCCCCATTGTACGATCGATGTACGATGGGGGTACGGCTCGTACACCGATCGTACATGGGGTACGGCTCGTACACCGATCGTACATTGGGGGTACGGCTCGTACACCGATCGTACAATGGGGGTACGGCTCGTACACCCCTGTGATTATGGGGAGTACGGACCGTAAGGTGTGTATGTGTTTGTGTGCTTTTCCGTACGACTCGCCCTTACCTGACGTGGACCGTACGAATAGCGTCCTCATACCCCGGTCCGGATCGTACTCGTCGGGTCGTACGGCATGTGTACCAGTCGTACGGTATGTGTACGAGTCGTATGGTTCACGGTTTCAGCCTTGCAATACGTACGGATCGCGACGATTCGGACGGATTCACGGAATACGGATCGTACTTCGCGACTCGGACGGACGGGTACGATTCGTACTGAGAGGGCTCCGGATACAAATCGTACGGACGGTTTTTTTCCCGAATCGGAATCAACCCCATTATGTTTTAGGAGGTGGAGTGGTAGTAGTAGTTGCTTTTTTGGTACGTGATATTGTTCTTTTGAGAGAAATTATATTAGGCATTTGGGTAGTGGCTGTTTTAGGGAATTTGTTTTTTTAAAATTAGGCTTGTTGGTTTTTGGGAACCTGTACTAGCTTCTTTAAGGTTTTCTAATGCTGTTCTGACTTCTATTTCTGTTACATTTGGAGGGTGGTTGTGTTCCCTGGTGTAAGGACAGTTGCTTCTCTAGTTGTTGCTCTTCCATAACATTTGTTGGAGTAATATTTGCAACATTTCGAATTTACTTTCATCCCAAATTGTTTCTCTTGGGTATAAGTGTAACCCATGTAGCAGAGTAATAGTTTCCCTTTTTGACTGGTAACAAATTCAGCTCCTTCTGTCATTTTGTTCTTTTTTAATCTATAAGAAATATATGTTATAGTTATTATAATTATAGTTATATGTATTTTAAGTTGGAATTATAAATATTTATATTGTGCATGCTTACCTTTGGTTGAAGTTTAGTCTGTGATTTTGATGTTCTTTACTCTTTTCCTTGTGGTCTGTATTTTCTGGTTATTCTTTGCTGGAAAAAATACATTTATTTGTGTTAATTGTTTAGTTATATTTTTTTGGGTTGCTTTTACATGTTTTGCTATAGGTTTAAGCTTTTACTTATTTGAGCTTTTTGAAAAGTGTTTGGATATACTTACTTTGTTAGTTGTATCTTTGTTTGTTGAATTCAGTTCTTTGATATTTGTTGGTAGAGGATGTTGTAGTGGTGCTACAAAATAAAAAGGATATATGCATTAATTATTACAATATGTTAGTAATTTTAACGTTTTTAGCAGTTAGTTTTTGTCACATCATTTTAATTGACTTACTTTTTATTAGTTGCTTGTTATGCTGAGTTTTAATGTTCTTGTAGGTGTAAGGCAATCTGTTCAATTTCCAGTTGTGGCCTACATTTTCTTTGATGTCTTTATCTGTAAAAAAAAAAAAAAATTATTCTCAATGTTTAGAAAAATATTTTAGGTTGCAGTTCTGTTTGCTGTTATAATTTTAATAATTAAATTATTTAATGTCGTTCGAGTAATATATGAACATGCTTACTTTTTTAGTTGTTTCTTAGTTTTCTTCGTTGTTTTTTCTGTTCTTTAGTAGTGAATTTTTCTGTAGTGGTAGGAGATAATATACATACATATGTATGAGTTATTTGTCCTTTTTAGTAATTATGTAATTTTAGCAGTTACTTTACTTAAGTTACTTTTTGTTACTTACTTTTAATCCTCTGATTGGTAGGTTGAATCTTGGTTTTCTTGTAGGCGTTGTCGAATGTATCCACAGTATTCTCTCCTGTCTTCTACTTTAGTCAGGTAGTTTGTTTGTTGGATGTAATTGTTTATATAGTGTTTAGGAGTTAGTAATTAGTTAGCTATTGGTTAATTTATGTTAGTAGTGTTTTTATTGGTTCGTTTGTATTTTTGAAAAACTGTTTGTGTAATTATTTACCATATAAGGTTAACGCTAAATAATGTTTTGCATACATAACTTTATATAATATGTTTAATAAATAATTTATAAATGTGTAAATCATTTTATTTTAATTGTGAAAATAAATATATTCATAGTTTGTTGTAAAATGTTTATTTTAGTGTTTATAGAATTTTTTTAATGTTTAAAAGTGTTATAGAATATTAATGAAAATGTTCGATGTTTCTTAAAATACGATATTATTGTTGCCGATATTTTTACTGTCGATATTTTTTACGTAGTGTTTATATATTTTAATGATCGATAAATAAATATTGCGATATATATGTAGTCGATATAATTGATATCGATGCTTATGTATTGCGATATTTTATTTCCGATATTTGTGTATGTTTTTAGTTAAGTATAGGATGACGATATATTTGATGTCGATATATTTGTGTCGATAATTTTGTACTACGATATTGTGTCTTTCGATATTTTGTCATAGATTCTGAAAATCATACCCAGTAGACCTGTCCTGAATAAATCGGACGCCGGGGCTGTGCCTTGTGTTGATTATAAACTCTGCCACTGGCGCCACCGGCACTATCAGTTTGTACTGGTAACATTATAGCCGATAAATGAGTGGAGGCAAATTCAACTTTCACTTTCTTATTCCTCCTCAGATTGAGCGCGCGTGCGAGGCTCAGGTTCACAGCACATGAAATTGTCAATGCCCTCTGTGTGCACTTGAGCCTTTAGAGGGTTGTTGGCATACGTCACTGGGCCCCCCAGATTTGCTATCCTGCCTGCTTCAATGCTGCTTGGCCCGCGGGAAAATAACATTCCAGTTTTCCCCTAATCACTGAAAACTACCGCCAGCCAGAGCGAGATACTTTGGAGAGCTGCCTCTGTGTGACTCGCCGTGTGCTCTGAGACAGACTGTGGAATGGCAGCACTCCGGTGAGTCATTTGTCATGCGTTTCTGTTTAGTGTTGACATCTTTCCAAGAGAAAACTACCGGCCATTAGTTGTACTTTCAAGTCTGCAAATGCCTGGATCCTGGACATGACTTATATTAACTGGAACCGAATCCTATGTATTAATTTGTAACTGCAATTTATGTGTTTGTTTACTTTAAGTATTATCCCTATAACACATTTAAACGTGCTTTCTATTTATATATTTATCCTGAAGTATACAGATAAACGGTAAAAATATGTACCAGCTGTGATTTTGCTTTTCTTGTACTGACTGGAACATCAGAATATCCACCCTGTGTTTATTTGATTTCTGCAGCAGGTACTTAACTGTATTATTAGGATGCAATGAAGTGCAATGACATGGTGGGGGGGGGAATGTGAGAGTTTTATGAGAATTGCTTTACTTTTACATTTTCTTAGTATATAAAGCTTTGTATCAGTATTTTAACCTTCCATTTCAGGAATTTGACTGCAGTTGAAAGATATTTTAGGGCTTCTCATTGATTAAAAAAGTGTAATTTCTAATATTTATCTTTTACCAACCACTTTATTGCTTGGTTTTGCTCACAGGAAAATGTTACACTTAAGTGACACAAATTTGGCAGTTGAGTATCACTCATGCACTGAAACCATGGAAATGTCACACAATCGGAAAACTTGGCAGCAATGTGTATGAAGCTTTCTCACACCCCTCTGCTTCCCTCAAAACCCCTGAAACTGGGGCCTTGCTTCAGCAAAAACATTCTCCAGGCAGCACCCCCATTTATCACGCCTTCTCTCACCTCCTTCTTTCCTCAGACCCCTGAACCTGGGGACTGACTGCAGCGACACACAATCTCCAGGCAGCAAACCCATGTATCCTTCTCACACCTCTTCCTTCCCTCAAAACACCTGAATCTGGAGCCTGGCTGCAGCGATGAGCACCCTCCGTGCAGCACCCCTATGTAAGGGCACTAGGTTATTGGATTCTATTTCTGGTGCTATGTAGCAGTTTTAGGCTCTTCTTAGAGTTTCTCATTGCTTCAATGGGTGTAATTTCTGACATTTATATGTTTCTCTCGTCTTCCTTGTTGGATTTTGCTTGCGACCAAGATGTCACTCATACTCGCTGAATGTCACTGTTAATTACACTGAAGTTATGAAAATGTCACATATAAGCAATTTGAAACCTTGGCAGCTATGATTTAAATGTTAGCCACCATAGCCGTAGTTATCGATAGGGCAGCAGGTGCACTGGTGCCGGAGCCCAAGTGCGTAACGGGGCAGTTGCACCCCAGTACTGTTTGTCTTTTATTACTCAATAGGGGTTTGAAGGCACACATCCCTTGCTGGCATTGTGCCCTGTTGTGCCATGGGCACGCCACAGTTTGTAGCCATTGAGCTTTGCGCAGGCGACGCAGTGACGAGATGTTTGCTTGAAGCAAACCTGGCACATGGCGCTTGCCCTGTGTGCATCCCCCACCTGCTTCCAAACACAAACTGCCACAATAACAAAACAGGCAGGTACATTAGAAAGCCAGCACCTTTTGCAACACATTAGCAACACACGTCTTTTTTACATTAATGCATGGAAATGCGTCTTCTTTTGTTGTCAGTTTGAGTTTTATTGTCTGCCTCATGTTGCACTGCGTTCCCCCCCCTAACCTCCTAAGGGCACCACTAGGAGCCTGGCGATGGCCGAATGTCTCTCCTGTGCAGAGAGCCGGCAGTCCGTTGCTCGAGATGCCCCTCTGCGGACCCCTTCGCTCCTCTTATTCAGTTCTCTATGTACCCAGGTCCCAGGACGCACTCTTGGAACGGAGGTGAAGGAGGTGGAGGCAACCTCAAGCAAAAAGGGTGCTGGCTGAGAGTGGGGTGGAGGTGATCATATAAAGAAGGGGTGCTGAGGTGATACTTCATAGTGGTTTGCAATAAGGGTATACAGTATGTCTGGGGCATGATGCTTACCCAGCCTCATAATAAACAAGAGGCCATGTGCCCGCCGGTTCGCACGTGTTGCCTTGTGAACAAATATGCTTTTGTGCAAAATGTGTAACAAATAGACTCTGAAATGTGCTGCTGACTTTAACCTCTTCTCTGCCCAGGCTAATGAATATTGAGCCAGGCCAGCTTTCAGTAAGCATGTTACTTAAGGGCTGAAAAACAAGCCAGCATGAGCTATGGTTCGAAGAAACACATACTATTTAAAGCAGCAGTGTTATGCTTCCAATGTTCCAATGTTGGGTTTTGGCTTACTATCTATCTTCTGGGCAATGTAGCTTTCCAGGGCTTCAAGATAATTAAAATCATACTATTGACATAGATGGATGTACATATATATATATACAGTGCTTTAAATGGAAAAAAATAAGTGCAGGTACTCACCATATTAAGATGTGATTAGGGGGTGGGGCTTGGGCGGAGGGGAGGCTATGGGGCGGGGCTACATGGAGTGCTAAGAGACCCGGCCAGGGGCACACATTTGATTTGATTGAGAATGATTTGGTGTGCAAAACTAGTAACCCACATGCCTATGTACATAAAATACAAATCTGGGATCAGCATGTTGTGTTTTGCAGCAAGCACATGAACCCTCTGTGCTAACTTAGGATGAGTCAAAACTGTTATCAGATAAAGCACAGATCTTTTTGGCAAGTACTTTTGTTGGTGTTTGGAAAACGGAAAATGTGCAGGTAACCTAATTATTGAAACTTCGGTCGATTTTAAAATGTCTTAATGGCGCCAACAACACACCTGGCCTCCCAGCAAGGCCTCAGCGCCTTTGCACACTCCCGCACCCACCATTGCCTGAATGCGATGGCCTGGCAGAGAGGTCAGCCGAAATAAATTGCTTCTGCACTGGGCTCGCCCCTCAGGGATGATGTGGGAATGACCCAAAAGGTAGAGCCAAACCTGGCCTTTCAGGAAGGCCTCTGAATGGTATCTGCACTCCCTGCCTACCACAGGATGAATGTGAAGGGCCTGCCTGGTAGGGAGCATGGTAAAAACACAACCTTTAGGCTGCTGAATGACCCTACGGCCCCAACACCTGGCCTGGCCTCCCTGGGTGGCTTCTCAGCCTCCTCACACTCTCTTCTCCCCCGCCTGCCATGGCCTCAGTGCGAGGAGTGCTTGGCAGAGGAGTACTGCAAAGACACTGCTTTTGGTTTTAGCTGTTCCACCTACCGAGCCCCTTGTCCCGGAGTGGCCGAGTTTTGAATGGCCTAATGACCAGAGGAACACCTGCCATGCCCCGACCACATCTATTAAGGCACAGTGTGACGGAGTGGCAGGAAGGAATGTGGAATAGCACTGCTTGTGGGGTCTGGGCTAAGGTGAAGACGGCCGAAAACTACGGCCACAAAACTGGCCTCTCACTCGTCTCGTCTCCCCACCTCTAAGCACAGCCTTTTGTGTTGCGGCCCACCTACACATTCCATAGTGGCAGGGCTGGCTCTAGGGCGGTGCGATCGGTGCGACTGCACCGGACGTTGACTTGGGTTGGGGGCGTCATTTAAAAAAAAAATTATACTATCATTTTAAAAGCACCTGTTGCCGTGTTCCTGGCCTCCAGCAATTTTCAGACATCAATTAAAACGTCAATATAACTCTGGTGATTTATCATCTTCCTGGAAAGAGACCCGAGGTTTGTCTAGTGAAATTTTTGACTCATCTTAAGGTAGTGTAGAGGGTTAAGATGCCTGCTGCTAAGAACGTGTACCATGCAGATAACGAAGTGCACATAATGTAAATAGGTCAGTGGGTAATTGCTTCTGTAAGAGAGCTACTTTTGTTACTTGTTGTTTCTAAGGCAAAATCCTAATATAGAACATTGAGCTATTAACTGTTATCCTAGAGCTGCATGCAAACTGCAAGGGATATGTTAGAGCTATAGGTTTTTTGCCCCGTCTTTCATCATCCTAATCTTGCGAAAAGGGTTCATTTGGGAGAAAAACAATTCTTATTGTGAAAGAGAACTCCTAACAATGATGTTACCTTTTAAATTCTGAATTTGTGCTTTTTCAGAATAAGGACTCAAACTATACTGCCTACCAGTATCGATGACATGTCACTCCTAAACTACACCTTGAAGTCCTATCTGATGTAACATTTCCCATACACTGATTTACACACATATGAGTGTCTCTGTGCAATGTGTGTGTGGTGTAAAGTGCTCTGAAACCTTACGCTGCAATGAGTGGTGCTATAAAACTAAAGGGTGCTAGTGAGGGAATCCGTGGCAGAGGTGGTCATTGGGGGGGCAACAGACATTGTCGCACAGGGCGCCACCAGCGCTAAAGCCGTGCATAGTGACATAGTCAGGTGGACATAGTGGGGCCTGGGTGGCCGGTAGGATATTGTGGTTGGTTGTCCTCCATGAAACCAGCCCACAGGTGACACTAAGGCAGGGCCCATGGGCTTTGCCAATCCATCCCTGTCTGCTGCCCACATTACTAACCTTGATTCCCATCGGCTGTGCTACAATTTCACTATCAGCACCTTCCTCCTCAAGTTTACGTTTATTTGATTTAGTTCTCTGCTGAGAACAACACCTTCCTCCTCAATCTGACTTCAAACAAGTGCATCCATACTCTGCTATGCCAGCAGGAATCCTTTCTTAGATTTCCCACAGTGACAATATTCTTACTAGTAGGGCCTGCTCACACACCTACAGTGCTATTGATGCCACAGAGCCTGAGTGCCAAATAGTACAGTGTGACTCGGGCCCCTCCCAAACTTCCTGCCAGCTCTAAATAAATGCATACGGCCGCCCCGCAGTTAGCACACTGAGTGCAGATTAGCACTCGATTATCAGAGTGCTTCACGAAAACAGGCTGACTAGTTAGGTATGTCGCGCTTCTTTTTGTACATGCCAAATTGCACTGAGCTTGGCATGCTACCCCATGAGTACCAGTACTCTCTTTGGACACGGAGAAGTTCCGGTACTCAAGAGCAGTAAATGTAGAAGTGCTACTTAGTAACGGCGAGTACCGCCTCATTTAAGGCACTGTATATATGTATAAGTATATTAACGACATTATATTGGGACGTGCTATATAAAGTATTGGTGTTTCAGATTCAGCACCTCAAATGCTTAGTTGCAGATTCCTATTTTCCCCAAGTTATTCAAACCAAATAGCCTTCTTTATACTCTAGAAACTTTCTACACAAGGCTACCTCTTCCTCAAATGATTAATCAAATGATTAAGCGTAGTCCCTGGCCTAACTCTGCGTGCAGATACATATCTTCTATATTAAGGCACATCTGGGTTCAAATGCAGCATTCTACTTGGAGTAAACAGAACCGCTATCACCCCAAGAGAAGAAGAGGGAGGCAATCAATTGGAGTCAGTGCTTTAAATGGAAGATGAGAAGTGCTGGTACTCACTAATTAGACTCGGTGGGCCGTTCGGGGCGTGGCTATGAGCCAGGAATTTAACAATAGCCACATAAGTAAGCTTTAATGCACATTTTCTGATTGTCATGTAAAGTACTTGAATGCCCATGGGCCAAATTCGTACAATATCAAACTGCCTCCTTACACAGAAGACATGGCAAGCATCAGCTCCAATGTCATAGATGCAAGGCCTAATTTTTGGCAGTTTGATATTGCGCAAATTTGGGCTATGGACATTTAAGTGCTTTACATGGCAGTCAGAACATTTCCATTAAAGCATACTTTTTTTAAGCACCACTGGTTAGGGGAGTTGTCCAGAATCACAAGATGATGAGCCGACGTTGGGATTCGAACCTGGTTCTCCACTTCCACTGTCGGCAGCTCTGGCCACATCCTCCTTCGTGTTGCGATGCCAATTAGAAACTAACAGAGTGGCACTTAAACATGCTCCATCTGAAAGGGTTATTTTCAGTAGGTTTTGCATTGCACATACCCGTACTTCAAGGCATGAGCCCTGCTGCTTCTGGGAGTACTGGTACATTCCTTGCCCAAAAACAAGTTCCAGTACTCAGGGGGAGAAAACTGAGAAGTGCTGGTACTCAGTACTGGTGAGTACCGGCCCATTTAAAGCACTGGACCCTAATGTAGATTTTTTTCTCATAGGTGAGCACGTATCATGCGGGTGCTCCATGTCACAGGTCTGTCTTACAGTATGCGGTATTGTTGGACAAGGAGGGGCACCCAAAGTACTATCCTTATAGTGGTGGAATTGGGTTTGTCTTTCAAAATTTCTAGTTATTTTTCATCAATGTCAATTCTAATTCAGACCCTATGTAGTTGTTCCTTGTTCTTCAGCGATAGCCAGTTCCTCAGACAATACAACCGCTCCTTGGCATTGCTCTGATTCCTGTCTCAGTTAAATAATCTGCTCTTGCCAATAATGTTACAAATGGTCTAGCTTATATGGTAGGAGTGTTTCCTACTTTCTTATTAGAATTTTGAGTAGGCAAATATCGAGGCATTTCATTAAATGTTAGAGGTTTCAATTAAAAATATACCAGATTTTTTGGCGGTGGGGCAAAGTGATGGGCGGTGGGTCAGGGGGCCCCCTCCATGTCCTTTGCAGGGGGGCCCCCTCAGGTATCGTTACACCACTGCTTGAGTGGTTGCAGAGGAACGCCTATGCAGCACCCTTGGAACTCCAGCTTGATACAGAGTAACACAGTGCAGCTCACTGCACAGCTCTGCATGAGGGTGGGTTACAATTCCACACAAATTACGATATATCTTTGATTGTAAATCCCACAACAACCGTTTGCATCTGATTCGTGCTAAGAAGGTAGCACAAACTGGATGCAAAGTGTTTGTAAATCTGCGCCCTGACTTTTGTGAAATGTTATGAATGGGCAAAATAAAGTCATTGTGATGTCACCTTCCTGATTGACTGTGGATTAAGAAGCATTAATAGGTGCCCTCTGCAATAAATTAAAGTATTTGTAGTGCACAGCCTCAATTTTACCCACCGCTGCATTAACAAAGGAGGGCGTCACACTGGTATTCACCTTTACAATCAGAACATAAACACCTTCGGAAAGAAACATGAAACCAACCTGCTCAAAGCCCTGATCTAGTCTTCCATATTATCCAGGTATTGTAAAGAATGAGCTTTGGCGTCCTCGGTGCCCTGTCATTTCATACAAAATAATTGTGCATTTAAAAATAAAATGGATACCATTAAAACGAGACCGTGATTTAGAGCGTCACATTCGTGATAAATGGTTTCTGATTACCACACTTTTATTCCATTCAGCTGATGTAGAGTCATGCTTATTACTGCTTTCCCAAAATGCAGTAATACATTTTAATGCACATTAAGGACATGCAGAACAACATCAGCTAAAGGCTAGTATTAGAATCACTACACATTTCTAATGAAATATAGAAAAATTGTCATTATAGCAATTTACCATCCATTTATCTGAACATTCTATTTAAAGCAAAACCCCACATCCCAACTGCAGTCATATAATTGCCGAATTGGTGCTATTGTTATGGTTTTGCTCCAAACTCAAGAAGAGTGCCTTGGTCTAGTACTTTGTGAAAGACTGTTCCAAAAAAACAATTTCCCAAATAAAACTGCTTCTTACACAGCAACTCGTTTTCATTAGTGTGCATTCACTATTTCAGCCCAAATCAGAAGTAAGTCATCCATATGTTACTTGCACATAAACACGAAGAACCCTGCCATGCGAAGAAGGAGCGTATTTGCAAAGCAGCACTGAACACACATGAGTTAATGGGCTGTGAAAATATGTGATAATTAAATTATATGAATTATGAGGCACGTTATTTCGGAGGTAAAAACTCCAGGCAGGTACTGTGGCTTAGATAAATCATTCTGGGTAATTGAAAAACTCATGTATGCAACGTAAGCCACGGTACTACGAAATGAGATTAAAAGCACCTGGACCACTTATGTAAATATAAAGTGAAGTTAAACATGGCGGTGCTTGGAAAATGCTGCATACAGGAAATATGACATGAGCCAACTGGAAAATATCTTTGCTAAATTCTATTAATATTGTAAACCTACATATTGAAAAGAGAGACATAGCAGTCCCCAAACTCTGTCAGAATGTAGGAGAGAACAAGATATAAATCAGGCTTGAGGACATAGCTTCATGCAGAGTTAGGGTTTTAGTGGATAAAAAACTAGGGGCAGATTTATGAGGCCCTTGCGCCTCTTTGCGCCGCATGACGCAACAGCGGCACAAACAATGCGCCCTATTTACAACGTGACGCAACTAGGAGATGCGTCACGTTGGAAAGCCCTGCGCATAAGGAGGCGTTCCTGCACAGGGGGGGGCGTTCCTGCGCAGGAACGCCTCCTAAAAGTGGCTGAGTGAAATCTATGAGATTTCACTCAGTCACTTTCTACGTCAATTCCTTACGCCTGCTTGAAGAGCCTTGAAGCGCCTCCTTACGCCTGCTTAAAGCAGGCATAAGGGTGACGCACCATACATTTTAGGGGTGGCCCCTGTGCATTGCAGGAGTCATGTCGCACTTGCGACATGACTCCAGCAATGCGCCGCCCGTACGCCGAAAGATGCGTCACGCATCTTCCCTGCCTTGCACCATGGGTGGCGGAGCTGTGGCGCACTGTGGCGCACATTAACTGGCGCATCCCTGGGGATGCGCCAGTTAACAGAAATCAGCCCCCTAGTAGTTAAGTAGTGCACTGTATTACAGTGAGAAGAAATATAGAGGAGTCATCCTTGTCTGAGTGCCTGAAATATTGGAATAAATGACATTACAGCAATTTACTATCCATTTATCAGAAAATGCTTAATCCGCAGGAATGGAATCCACAACAACATTCTAATATACATCTAAGGTTCCAAAAGATTCCAGCATTACTTTACTAAAATATACAATACATCACCCTTCTTTCCCAGACACAACAGAGTCAAACAATCTCACGCAGACAATACAAAAGGACAAAAATGCCAAAAAAAAAGATTCCAAGAATAGAAAAAGGCACTAACACCTACGTGACACATCGAAACGCTACAACAATAAACAGGCACTAACTACTAACCAAAACGTACATGACACATACAAAAGCTATTATAAAAGAAGAACCAGCCCTAAGAAAACAAAATAAATATACCATAAGTAACTCAACTGCACAGAAAATCACCCAACCACCTCAGCAGTCTACTGGATCTGACCACCCGTCCACTGAGCAACGCATCCTCTGGGTCACACACACACACATCACTACTTCTATCAACAGCAACTTCCCACAGCCCTTCATGAACATCGGATCATTACATTCTCCCTCCTGCTCTTTGTAAAAATGCAGGACCCTTTGTAGTCCTCAGAAACAAGGCCACTCTCCTCAAATTCCAGGTATGACCATTTTCCAACTTTGCACAATTGCTACTAACCTTCACCACCTTGAATTGCCTTCTCAACTTGGACATGAAGGAATATCAAATCAATATTATATAATGTTGACCTAATGTATCCAATATATCAACATGCCACCTTAGGAAAACCCCTTGTAAATACGCTTGAACCATGCATACATTAAGAATCGGGCCTAGACCGAACAAACGCCGTTTTGGTTTCATTTCCTTGTACTTCTTTCGTTAGTTAGGAAAACACGTGACATGCTACTGTGAAGAGAGTCTGAGAGGCCGGTCTGAGCTATGAACGGACCATTGATTCTAACTTAGGAAACTCAAGGTCGCATCTGTCTTTCTTGTAGGATGAGCACATTCTTGCAGGCGCCATGCCTGTACTCCCGTGCCCGAGAACGAAAGGGAGGCACCTTTACTGACCTACCCCCGAAATAGTTTGAGCTGAGTTTCGAATCAATCAATTGTGCCTTATATGGGTTTTCCTGTTGGCTTCACGAGAAATGGTACTTTTCCATGTACGGGGTTTTCATGAGGTATGCTGAAAGTATATATGTACTGTTTTGAATGTAATCCAGCAGTCTCCTCTGCGCCCCTTTGAGGGTGAAGGCGATAGTGAGGCCCCCCCGACGGAAGAACTCAGAGAGTCCGCCTACCACCGTACAAGTCAGAGGCCTCCGAAGTCATCTGCGGCGTCCCCCAAGGATCCTCTCTGAGCCCCACCCTCTTCAACGTCTACATGAGCCCCCTCGCGGCCATCGCACGCCAACACAACCTCAGCATTATCTCCTACGCCGACGACACCCAGCTGATCCTCTCCCTGACCAACGACCCCGCCTCCGCCAGAGCCAACCTGCACGAAGGGATGAAAGAGGTAGCCGAGTGGATGACGACCAGCCGCCTGAAACTGAACTCTGACAAGACGGAGGTCCTCATCCTGGGCTCATCACCCTCCGCCTGCGACGACTCCTGGTGGCCTCCCGCCCTGGGCACCGCACCCAAACCGACGGACCATGCACGCAACCTGGGCTTCATCCTGGACTCCTCCCTCTCCATGACCAGGCAAGTCAACAACGTCTCCTCGGCGTGCTTCAACATCCTACGCATGCTACGGAAGATCTTCTGGTGGATCCCCACCGAGACCAGGAAGACCGTCACCCAGGCCCTCGTCACCAGCCGACTGGACTACGGCAACGCCCTCTACGCCGGCACCACCGCCAAACTCCAGAAGAGACTCCAGCGAATCCAGAACGCCTCAGCCAGACTCATCCTCGACATCCCACGAACCAGCCACATCTCCGGACATCTGAGAGACCTTCACTGGCTCCCCGTCAACAAAAGAATCACCTTCCGCCTCCTCACCCACGCACACAAAGCCCTACACGACCAAGGCCCGAGCTACCTCAACAGCCGGATCAACTTCTACGCTCCCAAACGCCACCTCCGATCAGCCAACCACGCCCTCGCCGCCGTCCCCGGCATCCGAAGATCGACGACAGGAGGAAGGTCCTTCTCCTACCTGGCCGCCAAGACCTGGAACTCCCTCCCTCCCGACCTCCGCCTGACCCAAGACCACCTCTCCTTCAGGAAGAAGCTGAAGACCTGGCTGTTCGAGCAGTAGCGGCACCCCCCCCCCCTCCCCCAGCGCCTTGAGACCCTATGGGTATGTAGCGCGCTCTATAAGTGTCATTGATTGATTATATAGGGCGCTTTGCAAAATAAACGACTGAACGTTCTCCATTGCCGACTGACTTATTCTTGGTAAATAAGGTATATGGGCTATTGCTAAGTATAGGTCTATGGTATATATTTTTTTAGTACTTCAGACACACTATTGCTAAAGACACCCAGTTTCACCTTTACCCAATCTCTCACCTCAATGTATCTATTCACAGGCACCTGTACTGCCCCTCCATTTCGCACTTTCACTTTCAAAAAACTCAACTAAGAAGGTAGTAATTTAGTACCTGGTTGTCTCCTGCATCATCTCAAAACACAACTTTCATGTGTTGACATTTACAGTAGCCCGATGAACCAACAACATGTCCTTAACCAAATCCCGAACCACCAAACTTCCATTACAAGCCATTTTCAAAGTTCCTTTCACCACTCTATTAACCCTCTCCACTTGACCATTTTTTTAGGGTTATACAGAGAGATGTATACATTTTGTACTCCAACGCCTTCATTTCTACTGATGTCAGTTGAGTACCATTATCAGTTGCCAACACTGCCTGTATCTCTCACCTTCTCACCTGAAAATGTCTTTGAACCTTACAATGTTGGACCTGGTCATAATATTCCTCATAAACATCACCTCATCCCTCCTAGACTTTACACCCACCATGACCACTGCATACCTCTCCTGTTAAGGAAAATTATCCCATGGGCCAATAAACTCTCAGCACGCTTTCTCACAAACCTATCTAGCTTCACTTACATGTTGCTCAACATCCACTGCACCCACTCCAACTTTCAATAGGTTTTCTGAATTACAACAAATTTCACATTCCTGCACCCACTTCTTCACCTGGGCATCTACTGCTGGTCACCAAATTCTTTCTTTCAAACTCTTAAGAGTCAAAGTCTGTCTCAAATGACCCTCATGTGGCAGATGAATTGACTTGGTTCTAACTCCAAATGGAGGTACACACCTATCATCCCCCATGATTACCTTGTCTCCATACAAGAATAACTTGTCAATCACCTTGCAATATGGTCTCACACCATCAAGCAACACACTCGTGCTTGACAGTACCTTTCACCAAGGTAACCATTGCCTTTAGGGTATTATCCTCATCTATGCCCATCATCCAATCCTCTTTAGAAACAATGCCCTCCCATCCCTCCATAGCATCTCACACATAGTCCACCATTTCCACAGTTTTAAACTTACACTCTTCTGCTGTACTATTCAGTAAATATGATAAACTGCCCGCTAACATGTTTTTCCAAACTGGAAAAAATCCCACACTGCAATCACTGTCCTGAAACTTCACTGCCAACCTTGCACGTCGTCCGGAATTTTTTTTCACACCTGAAGGTCCAGGGACATTAAATAACAGTTTATGATTAGTTCTCACAATCGTCCTAGTTCCCAAATAATTGGTCAAAAATAGTTTGTGGCCCAAGAAACTACCAATGCCTCATGCAAAGACCTTAAAGCAAATGCAGCAGTTTTTTTAGAAGCACCCTGTACCAGGGATAGTCTGCTCCACACCCAACGCCACTGACATTGACGGTCACAATAGTCTTAAAACCGATCTGAAACAGGATTAGAACTCCTGTATTAGCAATGTTATTTTTTATCTAATGAAAAGCTGTATGTTGGGCCATCCCCCATTCACACTTGTTCCCTCTCCTCACCAATATTCTCAAAGGTTCTGACTTATCAGTAAAATCATGTACAAACTTCGAATAATACCTAACCAGACCCATGAACGCATCATTTTCTCTGTCATCCAACACTTCAGCAATCACAATAGCATTCACCAACTTCAATTCAGGCTTAACTCCTCCTCCTGAGATGAGATACCCCAAATACTCAGCTTCCTCTACCAAAAATCAACGTTTGTCTTTCTATACAGTCAGACCGAAATTAGCAATGCTAAACAGTACCTCACACAACACCTCATTATGAGCAGAAATGCTGTCACCAAAGATGAATATGTCATCCTGGAAAAACAAAACATTTTTCACACCCGCCAGCATATCTTTGAAAAACACTGGCTTCTGATGACAACGCAAATGGCAATCTGTTGAACTGAAACATCTCCTCGGTTGTTAATAAGCCTGTCAGATGTCTTGATTCTAAATGAAGCATAATCTGATGGTAAGCACTCCTCAAATCTAGTTTAGAGAAATACCTTCTTCCAGACAGCAACACAATTAATTTGTTAATGTTCAGGACTGGAAAACAGTCAGTGAAGATATTCTTGTTGATACTGCACAAGTCCACATAGAACCTTAGTGAGCCATCAGCTTCCTTTGTTATCACCACAAGATAAATCCACTCATCAGCTTCTAACTCTTCTATTATTTTGTCATCCACCAACTGGTCCAAAATGGCCTTAACATCAGTGTGAACCATCATGGTAACTTTCCTTACAACGTGTATGCCAGGTACAGCGCCCTGACACACCACAATATTGTGAATATTCCCCACACCCAGTCCCCCAAAAACCTTTGGATTTAAACGTTGACTGGATAAAATTAATCACACCAACATTTGCTCCCTTGAGAGCCTTTCAGAATATCATCAGTTGAGTTGAGACTGATATCAGGCTAAGTGACATAAAAAATCTGTTTTGGTATTATGTTAAATAATGACCCTGAATCCATCATCAATTAAACATCTTGATGGTAAAAATGGCACAAGGACAGATTTTCCTCTGCGCCTCACCCTCAAGTCATTGACATCATCCATGTCAACCATCTGTTTTTGACCTCTTCCTTCACCTCATCCACCACAGATACACTTCTTTTGTTTACAGCCCTGCAAATTCTGGCAAAGTGTCCCTTCTTGCCACATTTCCTGCATTCATTGCCTATAGCATACCAATTCTTGGAGTCCACCATATGGAACTGACTTCCACACCTATGACATAAACCCGTGGACAGTGATATTTGATGCACCCATTTTTCTGGAATTCATTCCTTTATTGTTGGTGTTCTGCACACCAAATGTCTTTTACCCCACAAGATTTATTTTCTAAAAGATTATTATGCAATTTGGCTACCTCAGATCGACTCTTGAGGTACAAGCGCTGGATTTCCTTCATGTACTTATCACTTTCTTCAACTACCTTACAATTGTTTTAGCATCCTTAAACCACGTAATGACTTGCAACCTACAAATGTTGTTGTATTTTTTTGCTATAGCTCTGTACAGTCAGTTGGTCTCTTATTAATTCTTCTGTCACTTGCCAACTGTGACATTTGCCAGCAAGTTCTCGTAGACTAGCCACAAAATCATTAATTGACTCAGTCGCCTTTTGTGGTGGAATGTAAAATTTCTGATGAAACATAATGATATTTACAAACTTGGCAGAACAGGTGATGTCGTGACCTGGGCACAAGGGCACTAGGACCCTGTACCCGACTGGTTGGGAGGGGATGAGAACCGGACACCACTTCTGGTCAAGGGAGTGGGGAGGAACACATTACTGCGAGGGCAGGGGATGATACCAGATGTGGGACACGAAGCAGTGATCACGAGTGTAATAATAAAAGAAGTACATACATGCCTACCTGACTCCCCAGTATCCCTAACAAGCAGAATATGACAACTGTTGATGAGGGTGGGATTAAGAGGGCAACGCGTGTGCCCTGGGTCCCTCGTGTTCAAGAAACGGAGCCAGGATCTCACCCTGGTCTGCCGGCGATAACGTGAAGGATAATCGGCGCCATCCGCTGGAAAGAAGAAACAGAGCCAGGAGCCCATCCTGGTCCGAGTGCGGAGACAAGAAGAAACGACACGGAAGCCCACCCTGACCGCAGCAGGCAAGCGGTAAGAGGCCCGACCTTTGAGAGGTGCACCCACCTGAGCGCATAGGCATTGCCGGCAAGAGAAGCCAAAGAGGTGCACCCGGCATACGATTAAAGCCACCCGCTGCATGAAAATCAGTGCATCTAATTCAAATGGCCTGCCGCATTAAAGTCAGCACGTGCTAATTGAAGTATCGCGTGAAGACGGCGGACATCTTGGGTCAAGGCGGGAGCAACCAATCAGCATCCCGACTGCGAAAATTGTTTACACACTGCAAATTCGATAAGTTTGTCAACGAACAAGCAATTCGACTGCGCATCATTGAAGGCAGTCAGTCCGTGTAGTTCCACACACAAATTCTGAAAGAACCAACCTCGTTGGAGAAAAATCTGACCATGGCCCAGGCAGAAGCGAGAGCAACCACGCATGCAAAGCACATGGAACTGGGAAAAGAAAGAAGACTAGAACAAGCTAACTGCATGGCCGGAAGCAGCCTCATGACCGGAAGCAACAGGAAGAAAGATAACACTGAGCACCTGCCAAGAAAACCACATGAAAGAACACGAGATTCCACACGTCAGCGCCTGCCCAGCAATGGGTCAGAGATGCAGAGAATGCAACAGGGACAACCACTTTGCAAGTGCCTGCATGGGTGCGCAATTCAAAAGTGAGAGAGGACGACTCGGAAGACCACGAACAGCAACAAACAGATATGCCAGACACATGGAAACGGCAAATCGCAGCTCGTCAGCTGAGTCGGATGGAGAGGTCGTACAGGAGGACGTGGAATGACTATACCTGATGTCCGATGCCCCTCTGGAAGACAGAGAGCAAGAGCGCATCCATCTAATGGAGAAACATCAAGTAAAGAAAAGGATGACGGTAGACAATGATGTGGGAAGACACAGCGTACGATTCGTGCTGGACAGCGGTGCCACATGCAACATAGTGTGTGTGTCAGAATACGAGAAGATGAAAATAAAGCCAACGCTATTACCATCCACTGTTGATGTATTTACCTGGGGTTCAAAGAAAACAGTGATCAACATCGGGAAGTTTGCAGAGACACTGATGTACAAAGATCGATCAAGCAATGAAGAAATACATGTACTACGGGGCGACATTCCAACACTATGTCTGCTGAGCAACGTCACGGCACAGGTGAGAGGTCTCCTCGCAATGACATACCACATGTCAGAAAAACAGATCATCTTGCGAGAATATCCAGCAATACTGCAAGGACTAGGAAAACTAAAAGGACAGCAAAGAACACTGCACATCAATGAAGTAAAACCTTTGGCTCAGCATCACCAACGAGTACCGATACACCTGCAGCCACAGGTAGAAGAGGAAATACAAAGCCTGTTGAACCAAGATGTTAAAGAGCCTGCAGACGGGACGACCCCATGGGTGTCGCCAATAGTGGCAGTTCCAAAGGAGAACACATCCAAGATTCGCATATGTGTAGACATAAGGATACCAAACACAGCAATTGAAAGGGAAATACACCCTGGACCATACCTAAATAATATGATCAGCTGCCTCACTGCCTCACTGGTGCGTGCCGGTTTTCAAAGCTGGACCTGTGTAAAGGGTGTAATCAGCTGGAGCTTGACCCACAATCAAGGTACACTACCACATGCTCCACACACACGGGTCTGTTTCGCTACAAACGACTGAGTTTTGGCATTTTATCAGCAGCCAAGATATTTAAGGAAACAATAGGGCAGGTCATAAGGACAGTAAAGAACAGCCTAAACTACAGTGATGACAGTCTGGTGTTTGGTCAATCAGATGAGGAGCATGACAGGGCTTTGCGAGAAATATGTTCGCATCTGGAATAAGCAGGCCTAAGGCTAAATGAAGACAAGAGCGAAATAGGGAGAAATGAACTGGTACTCTTCAGACGCATCGTTTCCAGAAAAAGAATGAGACTGGACCACAGCAAAGTGGAGAAGCTGGAAAAAGCGAGTGCTCCGGCAGACGTCGCAGAAGTGAGGTCACTTCTTGGGCTCTCCAGCTTTTGTGCTCGATACATAAAAGACTTTGCCACAGTGAGCACACCACTCAGGGAACTAACGAAGCAGGGTCAAAAATTCAGCTAAACACAAGAATGTAACAAGACGTTTGAGGCCTTCAGACATACTGTGATAGTGGTGGACCATCTTGCCTACTTTGATCCACTGCCATGTATGGAACTGACGGGTACGCCAGCCCGGTAGGACTAGGAGAGATCTTAGCACAACACATGCCAGGCAAAGATTCTCCAAGGAAGATCATGGCATACGCAATAAAAAAGCCTGTCTGACATTGAGAGGGCATACTTGCAGCCAGAAAAAGAAAGCCTAGCAGTAGTATGGGTGTGCAAACACTATCACATGTTTATCTTAACAATTCACTATCATCACAGACCATCAGGCCCTAGTCACAATCTATGGAAATCCAAATGCAAAAATACCGCCTCGCATCGAGCGATGGGGCATAAGACTGATGGACTATGATTTCAAGATCGTACGCAAACCGGGAAAAGAACATAACCCGGCGGACTACATGTCACGGCATCCCTTACCACAGACATCTCTGGGCACATCAATAGCGGAGGAATAACTAAACTTTGTGCTAAAGCAAAACACTCCAGCATCAATAACGATAGCAGAACTTGAGCAAGAAACAGGTAGGGATGCCATGATGCAAGCGGTAAAAATGGTGACGAGACTGCAGAGATTGAGACATGTCAACAACAACAGCATCATGCAAGAAGGAGTCAGCATGGAGGAGATACTGGCGTTCAAAAAGATTCACGATGAACTATCAAAGACCATGAACAGAATAGTAATGAGAAGAACAAGAATAGTTATGCCAAGGGCCATAGGCAGACAAACTGTAAACTTGGCACAGGAATCTCAAAGAGACATGGTTGCGACAAAGAAGCTGCTACGGGAGAAAGTGTGGTTCCCTGGTTTGGACAAGATGGTGGAGGACACTATTATAAGTTGTCACATCTGCCAAACGAAAGGGCAGCCAGCAAAGCCTGAACCACTACAAATGTCAGAACTCCCACAGTCAGTGTGGACAGAACTGGCAGCAGACTTTATGGACCTCTAGATATGGGCAACTATTTGCTTGTGATTATTGACGAATACTCAAGATTTCCCATTGTGCGCCAAGTCTCGTCGACATCAGCATGTGCAACACTGCAAATACTGGATGACATATTCGCAACCTGGGGCTCCCCACAAACACTAAAAATGGATAATGGTCCGCCATTCTCAGGGGAGGAGTTTCAAAAGTTCATGGACTACCTAGACATTTGTCACAGGAAGATAACACCTCTGTGGCCACAAGCAAATTACATGGTGGAAAGGTTCATGGGGAACATAAAAAAGGCTGTCCAAAGAGCAAAGCTGGCGCAGATATCAAAAGGGCAGGCCCTTTGTCAAGTACTAAGAGATTATGGAAACATCCCTCACAGTTCCAGGGGACGATGCCCCACTTAGCTGGTGCTGGGCAGAACAAGCAGGACAAGGCTACCACAGCTATAAGCAACTGCACCACCAGATAATTCCAGCATTGCTGTCAGAGACCATGAGGCCAAGGAAAAAATGAAGGCTTATGCCGACACCAGGAGACATGCCACTCCATCGCACCTCAAGCAAGGGGACGCGGTGGTCGTGCGACCAAAATGACTGATCGAAGAAATGTGATGATGGGGACACTGAAACGTCTCTTCTATCTCTTTCTCTCTCTCTCTCTCTCTCTCTCTCTCTCTCTCTCTCTCTCTCTCTCTCTCTCTCTCCCTCTATACCTCTATATCTCTCACCACTTTCTGCCACCATTTTCCTGCAACAAAAGGGGAGATGTCGTGCCTGGGCACAAGGGCACTAGGACCCTGTACCCGACTGGTGGGGAGGGCATGAGAACTAGACACCACTTACGATCAAGGGAGTGGGGAGGAACGCATTACTGCAAGGGCAGGGCATGATACCAGATGTGGGACACGAAGCAGAGATCACGAGTGCAGTAATAAAAGAAGTATATACATGCCTACCTGACACCTCAGCATTCCTAACAAGCAGAACACGGTAGGTTTGTAAGAACAATTGTGCTTCTTTATACATATCTGCAATTTATTTTCCTTGGTCATCGCTCACCACTGGTAAATACTTAAATATGTGCTAACCTTCATTACCTGATGACTCCAGAAGAAGTGCATTATTCCTGATGGATGAAAAATCAAACCAATATAATGCCTGTTGATAATTCTCAAATGTTTCAATCCAATCTTCCCATTCAATTGATTGGTTTCCAGGAATCATTAAAAATACTTGCAACAATGCTTTGGTTAAAACTTATTGCAGATATATGGGTGACACATTTTCTTTATAAAATATGTTACATTTCCAGAAAGTAACACAGTATTTGCATTATTAAAAAACTGCAATTATAAACACAAGCAAAAGGAGGCACTGATTTACAGAAAAGTAGTGCTAAAAATCTGGGCATCGCAGATTTGACCAGGTCTCATGCGACTAGATGTTTAGATTGGGCTGTTTTGCAGTTGCATGGAACCAGGGGCCAATGGGCAGTGGAGCTGGAACAATATTTACAGATGGGACACTGCCATTAATGTTATATCACTGAAGTCATAGTGTTGGACCTGGCCTTCTCTGCAGGGTCACCCCCATACATTTTGCCTTTACCCTCTATCTTTTTTTTACTGAGTTCGTTTTTGTTGGCCTTAGGACTCTGGGCACTCTACAGCTGCTAACCAGTGCTAAAGTGCTTGTGATCTCTCATTTAAATATCATAAGATTGGCTTACAACTTTGTGGCCTAATTAATTTACTTATAATTCCCTTGTACAGTGGTACACCATATACACATAGCCTGTAAATTAAATGCTGCTAATGGGCCTGCAGCACTGATTGTGCCACCCATTTAAGAAGCCCCTTAAAACATGTCCCAGGTCTGTCATTGCAGCCTGAATGTATTTTTAAACTGCCAATTCAACTTGGTAATATAACCAACTTGCCAAGCCCTAAACTCCCCTTAAATAAGCCCCCCTAAGGTAGGCTCTAGGAAGCCCATAGAGCAGGGTTCATTGTAAGTTAATGTTGGACATGTACTTATACATTTTACATGTCCTAGTAGTGAAAAACTCTTAGATCCGCTTTTCACTACTTTGAGATTTACCTGTCCTATAGGATAACATTGCATTACCTTATTACATTTAATAAGTGCTAACTTTTAATTGGGGACAGATAGGCATATCATATTTGGTATCCATAATATTGTAATAACAATCCTCTTTACTGGTAAAGTCAGATTTTAGATTACAATTTTGAAAATGCCATTTTTAGAAAGTTGGTACAAAAGGTGGTGGTGATGGACGGAGCATCTGAACCAATCAAACACTCACACCCAGTCAAAAGATCTGGGTTTAATCCATCACCGTTCTTTAGCCCACTCACCCCACCCCAGTTCAGACATGGCTATATGCAAATCAGTCTGACCCTGTGCCTCATGGGAACAGTCCAACCCGAACTGCCAAGCCATGCCTTCCCTGGACCGGAAACAAGCTTCCGAGGACCGGTTTCTGGCATTACAGCCGTCTTCAGCCCGGCTTGCTTGAATCCAGTGGCAAAGTGAGCAAGGGACTCAAGTCTGACCATACCCTGCCACACTTATGGCGGCCAAAGCGGTACAAAAGGTGGTGGTGATGGACGGAGCATCTGAACCAATCAAACACTCACACCCAGTCAAAAGATCTGGGTTTAATCCATCACCGTTCTTTAGCCCACTCTGCCACCCCAGTTCAGACATGGCTATATGCCAATCAGTCTGACCCTGTGCCTCATGGGAACAGTCCAGGCCGAACTGCCAAGCCATGCCTTCCCTGGACCGGAAACAAGCTTCCGACGACCGGTTTCTGGCATTACAGCCGTCTTCAGCCCGGCTTGCTTGAATCCAGTGGCAAAGTGAGCAAGGGACTCATGTCTGAGCATACCCTGCCATACTTATGGCGGCCAAAGCGGTACAAAAGGTGGTGGTGATGGACGGAGCATCTGAACCAATCAAACACTCACACCCAGTCAAAAGATCTGGGTTTAATCCATCACCGTTCTTTAGCCCACTCTGCCACCCCAGTTCAGACATGGCTATATGCAAATCAGTCTGACCCTGTGCCTCATGGGAACAGTCCAGCCCGAACTGCCAAGCCATGCCTTCCCTGGACCGGAAACAAGCTTCCGAGGACCGGTTTCTGTCATTACAGCCGTCTTCAGCCCGGCTTGCTTGAATCCAGTGGCAAAGTGAGCAAGGGACTCACGTCTGAGCATACCCTGCCACACTTATGGCGGCCAAAGCGGTACAAAAGGTGGTGGTGATGGACGGAGCATCTGAACCAATCAAACACTCACACCCAGTCAAAAGGTCTGGGTTTAATCCATCACCGTTCTTTAGCCCACTCTGCCACCCCAGTTCAGACATGGCTATATGCAAATCAGTCTGACCCTGTGCCTCATGGGAACAGTCCAGCCCTAACTGCCAAGCCATGCCTTCCCTGGACCGGAAACAAGCTTCCGAGGACCGGTTTCTGGCATTACAGCCGTCTTCAGCCCAGCTTGCTTGAATCCAGTGGCAAAGTGAGCAAGGGACTGTGGGAAGACACAGCGTACGATTCGTGCTGGACAGCGGTGCCACATGCAACATAGTGTGTGTGTCAGAATACGAGAAGATGAAAATAAAGCCAACGCTATTACCATCCACTGTTGATGTATTTACCTGGGGTTCAAAGAAAACAGTGATCAACATCGGGAAGTTTGCAGAGACACTGATGTACAAAGATCGATCAAGCAATGAAGAAATACATGTACTACGGGGCGACATTCCAACACTATGTCTGCTGAGCAACGTCACGGCACAGGTGAGAGGTCTCCTCGCAATGACATACCACATGTCAGAAAAACAGATCATCTTGCGAGAATATCCAGCAATACTGCAAGGACTAGGAAAACTAAAAGGACAGCAAAGAACACTGCACATCAATGAAGTAAAACCTTTGGCTCAGCATCACCAACGAGTACCGATACACCTGCAGCCACAGGTAGAAGAGGAAATACAAAGCCTGTTGAACCAAGATGTTAAAGAGCCTGCAGACGGGACGACCCCATGGGTGTCGCCAATAGTGCCAGTTCCAAAGGAGAACACATCCAAGATTCGCATATGTGTAGACATAAGGATACCAAACACAGCAATTGAAAGGGAAATACACCCTGGACCATACCTAAATAATATGATCAGCTGCCTCACTGCCTCACTGGTGCCTGCCGGTTTTCAAAGCTGGACCTGTGTAAAGGGTATAATCAGCTGGAGCTTGACCCACAATCAAGGTACACTACCACATGCTCCACACACACGGGTCTGTTTCGCTACAAACGACTGAGTTTTGGCATTTTATCGGCAGCCGAGATATTTAAGGAAACAATAGGGCAGGTCATAAGGACAGTAAAGAACAGCCTAAACTACAGTGATGACAGTCTGGTGTTTGGTCAATCAGATGAGGAGCATGACAGGGCTTTGCGAGAAATATGTTCGCATCTGGAATAAGCAGGCCTAAGGCTAAATGAAGACAAGAGCGAAATAGGGAGAAATGAACTGGTACTCTTCAGACGCATCTTCTCCAGAAAAAGAATGAGACTGGACCACAGCAAAGTGGAGCAGCTGGAAAAAGCGAGTGCTCCGGCAGACGTCGCAGAAGTGAGGTCACTTCTTGGGCTCTCCAGCTTTTGTGCTCGATACATAAAAGACTTTGCCACAGTGAGCACACCACTCAGGGAACTAACGAAGCAGGGTCAAAAATTCAGCTAAACACAAGAATGTAACAAGACGTTTGAGGCCTTCAGACATACTGTGATAGTGGTGGACCATCTTGCCTACTTTGATCCACTGCCATGTATGGAACTGACGGGTACGCCAGCCCGGTAGGACTAGGAGAGATCTTAGCACAACACATGCCAGGCAAAGATTCTCCAAGGAAGATCATGGCATACGCAATAAAAAGCCTGTCTGACATTGAGAGGGCATACTTGCAGCCAGAAAAAGAAAGCCTAGCAGTAGTATGGGTGTGCAAACACTATCACATGTTTATCTTAACAATTCACTATCATCACAGACCATCAGGCCCTAGTTACAATCTATGGAAATCCAAATGCAAAAATACCGCCTCGCATCGAGCGATGGGGCATAAGACTGATGGACTAAGATTTCAAGATCGTACGCAAACCGGGAAAAGAACATAACCCGGCGGACTACATGTCACGGCATCCCTTACCACAGACATCTCTGGGCACATCAATAGCGGAGGAATTTCTAAACTTTGTGCTAAAGCAAAACACTCCAGCATCAATAACGATAGCAGAACTTGAGCAAGAAACAGGTAGGGATGCCATGATGCAAGCGGTAAAAATGGTGACGAGACTGCAGAGATTGAGACATGTCAACAACAACAGCATCATGCAAGAAGGAGTCAGCATGGAGGAGATACTGACGTTCAAAAAGATTCACGATGAACTATCAAAGACCATGAACAGAATAGTAATGAGAAGAACAAGAATAGTTATGCCAAGGGCCTTAGGCAGACAAACTGTAAACTTGGCACAGGAATCACAAAGAGACATGGTTGCGACAAAGAAGCTGCTATGGGAGAAAGTGTGGTTCCCTGGTTTGGACAAGATGGTGGAGGACACTATTATAAATTGTCACATCTGCCAAACGAAAGGGCAGCCAGCAAAGCCTGAACCACTACAAATGTCAGAACTCCCACAGTCAGTGTGGACAGAACTGGCAGCAGACTTTATGGACCTCTAGATATGGGCAACTATTTGCTTGTGATTATTGATGAATACTCAAGATTTCCCATTGTGCGCCTAGTCTCGTCGACATCAGCATGTGCAACACTGCAAATACTGGATGACATATTCGCAACCTGGGGCTCCCCACAAACACTAAAAATGGATAATGGTCCGCCATTCTCAGGGGAGGAGTTTTGAAAGTTCATGGACTACCTAGACATTTGTCACAGGAAGATAACACCTCTGTGGCCACAAGCAAATTACATGGTGGAAAGGTTCATGGGGAACATAAAAAAGGCTGTCCAAAGAGCAAAGCTGGCGCAGATATCAAAAGGGCAGGCCCTTTGTCAAGTACTAAGAGATTATGGAAACATCCCTCACAGTTCCAGGGGACGATGCCCCACTTAGCTGGTGCTGGGCAGAACAAGCAGGACAAGGCTACCACAGCTCTAAGCAACTGCACCACCAGATAATTCCAGCATTGCTGTCAGAGACCATGAGGCCAAGGAAAAAATGAAGGCTTATGCCGACACCAGGAGACATGCCACTCCATCGCACCTCAAGCAAGGGGACGCGGTGGTCATGCGACCAAAATGACTGATCGAAGAAATGTGATGATGGGGACACTGAAACGTCTCTTCTATCTCTTTCTCTCTCTCTCTCTCTCTCTCTCTCTCTCTCCCTCTATACCTCTATATCTCTCACCACTTTCTGCCACCATTTTCCTGCAACAAAAGGGGAGATGTCGTGCCTGGGCACAAGGGCACTAGGACCCTGTACCCGACTGGTGGGGAGGGCATGAGAACTAGACACCACTTACGATCAAGGGAGTGGGGAGGAACGCATTACTGCAAGGGCAGGGCATGATACCAGATGTGGGACACGAAGCAGAGATCACGAGTGCAGTAATAAAAGAAGTATATACATGCCTACCTGACACCTCAGCATTCCTAACAAGCAGAACACGGTAGGTTTGTAAGAACAATTGTGCTTCTTTATACATATCTGCAATTTATTTTCCTTGGTCATCGCTCACCACTGGTAAATACTTAAATATGTGCTAACCTTCATTACCTGATGACTCCAGAAGAAGTGCATTATTCCTGATGGATGAAAAATCAAACCAATATAATGCCTGTTGATAATTCTCAAATGTTTCAATCCAATCTTCCCATTCAATTGATTGGTTTCCAGGAATCATTAAAAATACTTGCAACAATGCTTTGGTTAAAACTTATTGCAGATATATGGGTGACACATTTTCTTTATAAAATATGTTACATTTCCAGAAATTAACACAGTATTTGCATTATTAAAAAACTGCAATTATAAACACAAACAAAAGGAGGCACTGATTTACAGAAAAGTAGTGCTAAAAATCTGGGCATCGCAGATTTGACCAGGTCTCATGCGACTAGATGTTTAGATTGGGCTGTTTTGCAGTTGCATGGAACCAGGGGCCAATGGGCAGTGGAGCTGGAACAATATTTACAGATGGGACACTGCCATTAATGTTATATCACTGAAGTCATAGTGTTGGACCTGGCCTTCTCTGCAGGGTCACCCCCATACATTTTGCCTTTACCCTCTATCTTTTTTTTACTGAGTTCGTTTTTGTTGGCCTTAGGACTCTGGGCACTCTACAGCTGCTAACCAGTGCTAAAGTGCTTGTGATCTCTCATTTAAATATCATAAGATTGGCTTACAACTTTGTGGCCTAATTAATTTACTTATAATTCCCTTGTACAGTGGTACACCATATACACATAGCCTGTAAATTAAATGCTGCTAATGGGCATGCAGCACTGATTGTGCCACCCATTTAAGAAGCCCCTTAAAACATGTCCCAGGTCTGTCATTGCAGCCTGAATGTATTTTTAAACTGCCAATTCAACTTGGTAATATAACCAACTTGCCAAGCCCTAAACTCCCCTTAAATAAGCCCCCCTAAGGTAGGCTCTAGGAAGCCCATAGAGCAGGGTTCATTGTAAGTTAATGTTGGACATGTACTTATACATTTTACATGTCCTAGTAGTGAAAAACTCTTAGATCCGCTTTTCACTACTTTGAGATTTACCTGTCCCATAGGATAACATTGCATTACCTTATTACATTTAATAAGTGCTAACTTTTAATTGTGGACAGATAGGCATATCATATTTGGTATCCATAATATTGTAATAAACAATCCTCTTTACTGGTAAAGTCAGATTTTAGATTACAATTTTGAAAATGCCATTTTTAGAAAGTTGGTACAAAAGGTGGTGGTGATGGACGGAGCATCTGAACCAATCAAACACTCACACCCAGTCAAAAGATCTGGGTTTAATCCATCACCGTTCTTTAGCCCACTCACCCCACCCCAGTTCAGACATGGCTATATGCAAATCAGTCTGACCCTGTGCCTCATGGGAACAGTCCAACCCGAACTGCCAAGCCATGCCTTCCCTGGACCGGAAACAAGCTTCCGAGGACCGGTTTCTGGCATTACAGCCGTCTTCAGCCCGGCTTGCTTGAATCCAGTGGCAAAGTGAGCAAGGGACTCAAGTCTGACCATACCCTGCCACACTTATGGCGGCCAAAGCGGTACAAAAGGTGGTAGTGATGGACGGAGCATCTGAACCAATCAAACACTCACACCCAGTCAAAAGATCTGGGTTTAATCCATCACCGTTCTTTAGCCCACTCTGCACCCCAGTTCAGACATGGCTATATGCCAATCAGTCTGACCCTGTGCCTCATGGGAACAGTCCAGGCCGAACTGCCAAGCCATGCCTTCCCTGGACCGGAAACAAGCTTCCGAGGACCGGTTTCTGGCATTACAGCCGTCTTCAGCCCGGCTTGCTTGAATCCAGTGGCAAAGTGAGCAAGGGACTCACGTCTGAGCATACCCTGCCATACTTATGGCGGCCAAAGCGGTACAAAAGGTGGTGGTGATGGACGGAGCATCTGTACCAATCAAACACTCACACCCAGTCAAAAGATCTGGGTTTAATTCATCACCGTTCTTTAGCCCACTCTGCCACCCCAGTTCAGACATGGCTATATGCAAATCAGTCTGACCCTGTGCCTCATGGGAACAGTCCAGCCCGAACTGCCAAGCCATGCCTTCCCTGGACCGGAAACAAGCTTCCGAGGACCGGTTTCTGGCATTACAGCCGTCTTCAGCCCGGCTTGCTTGAATCCAGTGGCAAAGTGAGCAAGGGACTCACGTCTGAGCATACCCTGCCACACTTATGGCGGCCAAAGCGGTACTAAAGGTGGTGGTGATGGACGGAGCATCTGAACCAATCAAACACTCACACCCAGTCAAAAGATCTGGGTTTAATCCATCACCGTTCTTTAGCCCACTCTGCCACCCCAGTTCAGACATGGCTATATGCAAATCAGTCTGACCCTGTGCCTCATGGGAACAGTCCAGCCCAAACTGCCAAGCCATGCCTTCCCTGGACCGGAAACAAGCTTCCGAGGACCGGTTTCTGGCATTACAGCCGTCTTCAGCCTGGCTTGCTTGAATCCAGTGGCAAAGTGAGCAAGGGACTCACGTCTGAGCATACCCTGCCACACTTATGGCGGCCAAAGCGGTACAAAAGGTGGTGGTGATGGATGGAGCCTCTGAACCAATCAAACACTCACACCCAGTCAAAAGATCTGGGTTTAATCCATCACCGTTCTTTAGCCCACTCTGCCACCCCAGTTCAGACATGGCTATATGCAAATCAGTCTGACCCTGTGCCTCATGGGAACAGTCCAGCCCTAACTGCCAAGCCATGCCTTCCCTGGACCGGAAACAAGCTTCCGAGGACCGGTTTCTGGCATTTCAGCCGTCTTCAGCCCAGCTTGCTTGAATCCAGTGGCAAAGTGAGCAAGGGACTCACGTCTGAGCATACCCTGCCACACTTATGGCGGCCAAAGCGGTACAAAAGGTGGTGGTGATGGACGGAGCATCTGAACCAATCAAACACTCACACCCAGTCAAAAGATCTGGGTTTAATCCATCACCGTTCTTTAGCCCACTCTGCCACCCCAGTTCAGACATGGCTATATGCAAATCAGTCTGACCTTGTGCCTCATGGGAACAGTCCAGCCCGAACTGCCAAGCCATGCCTTCCCTGGACCGGAAACAAGCTTCCGAGGACCGGTTTCTGGCATTACTGCCGTCTTCAGCCTGGCTTGCTTGAATCCAGTGGCAAAGTGAGCAAGGGACTCACGTCTGAGCATACCCTGCCACACTTATGGCGGCCAAAGCGGTACAAAAGGTGGTGGTGATGGATGGAGCCTCTGAACCAATCAAACACTCACACCCAGTCAAAAGATCTGGGTTTAATCCATCACCGTTCTTTAGCCCACTCTGCCACCCCAGTTCAGACATGGCTATATGCAAATCAGTCTGACCCTGTGCCTCATGGGAACAGTCCAGCCCTAACTGCCAAGCCATGCCTTCCCTGGACCGGAAACAAGCTTCCGAGGACCGGTTTCTGGCATTACAGCCGTCTTCAGCCCGGCTTGCTTGAATCCAGTGGCAAAGTGAGCAAGGGACTCACGTCTGAGCATACCCTGCCACACTTATGGTGGCCAAAGCGGTACAAAAGGTGGTGGTGATGGACGGAGCATCTGAACCAATCAAACACTCACACCCAGTCAAAAGATCTGGGTTTAATCCATCACCGTTCTTTAGCCCACTCTGCCACCCCAGTTCAGACATGGCTATATGCAAATCAGTCTGACCTTGTGCCTCATGGGAACAGTCCAGCCCGAACTGCCAAGCCATGCCTTCCCTGGACCGGAAACAAGCTTCCGAGGACCGGTTTCTGGCATTACTGCCGTCTTTAGCCCGGCTTGCTTGAATCCAGTGGCAAAGTGAGCAAGGGACTCACGTCTGAGCATACCCTGCCACACTTATGGCGGCCAAGTGAAGCTACTCGGAAGCTTGTTTCTGGTCCAGGGAAGGCATGGCTTGGCAGTTCGGGCAGTTCGGGCTGGACTGTTCCCACGAGGCACAGTGTCAGACACAGGGTCAGACTGATTTGCATATAGCCATGTCTGAACTGGGGTGGCAGAGTGGGCTAATGAACAGTGATGGATTAAACCCAGATCTTTTGACTGGGTGTGAGTGTTTGATTGGTTCGGATGCTCCGTCCATCACCACCCCCTTTTGTACCGCTTTTGGCCGCCATAAGCTTGGCAGGGTATGCTCAGACGTGAGTCCCTTGCTCACTTTGCCACTGGATTCAAGCAAGCCGGGCTGAAGACGGCTGTAATGCCAGAAACCGGTCCTCGGAAGCTTGTTTCCGGTCCGGGGAAGGCATGGCTTGGCAGTTCGGGTTGGACTGTTCCCATGAGGCACAGGGTCAGACTGATTTGCATATAGCCATGTCTGAACTGGGGTGGCAGAGTGGGCTAAACAACGGTGATGGATTAAACCCAGATCTTTTGACTGGGTGTGAGTGTTTGATTGGTTCGGATGCTCCGTCCATCCCCACCCCCTTTTGTACCGCTTTTGGCCGCCATAAGTGTGGCAGGGTATGCTCAGACGTGAGTCCCTTGCTCACTTTGCCACTGGATTCAAGCAAGCCGGGCTGAAGACGGCTGTAATGCCTGAAACCGGTCCTCGGAAGCTTGTTTCCGGTCCAGGGAAGGCATGGCTTGGCAGTTCGGGCTGGACTGTTCCCATGAGGCACAGGGTCAGACTGATTTGCATATAGCCATGTCTGAACTGGGGTGGCAGAGTGGGCTATAGAACGGTGATGGATTAAACCCAGATCTTTTGACTGGGTGTGAGTGTTTGATTGGTTCAGATGCTCCGTCCATCACCACCCCCTTTTGTACCGCTTTTGGCCGCCATAAGTGTGGCAGGGTATGCTCAGACGTGAGTCCCTTGCTCACTTTGCCACTGGATTCAAGCAAGCCGGGCTGAAGACGGCTGTAATGCCAGAAACCGGTCCTCGGAAGCTTGTTTCCTGTCCAGGGAAGGCATGGCTTGGCAGTTCGGGCTGGACTATTCCCATGAGGCACAGGGTCAGACTGATTTGCATATAGCCATGTCTGAACTGGGGTGGCAGAGTGGGCTAAAGAACGGTGATGGATTAAACCCAGATCTTTTGACTGGGTGTGAGTGTTTGATTGGTTCGGATGCTCCGTCCATCACCACCCCCTTTTGTACCGCTTTTGGCCGCCATAAGTGTGGCAGGGTATGCTCAGACGTGAGTCCCTTGCTCACTTTGCCACTGGATTCAAGCAAGCCGGGCTGAAGACGGCTGTAATGCCAGAAACCGGTCCTCGGAAGCTTGTTTCCGGTCCAGGGAAGGCATGGCTTGGCAGTTCGGGCTGGACTGTTCCCATGAGGCACAGGGTCAGACTGATTTGCATATAGCCATGTCTGAACTGGGGTGGCGGAGTGGGCTAAAGAACGGTGATGGATTAAACCCAGAATTTTTGACTGGGTGTGAGTGTTTGATTGGTTCGGATGCTCCGTCCATCACCACCCCCTTTTGTACCGATTTTTAGAATGTTGGCATTTTTCTGTCTCTGCCATTTGGTGCCTGCAACCTCTCCTGGGTCAAATGACTGGATGTAGTTGGCAGTTAGGAATGTGTGAATTCTTCCCAGACATTCACACAATAGAGGGATTTAGTGTGCCTGAATGGGTTCCCTGCTGGCAGAATGAGGGGGGTTGGAGCTGGGCACAGCCCCACTTGCAACTGAATAGGCTGTGGTCTCCCTTCAAATAAAGGACTTGTTACTACTGCATTGTCTGCGCAGCCAGCTTTGTGCCAGGGGGAATCAGGAAATTCCAAGCACTACAAAGACAAACATCTTGAAACTTCAACCACTATGCACTATGCATAAAAATAAAGTTCTCATAGCCCACCTTCGGTTCACTTTCTGGACTGCAGAAGATCTGTCAGTGGACTGCCTGTTGCTGTGGCCTGCTGAGTAATCCACAAGATTGTGGTGCTGCACCTGGAAGGACTGTTGTGCTGCTTAGAGCCTGCCTTGAACCCTCAGAGGGCAGCCCTGCTGCTTGAGCCCTCGTTTCTCAACCTAAATCCAGGTCTTCGCGAAAAAATCCAAGAGCTAGTTTGCTGGACTCCCGTTCAGAGCCACAACAACAAAACAGGCTCCCACCATCTTGAACCTGCACCTGGGCACAGCCTGAGTGAATCCTAGCCCCCAAGTGGTGCTCCTACATTCCTGGGCCGTTGATGGAGATTCTGAAGGTGTCCAGATAGCCAAAATCCCAAACTTATGACTTAAAAAAATGTTGGCAAAAACTGCTCTGAGAATTGAGGGAAAATCTTGTCCAACCTTCTTGTTGATCCGCCCATGGTGCATCACCGGTTGGTCGGATTTCGCTGCTGTTCCCAGTATGTTTTCCTCCACAGCAGCAAATCCTGTTCAGTGGGGTATCTGGATCTCCTGAAACACTCATCAGCCACAGCTTCCTGCCTCGTCCCGCTGGAGATTTTTACCTTCCATAAAGGTGATTACGTCCGAATTCAGAAATCTTCACTGTTACTTTATGCAACTGCCCTCTGATGACGATGCCTCCTTCTTGGATACTGCGTACAGCCTTGCACTGCTGAACTTTACCTTCTCAGAACTTTTTCACCAGTATTTCTTCTAAGTTTGAAGGTATGCTTTGACGGGGCCCAATCCACTTCTTGTATTTGACTCATGCTCCATTGCAGATAGCTAAATTTTCCGACATTGGTCGGTCTTGCGTTACTAGATGTCTGCAGTTGGTGCTTTGATCTTCTATGTACTAGTTTTTCTAAAAACTTTACAAATTCATACCTTTGGTTCTACTGGTTGGATGTTTGTCATCTTGGTGTCAAATAATTTATTAACATGCACTCTCTTTTGTAGGATAATGTGGGGATTTCCATATGTTCTGTTTTCCCTTTGTTATGGTTTGTGTGCTGTATAAATACTTCACACATTGACTCTAAGTTAAGCCTTACTACTTTTTGTACCAAGCTACCCACGGTTAAGCACAGGTTAATTTAGTGACTTTCTGTGTTCACCATGCTAGAGATTGCTGCTGTTGATTGACCAGGTCTCACACCCCAGGCAAACAGCAATCCAATTTCTCACACATAAGGATTGTGAAAGATCAAAGCATGATACAAAAAAACAAGTGTAGGAAATGTGTTATGCTCATTCAGCAGGAGAGTGGTAAGAGCATAGTATGCAGCCTGATATTTCACCATTTTATTTGAATGTGCAGCAGATATGACAAGGTAAACACAAACGTAAAAGGCATCTTTATTACTCATTCAGCTACTGAACTCCAGTATGATTATTTCTGGAGGTGCTGCAGCACCCCCAGCAGCCCTACTTCCAGTGCCTGTGTCAATGGGCCATTTCTAAGTGAGTGAATGAAGTAAAATGAGTGTGTAATGGTCTAGCTGAAAACTACAGGTACTCTAACCTTTGGTCCAGTCACGATGCTTTATCAGCAGTCAGTGGAGAAGCAAGTTGGGAGGGGAGTTTGCCTGCTGAAATAATGAAAAATGTTGGTGGAACAACACATGGGGGCAAGTCATTATTGCTTACATCCCTCAAAGATGGACATGGGTTACATCTCCCATACTTCTACTTCCAACACCTACTTCTGCAGCTGCTCCTATCCAGAATTGCCTGGATCTGGCTGCTAAGGTAAGAAGATAAGGAGCATGATGGATATGTTGTGATATATTTATTTATAGAGCACAATGTACTCAAAAACAGTTTGGGCTCTAAAAGAGACACATAACTAAGGAAAGAAACTGTATTGTAACATAAAACATAAAATTATAAAAGCCAACTTTCTAATGATCACCTATAATGAAACTGGTTTTGTTCAAGGCAAACGGCTGAAGAAAGGGAATTACAGAGGCTACGGACTTTGAGCAAAAATCTGGAGTCCAAAGATAACAATTCATACTCTAGGAAGTTTGAGAAACCCTCATTTTACTGTCCTAAAACCTCACCAAAGATGATAAAGTGAGAACTTTGAAGCCAAGCAGCAGGTGTTTAGTGTGATTAGCTATGTTCAAGATTGACATGACTTTAAAAATGAATCTGCAATCAACAAAGAGAGCTAGGCACAGGGGTATTGTGCTCTCTTCTTGCAGTGCCTGTCAATATGCAGACAGCTGTGTTTTGGATGCACTGTGGACAGTGAAAAGCTTTTTGGGGGCCTGCAGGTAGATGGTGTTTGCTTGGTTTAGTATTAATTGAATGAGTGCATATATCACAATGAATGCATTTATCACAATGACGAGTAAATTGGTCTCAATGAATGGTGGAATCCTATTTAAGATCTTAAGTTGGCAAAGCATTTATGGTAGACCCTTAAGGACTGGGTTTTGATGGGCAGTGTGTCATCCATTAGAACTTGAAGGCTGTGGACTAGCTTGAAAGAGGTAGGTGAAAGGTCCATGATGTCTGGACTTCATGATTCACCCTACCTAGCTGCACTCCCTCAAGGAGTACAATCTTAGTTTTTAATGGATTCAGTCACTAGACATTGTTGGACATCCACCACAGAACAATGGCTAGTGCTTTGGATGTGCAACTAAAACATTGACCTGGTTAGGATTGCCCACATGAGCCTGGTTGACAAAAGATAAGGTGGCATCTGCATGTATGTAAAAAAGCAAAGAAACAGATCCCATTTGAAGAAGCAATGAGAAAAGGGGTTACAAACAAAGATTTTAAAGGGGGATAGAATATACCCATGTGAGGACCTCCCACTGATGCAAAAGGTGGCAACACCACCACTTGGGTTCATCCTGTAAGGAAGGATTTGATCCACTGGAGGACAGAAATCTGAAGCCAGCTTATTCTAAAGTGCAGAACAGGACTTTGTTGTTGATTGTGTTAAAAGTTGTCAATAAGTCTAACATGATTTAGCATTTGAACACCGTCAATATGTTCAAGCCTCCTTAAGTCAGTCAGTGAAAACAAAAATATTAATTTAGTGTTATGTCCTGGACAACACCTAGCTTGATGCCCATAAAAGAAGCTGTTTGCTTCAGGAAGATTCTGTAGTTTGCTGATCCAATTATTTTCAGCATTTGCACTAGAGAGGGAAACAGTGAAAAGGAGCACAAAACAAATTCATACATGGCTTTTTTAACAAACACGTCACTGCTGTACCATTCCAAATGTCAGAGAAAATACCCTAAGTGAGTAAAGCATTGAAAAGAGCTCTACTTGGAGCTGCAAGGCAATTGGCAATGCTGAGATTCTAAGCTCACATGAGGCAGTGTAGGAAGAGAGCTACCATACTCTTCCATAAAATTCACACCCAGCCTGCCCACAGGAGCAGCCTCGTCTGGCATTTTGGCTGCATCACGCCTCTTTCGCACCTTACCATGACTTCCAAAGCCATCACTGATTAATGAGGCCACTTCAGAAGCTACGGGATTCCTCTGTCCATGAAGATGGGTTGGGGGTCCTGGTTCCATGAGGTCCTCTCCCGTCTGGCCAAAGTATAGTTGCCAATGGATTACCAGTTGTCTTGTGTCTCGGTCACAGGACAATCCTTTCTGGGTCAATAACTTGCCTTCTGAGGGTCCCAGCAAGTCTCCAACAGCACTCCTGGATTCAGTGAACTCAGGTGCAACTCTGTGTCGGGTCTTGGTCTTTGGTGCTGCACAACGGTGATGGTAGCGAACGTAAAACTTTGGGCTCCCAAATTGCCCCAGCAGAATTCTCCAGCTGTTGTGTCCCTCTGCTGCAAACAGGAGGCCAGTTGGCTGACCTTTGGAGTCTCTTAGCTTGACTGGGCTCTGGATACAACTTCTCATTGAGCAGACATGGCAGACACAGTTGCTCTCTCTTCGCTAGCCACCAGGTGCAGCACGTGCAGTCTTCAATGGTGCAGCCTCTCTTTGCTGGTCCCTCGGTGCAGAAGGGCAGTCCTTCTTTGCTCCTACTTCCAAGCCTGAAAAGAACTGAGTTCTGGGTGACAGGGGTGCCCTCATTATGCTTGGAAAGTGCTCTCTTGGCAGGATGCAGTTGGAAGCCAACGGGCTACCACGTTTCCTCCCACTTGGTGACTACATCCTTTGGAGTGTGGCATCTCGCTATCCCAGGATGCACCATTCTGCTCACTCCCAAGATGGTGAAACTCCTCTCACAGCTTACAGACCTCTCAAGCGCTCCCCACAAAGGAGTTTTAAAGGCAACAAGGTGGCAGCATTGCAAAGTAGCACACTGTAACAAGTTGCATTAATTCCTATTTTAGAAACAAGTTGGGCTCAATGTTATAAGTTATTTGATACTTTCGAGTGCCCACTTTGGTCGCACCATTCAGGACTTAGCCCAGCTGAGGGGTCATCGTGTAAGCCTCCACTCGCCAATTGGACAACCAAGTTTTTCCACAGTCAAACTATGGTTTTGTGTGTTTACTGTCAGAACATATAAAGTACATGTCCTGCCTGTGCCTTACGTTGCACATCACCTTTAGGACTTGGTAGGCCAGCCAGAGGGTTGATTTATACAGATGGGCAGAGGAATTGCTGACTGTTGGAAATGGCCCTTTTTTCAGGGTTATCTCCAAACATTTTGCTTTTTCCTTCTTTGTTTTTTCTGACCTGTGGTTGTTGGTTATAGGACTCTGGGCACTTTACCACTGCTGATCAGTGCTAAAGTGAATATGCTCTCTGTGTAAATTGTTATTGTAATTGGTTATCCATGATTGGTATATTTGCTTTACCAGTAGGTCCCTAGTAAAGTCCACTGAGTGTGCCAGGGCTGGTAAATCAAATGCTACTAATGGGCCTGCAGCACTGATTGTGCCACCCACATAAGTAGCCCCAAAGAGAGGTCTCAGGCCTGCCACTGCCGTGCCTGTGACCACTTTGCTAACTGCCATGTTGACCTAGCCAGTGTACCCACTTGCCAGGCCTTACCCTTCCCTTTTCTTTCACATATGATACCCCTAAGTAGGCCCAAGGTACCCCCCTGGGCAGGGTGCAGTGTATGTAAAGGGAAGGACATGTACTAGTGTGTGTAAAACGTCCTGAAAGTGAAAAACTGCCAATTTCGTTTTTCACTATTGAAACGCTATATTGCCCATAGGACAAAATGGGGAATGCTGTGTACCATGTTTACCTACATATCTTCCCATAGGAGTGAGATAGAAAATTGGAGTCTGGTATCCCTGAACTCAGAATTTTAGGAAGGATGGCTTTTAAATGCTGTGTTTGAAAATAGCACTTTTAGGAAGTGGCTATTTACTTGTTCAACATTTCTGTGTGCCTCTGCCTGTTTGTGGATTGGCTGTCTGGTTTGAGAGTGTCAGGGGATGGGGTGGCTCCAGACGTCTGGGTGAATCAGCACTAGGCTGAATAGACCTATCTGCATTTGGAGTGGCGGGAGGAGGAGCACTTGGGCCTGTATAGGGCTGTGTCTGCCTTCCACAATGCTGGCTCCACCTCCTGTGGTGCATCTGATGATCCTGGCCCACACTGACAAAGGAAGAAGTTGTGCACTGGCAGAGTGCACCCAAAACTGGTTTGAACTGGGTCCAGGACCCCTCACACATAGAGGACAAAGACTTTTGGGGTGAAAAAATGAGAGCTAAAACCCCTTAACTTTAGACTACTTTGTGATCAAGAGGAATCCCTGCCAAAGAAGATCAGCTGAAGAGACTGAGGAGAAGTACTGCCCTTGCTGTGTGTCTGGGGTTGACCTGCAGTTTGCTGTTTCTAATGAGGACAGGACTAAGGGACTTTGCTGTGTGCTGTGTCCCCTGCTTGAAGAAACACTTTGCTGTGTGCTGTGTCAATTGAAGAAAAGTGTTCCAGGGCCTGTGAAGAGCTGGCCTCCTTTTTCTGAAGTCCCAAGCACAAAAGGACTTCACCCCCAGCTTCCCACAACTTCCTTGCTGGGAGTTCCAGTCTGTCAGGATGGCCTGTAACTGTTTGTCAGGCCTTTTTGCAGTGGGGAGCTGGAACAGCACGCAACAAGAGAAGCGTGATGCTGCCGCAGCAGTTGCTGTCGCATCATCGATGAAGCGTGTCGCCGCTGCCACTGTTAGCCGTCGCATCACCATCGAAGTGTGCCGCCGCCACAGAGGGTGCCATCGCATCACCGGAGAAGCGTCTCGCAGTCACTGAGGGTGTCGTCTCATCACCGGGGAATCGTGTGACAGGGCCTGTAGTGGCTCAGAAAACCACCGAGTTTGCAACACGGCCGTCGGGAGCACACGTATGGCCTCCACGTTGTCGCATCGCAACAGAGATGCCATTTTCTCACATCACACCGGATTGTCGCAACGCATCGAGGCACTATCTTGATGCATCGGAACAGGAGTGCAGGAAGAATCGACGTATTGCCTTCTCTGCGACTCTTTGGTTTGTTTTGTGTTACGCATCCCAGGTACTTTGTGAGTAAAGTGTCGCATTTCATCATCTACAAGTTTATTTTTGCAACAACCTTTCAAACGACATTCTACTGACTTCTTGTATGTTGGATTATTGTCGTTTTGGTCTTTAGTTTAGATAAAGATTATTTATTTTTCTAAACTGGTGTGGTGTCCATTTGTGGTGTTTTCACTGTGTTACTGTGAGTGTTGGTACAAATACTTTACACATTGCCTTTGGGATAAGCCTGTCTGCTCGTGCCAAGCTACTAAGGGGGTGAGCAGGGGTTTTCTAAAGTGTGTATCCCCCTTACCCTGACTGGAAGCAAAGGTCCCTATTTGGACAACGGTACCTAACTCTGCCAACTAGAGACCCTCATTTCTAACAGTGACTTTGTCGTTGCTTTCAGTGGCAAAGTTGGGCTAGGAGTGCAGAGCTGCTCTACCAGTCTGTAGTCAAGACTAGAGTACTCATTTTACTTGGGGGACCTCCAGGGTGGCACAATTAGTGCTCAAGCCCAGGGGTACCCCTCTAACTTAAATGTCCTCGGTACAAGGGTACCATCTATGTAGGTAAGTTAGCCATTTCCAATTGGGTACAGCCAATTTGACATACTCTGTAGGCTCAGGGCATTGGCACTAAGATATGTTTAGCAGGCCGGCCCCAGTGCACTTTCTGAGTCAAAAAACCAGCAGCATCAGTCTTGAAACTTGGGGGTGACCATACAAAAAGAAGCATCTCCTTACATTACCACTCCAGAACTTTGTATATGATGACAATATCCTCACCAGGCTGGGTCCTATTCATGAATGAGCAATTGATCAGGAGTTCTTTCTGTAGTTAATAAACTAAGACAGGGAATAGACAATATTTGGCCCCTTAACCAGTTAGAGCTGTCAGTGCCCTTCAATACCATGAACCACTCCCCGCTGATCTGAGTTTGAGCTAAGTGGGCTTACAATACACAATGCAAACTGGCTAAAATGTTTTAATCTAACACAGAACAGTTTATTGTTCTCCTCCAAGTGCACAATTGGAATGTCTCACTGTGTTGGATTTTATCACCCTTTCTTTTTTGCAATGATTCCTTTAGAAATCCTTTTTCACAAGCCATAGCATGCTTTTATTTGAATGCAGATGAAGCACAGCCTCAGTAAGGTGTCTGGATTAAGTGTTATGACAGTGCACCTACCTTCCTTACCACTTGCTTGGCATCGATCAAATGTTGATTTTCACTAACTTTCTGAAACCTTAACCATAGGAAGACGGAGGTCCTGCTCACCTCTTCCCTTTCTCATGGGAGCATAAATCCTGGCTTCCTTTTAGCGACACGTTCCCTGTACATTTGAAAGTTATTTAATTTGAAGGTTTCCAATTACTTAACTCTGGATACCAGATGACTTTCAGCTAAAGGTTATGAGGAAGTTCTTGCCTTTTTCATATCATAACATTCTCATTGGCTTTACAGCAGAAGCATATAACTGTATAAATCATCTAAGACCAACAACCAGTCAGAATGCTGCAGTGAAACTGAGGGGTACGTTTATGAAGGGCTTTGCATCGTGATTCACAATGATATATGATAGAGGAAAATGTAACTTTCTTGACCTGTGGATTCTTGCAGAAGACAATAAACTTTTAGTCAACCTTTACACCAAGCTGACAGGCAGAAACACCTTTCTGCATTTTGAGACCAGACACCCTAGAACACTTAAGGAAATCTACCTTACGAGTATTTCTTAAGGATCCTTAGGAATTGCTCCAAAACGAAAGATTATTTTATGAATGGATAAATACTGTGCAGAAAATTCATACAGAGAGGACATCCCAGAAAACTGGTAAAGAACTCACTGAAACAAGTAACGCAACTTTCAACATCGCAGCCCATAGCGGGAAAATAATCCAGTAATCCAGTGTCAACGTGGAATTCACAACACGTCGGTAGCATGCGATAGTCTGCGGAAACCGCAAACAAAGTCCGCGATACAACCACCTCGTTGGAGAAAAAACCACAATACCAAAAAACCTGCGATGGGCCCAAGCGTGATGAGGGTACCAGCAATAAGCAGCGCTAGGCCTGCAACACACATCTGGCAGGTGAAAAAAATCACCATAAAAGTAGAAAAAAAAGCCAAACACAAACTGACCAACACCCAAGCACCATGGAGGCAGCCAGAGCAGGTGCAGAGGAAGAGCGCAACCCCACAAGTACACCGGACAACCAGCCCGGAACCTCAAGGACAGGGAAGGGCAAGGAAAAGAAGAAGAGGAAGACAAAGTTCAGTCGGTAGTCGAACAGGATCATAATCACGGAGGTGATGGAACACCATCAACAACTGTTTGTCACCTCCAACGTGTCATTGGGCACTAAAAACGGAATATGGCGGGACATCAAGGGCAAGGTGAAGGCCGTCGGGGAGCACAAGAGGACAATGGATGAGGTCAAGAGGCGATGGAATGACATCAAGCGGCGGACCAAGGAGAAACTCTCCACCAACATGAAGGCAGCAACGCAGACTGGAGGTGGAGGCCCAGCACCACAGCTCGAGCTGGATGACATGGAGGAGCTGGTGGCGACAGTCATCAGTGTGGAGACTCTGGCCGGAGTTGGGGGATCGGACACTACTCGACAGGACACAACCGCAACAGGGTAAGTGACCACCAGGTACTGGGAGGACGGGTGGAGATGGGCACAAAGGCACACATGCACAATCAAGCAGAGCACAGTGCCCACCCACAATGACTCTGGGTCCTCACCAAGATCCACAGACTGTCACAATGTACAATGCCATGCTGTCTGAATGTCAACATGTACCATGCGGCTACATACATGTGGACACATCTTAATATACAATCTCCCCTTCAAATAGCAGTGGCACTGTCAACACCTCCTGCAGAGCAGTCCCAGCCACTTTTCACTGATGACGAGGAGGACAACACCAGCATTGACACCCAAGCCATCCAAGACATCATGGACCTCATCCGTAACTCACCTTCAGGATCAGGGCAGGCCAGCTGCATTGAGGAGACCCCACCCATACCCGAAGCACCCAGCAGGAGGCACCCACAGCCCCGGCACCCCCAAGACTCCCAGGAACAACACATGGACTTTCAACACTGTGCGCTGGAGTGCCAGAGGGAGAACGCGGAACAGGTGCGGTTGGGCGGCTTCGGCAACATGGCAACCAAACTTGATGCCATCCTTGGGTGTGTAGCCCCACTCCATGGCATCCACTCAGGATCTCCATCTGACCCCTGCCCACACCACATACTCAACAAAGCAGATACAGCCATCACACCTCAACTACTGAAAGTAATCAACATCTCCCTCGAGACAGTCACATTCCCGGAAAGCTGGAAGCACGCCGAGATCAGCGCCCTTCTCAAGAAACCCAAGGCAGACCCCAAGGACCTCAAGAACTTTCGGCCCATCTCCCTGCTCCCGGTCCCGGAGAAGGTCATAGAGAAAGTCGTCAACACGCAACTGACCCGCTACCTCGAGGACAACAACATTCTTGACTCATCCCAGTCCAGATTCTGAAGAAACCACAGCACCGAGACAGCCCTCATCGCCGCCACAGACGACATCAGAATCCAACTAGACAATGGTGTAACATCAGCCCTCATCCTTCTGTACCTGTCAGCCGCCTTCGACACGGTCTGGCAACGCACACTAAAGACACACCTCCAAGAAGCTGGAATTCAAGAGAAGGCCCTGGACTGGACCACCTCCTTCCTCTCCGGCAGAACCCAGAGCATCCGCCTCGCCCCTTACGCTCCAAAGCCACAGACACCATCTGCGGTGTTACCCAGGGCTCATCCCTCAGCCCGACACTGTTCAGCGTCTACATGGCCCCCCTCCCCCACGTCGCCCGCCAGCACATTCTCAACATCATATCATACGCCGACGACACCCAGCTGATCCTCTCCCTCACCAAAGACCCGCACACCGCCAAAACCAACCTCCACGAGGGAATGAAGGCCGTCGCCGAATGGTTGAAGAACAGCCGACTGAAGCTGAACACAGTCAAAACGGAGGTCCTCATCCTCGGATCCACCCCCTCAGCCAGGGATAACTCCTGGTGGCCAACCATGCTGGGAACAGCACCGACACCCACCGACCACGCACGCAACCTCGGAATCATCTTTGAATCCTTCCTCTCCATGTCGAAGCAGGTCAATGCCATCTCCTCCTCCTGCTACAATACCCTCCGCATGCTCCACAGAATCTACAAGTGGATCCCCACCGAAACAAGAAAAACAGTAACCCAGGCCCTCGTCAGCAGCAGGCTGGACTATGGCAACGCACTCTACGCAGGTATCCCAGCCAAACACTTACGACGATTGCAACGCATTCAAAGCGCATCCGCCCGACTGATCCTCAACGTCCCTCGCCACAGCCACACCACCCCACACCTGAAAAACCTACACTGACTCCCCGTCAAAAATAGGATCACCTTCAAGCTACTCACCCACGCACACAAAGCCCTCCACAACACCGGACCAGCCTACCTCAGCGGCCGACTCAGCTTCTACACCCCCACCCGACAGCTCCGCTCTGCCAGCCTTGCCCTTGCCGCTGTCCCCCACATCCAACATACAACCTCCGGCGGCAGATCCTTCTCCTTCCTCGCTGCCAAGACCTGGAACACCCTCCCCACCCACCTATGACTGACCCAGGACCTGCTCATCTTCAGAAGACTCTTCAAGACCTGGCTCTTCGAACAGTAGCAGCACCCCCCCCACAATCAATCAATCATAGTACTTATAGAGCGCACTACTTACCCGTGAGGGTCTCAAGACGCTGGGGGGGGGGTGCTGCTACTGTTCGAAGAGCCAGGTCATGGCTGGACTTGTGATCAGAAGGGCTCAGTAGCATTAATTTACGACACCTGGCCTGTTCCTGTTTGGTTCCATACATGACCTCATTACCTTCCCCTAACCCCCGATTCACTCAGATGCAATCACCTTGGACTGCGACATGGACCACCACATCCTGTTTGATGAGCAATGACACGGTGACCAGAGTGCGGACTGCACTCCTCCTTTTCCGCAGTACTTGTCTTCCAGGGCTGGACTCTGGCTGGCCCTCTACGGGCCCATATAATGTTGTGTATTCATTCGGCAGTGCCCTGTACCGCTCCAGCTGCTGAAAAGCACTGATGTACAATAAACATCCAGTGACGCACTGCTGTGTCATGTCTTTCATCATTCATGTATGTATGTGTGGAATAATGTAGGGACAGTGATTTCCCTTGTGTCAATTATGCGCATCCTGTGGGATGCCAGTCAGAGGGTGCTATATAGCAAATTGTGTCACGGGTCCTGTGGACACCACAACAGTGACACACACACCAGCCACTTTCTTGTCCATACATGGACTGAACCACACCCAGTGCCTATGAGTCATGTTTGTAAACCCTGCCCTGTTTCGGCGTATGGCATGCCAGACCACTCCGCTCATGCTCCCAGGGGGGCCTCATTGCTACCCATCGCAGGCGTACTCACTGGTGGTGTGCAGGTCACTGGTCTAGTTGTTAGCATGTTACAGCCACTCCCTGAGGGCAGGTTTGCAAGCACACCGCACCCACCCGGCACAGTTGTCACAGGCCATATGAGCCCGCAAATATAAGGGGCAGATGACGTCACATACCCCTCTGCTGGTGGTGACTGGATGACGGACCCAAGGCCTTGAGGCCGGCACGGGCCGAGCACCACGTGACTCTGACTGGGTTTGAACAGGGTTTGTGGCAGACGCTGCATTGCAGCCTGCACAAGCCTAGCACCACGTGGCACTGACTGGGGTTGGATAGGATTTGTGGCAGATGCTGCGTTGTGACCTGCACAGGCACCTCACCATGGGACACTGAATGGGGTTGGACAGGGTTTGTGGCAGAAGCTGCGATGCGGCCTGCACAGGCACCCCGCCATGGGGCGCTGACTGGGGTTGGACAGGGTTTGTGGCAGACGCTGCATTGCATTCAGCACAGGCACCCCGCCACGGGACGGTGACTTAGGGTGTACTGAGGCTTTGGCACGTTGAGCTGCTGAGTGGGTGTGCAGCCTGTGATGATGGCCCATCCTGGTGGTCCGGACTGCTTAGGATTTTTGTGCCTTGCTGAACTGCAGTGTAGGCAGCGCCAGCATTCAGCACGGGCCTTCCGCCACATGGCCCCGCTTCCGGGGTCACAGAGTTAGTGACACCCATTGGGCTGAGCGGCTGTGCAGGCTGCGATGTTGCTGGGTGCCCTGGTTCATACCAAGCCGTGGTGTAATATAGTCCCAGCACCTGGCGTGTTACCTGGTGGCCAGCGCAGCGTGGATGCATGGTGTAGAGGGTGCCCTGTCTGCGGGCCGTGGGCTTGTGGCTTGCAGCGGTACATGGTGGGACCTGCAGTCTACACGCCGGTGGCGGAAGGTGAGTAGTGTTGCCCGGGTGTTCATGGACAGGCATGCTCCGATGGGAGGCGGGAGGGGCTGAGATGCCTCTGCCTGGGTGTGCATGGGCGGGTGGGAGATGTTGTCTTCTGCAAGTGTGTGTACTGTGCCAGTCATGTCTCTGGACTCTGTTTCAGATGACGGCTCTGTCTTGGATGTAGGAACTGGTGTGCTGCTATAAGTACCGTCAAATCATTGGAGACACACCGGTGGCAGCAGGTGAGCAGTGTGGCCTGGGTGCACAAGGTCGTCTCTCTCTCTCTGCCCCTCTCTTCTTCTTTCTCTCGCTTTCCTCCTCTCTTCTTCTCTCTCTCTCTCTCTCTCTCTCTCTCCCCCTCTCTTCTTACCTCTCTCTCTCCCCTCTCTTTTTGTCTCTCTCTCCTTCGCTCTCTCTCAGTCCTTTGATGTGCACAGGACACACCTTCTCATCATGTTTTTTGTCTTGCAGGTTGTGACCTACGGATTGTGTCGAGGGGAGCCGCCATGTGTCTTCATTTGATTTCTGTGTTGTTTCAATAAAGTTTCATTGTTTGCTTCGAAAATGAATGTGTGATGCTCATTTCTGTGCCGATACATGCATGTCACCAGTTGTTATTGTGCGGCATCAGGCGAATTATTTGGTACATGTTTAGGTGTAGGTGATGTGGCATGCCCTTTCCTTGAGGGGGGACTGGGGGGGGGTTCCTGGGGGTGGTGGCGGTGAGTGTTGAGACCCTCTTGGGTGTCCGGCCGGCATAACCAGTTGCTCCATGGCATCTGTTGCCCTTCCGATGACGCCCTGTTGTGGTGCAGGCTGCCATTCGACTTTACACCAGCTCAGAGCAGGTGTAAATTTCCTGCTGCTAAAGAGCCTTATCGCGTGTTTTGTGTCCTTATCGCCAATCTGGCTGGCCGTTGTGAATGTTGAGGTGTGGTGTTGTCGTGGGTTTTGGCAGGGGAACGACTACTCTGCATCTCATTAGCGATAGTTGTGGGGACCTTGAATTAAGTTTTTTACTGCTGCTATCACGGAAAAAGTGGTGCTGTGGGCTGTTAGGATCTGCTTGTGAATGGTGGGGTAAATGTATCACAACTTTGGCTGCGATAAAGTGCCTTAATTTGGCGATAGCTTCTTGTGAATATCCCCCTCTGTTTTATACCTCGCGTGGGTTCATTGACCCCCCAAAGATTAACCAAATGCTACACACGTTAACATGTGCGCTGACATTTTTCCCTACTGCCAAAAAGATTAAGAAAATCATAGATTTTAACATCTACCTACCTAATTCTTTTTACATTCTTAAACCCCTGTTTGCATTCAGGAGGGATAAAACGGCATAAAAACGTATGTCAACACCTAGTGAAAGCAGCTAGGTAAATAGAAGATAGATTCCTACCACAGATCCTGGGACTAGTGGAGAAGTGTGGTGCAGTGGCCAGGGCAGCTGACTTCTAAGCACAAGGGTCATTCTTCGATCCCTAGCTCCGGCAGCAATTCAGCTCAGCGCATGTTTCTCTGGGCAATAGCTCACTTAATTTCCACAACTGCCCCCAGCGACTTGAGACCCGTAAGGGTGAGTAGTTCGCTCTTTACAAATACGGATTTACATTATTTTTTTTGTACTTCCACCTATAGAGGAGTACTACAAGTGCAGAAATTGCCTGGCTTGTAACTTCACTAAGAACAGCAAAAGTGTATTGCGCAATGGGGACAAATTTAGCACCAGAATACTTTCGCGAACTGCAACACTAACCAGGTAAGAAAGTATACTTTGGGCAAACAGCTTAACCCGTAAAAAACAGGATCCTGCAGCACAGGTCAAGGGTGAGGTGTAAAACACAGTCTTGCGCAATGGTACAACAGGCCACACTGAAAACGATATGGAAGGGTCCGTTCTATATGTAGGAGTCAAAGGTGAAGCAGTTGAGTCCTTACTCCACAGAATAGAAGCTTGAATGGTTGAAAGATTCCATACTGCTACACAAGACCTAGGGGGCATATTATCAAGAATGGGCGATACAATTATCGCCACTTTATCGGCAGGAAACTGCCGCTAAAGTGGCAATAAGGGGCTTGATAATATGCCCTAGAGAATTTCCATAGAAGCCCAGGTTAGATGTCTAACCTGGGTTTCTATTGGAATTCTATAGAGAATATTATTATTATTATTATTATTATTATTTATTTTTATAAAGCGCGTAGTCACCCGGAAGTATCCCAGCGCTGAGGAACCTTAGAGACATGAACTGAGGACTGAGTTTACGAGAGGGGCAAAGGGCTAGGGGAAAAGATGTGTCTTTAATCGTTTCCTAAAACGGAGGTATTGGGGTTCCAGACGAAGATCTCGCGGGAGGGAGTTCCAAAGACGGGCCGCATGGACCGAGAATCGTCTTCCTCCTGACCGCGCTTTCCTAAACCTTGGGGCATTGATAAGATTTTCTGCATTAGAGCGAAGGGATCTTGTGGCTATGTAAGGGGTAATGAAGTTTCGGAGAATTGGAGGGCCTTGGTTGTTCAGGGTTTTGTGCACCAGACACAGGGCTTTAAATTTAATTCTCTCCCTTATGGGAAGCCAATGCAGAAGTTTGAGGGCAGGCTTGGCCGATGCTCTGGCCGGGGTGTTGGTAATGATCCGAGCAGCGGTATTCTGGATCCTCTGCAGTTTAGTCAATGTTGCTTCCGGGGCACCCAAATAGATCGCATTACTATAGTCCAGTCTTGATATAATAAGACCCTGGACTAAAAGTTTTTGCGATTTCGGAGGAAGAAGGGGCAGGACTTTCCTCAGGGATTTTAGCAGACCGAAACAGGTCCCTACGACCTTTTTTGCTTGTAGGGCAAAGGAGAGTTCCGAGTCGATCCAGACACCCAGACTTTTCACCTCTGTCTTTGGGTCTGGGGGAGGACCTAGACATGTTGGCCACATGTTCAGAGGAAGTGAGGTTCCTTTTGGGCCGAGTACAAGGACCTCGGTTTTTGCCCCGTTTAATTTTAGCGCTGATATATTCATCCAATGATGGACCTGCGTGAGGCAGTTAAGGAGATCGACTTTCTGTTGCTTAGGGTGGGACAGAGACACCACTAATTGTGTGTCATCAGCGTAGCTGATGACACTCACTCCGAAAGGGGTGATGACTTCCTCCAATGTGGACATATATATGTTAAATAATGTAGGGCTCAGGGAGGAGCCCTGAGGCACACCACATTGGAGGGGCATTTCGGAGGAACGTGCGTTTTTCTCCCAGATCTGATAAGATCGTTGTGTCAAGAAGGATGAGAGCCAGGATATGGCTGTGCCTTCTAGACCAACTTTTGCCAGTCTTTCGATGAGGAGCTGGTGGTCCACAGTGTCGAACGCTGCACTAAGGTCGAGGAGGATCACTGCCACTGATCCTCCCCCATCTAGCAGCGTTCTGGCTTCCTCTACCGCCGCCAGGAGGGCGATGTCCGTGCCCTGTCCTGGTCGAAAGCCCGTCTGGGAGTTTTTCAGTTTGTTGTTAGCTTCTAGATATTCGGAGAGTTTTTTGTTGATGAGTTTTTCCGCAATTTTACTTACTCCGGGGAGTAAGGAAATGGGCCGATAATTCGCCAGGTTTTCAGGGTCCAGAGTGGGTTTCTTTAATAAGGCCTTTACTACTGCCTTCTTCCAACTCTGGGGCACAACTCCCTGTTGAAGTGACGTATTAATCAACTGGGTGAGGGCGGGGATGATAGAAGGGGCTACCTCTTTAAGGATCCAAAGAGGAGCTGGATCTCTGGGGGAACCACTTTTCATAGAATTAAGCGTTGTCCGCACTTCATCTGAAGTGACCTGGCCCCATGTGGATAGGCCGGTGGGAAAAGTCGAATGTGGAGAAACGGTTTCTTCCCTCGGGCACAGAGGAGGAATTGAATCCAGGATTAACCGAATTTTGTCCCGAAAGAAGTTAGCCAGTTGTTGGCATTTCTCTTGATCAGCTTTAGGGTCAGAGGGGGGTCCCTGATCTTGTTCTGGTGGTTTCGAAAGTTCTTTCAGGATAGCGAATGCTTCCTTCCCGGAGCCACCTGCTCTCTCTATTCTCTCCTGGAAAAACACGCTTTTGGTATTCCGGATAGCGGTTTTATAATTGAGAAGAGAGATGGAGTAGATATTTTTATTCGCTCCTGTTTTATCACGTCTCCATGAGCGTTCGGTCTTTTTGCATTCTTGCCGTAAGGTTTTAAGCTCTGGAGTGTACCACGGAGCAGGGGATATCTTTTTTGGTTGTTTAAGGGTGGTGATTTTTGGAAGCAGAGTGTCCAGGGACGACGTAATCCAGTCACTGAATTGTTTATCGGCCAGATTTGGGTCCGAGGAAAGCTCGGGAGTGGACTCGGTCAGAGAACGGGCCCAAATATCAGATGACAATTTGTGCCATTGGCGAATATTATCAAGCCCCTTATCGCCACTTTAGCAGCAGTTTCCTGCCGATAAAGTGGCGATAATTTTATCACCCCGTCTTGATAATATGGCCCGAAATGAGCATGACAAGATGTGGACATTGATCAACGTATAAAATTATGCATGTTAGATATGCTTTACTATTATGTTATGTTATAACAATTTATTATGCGTACTATTACCCAGAGGTGTCTAGGCGATTACAGTCTGCCATGCTGTGTCAGGAAAAGCTAATTTTAAAAGCTAATTTCTAAAAAGTCCTAGGTACAAGGGTACTGTGTGGAGCTGGAAGCGCGACAGAACGAGAGAGAAGCGTGATGCCGCCGCAGCAGCCGCAATATGAGGAAGCGTGTTCCAGCTCCCCACAGTACCCTTGTACCTAGGACTTTTTAGAAATTAGCTTTTAAAATTAATATAACGGCAACCTTATAAGATGGGCAAAAGGTAACATGTTTAACAACCGTGCATGATTCATAACCATTATTGCAACCTTATAAGATGTAATCTGATTGTAAGGGGGAGTTCTGCCATTCGCGATGAAGTATATATATGGAGCATGACAAAGAGTACTGTTTCTATTAGGCAAAACATTGAGATGTACAAATATTTTAACTTACCGTATTTATTATTGGGACTAGATTTCCATGGTATTTATACATAAGCAACTTTGAAACATATTTTCTTGGTTATGTATACACTGACACGTACCTTTGGAGCAATCCCCTTGGGGGTTTTACAAATACTTTGATAGGTATTTGCCCTGTCTCACTGACTAGTAGTAAAAGTAACAGCATGGCCATATGTTGACGGTTTACTTATATTTAAATAAAGACTGGGATGCATGCATGCCACTTTCGGTCACGCGCCTCCCCTCCACCATTGAAATGCGACACTGATGCAACCACAACACATTCCTTGTGAATAACAGGAGAGCACGGTTGGATGCCACTGTCTTCACACCCTACCGGTAAGACTAGGGAAATAGTTTCCGCCATGTGAGCTTAAATCAGCAGCACCACATAAATTTGATTTCTATTCTGTGCAGGGTCATTTTTTTTGTCATCAGGAGAGAGCACAGTAAGTGTAATTGCGAGACAGTGCCTCTCCGTTTGTTTCCCCAAAAAACGAATGACCGATGTTGGTCATGAAGATTTATAGGGGCAGATTTACAAGCCCCAATGCGCTACCAGTACGTCACTGTTTGTGACGTACTGGTGGCGGAGGGGTCTCCTCCAAATTTACAAGGAGAGGAGAAAAGCCACCCTGCGTGACAATTTCTCTCCTTGTAAATACGGCCCCTTCACACACAGCATTTTGCGTTGAAGGGGCGTTCCATGGGTGTTGCTGTGGGTGTTCCCACGCAACACCCAAGGAACAAGACACATCTCCAGATTTACGAGAAATCGTAAATCTGGAGATGCGTGTAAATGCTACGCAATCCTAGAGGTGGCGTAGCGAGGCGCAACGAGGAGAAATGTTTTCATTTCTCCTCTTTTTTTCCACTTTCAATGTGTGCTACATTCTACAACACGCATTGAAAGAGGAAAATGCCTGTAGTGATTATTTTTGTGCAGGAAGGTGCCTCTTCCTGCACAAAAACAATCTCCCCATGACGCATGCATCTTTGCACCAGGGTGCAAGGGTGCCTGCTCCAGCGCATGGCTTCAGTTTGTGCGCCACGCAGGGGGATGCACAGAGATGCGACATATTCTTGTAAATATGTTGTATCCCGGTGCTTCGGAAGTGCTGCAGCGTGGCGCAGCCAAAGGGCTTGCGGTGCCACGCTGCGGCACTTCCTCGTAGATCTGCCCCTCAGTTTTGATTATGTCGATGCTGACAGAAGGCGGGATGAAAACCCACCTGCACCCGTGCTTGTATTTTATGGGGTATGTTTTGAACAATTAACCCCCCACACACACACTCACTCCATCTCCATCTATATACACGGACAATGTGACTAAAGAAGTGTATATTTTCTCGTTTCCACACAGGACATCTATAGACTCTAAGTAGAGACTGTTTTTCCTCTTGATGAAGCTCAGGTGATCTTTTGACTCGCTGAGCCGGCATCTCACAGGGAAATAACGTGTGAAAGTGAGTGTATGTTGGGGGACATATTCCATGTAGCATGAGACCTCAATAAGCTAACTTAAAAAAACAGCACCTCCACTCAGCCCCATCTTCCCTCACACCAACTTTAGTGTGCCTCTGCACCTAGAATCCCTAGAGGAGTGAGAACTACAAAGGGACTCCCAGCTGTAATGCTAGACATGCACGAGGTAACCCGTCTGTGGCATGTTAGGATACATGCGTCTGCACATTTTAAAGCTCGTGGGTGTGGCAAGTTCTTGAGCATGATGAGTCCATGGCTGTGTGTATATATTACATTTTTTTAATTAAACACTTATGTTTCTGGCATGTGAGATATTTTCACACTGACAAATTCTACGTGTAAATATACATGTGCTATTTTTAATAATATCCACATATTCATATAGGGTTATTTTGTTTTATTTGATTTCAAGTTTTGAAATGAAGATTCCAAACCCTTGTACAGTCCTGAGAAGGCCGGAAGCAACCGGGCTGAAACGTGTCAACTTCTTCATAATCGGAGTCCACAATAGATTAAAGAAAGAGTTGGACAAGAAACACAAGTCAAAGAACACCATATACATAGAAATTTATGGACATGGAACTAATGTGTTGACTGGATACATTAGCGGATTACCAAAAAAGGTGGACCCAGCAAACATAGCAGGAGATGGGCCGCCCTTTTGTTTTGACAAAAATTCATAAGAGGAAAGAGTGTGTTATTTGAAATTGTTGGTATATTAGGGATGTATTCTATACTTTAGAATAATATGCAATATTGATATCACATTGAAAGATAAAAAGAAAATAACGAACTGAGGGGCATATTATCAAGTCTGATAAAGCGGCGATAATTTTATCGCACAGGCTTGATAATATGCCCCTGATTTCAAGATATTGGGGGTAATGTTTGACAATAACTGATCCAAGCAAGAAACTCAAGCAAATAAATAATGTCCAATAGTAACTAACAGACTATTGTTGATATACAAAATACGGTACCATTTATTCCTCAAAGGCCAGTTGTGTTTCTCGAGTATTTGATTTGCCAAAGGCTTGGAGGTGTCATTTATGCTCCCCCTGTTTTATACAGACACTCCGGTAACACCATGGCTGGAAAGTGGACTGAATCAATTGTCCAAGTGGTGTTGGTGGAGTTTCAGTGCCGAGTCTCATGACAGTTTCATCTGCATCAGGCCTCTGGGTTGTAATTCGCCTCTTTGTTCTGGACCTTAGGTCAAATTAATATTTTCAGATTTCCTCCACACTCTTGTTAGCATCCCCTACAGTACTTATTTGTTGTTGGATGCGATTCTAAATCTCTCTTTAGCATCCTATGGAACGGTGAGTGAGAGCCTTCCAGAACGTTTATCTTACTTAGGCACAAACTCAGGGGCATATTACCAACAACTAGCGATAATTTTTGTCTCTAACTTGTTTAGAGACAAAAATTATCGCCGCACATCGGCGATTTTTATCGCAGATAAACCTTGCTATTAGCAAGGTTTATCGCAAATGCGATAAAAAACGCCCGCAATGCATGAATATCGCTGAAAAGTCAGCGATATTCATGCATTATCGAGCAAATGCTCTTAGCCATGTTATCCACCTCCCATTGGATAACATGGCTAAGAACTGCTCAGGGCAGGTGTTAGCTTTTGGAGATATTCGCGCTTAGCGCAAATATCTCCAAAAGTTGGTAATAGGAGATAGCGATGTTAGCGACTGTTTCCAGTCGCTAACATCTTGGCACGCCCACTTTGCATATCATTAGTGATAAATATCACTGACATGCAAAGTGGGGCCCATGATGGTCGCTATCTCCTATTAGCTGTCGCTAACTGGTGTTAGCGACAGCTTGGTAATAGGGAGATAATTTTATCTCCGCTTTCTTGGCTTTTAAAGCCAAAAAAGCGGAGATAAAACCCCTTGATAATATACCCCTCAATCTTGGTCATAGATTTTTCTCTTTTTCGTTCTCTTCGTCTCCTCGTGTGCCTTCTGGCTTGATATGATGTAATCTTCTAAATTTTGATTGCAGTGATTGTAAGGTGTGTGCCTCAACTAGGGTCATAAGCAATGCTTGTGTATAACTTCCAGTCGCCGTGACGTTCTCAATTTTCGAGCCCCAATCTTTAATTTGCAATGCATAGTGAATATCAGTTTAGAAACTGGTATTTAGGAATTCCGAATGATAAGAAATCCCTAATTGGCAAAGATGTGCTTATTGCATATTATTTTGTGTTTGTAAAATTGCGATTCATTAGTTTTCGTTATTTCTGAATCGCGTTTTCAGGGGTTTATACAGCAGGCTCTTGGTTCTAAATTACATTTGCAAATTATTACTACCCAGAAAAATACATACATTTTTATTTCACTTGTTCTGCAGTTTTAACTCTTCCCTTCCACCCCCACACATGTGTGCTTTCTAAAATGTATGTTTTTGCTTTTATTGTTTTTGTTGGATTGAGTAATAGTTCTTAAAGTAGAATTCTAAACAGTGTTTGAAGATTTGTCTTTTGAACGCCTCTTTTGATTTGTTTTTTCCATAAATATGCGTACTTGAACATCGTGGTTATTTTTTAAAGATGCTCTCCACTTTTAGGGAATTGACGATAAAAATGCAGGGGTCAATTTATCAGATAAAGATTACCTGATTTTACGAATTTGACCGATGATAATTTCAAATTCTATTAAATTGTACATTCAAAAGAAAACATATTTAACAGCATTTCACCACTAGATGGCAGCATGGGATCAATATTATGTATTTAATTTTCCAACGTACTTTTATTTGCAAATTCAACATATGGATTTTCATTAGGTACTGTTTTACTGTGCTAATAGACACTATCTTAATTTCGATTGTATTCATTCAAAACATTGCCGTGTCCTAATGGTACGATGTGCTCTCTCTAACACGAAGCGTATGCAATGATTTACGCTCTGCAGCAATAATCGCGCAACCAGTTGATTAATGTTTTATTGTTGTTGCATTTTACTAGTTTTAATGAAAAACATGCACATCTCTAGATTTTTCAACTAAACATTTTCCAATTGTGCTGAGATGAATAATTGAAAAATAGTGTACACTTTTTATATAATCACTTTTTTTTTGTAATATATTTTTATTGTTTTTCTTTGACAGAATATATGCATACATATAACAGTTAGTACAATTCGCTATTTCAATTAGCATACCCAGATTACATAAAGGCTTTTGATAGATGGTTGTTGAATGGCTTTTAGAATGTCCCGGTAAGTTTGCGATCTTTGTGGCTTAGTTGCAAAGGACCCCTTGTTTTTCGACCCTGTACCTATGGTTATAGACATATGAAATCGAAAGTTCAGCTGTGCACCTTTTTTCACTCCTTATTGTGAAATTTCGGAGCAGATTGACATGCATATTTCCGTTTTAAAATATATGACTGGAGCAACAACCAAACAGCAAATAACTGCTTATGTTATTGTTGGTGCAGCAGTGGTTAGGTAACTTTGAATGAGCAAGCCATGCAAAATAAAATACATGTTCTGCCTTGGCGCTATGTCTCTAGAAGTAAAAGTGGCTTATTTACAAGCCTCTTGCTCCGCCAGTGCGCCACTTTTAATATGGCAAAAAGTGACGTAGCGGCGCAATGGGCTTGTAAGTAAGCTCCAGAGGGGCAGATTTACAAGGTCAGTTTCCCTACGTCAGCGCTGAATGTTCTTGAGCCACTATGGATGCACAGTATTTACAATACAGTGCTCCATGCAGCAAGGATTAACAGATGCGTCAGAAATTCTGACACATCTGTTGGCATATAAGTGACACATTGCTGATGTTGCTCATGAAAGTGACGCAACTCCAGCAATGGGGAGAGGGGTTGGCCTAACGGGTAAGGCGCTCGACCTCGGACCAGGGGATATGGGTTCGAGTCTCGGTAACGACACCAAAAAAAAAAAAAAAAACCTGTGATTCTGGGCAAATCAATTAATCTCCCCGTGCCTAAAAAAAATGATGAAAGTGTGTCCTCATGTAACGTAACGGGTGCTATGTAAAGCGCTCTGATAACTGATTCGGTTTGGTTCTAGTTTGCGCTATATAAAACTCTGCAAAAAATAAAAAGAAGTGCACCACATAGATGGGTGAGTCCCAATCAAAAAGCCCTGCATCATTCATTAGGCCTGATCTGGGCAGGCGTACGAATTTTGACGCAGTGACGGCATAGAGTGCGGCAGTGAAATCTACAAGATTTCGCTGCAGCAGTTCTACTTGGCTTTTTGTGTGAGAACGCCCAGCCTGCATACATTATACCTGACGCAGGTATAATGTGACACGGGGCTTTACAACGTGACGCATCTCCCTAGATATATAACCAGTAGCAGCCCGTGGAGGGAGTTCAATGGGGCGGAGGGGCAGGCGGGGTACGGGCCGGGTGGGGGTTAGTAAACTATGGAATAGGGCCGAACGGAGATAAGTAAACAAATAAAACGAATTTCTTTGCGTGCGCTGCATCGCATTCGGCAATGCTACTGTATATAACTATTGATACTTATTTAGGCACTAACAACCGATTTGAATAAGGCAATACTTATAAAAAAATATTAATAATTTAGACATATTTTAGGCCAATAGGGAAATGCTTAAAATTTCCAAGGGATTGCCACAATCAAGTTTTATTAATTTAGAGCCAAATGAACTATCTAGAATTGGAAATTCCGAATAACGATCCTTACCGAATCATAATTTCTGATGTAAGAAAACATATACTTTTCAAATAGCTATTCCTAGTGGGTCGCAGATCGAACTAACTCATGAATATTAATGAGTGGCCATAGTTTATGACCAAATTGGAATGATAGGCATCACAGGGATAGTTACCTGCTGGGAGTCAGCAGACCATGATGTTTGTAATTGCTTTTTAATAAAGCAATTTTTTTTTAAGTGTGGTCCATTTACCCTAAAAGGAAAACAGGATGCATTTAAAAAACAGAAAGTGAAACTTTGAAGTTTCATTTTGTTGGAGTAGGCAGTGGTCCGCGAGACCACTGCCTGCTCTTGAAAGATTTTTTTTTTCCATTCACAAATGGGAAAAAATCCCACTGGGACCCCTTTCCATTTGTGAATAGATTATTATCTCCTTCAAGGAATTGGTAAAGTATTAGGGGCATATTTATCAAGGTTTTGCCTCGCCATTGCGCCATACAAGGGGACGCAAGGGCATCGCAATACCAAAATGAGATTCATCAAGCCATGAAATACCACCTTGCATGTCCCTGTGTGGATTGATAAATCAAGAGTAATACAAGCAGTGCTTAATTTGAAAAATATTAAATGCAGGTGCTGACGTTTTTCGCCGGAGGCCACACCAACTCTCCCGGCTCCGCCCCTTCATCCACCGGCCCCACTCACTTCCTGTATGGCTCCACCCACATCCACAAGCCCCAACACATCACAACCAGTTCCTCACTTCTTGAGTTCTGCAAGAAGCTGAAGACCTGGGTCTTCATATACGCACCTTCCTGTTATTTCCTGCTCTGGTACTCCACTTCAGAGGAACTTTGCTGCCAGTCATGGGGGCACCACACTTGCAGACTAGGCTGATTTGTGTTAATATGCCCATCAATATTGTGTGTTTGCATGCATTTGCGCTTCGACTATTCAAAAGTCCAACCTATTGGTTTTGCTAGTGCTTAATCTCTTTTGCTTGATACTAACAGAAGTCTAATTTGTAAGAGCAGTGAAATGCTGTACATAGAATATCTATTGTAGTTTAACTTCTCAAACACATGGAATAAAAACAAATGTGCGTGGGGCAGTAGAACTTAAAGGAAAGGAATCGGTCTGCAATCGCAGTAGTATCGCAATCAGGGAGAATAAAGTTATTTGCTTACAATTGCAGAATGTGTTGTGAATGACACAGTATTAAGTTCAGGCCACACCAAGCTGCAAATATCCCCAAAGCCTGCTGCCTCTACTAGAGCCTGTACTGTAAAACCACATGGAGGGTAGTCACAAGTCTATGCCAGGGCCTAGAAATGGAGGTCAGAGCTGACCACTGGAGAATAGCAGTAAAAATTAAGCTATGGTGCCTCTGATGCTTGCACCTTGGAACAGCCGTTACCCGATTTGGCTGTCATTTACACTAAGGTTTGCCGTAGATGGGTAAATCGTAGATCTTCTGCCTCCCTGGAATACAGACTACAGCTGAGGGATGGTTGGCCCCCCATTACGCTTGTGTCCCTTCCAGTTTTTCTGATAAACTGAGACAGCTGATCTCTGTTAATTCCTTTTGGCATTAGGTCTACATGGTGGTTATGAGGACAAAAAAACAAAAAAAAATTAAGCTCTTGTTGCACAGCCATGTGTATGCTGCTACCCAAGTGTATGCACATGTTGTGACCTTGTTCTAGAGGGTGACACAAGGGGAATATAAAATATGAGATTATTGAGCATTTGGGCACTGGTTGTGATCACTATGCTTCTTAATTCAATTGATCTTCAGCCACTAAATGTGTTTCTAGCAACAGATCCTCTAAAAAACAGAGTTTGCCAACAGAGGACTTGCCAGATTCATCTTTTTCCTCCGTGCATTTATCCCCACTGTCTTCAGCTCTACTATTTGTAGTTGATTACACGTAAGGCCATGGGGATTGTTCAAAGTCTGCAGCTCCAGCATTTCGTGCTTAGGTATGAAATCCTTTGCATAAATTGCAGACATCCTCAAACAACATGTTTCAAGCTGAAATAGGTCACAAATTACTTAAACGTTGCACATGGAAAGCAGGATGCAAATTCGGACATTCTGTGAAGGTCAACTGGTCGCCTTTCACCGATTGCTTTATTAAGGCATCACAGCGTTCAGAACTGTGTCCGGTGTGTACCTTACTTGGAGCGGTGAGGACGACTGCACAATGACCGACATTTAAGAATCCTATTTATTGTCCAAAACCTTGCACATCTATACAAAACTTGGTATATTTGCTCTTAAACTATCACTCCACAGCAAAGAAATAACATTCTTACTCCTAATTGCTGTATTAACAATAGTAAGTGGTAGACATTTAACTCCAAGGTATGCTCTGTAGCCATATGACGCCTGTTAATGAGAAAATGACACCTTGTTGCTCGTTAATTTCTTACATTAACTAATGACGCACTACATTTAAGCATAACAGAGTGCCACCTTTCAAACAAATCTCGCAGTTTGCCGAGAACTCACAGTGGAAGGAGGCAGCAAAAATCACACCTTCCTCAATCACTTTGTGCCTCTTCCCCCGCTCCCACCATTCAAAACATACCATTGATGGAGCAATGGGTCTTCTCTCCGTCTTCAGTAAGCTCATCCAGAACAAGCAGTGTCCCAGCAGGAAAACTTCTCTTCTCCCCTCGGTTCAACCGCAACTCGACTTCCGCTTCCGAGGCAGAGTCAATATAGTGCAACGAGAGAAACAGAAAACGGACCATAAAGCAATGTAACACAGCGGCCAACAAGCATTGGCAGTCACAACCAGTGTCTCGGAGACATAGACCTGGCCCTGAGAAATAAGTGTCGGTGCTAAGCACCGGAAAGCACCGGTACAAATTAAGCACTGAACACAAGGCAGCGCAAATCACTGCCTTTCTTTACACTGCGACAGGGAGGCGAGCTATGGGAGGGGTGTGTGTTTTCCCACGGTTCTACACATGGATTTTGATGCATTCCAAGATTTACCAACGTTGGTAGACCTGGGAATGTGTAGGAATGTTACGCGTCCCCACCAGTGGCGGGTGGTGAAATTTGAAAATCTGGGGGCATAAACTTTTCAGAAGTACAATGAACGAATGATAGAAGCAGCAATCTAGACACATTCGATGCTACAATAGATGCCCCTGTCTTTTCTACCCTGCAAAAGAGCTGTTGGACCTGGTACTTTTTGCAGGGCTAATCCCAAACTTTTTGCGTTCCTCCTGTATTTTTTCTGACTTTGTTTTTGCTGTCTTTATGACTATGGGCAATTTACTACTGCTGACCAGTGATAAAATGCAATCGGGCCCTGTCTAAGTTGGTGATTGGTTTATCCATGATTGGCATATTTGATTTACTAGTAAGTCCCTAGTAAAGTTCACCATGTGTGCCCAGGGCCTGTAGATCAAATGCTACTAGTGGGCCTGCAGCACTAATTGTGCCACCTACATGAGTAGCCTGAAAACACGTATCAGACCTGCGCTGCGTTGTCTGTGACTGCTGGTTTAAACTGCCATTTCGACCTGGCAAGTGCACTCACTTCCAAGGCCCAAACCTTCCCTTTAACCGCATGCGTGCGGGCGGAATTCCGCCCGTACGCTGGGTTTTGCGAAAGCGCACTTTACGTGACGAGCTGGGCTCGTCATGAGCGTGCGAGGAGGCTACGCCATGACGAGCCCAGCTCGTCATGAGCGTCGAAGGGGTTAACTACATGACTACATGTACATCACCCCTACGATAGGGCATGGCAGCCCCATGGGAAGGGTTAAGTGTAATTAATAGGTAGGACATGTTTCTTTGTGTTTTACATGTCCTAGTAGTGAAATACCACTAATTTTGTTTATCACTATTGCAAGGACTATCTCCCCCTTAGGATAGCATGACAATTGGTTTGGAATATCTTTTACGTGTAAATTCCCATTCGGAGCAGATAGAGATTTGGAGTTTGTGGTCTCTGAACTCAGTTTAAAAATGCATCTTTTAGTGAAGTTGATTTTTAAATTGCATGTTTGAAAATGCCACTTTTAGAAAGTGAGCATTATCTTTTTTTTGTTTTCAAAACAGATTTTTATTTCTGCTGACAACCACAAATGGCCTTTATAGCCAAATTCACACATATTCAAAGCAATGTACATATGTACGGTAGTAGTATCTATGTCAGTACATATAAAAAACAGAGGAACATTTAATAATACAACAAACTGTGCCATGTTCCTGCTGTACTCCCCAACATTCACCCTTCCGCGCCTCGATTTCTCCAACGCTATTAAGTCATACAGTATTATACATGCAAGCATGTCTATCGCACCTCATTCTCAACAACCATTGCCATCGGGGATGGCGCCTTCAAATAAAGGCTGCTGTATTTTGCCCATCTCTGTCAGATTTTGGGGTGTTTCTTTGGTCAACCTCTAGCTTTAAATATAGGCACTTCCATGCCCACGCAAAAGTTCACACCTTTTTTCCGGCATTTACTTGTTTAACCATTATGTACCTCGTCCTGTCTATAGAATACATGTCTGGGTTGGCTGACAGTTGGGCTCTTTTGCTTTTACTCTCGACAATCACACAAAGCAAGCTGAGGTGTGCTTTGCATATCCTAATGGCCCACCATCAGGCGGATGGGTCTTCCTGAGCTAGAGTGGTGGGAGAAGTTGTCACTGAAACCTGAATAGGGCTGGGCCTGTCTTCAAACAAAGCTGTCTAAACCTCCCCCCCCCCCAGTAGTGTGTCTGGAGCTAGGTCAGGGAGAGGAAGGGTCTTGTGCACTACAAAGACTTTCCTTTGAAGTTTGCCTGCTTCAAAGGCAGAAAGTGGAATAATTTTGGACCTCTGGCACTCCAAAATCAGAACATGTCTGCCAAGAAAAAGAACTGGATGCCGCAGGAGGGACTGCCACTATGCCTGTTGCTTTGTTTTTTGGCCTGCTGCTTGCTGCTTCTGTTCTGGAAATAAAAGTACTGGGCTTTGCTTTCTACATCTTGCTTCTAATGTTCTAAGGGTTTGAGATGAACTTGCCTCCTGTTAAGAAGTCTCAAGGCCATCAAATACTTCACCTACCAGTGCCTGGGCTCTACTGCTGTGAGCATGACTTGCCAAGTGATGCCAAATCTAGTTCCTGGGCCCTTGGAACTGTACCCATTTTAGAACTCATTCAGGGGAAACAAGCAATGGAAAAACCAATTGCTCTCCCCTTTTAAAAGTGAGACCTTTTGTCTTTGCCAATGTTTGTTAATCCAGACATGCCCAAATGCTCTGACAAACAGAAGCTGGTTATTCAAAGACTTTCATTAAAGCATCTCTAAAATATAGTTATGGAGCTTCAAAGATTATTTTAAATGGCAGACAGCCATTGTTGCCCTGAAATGCTCAATCGGTCTCTCCTAAGCTTGCAGCATCCAGATTTGCATTCAAATTAGGCCATTATTCCCATTAAGAGCACCATTGTAATTCAGGGCCACTCGTAACAATGGCCTAGGGATACCGGAGCAGATCAGAATTTTAATTAACTGGAAAAAACTCTTAACGTCATCATGTGCTGCATTCCCTCAAAAGGTTCACGGTGTTCCTGCCACTCACCTCTCTTATGAGGACACCTACCATGACACATAGGCAGTTTAGCTATGCTTTGCTGAGGGATGGTTGAGTATATCTGGTAATGAGCTAAATAGAAGTAGTATATCGACAGAATGCTATCCATCAGCTTTTGTTCACAATGTTGATACATCATTCTTCTCGGTGCTATAATCTGAGGGGCATATTTATGAGCCCCTGTGCATCGCTCTTGCACCACGCAACGTGGTGCACGAGAGACGAAAATGTAAAATGAGATTTATGAAGCCACAGAAGGCCACCTTGTGTGAGCCAGCGTGGCTTCATAAATCCTTAGTAATGAATTGATGACTCCTCTAAGCAGAATAGGGATCATGGGGACACTGATCAAACACCTGCTGTCAGTTTGGACTGCAATAACGCCTCTTCAAACCTAGAAGTTCTCCCCAATCTGATTGACAATCAGCAAACCTCTCTATCACTGCAAGCCTTAACTGAAGAACCTGATCATACACTTGGTCCCCTTAATCAGCCTGATCCCCTCTTAACCCCACTTCCAATGGAAGGTGAACATCCAGAGCTAGACGAAGGAAAAAATGCTAACTCCCTTTGTACTCCCCTTGAGAAACTGAACACCAAAGATCACCCCACAAAGACGGAAACTGTTATTCGAAGCTTGGAAGTTCCTCCTGGCTCTGCTGCCCCATGGACCCCAGAAATTGGTCAGGAGGCCTTTTATTCAGTATCAGACAGCACTCCGAGCTCGTCAAGGGAAAGCGAGACAGAAGAAGAAAGCGAAGGCAATACTAACAGTACCAGTGAAGAGGAAAGCGAGGCCTCCCGTGACAACACTGGTTCAATCGTCCGTCCCAAAAAACCAAGGAATAAGATTAAACGAAGGAGTCAGCTCAAATGGGACTACTCGGACTCACAGATGTCTTATCATCTAGAAGAAGATGCGCCGACCACATCACACTCACTATCACAGAGGCGTAGCCCGAGAAGACTACAAGTTAAAACAAATGAGGTATTGGAACCCTCACTCGCCGCCATACTTACCTCGATCAAAGATTTCCAGGAAGAGGTGAGAGGTGAAAATCGGGCAGCCAAAAAGCAGCGAAGAAATTACAGGGTGGTCTCAGACGGTTGAACAAGACCTGCATAGACATCAGCGAGAGAGTGGGCATGGTCGAGGCTAGGACTGAACACTTGGAGACAGAAGCAGAGGCAACCAAACAAGTCACTGATTCCAACTCTGCTTGTCTTACAGATCTAATGATGAAAATGGAAGAAAATGAAAATAGGCAACGCCGGAACAACCTGCGCCTGCTGGGGATTCCTGAAGGAAAGGAGGGGGAAGACCCCAGACAGTTCATTGTCAAATTGCTGCAAGACTCGTTCCCAGAACACTCAGAATGGGACTGGGACCGTGAAGTACAGCGAGCACATAGGTTTCCCTTTTTTTTGAAGAAGCAATACAAGAATGGTAATGTGACTGAAGGTCAGCCCCGGGTATTCCTTGTATACTTTGGCAACTTCCTCCTGAGACAATTGGTATACGACAAGGCTCGACCCAATTAAAAAAAAGGAGCTCATGGGATTACCTTTTTTTCTAAGCCGGATTTTTGCCATCAGACTGTTGAGCGTAGATGGCACCTGCGACAGCTGATCTCTCCCTTACAACAATTAGGTGCAGAGGTATACCTTATGAACCCGGCAAGACTGAAAGTTATCCTGTATGGTACTACCAAGGTCTTTACATCAGAGATCAAAGCCAAAGAGTATCTGGAAGAGATTAAACGAAAGAAAGGACAAAAAGGGGCAAAATAACAAACGACCTAATTGGCTACTTGATGTTAATCTGACGCTATCTCCCACTCTATAGAGGGATAGAATAGAAAAGGAAAACATTGACATACATTCTGGATTGCGCATACTCTATGTGTATAACAATACTACTTTTTCCTTTTTCCCCCTAGATTAGTCTATTTTTTCTCCTTTGTTTTTTTTTTTTTTCTTCTCTCTCTCGTACCCCATGTCCTTTCCCAGAACCTGACTCCTCCTTTGATGGGGAAAGGGCGGGAAGAAGGGGACGGAAGGAACTGGGGATGACTGTAACTTTAAATGATGGATCACTTGAGTATTTTGTCTAGCATTGGCCACTTTTTCACAGATGATTGGCATGGCTGGCGGCCATGGCTCATGACTGACCTCCATCATTCAGGCTCAGCCTGATTGCTCACATAAGGGGGAGGGTGGGTGGGTGGAGGGGGGTCCTTGGGGGGTGGGGTGGGAGGGGAGGGTTGGGTTACTGCAGGCACATAGAGATACTCACTGTACACACACATACACACACCAAATTTTTTATGGAATCCAGATGACCATTCCAACACCCTTTAGATGGCTAGGTTAGATCCACTACGAATTGTCTCAGTCAATGTCTGTGGCCTGAATGATACATCAAACAGACAAAAGGTGGCTATGGGTTTGCGAACGCTTGGGGGAAATATAATATGTTTACAGGAAACCCATGTAGAACAATCCCAAAAACATCTGCTAAACACATTAGGGTTCAAAGTAGTGGGCGCCACCACACAAGGAGCTAAAACAAAGGGGGTCGGAATCTTAACCGATAGAAAATTTGCTATTAGCAACCCACGAACTAAATCAGATCCATCAGGAAGGTGGGCTATCACCCAGATTCAACTCCCTAACAACATCTCTTTTACTCTTTGCTCACTATACGGGAGCAATGCTGATGATCCCGGGGTTATTAATCAGGTCTCAAATGAATTAGCACACTGGCCCACCCCGATAGTGTTATGCGGGGATTTTAACATACACCTACCAGGTAATTGGGATGTTAACACAACCTGGAAATACAAAGGAAGGAAACCCCAAGTCTTCCAAGCCCTAACCAACCTTTTACAAACTCATGGACTGATAGATAGTTGGGCGAGCAAAAATCCTTCACTATCTGGATATACTTTTTATTCGGCTCCGCACCAAGTATTGGTTAGGCTGGACTATTTTTTTGTTTCCGCATCATTAGCTTCTAGTTTTACTATAGATATAGCACCCGGATTTATGTCCGATCATAATCCCATCATTCTTACTATAAGAGAGTTTGGGCAACCCAGAGAGGCTTCTAGATGGAGCTTTGAGAAAGCGTTATTATATGATCCAAGCTACATCAATCATATGCGAGGATGGATCCCAGAGTTCCTGGAGATTAATATTGGCTCTGCCTCCCAGATGATAGTATGGGACACTTTAAAGGCAGGGATTAGAGGTGAGACCCTTAGGTTCTCAGCTCAAAAAATAGAACAGAAAAAGCCCAGGTCAAAGATCTCCAGGAAAAATTAAGAAAAATAGAAATGAAGCTAACTCAAACAATCCATGCAGGACTAGATTGCCAGCCAGTCCAGCAAGAAGCGATCCTGGCTAGGGCGGAAATAGGGGTGGTGTTTACGGGTAAAATAGCAGCTAAGTGGGCAGCAGCAAGAGAGAAGACATATGAGTGTAGTGACAGTATTGGACATCACTTAGCTGTTAAGACGAGACAACAAATTACCTCTAATGAAATACACAAAATTAGATTGTCTTCAGGCACCGAGGTCTCCGATCCTAGCTGCATCCGACCTGAGTTCCAGGAGTTTTATGCTAAGCTATACAAGGAAGAAAACTGCTGCATGACCGAAGTTCTAGATAGAAAGATTCTTGAATATCTTAGCGAGATCGAATTGAACAAGCTTAGCTTAGAAGAAAGTGAACTATTAGACCTCACCCCCACATGGGAAGAAATCCTGGATGCCCTCAAAAGTCTTCCTGACGGAAAAGCTTCTGGCCCTGACGGCATTCCTGTCGAATTTTTTAAAATCTTTGCCAGCCAAATCAAGGTTATATTCTCAGAAGTAATTACCTCCATCTTCAGCGGCACTTTACCTCCAAGCTCTTGGTCTAGTGCCAGAATATCTATCTTTCCAAAAAAGGACAAATCTCCACTAGATATGAGCTCCTACAGACCAATAACCCTCATCAACTGCGACTCTAAAATTTTCTCCAAGGTATTAGCCTCTAGAATATCTAGAGTAGTGGAACCCCTCGTTTCAAAATGGCAACATGGTTTTATACCTAAGAAAGGGACCACTGAACATGTCCGGAGAGTTATTACTCTGTTTGATGCTGCTCAAGTCGCTGGAGATCCGATGTCATTAATACTACTCGACGCCGAAAAGGCCTTCGACCGGGTCTCTTGGCAATTTCTTTGGAGAGTAATGGACAGCATGGGATTCGGGGGTAGGTTCATGCAGGCGGCGCAGGCACTTTATCACAATCCAACCGCTAGCGTCGTTATAAATGGACATCTGACGCAGCCCTTTAAAATCTCACGAGGTACTAGGCAGGGCTGCCCCTGCTCCCCGTTACTGTTTGCGCTCTACCTAGACCCTCTTATTAAACAAATAGAGAAGAATCACAACATTTCTCCAGTAACATATTTTCAAAACAGCTGTAAAATCCTGGCCTATGCTGACGATCTCGCCATCACTACTCCAGACCCTGCCAATTCTATACAGGCCCTAGAAAGGGAGGCCCACAAATTTGGGATATTATCTGGGTACGCCCTAAATAAAAGCAAAACACAGATATTAGCAAATAATAAAATCATCTGGGCCGATGCTAGAGTGGTACTAAAGGCCAAATACCTGGGCGTACTAGTAACACCTAGACTGGAGGAAATAGTTGCAACTAATTTGGCTCCCCTTGCTGTACAGACTAAGAAGGCACTAAAACAAATAGATAATCTACACCTAACGCTGGTTGGCAGGTGCAATGTCATTAAAATAACCTATTTTCCTAAATTACTTTATTTTTTTCGCTGTATCCCTCTTGAGTTCAGCAAAAAAGATCTACTTAAATTTCAACAAATTTTTACCCAGTTCATTTGGTCATACGCTCAACCTAGACGTGCATTAAAACATCTTACGTTACCGAAAGACAGAGGGGGATGGGCTTTTCCCAACATCATCCTATATTACTGGGCGGCAGTCCTTCAATACAGCTCAGTTTTGTGAAGAGAATCCTCCTGTGGAGTTGATCCGTCTTTGCCCTCACCCTTCCGGTCCTTGTTAGGGGAACAACAATGGGGCTGTCTAGTCCGAGAAACAGCCTATGGATATTACAACCGTGTTAAATTTAAGACGCTAATGAATTCTTATAAAGTTTTTCGCCATGTCCGGAAAACGTTTGGAATGGGTAGACATAACTATTATTCCCCTATAATTAATAACAACAACCTACCTGTTATATTTAGTTCATCTTATCTATCCGAATGGCATAGAGCAGGGGTTACAAAATTAGGGGACCTTATAACAACTAGGGGAATTGAGACCTTCTCAACTTTGCAGACTAGATTCAAATTAAAAAGTCAAGACCTATTTAAATATATGGCTATTTACGATTACCTTGCCAGGAAAGTGGGAGGAGCCAACGGATTTGCCGAGGTTGAGCTTATGAACACTCTCCGGAATAACACCTCTACTCGCATTGGAAGTATATACCAATTAATAAACAAGGAAACCCCTGATGATCTAGAAACTATTGCTTCCAAATGGCACACTAAACTTGATTCCCCTCAAAGCATATTTTTCAACTCCCTGTGTTTATCACAGCAAATCCTTATTTCGGCCAAACTACAAGCACAACATTTTAAAACTATATTTTTTTTGTATATGACACCTAGCAAAATCATGAAATGGGGATCTGGGAGAGGAACATTATGCTCACGCTGCTCTGAGATAGGGGCCGACTCTATACATATATTTGCAACATGCCCAACTATTAGTTCCACCCTACTCAGAATACAGAACTTACTGAGTAAAATAACAAATCAATCAATTCTTCTGAACCCTACTACTATTCTTTTGGGAACACAATCGGACTCCTTGAGAGTAAAAGAAGAAGGGCTGATATTTGTTTCAATGGCAGTATGGAGGATATGCATTTCTTCTGGATGGTTAGACTCAGAGTCCCCCTCCTATGCACAATGGTTGGCTAGATTAGTTGCCACATACCATCTTGAAAAATCTGTATATGCTAAGAAAGGACGAAGAAAAAGGAAGATGGGTATTGAAGTTTGGGGGGCATTCTCCAAATGGATTGATCAACAAGGGCAGGTGGATATAGAGACATAGAAGGGCCACCAGAAATCCACAAAACCTTGTCTCCTTTTACCTCTTTCTCTCTTCTTTCCTTCTTCTTTTGTTTTTCTTTCTTTTTCAGACATATTCTCTTGTCACATTTTTTCCAGCTTTATCCTATTTTTTTTCCTCATCTTTGTTTATAAGTATCTGTGCCATTGGTTTGTAATGAAGATGGAAGGTGGGAGGCGGGTGGGGGGGGGGGTCATGAATTATCTTTCTTTTGTAACTTTGTTAAGACTCCGACTTTGTGAAAACCAATAAAAAAAATAAAAAAAAAGTAATGTAATGCACTGCAAATATCTGCTTTATATTACTTTGCACCAGGGAGGCATTTCCATGGGTGTTGCAGATCCAGTAAATCTGGGAAAGCACCAAAAAGATAGGCCTCCCTAGGAGAGCCGTAACGAGAAGAAATATATATTTTTTCCCTCGTTCTTTCCTCTCTCTGTGTGCTGTGTTTGTAGCACAAATAAAAAGAGGAAAAAGGCTCTCAGGATTGTTTTTGTGCAGGAAGGTACACCTTCCGGCCCAAAATAATCTTGTTAACAACACAGGCACCCTTGCACATGGTGAAAGGGTGCCTGCATTGGTGCTAGGCTGCCAAAACGGCACCAGCACAAGGGAAAAGGACAGGAATGCATTCCTGCCCTTTCCCTGGGAAGCAGGTCAGTGCAGCATTGTTACTTGCTGCGCTGCCCTGTGCCACAAAATTCATAAATATGCTCCTAATATCTGCATAGTGCCACAAGATTAATTAACTGTATCTGATACTGGTACCTACGTTACCATTTTAATGCAATAAAAACATTTTGAAATCAAAAGCAAAATTGAAGTGCTCATCAGTTTGTTAGGATATTCCCCATTAATGGGTTTTCTTCATTAAAAAGCCTATTTTTTATTCCAATTCACAAAATATTGTTTTGAAGTTGTCACTATCCCCCTAAAAGTGAGAATCCAAATCCAATTAAATGGCTCCTAAATCAGCACAGATCAAAGCGCACAATGGCACCAGGAGCAACATAACACCTAACCATCCAGGCTAGTCTTCATTCTTTCTTAAATCAACCCAAATCTGTTGACCGAATAATAGACTTCTGCAGCTTAGGATATTGTTGACTTGTTCTGAGGCATGGCCAGAGATTGGGAATCTCATTTTCCAATGTACCTCTACACCCTATGTAATGTAGTGTTATTCATTTCTTTATTTACATATATATATATTGCATCATTCTGGGTTCTGCAACTCTGCATGACTTTAGAGTTCTGACATCAGGGCACCCATTCGAATTCCTTTTTGACTTCCTGGGGAGACACTTAATAAACTGAGGGGCATATTTACATTAAAGTGGCAAAGTATGTTGTTAAGCCAAGAAGGCTAACCACACACTTCGTCACTTTAGAAATGCAGTGCTGCACCATATTTACTAGAATATGGTGCAGCCCTGCGTTTCCCCCTGCGCTGGCGCTAACTTTAGCTACATAGCGCCAAAGAAGACACCCTTGCACCATAGTGCAAGGGTGCCTGTGTTGAGGGACAGATTGTTTATGTGCAGATTGGTCCCCCTTCCTGCAAATAATCAATCTTTAAATGCTGTTTTGTAACTTCTATGTGGACAGATTAGTGCAGTACACATAGAAGATGCAAAGAAGCATTTTTTAGAATGATTGTGTGCATCAAGGGGGACCTTCCTGCACATAAACAGTAATAGGCAATTTGCTGTTTCAATGTGTGCTGCACATGGGAGTACACATGCAAACAGCAAAAATAAGGAGAAATAAAGCCTTTCCCCCTTGTTTCGCCATGTTAAGACCAGGTTTTCCCTGGTGTTAATGTTGGCCCTGCCTACAATTTACGTTGCCCTTCTAAATAGGGGTCAGCGTCAAAATCAATGGGTGTTGCGGTCGAACACCCACCGCAACACCCATTGCCTACTCCTTTCACACTAAGTACAGCGGAAAAGGGTGCATTATTTACAAGGCAGCGTTAAGTGTCTTAACGCTACTTTGTAAATAAGGCAAGGCCCCTATCGCCATCGCAGCATCAGGTGGTGATAGGGGTTTGTAAATATACCCTTGAGATTGTATCTCCTCGTGTGTTAACAGTGATCATACGTTTACCTCCCCGTAATGGGAATTAACCTGTTGGATCTGGAATTACCGTTAAGTCAGGTTTCTCCGCTTCCAGGGAGCCTAATACTCATATTCATGACCTGCTCTGAAAAGTGGTAAATACTTGTGGGCAGGTGGTGGCATGAGTTGAGGGGGTTTGGGTGGGTGTGGGTTGGGTTGTTGGGGGTGTGAAGGGAGCAAGAGAGAGGTGGGAGTGTTTTCAAATCTCTGGGGGAGCACTCTCTGCATCCTCGGTGAACCTGGAATTAGTGGGCGGAGGATGGGCTGTGTCTTTGTCCTTTTCTTGCCCATCTCCACCTGTGGTTTTACCAGGTGCTAATTCCCACCTTGTAAAAATAGATCAAGCAAGACCAACATCAATAATTCCAGAACTGGGAACACCGGTCCATTCACATTTGCCCAGATAAATATATGTCTCCCAGGAATATCACTCTGGTTAATTTAACTAGGACTGGGCAAACTATTCTTTTTCACCATTCCGAGGTGCGGAAACTCATAATCTGTGTTTTCTTTTCACATAAATACCACCATGCTCACCTTGTCAAGCTGTGCAGAGAACCACTCTCTCCTCAGCGCGCTCACTGTGGCACTCACAACAAAACTCAGAATTCGGATTTGTTTGCCAATTATAATGAGGGCCGTAGAATATTCTAGTTACAGTTTCCAGGCCACATGAGAAAATCTGGTACATAATATTGATCCCAAAAAGTACATCTGAAAGTCTAGCCCTGCTTCTTTTTCACTGAACTTGATTGTTAAACGTCTCCAGCCACTAAAAAAAATATAACCACTAGAGCTTCTGGCCTTTTTCCACAACAAGTGGGTTATTATTATTTTTTCAACTTGTTAGTGCAAGGAGAATCTCCAAAAATAAGATAGCGTTCATTCAGCACTGCACCCTGTGCAGGTTATGCTGACCTTCAGACTGAAAGAACAAACATTAGTCTTCAGTATCACCGGGTGTAGGAGGGACTCAGTCGGACTGCCAGTCTTTTATAAGATGCATTTGTGGGCCTGCAGCACATTAGTCATGTTAAGGATGACTAACGTTTTGATTTTAAACTTTATTAATCTTTTCAATATACGGATGTCACATCAATTAAAAGTAGACAATATATATTTGTTTTAAAACATTTTGAAATTGCACATCATGTGACTATCTTGTAAATCAGATTTCTAACCCATGGCCAACATTTTAATTATTTCATCTTTTTTGTTGGATCTTTATCATAATATGATTACATTGGGAATCATAATGATATACGTACAAGAAGAAATGGAGAATTAAGACTTTTTGAAGTCATCTTTTAAATCTCACAAAAGTAAAGTAGCTGTGGTTACCCTTTAAATGTCACGGAATTTTTCAGTTAAAAGCTTATTTTGGGGTAATTTTTAGTCTTTAAGCTGTTGGAAATTATAGGTGAGTAAGTGATACCATGGATGGGAAATATTCTATTTTAAATTCACCAAAACCATTCCCCATTCCATTGCACTGTAGGTAGCTACACCTTTCTCCATTTGTCCTTCTAACGTGTAAAGTAATCTTCACATGGTGGAATATGGGGCCATATTATCAAGAAAGGGTGATACATTATTGCTGCTTTTATCAGCAGGAAACTGCCGCAAAAGCGGCGATAATGGGCTTGATAATATGCCCTTGTGAATTCCCAAAGAAACCCAGGTTCTGGTGTTAACCTGGGCTTCAATGGGAATTCACAAGGGCATATTATCAAGCCCATAATCGCTGCTTTAGTGGCAGTTTCCTGCCGATAAAAGTGGCGATAATGTATCACCCTTTCTTGATAATATGGCCCCTGATTCTTTGTTCTCGTTAAGTAATTGCAAACATTTGAGTTGGTTTCCCTGCATTCAGACATTAATGTTGGTTTCTTCAAAGTTGATCAATGATGATAGCAGTCTTAATTCCAAACCAAAGACCTGTGTGTGGAGATTGGGTGAAAGGTGCTAGTACACTACAGAATGTCGCTGATGGTAAGAAAGGGAAGCTGTTATCATAGGGTACAAATAGGGGTGCTCTCTCTCCAGGGTGCTGAAGGCGGCTGAGGAATCATGCTCACCTGCAATGGAATGAGTGGAAACATCAAATTGTGATAAAGGTGGGGGTATCAGAGTGTCAAAGCGAGATGCAAAGCATGAGGATGGGAGACATCAGACCATGAAGTTACTGCAGGTGACCCAAGGTGTACATTGGGAGATGGGACAAAGTGTAAGAGTCTGACAAGAGACATCAGTATGAAGAGAACCAGAGGAATGTATGGCTCACCGATTAGAGTGGCGGACCCTGAGGCAGCGGTCTCGCCCGGGACCAGGGTTCAATTCCCGACGCGGCAGGGTCTTGGGCTCAATGTCCACGGACTCGATAATTCTCGCCTAGGTGCCTACTCTAATCATGGGTCCCACTCTGCAACTCTGGGCAATAGCTTGCTTAATCTCCACAACGGCCCCGAAAGCACTAGGATGCCTGGCCTCACCTTGGAGGTGCCCAGTAAGGGGACATCTCACAGGGAAAGCCAGGAAGGGTTCCACAGCGGTATACAGCGCCAAGATACCTTTCAGGTGATAGTGCGCTTTCCAAGTATACACACATTTACATGTATGGGCCTGGCCAGGGTTCAACAGCGGTATAAGCATTGCAGTGTGATGCAAGAGGGGTGGGAAAAAAACGAATTAGAATGTTGCTGAGGATACAAACGATATGCATCAGAGGAGTGATGCAAAGTTTCAAACTATTGCTGTATTTCTACGTGCAGTTTATTGAGACAGCAAAAGGGAGTACATACTTGGCATAATTAATAGTGATTAATATAATGCAGCACAAAAAAGAGAAGCCAAAAGCCATGCTTGTGTGTTATATTGATGTCTTACATAATGTGTGCACCCAGTTTACATCACCACAGGTTAGATTGCAATTATTGATTTACTATTTTAATGGCTCTGCCCAAGGTTTTCAGAATTCTGCAGACTTGTCTTGGGGACGGTGACTGGGCTTCAGGCCGGGGTGGTAGAGAGATAAGTAGATCCGTCACTGCTGCTGTGAGCAGCACCCATTGTGTGTCAACAACTGCTTGCATTCAGTGCCAAGACCCTGCTTTGTGAAGTGCCCCTCACGAAACCTGAAACCAGGCTGAACACCGGCATCCTAAATCTCAAAGGTAACTTACACTTTTGAGTAGGTTTACTATTTTATGATTATTCACAAAATTCAAGTGTAGGTTACTACTACACTTTATCATAGACTCTACAGTAGGGAAGGAGATGTCTACATGGTAAAGAGAAAAGTAAAAAATTATTTAACTCAGAAATAAATATAAAAAATATTTTTCATGTTAAATAATAATGTTAATTTATTTTATACATTTATTAAATAGAGAATACATTTAAGAAAGATGCTATAAAATTCAGCACGTTCAGCTTAATTTTGAAATAAATCTTTGATGAAAATATATTACATTAAATGTAAATTATTTTTCTGAGATTACATTCAGAAATAAATTCCCACCTCAAGAAAAAATATACAGATATATTAAGAGTGATGAATAGAATCAATTAAAATTAATTTAGATATTAACTATTTGAAATAATTTAATGTAATTTAATAATATTTTCCATGGGGTTATATTTTAATTCCCCACATCCTTTTTAAAACAATTCTTTATTGAAGTTTTTTACAGTTTAATCCCGCCCACCCCCCCCCCAAAATAAAATACTCCCCCCCCATACAGGCACCATTAGATACTAGGCGCGTTCGTCCTCTTCATGTTAACCCAAACAAGATTATTTTCAATAAGGCAAATAAATCAAGAGACAGTAAACACAACGAGAAGAAAAGAGGGGAAAAAAAGAAAAGAAAACGAGCACAAGTAAAAAGAAAAACATTTCTATTACAATAATTAAACAGCATTACACTTCCGGTCTCCCTATCCACTGTGTGAGAGGATGTCATATTTCTAATCCTTTTTTTTCCCTCTTTAAACCTTTCTGGCTATATATGGCTATTTCCAGGCTATATGTGGCTAAAAGTTGTGCCCGCCATTGCTGCAATGTAGGTGGATACGGGTCTAACCAAGCAGATGTCAAACATATTCTAAGTACAGCCATTGAGATAAACAGCAGTCCCTGTAGGTTAGCAGGTCTAGCATTCCTATCTGCCCCTAGTATTATTTCAGCTGTAGTGATCTCAATGTTGTTCTCAAAGATTCCAGATAGAAACGTAGAAATTTCTCGTCTGATAGTACTTAGGGTTTGGCATGTGGCCAGCAGATGTATCAGATCTGCGTCGGACATTGCACATCGAGGACATAATGTGCCTTTGCCAGTGCTCCATTTAGATATCCTATCTGGGGTATAGTATAGTTGAAAGAATGTCTTGTAAAATTGGGCTTGTAGTTTGGTTGACATTAATGAGGAATTTGATATTTCTAGTGCTTTTGGTGTTAGAGTCTCTGATATGTTAAGTTTGTTTTGCCAGTTAAGAATGTGTTTGTCTAAATCATCTGGATGACTTGCAACTAGATCCTTATATATTTCACCAATTTTAACCCTGTCCATTTGCACCACTGTTTCAATAGCTAGAGTTTCCTCCATGGCCACGCTGCCACCCCCCTTTTTTAAGATAAAATCCCTAACTTGTAGATATTTATAAAAATCACAAAATTCTAACCCAAATTTAGTTTTTAAGGAATCGAATGAGCATAAGCCCGTAGAATCATACAGCGAGCGGAATTGTGAAATTCCCAATCTGACACATCGCATCATACAAGGATCAGTAAAAATCTCCGGAAGAATAGTATTTCTATATAGAGTAGTATAATAGGAGAACCAAGCCCCAAGAGTTTTCGCACGTGGTTCCAGACGATATATATACCTTTAAGTGTTTTAAAACACACTTTTTTAAAATGACAGTCATATGTTAACCTCCACAAATGATTACTTGTCTCATTGCCAAGAATGAGTTCCGGTGGGGTTGGGACTGACCAATCTGGATTAGACTCTTGCTTGGGGGTTAAAAACGCTCTACTATATTTAAGAATAGTAGCACACGAATACATTTTAAAGTTGGGCAACGCCAGACCACCTCTTTCCCTTGGTAGGGTAATGAATCTTTGGGCTCTACGTGTTCTTCCATATCCCCAGATAAAACGAATAAAGATGTTATCTATAGCTTTAAATATCGATGGGTCAAAGTTTAAACAAATTGTGCGAAAAAGGACAAAAATTAAGGGAAACATAACATTTTAATAAGGTTACATCTTCCTATAATCGTTAGATGTAGGTTATGCAAACTGTTTAAACTTTTTCCTGACTGTTTTAAGAGTGGATTCAAGTTAAGGCTCACTAAATTATTTAAATTTGAGGTAATATTGACGCCGAGATATAGGGCATTATCTACAACTCTTTCGTCCGAGTAGTTGATTTGACTTTTGATTATAATCTGGGTTTTGGTTTGGTATAATTTATACCCTGATATCTTACCAAACTTTTTCCCTTCTTCTTCTATTAACTTAATTGCCTCCCTTGGATCAGCTGTAACAATTGCAATATCGTCTGCAAAAGCCAAGGACTTAGTTTCACCATTGGTGGTCTTCATGGGTAGTATAAATTGGTTTGTTTCTAGCCTCAAAATAAATGGATCTATAAAAATAGCAAACAGTAGAGGGGAGCAAGGGCAGCCCTGCCTTGTACCTCTAGTCACTTTGATGGTATCTGATATGTCCCCATTGACCATGACCACTGCTTCAGCAGTGGCATACATCGCCCAAACAGCTTTGATAAAATGGTCCCCAATCCCACTTTTTGACATGGCTGTCCATAGATACTGCCAGGAGACCCTATCGAATGCTTTTTCTGCATCTAACAGTATCAGGACCATAGGGTCTCCTGCTACTTCTGCCATGTCAAAAAGCGTGATCACCCTCTGAATATGGTCGGTGGTTGATCTCGCTGGGACAAATCCATGTTGCCTAACAGATATAATTTTGTGAATTAATGGTGAGAGTATACTAGTTAATAGTTTAGAATATATTTTTGAATCATTGTTTATTAATGTAATTGGGCGATATGCACCTAGTTCTGTAGGGTCTTTTTTTGGGGGGGGGGAAACAATAATTTTTGCCTGGGCCCAAGATGTCGGAGGGCGTCCACCCTGAAAAACATGAATCATTAAATTAGTTAGGATGTCTTTCAGTGTAGTGCTAAATTTGGCATACAATTCCACGGGAAGTCCATCTAGGCCTGTTGCTTTGCCCAAAGGAAGGCTGTTTATCGAGAGTAGAATTGCTACCCAATCCGGAGTATCTGAGAGAATATCTTGATCTGATTGAGATAAGCGGGGCCATGTAACTAGATCTAAATATTCATCAATTTTAACCTGGCTATTACCTATCTCGGTATAAAGATCTGAGTAATACCGCTTGAAAGCTTCCCTGATTTCTTTGGGGTCGTGGGTTAATCCAAGGATTGGGTCTCTAATTGCTTTAATCGTGTTTTCTGAGTTCTGCTGTCTTGTGCGGATAGCCAGTTGATGACCCACCCGCTCACTCAATTCGTAAGTTTTCTCCTTATTCATTGTAGCCTTACCGATTTCTTTGGTTGTAAATATTTCAGATATTAGATTCCTTCCTGTAGCTACCTCCCTTACAGCCCTTTCTACATTGTTTCCACCTTGCACAGCTCTAACTAGGTCTTCTTCCTTTCTTGCTAAATTTCCTTGTAGATTTATTAACTTTTGTTTTTCCTCTTTATTATTGTTTATTGAAAATCTAAGAGTTTCACCCCTTATACCTGCTTTCAGTGCATCCCAGACCACCTCCAATGGGGCACTACTCATATTAAACTTAAAAAATTCTGGGATCCAATTCTCAATATGTATACGGTATTTTTCGCTAAGCAATAATGCTCTTTCGAAGGTCCAAATCCTATGATCAGATTGTATCGTTCCCATATCCATGTTTATAATTAGATGATTGTGGTCGGAAAGAACCCTAGGTAGCTGCTCTATAGAGCAGCTAGAAGCAATGGTATGTGATACAAATATATAGTCCAGTCTGACTAGTTTTTGATGGGGGTGGGAAAAAAAAGTGTAGCCAGGGTTGTATGGGTACTTCATCTCCCAACAATCTCCTAACCCGTGGGTATAACAAATTGCTTCCAGGGCTTTAAAAGTTTTTGGTTTCCTTCCTTGATAATTGAAGTTATGACCAGAAAGCCAGTTTGATGGAAGGTTAAGATTAAAATCGCTGCACACAATCATGGGTATCGACCAATGTGCTAGTTCATTAGATAAAAACAGCAATAATTCCGGATCGTCGGTAACACACCCTTACACTGAGCAAATCGTGAATTTTTTCCCCATAGCACATTTGCCCTCTGTAATTGCCCATCTGCCACATGGGTCTGCAGCAGATCTTGTGAAACGGAATCCACCCCCACGTGCCAAAATGGCCACCCCACGTGTTTTGTTCGCCTGTGTTGTAGCGACAACTAATCTATATCCCAGATTTTTCATTAGGTGTCTTTGGGACCCCTCGACATGGGTCTCCTGGATACAAACAATATCCACCCCAATTGATTGGAGACCAATCGCTATTTTTTGTCTTTTTTTGAGATCATTAAGCCCGCATATGTTGATAGTCAAAATTTTTAGTTTAGCCATTAGATGTAAAAAAAAGTTTTGTATATTTTGGAACATGCTCTTTTTAATCATGCGAAGTACCCGTTTTTCTTTCTTACTTATACGCAAAGTCATAAATTCTGACCTGCTTTTTTGCCTGTATTGTTGCCCCCTCCCCCTAAAACCCCTCTGCTACCACCCCACCCCCCCCTCCACCATCTAGTGAGGCTACCTGGTTCCCAAGAAACCAGGTTGTGGGCATCATGTGATCAGTAGGCAGCTGGCATCTCCACATCCTAACCCCTGTGGCTATTGGGAGTGGAGTTATAGTTATTCTTGGGCAATACATTTTCTTAATTCCCTACTTCCATTATTTCCTATGGGAGGGTGTTTCAGTACCAATGGTTGACTATGTGTGGTGCAGGACTTAATATAGTTTTTTTGTGCTAACTTACTAATGTGATTTGTAAATAATTAAAAAGAAGTACATTTTCCTTAAAAGTGTAAATTAGTCAAAAGCATAAGCTATCTTTGTGAATCAGACCACAGGCTTTTACTAAGCCTGGGCAGAATTTCAATTACGCCGAAGTAATTGGAGTAATTTCGGCAATTCCGTGTTAGTCTTTGGTGCAGAATTACTGATAATAACACAATTACACCTCCTCATGTGATTAAGAATAATTTGGGGGGAGGGGATGGGTGTAATTCTACTGCAAGAACCCATTTTTCTATTTGTGTTCTGTTTAGCGCAAAATGCATCTCTGCATCCATTTTGGATGCCTGGGTGCATTTTGCGTTAAAGAAATAGAGCTACCTTTTCAGGAGTGAGCTGGAGGGGCAATCTGTTGTGTCTTACTGTGTGTACTTTCTTCTCCATTAGCTGTTTGATTGATTCTTTGCAATGTCATCTGGATGTTCGGGCGGGGAGAATGTTTGGTGGCTAAGGCAGGTGACAGAGACTGAGGAGTGTGAAGATATATTTGGTGTTGCTCTTGAACTGAAACTTAATAAACTGCCTGCTTAACAAAAAAAGACTTGGATTTCTGTTTCATTTCTGTAGAAGACACAGCCAAATCCTACTCCAAGTGCATATTTTGCTGGCCTGTGTAGTTGCTCGCTATTCACACTCTTTTGAATTTTGAGATATTTCTTAGTGCAACATGTATCCAGCCAGTCACTGGGTGTGCAGGAGTATTTTTGCACTGAGAAAATAGTGCTAAATGCAGAATTACTCGTATTGTGTAATTCTGCAGAATCTTGTAGAATTTTTGGGCATTTCTGCATAATTACACTACTCAGAAGTACATGAGTTATGCCCACCCCTAGTTTTTACTTCTGCGCCCTGCACTGATTCTTCTGATGGACAAATATGAATGGATGCACTTGCATTACGACAATCGGTGGGCATGTGACTGCAGTGCAACATTTTAAGCCATGTTTCTGCACCCCAAGCAAAATATCAGCAACAGTTTCAGGGACTGTAACTTTTTTCTCTATAGAGCATTGCATAGTGCAGGAATTTTCAGAATTCATGAGAAGAATTAGCTAAACAGAGACTTAAAATGGTATGGGAACTGGATCTTCTCAACGTACCAATGGTTTTGTGGCTTTGTTGCAGGGATTCTGCACATACAAAGAACTATGCACAGGAAAATGGGACCTCAGTGCATAGGGGCTATGCCTTCCTATCACCTCAGCACCCACAATCCTAGGACCGACTAGCTATAGTGTCTCACTTGCTCTCCTCTACAATCATGAAGATGTAGATGATAAGACATCCCAAAACACAACACTGACGGATCTCTCAGGAATCGTGGAAACAAGACACACCCTGAAATGAATGAAATTAAATGAAATGAAAGGGAATCTTATACCGCGCAACTTAGCCCAAGGGCATCAAGGCGCCCAACAGAGTTCACTCACTCATACATGTCCACAATAAGAATTGACTGAGACACAAATATAGTTTAAAATGTTTATTTCAACTATCGTGCTCTATAACGCAGCATACAGACCGCAACTAACAGCAAAATTTACAAATCTAACACTGTTAGCATTGCAGCAAGGCCATATATCATGAAGGGAGATGTCATTTTATAAAGATTGTGGAAGGACTATAAGGCCTAACAACCCTCCCCTTGGCAAAAAGAAGTATTATTATAAAATAGAAGATGTCTGGGCTTTGTCAGCAGACCCCATACCTTAGTGCCTAGATGGAATATCTACATCATAGAAACTGCATGGCTCTTCTCCGTGGAAAGATCCCTCTCCAAATGTGTGTTAACCAAACATGCATTCCCATAATATCAAAGCACGAGTTTCCAGCAGCAACAGCTGTGTTAGCATGTTTTGTCTGGGTGCTAGGGACTGAACAGAACAGAAGAACGAAGGGCATTGTTTATCGACCTTGCTCACAGTGTTCAGGCTAAACTCCAGGATCAGGCAGTGAACGTACAAAGCCTACGGTTCTCATGTGAAATGCATGAGCGAGTCTTGAAAAAATAAAGTCATGTAGTAACATGTGCATGAGACAGCTTCTATCAACCTTTCTTAGGAGTTCAGTATCTCTTTTTGAAGATGCTGGTCTACTGAATGTAGCTGTGGAACATTCGAGCAATAGACATCAACACCAACAATTCCTTAGACTGTATGTTAGTGTTAGAACTGGGGGTCTCAAGCTGGCAGAGGTAGGTACCACTGTCCAAATGGGGACCCTTGCTTCTAGTCAGGGTAAGGAGGATACACTCTTTGGATAACCCCTGCTCACCCCCTTGGTAGCTTGGCACGAGCAGTCAAGGCTTATCAAAGGCAATGTGTAAAGTATTTGTACCAACAATCACAGTAACACAGTGAAAACACCACAAACTTACTCCACAACAGTTTAGAAAAATAAAGGTATTTAATCTAAACTACACAAGACCAGTACGACAAAAATCCAACATACTCAGTTCAAGAATATGGTTTCAAAAGTGTTCTTAAGGTTGCGATAAAATAACTCACAGTTGCGTGAAAAGTTCACAGTTGCGTCACGTTGAGCCAACAGTACCTTTAAATGTGACAAAGTTCCAAAACAGAAACTGGTGTGGTGGAAAACAAGCGATGCGTCACTCCTGAGACCTTGGGGAGGCGATGCGACAGCTCCGCTGGATGTAGCGGGCGTGATGCGGTGACTCCGGTCTGTATGGGGGGAGATGTGATGCCTTGTATGGTTTCCGGTGCAATGGTTCCGTAGTGAAAGAAGCTTGCAAAGGCACGATGCGATGATCTTTGGAGTTGCGACGATCTCTGGGGCGACGATGCGCGGACCAGCCGTGATCCGCCTCTCGTAGCTCCTCGATGCGATGCCTCTGCGACAACACTCGCAGCCACGTGATGCGGTCGGCAAGCAAGCGTGTGACGATCTCACCCAGCGACGACAGGCTCTGCGATGACACTCGCAGCAATGGTAATCTTCCCGCACCGGTCTAGTGCGTCCCGCAAACAACAGGCGCTGCGACGATCTCGGCCTTCGTAGCGGCGGGAACTTCCTCGCACTATCGGGGATGTATCCCGCAAGCAAGTGATGCGACAAAACTTGCAGAAAGTCTTTAAACGCTTGGTTTCCAGCTTCCCAACACAGGTACAACTTCCAGAGGCACCACAAGTGGCCCAAGCACTCTAGGAAGGACAGAACTCTCTCAGCAGAGTTCAGGGAAGCTGAGGGTGAAGTCCTTTTGTTCCTGAGACTTCTTAACAGGGAGCCAGCTCTTCTCAGGCCCTCAGAGATTCCTTCAGGCAAGGGGACACAGCATCAAAAGCAAAGTCCCTACCCTCTCCTTGGCAGCAAAGCAACAGCAGGTCAGTCCAGCAGAGCAACAGCACGACAGTCTTCCTTCTTCAGTTTCAGCTTTCTCCTTGGCAGAGGTTCCTTCTTGAATCCAGGATGATCTAATCTTCTGTAGTCAGGGGTCCTGTACTTATACCCCTAAAAGTCTTTGATCCCTTTGTGCAGGAGGGCTCTGAGCCCGGTCTGAACCAGTTCTGGGTGTTCCTTGAGCACTTTGTTTTCCTGGCCTCTCCTTTCCTTTCAGAGAGAGGGGCAGGGTCGTCAGCCTCCCAGCAGGAGGTGGAGCCAGCATTGTGGAAGGAAGGCACAGCCCTATTCAGGCCCAGGTGCTACCCCCTCCCACTACTCTAGATGCAGATGGAGCTATTCAGCCCAGGGATGGCCCACTCAGACTCTGGGAGCCACCCAGCCCCTGTCACTCACAAACTAGACAGTCAATTCACAAACAGGCCAAGGCACACAGAAAGGTCAGACAAGAGAACAGCAACTTTCTAAAAGTGCTGTTCTCAAACAGGATTTAAAAACAACCTTTCCTAAAAGATGTGTTATTAAATTCTGAGCACAGGGATACCAGATTTGTATGTACTATCTTGCTCCTACGGGAATATATGCTGGTAGCCACTGGAGCCAGCATTCCCCATGATAGCCTATGGGGCAAGATAGCCTTACAATAGTGAAAAACGGAAATGGCTGTAATTCACTACCAGAGCATGTCACCTGCACCAGTACATGCTCTACTTTTCACATATTCTGCACCCTGCCCAAGGGGGTACCTTGGGCCTTCCATAGGGGTGACCAATGTGTACTGAAAGGGAAGGGTTAGGCCTGGCCAGTGGGGACACTGACCTGGAGGACATGGCAGTACACAGACTGCACATAGGCACTGCGGTGGAAGGCCTGAGACATCATTTTAGGGCTACTCATGTGGGCGGCACAATCAGTGCTGCAGGCCCACAAGTAGCATTTGTTAGTTATCACCAGCCCTGGCACACTCAGTGCACTTTACTAGGGACTTCTTGGTGACACAAATATGGCAATCATGGATAACCAATCACAATAACAATTTACACAGAGAGCATATGCACTTTAGCACTGATCAGCAGTGGTAAAGTGCCCAGAACCCTATTGCCAACAACTACAGGTCAGGAAAAAGAAGGGAGGAAGAAGCAAAAGGTTTGGGGTAACCCTGCAAAAAGGGCCATTTCCAACACAACCCCCTTCCAGCCTAAGGCCAGGGTAGACCAAACGATACCTCAATGGGATTCCCTGCTTAAGGCGATAGAACATGGAAACTGGCCCAAACAGCAGGGCACTATTCCTGTTCTACGCCGTCCTGAACCCAGTTGGATCACTCTATCCATACTCTCAAGGTCCACCACGCCAATCCATGTGGAACCTTTCTCCTCACCTGTGGACACCATCTGTGCGGCACCTAAACTTGACTTGCTCACAGGTGTGTCCCAACAGACAGATAGCAAGCCACAGTGGCCACCAACAGTGGTCAGGGATGAGACCCAGGCCTTATGCCTCTCGTGGTTCTAAAACCTCTGTGGCATCAGAGGGTGGGGGCAGTAGCCCCAGGTGCTTGGCACCTTTTGTCCACTCTCCCTCCTGTCTGGTCAGGTCTGACATCCTGGCACTGGACCACCAGTCCCGAACCTGTATCCGGCCGCTGGACAGGAGGCTGAGGTGGGCGTCCCCACACCCGGTCCTCCTCTTCCTTGGGGCTCTGTACCCTCCCACCTGGAGCGGTACCCCCTTCTAGAATAGTCAGGGCACCTGTGGCAGGTGTCCGGCACCATTGATCCACCAGTTCAGGGGTTCTATCCTGCAACTGGTATTCCAGGTCAGGGAGGACAGGACACCCCGGGCCTGGCCCTCAAACCTAGGCTCCAAAGCCTCCAGGTCAGACAACACCTGAACCTGGCTTCCCAACTTAGGGACCAACCCCTGAGGTTGAACACTTGCCCGGCACACCAGGACCTCACTCACTGATGTGCCCACACTGGTACACAGTACCCACCTGGCCAACACAACGGTGTAGCCCAGTCCACCCCCCGGGTGAGACTTCAGCCCTCCTTGCAGGGGCAGCCCTGTCCACCAGGACAACCAGCCACAGTGGCCACCTACAGCTATCAGTGATGAGAGCCAGGCCACATGCCTGTAAGGCCTCTCTAACCTCTGTGGCGTCAGAGAGTGGGGGCAGTAGCCCCAGGTGCCTGGCATCTCTCCTCCACTCTCCCTCTAGCCAAGTCAGGTAGGGCATCCTGACACTGGCTCGCCAGCCCAGGGTCTGTACCCTCAGGATGACTAGGGGTCACGGGCGAGGCTCTCCTCTCCCTACCCCGCCGTCTGGGTTCCTGCACTCTCCTCCCAGGAGAGGCGCCCTCAGAACACAAGTTTCCTACCAGTTCAGGACCTCTCTCCAGCAACTGGTCTCCCAACCTAGGGTTTAAACCCTCAGAGTGCACCGTGGTCAGCGGCGAGGGCTCCCTCCCTCTGTACACTCTTAAAGAGCGCTGCACCCTCCCTACTGGAGGGGTACACCTGGAAGCCAAACTGGTCAGGACACTAGTTACAGATTTCTTTCCCTCCAAGTCAGGCAGATCCTGAACCTGGTCTATCAACCCAGGGACCAATACCTGTGGTTGGGCACTTGCCTGACATGCCAGGACTTCTGGGAACTCACACAGTACCCCCCTGAGGGTGACACATGACTCATGTGTCCCGTGACAGTATTCCTGGCGCAAATCTCCCGACCCCTGTCCACCTGACAGTGCGTGAAGATCCCCCAGGACAGAAGTGGTGTCACCATGGTCACTCCTGGGAGACTCAGCCCTTCTGGCTGGCCCCTGACCCACTGGTGCTCCCACTGGGGGCTCCTTCCCCCTCTCATCCTTCAGTCTGGACTTCTGCACCCTCCCAACTGGAGTGGCACTGCCAGACACCAGAACTGATGGAGGCCTGGTTACAGGTACTCCCCGTTCAACAGACACTAGTAGATCCTCTTCAAATGGCCTACTAGCACCTTCTAGGCCCCCAACCTGGTGTTCCCTTAAAGAACTCTCCAGGCCCTGAGACCGGGTTTCGGGCACCGTGAGACACACGGTCCCACACTCTCTCCTTTTCCACGAGACCGGACATGAGCCCCTACACCCCTCCCACTACACTGGGACCTAACTGGACTACACTGAACTTCTTCCACCTCACAGGTCTGGAAGATATCTGTGCCACTTCTTTTTGGATCACTCCCCAATGCCTCTGCAGACTCTCTGGAATCCACCAGGAGGTCTACCTCCAACGCAAGCTCTCTGGGATCAGAGAACTCACACTCCACTGGGTGTTGGCATAGCTCTGGAAAACAGGGACTTAAAATTTACTCTCCAACAAATGAATCACACATCCCCCTATAGTTGTTAACCAAGCTACCCTTTGCCTCACCCTCCAGTGCCTCACACAAGTACCCCACACCACTCTCCTGAGACTGGCAAGACAGTGTACTACTGTCTCTGTCACACAACCCACACTCTTCTGGCTGGTCTTCACGCTCACACACCAAGGTTTCTACCATGGGGGAACCCCTCTCTCTGCACCTCTCATCTAGAGTCAGTAAAGTGTCCCTCCCACCACTAGGATGGTCCCCTATGCCAGTCTCCTAATCTACTTCAGGAACACTGCACTCCACTGGAACTACATCATAAACCTGAACCCACCGGGTGTAGGTCAACCCCCTCCCTCAAGTCAGGCGCCACATCTCTGGGTGTTTGTACCTTTCTCTCAGCACTGGAAACTATAATCTTGCTGTCACCATCTGTGCTGGACTTCACCTCCAACTCAGCAAAGCTCACCTCTTGAGCTGCCCATGTTTCTTCTTCAGCTGAGACATTCATGGCCTCAAGCCTCTCGAGCTCCAAACCAAGCTCCCTCATTCTCAATTCATGGGCCAAGGTCAATTTCAATTCCTCCAGGGCAAGGGCGTTCTTGCTCTCCTCCGCCGCCCTTTCCCTCTCCATTTGCTTCAGCTCCAATTCAAGCCTCAACATTTCTAAATTATGATCTCAAGCCCTTTGGTTTTCCTCCAACTCCTCTGGGGAAAAACCTTCAGTTGAATGGTTGCTGCCAGCCCTGGAGGCTGATCTGGACACAGGCAGATCCTGTGACTTGAAACCATCGCTTTCTGTATCTTCCTCCATTTCTGCATCATCTGTCTCCCCAGCCTCTTTGGTCTCCCACAAGGCCCTTAAGGCCCTCCGTAGCTCCACCTTCCTGGAGCTGTTCTCAATAGGACATCCAAAGCTCTTGCAGAACTGCCTGAGTTGACCTACATTGTAATCACTTAACATTTCAATATCAAACTCCAGTTCTGCAACCTCACTTGCTAGTTTACCATTCAGAGACATAATGCTTGGATTCTTTCAGGCTTACGATCAAAAATAGAACCAAAACAAAAAACTCAACCGTAGTATGCGGTGGCATAGTGGTCTGCACTCACTAGTGATGTACACCAATCACTGTGGGTCTAGTACAAATACAAGTTCAAATCCCACCTCTGACCAACAATGTTAGAACTGGGGGTGTCTAGTTGGCAGAGGTAGGTACCACTGTCCAAATAGGGACCCTTCCTTCTAGTCAGGGTAAGGAGGATATACTCTTTAGATAACCCCTGCTCACCCCCTTGGTAGCTTGGCACGAGCAGTCAAGTCTTATCAAAGGCAATGTGTAAAGTATTTGTACCAACACTCACAGTAACACAGTGAAAACACCACAAACTGACTCCACAACAGTTTAGAAAAATAAAGGTATTTAATCTAAACTACACAAGACCAAAACAACAAAAATCCAACATACACAGTGCAAGAATATGGTTTCAAAAGTGTTCTTAAGGTTGCGATAAAATAATCCACAGTTGCGTGAAAAGTTCACAGTTGTGTCACGTTGAGCCAACAGTACCTTTAAATGCGACAAAGTTCCAAAACAGAAACTGGTGTGGTGGAAAACAAGAGATGCGTCATTCCTGAGACCTTGGGGAGGCGATGCGACAGCTCCGCTGGATGTAGCGGGCGTGATGCGGTGACTCCGGTCTGTAGTGAAAGAAGCTTGCAAAGGCACGATGCGATGATCTTTGAAGTTTCAACGATCTCCGGGGCGACAATGCGCGGACCAGCGGTGATCTTTCTCTCGCAGCTCCTCGATGCGATGGCTCTGCGACGACACTCTCAGCGACATGATGCGGTCCGCAAGCAAGCGATGCGATGATCTCACCCGGCGACGACAGGCCCTGCGACGACACTCGAAGCGATGGTAATCTTCCCGCACCGGTCTGGTGCGTCCCGCAAACAAAGAATGGGACGACTCTGGCAGCGGCAACAGGCGCTGCGACGATCTCTGCCTTCGTAGCGGCGGGAATTTGCTCCCACTGTCGGGGATGTGTTCCGCAAGCAAGTGATGCGACAAAACTTGCAGAAAGTCTTTAAAAGCTTGGTTTCCAGCTTCCCAACACAAGTACAACTTCCAGAGGCACCACAAGTGGCCCAAGCACTCTAGGAAGGACAGAACTCTCTCAGCAGAGTTCAGGGAAGCTGGGGGCGAAGTCCTTTTGTTCCTGAGACTTCTTAACAGGGAGCCAGCTCTTCTCAGGCCCTCAGAGATTCCTTCAAGCAAGGGGACACATCATCAAAAGCAAAGTCCTTACCCTCTCCTTGGCAGCAAAGCAACAGCAGGTCAGTCCAGCAGAGCAACAGCAGAACAGTCTTCCTTCTTTAGTTTCAGCTTTATCCTTGGCAGAGGTTCCTTCTTGATTCCAGGATGATCTAATCTTCTGTAGTCAGGGGTCCTGTACTTATACCCCTAAAAGTATTTGATCCCTTTGTGCAGGAGGACTCTGAGCCCGGTCTGAACCAGTTCTGGGCGTTCCTTGAGCACTTTTTTTTCCTGGCCTCTCCTTTCCTTTCAGAGAGAGGGGCAGGGTCGTCAGCCTCCCAGCAAGAGGTGGAGCCAGCATTGTGGAAGGCAGGCACAGCCCTATTGAGGCCCAGGTGCTACCCCCTCCCACTACTCTAGATGCAGATGGAGCTATTCAGCCCAGGGATGGCCCACTCAGACTCTGGGAGCTACCCAGCCCCTGTCACTCACAAACTAGACAGTCAATTCACAAACAGGCCAAGGCACACAGAAAGGTCAGACAAGAGAACAGCAACTTTCTAAAAGTGCTGTTCTCAAACACAGGATTTAAAAACAACATTTCCTAAAAGATGTGTTATTAAATTCAGAGTACAGGGATACCAGATTTGTATGTACTATCTTGCTCCTACGGGAAGATATGCTGGTAGCCACTGGAGCCAGCATTCCCCATGATAGCCTATGGGGCAAGATAACCTTACAATAGTGAAAAACGAAAATTGCTGTAATTCACTACCAGAGCATGTCACCTGCACCAGTACATGCTCTACTTTTCACATACACTGTACCTTTGGCTTTCTATAGGGGTGAAAAATGTGTGCAGAAAGGGAAGGGTTAGGCCTGGCCAGTGGGGGCAGTGACCAGGAGGACATGGCAGTTCACAGACTGCACACAAGCACTGCGGTGGCAGGCCTGAGACACCCTTTTAGGGCTACTCATGTGGGTGGCACAATAAGTGCTGCAGGCCCACTAGTAGCATTTGTTATCACCAGCCCTGGCACACTCAGTGCACTTTACTAGGGACTTTTTGGTGACACAAATATGCCAATCATGGATAACCAATCACAATAGCAATTTACACAGAGAGCATATGCACTTTAGCACTGATTGGCAGTGGTAAAGTGCCCAGGGTCCTATTGCCAACAACCACAGGTCAGGAAAAATAAGGGAGGAAGAAGCAAAATGTTTGGGGGTAACCCTGCAAAAAGGGCCATTTCCAACAGTTAGTATTATGCCTAAGGATTTATGATCTACCCCTCTCTCCACTGACCGATACAGCCAAGCTCCATAAATGTGTCAGTGCTGTAACACTTCAAATAACATTTTCAGAATTATTTCTTTCTAGTATGCATGACAGCATCATTTTGTAGTTGCCAGCCTTGTGAATTGCTTCATGTTTATGTTTTACAACATTGGGGCATATATTCTCAAGGAACTATCACCGAGTTATCTGCTGTTTATGGCAGCCAAAGTCGCGATAAATGTATCACCCAGTTCACAAGCAGGTGTTAACAGCCGGCATCACCAGTTTACCCGTCATAGCAGCCGCAAAAAACATCACCACAGACGACCCTGGCAACTATCGCTAATGAGATGCATAGTAGGCATTCCCGTGCAAAAAGCCGCAACAACACCACCCCACAACATTCTCAACGACCTGCCAGATCGGCGATAAGAACCCAAAACAGGCGATAAGGAGTGTTAGCAGCAGGAAACTGCTCTAACCTGGTGCAAAGTTGGACGACAGCCTGCTCCACAAAAGGGAGCCCAGTCCAGAGCCACACCTGAAGGGAAACAGGTGCGATGGAGGCACTGAACGTGCTGTCTGGACACCCAAGAGGGCTACAACATCCACCACCACCACCCCTAGGACCCCCCCACCCTCCTCGGGCTCTACCGACCTCCCCCGGACCAAGACGCTGCACATCAATGGCACGGAAAAATTAACAAAAGCACCCACCTGATGTTGCACAAATGCAATATTCAACATACATGTGAGTACTGAAATCCTGATTCATTCATACACCCTTGAAAGACCAAACAACATATCACATCCTAATTTGTCTCCAAACAACTGTTTTGAAGAGCCATGGCGGGGCATCCCTGGACAACCTGTGAGACACAGCCTGCAAGACAATATCCAAGATGAGAAGGTGTGTCAGGCACTCATCAAAGGACAGGGTGAAAGAGAGAAAGAAAGAGAGAGAAAGAGAGAGACAGAACAAGGAGCGCAAGGCCAATGGGGCTCTTGGCACATGCAAACATGCCAACAGCTGTGTGTGTCTTGAAATAGGTGCACCCCAAATCACAGGCCTGGCATCAAAGTCAGCACAAAGGCCACATCGCATTTACGAAATGCAAGCAGTAGTCCGCCTAAGATTAAGTATGAAAGCTCCTTTGTCTCAATACACAAGGCAGAAGGCCAACCAAACCCCGACCTTGGTCCTGAATGCGGCTGGCACACCCTGCGTGAGATACCACATCACAAACTGCGGTAATGAAAGGCCAATGTGCCCACACCCCACATACACTTGTCCCTGCACTACCTACACCTGCTAGGGATGGCCTTGACACATTGGTTAAAAACTACTCATGCATCCAAACGTTGCACACACATACGACTCATTGCCCAGAGCTGTGGCATATCTCCACCGAACTGCCGCCGGTCTGAGGGGTGCTGGAGCTACGAGACCAACAAACACGATGGCAGGCATTCCCGGACACATGCACAACCCCTGTAACGTGGAACTGTACCGTGCACGAATGCTGCATCTGTTGGGATCTGTGCCAATGGCAGTGTTGGGAATCGGTTTCCGTCTGAGTTTCCGTCTTGCCTACGTCACCTGCATCCAGCCCTGGTTTCACTGCCGATCATGTACATGTGAGTGCCGCATGAAGGTCTGCCTATCCAACGCAACGGTAGCTGAATTGGATTATGACCTCACAGTGCGCCCCCTGTTGGCCCACGAATAGGAGTGTCAGCGGGATACCCATGCATGGGATGCCTTGATCCTTGGCATATGCGCTGGCAGTTGGGCATGGGAGATTGCACAACTCCTCGTGTGCAGTGACCACATCGAGGCCCTCCCCTATTGGGCTGTGTTGTGGATTGGTGAAACGGCATGGACTGAGCACATCTGCCCGACCAGTTAATGGATTGGCTCACCCTGGTGTTCCTTGAACCCGAAAACGACGTACTATTGGAACACATTGGCCATGAAGCTGCCCTCGCATTCATGGACGAGTAGCTACTTTCCTGCAGCCAGATCGGATTGTCACCCACAGCACAGGTCCCAACACCTTGTTGCATTGTGCAGAATGCTCACATATCCCACCACAACAGTTGACATGTCTGCCTTCGTCTAACTCAGAACGTATGTGCTTGGAACCACGCATGCGTGCACACACCTGTGCAAGGTGATGCAGTTCCATGGTCGGAGCAGCAAAGCGTTGTTTGGAAATGTTCCCAATTCGGACATACTGCTGGGGAGAGTATACACATGGCAATGTAGCATGACATGTGAGCTTGTCGGACACTTTCACCTGATCACTGTCAGCAGAGCAGACAGTCGGCGCAGTCCAGTGGCACAGCACTATGCAGATCCCATGGGCTGTGAGTCGTGTCCCTTCACACGGGGAATTGGGCAGATGCAAAACATCACGTGATTCATCCAGCAAGGCAGTGTGGGCTGAGACCGTTGTCATCTGTAAGGATTCTGTATACCTTTTTGCCTCCCCATTTCTTGCACCTCGACATGTTCGCATGCTGAGTGTAAGTGTCTTAAGAATTTCCCTGCATGTTGTGGCCATTGCCTTGTCCGTACTGACACGGACATGCTAATAAAGTGTACGCAACTTCACAGGTGTCTAACTGTGATGACTGTTGATTAGATTGACAAATCGTGTGCCACAATGAGCATGGTCCCTACACAGGGAGGGCCTGACTGATGCATGTACAACGGGGGTGGGTCCCTTTTGACAACTCCGCCTCTGTGAGGCAGACATTGTTTTGGGATAGTTACTGGCATGCCTGTGCACTTATGTGTCCTTAGCAATATGAGTATGGTGTCCAACCTATGACCATGTGGAGCAATGTTATGGATCAAAATAGAATGTGTCCACATAGATGTATGTGAGTAGGTATGCGAAGTGAAGTTCTGCTGTTATATGTGATGTAAGACACCACTTCTGGCATGCTACTGATTTGGTCATTCCTAAACACATCCCTATTCAATACATGGTTGTGTGCCTACGTTGGGGGGTTGCGAGATTGTTGTTCATGTGCAATGAGGCCACAGCTGGTACTCACCATCCCAGTCATCTAATTGGCCCTTTGTCTCAGGGTCCAATGTGCGCATTGATATCATTTACCAGGGTGTACCTTCTTGTGCAATCATTATCCCTACATCCATCCATACTTCATGCTTGAGTGAACATAGTCATGACACATCTGTGTGATTTCGAAAGTTGTATTCACATTCTGGTGAATGCCAGAGCTGGGGCTGTACATGTGGAGCAGTGCGGCTCACTGGTTAGAAGCGGCAGACCTTGAAGCAGAGATCGGCCCGGGACCAGGGTTCAATTCCCGAGGCGGCAGGGTCTTGGGTCAATGTCCGCGGACTCGATAATTCTCGCCGAGGTGCCTACGCTAACCGTGGGTCCCACTCTGCAACTCTGGGCAATAGCTTGCTTAATCTCCACAATGGCCCCATCAGCGCCGGGGATGCCTGGCTTCACCTTGGAGGTGCCCAGGAGGGACCATCTCACAGGGAAAGCCAGGACGGGTTCCCCAGCGGTATACAGCGCCAGGACACTCCGAGATGGAGTAACAGTGCGCTTTACAAGTATACTTACCTACCTACATGGCCATGCCAAGCCCAAATTACATGGTAGCCTAGTGGTGGGCCAACCAGAGTCTTTTGGGGAATTGAAAAGTGAATTGGAAGAGGGAGAGTGCAGTCCGAAGCAGGATTGCTGTGTAATTGTCAACCAGTGAAGATATGGCAGTCCATGTCGGGATCCAGGTGAATGTCGCAGAGTGTTCCGGGGTCAGTGGGAGGTATTGTCCCAGGACATGATGCATCGGGCTAAACCAGGCAGGGACAGGCCATATGGCGGTGATGGATGCTACTACCTCCTTCCTCACACAGTAATTACCATCCACATCTTAGTCCTCTGATACTTTTTCTGTGTCCGGTGTGTCCGGTGTGTGTGGCGGTGTAATGGCTGCATCACTGTGTGCCACTGAAACATCAGGGTGTGAAGGTGATAGGGCTGCATCACTGTGTGCTACTGACACATCAGGGGTTGAAGATGTGTGTGTTGAAGTTCCCGCATCAGTTATCAGCGACAGGCTCAGTGGCAGCAATGGCAAGATGAGTAACTGCAAGGCATGGAAGATCCCGACTACATCTCGCTGGTGTTCAGCTGTGGCAGCCATAGTTCCAGCCTGCATCTGCTCCATGGTCTCCAGTGCCCTGCATATCTGTGCCAACTCTGTCCTGTCATTGCTGGTGCCTGTCTGACTAGACATTTCTTGTATCTGAGTAATCGCCCCAGCGATGTTAGCCAAGGATCGTCGGGGAGCATGGTGCAGACAGCGGGTGTACATTAGGGACTATAAGTAGTCCCTGATGAGACTCAAGACACCCACATATAGCATCGAGTTTGACTGCCTTAAGCTTGAAACCCACCTGCAGATGATCAGCCATCTCCACCTGGCAACCCAACAAACAGCGTTGAAATTCCATGTGTTGTTCTGGGAGGTCCTGGGAGACAGCTCTGGTGGTGTGTGTTTCCTGCTGTGTGGTCTGTGCAGGTGTTGGGGTCACCTCAAGGCAGCTGGGCTGCCCTGCTCCTGGGGGTGGGGTGCGGAGGCTGTCCATTATCCGTTGGTAGGTGGCTGTACATATGTGCAGGTTGTCCTCTTCATCATCACTGATGAGATTTGTGGTCTGCTCTGCAGTAGGTGTTGATTGTCCCTCTGCAAAGTTAAGGGGAGATGCAGGTTAACAGAGTGTCCCATGTATGTTGACGCTTTGCAGATGTTTACATACAGACTGCATGACAATGTACATTATGACTGTTTTGGTGGAGCTGGCTATTTGATGGCAGACAGTGGGATTTTCGACTACATGACGGATGTGTGGTTGTACCCGTACATTATCATCACAGAGTGTCAGGCAATGCCAGATGTGAGTGGCCAGTTACTACGCACAATCAGAACCTCTTGTGTCGTATGTCCTGTGGTGTAGCTGTTGTACTTTGTACCACATTTCTGACATTGTTGATGTTCTGGGATTGCTATGTTTGTGTGCTGCATTGTGGGAGAGTCGCCCCTGCAGCTCTGATTTCTTGGACCCTTATCCCTTTGAGGCGATGGGCTTTTGAATTGTGTGCTTTTCGGGGGTGAAAAGTTTGCGACTTGGGTCATTTGTGCTCTTGGACAGATTTTGTGGTCTTGTACATTGTTTGTCTGCTGCGTGTTTTGGACGGCATGGGTAGTGGGTGCACATGGATGTGTCAGAGTCTGACCTGCTCCTTTACGGATGTGATCCACACTGGGCCACCTCCATGTCAAATCGTGCACCATGTCATGCATTTTGGTCGCAGCCATGCTATCGGTCATTCAGCGTCACTTGCTTAGTCAGTGCGTCTCACACAGCCGCAGCTTTTCTGGATTCAGCACATGTGCATGGATAGGTTGCGTCATTGGTTATTTGGAGCGGGTCTATATGTGCACAGGGAGGACGGGGCCTACTTGGTGTTTGTATGTGGGCTGCAGTGTGCCAAGGGTATCAGGGAGATGTTCCACAATCATTGTGCGTGTGCAGTGTGCTACACATGATTGTACATGTGTGCCATTGTGCCCATTTCCCCCCCGTCCACCCGATCCCTGGTCGTTACTTACCCTGATGCTGTTGGGTCAGGTCATATTGAGCTGTGTCCAGAACCCCAACTCCTGCCACCGTCTCCACACTGGTGACTGTGGCCACCATTTCCTCCAGCTCATCCATCTCCTCCTGTGGCGCAGGACTCCCACCTCCAGTCTCCTTTGCTGCCTTCCTGATGGCTGCGAGTTTCTGTTTGGTCTGGCTTTGCATGTCATGCCAGCGCCTCTTGACCTCCTCCATTGACGTCCTCGACACTCCGACTGCATTGACGTTGTTGACGATGGTCTGCCATATTTCCGTTTGTGTTGCCAGTGCCACAGTGGAGGTGACGAACAGTTGTTGGTAGTGTTCTATCACCTCCATGACGATGATCCGATCTTCCGGCGGACGGAACCCCGTCTTCTTCTTCTCCTTGCCCTTCCCCGAACATGGCGTTCCTGGCTGGTCCTCCATGGGGCTTGTGGGGTGCGGGTTGTCCTCTGCACTCGGTCCGGGTGCATCCATGGTGCTACGCAGTTTGAATTGGTTTTGATGTGGTTTTTTTTTGCTTTTATAGTGCATTTTCCCACATCAAGCATGGGAATTGCAGGCCTATCGCTGTTTTTTGGTGATTTTGGTATCGCGCATTGGGGCATCGCAACTTTTATGGCGTTAATGTTTCGCATTTTTTGTTTGTCGCATTGATTTTTACCTGGTCATTTGGCGCGTTATCTTGCTACTATCGCATGGGGCCACCGGGTTGGGAATTCGACGTTAAGACGGTGTTATTTTCTCGCGATAGACTGCGATATGCAAAGTTGCGTTAAGCTAAATTTGCGATGGTTATCACACTTTCTTGAGAATATGCCCCAATGAGTAACTTTGCCTTATTGCTGAGCCCCTGGACACCACTAGTCACAATGCACTAAGGTGATTGCCCCCCCAAACGCCTTGAAGACAGTTGGGGAAGAAAAGTACACAATATGGCATAAAGGGAACTGGTCCTTGTATGCTGATTTATTTTCCTCTTCACAGTAGGGAGATTCTGCAAGTGCTTCTGCTACACGTCGTCCTGGGTGAAATCTTTTAATCAGGTTTAGTTGCACCAGGACTGCCCACCATGCAAGAGCTATGCCTATCATGAATGTATCATGCACTGACACATCCAAACATCATACAAATATATCATAAGACAAAATCATAAACACTGCATATATTATTGCATCCTGTATGGAGTGGTGAGCATGACTCATCCAAGCAGGATGCTTGGAGCGCTGGCACTCAACACTATTTCTTTCCTGCATTCGAGGTTCAGTGGCAAGTTTATAAAGCTGAGCTAGTAAGTGGTGGCTTTGTGAGCCTTTGTTTGGTGAGATTGGGTAACAAGTGATAATAGTGATATTGTCATTCATCATCTAATGTTATTCGCCTTCTCCCCATTATGCTCCCTTGTCTGCAGCTTGGACCGTCATTGTTAGCAGCCAAATATGTTTGTTCACAGAGGAGCTGTACAAAGCACCATCATTGTCATCTTTCAGTTACTTCAAAGCGCTTAATCGATAAAAAATGCCCTAACAGTGATCAATGCCCTACGCAGAGGGTTCTTATCACTAACAACTCCCAAAGCAGAGTCAATGATGCTTAATTAGCAAATCTGGTTTTAGTAGTACTGATCATCAAAAGGATGACCGTGCCCCTTGTTTATTTCTATTCCCATGTTTGTGTCCGTTTCTCTATTTATGCTTCATTTGACCAGTCACACTTTTCCACAAAGCACAAGGTATGAAGGGACTCCTCAAGCTGTGATTTTTTTCTCTCTATTACAGCACAGTAATTATAGTCGGTATGTCCAGGAATGAACACCCACCGGGATAGACTGGGGAACAGCTGATATTGCTTCTTATTTCATGCAGGGCGACATGGCCTGGCATTTTGAGCCACATTGCTATTTTAGAGGCAGTTCTGTATTGCTTGAATAAGCTTGCTCACATTATGAAAAGTCATACAGGAGCAAAATACAAGAATAGCCTGAGGCCTTTTTCATGGTCCAGAGGTATTTATTCAAGCATTTTCATCAACAGGCTTTACTCTCAAAATTGTCCTGGAATTGATACTATTTGACCATCATATCGGACAAGCCGGGAAACATTACACCAGCTTTCTTTTTCATAACACCCTCTCTCTATTGTTTGGTCGCTGTGTTCTTTTTTTCTTCTTTTCGATACATAAAGAGGTATCGAAGCTTTTAGTGTTGCCCCTGTGCATCTTTCTTATTCTGTATAAAATGGAATGTGATGAGTTTGCCATCAATTTGCCAAAAACAGGAACAGTCGGAAAATAGCCTAGATTTGTAACTAGTCACATTTTATATTATCTATACACAGACTTGGAATGGTTGGAGTAAGCTCATGCTCGTTTGCAGAGCAGCTAAGAGGCCAGTCAGTAGTAGGTTTTGCTTCTCCAGGTGCCCCAAATGAACAGTTACTGACATCAGAACATCATCAGTAAAATTGTTTTAGCTCTGAAACCATTTTTATTAATGTTCTGCTATGTTGTAACGATACCATCTGCCTTGAGTGTTCCCGTTGTTTGTACTTGGCCCATGGCATGTTTGACCTTTGTAGTGACCCAAACCTGCTGTCTATTCCTGTGCAGCATGTGCCCTGGTGAAGTGTTCTGTCTATCTTTCTCAGTGCAGTCTCTACTTCTATGTAACTGACCTGACTTTATGTCCTATTATTTGATTGACACTGGTACACGCCAAATATGACTCAACTGTAGCAGACTGTGTCGAGCAAGATATGTGCATGTTATATGGCTGTGCCGTGGGATACTTCTAAATGTGCATCTTGTCGGGAATGGTAAGATAGAGTCCAGTATCTTTTCAATATTTAAATTGTACTTTAATTGGTAAAACTGACTTGGTGGTACCAATTATTTTGATGTTTACGTCTCTTATATAACTGGTCATGAACACATGGAATCTGAAAATTTGAAAACGTTGCTTTTTAGATTTTAAAGAGAGCTACAATATGTCCTTTAACTTCAGGGTAAATTAGTAAAGTAGCAACATTTCCAGCCTGGAACTAAAATGTGTTACCTTAAGCAGATGGCCCTTGGGGACAGTTTGTCTCTGAAGCAAGTTTCAAAATCTTCTGATATCATAAACAGACATTTGGGGATTTCCAGGTTCACAGGATGGTGTAAAAAACAATTACTAACCTGAAACCTCTTTCAAGAACAGACGTGTAAAACTTACCTCGTTGACCCTCCCAAAAATAGAAGAGGCTTATGTCATGATTCTTGTGAAGTAGGCATGGGTGGGATCAAGAGGGTACTTTTGGGAGACGCGCGAGCGCGTCAACCAAGATGGCCGCCGCCGAGTGAAGCTCGTTTCATTATCGGCCCGTTTCGGCCGAAAAACGACGATTTTCTGTCATAGATTTTATAAAAATAAAGGCGCTGGCTCGCTGAAGGGATTTCCTACCTGTATTGTGATTTTCCAGCAGATTCTTACGTCGGAAGTTTGGTTTCCTGCCTCCTGGTTCCTGCTCCTGGCCTCTCTTCAAGGTAGTGCCTGCTTTGTATGCTCAGGAGGAAGAGTGCTTCTCAGGAAAGGGCCTGGCTTAGGCCTAGCCACGCCCATAGTCTGATTTAGCTGCTGCACCAGTGACTTTCAGGAGTTTTTCATTGCTTTCTTCACATTATTACTCTTTTAATTCACTTTTGGGTTTTATTTTCGATTATTATGCATTTTTTTACCTCACAATGGAAAATAAAACTCCAGTCAACAATAAACGGAGACAGCAAGTTTCTCCTCCTCCAGTTAAGTCTAAAGCGGTGGAGTCATCTGAACCTTCTCTTTCCCTAATTTTGGAAGAAATTCAGGCTCTACGTATTAATACTGACGCTATTGCCTCTGACATTAAAAGTGTGCACAAAGATATGGCTTCTTTATCGATGAAAATTTCTGATAATTCCATCAAAATACAGGATAATAAAAGCAAGGTTGACGCTTTCTCTCCTCTCGTGGCTAAAATTCTTCCTATACACGCTCAACTTTTGGATTTGGAAAATCGAAATAGGCAGTACAACCTTCGCATTTTTAATTTGCCTGAAGAATTTGAGGGTTCTAATTGCCGCTTATATTTGGAATCTTTGCTTCCTGGTCTTTTGAACCTCAAGTTTCCAGAAAAATTTGAAGTGGATAAGGCCCATAGAATCCCTTCTCATCACAACCCTCGCCATACTAAACCTAGGCAAATGATATTCAAGGTACTGCGCCATCATCATCTTGTTTTGATAAGGAAAGCTGCAAGAGACATTCCTTCACTCATGGTGAATGGTAACAAACTTTTTATTCATTAAGACTTTGCTAAAGAGACGGTTGCTATACGCAAAGAATTCTCTACCTGTCGTCCACAGCTCCGGAGCCTTGGTTTCAAATATGGACCTTTTGATCCTTCTACCATGCGCATATGGAAAGATAACTTTTCCAAATCCTTTCAACGTCCTGAAGAACTGAGGCAATTCCTTGACCAACAAGCTCCACCTTCAATGGATACTCAGGACCCTGACACTTGACTCCTTCTCGTCAGAAATTAAATGACACATTTTTGACTAATCGTTATCTTTTTGGGCTTCAACGGTTCTGGCCATGCTTGTGGAACGTGTGTGCGTTTCTATGTTTCTATTATGACTCTTGTTCTTTTCTCCCTGTTTTCTTTTCCTCCTCTTCTGTTCCTAATTATAGAGTTGCTATTTTAATTTGTCTCTCAATTCTGCTTTTCTCCATCTCTTCTTGTCCCACAGCCTTTTTTCCTTGTTTTTCTTTTATAATGGCTGCTGTTCATAATATTAAAGTTGTTTCTCTTAATGTGAAAGGTTTGAGACATCTAGTTAAACGTACACAAATTTTAGATTATTTACTTAGTTGCACAGCTGATATTTGTTTTGTTCAAGAGACCCATATTGAAGATAAGATACTACATTATATGAATAAAAAATGGGTAGACACTATTGTTTCCTCACCGGCTAATGGAAAGAAAAATGGAGTTGCTATTTTTCTTGTGAAACGGCTCCATTGTCAGGTTTTGAATAAAATTTCAGATTCCGAGGGTAGATATATAATAGTTAAAATTAAAATTCATGTTTCTATTTTATTTTTACTTAATATTTATGGCCCTACAGCGGATGATCCCACTTTTTGGTCTAATATCACTACTGAAGTTTAAAAGTTGGGTAACGTTCCAATGATTGTTGGTGGCGATTTTAATGTTATTGCTGACCCATTGTTAGACAGGTTGTCTACCACTAGATTTCGCCCCCCTAAGGTGTTTCATGCCTTTAAATTGTTTACTCAAACTACCAAATTAGCTGACATTTGGCGACTCCACTTCCCTACTGAAAAATGTTTTACCTTTTTCTCCAACCCTCATAATTCCCATTCGCGAATTGATTATTTTTTAATTTCTCCATCTCTTATCCAAACTGCAACTTCCCCGGTTATTGGTAATATTGACATATCAGATCATGCTTTAATTTCTTTTATTTTAAATATTTCATCCAATTTTACTAAGCAAACCAGATGGCGTATGAATACTGGTATTGCTCTTAACGAGCACAATAAACCTAAACTATTACAAGCTATTCAAGACTATTTTTTGTTTAATCCAGAAAACTCTACTTCTGTAATCAATAGATGGGACGCATTTAAAGCTTACATTAGAGGTGCTAAAAACTCTATTATGGCTCATGAGAATAAATTGTTTAATGCTAATATTAAACATTTGGAGAAACAAATAGCAAAAGTTGAATGGTTATTTATTACTTCTAATAATCCCCAATACAAAACTGAATTACAAAAACTTTGTTATGAATTCAATTCTATCCTTAGTAAAAGAGCTGGGGTTCAACTTGCTAAATCAAATGCTAGATTTCGTTTCAATTCCAATAAGTCTGGCAAACTCCTTGCAAATCACTTACGCATTAAAAGAGATAAAACACAGATTACCTCAATTCATGGTCCTCAGGGTAAGATTGCGTTGTCCCATAATGATATTGTTAATGAGTTTCTTGATTTTTAATCAAACTTATATAACAAACTAGATTTGTGGGACAGTTCATTAATTGATGCCTTTTTGAATACTTGTGATTTACCACAAATTTCTCCCGCAGATAGGACTGGCTTGGATCTGCTCATTACTAATGATGACATTTTGAAAGCCATTGATTCACTTAAAAAGAATAAATCTCCAGGCCCTGATGGTATCCCTGCTGAATTTTACAAAGAATTTCAACCTCATCTTTTACCTTACTTATTTCAGCTTTTTTCCCACTTTAGCTCTTCTGGACCCATTTCAGGCTCTTTTGCTGATGCTTTAATTATTGTACTTCCCAAGCCTGATAAAGATCCTACCCTAGTTTCCAATTATCGTCCTATATCCTTAATAAATCAGGATTGTAAATTATATGCTAGAAATCCTTGCCTCTAGATTAGCTCCTATACTCCATTCTATTATTCACCCCAATCAATCTCGATTTATGAAAAATAGATACTCAGCTAATAACACTAGAACATTATTACATGTTATTGAACAAAGTCCTACCCTGCTTGTCCCCGCTGGGGTTATGGCTTTGGACGCAGAAAAAGCCTTTGATAAAATTCATTGGCAATTCTTATTTCAAACTTTGCTGTCATTTAATTTTGGTCCCTCTTTTATTTGTATGATTTCTGCGTTATATTATGCTCCCACTGCTCGTTTATTTATCAATGGCCAAATTTCTACTCAGTTTTCCCTTTTTAGAGGAACACGACAGGGTTGTCCCCTTTCACCGCTTTTATTTTTGCTGGGAATTGAACCTTTTCTTAATTATATACGTAATTGCACTGATATTCAAGGTATTACAATTAAAGATGTCACTATTAAAACTTTAGCCTATGCAGATGATGTGTTGTTGTTTATTAGTAATCCCATCTCATCTGTTCCCTCATTATTCGATATTATTGCCAAATATTCTGCAATCTCAGGTTACAAACTTAACGTTAGTAAAACTGAATTTTTCCCTTTAAATATTCTCGGAACATCTGCTATGTTGCCCTTATCTGATATTATCTGGCAAAGAGACAATCTGAAATATCTAGGTATTTTACTTTCATCCTCCTTATCTTCCACGTTAAAATTAAATAGTAAATTTATACTTGACTATGTTAAACATAAAACTTCTAAATGGTCTTCTCTTCATCTCACGTGGTGGGGGAGAATGGAATCTATAAAAATGAATATTGCGCCTAAAATATTTTATTCCCTTGCTATGATACCCACCCAATTTCCATTAAAAGTTTACAAAGATATTGATAAATTGTTATCTACATTTTTATGGATTAATAAGCCTCCTTGGATTGCTTATAGAAAATTAAAAATACCTAAGTGTCATGCAGGATTTGGCCTCCCTGACTTTTTTCTTTATCATAATGCATTTATTTTTAAACAAAGTTCCTTGTGGTTCACTATTTCCCCTATAGTTAAACCTCCTATTTGGTTTGATATAGAAAAATCACTTGTTGCTCCTTTTTCATTACCCTCCTTACTCACAATGTCTCATAAATCTACTGCTGTGCACCATTCATCCATACTCAAATCATCAAGATTAATTTTTAATGATTTAGATATAATTTTTGCTTCTCCTTTAAGTTCTACTCTGCATGTATCGTTGTGGCATAGTGCTATTATTAAGCTGAATATAAATATACATTTTTGGACTTCATGGATTAAGGCAGGCATATTTTACCTTAAAGATATATTCTGTGATAATGCCTTTATTCCTTTTGACAAATTGCAATCAAAATTTAAGTTGCCTATGGATGTAGTTAAATATCAATTTCTATGTAATTCAATGTTAGACTCTTTTCCAAATGGTGTTCCTTTTACGGTTACGTCTGATTTGATCATTTATCTTCACGTTGTTTCTTCCTCCTCAAAAGCTGTATCTATTTTGTATAAACAATTTGCTACTTCATTAGGTACCAATATTAATATAATTTCAACATTTTGGAACTCTGAACTTTCCATTCATTTATCCGATGACTCTTGGAAAGCTATTTGGCTTAATAGCATTTCTGGGTGGTTACCGGTGTCGCTCTACCAGACTAATGCATATGTTTTGTTTAATTCCTTATGGACACCATTACGCCTGCATCGTGCTAAATTACTTCCAACTGATGTTTGTTGGCACTGTCATTTACAGCCTGGGTCCTTGCGTCACATGTTCTTTGATTGCCACATAATTTGAAAATTTTGGTCTGAAGTTTGGGATGTATTGTTGAAAATTTTACCTATTCAGGATGTTCTTTCTTATAAATTGTTAGTTTGTAAATCAGTTGTGCTTATTCATCCTCTTCAAGATTCTGAAGCAAAATTGTTCAATTTCCTAATTTCAGCTGAGTTGAAATCCATTACTTTTTGTCGGAAAGACGCTTCTTCTCTTTCTGTTCAGGCTTGGTGGTCATGGATCATTTTCACAAGAAGAGGTGCTCAATTATCATTACATGGTGTTAATCATAACCAGATTTCTTATCAATCCTTCTGGTCACCTATTGACTCGTATTTGTTATTACAACAATAGTTTTTGATATGTTTATGTCTTATTTTCACAATATGACGTTTATTCAATATTTAGATGCTAATAGTAACTCTAATGGTCCTTATGCGCTGATTTAATATGTACTCTCTTCCTCCCCCCTTTTCCCTTCTCCTTCCCATGATTTTATTTCTTCCTTGATTGATTATTTTGCTGATTGTAATTTCTTGACCTATTTTGCTTCGTTTATTATTTGTATTGATTGACTGATTGGTTTTATTGATATGTAATGTATTTTTTGTGCTGTCTTTTTATGTCACTTATTGAAAATTCAATAAAATGATTCTGAACTTAAAGAGGGTACTTTTGAACGAGGGCCGAATCACTGACAGACTATCAATAGCAAAAATATTGAACGGAAAGAATATCAGGTCATAAATATCGAGGATCAAAATATCAAGAAGGTAAGTGCAAATAGGTAAGTATAGATTCTTAAATGCACATTTACAAATGTATATATCATCAAGGTATTATGTGGAGTTATACATAGTAAAACTTTGCTTACCTATAGAAAGTTACCTTGATGACATTTTTGACCTCAATATTTTTGGCACAATATTTTGTCCCACTATATTTTTGTTTCCGATATTCTGTCTAAATACCAGATCACTGACAGAATATTGAAAGCAAAAATATTGAATAGGCAGAATGTCAAGTCAAAACTATTGAGGACCAAAATATCGAGAAGGTAAGTGCAAATTGGCAAACCATGTCAGAGGCTAAAGTAGGATGAAATTTTGAAACAAACAGGTGGATTCTACTTAATGAAGATTCCATGAATTAATATTCTTTTATGTAGTCATTTATTGAGGACTGTTCTAAAAAATCTTGCTGCTTTTGAATAAGCTTAACGTGAGCCCTTAATAAAGAACCTGGAAAAAGCCTGAGCCCCTTATTATGAGTTTGATGGAGCAAGAGGGATGTTATGTATGATGAAAATAAAAATAGGCACCTAGGATGTAGCACAGGGGTCCATTTTTAAAGGCTCCCCAAGTAGAATTTGATTTGTTTCAGTAAATCTAGTGTGATATTTTCTAAAGGACTTGCACCCAAAAAACACTCTAAATGAACCTTTTTTTAAAAAAGCAATTTTTTTGCCTAAGTATAATTTTACCTTATAGGGAGTAGAAGGGTAAACTTGATGGTGGTCTCCACATCGGGTTTAGGGGTTGCGGTAAGTCATAAAAAACTTAAGGGCGGGGCAAGATAAGCATGCTCAAGCTGATTGTAAAGCATTCATGTACGCTTACCTAAAGCGATTGTGTTCATTTGTCACTGAATAACATTCCTGGCACAAAGAGTTCGTCTCACCACTAGAACTTGGATGGTCCTGCTCAAAAGGATCGACTCACACCGTCATTCTTTCCATGAGAGTTCTGGGTATACCAGAACTATATTGCGCTCTCTCTCTCTCTCTCTCTCTCTCTCTCTCTCTCTCTCTCTCTCTCTCTCTCTCTCTATCTCTCTCTCACTCACACCAACTCTACATCTCCTCAGGGTGAGTCATTACTGTAAATTGTTTCTTCAAATTCTAAGAATTAACCTTAGGAGGAAGTGGTGGAAGATCTTCACATCTGCAGGAGTCCTGGGAATTCAGATGAGTGGCCCTTAGTGTGACAAATGTAGCCATCCTTGGGAAATTCAACGGTGGGTAGGTAACTCCACATTAACATGGTATGTTATTACTGTCAGGCAATAGACCTGGAAAGTCCTAACACTTTTAATGTTATAATGTAGGTTAGCCAGCTCTGTACTTAGAGATTAGTCACTCACAATAGGACAATATCTCCATAAGCAGAGGTTGCAATTTAAGTTGAAAGACTTTCTATGTAAATTAGGGCCTTAATTAGAAATATGGTACAAAACCTACCTAGCCACAATTACCTTTGGTTTGGTGGCATCCAAGTTTTTGTGTAGATTCTAAAAGTTGTTGCTTAACTGGAGAGAAAGCAAAGTTTAAAGTAAAATAAAAATCGATGGGCAGCAGCAGGTTGTTGAGAGTGGAAACCACTATTAGTTTGATAAATTTGAGGTAAAAAAATAATTTACTTTTTTTTATTATTAAGATAATAATGAAAAATGATTTAATTTTCCTGAATAAGACATCCTTTACAAATACGTACCTTTATTAGATGAGAAAAAGGGAGCCCAATCGAAAGCGGAAGATAAAGTAAGAGTAAATAATCCCCCTCTTCTCGAAGGGGATTTTGTAGTCAAATGGACCATCCCAATGCCTCAAACGCCATGAAGATGCAGTGCATCAGTAGCCAAATATTGAACCGCAGTAGAATTGGATAAGCTGTTGCAGTACGGCACTAGTGCACATTACGTTGGCACCTAGTTTTCTACTTCCACTCAGGTCAAAATGACCTGTATGTGTTTCTATGAACTGTGAATAGACAGTTCCAAAATGGCCACGAGAAGTATCTAAATCCAACAGGATACAATGTGGCAGCCATGATGGAACAGTATACCTCCATTTCAGTGTACCAAAGACAGAAGTCTAAGTTGTTGCCATTGCCAATGTTCTATTTAAAAAAAGTCAATTGTCTGTATTAAGTCATTACGAACAGCAGCAGCCAGAGGGTGGAGGAGGAAGTCTCTAGTGGCAGGCACCAATGAGTTCACTACTATGCCCGATCCATAACAAGTCTTTTATTTGCTAGAATCGCTGACACCACCAGCACAGAATCCTGCTCCAAAGACAATCATTACTAGAGCAGAACTGTTGCCTCCTTGAGAAATATTCATGGTGACTGCAGCATAGGTATGCACAAAAATATCTTTTCGAGGCCATTATATGATACAGTAATGGAAAATCTCCACATGAGAGATCTTGAGAATTGTAAGGAAGTTAAATACTCCGAGACAGGCAATCCCTTAACCTGTCCAGAAAAATGAGAGAGGTATGGCATATCCGACCCAGTCAAACCTCCTGCCCGATGGATTGGGCCCCATCTGAAAATCGCGTACACCTCATCCATGCTCAATCTTCCCTTTGAGGCTTATCTCCTCTCCATACAGGAGCCATCATCTACATCCTTCAGGTCTGTGGCCCAGCCCATGTTTCATTATGTATGCCAATACACATGTGGTACAATGACAGAACTGTACAGACCACTGACTCTATCTCAGGGACTGTTCACAAGTTTCAAACGCAAGTACTAACCCAATATCTAAAGGTTACCACCATGAGAATCTGAGCCTATGTAAGCAATTGGGTTACTGATTGACGGGGGTGAAATCCTACTCAAGCAGCAACCACAGTCCTTATCAGGGTGAGGCACATGCAAACTCCAAATTAAGCTGTGCTCAACCTTCTGGTAGCTTGGTACAGAGCACTCAGGCTTAACTTATAGGAAATGTGCAAATTATTTATGCAGAACTTCAAACAGTTATAAAGTGAAAACACAACACAAGAAAATTCCACACCAATTAAGAAAAACAGAGGAGCTTTTTTATAAATAAAATAAGACCAAAATGACAAAAATTCAATCAGTAGAACCGAATATATGCAAATTTTAAGATTTCAGTGAAAATAGCATGAAAAAAAGCACAATGTGTCAGTTGTGGATTTCTGGTTATGCAAGACTGGGATAAAGTCACAAGTTTAGGCTGACTGAGAAGGAGTGCGGGCTAGCTACAGGGTCCCAATAAGGACGACTGAATAAGAGTACCTTAAATCCTGGTTGTGGAACATTGCAAGGTGTCACACCAAGAATGCGTCTTGCAGCCAAGGCGATGCATCGAATCCCAGGAGCTGCAAACCTGCAGTGCAAGGTCCTGTGTTGGCATTGAGGAGCCCATCAACAAGAGATTTGCAATGCAAGGGCCTGCATCGGGGAAACTTTTCACAGTGGTGGTTCGTGGGCTGCAAGGTCAATGCAAAGTCATTGAGAGAATCCTCAAAGCAAAGGCAATATGTTGGTTCGCCTCCGGATTGAGCTGCACAGCGGCAGAAGTGCGTCTGTTCTGATGGATCCACAGATGGGCTGGCAGAGCACATTCAGGCCCATTTCCAAGGGTCCAAGACTGGGTTGGCATCACTGGGCAGGGTAGGACTCACTGATGACAGAGTCCAGGTGCTGGGCTCAAGGGTATTAGAGCCTTCTGTCCCATGGGCTCTAGTCAGAAGGCCAACCAAATAGCCCTTGGAGTCACTCAGGGTCCTGGGTACAACAGATAAAGATCCTTCTCACCCAGGCAAGAAGCCAGCAGGTCAGCACAGCAGGGCAGGAAACCTTCTGAGTAGCTATCCAGCATAGTGGCAGTCCTTTTAGCAGCATAGCAGTCCTTCTTCCTGGTCCAGTAATGTACTGAATGTTTGCTGTCTGAGGTCCAATATTCATACCTGGGCTTTCCTTTGATGTAGAAGAAGCTTCTGTATTTTTCCCTTAGGAGTCCACAGCTTCCTGTATTTCCTGCCCTTGTATGTAAACTAACTACAGGGGGCATTTAGGCCTTTTTGTGGAGGCAGGACACAACCTCTTTAAAAGTAGTTTGGGCTGTGTCCATTTCAACCCTCCCATGCTGCCAGTGATGGACCACCCGCGCACACCTACACTCTCTATGGCATGTGGCTATCTAGGAGGAATAAACATAGCCCAACTATCAGCAACACCCAATCATGAGGCCCAGAGAGAGGCTACAGGCACTAAACTTTCTAAAAGTGGCAATTTTAAAATATTTATTTAAAATTCGACTTTACTATGAGAAAGGATTTGTCCTTCCAACTCCGAAGACACTAAACATGAACTGGTAACCTGCTCCCATTTGGAAATTATAACTTATTAAATGTAATACAGTAACTCGAATGTTATTCTAGGGGAGTGGTAAGCCTTGAAGTAGTGAGAAACTAATGTAAGCATTTTTCACTACCAGGACATGTAAAACTACAAAGTACACGTCCATCTTTTTAAATAAACTGTGCCCTGCCCTCTTGGCTGTTCAGGCACTATCCTAGGGCCAAGGTAAATGCATAAACTGGGGGTCACTGTTCTTAAATATGAAAGGGGAAGAAGAACTTTATAAAAGCTAGACAGATCATGAGGAACAGTCAACAAGTCTGTTTCATATTGCCCTCACACATCCTTAGGGATGTCATGCTTCATCATAGGGCGGTTGCTCCTTATCGGGCTGACGAAGGGTCACTTTAGTGGAGATCTTTTTTTTTACGTTGGATGAGTGCAAGTAATATCTAAGTATGGTGGTGTTGAGAGTGCTGAGATGTGAGTTCAAACTGATTGGGGATAGCATCGAAACTTGTTAAACCTTGATTCCCCTGTCAGATTAAGAAACCTCATATGCTAGTGCTACTAATGGGGTAACAATATATCCTACTAGTCTAATATTTGCACTAACTCTGGGTGGTAGACCACGATCCGTCAGTGGAGTTTGCAGAGTTTTTCCCACTCCCTGCTCCGCTTGGTATGCGAAGTTTGGCAAAAACTCTGGTAACCGCCACATAGAGGCGTTAACTTGTGCCACCCTAGATATTAAGCTGCAGTGTAAGCTAGTATGCCTTTCTCTTCAATTCGTTGTGTCATACACACTGTCTGTTAGTGAGAAGTCAGGTTTTGATACTGTACACCATGTGGATGTGATGATGAGGCTACAGTGCAGCGAGAAGTCAAGTACTAAATAGTCTCTTCCAAAGCAGTATCAGCCTTACTCGTACAGCTAATGCCACTGTGCATGTAATAAATAGGTTGTACGACGGTACATCGCATGCAATTACTTTGCATGCCTTTTACACTCATTTTTTAGAGCGCATGTTTTTACAGCGAAAATGTATTTAAAACGCATTTCAATACCATGCATTTTTTTATATTTAAAAACAATGTATTTGTGGGGAGAGATCTTCCACACCCCCAACTTACCTTAAATGCATTGTATTGGTGTGCATTTTAAATGCATATATGCTGAAAAATATCTGCACTAAAATGTGTTGTAAAGGCTTAACGAGGTAAACACGTCGTTGTAAACGCTGTTTCCCTATAAATATTGCCTAGTGAACCATGAACTATTAATGATTGTCACAGGCTACCATAATAGGTGAAGATACACCTAAAAAAGTGATTGCTGCATTGTAAATTGGAAGAATGATCAAGTTTCACAAGTTGCGTGATGCTGATGCAGGAAAAACTGCGAAATTGAGGTGCCCCATAGGATGAGGCAGAGGTCCGATATGGGATCGGTAATTTAACTTAAAAACACATTGTGGCTGCAGAGCGTTAGTCGATAGTTCGGTAGTGCAGCTTGGTGTTTGTCATTGTACTCATCTCATGGTTTCTGAGTGTGAGCCGCTCGTCGCTCCTAGCCCAGTACTCCACCTCCTAGGGCCGACTTATACTAATTAATAAAAAGGAATAGGCGGGCCTGGCAAAAAGATTTCTAGGTCGAAATGGCAGTTTAAAAGTGCACACACAGGCTGCAATGGCAGACCTGAGGCATGTTCAAAGTGCTACTTAAGTGGGTGGCACAACCAGTGCTGTGGGCCCACTACTAGCTTTTGATTTACAGGCCCTGGGCACAGGTAGTGGCACTTTACTGGGGGCTTTCAAGTAAATTAAATATGCCAATTTGGTATAAGCCAATTCTACCATGTTTTATGGTGAGAACACAAGCACTTTCGCACTGGTTAGCAGTGGTAATGTGCACAGAGTCCTAAAGCCAGCCAAACCAAAGTCAGCAAACCAGGAGGGTTGAAGGTAAAATATTAGGAGGGAACCCATACCATAGATGCCAGGTCTAACAACCTACTTGAGTTCAACTGCTTAATTCCAACAGCCTAAGTTGTGTTCAACTGCCAGAGGTGTGGTAATTCATTCTGCAGATTTGGATCATATGCTCTTCTTACAAAGACCTATGATTTCTTCCCCACAAAAGCCTCAGGGTATCCATTCTAAACATTTTGAAGTCTCTCAGGGCAATCAAGGGTATTTTCCTTCCTCTCAGCATCTCAGTGTTTCTGATTTCCATGATCTATTGAGAAAATAGCCTTCAGTCGTGTTTGCAAATGTGCTTCCTTTCAGTAAGCTGCTCGATACCCACCTCTGTAAGCTGTAGATTTCGATTCTTATTCTGTTTCCCATTAGTGTCACGAAGCTTTGGCATATGCAAAATTAGTAAATAACATTAGTAAACAGCAATGGGCACTATGTCCTGTTAATTTATGATTAAACAGCAAAAAGCCATACCCTGTCCCCTACAAGTAGTGCCACCATATAAATTGCATGTTAGTGGTGGGGTGTGCCCATGTGAGATGCAACTTATCTAAACATGTATGAATTAACCATTTGTCCACTCAACTGTAAGAAAGTGCCTCTTTTTACACTCCCGCCCCCCATTTTATGTATACTGAATCTCGTGTGTTTTGTTAACTATGTGTACTGGGGTACTGCTGTCCCATCCCCAGTGCATGCTCTCTAACCCCTATAACATGGTAACATTGGATAACCCCCAAACGGTATATTTTACTTCCCAGTAAGGACTCTGAATATAAAAATGAAAATGCTAAATTGGTATAAAAAGTTAAATGTCACCTGTGGACAGCAGCCCTTACTGTGGCATTTACTAGGCTGAAAAGGGAAATATGGCTTGAGGCCTACATGTCTAGCCCGACTCCTGCAGGCCTGTCAAAATGCACCTTTTGATTGGAAGGAAAACCTACTTTTGAATATTATGTGCATCACTTAGAAGACCTTGTAGCCAATAAGGTAGGATGAAAAGTGAAACATATAAGAATTTAATGTTTGCATTTTTCTACAGTGACTAGAGACATTTTCACTGTTAAGACTGTAGCTGCTTCTATGAAGAAAAAGCTAAAGTACAGTTATAGTGCCAATTCTGTATATTGAGTTTGAAATAATCTTCAGAAACTGTTCAACTACTATTCTTAAAATGTATTAAAACTCCAATGAAAGGGTGAAGTTGGATTTTTACAAATATACAAGATAAGTGTTGTATTTTCCCTGCTTGGAGCCCCTGTGGTCTAATTCGAATTAGACTGCCTGCAGCTAGTCTGTCAGCACTGCTATGATGAGTTGTGAAATACTTTTCTCTGACAGAGACAATGGCTTGGGTCTAGCAAGATGGCTCAGGGAAGGAATGTGACCTAGCTTAACCCTAGGAGGGCAGTTAGTAGTTTCCAGGAACTTCACTAAATTAAAAAGAACCAGTGTAGGCATGTACATTTATAGTTTAGTAATAAGGGAAGTCATCAGGAGGGGGTCTTTTGACATGAAAGCTCACTTTATCCTCCTATCTTTAGTTTAAATGGAGGGTGCTGGCCCCAGAACCATTGTAGAGTAATTGAGTGGGAGTGGACTGCTCATTATGTTAAACACACACCTAGGTTGCCACAAGCTACCTGCAGGAGCAGAAAGATTTTGCCATGTTGGATTTTTTTTTTAAAACAATTTTTATTGCGTCATGTGTCAAATACACTGCAGAGCTCTGTAACCCAGAGGTTAACTCCAACATTTACAGCACAGAAATTGCTTTGACATTTAAGATATACATTTTGTAAAAAAAAAAGTGATGAATCACCAACAAAACTCACCCCCCAAATGCACTGTCATTGCACCACATAATAGACATTACCTGCCCTCCCACCGCATCCATGACGAGCCCCGCTGAACAATTTGGCCCCTGTACTTAAGTCCTACCCAATTAACCCAGCATTACAGCCTCTCCTGCAGAGACTGGCTCCAGGTGAAGGCCTCTATAATCCGCCCATCTCTTCCAGATCTTAAAGTGCTTTTGCAGACATCCCCGGGCTTTAAAAATAGGAGCCTCCAGACCCATATTAAAATCAAGACCATTTTTCAATGCTGACAACTAGGGCGGGGCCTCTGCCTTCCACTTTCATGCAATGTCCCGCTAACGTAAATCCCAAAATCATCAGGTGGTGCTGATAGATATTTCCCCCACCTCCTCCATTATATGCGGCAGCACTAATTTAGGCGAGAAGGGAAGCTCCCACCCTGCCATGTTGGATTTTACTGAAAATGGTGCATTGTGGCATAGTTTGCAGAGGGGCAAACAGGAAGTGTTACAAAAGTAAGAAGGTTTGCCCTTGGAAATTGTATTCCCACTGGTCTTGGAGTGTTCAGAAGTCACCCCTACACAGTGGCTAGTGAAGTGAACAAAAGTAATATCTCACAATCAGCTCCTCGAAACTCCTTCTGGACATATGGCAGAACAGAAGAGGACTGGACCTGTTCTCTCTAAACTGTATTAAGACCTACTCTTGGGACTAAGGAGTGGACTCCAAGTGTCAGTTGGCTGGTCTCCTGAGGTGCTGCAGGAACATAACAAACAGCACATGGGCTTCTCCCTGCAGTGACCAGTGGACCAATTAGCAATGGAACTGGACTAGACTTTGCTAGTAGCCTCTGCTGCAGTGTATACCAGCCCCCAAGTGCTGTTCTTAAAGTCCTAGAATCTTTAGAAGTGGCAAAGAAAGCCTGCTCCAGAAATTCTGAAAAGGTGGAAAATATTAAGCTTTTGGACTTCCAAAGCCTCTGGAGCTTTAGTGGGACCATGCGGCAAAGGTGGCGGAATTTAATTTGACTGCATTGGATACACCTTCTGGCTTGCTACACTGAAGGATTTTGAGCTCCATAACAAATACTGAGTCTGAAGATAGAAATCTTGACCATATGAAGAAGCAAAAAGTATATTCTCCACACAAGGAGTTGGTCGGCTAATAAAATTAAAACTTTTCCCACTCTGAGCTTTTCTCACCATAATCAACAGTTTTAGTGAGACCCCATCCAACAGCTATCTGGCTTCAAGAAGACTTGGATGAATACAGACTTCAACCAAGCCCCGCTGGAGGATTTTGACTTCCCGACAAATATCTAAGTCATAGGGTAAGGAAATTGACAGGGATGACCTGCTTGGTATATTTTACATGTGCTCCATTTCCACCAACCTGAATTTGCACTTAGGTTGCAGTTAACCATGGACAGTGATTTCTTGGTGGCAATTTTTCTTGCTGTTTTTTGCCATAAAAATAAAAAAATGACATCTCTAGCCCTCCTTATTGGATTTTTGTTGCATTTGTATCTTTTTTCTCATTACTTGTTACGTAAATTTTAGAAACTGGTTGTGTGATTTTCACTGATTTTTTTTTTTTTTTTTTTACAGTTTTCTGTGTTTGTGTTGCTAAATATTTTGCACAGTTTCGTAAACCAAGCCTGTCTGCTCTGTGCCATAGCTACCTGGGGCTTGAGCCTTGATACAAATTATTGAAATTATGTGTTTGACCTAACTGGACTTTGGGACCTATTACTTGGATAAGATTCCAATCCTTCCAACTAGTAATCCATTTTCTTACAATGACCAGCTCCCTGTGCTGCTTAATGAGACAATAGAATGAATGAATGTATTCATGATCAATTACTCAAAGTCATTACATAAAACAACAAACACAATATTTTCTGTGTACAAAATATGAATGTTAAAACCCTGTTGGGAATCTATCAAGATAAAAATTCTTAAAAGGAATAGCATCACAAACGAGCAGCATGCATGTTAACTCTTCTTGGCGTGCAAATAAGTACAGATTGTCTTTCATGAAGGATAAAACTGTTCAAAGAGTTAAACAAGAAGACAAGAAAGTGCAGAGTGCTATTGGCATGTCTTGACGAACAGCGAGGGCCAAATTGGCTATACATGCATTTTTTAGGGCGTGAAGGAAGCAACCATTTTTTAAAACTTGCCAGAGCAGGAGACCAGGGTGACTGAGGGACAAGCTAGGACTTTGGGCCCCAGGGGAGGGTGACAGTGCGTGGCTCACATTGAGTCTAGTCCAATGGCACCGGCGAGTGACAATTGGAGTTCTGATCGAATGGCATCTGTGAATTTTCCCAGCCTTGCTAAAGTCATTGGGGTGTTGTGAGTGAAACACAAGTCTAAGGCTTTTCTGTAGATTCTTATTCTGTTTGCGAGGAAAGGAACTAAAAGGTGTTGGCATTTACTGGCGAGTTTGGAACAACCGCACAGAAATTTGAACGAGGATTCTTTGTGACAGTTACACAGTCTGCAGGATCTTGCCTCACCCTGCCTTGCCCAGGAGGAGTTGAAGTCCAAAACTGGTAGGGTGAAGAGGTGCATGAATAAGATTTTACTGCATGTGCGGGCTGTGAGGGTTTGATGAAAGTAGGGCAGTGTTTTCCCCGGCTTGTAATAGGTGTCTAGTGCCTCAGAAATGGATCAGTGATGGAAAATTTCAGTGTCCAGTTCTAGGGAGGTTTTCTTGATCTGCAAGCTCACTGTTCTTTTCCAGACTGAAATAAGTATGTCAGGGCAGTGTAGATTGGTGGCTTCGATTTAAAGTTGTTTATTGCCTCAGCTAGAAACATTTGCCATTAGGACTCCCCTGCCTCGACGATTAATCTGAATTGTGCTTTGAGTGTGTACTCGGGGGGCGGCAGGGTCCTGATGCAGTATTTTATTAGATCCCCTTACCATTTGAGGTTCTGTCTACCGAGGCCTAGCTTCAGACTCAGTCTCACTCTTGTGGCTTGCTGAGGTGCATAGATGAATTTTTGTATGTAGCTGTTCTTTAGTTGTGTTAACAATGCACCATGAAAGGCTAAATTGCAATAGCTTAGAGCTGGAATCAATTTTGCTTTCAGGACTTTTGGCACTGGTTTGGCAGTTGGGCTTTGCAGGCAACTATTGAGTCGTTTTAGGCTGTGAATAACTCCTGCGCCCTTAATTTTGAGGTTATTTAGGTGGGCCATTGGTTTGGCCCTTTCGGTGAACAGAACGCACAAATAGTTGTACCTTGCTACTGTTGGTATTTGTACCCCATGTGCTTGTTTCTTGTGAGGGTATTTTCCAAAGATGATGATGTTGGTCTTGCCATGGTTCACCTGAAGTTTTTGGCCTTGTTAAACTTATTAAATGTGTCACAGGCTCTCTGTAGACCTATTTTAGTGTGGTCCATAATCACTATAGCATCTGCAGCATTGTGAGGCGTAGGCCTTCCCAGCACAGATTTAACTAGGCGGGTGCCTTCTGTTGCTTTGACAAGTTCAGTGGTGTACAGGTTAAAGTGGAGAGAGCCAGCGCTCAGCCCTGTTTGAGTCCATTGTTGGTGAAGATTGTTGTGGTTTCTATGTTGGGGCCTGTGACAGAAGAAGTAAGGCAGCAACAATCCTTAACCCCTCCACTCTCAGCCATTTACGTTCCTTCTGTTGAATGAGACTTGCTATTACTATATCCTGACTGGTTGAACACACAATGATTTATGTCTTCTGTGCACTGCCCGCACTGATCTTCCCCTTTGCTACTATGTGACTAATGCCTTTTGTGGTCTCTCTGCGGAGTGCTTTAGCTGGTGGTAACCAACATGTCACACAGACTTAGAGTGGGCTTCGTGCCTGCCAGTTTCCTGTGATCAGACACCTTTAGCTGTCGGTCACAGACAGCATTGTAATTAATGCACGAGATACATGAAGCGTGGAGATTGGTTGTGCCTCTTCCACATAACTGGCTGGCTTTTTTGTTGATCTCACTTCCCTGCTTGTTCATTGGACGGATTGCCTCCCTGTTATTTTGTTTGTTCCATCCAAAGGAGCAGTTTGGTTTCACCGTGTTTTTATTGGCTTCTTACTTATAACCCTCCACTGCTAACAAAAAGGAGCACTTTTATTTCCTCCATGTACATACTCATCTTTGGAGCCTTAATACAATAAACACACAACAAACATACATAGTGTGACCCCCATTCCTTTCAGTGCCATGAATTGAAATATGGACACATTGAGAAAGCAAATACTGACATGAACTTCTACCATTTGCAGGCCTTGAACTCAATACTCACTGTTGCTCTCAATGAGGGACAAAGCCAATTGATACACCATTATGTTATCTAATGCTATGTTATGTTATATTATGCTATGTTATTGCTAGAAACCGGGGCTCCAGTTGACAGAAATGTGCACCCTATCCATGTAGGAACTACAATCCCAGTTAGGATAAGTCCCCACACAAGGCTAAATTATAAACAGTAGAGTGGAATAGTGCACCCAATCAATAAGAAGTTCACAGTCCCAAATATTTTTTACACTTCTTGTATTACATTTCAGTGTGTTCCATAAAAACAGTGAAAGAGCAGCCAACGAGTTTTGTTTGATAGAGTTGAACTTCCTCAGGGCTCATAAATGTGCTCTACAGTTTTCACCTGTCTGTGAATAGTTCTTTCTCCATGTTCATCTTAATCCTAGCGAGCAGTGGACAGTCACAAAAATATCATGGTTCAATTGCCACATACATCATGATACAACATGAAAGTCATCATGGTCAAAAGGGGGTAATTACGCCCTCTGGTATTGACACATGAATCAGTGCCTGTTGCAGTCAAGACAGTAACTTGTCCCACAAATGGCTATTAGAAAACCAATGCTGAATTATCCGGTGTTCACCCCCAGGTAGTGCGGCACAGAGAAGGCAGGCTGAACTTAGAAGGCAATGCGTAAAGAATTTGTGCAATTATCTCATACAACAACAGGTAAATACACCACAAAACAAGACTCCACACCAGGTTAGAAAAATAAAGAATTTCTATCTGTGCAGGAATTAACAAAGACAATAGATATTCATCTAGGATTTCACGAGTTACTCCTCTATAAAGGCAAGGGTCAACAGTCAGTACTTGGCATCAATGAGCCTCACTTAGAGCCGTTCACAGGTAATCCTTCAAACGTGCAGAAAAATAGAACAAATGTGCTTTGGTACTCAGTGCGTCCCTTTGTATCAGTACCTTTGCGGCGGCCTGAAAGGGGGCAGGCATGCTTAGGTAGGGTGACCAGAATTTTAAAGCCAAAAACGGGACATTTCACAAAAATAGAAGAAGGACTACCATTATTCTTCAAGTGATGAGAGCACTCCTCAGCAGAGAATTACAGGCCAGGCAGTAAGAACATACATAAAATGCAATTGTTAAGCCCAGTAGCTTGCCTGATAATTAAATTGCTTTCTTGAAGCAACTACTAACTATCCCTGCTTTGTAAAACATAAAAAACACCTCCCACCTTTTTCAGTCGACCCTCTCCAAAAACTGGGACAGGAGCTACATTTCTTGAAATTTGCTGGGACAGCTGGTTAAAAACAGGGACCGTCCTGGCAAAATGGGGACGCCTGGTCACCCTAGGCTTAGAGCAGTGCAGGGAAAAGACGAGCACTGCACTCACTTCTTCGACTTGTCAGCAGCAACAGGCACACTAAGAATGGTGTGGGGATGAGGGGGATCACTTCGCTCACTTCACTAACTTGCCAGCGGCAACAGGCATCCTCTGGAAGGTGCAGGGATAAAGTGAAGCACCCTGCTCACTTCTCCAACTTGCCAGCGGCAACATGAATGCTCAGAACAATGCGGGCCGGGGAGAAGATGAAGCACCGCGCTCACATCTCTGTTTAGCCAGCGGCAGACATGATCCGAGCGGTGCATCAGTTGAGACGAAGCATGAGGTCGTTGATGTCCCTGAGACCTTGGAGAGTATCGAGGGGCAAGCTGATAGGCCCTTGGAGATATTTGTTTGGGAGAAGGCAGAGTTCAGCTCCCCTTCCGGAGTCAGGGAGCAGCAGGCAGCAGGGCATCAACCAGAAAAGCAGTCAAAATGAGTCCTTTGGGCAGTACCACAGTCCTTCTGACAGAGTTGCAGTCCAAGATCCAGAAGTATCTGACTTGGGTGTGGGGGGTCAGGGACCAAGTACTTATACCCAAATGTGCCTTTGATGTGGGGGAACTTAAAAAAATGATTTTAAAGTATATCTGCACCCCTTTCAAACCCGTCCTGTCTGCCAGGCTATATGTGGGGGTCATCAGTCCTTTGTGTGGAGTCAGTCCATTACCCTTTGATGTTCCAGTGTGAGCCCCTGTCTCCCATCTGCCCAGCCAGGGCAATCAGAATGCAGATTATATGCAGATGGGTAATCATCCACACCTGGACTTCCTGTGTTTGTGGCTGTTTGGGAAATGCAGAATGGCAAATGTTCCCCAGTCCAGATGTGTATTGGAGACAGGTTGCAGGAACACAGAGCAAAGTTAAGAGCAGAGAAGTGTTTATTTTCTAAAAGGGACATTTATACCATAGTAGGGTGTAATCCAATTTGACCAGCAAGGAGGAATTGTCATTGCTTTTCCAACCATACCAAACATGATAAAGCTACTACTTTGGGATCAGGAATTACAACCTAAACGATTAAAAGGGAATTCCCAATGCTAGTCTATGAGAGGAGTAGGCCTCACAGCAGTGAAAAACAAAATAGGCTGGTTATCACTACCAGCCATGTAAAATAAGCAAGTTCATGTCCTACCTTTTACTTACATAGCACCCTGCACTTTTGGTTACCAAGCGCCTTCCATAGGGGTCACTTATGTGTAATCAAAGAGGAGTTTAAGGCTTGGCACGTAATTTGCAATGTCAAGTCACAGTGGTGGAAAGCTGCACACACAGGCCCTGCAAGGGTAAGTCTAAGACATGGTTATAGGGTTAGTTATCTGGGTGGCACGATCGGTGCTGCAGGCCCACTAGTAGCCTTTAATTTACAGGCCCTGGTACACTACATGTGCCAATTAGTGGACTTTACTGGGGACTTGTGCGTACATTAAATATGGCAATTGGGTATGAGCCAATGTTACCATATTTTTGGGGAGAGAGCACTAGCATATTTGCACTGATTAACCGTGGTAATGGGTGCAGAGTCCTAAAGCCAGCAAAAATGGAGGGAGGCAGGCAGGCAAAAGGTTGGGGAAAGACCGCCCTGAGATTATCAGGTCTAACAGTTATGTTATGTTCTTTATATTTGCAAAGCGCACTATCACTTGCGAGGGTATCCTAGTGCTGAGCAGGTGTGCATGCCTGGGTCTGCCTATGATAGGTTGGTTTATTGAAATGCCTCGTTCTCCACTTCTTGCGGAATTCAAGAAGAATAGTAGAGGCACTGATGTGAGTTTGGAGGCCATTCAATGCTTTAGGAGCAATTTAAGTGAATGCCTTTCCTACTTATCTGTTCAAGTGAAGGATGTGTGAAAGTAAGAGTCAAGCGGATGTGTCTGGGTGGTTGATGGAAGGAAATGGGACTTTTCAGGTAGGTGGGGACTAAGTCGAGTAATGCCTTGAATATGTGTGAGGAGTTTGAGATGAGCATGTTTTTGCATTACAAACCAGTGGAGCTCCCTTTTATTTATTTTATTTTTATTTTAAAGGTGTTATATAGCGCTGGCTAGACCTGGAGGTATCAGAGCGCTATTACATGAGCATCAGATCATAGTTACAGGTTACATCATTACAAAGGTTACACAGTTATTAGAGCATGGCAACATAGTTACTTGTAAGGTAGAAATAAACAATAAGCACAAATACGTAGGGGGAAAAGCAGGCAGGGGAAAGATTATGGGGAGGTGGAAGGAGCTGGGGAAGTAGACAGGTAATGAAGGCGAGAAAGAGGATGGGAGGGTGAAGGACATCGCATGGAAAGAGGAGGGGAAGGGCGACAGGGACACAAACCGGTAGACCAGTCAAAGCAACGTCCAAAGTCCAGTGAGCTGTGATCCCAGGGGAAGTGGTATCACTTTCCTATCTTAGTTGCGGGAGTCTCCCTTTACGCAGTGGACTCTCTCAGAGGGGTCTCTGAGACTCCAAGGCATACATACTGGATCCTTCCCCAAAAAGGGGAGATGGAGTGCTTTGGCAAGGGGTGCCATACCATACCTCAGCTGTGAGTGGCTCCCTTGGCGCAGTGGACTCTCTCAGCGGGTTCGCTGAGACTCCAGAGTATAAATATTGGATCTTTCCCCAACAAGGGGAGAAGGAGTGCTAAGTCAAAGGGCACAAAGGACAGGGGGCTAGGCAGACTAGCAAGCAAGATGAGAGATTATAGGGAGTAGGGGATAGGAGCTAGGAGCTAGGGAGGTAGACAAAGAGAGAAAGAGTACTAAATGGGAACAAATTTAATTAATGAGTTATTAAAAAGCGCTGACTAGACCCGAAGGAATCAGAGCGCCTTACATGAGGAACAATAATGTTGCAATTCACATCTGTTGAAAGTTACATAAGTATCAAGAAAAGCATCTAAAGAACATAGGGGACAAGGTGAATGGAGCAAGGAAGGGTAAGGGGATTGGGTAACGGGGTAGGAGGAAGATAGGACGTAGAGACGAGGGGAAAATCTGCCCAAGGTCCAGCTGGGTAGGTGACGGCAGGGGGGGAGTCCACAACCCATCTCCTCTTTAGCTTTATGGTAGCTTCACCGAGCATCAGCCAAATCGCTAGGTCTCCACAGTCTGGGGTAAGTTCAGCAGGTTCCAAGTCCTGATGTGTAGGCAGGTTAGGGGATAGGTTCAAGGTCTGGTCAATGTCCAATTGTTTTCCCAGGGAAGTAAAACAAAGTGTAGGGGGCCACTTTGGAAGCCATCTTGGGGTCAGGCAGGGGACTGTACTATACACTGGTACACTGGTGGCCATCCTATGGTCAGGCATCTGGTAGTTAAAGCCAATATCCAGGACAGCGGCCACCAGAGAATAACAAATCCAGCGTGCACACACCATCACATGCACAAACATGCACAAGCACACACAAATGAGAGCAAACACTCTCATATGCGCACTGACGCACACACACAAGCACATAGACAGAAAACATCCAAGAACACAAGCACACATAAAATCCCATGCATTAATACAAAAACACCCAAATACATGCACACGCAAACATCATCACATGCACAGACCTGCACAAGCACACCCAAATGCGCTCACACTCTCAGACACGCAGACACGCACACACACACACACACACACACACAAGCACACATACAGAAACTATCAAAAACACAGGCGCACATACAATCACATGCTCCAGAACAAAAATACCCACGGATGTACACACAAATACATGCACACACACACACCATATAACACGCACAGACATGCACAAGCACACACAAATGTGCGCACACACTCTCATACTCGAACAGAGGGCGCATACAAGCACGCATACATAAACATCTGCATGCACAAGCACACATACAATCACTTGCTCAAATACAAAGACACTCAAATACATGCACACACCATCACACGCACAAACATAAACCCATATACAGAAACATCTGCTCACACAAACACAAGCACACATAGAATTACATGCTCTAATACGAAAACACTCAAATACATGTCCACACCATCACACGCACAGACATGCACAAGCACACACAAATGAGAACATAGTCTTTCATACACGCACAGGCACACACACACACACACACACGTGCGTCCGCACACACCCCCTCATGCACGCACAGACGCACACACAAAAGCACCCCCATGACACATTTCTCCAGTACTGCCGCAGCATTGATGGCAAACAATGGCAGGATTGGACAGACTGATGAAAGAAGGCTAGTTGTACAAGCAGGAATCGGTTGAGGCCAACAAGATGGTGGGCCCAGAGTAAGAGTCACAGCAACTTCGGCATAAAATGGCGGCCCCCAGATCAACAGAAAATGCAAGCCAAAGAACCGCTCCAAACTCCCCCACAACCAGAAAGATCATCAGTTTAACAGGTAAGAGCGGGTGTTATAAGGTGAGCGCTATCACTGGAGTGCTCCCCAGTTAAGTGGACATGGTGACGGTTGCAGGAGAATCCTCTGCGGTGGGCGCTCCTCTCCTATTGTTGCCGCACCAGCCTCTCTCTCGGTATAGGCCGCTTAGCCACGATATCACTGATAACAGAGGGCCGCACCTCTTCGGCAGGCAGTTACTGGCAGCAAGGTGAGCAGTGTGTCGCTTTCCGCCCCATTAGGAGCGATGAGGGTGTTATGCAGCTCACGCCCGCCGGGGGCCTCTATAATGCTTCCCCTCTTCCCAGGTAAATGGCTGTTGCAGCAGGAGGGCCTCTAAGCCCTGATGTGTGGTGTGAGGTGAGTTATGTCTGGGAGGTTGAGGATGAGTTTGGCTGCTGAGTTCTGTATGGTTTGTGTTCTTGTGAGTTGCTTGTTATTCCCAGCATAGAGGGTGTTCCCATAGCTCAATTTGCTGTGAAGTAGGGCATGAGGGAGTTTTTTAGAGTTGCCTGAGAGCCATTTGAATATTTTTCTCGGCATCTTCAAGATCTGGAAGCAGGATGCAGTGATGGCCACTTGGGTGGTCATGTCCAATTTGCTGTCAATGATTATTCTGAGGTTCTTGGCATGGGTGCTAGGTGTGTGTGTGTGTGTAGGACTTGGCCCTTTCCCCAGAATTTTTCGTTTTGTATTCCTTTAATTTAGGGTGCCCCCTGTAACAAAAGGGTATAGGCCTTGTGTAGTGAAGAAAGCCCTGTGTATGTCAAACTAATGTTAAGGTGCAGGTGCTTTCTTCCCCTAACATGGCTGCCACTGACCCCTGCTACTGCAGCGCAGTCTTTGTGGGCGCATTCTAGTGGCCAGGAGCTGGCTGGAACCCTCAAAAAATTTATAAATACTAGCCTGCCAGCCTGCCCATAGCCAGAATGGTGGAACCTCCTAGAACCTCCTGGAACCTTCTGGAACAGGTGAGGTGACACCAACTGCCACTGCCAACTGTCAACTGGCACTAAATAAGGAAAGGGAGGGAAACATTCCTGTCAGACCTGGGGAAGAACCTACGCAGGAGTTTTAGGCAGTGGGGCCTAGACAGGGACCTATGACACTGGGAGTGACAGGGCCTAGGTGCTGCCTACCAAGTGTTGAGGAATCCTGAACTTACCCCCTGATCTGTCCCGGCGGGAGGGGAACCCAGAGTCCACCTGAGGAGACCGGCTGAGGAGATTTGATACCAGCCATCAACTCCAACCCCCCCTTCAAGGAACCCAGAGACTGCTATTTACAAGGGCGCAAGAAACATAAAGCGCCGAGAAGAAACCAAATCACCACAGGACTATTGAGAAGACAACCAGGTATTGGTGCTGTGTCGCTCCCCGCGCTCCCTGACGCCACCTGGGACCCCCTTTTGCTGGTTTGCCACTGTCGTGTGGCCTGTCCTGTTTGATCTGCTGGTTTGCTTCCAACTAAAATAAACTGCCTGCTGGCTGAGCGCTCCTATTCCCTAGCGCTAGCACCCTGGACTACCTGTCCTGCTGGCGCTACCTGAACTGCCTTATTTATGGGAATGGCCCAAGAGAAGCGCTGTGCCTGCGAAGCGCTGGGGCTGTAACTAACCCTGAGTGCCCAGCGCTGTCATTTGAGGATCTGTGGCTGCCAGGAGCGCTATTGTGGAAACTGCCCAAGCGCTACTGCTGTCTGAGCGCTAGCTCCCAGAACTGCTGTGTCCCCTGCGAAGCGCTGTAACAGAGAAGCGCTATCTCCAGGACTGCCATATTCCCTTCCCCTACAACTGACACCAGAAAGCCATTACCAGCGCTGTTACTGCGAAGCGTTGTGAACCTGAGAGCTCGGCTGCTGCCTGAGGACCCTTGAGGTACCCTGAAGCGCTGTACATCCAGCATCTGTCATTAACTTCAAGCGCTGCATCAGCGAGGCGCTGTGTGCCCAGGACCTGAATTTGCTGCCTGGCGCTGTGTCAGAAGGCTCCCTGAACTGGGGAATAGCCCCATTGGCCCTTCAAGTACTGGAACTGGGCCAGTGCCCCCCCAAAAGACACTGTGGGGGCCTCAGCTAATAAAAGTTAACCCCTGCCTGGGATACAGTTGCATGCCAGTTAGTGTAGCCCTATGCATGTTTAAGGTTGAGTAATGCAGCGTTTATTCTCTCATGAAATGTTGAGCCTTTTTATGGGGTACTTACCTAATGGAATGTTTTATACTCCTGCCCCAGTGTTCTAACTTCTACCTACCAACAGGGATACTCTTGAATACTGAAATGTTTTATCCCTGTGTCAAGAACTGCAGAGCAAGGAATTGGTTAATTGTGCCTGTCTAATGAAAGGTTTTGTTCGAACCTGAGAATTCCTGCTCATGTGCCATTGTCTTACTGGTTCTTAGGCACAGGGTTTAGATATAATTAATGGAAGGTTGATCCCTGCTTGAGGAGAATGTTATTCTGGGTAAATGAAATGTTTAGTCCTACATAAGGGGCTGTTATTTTTAAGCTGCAGGAGCTAGGAAAACCTTATTACAGGCCCTGCCGATTCGAGGAGCTTGCTGCGCAAAATTGCTAATGGGGCCTGGGTTCTATGGACTGTCTATTCCTGATTAAGGAAATGGTTACTTCTGCTAATTGAATGTTTTAACCTTTATTGAAATAAGTTATTGCTATTGAGAATATGAATGGCTCTACATGAAATGTTGTTCTCACCTGCGAACAGGATAATTCCTAATGAAAGGTCCCTACTAGATTAAGGGGGTGCTTACCTTGGTATTGGACTGTTTTAGAGGACCCAAGGCCCACAGTTTATAGGCCTCAATTCATAAAAGGATAACCCCTGATTAGAGGATGTAATAGAATGCCTACAGTACCAGGATGAAGAGTATCAGCGAGGGCTAGGCCCAAACCCAGGGGTTATCCATATTTCGCCTAGTGTCCTGCTCAGCCTAGGCCTTATGCATGGTTCACCTGTTATTAAATGTTTACTTCTGCTCAGAGAAGTGGTTACTTCCTGGATGAAATGTTGATGCATAACTAATGAAAAGTTCTATTTCTACTATGGAACTGCTTAATGCTCATTTCTGCTGGGAGTGATTCTTAAAATGATTAATCCTGCACAAGGGGATGTTTATTCTTAATGAAATGTTTTTCCCCCCTTTAGTGTCGCATTTACTGGAAGCCTACAGTTATTTATTTACATGTTTATTGCTGTGGAACGCTCACCCTTGCTTGGTGAGAAGTGGGTAAAATGCCTACAGATCTAATAAGATGCAATGTCATTTAGTTGCCTTTGTAATGTAATCCTTACAGATGCTGATAAGAAGCAAGGCCAAGGTCAGGCCTGTGGTTATCTATTACTTAATATTTTCTAATATTTATCTTATATTTAATATTTATACATCTAGTATTTATTGCCAAGTGTTGTAACACATGTATTTTAAAGGAAAGCTAATAAGCTAACAATATTGCAATTCTTGATTATCCTGATCCTGCTCTATATAAAAGTTACTTGCTTTTTATACAAGCTCAATGGAGTGGCGTCAGTCATTGCGTGCCCAATTTTACTGTCTCAGTGGATGCGTGTGCTGTATGGTCGCTTTACACATAAGCTTTCGGATGCCTACCCGCTCGTGCCATGCTACCCTCGGGAAACTGGTGACCCCAGTTCCAACAGTGTATGTGTGTGTTGTTCCGCGTTTTCCAGGCCACCAGCTGGAATCCCAAGGTGAAGTGTTCTTGCAGAAGATCACTACTTCTGTCTCATCAGTGTTGAGTTTGAGACAGTTGGCTTTCATACAGTTAGCGACTTAGATTATGCAGGCAGTAAAATTGTTTCAAAAGGTGGGGGTCTTTTAAAAGACAGAATATGAGTTGCATGTCTACAGTGTTGGAGAGGATGTTGATGTTGTGAGTGTGGATGATGCTGGACAGAGGTATCATGAATTAATGGAGGAGGATAGGGCTGAATGATGAATATTGAGGCTCTCCGCAGATTAGTTTGCCGGCTTCCTAGGATTAAGGTGCAAGGCTGATAGCTTGGTTCTACTTGTTAAGAAGCAGTAGATCCAGCAAAAAGTGGGTCCTTGGGTGCCAATGCAGGCTCCTGATGAGAATGGGATGTGATACTGTGCCACATGTTGCAGACACGTCCAGGAGAATGAGGGCTGCTGGATATCCTCTGTCTGGGATCATGTGGATGTTGTCCATGGCAGTGATGAGTGCTGTTTCTGTACTGTGGTTGGGCCTGAATCCAGACTACATGGCATTGAGGAGCTGCTCATTGCCGATGTGGTTGGTGAGGCATCAGTTAATTTGTTTTTCTTAGACTTTTGCCATGTATGATAGAAGTGAAATGGGTCTGTAATTGGAAAGAGTACATGGGTCAGAAAAGGGTGCTTGAGCAGGGGTGTTATGGTGGCATGTTTCCAGGTGTTTGGGGCTTTGGCTGAGTCAATGGAGGCATTGCTGATGGGTGTTAGTGCACATTGATCGGTAGGAATCCTTCGGTGAATGTGTGATAAGAGCAAAAGTCAGATGGGGTACCCGAGTGGATGACCACGAGGTCAGAGTTTGTTCTTTGGTTGTGATGGTAAGTTGAGTTATGACAGTGACAGGGTCTGGTGAGGGTGAAAGGTACTGTACCTAAAAGTGATATTGTTACAGAGGAATTCTGAGAGCTTGTTGCAAAGGTCTTTTGAGGGGTGATGTTGCTAGATGCGGCAGGAGGTGTGGTGCTCCGTATCTATTGGTGGTAGTGTCTTAGATCTGATTTGAAGATGTCTTTATGTGTTGTGACTTGTTCTGTTTGCACTCCAGTTGCTTGCAGTGCCATTTCATCAGCCTGAGTTCCTCTGTGTACCTGCTGGCTTGTGGTCGGGCTGTTGTGCTGGGTTGTGCTTGAGGGGAACTATGGTGTCTGTGCATGTGGTGATCCAGCTCTTGCGTGTTCTTGATGGCTTTTAGCAAGTTGATTGTGTGCTTGGCTGGTGCATGGAGAGGGCAGAAGCCCACTTCTCTTCTGTGATGCTATTCCAGGTGCAGAGCATTGCTCCTGTGGTGTTAAGTCTGTGGTGGTGTGGGATGAGTATGCTGAAACTGACAAAGACGATGTCTGCCTAGGTCATATTTGCTGGCTTGCCAAGTGTGATTTAGATGATTGCTAACAAAATTGTGTCAAGTAGGTGTCTGCGTTGAGGATGAGTTCAGTAAAATTCTGGGTGAGGGTAAGGTTTGTGAGATTTTTTAGAAGGGCACTAGATTTTGGGTCTGTGTGGTTTTCTAGGTGAAAGTTAAAGTCTCCGAGGAGGATGGAGATGCTGGCATTGATGATGAGGGATGCAATAAAGTCCGTGATGTCACTGGTAAAATTGATATGGGGTCCTCCTGGGTTCTGCTCAAGGAGAAGTGGGCTGTGATTCATATCTTGAACATGAGGTGTTCCATGTAGCTGGTGGTGGTGTCCGTGTAGGTGGTGCAGGTGATGGTATCTTTGAATATGATGGTGACTCGACCTCATGGCTTGTGCTAATGGTCATGCCTGGCAATATTGCATCTAGCAGGGATGGTGATGTCTGGTGAACAGGTTGGGTTTTGACATGTTTCTGTGAGAAGTTGTGTTCATTTCGAGCATGGTTGTGCAGTAGGTTCCATATCTTTGTGTTGTCTTTGTTGAGTGAGCGGGTGTTGAGAAGCATGCATGCAAGTGTAGCGTGCTGCGTGGGTTCCAGCATGGTTGTAGTGGGAGGGGGGAAGACCAGGTTTCTGGCACTGGGTGCCATCCAGGAGCAGATGAGGGCAGAAGAGTTTGCCTTTGGCATGTCCTTTGCACGTCCACTGCACGCGTCTGCTGCACATCCAGAATGTGGCAACCATTAGGTAGGTCCTGGTAGTGAAGGGTAGTAATGTCACTTCCTATGATCTTTACTAGTTCATTGCCTAAATCTTATGGTGTAAAGATTGGGGGCGCTAGAGGGCGCACAGCGGAATGGCTGCCTCCTGAGTCAGCTCCGCCGACCAGGTCTCAGGAACCGCGAGAAATAGCGTTAATTGAGTACCTCCTCGACAACAGACAGTGAATACTGCTGCCGGAAGCCGGCGTGAACACAAAGTGGGGTAATGATTCCTTGTAACAGACATCCTGGCTTTTCAAAAACGTATCCGTAGTGATATGGAACTGTGACAGAGGGCGAATCAAGATGGCGGCTCCCCGAGGGACGGAGGGCCAAGCACCCAAAGCTGTAGCAATCTATAAACGCCATGCAGGTACACAATATTAAGCGCCTTATGGGCTTCAATGACACCGTGTAACAGATCGCGCAGATAACAACTTTAGCCAGAGCCCTATAATTTGAACTAGACGTCCGAGAAGGAATGCCGCGAACCCAAGGGCTAAAATGGCGGCACCCAGGACTGGCTAAAATGCGCTGAATGGTGAACGGACTGCGATTGGGACTGGGAGTGAACACTAATGCCACTAGAAGCAGCAATTGTGACATGAATGTGCGCCGTTCTGATGTACAAGGTTGGGGCCCCTCCTCTAGACACGAAACTTGAACGTGTGCAATTACAAGCCCAAAAGTAAATGCAGAAGCGCTTCTTGCACGGGGCGAGAGAGACTCTGGACAGTACCCGGTGGGTCTCATAAACGCCTGCTAATACGCACCTCGCAAGAGAAGCCTCAACCAGTGCAGACGGTTTCCCCGCTGGCAGCGATTGCAAAAGGGCAAAGCACAAATCTGTACATCTATGTGTGTCAGCGCAGAACACGAGGACTCGGCCACAAGCTTATAGTACTACGATACGGAGTACGCAGCAAGCTGGGTCACAACGTCACAACCACAGGTAACAACTGTTAAATACTGGCTGGTATCGTTACAGGAAGATCAACGTACCAGTGGACATCAGGGAACAACTGTAGCTGTATAAGGCTATACACTGCAGGACTGCGCCCTTTCTGTACCATCACGCACAGAGATATTGACCTGCAGCTGCAATGGGCAAACCTGAGAAATTGCAAAGCAAGGTATCGTTTGATGCCAAAAAGACCGCAAAAGGAGGCACAGCACAATCGGACGCTGACATGGACAACGAGACGTTGCCAACCAATGGATTGGAGCAAGCCCTTAAAGACATCCATAACATAAAAGTCTGCTTTGATGTGCATGGTAAATCGGGCACTATAACATTACGGGTGGACAACATGGCTGCGAAGTTAGATACGGTACAAAAGGGGGTGGTGGTGATGGACGGAGCATCTGAGCCAATCAAACACTCACACCCAGTCAAAAGATCTGGGTTTGACCCATCACCGTTCTTTAGCCCACTCTGCCACCCCAGTTCACACATGGCTATATGCAAATCAGTCTGACCCTGTGCCTCATGGGAACAGTCCAGCCCGAACTGCCAAGCCATGTCTTCCCTGGACCAGAAACAAGTTTCCGAAGACCGGTTTCTGGCATTCCAGCCGTCTTCAGCCCGGCTTGCTTGAATCCAGTGGCAAAGTGAGCAAGGGACTCACGTCTGAGCATACCCTGCCACACTTATGGCGGCCAAAGCGGTACAAAAGGGGGTGGTGATGGACGGAGCATCTGAGCCAATCAAACACTCACACCCAGTCAAAAGATCTGGGTTTGATCCATCACCGTTCTTTAGCCCACTCTGCCACCCCAGTTCAGGCATGGCTATATGCAAATCAGTCTGACCCTGTGCCTCATGGGAACAGTCCAGCCCGAACTGCTAAGCCATGTCTTCCCTGGACCGGAAACAAGCTTCCGAAGACCGGTTTCTGGCATTCCAGCCGTCTTCAGCCCAGCTTGCTTGAATCCAGTGGCAAAGTGAGCAAGGGACTCACGTCTGAGCATACCCTGCCACACTTATGGCAGCCAAAGCAATACAAAAGGGGGTGGTGATGGACGGAGCATCTGAGCCAATCAAACACTCACACCCAGTCAAAAGATCTGGGTTTGATCCATCACCGTTCTTTAGCCCACTCTGCCACCCCAGTTCAGACATGGCTATATGCAAATCAGTCTGACCCTGTGCCTCATGGGAACAGTCCAGCCCGAACTGCCAAGCCATGTCTTCCCTGGACCGGAAACAAGCTTCCGAGGACCGGTTTCTGGCATTCCAGCCGTCTTCAGCCCGGCTTGCTTGAATCCAGTGGCAAAGTGAGCAAGGGACTCACGTCTGAGCATACCCTGCCACACTTATGGCGGCCAAAGCAGTACAAAAGGGGGTGGTGATGGACGGAGCATCTGAGCCAATCAAACACTCACACCCAGTCAAAAGATCTGGGTTTGATCCATCACCGTTATTTAGCCCACTCTGCCACCCCAGTTCAGACGTGGCTATATGCAAATCAGTCTGACCCTGTGCCTCATGGGAACAGTCCAGCCCGAACTGCCAAGCCATGTCTTCCCTGGACCGGAAACAAGCTTCCGAGGACCGGTTTCTGGCATTCCAGCCGTCTTCAGCCCAGCTTGCTTGAATCCAGTGGCAAAGTGAGCAAGGGACTCACGTCTGAGCATACCCTGCCACACTTATGGCGGCCAAAGCGGTACAAAAGGGGGTGGTGATGGACAGAGCATCTGAGCCAATCAAACACTCACACCCAGTCAAAAGATCCGGGTTTGATCCATCACCGTTCTTTAGCCCACTCTGCCACCCCAGTTCAGACATGGCTATATGCAAATCATTCTGACCTTGTGCCTCATGGGAACAGTCCAGCCCGAACTGCCAAGCCATGTCTTCCCTGGACCGGAAACAAGCTTCCAAGGACCGGTTTCTGGCATTCCAGCCGTCTTCAGCCCGGCTTGCTTGAATCCAGTGGCAAAGTGAGCAAGGGACTCACGTCTGAGCATACCCTGCCACACTTATGGCGGCCAAAGCGGTACAAAAGGGGGTGGTGATGGACGGAGCATCTGAGCCAATCAAACACTCAGACCCAGTCAAAATATCTGGGTTTGATCCATCACCGTTCTTTAGCCCACTCTGCCACCCCAGTTCAGACATGGCTCTATGCAAATCAGTCTGACCCTGTGCCTCATGGGAACAGTCCAGCCCGAACTGCCAAGCCATGTCTTCCCTAGACCGGAAACAAGCTTCCAAGGACCGGTTTCTGGCATTCCAGCCGTCTTCAGCCCGGCTTGCTTGAATCCAGTGGCAAAGTGAGCAAGGGACTCACGTCTGAGCATACCCTGCCACACTTATGGCGGCCAAAGCGATACCAAAGGGGGTGGTGATGGACGGAGCATCTGAGCCAATCAAAAACTCACACCCAGTCAAAAGATCTGGGTTTGATCCATCACCGTTCTTTAGCCCACTCTGCCACCCCAGTTCAGACATGGCTATATGCAAATCAGTCTGACCCTGTGCCGCATGGGAACAGTCCAGCCCGAACTGCCAAGCCATGTCTTCCCTGGACCGGAAACACGCTTCCGAGGACCGGTTTCTGGCATTCCAGCCGTCTTCAGCCCGGCTTGCTTGAATCCAGTGGCAAAGTGAGCAAGGGACTCACGTCTGAGCATACCCTGCCACACTTATGGCGGCCAAAGCGGTACAAAAGGGGGTGGTGATGAACGGAGCATCTGAGCCAATCAAACACTCACACCCAGTCAAAAGATCTGGGTTTGATCCATCACCGTTCTTTAGCCCACTCTGCCACCCCAGTTCAGACATGGCTATATGCAAATCAGTCTGACCCTGTGCCTCATGGGAACAGTCCAGCCTGAACTGCCAAGCCATGTCTTCCCTGGACCAGAAACAGGCTTCCGAGGACCAGTTTCTGGCATTCCAGCCGTCTTCAGCCCGGCTTGCTTGAATCCAGTGGCAAAGTGAGCAAGGGACTCACGTCTGAGCATACCCTGCCACACTTATGGCAGCCAAAGCAATACAAAAGGGGGTGGTGATGGACGGAGCATCTGAGCCAATCAAACACTCACACCCAGTCAAAAGATCTGGGTTTGATCCATCACCGTTCTTTAGCCCACTCTGCCACCCCAGTTCAGACATGGCTATATGCAAATCAGTCTGACCCTGTGCCTCATGGGAACAGTCCAGCCCGAACTGCCAAGCCATGTCTTCCCTGGACCGGAAACAAGCTTCCGAGGACCGGTTTCTGGCATTCCAGCCGTCTTCAGCCCGGCTTGCTTGAATCCAGTGGCAAAGTGAGCAAGGGACTCACGTCTGAGCATACCCTGCCACACTTATGGCGGCCAAAGCGGTACAAAAGGGGGTGGTGATGGACGGAGCATCTGAGCCAATCAAACACTCACACCCAGTCAAAAGATCTGGGTTTGATCCATCACCGTTCTTTAGCCCACTCTGCCACCCCAGTTCCGACATGGCTATATGCAAATCAGTCTGACCCTGTTCCTCATGGGAACAGTCCAGCCCGAACTGCCAAGCCATGTCTTCCCTGGACCGGAAACAAGCTTCCGAGGACCGTTTTCTGGCATTTCAGCCGTCTTCAGCCCGGCTTGCTTGAATCCAGTGGCAAAGTGAGCAAGGGACTCACGTCTGAGCATACCCTGCCACACTTATGGCGGCCAAAGCAATGCAAAAGGGGGTGGTGATGGCGGAGCATCTGAGCCAATCAAACACTCACACCCTGTCAAAAGATCTGGGTTTGATCCATCACCGTTCTTTAGCCCACTCTGCAACCCCAGTTCAGACATGGCTATATGCAAATCAGTCTGACCCTGTGCCTCATGGGAACAGTCCACCCCGAACTGCCAAGTCATGTCTTCTCTGGACCGGAAACAAGCTTCCGAGGACCGGTTTCTGGCATTCCAGCCGTCTTCAGCCCGGCTTTCTTGAATCCAGTGGCAAAGTGAGCAAGGGACTCACGTATGAGCATACCCTGCCACACTTATGGCGGCCAAAGCTGTACAAAAGGGGGTGGTGATGGGCAAAGTTAGATAAGCACGGCGAGTGCCTTGTGGAAGCGGAAAGCCGTTTGTCAGCAGTGGAGGATGAGTCCCATAATACCTCTCAAAAATGCTCTGAAATGGATAAAATACTGGCGGTCATTAAAAACAAATCAGAAGATTTAGAAGCGAGATCTCGGAGAAACAACGTCCGAATCGCGGGTCTTGCGGAGACAACCAACACTGGCAAGATGGAGAGCTACGTGGAAGACCTGATCCGAAATATATTCGGTACGGAGCAATTGTCTGCCGTGTTTATCGTCGAGCGTGCTCACAGGTCCCTCGCACCAAGACCAACACCAGGGTCCTATAGTCGCCCGTCTACTAAATTACGGGGACAGAGACGTCACACTGAGGATGGCAAGAGAAAAGAAAACGATTGAATACCAAGGCAACAAACTGGAGTTCTACCCGGATTTCACGATGACTGTCCAAATGGCTCGTAGGGAATTCGCGCCAGTGAAACAAAAACTTCCAGAACTGGGACTGGAGTACGCAATGCTGTACCCTGCCCGACTAAAGACCACGAATGACGGCAAAACCACTATATGTCAGACACCCTAGGATGTGCAGGAATACGTTAAAAGGCTGGGGCAACTAAGACGGGAACAGCGAAGGGCTGAACAACAACACGACTCTGACTGAGCACACGTGAGAGAGGTGAAGTACCTCATCCCATAGCCCTGTGGTAACAACAGGTTCATGTGGAGGATCACGGATACCTCCCGGTGAAAACCGGGCCTTTACCTAAGATGTACTGCACTTACTTAATGGCACAGAATGATATAACCGGTGACAGGTTAAATGTTCTCCCCGCCTGCATCGAAGTTGGGGTGCACTGTGCGCCCTGCCTTCCCTCCAGGAATACTGCGCATTACGTGAGTACAGGGGGGTTTTCAGAAACGGCTGATAACACGTGGATTAGTGGATTTTAACTCATGCAGTCTGCAACCAGAACTAATCCCACATTAAGCGTGGAAGACCGCTGTACTGCTCCTGGGTCAGCTAGAGGATTGTCTGGTTGCTGGCTCCCTAAACATGTGTTGGATTTTGATTGCTTTCTGATACTCTGCTAAACACTAATAACGGGGGGAGCAGGGCGTCGCTTTGATACATGTACCGTGCGCAAAGCTAGATGAACCGGCGCACTGTCCACATATTGGCGCCAATATGGAACACACTGTAGGTACTTCTGATGTTATCGCTCACCTGGCCACATCCAACATGTTGGATGCAGTTGTGTGACCTGGGTGGACCCCCCAACAGGGTTTTCCCCTACCGAAGTTATAAGTTATATGTTCTTACTGGGGAATGTCTTTGGCATAATTGGGATGCTAAAGTGGGAGGGGGGTGGATGGGGAGTTATGAGGGAAATAGTTCTACCTTGCTGCATCTGAAAAACACTGCCGAAATCCAAAATGTGTACCTAAACGTAACTACTGCTTTACTTTCGCAATGTAATAGGTCACGAGGTTCCAAACGGTGCATCATGGGGCACAGTTATCAGAGACAGATAGACCATGGCTGAGAAATTGATGTCAGATAAATTAAATTTTTTAACATGGAATGTGAGGGGTCTCAAAAACTCGAAGAAAATACGGCAAATCTTGGCCTACTTCACGAGGCTTCATATTGACATAGCATTTATACAAGAGACATATATAGACCCAAACATTTCGAATCGCATAGGTCACAGGTGGGCGGAATCGGTCCATGGTGCGGCCTACTCATCGTACTCAAGGGGGGTTCTTATAATGATCCGAAAGGGCTTACACTTTAAAGTAGACCAAGTCCAAACTGACAAGGAGGGGCGTTATGTGGCTGTAACAGGTACACTGAGGGGACAGAGACTCAACCTTCTTAACATCTACGCACCAAACACGGATGATCCGTTTTTTTTTCATAACATCTGACAGACTATAAATGATCTCCCCGATGTCCCATTGGTGTGGGGAGGTGATTTCAATATTGGACTTAATGACACAATAGAGAGATCCCCGGCATCGTCAGAATCGCACAAACGCGCTTTGGGGAAACTGCAAGACATTATTCGGGAAAAGCACCTAAATGATCTTTGGAGAATGAGGCATCCAACGCACTCAGAGGCTACACATACCACAGCAGCACATGGTAGTTGGTCCAAAATAGATTTCTGGTTGGGCTCCTCCGAAGTGTCGCTGTGGGTGGACTCTATATCCCATCAACCCCGTACCCTATCTGATCATAACCCGGTGATGCTCACACGTAAACTACCGAATTACGCCCCCCCCTTTAGTTGGAGGTTCAATGGGAAGGCTTTATTGGACCCATTGTATTCGGAAACAATTAGGAAAGCCATTGTAGAATACTTCAAAATTAACGCACCCACCGCAGATGACCCCGGGCTACTATGGGAGGCATTCAAAGCTACCGTCAGAGGTGTATGTATAAGCACAAATGCGGGCATATTAAGGGACATACGACAACAACTAGTGCGTAGAGAGGCTGCAATACGTGACTTAGAAACAGAGTATAGCCAAACACAAAATCCCGCCCTCTTAGGACAAATCAGAACTGCGATATCAGAATATCAAGAATGTGCGGAGGACGAACTGCGGTACGTCTCCAAGCGCCAAATAGCGAGAAGCTATGGAGAAGGGGGTAGACCGGGCGCAGTATTGGCAGCCAAAATATGTGCAAAGAGACCACCTCCAGTGGTACAGGTGATTCATGATGCTGAGGGAACCCTGCAGCATAACCCGGAGGGAATACTGAAGGAATTCATGCACACTTATGGGTCACTATACACAGCAGAAGACACAGCGTCGGCTGAGGAAATTGCCCAGTATTGTGATGATATAGCTCTTGCTTGGCTATCTGACGCACAGAGAGCATATCTATCCTTGCCCGTTACGACTGAGGAGGTCACCGAGATTATCCAGGCGCTGCCCAAAGGTAAAGGACCCGGACCCGATGGGTACACTGGGGAATTTTACGAGGTCTATGCCGATCTAATAGCCCCTCATGCTAGGAGACGCCCATGAGAAAATGTTGTTGCCGCAAACATTGCGGGAAGCGATGATTTTGGCCCTTCTTAAACCGGACAAGGACCCGGAATGTTGCGATTCGTATAGACCCCTGTCACTAATGAATGTAGATACTAAAATACTATCTAAACTTTTGGCTAACAGACTCAAACACCTGATGACTAAGCTCTTACTGCCAGATCAATCCGGTTTCATACCTACACGCTCTACATCTCACAACACTAGAACCCTATTTGCTTTATCACATAACCTGACACCCAACACCAAAGCGGCCGCGATATTATTGGATGCTGCTAAGGCATTTGACACCATAGCGTGGACCTACCGACACACGATATTACGTAGAATGGGTTTTCCCCCAATATTTCTTCAATGGATCAAACTCCTATACACTGTCCCCACTGCCCGGATACAGATTAATAATTACATCTCGGAGGCTTTTCCCATTGCCCGAGGCACCAGGCAGGGCTGCCCGTTGTCTCCCCTGCTATTTGCCATAGCTCTGGAGTCGCTAGCCTGTAAACTGAGACAGGGCCACCACTACTCAGCATTACAATTCCCGCAGAGACCGCTCCACATATCATTATATGCTGATGATATGTTGTTATATGTGAGGGATCCGGCAGAAAACTTGAACCCACTGCTGCGGGAATATGTTAAATTTGGGAGACACTCGGGTCTCAGAATTAACTGGGCTAAATCAGTGATTCTACCATTAACTGATAGCACGCTACGATTTGCAATGGACCAACCCCTGGTATGGCAAACAGAACCTGAATGATACCTAGGAGTGTGGTTTCACAGAGACCCTGAAGTGGTTATCCGCACAAACTACGGTAGAGTGGTGTCGGCTCTGGGAGACAGGATAGACAGGTGGATCCAGCTCCCTCTATCGCTAGCTGATAGGCTAGCCATTGTCAAGATGGTAGTCCTGCCGAAAATACTATATTTATTCAACAACATCCCCATTAAACCACCAGCGGCAGTGTTCCGTAGATTAAATACTATGACACTGAAATTGATCTGGGCGGGTAAATCGGCTCGTATCGACCTGCACTCATTAACGCTACCATACTCAAGGGGTGGTTTCAAGGTCCCTGACCTCTTCTTGTATTATTTGTGCGCCCAAGCCCAGTATGGGTACCACAAAGTCCCGTACTTTACCCACGTGGCAATAGAGGAAGGCGACGCGTTGCCAATACCTTTAGATGCAATAATAACCCACAAAAGGCCCGCGCTATAGAAACATGACATAAACAGTATAGATGCAACGACTGAAGCTTGGCGACTGATGGGTCAAAAGGCTAACAAAGTACCGCTATATGCTCCTGGTTTACCACTGCATTTCCACCCTGACATATCAGTAACACAAGAGTAAGTGGGGATGGAGCTTCTTAAACAAGTGGGAATAGACACAATGGGTGATCTATACCAAGATGGGGTATTTCAGACGTTAGAGGATTTGTCTTATGTGCATAATCAAACAACGCTTTTCTAATTTACATACTTTAGATTGCAGAGAGCGATTAAATCACTATTCCCATCATACCCAGCTGAACCGCAACCACTGATGACTCTACAGCTACTCCTTACCACCCCTGCACCTAAACACTTAGTCTCCAGAATGTATACAGAACTGCAAACAGAAATAGGGGCAACAACGCAAAAGGCATTACGTAAATGGAACAGTTGCTTGGACGTTCCGCTAACGGAGGACGAATGGTCCAAGACAGGCATTATAACGGGTTTACTGATGCCTAATGGCAATCTACGGTTGATGCATATCAAATACTTGCACCAAACTTATCACACGCCGGTGAGGTTACACAGGTTTGGGCTTCGCCCTGATTCACGGTGCCAAAGATATGGGACGGAGGTAGCGGACTTTATCCATCTTGCTTGGTATTGTACAGGTGTAGCAGAATTTTGGTTAAAGGTGACGCACATGTTGGGGGAAATGGTGGGTACCCAAATAGAATGCACGATTCGAACATGTTTATTGGGGTTATTGCCAGGAATCCATGCATTGAAAAGTACATTTTGTACAATAGCCTTGCTCATGGCGAAACGCAGGGTGTCGATTGGATGGGGACGTAAAGAGAGCCCAAAGGTAAAACGGTGGATACTGGATCTGGTCTATTGCAAAGACACTCTGATGACATACGAAGACGAACTACCTATAAGATCACGCCCCAGGAACTACTGGGTCTTCCTAATAGACTACCTCAATGGGTCAAGTAACCAACTGTAAACTTATCCCACCTATAGCATGAAATCTCTTTTTGACATGTAAATATGCATGCACTGACAGAAAAGGAGTGTTGTAATGCAGTGAAAATGTAAGGTACTGTGTCATACATATGTGACACAGTTTGTTGTTGTTAATTTTTATGAAATGCCAATAAAAAAAAAAATAATTAAAAAAAATCTTATGGTGTAAAGACATTAATCATATCCAAGAGTGGACTCTTCAAACATTAATCTTTGGCCATATTTCTTTTTAAGTTGTTTTGACTTAATCTGCAAGTGTAATGTGTGTGTGTGTGTGCAATGATATGATTTGTATCTATGAACTGTTCACAATGAATACATGGATTTATTTCCAATTTAAAGCAGTGTGTGTGCCTGTTCATTAGGATTTGTTTCTTTATTATTATTATTATTATTAACAGTTCTGTTTTGATTTAGTTTCTTCTGTCACTATGTGTGCTGATAATTCAAGTAAATTATTTTCAAATTATTATAGATGAATGATTCCCATTTCGGCCTTTAACCCTTTCTCAATTTTAGAAAGTTGGCATTTTCTTGTCCCAGTCATTTTTGCCTTCTGCTAGCATTCTGTGTCATGTACTGTGTAGGGTCCTGCTGTTGTGTTGTACATTTCTCCCAGAGAGTGACACAGAGGCAAACTAGGTGCTGGCAGGATGGGCCACCCTGCCAAGATAGTTGGAGCAGAGCTATTCTTTGCCCCACTTACATTTCAAAGGATTGTCTCAAGCACAAACACACACACACATTAATCTGAACACCAGTCTTTTGTGATGCCAGACCTCTTGAAGCCTAGATAGGGTAAGCAAAAAACTTTCCAGAACCAGAATCCACTAACTTCAAAGGATAGCACCAGACATAAATATTGGACCTCCTGAGCCACTCCTCGGGTCACTTCTGGAGGGCTGAGAAGAAGGACTGCCCTGCTTCCCTTGCTACTGGAAGGACTGCCCTGCTGCCTTGCTACCTGTGGAAGGAAGACTGGACCTGCTCCTTGAAAACAGGAGTACCAGAGTGACTCCAAGGGCTAGCTGGCGGGCCTCTTGTGGGGGTTAGAGGGGCATAACAGGCACCAGAGACCTGTCCTTCCTCTGCTTAGCTGACCAGACACGAACTGGACCTGTCCTGCTGCTGGTCTCTGCTGGGGTGATTTGTGATCCCCAAGAGGTGCCAAGTAGGTCCTGGACCTTTGATTGGCATCAGAGTTTACTTCCCCTAGTCCAACTGAGTGTTTGTTCCCTCTGAACCAACACATCTCAACACACCTTGATGCAGAACTTATCATTGCAGACTCACTCACCTCCTGACCGATGTTCTTATCCAATCCGATACAATGAGATGCATCTCGCACAGGACCTCAAACTGCTGCACCTCACAGCACCTGATTGGCGGCCTCATCAGAACTGATGCTGCGCAACACAACTCGATACAGCGTGAGGCAGGACCTCGCATCTCAGCACAAGTACAACTAGGTATACTTTCCAGTGGATTGCAGGCAGACCCTTACTCTGCCCGCTCTCCATCATGGTTAGCCTGAGGTTGTGATTCTAGCTGGTCTGGCACAATCAGATAACCACAGTTGGCACTTTATGCTTTTGGCGCTACTTTTACTTAAGACTTTAAAATTGTATATCTCCATTCTACTAATTGGATTCTATTCATTTTGGTGTCATTTTATTTATTAAAGTCTACTCTATTTTTCTAAATTGGATTGATATTTTTCTTGTGTTGTGTTTTCACTTTATTACTGTCCATGTGCAGCATAAGTACTTTAAATATTGTCCCTAAGTTAAGCCATTTGGCACAGGTTAATTTACTGACATTTGTGGTTCACCCGAACAAGGACTGTGGTTGTTACTTGAGAAAGGTTTCCACCCCCTAAACCAATCACCCACGTTTTTCAACTTGTCTTGCATCCTCAGAGATCTCTGGGATTCCCAAATGCTTGGAGAGGGGAAAAGGTGTCTGAGCCATTGTAACTCCTTACCCCTTACTCTACAATGGACATTATGCCAAAACAGAGTTGTGAAATCCATTGACTGATCCTGACATGGAGGCATGCTGGTAACCAGTTAACTGTGGTGGTGATGGAGAATCATCTGCCAACAGCAGCCAGCCAACTCTACTTCCATTTGTCAGCCTATATTTACAGAACAATGTTAAATAGGAACCCAACTAGCTAGTCAATCCTCCATGTGCCATGTGAATCAGTAGTTCCCCACTTAAATGCATACAAAATATACCTATGCCAAATATGCCAAATATACTGCTGGTCTGGTACCACCGATACATAAACACGATACATTATTCTCCTTTACAGTTGAAAAATGACTTGTAAAAAATGGTCCATGGATTGGGTCCGTGTTTATGTGAAAGTGCAATACGTCATAGTTGGCACAGTGTAGGACCCTTTAAATAAATTAGCTCAAAGACAAATATTTTAAAATCACTGCCGCCGTCCAGTATGAAAATGCTCAGGGGAGCACAGTTGCATCGAACGAGACAGTACCTGCACACATTTTCGAATGGAGCAGCTAAGTAGTTAAATGTTTTGGTTTTCTTTTCTGAAAAATGCTTGCATAATCATGCAGATCAGCAGTGCAGTTTGCTAAAGTGTGTTTCTAGTAACCTCTGTAAATGAGGATGTTATGGACAAAGGGGGAGATTCACTAAGAGTTTGTGCTGTGTTTGCTTCACAAAAGTGACGCAAATCGGCGCACAATATTTTCAATTTACTTAATGGAAAAGTAACGCGAAGCATAACGCTGCTTTGCATTACTTGCACCATGGGGATGTACCAATGGTGGAGCATGGGCATTCCCATGCAACCACCCCAGGTTTTTCACGCTAAATGCAATTTACCAAGTAAAGTAGGATGGGTTTAGCATGAGAAAATGCGTCCTTTTCAAGTAGTGAAAGGAAGGAGAAATGCTTTCATTTCTCCTTCTGTTTCCGACTTTCATATGTGGTACACTGTACAGCACGCATACAAAGAGGAAAAAGGTTTGAAGTGAGTCTCAGCATAGTATTTGGTACTGGAAGGCTACTTTTCCAGTACAAAACCTATGCTAAGTTCATGGAGATACCCTTGCATCATGGTGCAAAGGTGTCTCTGTTGCACACCGCAGCTGATTTCAGCTCTGGCGCTAGTGAGAGGGGAGGAGAGAGCCTTATTTTAGTAAATAGGGCTGTTAGAAATGGGATTTCTGGTTGGCTACGGCTTTAGGGCTTGTGCCTAAGCCAGGCAGAAACCACCACTCTAGTCAGAGCAAGGGAGTTACACGCTGAAGATAACCCCTGCTCACCCCCTTGGTAGCTTGGCACGAGCAGTCAGGCTTATCCCAGAGGCAATGTGTAAAGCATTTGCACAACACACACACACAGCAGCAACACACTAGGCACACCACAAAAGAAACTCCACACAAGGTTATATAAAAAATAGCCTTTGTATTATCATAAACACATTAGAATCATAATCACACAATATACACTGTGCCAACTGGCACCAAGTAAAAATTTAAAGGGGTATATACATGACAGAGCCAATCGGGCCACTATCAGAACCATCACAAAGCACAAGTAGTAACAAGCATTGGCCTAGCCAATAGGTCTCGCCTTTGGGACCTTATAAGTGTTTAGCTATACAACACTTGATGTTGTTGCACCAAGGATATTGTGCTGGATAACTAAACACTTATAAAGCCCCAAAGGCGAGACCTATTGGCTATGTCAATGCTTGTTTAGGACCTGTGCCCTGTTCCTAATGTCTTGGTTGCGTTATCCTCCATTCTGGTTATTTTGCATTTCAAATGTTTTCTCTTCACAGGTGACACAGCTGGAGCAGAGCTGTGTAGATGTGCATTCGGGACTCTATACGCAGTGAATTAATGATACCACTAGTAATCCATGCTGCTTTCTTCATCCAGTACTAGAGAGAGCAGTGCCGGGTGGATTCTGTTTTCTCCCAGGCTAACATTACTGGGACCAGCTGTCATTTGTATATAGCCTCATAAGCTCTATTCATTGCTCTGATGGGGGCAGCATTCCCATCAAAAGATTAGCCGCTCTCGCTGATTTAAAGAGCTCTCGCTTGTCCTTGTGTGGTAAGTCCTTACTCTGAAGACCTTTACTGAATGACGAGATCAGGTCTGAGCGCTGTCAGCAGGGAGATGAATGGTCAAACACTAAAGCTCACATCAGGCCCACCACCTGCTGCATGCATTGTGCGGGAGTACCTCTTCCTGTATACAATGACCAAGAGCACACTGAATCAGCGGACTGGAAACACACTGCTGGCATGACACACACAGCCTAAGTGAATCTAGACAGATATAGAAGGTAGATTCTAAACCAGAACTTACGGTAGGGAAAGAGGGATGTGTGTTCCGAGTTAAAGGATATTTATGAATCAACGGGGTCCCTCTTTGTTTTAAAGCCTGTTAAAAAATACAATTCCTTGAATGAGACAACACGGGACGGAGACACTGTAAAAGACAATCTTTATTGTAACAAAGAACGAGAGAGGCAATAAAATTTGTCACTGGACTAACCCTTCAGCCCTGCGTGTAAAATGGAAGCCATCTCCTTTCCACCTCTGCGCCCTTCACAGAGCAGCCATGAAAAGCATATGTCCGTGCTCGCAGCGAGACCACCGCAGACGCCATCGGGAGCGTGTGTGTTTAACTAGAAGTGTGCGGCCGCGCTGGTAAAAAAAAAAAAACAAAGATCAAAGAAGCAGCATGCCAGTTGGGAGCAGGGAAAGCATTCACGACCGCTTAATCAAAGAAGCCGCGACAGCTGTGCATGACACGCGTGCTCTCGTGCACGTTCTAGCAAGCTGATCACCGGCAAAGTAGCATTTCTCAGACCACCTACTAAATGTCTTGGCCAGACCAGCGCATGCGCTGGATGAGGCAGAGATCTAAAAATGACACAACCAGTAACTACTCGTAAAATACTGTACTCAGCTTTGGCAACAAACACATTCTGTCTGCATCACATTAGGCATAAAACACATAATGCATAAATCACAATTAGGATTGCACCGTAGTAACACTCCCCAGGTGCATATATCACCCTCAGCATAAACTCATTATGCATTCCTTTAGGGCCTTGCGCCCTACCAGTACACACAGGTACCCAAAATGACACCAGGTCAACTGGCCTTCTGTGTGGCCCAAAAGCCCATGGTCCCAAATGTCAAGGCTCTAACTGGGGCCTTCCACTGGCCCTTTGGCTGCCAATGCAGCGAGGACAATGTGCACAATACACTGGGGGCGTGTGGGGTGGTGCATCGCACCCCCTCCTCCTCATGAAGCACAAACGAATCCCCTTTGTTGCATCGCACCCCCTCCTCCTCATGAAGCACAAACGAATCCCCTTTGTTGCAGCTGCCCGCACACTCGGTGTGAAGCTGTGGCACAGAAACTAGCACTGGCACTAACAGTGCCTAGGGGGCCGCCTTCAATGGAGGCCTCCTGGTGCCCCTCTCGGCATCTACAATGCAGCCAACACGAAATCAACACTGGCACTCTCCGTGCTCGAGGAGCACCGACCTGGGACTACTGAGCAAAATTGCCCACAACTTCATAGCTGCCCGCTCTCCTGAAGGGCAGCTGAAGAAAACAGGCTCTGGCACCAACATTGTGCAAATTCGAGCCCCACAAACCTGGGCTCTCCTTGACTCCCAACCCCAATATTTATACTCATTTTCCCTTTGTTCTGCCCTGGCACAGGGCTTGGGGAACCAGCCTCAACTGGTTCTGGGGGGGGGTGTTAAAGCACTCTGTTTACCAGGCTTCCACTCTCCTTTGTCAGATGGGGCTCGGTCCTCAGACACACCACAGGGGGCAGAGGCAGTATTCACCTAGGCATTTACAGACCTATTCAGGGTCAGGGGACTACTCCTCCCACTACTCCAAATGCAGATCTTCCATTCAGCCTAGCGTTGACTCACCCTGCCCTCCCTGGAGCCACACACCTCACCTACCCCTGTCACTCCAGAGCCAGACATGCAATACACATCAGGCAGGCAGACACATAGCATACAGAAATACCAACTTCAAAAAGTGGCATTTCTAAAATAGTGATAATAAATCTGCGCACCCCACTGCGCAGCATTTATTATTACTATTCCACACATACCAAACTTGACCACGCCACTCCTCTCATATCAGGAATTACCACTGAAACACATATCAGGGAATGCCCAATGCATTCCTATGGGAGGGCAGCCTCACATCAGTGAGAAACCAAAATAGTTGTTTGTCACTACCAGGACATGTCACATACTTAAGGTACATGTCATACCTTTCACCTACAAAGCACCCTGCTCATAGGGCTAGCTAGGCCTACCTTAGGGGTGACTGACATGCAGTAAAAGGGGGGTCACAGATATGGCACACACTTTAGGTGTCATGTCACAGAGGCAGTAACACTGCACGCACAGGCCCTGCTATGGCAGAGGCCTGAGACAGGTTTGAAAGGCTACTTTGGTGGGTGACGCAATCAACGCTGTAAGACCACCAGTTTTGGAAAAAGGGGGTGGTGATGGACAGAGTTTCTGAATGATGCAGAATACTCTTACCAAGTCAAAAGATCATGGTTTTAATCCATCACCTGTTTTTTAGCTCATTGCACCATCCCAGCTCAGAACCTGGCTATATGCAAATTAGTCTGTTCCTGTCCCTGTGCATGATGGGAACAGGGCAAACCAAACTACCAAGCTTCTTATACTGGGAAGGAGACAAGCTTCCGGACCACCAGTAGCATTTAATTTACTGGCCCTGGGTATCTGAGATACCACTTTACAAAGGACTGACAGGTAAATTAAATACGCCATGTTTACCAGAGAGAGCACAGGCACTTTACACTGGACAGCAGTGCTAACGTGCCCAGAGTTCTAAAACCACCAACACCATGTCAGAAAAAAAGCTAAGAGGAAGGCAAAAAGTTCAGGGATGACCCTGAAATAAGGGCCAAGTGCAACAAGGGCGCTCTCCGCCTCTCTCCTTTTCATATAGCACAGCGCAGCATTTGCGGATGCTGAGGTGTGCTACGTGAAAGTTGCTAAATCTCCCCCAGAGTGCTTAGGGGCTTATTTATGAGCCCTTGTGTCACATTTACTCCACCGTTGTGTCACTTTTTGTGCCGCTGTGGCGGCGTAAATAATGCGCCACGTTGCTCTATATTTACAAAGTGACACATATAGGCAGATGCGTCACTTTGCAAAGCTCTCCACTACATTATACCTGCGTCAGGTATAATGTATGCAGGATGGGCGTTCCTCCGCATCAAAGCCTCATAGAAGTGGTGCATTGAAATGTATAAGATTTCATCGCGCCACTGCTAGGATGCCTTTGTGTCAAATCCTTACGTCTGCCTCATAGCAGGCCTAAGTGTGACGCAGTGCTATAATCATAGCTCTCCCCTTGCATTGCTGGAGTTGCATCACGCTTCTGACACACCTCCAGCAATGCGTCCGTTTTGCACCGAAAGATGAGTCAGTGATACTGATGTGTCTGTCATTCTTTGCGACATGATGCGTCATACAGTAAATATGACGCATCGATGGTGTCGTAAGGAGGGTGCACTGAGAAGTGTTGCATTGCTTCTTTATCTCAGCGATGCGACACTTCTCATAAATAAGGCCCTTAATGAGTTGCACTTTCGCTGCGAAGCCAACGTGGTGATTGGCTAGTCGTGAGCTTCCAGGCAAGACATTCTTATCTTTCTTTCCATCGTCCGAAAGTCCGTAAAAGCACCGCAATCTCATTCATACTACCAGCTGTTATTTGTAGCGGTTATAAACTTATGAAACGCTGTGCAAAAACAAGTTATTGTAAAATATTTATGTTGACTGCTTGCACAGCACTCAATCAACCATTCCTTGCATTCTTCCCCACACAAAACCTCCTCTCGGTGCCTTTTGGAAATGAGCAGTCAGGCTCTGCGTTTATGTCCAGCCCAACGGGGATATTTGAGACAAGCCCTCGAGACAGGCCCAAAAATGTTGAATCACAACATCCTGGGCTGAAGAAAAATATGCGAACTATGTGTGACGAAGGAGTTATTAAAAGAACACGCTGGCCGAGTAAGGATGCAAAATGTAGTCTGCCTCGAAACACGTGCTGATTTTTAGCTTACATTTTATTATTCTGAGAATGACTGCAGCGTGCTGGTATTCGGGGAGGTTTCCACGCTGCCGTGAGTTGAGTGTTGTGACTGATTTCAAAGAACAACATTGCTTTCTTTCAGATCGAGATGAAAGAATTTAAAGAAGCCTTTGCAAATTTAATTGGGACCTTTTTACGTAACACAAAAGTTGGCGACTCTTCATGAATGCCATATAATATTGGTCACGTGACAGATAAGAGCAACTCAATGGGTCAGTGGCATCATTTCTCCGCGTAACCATTGTGTTTTGCTTCCTGCTGATGAATGGAAAAGTCGTGTTTATGAATTAGCAGTAGTTGTAAAGCGCCCCGACTCTTTCTTCCCTAAATTGGAGCGCGAGAAGCATTTCATAATGATGTGCGCGTGCGTTTCTTTGGACTGTCTGGACCACTGCTATTCTGTTATAATTCCTCCACAGTTAAGTCATTACGAGCAATCAGAACGGGCTTGTAGTACAATACCATATTTGGCAATGTCATGTGAGAGGCCTAAAGCAATCTATAAAAAAAAAAACAATATTAAAGGCCAACTTGTCTGGCTGTGGAGGGATTTACAACAGGCTTCCTGGCAGATATCTGTTGGGAAATGGAACGTGCTCCTAGGTCTCGGGTCACGAGGCCTCCAAACACAACAGGTGCATGATGTTTGTGTAGTTTTAGCATTCAGATTTAACATGAAAGGAACCGCCACATATATAATAAACTACACTCGTATACAAAGTTCCAAAATGTATTCCAGGACTGATCGCCCCGGGATGTTGCTCATTTGCAGTTGGTATTTTTGGAATCTGATGCACATAAAAGTAGAGCTAAATCTGGGATATAAACGCCTAATCCAGAATCGTGTACGGAGGAACAGATGGTGCAAGAAGCTTCACTAGATACGAGGCGCGCGCGTTTATTTTGTAAAATGCGCACAAATAGTTTCTCTTTTAGGATGGAGACCTGGGGCCTCATTTATGAAAAGTGACGCATGGCTGCGTGAAAACAGCGATGCGTCACTTTTCACTGTGCCCTCCTTGCACCACCAATGATGCGTCATATTTACAGTATGACGCATCATTGCGCAAGGAGTTACAGATACGTCAGTATTTCTGACGTATCTGTATGGCGCAAAAGTGACGCATTGCTGGAGTGTGTCACAAAAGTGACGCAGCTCCAGCAATGTATCCTTTCACATGGGGCAAGCCCCATGTGAAAGGGCCTGCGTCAGTCTTACGCCTGCTGTGAGGCAGGCGTAAGAAATTGACGCATTTGTGTCCTAGAAGTGGTGCAGTGAAATCACATAGATTTTACTGCGTCACTTTTACAACCCTTTCTTGCGTCAATACGCCCCCTTGCATACATTATACCTGGCGCAGATATAATGTGGCGCAGGGGTTTACAAAGTGACGCATCTACCTAGATGCGTCACTTTGTAAATATGGCGCAACAAGGTGCATTTTTTACGCCACTGGTGCGTCACAAAAAGTGACGCACCAGCAGCGTAAAAGTGACGCATAGCCTCATAATTGAGGCCCCTGGGGCCTCATTTATGAGGCCGTGCGTCACTTTTACGCCGCTGGGGCCTCATTTATGAGGCCGTGCGTCACTTTTATGCCGCTGGTGCGTCACTTTTTGTGACGCACCAGCAACGTAAAAAATGTGCCTTGTTGCACCAAATTTACAAAGTGACGCATCTATGTAGATGCGTCACTTTGTAAACCCCTGCGCTACATTATACCTGCGCCAGGTATAATGTATGCAGGAGGGCGTTCTGATGCAAGAAAAGGTCATAGAAGTGACGCAGTGAAATCTATAAGATTTCACTGCGCCACTTCTAGGACGCAAATGCGTCAATTTCTAACGCCTGCCTCACAGCAGGCGTACGACTGACGCAGGCCCTTTCACATGGGGCTTGCCCCATGTGAAAGGAGACATTGCTGGAGTTGCGTCACTTTATGACACACTCCAGCAATGTGTCACTTTTGCGCCATGCAGATACGTCAGAAATACTGACGTATCTGTAACTCCTTGCGCAATGATGCGTCATAATGTAAATATGACGCATCATTGGTGTCGCAAGGAGGGCGCAATGAAAAGTGATGCATCGCTGTTTTGACGCAGCGATGCGTCACTTTTCATAAATGAGGCCCCAGGTTTTGAAACACATGTATTGTTTTTTTTTAGTTGAAGGCCCGGCTACTACCTACTTTATACACAATTTAAAATACTGTGAGTTGTTGTTAATAAAGGCAGGTGAATGATTATTTACCTTGCTTTAATGATGCAATCTGACCAAAGGTGAAAACAACCACCCCTAATATTTGCAAATTATAGATGAGTTACATTTTCTCACCTTTTCACACTTTATATTCATTTTGTTGCTAATATCTACACCATGTGTCAGATGTTGTGCATTATGTGGCTATGGTTTGTTTGATGACAGCAAGATGTCAAAGCAGTTTACCGAATCTATATTTATCAGAATGCTGAGTGTAAAGTTCAAGTATTTTGTTGAATTTGGCAGAAAAAAGGGGGGTCCCAAAACGTGTTTTCCCGATGCAATTTCACATAGGACCTTTAGACACGGCTACAGCCCGAACGGCTGAACGGAATTACACCAAATTTGGCAGAGAGGTAGTCCTCAGTTCCGACTTGTGCCCTTTGCTTATATGGTGTCAATCTGTTTAGTAGTTCCTGAGAAAATGACGGTTAAAGTCATTTAAATATCTATGGGCGCGGTGGATCCGTGGATCTATCCACGTACCCAAAGCGCAGCCTGCATGCACCCTGCCATGCACGAGCTGCATGCTGATTGGCTGTCAACAGTCAAAATCAGAAAGTGTTGGCAGCCATCTTGTGCCTCGGTAGAACCGAGGCACAAAAAACTCAAAACAAACTCCACAAAACGCGAAAAGGGGGCAGGGTAGATACACCCTTACCCCCTAGGCCTGCTTAAGGGGTCCCGCAAGGACCCCCAGGGCCAACATTTTTTTTTTTTTTAAATACGAGATCATCCCTAGGCCACGCCCTCTCCTTGCACCACCCTGCAAACGCGCCCCCTGGTGCATTTGCAGAGGGGGAATGAACTCCCCTTGAATACTGGGGGTCCCTGGGTGCCAACTAGCCCACCAGGAACCTCCAGTATATGCCAGGGGGCTGTGTTGCAGAGAGGTGTTCTGAGGCCACGCCCCTTTTTACACCTCTCTGCAACACAGCTCTGTGGCGCTTACTGGAGGTATCTGGTGGTCTAGTTGGCCACCAGGGGACCGCAGGATTCAAGGGGACTTAATCCCCCAACTTAAAACACACCACGGGGCACGTTTTCACAGTGGTGAAGGTAGGGGGCGGGGCCTGAAGGTGATATGTGTGCAAACACGCCCTGTGGCGTGTTTTAAGTTTGGAAATTAATTTCTCTTCAATCCAGAGGTCCCCTAGGAGTCAACTAGCCCACCAGGTACCCCCAGTAAGCGCCACAGAGCTGTGTTGCAGAGTGCTGTAAAAAGGGGCGTGGCCTCTGAATACCTCTCTGCAATGCAGCTCCCTGATGCATACTGGAGGTACCTGGTGGGCTAGTTGGCCCCCAGCGGACCGCTGCATTGAAGAGGAATTAATTCCCCAACTTAAAACGCGCCACAGGGCGTGTTTGCACAAATGTCATCGCAGACCCCGCCCCCTTCCTTCACCAATGTACAAATATTCCTCTAAAATCAGTCGAACTACAAATTCTGATTTACTCACCTGTTATCAGGAGAGAACTCAGTGCTGCATCTTTTAGCCCAGCACTGATCCTGAAAAGTAATTCTAAGCGTACTTACCAGGAACTTGTATTTACTTTCATAGGAATCCATTGTGTGGTTGTCAGCAGAAAAGTTTCTAAGTGTCGATTTTTTAAACATACAAATATTCCTCTAAAATCAGCCGAACTACGAATTCGGATTTACTCACCTGTTATCAGGAGAGAAGCCAGTGCTGCATCTTTTAGCCTAGCCCAGCACTGACCCTGAAAAGTAATTCTAAGCGTACTTACCAGTAACTTGTATTGCCTTCCATAGGAATCCATTGTGTGGTTTTCAGAAGAAAAGATTCTAAGTGTTGATTTTTGAAAACGTACAAATATTCCTCTAAAATCATCCGAACCACGAATTACGATTTAGTCACCTGTTATCAGGAGAGAAGCCAGTGCTGCATCTTTTAGCCTAGCCCAGCACTGACCCTGAAAAGTAATTCTAAGCGTACTTACCAGTAACTTGTATTTCCTTCCATTGGAATCCATTGTGTGGTTTTCAGAAGAAAAGTTTCTAAGTGTTGATTTTTGAAAACGTATAAATATTCCTTTAAAATCATCCGAACCACGAATTACGATTTAGTCACCTGATATCAGGAGAGAACCCAGTGCTGTATCTTTTAGCCCAGCACTGACGCTGAAAAGTAATTCTAAGCGTACTTACCAGTAACTTGTATTTCCTTCCTTAGGAATCCATTGTGTGGTTTTCACCAGAAAAGTGTCTGTGTCGATTTTTGAAATGTACAAATATTCCTCTAAATTCAGGTGAAGTATGAATTCCGATTTACTCACCTGTTATCAGGAGAGATGTCAGTGCTGCATCTTTGAGCCCAGCACTGACCCTGAAAAGTAATTGTAAGCGTACTTACCAGTAACTTGTATTTCCTTCCATAGGAATCCATTGTGTGGTTTTCAGAAGAAAAGTTTCTAAGTGTTGATTTTTGAAACGTACAAATATTCCTCTAAAATCATCCGAACCACGAATTACGATTTAGTCACCTGATATCAGGAGAGAACCCAGTGCTGCATCTTTTAGCCCAGCTCTGACCCTGAAAAGTAATTCTAAGCATACTTACCATTAACTTGTATTTCCTTCCTTAGGAATCCATTGTTTGGTTTTCACCAGAAAAGTGTCTAAGTGTGCCGATTTTTGAAATGTACAAATATTCCTCTAAAATCAGGTGAAGTATGAATTCCGATTTACTCACCTGTTGTCAGGAGAGATGTCAGTGCTGCATCTTTGAGCCCAGCACTGACCCTGAAAAGTAATTCTAAGCGTACTTACCAGTAATTTCTATATCCTTCCATAGGAATCCATTGTGTGGTTTTCACCAGAAAAGTTTCTAAGTGTCGATTTTTGAAACGTACAAAAATTCCTATAAAATCAGCTATTGCGATTTACTCACCTGTTATCAGGAGTGACCTCAGTGCTGCTTCTTTGAGCCCAGTACTGATCCTGAAAAGTAATTCTAACCATACTTACAAGTAACTTGTATTTCTTTCCATAGGAATCCATTGTGTGGTTTTCACCAGAAAAGTTTCTAAGGGTCTATTTTCACAAACTAAAAATATTCCTTAAAAATTGCCTGTATGACTTAAATGCATTCTTTCGACTATTTACAGGAGAGGCACCCTTGCTGGATCCAGGATCCACCACTGAATAAGAAAAAGTAACGTTAACACTACTTACCTGATAAGTTAATTTCCCCCCATAGGATAACATTGGTGATTCTATGTGAAAAAGTTTCAAAGTGTAAACTTTTAAAATACAATAATATTCCTTAAAAATCACTACTGTAACCAAAACGTTTTTACTCAACTGTTTACAGGAGATATCCCAGGACTGAATTTAGGATCTAGTCTTGTGGTTAGAAAAGTAATCCAAAAAGTAACTAGTTGCATTTAACTAGAAATTCACATTGAGCTCAATGTTGCATTGTGTCTGAAATTGTGTTGCGCATTACAACAACTGTAACTATTGTAATTAAAAGTCTATTGCCTATTTGCAAAGTATTTAAGCTAAAGTAATTCATTCTGAGAAAGTATATTTTTTAATGTAATGTATAATGTAATTATAATGTAATTTAAAAAATAAAATATCTAAAAATAAATAGTTTAAAAAAATGTAGTAAATCACTATCAAAAAAATAAATATAAGAATTAATACATTTAAAAATTGTCATTTACAAAACCTTTGAAATTCACTGAAAAATCCATAGGTTTTAGACATGTTATAGTTAGGAATTAGCATTTAAAAAAACCTTTGAAATTCACTGTCAGTCAGTGATGTCATTTGAGATGTCATCAGTGATGTCATCAGTGATGTCACTGACCATGTCATGAATGATGTAATATGTGACATCATCAGCAGTGGATTGCGGGTGCGCGAGTTATAGCTAGTACAAGTAACTATAACGGGGGAATTTCAATGGTTTTGTACGAGTGAAATGTCCAACTAACTATAACACGCCTAAAACCTATGTTTTTTTCAGTGAATTTCTAAGGTTTTTTAAATGCTAATTCCTAACTATAACATGTCTGAAACCTATAGTTTTTTTCAGTGGAAAAAAAAAAATATATATATATATATATTACCTACTGGCGGTCGCCAGTAGGTAGATATAGTTAGGACCTAGTTTTCATTGGAAATCCGCAACATTCTATTGGGAATAACTTTGGCGCCGGTTGATAAATCTTTGTAAATTTCTCAAAGAAGATGGCCCGCTCCGCTCTGCTCCTTCCCTGAAAGTTTTGGGGGGATTTGTGAAGTGGGGGCTGAGAAAAAAGGGGGGTCCCAAAACGTGTTTTCCCCATGTTATTTTCCGTAGGACGATTAGACACGGCTACAGCCCGAACGGCTGAACGGAATTACAAGAAATTTGGCAAAATGGTAGAGTCTGATTCGCAGATCACCCTTTGTTTTAAATGGTGTAAATCCCTCCAGTAGTTGTTGAGAAAATCAAATTTGAAAAGATTTATATATCTATAAGCGCGCACCGTGCGCGCACCGTACGTGTACCGTACGAGTACGGTACACGTACGGTACGCGTACCCCGCGATTTTTTAAAAAAAAACATTTTGGGGGCTTGGGGGTCCTTGTGGGACCCCCTGAGCAGGCGCAGGGGGTCAGGGTGCTTCTACCCTGCCCCCTTTTTGAGTTCTACATGTTTGCTTTTCTGCTTTCTTGTGCCTCAGTCTACCGAGGCACAAGATAGCTGCCAACAATTTCTGTTTTGTAGTGTTGACAGACAGTGGCAGCCAATCAGCACGAGCTGCATGCTCATTGACTTTCAACTCTTCAAACCAGGAAGTGTTGGCAGCCATCTTGTGCTCGGTAGACCGAGGCACAAGAAATCAGAAAAACAAATGTGTAGAACACAAAAAGGGGGCAGGGTAGAAACACCCTGACCCTCTAGGCCTGCCCAGGTGGTCCCACAAGGACCCCCAAGGCCCAAAAAATGTTTTTTAAAAACCCGGTCTGTTTTTTTCAAATTACCCCCCGGGGGGACCAAATCACGGGGGCATAGTGATAAAGAAGTGTGGGGGGCCCCAATCCCCCCCCCACACTGCCCCGGGGACCGCCGTCCCCCGGGGCAAAGCAACGGAGCCCCCTGGTGCATACTGGAGGCTCCTGGTGGGCTAGTTGGCCCCCAGGGACCCCTGTATGCAAGGGGAATTCGTTCCCCCTCTGCAAATGCGCAAGGGCGCTGCGTTGCAGCGAGGTGTAAAAAGGGGCATAGCCTCATTACACCTCTTTGCAATGCAGCCCCCTGGTGCATACTGGAGGTTCCAGGTGGGCTAGTTGTCCCCCAGGTGCCCCCAGTATGCAAGGGGAAGTAGCTTCCCTTCTGCAAATGCGCCAGGGGGCTGCGTGGCAGAGAGGTGTAAAAAGGGGCATAGCCTCATTACACCTCTCTGCAACGCAGCCCCCTGGCGCATACTGGAGGTTCCAGGTGGGCTAGTTGGCCCCCAGGGACCCCTAGTATGCAAGGGGAATTAGTTCCCCCTCTGCAAACGCGCCCAGCGGCTGCGCTGCAGAGAGGTGTAAAAAAGGGTGTGGCCTCATTACACCTCTTTGCAATGCAGCCCCCTGGGGAATACTGGAGGTTCCTGGTGGGCTAGTTGGCCCCCAGGGACTCCCAGTATGCAAGGGGAATTAGTTCCCCCTCTGCAAACGCGTCAGGGGGCTGTGTTGCAGAGAGGTGTAAAAACATTATTTTTCTCAATTTATATTAAAAATATGTAATGTAATTTAAAAAATAAAATATCTAAAAATAAATATTTTAAAATAATGTAGTAAATCAGTATAAAAAATATAACAATTAACACATTTAATGATTATCATTTACAAAACCATTGAAATTCACTGAAAAAAACATAGGTTTCAGCCACGTTATAGTTAGGAATTACCATTTAAAAAACCTTTGAAATTCCCCCGTTATAGTTAGTTGTACTCACTATAACTCGCGCGCCCGCAATCCACTGCTGATGATGTCACATATTACATCATTCATGACATGGTCAGTGACATCACTGATGACATCTCAAATGACATCACTGATGACATCATCCATGTGAAAGAGTGGCAGACCTCCTCTCAGCGTAATATAACCCTTGATACACACATTCAAAAATAGAAACTAAAATTTTCAAAAAATGGAGATACCAATTCAAGTTAGAACAACCTATTCAGTAATTCCAAAATCTACATACACATCCAGTCATTCACTAACAGTTCTATATGGGCACTCATACATATACTCACTCATCATATGTACTCATACACCTATACATCTTATTACACACGGACACTCATCTATAGAGTTACTCACACACAAACTCAGAAGAATCCTGTGGCTGCTGTTCAACCATTTTGATATGAAAAAATCTGGAACAAAGCAGAGATCCTTCTCTCAGGAAACCAAAAGAGATAGTGAGGGAAGTGGGTGGGGTTTTTCAAGATTCTGGAAAAGAAACTACTAGAAACCAATCAAAAGTGTTGTTTTCATGTCACATGACTTTACGTGCACGCAACGTGTGCGCACACATGCGTGCACGTTGCGTGACCGTCGCATATAAATGAGGTTTTACCCGATTTTCGTAAAAGCGTTTTTTAAAACATGAATAGGATGCAGGGAAGAGACTCCCAGACCCCCTAGGCCTTCTCATGGGGTCCCTGAAGGACCCCGAAGGGCAAAAAAATTATTTTTTTTAATTGTGAGGTGTGCGCACGTTGCTTGCACCCTCGAGGCAGAACTGAATCAAAAACAATAGTGGAGAACGTGAAAAGGGGGCAGGGTAGAGACTCCCTGACCCGCTAGGCCTTCTCAGGGGGTCTCTGAAGGACCCCAAAGGGCAAAACATTTTTTTTTTAAAAATCACAAGACACGTTGAAAAAAAAATAATTATTGACAAATTTGACTGTTTATATTTTGATTGAAGATGTAGACTATACTGTTTAACTTTATCCAAATCATAAAAACTAGCTGTGCCGTTGCATATTACAGGATACAGTCAATATAATACAATATACAAAGGCAGTTTTTTGGAAAATAAATATATAAAAAATATAAAAATTGATACAGAAATTAGCATTTTAAAAACCTTGGAAATTCCCTGAAACAACCATAGGTTTCACATATGTTATATTAAGGAATTAGCACTTAAAAAACTTTGTAAAATCACTGAAAAAAACGTAGATTTCACACACGTTAGAGTTAGGAATTAGCAATGAAAAAACCTTAGAAATTCACAGAAAAACCATAGGTTTCACACACATCATAATTAGGAATTAGCATTTTAAAACCCTTGCAAATTCACTGAAAAAACCATAGGTTTCAGGCCTGATATAATTAGGAATTTGCATTTAAAAAACCTTTGAAATTCACTGAAAAAACCATAGGTTTCAGGCCTGATATAGTTAGGAATTAGCATTTAAAAAAACCTTAGAAATTCACTGAAAAAACTGTAGATTTTAGGGGTGTTATAGTTAGCTGGACATTTCACTCATGAAAAACCATTGAAATTCCTCCGATATAGTTAGTTGTACTAACTATATCTCGCGCGCCCGCAATCCACTGCTGATGATGTCACATATTACATCATTCATGACATGGTCAGTAACATCACTGATGACATCTCAAATGACATCACTGATGACATCATCCACGTGACGATACACCTCATCATACACTAGTATAACCTTTCGTCACTCACTGTAAAATACAGAGTACCATTTTAAATCCATTGACACACAGATACAAGTTTCTAAAAAAACCACTCAGTGATTCCTAGATCTATACACACATCTAATCACTTACCTACATATTCACTCATACATGCAGTCAATGATCAATAGAACACTATCAAATATACTTATACACCTATATCGACATTACACACCCGCACACATCCTATTCACTTATAAAGTCATCCTATTCACTTATGCAAACAATGGATCATACTTACATTTACTTAGCTATACACTTATACAAACACCACTTTATCTATTCATATAGATAGTAAATTATACTTAGTGTGTTATAAAATCACTATTACAAGTATACAGTTATCTATACAGTCACGCATACAATCAGTGAGTCTTACGTATACTTATTTATAAACAACAACTGACACATACATTGCCTTTTATTTTTCTACTTTGTTGGACATGTACCATTAAGAGAGATATTTGCTCATCACCAAACCCATAAAGATATTCACTCACCCAAACAACTGTTATAACATGTAGTCTTAACGTCATATACCTACTAAATCAACAATTCACACATCTTTGAGCAGTCACACACCTCCCACCGAACCACACACACATTCACTCCCCCATACAAATACTTAGTTAACTAATCAATAACTAATATAGACTTTCAAATAGCTAGTAACCAACTGGAGAAGTAGTTTTTACAACAACTGACAAAGTGATACAGATGTTCACACAGTTTAGTCACCATCCAATATATTTAGAGAGACACTTTAAATTAGTAAAGTAAACAGTCAATCACACTGCTACTAAATCCTCCATCCAGATATTTTTATTTATATATCCACTCATTCTTCAATGCAAATTGCTATATATATAATACATATGTAAATAACAAAGCAAACCACATTCACTGGATGATGTCATCAGTGATGTCATTTGAGATGTCATCAGTGATTTCACTGACCATGTCATGAATGATGTAATATGTGACATCATCAGCAGTGGATTGCGGGCGCGCGAGATATAGTTAGTACAACTAACTATATCAGAGGAATTTCAATGGTTTTGTATGAGTGAAATGTCCAGCTAACTATAACACCCCTAAAATCTACAGTTTTTTCAGTGAATTTCTAAGGTTTTTTAAATGCTAATTCCTAACTATATCAGGCCTGAAACCTATGTTTTTTCAGTGAATATATATATATATATATATATATATATATATATATATATATATATATATATATATATATATATATATATATTCACTGAAAAAACCATAGGTTATAGACCATATATAGTTAGGAATTAGCATTTACAAAACCTTATTTTACTCACACAAAACCATTGAAATTCGCATATATAGTTAGTTGCACTAACTATATATCGCGCACCCGCAATCCACTGCTGATCATGTTACATATTACATCATTCATGACATGGTCAGTGACATCACTGATGACATCACTGATGACATCTCAAATGACATCACTGATGACATCACTGATGACATCTCAAATGACATCACTGATGACATCTCAAATGACATCACTGATGACATCACTGATGACATCTCAAATGACATCACTGATGACATCACTGATGACATCACTGATGACATCTCAAATGACATCACTGATGACATCTCATTTGACATTACTGATCACATCACTGATGACATCATTCATGTGATAAAACGATGAACCTCTTCAGACTCTAATATAACCTTAGATACACTCAGTGTAAACAGACACTCAAAGACTGTCACTCATCCATGGAGTTACTCACACACCTAGTCAGTCATGCAAAGAATCAATCACACCTCCATTTCCTCAACTATACAGTTATACACACCTTACTTATTCAAACATATACTAACACATATTTACTCTCTTATACAATCCCTGATACAAGTTCACAATGATCCATACAGCCACTCACACATTCACTGGCTCTTATGCACAGTTATTTATATATGTCAACTCTCACATATACTGTGTTTTACATATGTACTTACTTTGACATGTAGCACTGAGATATCCATTCACTCACCAATACACTCATGCACACAGTCAACCGCCCATACAGCTGTTTCTACATGCACTTTTGAACCCATACATCTAGTGAATCAACTGCTCACAAATCTATGCACAGAGTCATACACCTCCCAGCCACCCACACACACACTCAGTCTCCCATACAAATACTTGGGCAACCAATCAATAACCCATATAGTTACTCATATAGCTACTGATCAACACATGCAGCAGTTTACAGAACAACAGACATAATGATGCACAAATTAAGACAGTTTAGTCACTAACCCATGCACTCAGTGAGACACATTTAATCACTCACTCATACAGTCAGTCATGCACCTACTAAATCCTTCATCCAGACACTTATACATCCACTCATTCTTCAATATGTAAGACATATTTTAACTTTACAGAAACATACAGTCACTGGATGTTGTCATCAGTGATGTCATCAGTGATGTCATTTGAGATGTCATCAGTGATGTCATCAGTGATGTCACTGACCATGTCATGAATGATGTAATATGTGAGATGATCAGCAGTGGATTGCGGGTGCGCGATATATAGTTAGTGCAACTAACTATATATGCGAATTTCAATGGTTTTGTGTGAGTAAAATAGGGTTTTATAAATGCTAATTCCTAACTATATATGGTCTATAACCTATGCTAAAACAGATCTAAATAAATGTAATTGTGGAAAATCAGAGCGAGTGCGCCCATTACTTTCGTGGTTACGGAGGAGTGAGAAATATATATATATATATATATATATATATATATATATATATATATATATATATATATATATATATATATATATATATATATATATATATATATATATATATATATATTACCTACTGGCGGTCGCCAGTAGGTATATATAGTTAGGATTTTTTTCCTATGGGATTTTTGAAAATTCTATGTCGAATAACTTTGGCGTTTGAGGACGGAATTGGCTGAAATTTTCAGGAAAATGGAACATTTTGTTTTTGAGCAGCTCCTGAAAATTTGGGGGGGTTCCATCAAGGGGGGGCCGAGAAAACAGGGGGGTCCCAAAACGCGTTTTTCACATGCAATTTTCCATAGGGCGGTTGGACTCACTTTTAGCTCGAACGGCTGAATAGATTTCCACGAAACTTGGCAAAATTGTAGATATTGTTTGCCCGATGTGCCTTTGCTAGGTCTCAATATATGTGCTCCAGTGGATTTTGATAAATTAACGTTCAAAAAAATATATATATCTGTAGGCGCGCCCCGGTTCGCGTACTTGACGCGTAACGGAACTTCGCGAAGCGAAGTTGATTGACTCTCCGGTGTCTGTCAACATTCTAAACAGTCCGGAGCAGCCGCCATCTTGTCTCTCGGTAGGATCGAGAGACAAGAGGTGAAGAAAAACGAAGGGGGAAATTAATGAAAGGGGGCAAGATAGACCCCTCCTGACCCCCTAGGATTGATGAGGGGGTTATTAAAGGGTCCCGCGGGGCAAAAAATAAAAAAAATAAAAATTTCATTTTTTCGCGGTAGAGGCGCTACCCGGTACGCGAACCGGGTAGCGAACCAGTAGCGTAACGGGAGTCCGCCATCTTGTGTTTCGGTGAAATTTAATCACAAGATGGAGGATAAACAATGTGGAAAATGGGTATAAGGGGGCACGGGAGACGTATCCTGACCCCCTAGGTTTTCTGAGGGTGGTAGTAATTTTTGTGAAGTTTTTTCAGGAGAATGGATGCATAGTTTTTTTTTAAATGTTCGCGCGGTTAGCGTCCGGTGCGCGAACCGGGTAGCGTTCCGGAAAGCGTAAATCGTGAAAATTAGCAAAAAAAAAAGTTACATTTAAAATTTGTTTAGAGTGATCATAGTTAGGGTAGCTCTGAGAAGAGCTTTTGGGTATGTGGTAGATTTAGGTACTTATAAGTAGGTACCAATACATAGTCTTAAATTCAGGATGAAAACTCTGTTCCCCTCATCTGAAAAGTGAACTCCATCTCCTCTGTAGATATCTTGCATGTATCTTGCATGTAGTAACGCAAGTTATTGTTGTAGATGGAGCCCACTCCATGGTCTCTCATGTAAGCTGAAACAGACTTATTTACATGCTTCCTCGATTTCTCAATTTGTGGACAAAATTGGTTGGACCACCTCCATTTCTGTCTTTGGCATATATTTGAATATACCAAGGCAGTTTGAGGAAAAAGTGCCATCAATTGCTCAAAGGTGTCCTTTAAAAGCATTTCCAGACCTACCCCAGTCAAAGTGCCCAAGTCATTTCCTCCACAGTGCACAATTAACAGGTCAGGGTTTGCCAAATGCAAAAATTGCTCAAAGGTGTCCTTGAAAAGCATTTCCAGACCTACCCCAGTCAAAGTGCCCAAGTCATTTCCTCCACAGTGCACAATTAACAGGTCAGGGTTTGGCAAATGCAAAAAGGTTTTCAACAATGGTATCAATTGGTGACATCTTAATCCTCTGTGACCAATCCAGTTGATTTCCACATTTTGTAAATTAAGGTTGTGTAAATTTCTGTTATCAGCATACCTTTGAGCCCAGTGGATGTAACTATGTCCAACAATCCAGACAGAAAACATGGTGAGAGGAGGTTCTGCTGCAGTCAGATGAAGTGTGGGAATCAAATGGCAGTTGAAACAGTAGGAGTTTGTAATGAAAAAAACTGTGGAGTTTCTGTGCTAATGATTCAGTAGCAGTGATTGGTGGATTTTGATTGCTGAAAACAGAAAGTTAGGGTGCATGGATGAGTTCTTTGAAAGATGTAATTTGAATGGTCAAGAAAAAATCATTTTATGAAAGATTGCACTGGATACGCAGGTGTACTGAGAGTTCAGAGTTCAATTGAAACATTGTTGTGTGAACTTGTAAACATGACAGGTCTTTCAGGAGGTGGTTGATATGGAAAAAAGGCAGAAAGGGCAGAGGGGGAAGGGTGTTGATTTGAAAAATGTGAGGGAAGAGTTTTGATTGGGTGACATGAGAGATATGTGTGATGAATTACAGCATTTCTGCGCCTTTGTTGGTTGCAGCCTCTGGAGTGCATACCCTTTGCTCTGCTAAAGAAAAATTGGTGTGTGTCTGAGACTGTTTTGAAACTCAAAAAGTATTTGCTAAGGTGAGAAAAGATTCATTTAATTTAGATAGAGAATAGTATGCTTTAGGGAGAAAATTATGAAGAAAGTTGTGTATTTAAAATGTTGCTTTGTGTCAAGTGTTTTACAAATAGATTTAGTTTCTTTGAGTTTCATAGCCATGTTAAAAGTGACGCAAAAGTGGTGCAAGGGCCTTAAAAATACGCTTTCATGTGTGTTAGGGCATCTTGATATGTACTGCTAGAGTTTCATAGGCTGCTTGGGGCATATTTACAAGGCCTTTGAGTCACTTTGATGTTATTTTCCCCATTTTAATTTAAGTCATTTCCCCGTGGTGCAAGGTCCTTGTAAATACGCCCCCATGTGTGCTTGGCAAATTAAGATTTTGTTTCTTTGAGTTACATGGCCATGTTAAAAGTGACGCAAAAATGGTGCAAGGCCCTTACAAATACGCTTTCATGTGTGTTAGGGCATTTTAAGTCACTTCCCCATGAATGTGGGTGAATAATTGGTTTACTTGATGTGTTTAAAAACGTTTCTTGAAGTAAATTAGGTTTCTTGATATGTACTGCTAAAGTTTCATAGGCTGCTTGGGGCATATTTACAAGGCCTTTGAGTCACTTTGACGTTATTTTCCCCATTTTAATTTAAGTCATTTCCCCGTGGTGCAAGGTCCTTGTAAATACGCCCCCATGTGTGCTTGGCAAATTTAGATTTTGTTTCTTTGAGTTACATAGCCATGTTAAAAGTGACGCAAAAATGGTGCAAGGGCCTTAAAAATACGCTTTCATGTGTGTTAGGGCATTTTAAGTCACTTCCCCATGAATGTGGGTGAATAATTGGTTTACTTGATGAGTTTAAAAACGTTTCTTGAAGTCAATTAGGTTTCTTGATATGTACTGCTAGAGTTTCATAGGCTGCTTGGGGCATATTTACAAGGCCTTTGAGTCACTTTGATGTTATTTTCCCCATTTTAATTTAAGTCATTTCCCCGTGGTGCAAGGTCCTTGTAAATACGCACCCATGTGTGCTTGGCAAATTTAAGTACTGACAGGGTGTGCTTCTACATAGGAGCTGTGTTGTGTTTTCAAATTATGACCAGTTAAAAAAAAGAAATGCTTTTCACATTTATGAGAAGGTCATAATGGTGTCTGCTTCTTTAAATAAATATTTTACTTTCCACCATGAATATGTGAGAATAATTTTCCTTGTTTGCCGGTTTAAAAACACGTTTCTTGAAGTCATTAAGGTTTCACAATATGTTCTGCAAGAGTTTCATAGTCACTATGATGATAATGATATACATTTAGAACTGTGTAGGAGGCATGGAGAAACTGAGGCTTCTGTAAGTGTCAAGGGAGGTGAGTAATGTACATTGCTCTGTTGCATACAGTCCTCATCTTCTGCGTACTCTTGGATATGCTCGACTACATCTGCACAATGAGATACCTAAGCTGAGGAAACACAGGTGATGTGATTGTGAATTGAGCATAAATATTTGCACGTTTTTCAATTATATCACCTGTGTTTTCTAACATTACGAATCACATTGTGCAGATGAGGTTTAGGTCTGTCCAGGGAGACAGAGGAGGTCAGGCCTTTGTTCAAGAGTGCAGTGGACATGACTCACTTTATTGGTAGGCCTGCCCATGTATTATCTCCTTTGTACTCTTCAACAAGCCTAAATTTCATCTGTAACCCTGAGTAGGCCTCACCTCAAACAAACCCCTGGATAGGCCACACCTTATCGGCATCCTGAACCAATCATTTAAAATGTTAGGGGCAGATTTATGATGGCCGTGTGCCTCTTTTTCACCGCTGTGCGTCACTTTTGTGACACAGCGGTGGCGCAAAAGATGCGCTATGTTGCGACATATTTACAACTTGATGCATCTAGGCAGATGTGTCACGGTGTAAAGTCCTGTGCCACATGAAACCTGCGTCAGGTTTCATGTGGGCATTTTGTTGCAGGGTGGGCATTCATTTACATGAAATCCCTGTAAAACTAACACAGTGAAATTTAGAAGATTTCACTAAGTCAGCTTTATGGCATTGCTGAATCAAATCCTTACGCCTGTTTGAAACAGGCATAAGGAGTGATGCACCATGCAATGTGTGGCTTGCCCCTGTGCATTGCAGTAGACATGTCACGCTTGCGACGTGATTCCTGCAATGCGCCGCTTTTGCGGCACAGATGCGTGACGCATCTGTGCTGTTTTTGCTCAATGGTGCTCCACATTGTAAATGCGGCACATCATGGGTGGCAGAGCAGCGGCGCACGTTAACTGGTGCATCCCTGGGGATGCGCCAGTTAACATGAATCTGCCCCTTTACATTTAAGTATGAGCAGGGGACACAGAGTTGGTGAGGCTTATCCAAGGTTAAGAAGAGATGAGTCCTGTTCACTGAAAACTTGGACATAGGCCTCACCTCCTCAGCATCGCTGGACATGGTTAAATAATATCTGCAAAAGGTTACTCTTGTTAAACAATTTTACTAATATAGTCTCTGAGATTTGTCTCTTACTCTGCAACATCTCATTGTTGTTCTCTTTCTTTAAAGATAACGACAACATCAAGCATGAGTGATAATGAGCAATCTGTTGATCTCGATCTTATCATTGAACTTGTCATTGAAACATCAGTGGAAGTAGATCCCTTGGATGATTTAAATCCTGTGGATGATGAAGAATATGATGAGGATGCCGATTTGTCAGAATTGTATGACATAGGGTGGGAAGCTGACCTGCTCGAGCCTATGGATCTATAAAGACTTATTTTTAAAAGTTACTGGAAATGAAAAGTAACCATGTTAACCGTTTCATTTAAAATTAAATACAAATTCAAAAACAGCTTGTGTGAAGTGTCTTTAATAAAATAGTGAAATATGCTAATAAATTAGTTCAGATTCACATATAAAAGAGCAAAGGTCAAATGTAGACGCATTCCATTTCTTTGCTACTATTTGTGAGTTTTAAATTTGCCAATGCACTAAAAATTATTGTATGTAGAATTGACAAGTAGTGTGTTAATTTTTTGATGACTGTTATTGATTTACTGTTTGGTAATAGTGGTTAATAACATTTTTTATTATATTTTACCACAGATTCAACTGCAGATCATTTCAAAATTACACAATGCCTTCGAAGCAAAGAAGGAGAAAGGCTACAAAACGTCAAACACAGCAGCTTACTACATGCTTGCAGCAGTCCTCTACAATAAAAACTTGTCAAGTCACCAAAAAAGGTCCGGGTAAGAGAACGAAATCTTTCCTAAGAAACATTTCCAGAAAAAAAAGTATCACTACAGAACATGTTTTAGTCCAGAAAAAGAGAGCCAATTTAAACGGAAAGGAAAGGCCACTCAAAAATTTTACTGCTAGAGCAAGAGATAACTCTGTGCATGGTAGTAGAAGGAAAAATCAGTTTAGGGACATTCGTAGACGACTGTTCCGCAACAGGATAATTGGCAATTTGTTAAAAAATATTAAGAAACGTCAACAGAAAGTGGCTTTTTATAAGAGAAAGAGAAACATTGAGAAAATTATTGATCAGGCATTCGAAATTAAGAGAAAGTTATTTATTTTGATAATCAATAGAATTAGGAATCTAAACAAGGTAATTTATGATTTCAAAACAAATAGTAGATGGAAGAGAACAGTTAATCGTAGTAAGTTTTGTGAAGTTTTTTCAGGAGAATGGATGCATAGTTCAAGTTGTGAGGCATTTTTTAATGAGGAGAGTTATTTCCAGGATAATGATTTGGTGCATGCAATTGACACCAGTGGTCGAGCATATGAGGTGAAAGATGGTTGTCCGGTTGAAAAAGAAAAACTTGTGTCAACAGAGGCAGAAGAGGTGTTAGGTAATGAGGTTTTAGGAAGACGTCCTAAGGGACCAGTGTACACCTGGAAGTGTAGTAGTATTTGCAGTGTGCGACAGGATTCCATCAATTTGCTTTGTGATTTTGTACGGACATTTAATAAGAAAACTTTAAAACAGAAAATGAAGTTGTTGCAAGAATTAGATCCTTGCAGAGTGAGAGAAGTGATAGGTTTGCATGGTCATTCACTGGCTTGTCTTTCCAGGAGAGTATGCCAGAGTGTTTTTCATCATTTCAGGATGATAGCAGTGCATCATATTAAAGTGAGGAAATTAGTTAGAATGTTGTATTATGCTAAGAGTCCAGCAATTATGCTTAAACAATTATGCACTGCTCTTTTGCATGGTTCTGAAGTAGATGTGAAGAATATTTGTGAAGAAATTGAGTTTTGTTACTTTGCAAGTAAAGAGAAGAATGTTGAAATTGACCCAGAAGAAGAAGGTAATGTGCAAGAGAGTGTACAGGTTTCCAGTACAGATAATTTTCAGAAGGAAATTGCCACGTTTCAGGTGAAATCAAGTGAGAGGCCTAATTTCACTTGTGTGTGTTGTCGACGCACTTATTATAAGAATCAGACTAAGTTAGTGGATTTATATGCAAAAAGTGAAAGGGGAAATAATAGTGAATGGAAGGATTTCGCAACATACTTGATGGTAGAAAATTGTTTTGATTTGGGATCGGATCAACGTGTGTGTACTTATTGTTGTAACAAATTAAATCAAAACCAGATGCCTGCTAGAGCGGTTCATAATAATCTGGAATTGGTTGACATTCCTTCTGAATTGAAGGATTTAAATACTTATCAATCTATTTTGATTCAAAGGGTCCATCCCTTTCAGGCTATTGTACGAATGGAGCCAAAGACAGGGAAATTGCCTCCATCAGATTTACAGAGAGGATTAAAGGGAAGAGTTGTTTATTTGCCTCTAGATTTGAAGAAAAACATTAATACAATTGGAGTAGAGAAAGTGGAAGAGGAACCTCTGGTTATCTTAGTTAATGGGGTTCCAACAAAGAGTAAGAAAATCTGGCAAGATTTAGTGGATGTTAGGAAAGTCAAAAAGGCAACATTGTATTTGATGAAAAACAATAAGTACTACAAGAATGTATATGTTGCAGAAGAGGAAGTAAGTGAAGAAGAGGACAGCGATTTGTGTGCTGGACAAATTGAGAAAGTAGAAGCCTCTAAAAATGAAGAAATATATGAACATTATAGTGTTCATCCTTTGCATTCCAAGGAAGTCATGGGGAATGCTATTGAGTTGTTTCAAATGAAACAAGCCAAAGGGAGTCCCATTAGTGTTTGGGAGGAAAGTTTGGAAGCTCGGTGTTTTCCACAACTATTTCCAACAGGTCAAGGAGGAAGATATGATGAGCGACCTGATCAAATTCCTGCTTCTGAATACCGGACTTTACGATTGTATGCAGAAGATCCTAGGTTTCGTCAATGCATTCCCTATTTGTTTCATCTACTGTTTGAAAGCGATCTGTCTGGACTGTCATATGCAGTGAACCACATCTTGAAAAGTGGTATACAGATGCAAAATATATCAGCAAGGGACTTTATGGATAAAGTCAATGTGCAAGACAGTATTTTGGATTCTCACCTGATTAATCTCATGGCATGTCAGCGTGGTACTAATGAGTACTGGTACCGTCGACATGGAGATTTAAAATGTATGCTGAGGAACTTAGGAACTCCCACATGGTTCCTCACTCTCAGCTGTGCCGAGTATGGCTGGGAAGACTTACTTGAATTTCTATGAGAGGCAAATGGAAACATTGAAAATATCGAATTCAAGACACCCGGAGAACTGTGCTCTTTGGATCCAGTGAATGTATGCAGGTACTTCAATTATAGATTTGAAGCTATGATGTCTTTCATCATGAACAAGGAAAATCCACCTCTTGGAGAGGTGTTGGATTTCTTCTGGAGAAAGGAGTATCAAGCAAGAGGTGCTCCTCATATACATATGCTGCTATGGATCAAAGATGCACCCAAATTTGGAACAGATCCGGATGACTTAGTGATGAGTTTCATAGAACAGTATTCTACATGTGCTGTTCCAAAGACAAAGGAAGACAAAAGCCTAAGAGAACAAGTTTTACGCTTTCAAAGCCATCATTGTGGAAAGTACTGATGTCGTAAATTCAGAAACAAGGACAAGTTCTACACAAAATGTCGTTTCAGCTTTCCACGACCGGTGATTTCTAAAGGAAGAGTGAACAGTTTGATGTCTTCGCTGCGACATAATGTGACGAGGAAATCACCCAAAATTACATACAATTTGAAAAGAAACGAAGAGTCCAAGTACATCAACGACTACAACCCAGTGATTTTGTCCATGTGGAATGCTAACATGGATATACAGTTTGTGGCTGATAACAGTATGGCTGTGGCTCTGTATGTGACATCTTACATCACAAAAAAAGAAAAGACAGAATTGAAGGATATGTGGGAGGACATTTCCCATGAAAAGAGCCTCAGTAAGAAGTTGTACAGTGTCAGTTTGAAGATGTTGTCGCATCGAGAAATCGGAGCTTACGAATGTTCTGACCGGTTATCTTCAGCAAGTCTCTATGCCAAATCTAGGAGTATCATTTGGGCGAGTCTTGGTCTTGCTGCAACACGTAATCGAGTTCTGAAACCTGTACGGGAAATTGAGTATTTGGCGGAAAAGGAGCCAAACAGTACAGATATTTTGAAGACCAACATGTTGGATACATATTATCCAAATAGAAGCAGTCACCTCGAGAATGTTTGTCTGTATGAGGTTCTACAAAATTACATATTCAAGAGGAACATCAAAGAAGATATTGATAAAGGAGTGTATGCTGTAATTGGAACTGAGGGATGTCTGGTCAAGCAAAGAAAATGCCAATTGGTAAATCATCGAAAATTGAGTGGCGAATCTCCTGAAAGAAAAGAGTTTTTCTATTTAGCTCTTTTGCAACTTTTCAAGCCTTGGCGTGCAGAAGAAGAACTGCTTGGAGATTTCCTCTGTTACGAAGACTCTTTCAATGCAGCCAAGGACACCATAGAATGTCCTGTTTTTCCAAAATATCTAGAAATGTTGAATGCGGAAATCGAGCAGGAAGCAACAATTGCAGCCGAGATTGCTAGAGACAGTTCTCAGGACAGTCAGAGTTCTGTTTCATTGAGTCAGCATCCACTAGGAGGACCAGTTATCGAAAATGAAGCTGCCACTGCCATGATTGAAGTGGAAAGAGCCATGGCACATGCTCAGGAGGATGCGGTTAACTTAGAAGATTTGGAAAGACAACTCAACGTTGAGCAGAGGAAAATATATGACGAAGTTACCAACCAAATTGATCATGGATTAAGTCATGAGAATAAAGAGTGCTCATGTATGTCGTTGAAGCCTGTCCGACTGTACGTGAGTGGAGAAGCAGGAACTGGAAAAAGTTTCCTCATTAAAGCAATTCCATGTTATTTGCAGAAAAGAACTGAGTCATCCCTGTCTTGTGTTGTCACCGCCCCAACTGGACTGGCAGCACATAACATTAAAGGTATTACTTTGCATCGTCTACTGATGCTGCCAGTGGAGCATGATAACAAATTACAATACCACAAGTTATCTGGAGATGCTTGTTGTGAAGTTTCAAGAGTCTTGAGGAAAATGAAACTTCTTATCATTGACGAAGTAAGCATGGTTTCCAATGTCATGCTTGCCTTTGTGCATTTGAGAATGCAAGAAGTTCTTAAAACAGAGTATGATGTGTTATTTGGTGGCAAACACATCATTGTTTTCGGTGATCTTCTGCAGCTGACACCAGTGAAAGGACAACCAGTGTTTAAACTACTTACACATGAAGATACCAGGAAGTGCCTAGGGAGCATTGGCAACGTAATATATGGTTAAACTTCAATTATGCTGAACTGCGTGAAAATATGCGTCAAGCGAAAGATGAAGATTATAAGAATATTCTACAAGATGTTAGAATCGGAAAAGTGACCGAGCATGGGAAAGAAGCTTTACATGCACGATTACTGTCAAATTTGTATCCAGAAGAAGACGTTGTGCCAGAGAATATTTTTCGGAAAATTACTGAGAAGAAATCTGGAATATGTTTGATGCCAACTCTTGCAGAATGTGCCATCTTCAACAACAAAATGTTGAATTTAGAAAACCAAGAGATTGTGAAACTGGAAGCTATTGACAGAATAGAGCATATGGGAGCAACAATTATTTTGTCTGAGAATTTGAAATCAAAATTGGATTCATTAGAGAAGACTATATCTAAAACTGCTGGTTTTGAAAAGACTCTGAATGTGTGCTTAAATTGCCGTATCATTTTGAGAAGGAATTTACATGTTGAAAGAGGTCTGGTAAATGGATCAATGGGTAATGTTGTTGATTTTGAGAAATACAGAAATAGAGATGGAATTGAATTTTAAAAAAATAAATTTGATGGCATTGAGGAAGTACAGTTAATTGGTCGTTGCTCTGCTAGATGTTTGCTTGTAAAAGACTTATATGTTCGCCGTAAGCAGTTTCCTGTTTGCTTGGCATATGCGGTGACAATCCATAAATCGCAAGGTTTAAGTGTAGACAGTGCATTGGTGAATATTGGCAGTTCTGTGTTCAAGGAGGGAATGGCATATGTGGCATTGTCACGAGTCAGAACTTTATCGGGATTATACTTGATTGAGTGTGATGTCACAAACATTTGTGCGGATCTAGATTGTGTTAAGGAATACAATAGGTTAAGAAGAGAGTATGCACCACATTTGTCTCAATATCCTTTGTTTGAGAAACGTGTGGTAGGCCGGAAACGAAGAAATGTGACCAAAAGTAGGGAGGTTGTAGCAAAAAGACGAAAAGTCGATGAACCCGAAATTATAAGCAGAAAGAAAATGGATTCTGTTGAAGATGTTGTTGGTTTTCAATTTGAAAATAGTTCTGGTGTCAACTGCTATGCTAATGTAGTGGTTAATGTTGTCTTTTCTCTAGAAACTTTAAAAGAACAGATTGTGATCAATTCGGATCAAAGTTTTTGCTTTTTACTGAACTCTGTGTTAGAGAAATGTAGCACTGATAGAACAAAAATAGAAAGTGTGTCTGAAATTCGAAATCTGATAGACAAATGTTTAGGTCAAACGCAATTCTCTCAAAATATTCAGCAAGATTGTCAGGAGTTTTTAATGTATATTCTTGATGTATTGCAAGATGAAGGTGTAGATGTGGATCATCTGTTTGGCCTTTCTTATCAATGGCAGCATGACTGTGAGAACTGTAGGGTATCAAGTACTACTAGTGTAAACTCAGAAAGATTTATATATTTAACTTTGCCAGACAGTAAATCAGTGTCCTTTAATAAGCTAGTAAAAGCAGCCGATCACAACATGGAGTGTAGCCAATGTAAGTCTGCAATGTTGTCCACATTATTTATATGAACATATGGCCAGTATGTCATTTTAATGTTCCAACGATGTAGGCCTGATGGAACAAAATTGACAACTTTAATTAAAAATGTTGTGGCTTCGCAGTTGTCAATATCAGGAAGGACTTTTGTAACTACAGCAATTATATATCATGACGGTCCTTCAACAACATCAGGACATTACACAGCTTATTTGAAGTCTAAAAACGGCTGGTCATTCTGCAATGATTCTGTTTTAACTTTCAAAAAAAAAATTGCCTTTTGACCTTAAAAATTCTTACCTGGTGTTTTTACAACCAAAATTTTAGGGAAAGAATCTCGGGATTTGCTCTGAGGAATTTCAAGAGGTTCTAATGGCTCCTACACTATTTGGCCTTGAGGATAAGTGTAGTACAGAGTAAAAAGTAATTTTTGAGTTTTAAGTAGTTCCTGAAAAAAAAGAAGGTTTTCTTACAGAAAGTGGTGGGCACGGATTAGTTAAAGGACAACAGAGTATTTCCCAAAGCAAACGGTGTTCTTACCATAACACTTGACGTCATGGAAAAATAACTGCACTTTGAATGAGTTCAGAAAAACTGTTTCTTTTAATAAGCTAATTCAAGCAGCCAATCAAAACATGGAGTAGAGGTAATGTAAGTCTGCAATGCTGTACACATTATTTGTACAAACTTTTGGTTATAATGTCATTTTAAAATTCCAACTTTATAAACCTGATAAAGTAAGTTTTCAACTTTAATTACAAATGTTGTGGCTACACAGTCGTTGATTTTAGGAAGAACATTTGTAACTGCAGCTATTATATGACATAATGGTCCTTTGACAACATCCGCTTATTACACAGCTTATTTAAAATGTAAAAAAAAGCTGATGTTTCGGAAATGATTCACATTTGACTATGAAACAATGTTGCCTTTTGACTTAAAAATATTCTTACTTTCTGTTTTCAGAAGAGAGAATTTTGGGTAGGTAACTGGCCTATAATGATTCTAGGAGTTGATATAATTTTATGTACTGTTTTAAATTGCTTTGTGATTAAAAGTGATGTAGAGAATTAAATAATTGTAGTAGTCATAGAGGTAGTGTAAGTGTGCCTCATAGTAAGCAGTATCAGTGTCATAGGAAATGTGGAACATGAGTGAGCAAGAAGGGTGAGATATTACTAGTACAGGATTGTGAATGTGATCTTGAACGTTTTCTTTCTGAAAGTTGCGGAAAAAGAAAATGACGGGATTTGCTTAGAAGAATTCCAAGAGTTATAAATGGCTCTTACACGATTTGGCCTTGAGGAGAAGTGCGGTAGACAGCGAGAAGTCATTTATTGTATGTAACATATTTGTCAAAACGATGGAGCTTTTCTTTCAGAAAGTGGCGGGCTGAAAATAATAACAGCACAACAGAGTATAAGCTGTTCATAGAACATCCTTCGACGTCATGGAAAGTAAGTTACTTTTAAGGAGTTCTGATTTCTGATTGGTTATGTTATATGGGTTTTTTAAACACAATCATTTTGATTGTGTTTTTTTTCCCCGCTGTTATATGATGAATACCTTCAACTCACTGTTTTTAGTGAAATTTGATATATTCTGAGAACAGCAAAAATAAACCATTTAACATGTATAATTAATTCTGTACTTTGTATAGTGAATTTTAATTTGTACTCGTCTTATCTCATGCTCACTCATCTTTACTACCTTCTATCAATCCTCCTTACATACTCACATTGCCTTTTGTTTTATTCTCTTTCACCCTTGCTATCTAACTCCACTTATCTTTCAACCTTTGTTTCCCTAATCCAACTCTGCTTTTTTCTTTTCTCCCTTGCACCATTTTTCAGCTTTTAGACCTTCTGCTTCGCTTGTCTTTTCCATCTTTCCTCCCTTTGTTTTCTAAATTAAATATTTTTGGGTTCTCCTTTTTTGGTGCAATCAGTTAGTATAACTCACCCTCACTCATTTATCTTTCTTTGTTGCCTCGCTCAGTCTGTATCTGACACTCTTTCCTTCACTTCCTCTGTCTCCTCTCTCCCTCACTCTCTTTTCCTTATTCACCCTTTCCTTATATAGTTTACCTTACTCACTTTCTTTTAGTAGCTTACACAACTTCAATTTAGTTTTCTCTTTTATCCTTCTTTTCTGTCACTGAAAGTATCTTCCTTTTTTTCTCTTACTAATTTACTCTATTACAATTTCTTTTTGTCTCTGACTGTCTATCACCGTTTCTTTCTCTTTTTTTTCTGCATGTTTATCTCTAACTTTATTTCTTTGTAAAATTGGATGATTTTCAATCTTTTCCCTTGTCTTTTCTAATTTGTAAATACATGTTTTAATATTTTTCAAATTTTTGTTCTTTCTTTCACAGATTGAAAGTATAAAAATAACAAGTGACTAAGTTAACGACAATTATAAGGTAAGTGTTTTGTACTCTTTTTGTTACATTTCTATCACATTTAACTTCTCTTAGTTCCACTGCTTCATTTCTTTAACCCTCAGTTTCCTGCCTTTGCTACCTCCCTCATTCCTTTCTCTATTACTTACTTACTCTACTCCTTCCACTCCTTTTCTCAGTCCCTCTGTTCTCATAGTTCCTCACTCCTGTTCACTCACTCCGTCTCTATTACTCTTACTGTCTCTGACTGATCACTCTTTCACTACTTGTTCATTATGCTTTCTCCCTGTAGTTCAAGCACACTATGTTATTTACATTTCTTTGCTGTTTCAATTATTCCTTTTCTCTCACTTCTTCTTTTCTGCTTTCTGTTTTTTCTCTCTGTTATTCCACATGTTTTAACCTTAGTCACTGTCATACATCTTGTTTTATTCCTATTTACTTTCACTCACTCTTTTCTTAACACTTTCCCTCAGGGTTGTTCTTTTAGTCCGGTTCTATCCCTACCTCTCATTCCACATCCTTTACTGTTTTTCTTCTTAATTTGAACATTCACTCATATTCTCCAAGAAACTCTTGTTTATTATTCTTCTACTCTCCTTTTTTCTTTCACTTCCTTATCTATTTTGTGTTACTCAATTATACCCTCTTACATCTTTTCTTTGGTAAATAGATGTATTAAACAGTATCTCTGTGTTACTCCCTCTAGCTGTCTTTCTTTTAACATTACTCTCTGTTTCCTTCCCTTATACTCACTCTTCCTTTTTTTTAAAAAAACAAATTTTTGTTTCGCTTCCGGTTCGCGTACCGGCGCGCGAACCGGGAAGCGAATCAAAAGAAATAGAGGTTGCCAGAGTGCTAAACATTCTAGCAATTTTTTATAAATGGGAGGTAGTTCTGAAAAGAACTTTTTTTTATTGTTTTTGTTGTTTTATATTTTTTTTATTATTTTTCTGAACATTTTTTTACTTTTTTTGTATTTTGCGAACGGTTCTATATTTTTTTTGTTTTTTTTGGGGGGGGAAACGAAAATCATTCATTATAAAGGGCTCAACAGGAGCAACAAAAAAAAACATAATTTATTTTCTGGGACGTTTTGGACATTTATGATTTTCAATTGCTAGGTTGATCAATTTTATGCTACTCTCCCTGTAGCAAATTAATTGGCCGCAATAAATGCACACATGCTTCACTTCCCCGAACTTCAACTGGATGTTGGGGACCATCTCCCTCGCCTCTGGTCCCGTCACTGCCTCTCCAGATGATGTACTGGCCACAGGAGGGGGGTTTTCCTGCAGGTGACGTACCTGCGCAGCACTATAATTTATAGGGTGCCACCTCTCCATATGCCGATGCATAGTGTAATTGCCATAACTGTACTTCTTATCAGTCCCTCTGGACAGATTTTTTTTACAGATGAGACAAGTAACGTAGCGGGCATTAACTTTTTTTTGGCCCTGGGGAAATGAGTAAAATTGCCAGATGTAATCTCCTTTTACATGGGACCTCCTTGGTTCTTCAGGCAAAAACTGCCTCCCCCCTTGCTCCTCTTCCTCTTCTTCCTCTTCTTCCTCCTCTTGATTGAGGATTACCTGAGGAGGTGGTCCTCTCTTCCTAGGAGGTGGTGGTGGTGGTGGGGGTGCACCAGCTGCAGTTACTAATGAAGCCATTGCTTATTAGTGAAAATAGGTCTCCCTCTCACAAAGTTGAAAGTCAGAGTGAGAAAAAAGGTGGGGGCTTTCATCATTTGGAAAAAAAAATGTTCTAAACCAATGAAAAGTGTTATTTTTAGGTCACATGACCTAGCCTTACATCATTAGGAAACCAAAAGTGAAATGAACCAATGAAAAGTTTTATTAACAAGTCACATGACCTGTTACGCTTACGTTACACGCTGCGCGCCACGCCCCGGATCGCTTCCGGGGAGCTGCGCTTCGCGCCTCGGTTCGCGCTCCGGAGCACTTCCGGGTGCGCTAACGCGGTGCGTCATAAGACGCATTATGCGGGGACGCCATACGTCGCGCTTACGCGACGCGCCACGATGTTGTTTTCTAATGGGGCAGTTGCGCAAACGGAACGTTTACCGGTTCGCGGCACCAAATTGAGGTAACGGGAAGCTACCCGGTTCGCGGACCGGGAGCGAAACAAAAAAAAATAATAAAAAAAATACATAAAAAAATTGTATTAAAAACATATAAAATATATTTTTCGATTTAAAGAAGAATACATTTTAAAGCTTTTGATATTTGCTATTAAGAAACCATTGAAATTCACTGAAAAAACCATAGGTTATAGACCATATATAGTTAGGAATTAGCATTTACAAAACCTTGAAAATTCACTGAAAAAAACCATAGGTTATAGACCATATATAGTTAGGAATTAGCATTTACAAAACCTTATTTTACTCACACAAAACCATTGAAATTCGCATATATAGTTAGTTGTACTAACTATATATCGCGCACCCGCAATCCACTGCTGATCAAGTCACATATTACATCATTCATGACATGGTCAGTGACATCACTGATGACATCACTGATGACATCTCAAATGACATCACTGATGACATCACTGATGACATTACTGAGCACATCACTGATGACATTATTCATGTGATAATACGATGAACCTCTTCAGACTCTAATATAACCTTAGATACACTCAGTGTAAACAGACACTCACAGACTGTCACTCATCCATGGAGTTACTCACACACCTACTCAGTCATGCAAAGAATCAATCACACCTCCATTTTCTCAACTATACAGTTATACACACCTTACTTATTCAAACAGATACTAACACATATTTACTCTCTTATACAATCCCTGATACAATTTCAGAATGATCCATACAGCCACTCACACATTCACTGCCTCTTATGCACAGTTATTTATATATGTCAACTCTCACATGTACTGTGTTTTACATATGTACTTACTTTGACATGTAGCACTGAGATATCCATTTACTCACCAATACACTCATGCACACAGTCAACCGCCCATACAGCTGTTTCCACATGCACTTTTGAACCCATACATCTAGTGAATCAACTGCTCACACATCTATGCACAGAGTCATACACCTCCCAGCCACCCACACACACACTCAGTCTCCCATACAAATACTTGGGCAACCAACCAATAACCCATATAGTTACTCATATAGCTACTGATCAACACATGCAGCAGTTTACAGAACAACAGACATAATGATGCACAAATTAAGACAGTTTAGTCACTAAGCCATGCACTCAGTGAGACACATTTAATCACTCACTCATACAGTCAGTCATGCACCTACTAAATCCTTCATCCAGACACTTATACATCCACTCATTCTCCAATATGTAAGACATATTTTAACTTTACAGAAATACAGTCACTGGATGTTGTCATCAGTGATGTCATCAGTGATGTCATTTGAGATGTCATCAGTGATGTCATCAGTGATGTCATTTGAGATGTCATCAGTGATGTCAGCAGTGATGTCACTGACCATGTCATGAATGATTTAATATGTGACATGATCAGCAGTGGATTGCGGGTGCGCGATATATAGTTAGTACAACTAACTATATATGCGAATTTCAATGGTTTTGTGTGAGTAAAATAAGGTTTTGTAAATGCTAATTCCTAACTATATATAGTCTATAACCTATGGTTTTTTCAGTGAATATATATATATATATATATATATACCATCATGGAGTTTAGCCCTCGAAGGAAGAAGCCACAAGATCGGTAAACTTTGCATCCATTTAATTTAGGAATCAACTGCAACAGGAGACACAGAGAAAACAGTCACCATCTGTTCTTTTCAGCCAAACTGGTTTCGGGAATCCTATCCCTTTCTCAATGGCATCTGCTGACATTGATGATGCAGCATGCACTGTGATTTAAAGCGCCTACCCCCAAGGGCGTGGTCACATGAAATGACCTTCTGGGTCTTGTAGTGCATGAACCAATTGTCTCAAGTGAGTTCATCATTGGAGCAGTAAGTAACTGAATTATTAAAACCCCTGTGGGCTGGTGAAAACGAAACGTGTCATGCGGACTTGCTGGGTTTTATGGAAATAAAACACTAATATTGCACCAGAAACTTTGGGTCTGACTTGTTTGCTTTTCTTTGAGAACTGTCCGGACAGAGAGGATGGTGAGGTGGCGGCTGCTACATCGAGCGGAGTACAAGGAATATATATATATATATATATCAAAAAAAGGGTGTGCCACTTGCTTGGAACGCACACAATGACAAGCCGGACTCCTCTGTATTTTAAAAGCGTCCTTTATTCCAGCAGGTCAGTATTCCTGAATTCCCATTAAAAACGCCCGATGCGTTTCGAAGCTAACATGCTTATTGTTCACGGGCTGGTGTGCAAATGAGGCAGTGATTGCGAGCTGGAGCCGTCAGTCATTATAATTGCTTTTTCCCGCCCCCTGGTGGGCTTGCTCAGGTGCATTGTGGAAAAGCATTCTGGAACTTCGAGTTTCTACTCGTGTGTTTTCTTCCACTGGTTGGATCTGCCTGCCTATATATATATATATATATATTTCAAAGAAAGAACGAACCCAGCCGGGCTCCTGTCCACAGCCCAGCAGCTCGAATTCACCACAGCACAAACGGAATCCAGAACGTGATTTCTTCAAGTTAAGGTATTTTTATTATTTTTACAACACCATTAGTGCAAAGGAGGACGGTATATATATATATATATATATATATATATATATATATATATATATATATATATATATATATATATATATATATATATATATATATATATATATATATATATATATTACCTACTGGCGGTCGCCAGTAGGTATATATAGTTAGGATTTTTTCTCTATGGGTTTTTTGAAAATTCTATGTCTAATAACTTTGGCGTTTGTGGACGGAATCGGCTGAAATTTTCAGGAAAATGGCACATTTTGTTTCTGAGCAGCCCTTGAAAATTTGGGGGGGGTTCGTCCAGTGGGGGCCGAGAAAAAAGGGGGGTCCCAAAACGTGTTTTTAACATTGAGTTTTCCATAGGGCGGTTGGCCTCACTTTTAGCCCGAACGGCTGAATGGATTTGCACGAAACTTGGCAAAATTGTAGGGACTGGTAGCCCGATGTGCCTTTTGTAGGTCTCAATATATGTGCTCCAGTGGATTTTGAGAAATTAACGTTTAAAAAAAGATATATATCTGTAACAGCGGACCGGTTAGCGCTCTGGTTCGCGGACTTTTCGCGCAACGGAGCTTTGTGAAGCGAAGCTGATTGGTTCTCCGGCGTCTGTCAACATTCCAAACAGTCCGTAGCGGCCGCCATCTTGTCTCTCGGTAGGATCGAGAGACAAGAGGAGGTCAAAACAAAGGGGGAAATAACTATAAGGGGGCATAGTAGATCCTCGCTGACCCCCTAGGTTTGATGTGGAGGTTTTAAAAGGGCCCCGCGGGGCAAAAAAAAACCAAAATAATAATAATCGAACGGCTGAATGGATTTGCACGAAACTTGGCAAAATATTAGGGACTGGTAGCCCGATGTGCCTTTGCTAGGTCTCAATATATGTGCTCCAGTGGATTTTGAGAAATGAACGTTGAAAAAAAGATATATATCTGTAACAGCGCTCCGCTTCGCGTACTTTTCGCGTTACGGAGCTTTGCGAAGCTGATTGGTTCTCCGGCGTCTGTCAACATTCCAAACAGTCCGTAGCGGCCGCCATCTTGTCCCTCGGTAGGATTGAGAGACAAGAGGAGGCCAAAGCGAAGGGGGAAATGACCATAAGGGGGCATAGTAGATCCTTCCTGACCTCTTAGGTTTGATGTACCATTTTGCCAAGTTTGGTGTAATTCCGTTCAGCCATTCAGGCTGTAGACGTATGTAAATGTCCTATGGAAAATTGCATGGGGAAAACACATTTGAAAGTGTTGAAATTTAGAACCAATTAAAATGTTACTTTGGTTTTGTATTTGTGTGTGATGAAAGTTAATTGGTTATGTATATATGTCAAATGAGAGGAAACCACAGCCATTTTGTGATACTACTGTCTGAGGTACATTTGTGAGGAATTTTTGGTGGTGAATTTCTGGTGTTTGATTTACACAGTACTAACACTTCTGCTACTTTTAAAAAGGTGAGTTGTTAATTTGTAAGGGGAACTATGTTGTACACTTGAAGATAATTTGAAAAATGTTTTCTGTTATTTATTTGCTGTCCTTCTGTTATACTAAATACTTGATGAAGTTAGTTTTATATTATGTATTACTAAAAACGATAAATGAAAGTGATTATTTTTTTCTGCAATTTACAGCAAGCAATTTCAAAATAAAATGGCTCACAATGAAGAGACCGTGGCAATTTCTTTTGAATTGTCCACTACATTGATTGAAATTGAGAGCACCAATAATGAAATATTGTCACAAGGAGGACATGACTTGTATGATTCCATTAGATTGATTGAAATGGACAGCACCAAGAATGAAATATTGTCACAAGGAGATGACTTGAATGATTCCACTACATTGATTGAAATTGAGAGCACCAATAATGAAATATTGTCACAAGGAGGAGATGGCTTGTATGATTCCATTAGATTGATTGAAATGGACAGCACCAATAATGAAATATTGTCACAAGGAGGAGATGACTTGAATGATTCCACTACATTGATTGAAATTGAGAGCACCAATAATGAAATATTGTCACGAGGAGATGACTTGAATGATTCCACTACATTGATTGAAATTGACAGCACCAATAATGAAATATTGTCAGAAGGAGGAGATGACTTGAATGATTTTTTTGATCAATCTCTTGATGGCGAATTTATCGAGTGTTTGGAGACCATAGAGTTACAAGAATCATCATTGCAGACTTTTAATGAGGAGATTCCAGATGAGATGATTGAAGAGGAAATTACTGATGAGGACATGTTAGTAGTTGTTTCAAATTTAGAAAATTCTGAAGAATAAATTTATATTTAGAAATCAAAAATTGTTTGAGACATTATTTATTTTTATTTTTAATTTATGAGGTTGTAGCGAAGTGATTGTAGTATAAAATGAGACTTATAGTATAGAGTGCAACATTTTTATGTTACATGGTAAGTTTACTCATATTTACTTCCCTTCTGCCACTATATTATCTCCAATGTGTATTTGACATGTCTTCTTCATCTCCGGCCTCCTTTCTCTCACTGTGTGTCTCCGATGCATCTTATCGCTGGTATTTTGTGTAATTACAGAAGAGAGTAAAATAAAATAGTTCGGAACGTGAAAAGGGGGCAAAGTAGAGTACTCCTCACCCCCTAGGCCTTTTTAGGCGGTCCCAAAAGGATCAGTTTCTGCTTTCCTGAGAGATTATGGTATGAGTTCCATATACCACAATAACTTGCATTACAACATGCAAGATATCTATCTCCTATTACCAACTTTTGGAGATATTCGCGCTAAGCGCGAATATCTCCAAAAAGTAACACCTGCCCTGAGCAGTTCTTAGCCATGTTATCCAATGGGAGGTGGATAACATGGCTAAGAGTATTAGCTCGGTAATGCATGAATATCGCTGAGTTTTTAGCGATATTCATGCATTGCGGCCGTTTATTATCGCATTTGCGATAAACCTTGATAATAGTAAGGTTTATCTTCGATAATTTCTGACGATGCTTAGTGGTAAAAAATTGGTTGGTAAGCATCGTTAGCGATAAAAATCGCTTAACTTTGGTAATATGCCCCAACGTCTGTTAACGTTCGATTCGAAGGAAATGAGGAAGTGTTGAAAAACATTGTCTGCGCCATCTTGCCTTTTTTGAAATGCCACACTTTTGTCGTGCACGGCAGCCATTTTAGATGTCTTGACCAGACCCACTCTCTGCACGCTGTCGATTCGTAGCATGGCTCCTCACCCTCGTAAGCATCTCCCCCAGGCACTGGTCACCACCGCTCTCTGTCTTATGCATGGGCAATAAACCTTCCCCCATCTGCGCTGCTCTTCCCTGAGAATCACACTCTGTGCCCGCCCGACACCTCCCTTTCGCCCTATTCACTACCGCACCCTCTGACACTCCTCTTCCTCTGTGTCCGAATGTCCAGGCCGGTCCTAGGCTATCAGCTAGCCCTGCAGATGTAGTTTATGGCCCCAGCTGTAAAGAATCACCCCTCTTCAAAGGAGTTATAGTAGATCAAGGCCCACACCCGATGTGATCCGTCACAGCACACGCGTTCCTACTATCTGAAAACCATCCTGTATTGTGATTGGGGAGAGGACCGAGCCTGAAGCGGAAGATTCCAGGAATGACTCTTTGTACATCAAAGTTTTTACAATTATGTGTCACATTAAAAATATATAGCACTCCAACAAAGTAGTAGGAATATAAAACTTTAATAACATATAAATATATACAACAAAACAAAAACAGTAAAAACATTTAAACAACGAAGAGACCGTGGCAATTTCTTTTTAATTATCCAATAGATTTATTGAAATTGACAGCACCAATAATGAAATATTCTTGTCAGTAGCGGTCTGTTGTGCGAATAGTTCCAAGGCAGCAGAACGCGCTGAAATCTAGATGGCACGAAAGTGATGTCTAGCAAGTTGCCGCCCAGCAAATAACGGCGTGGGGCGCCGCGGGGGTGAGTGAGTCCAGTAGGCACCACAGCTATTCTTACCGGCATTGCAGAATTACTGCTGGGGACAATGCCTGTGCTGTAGCAGGGTCACAGCAGAAACAAAAAGGATTCTGTTGAAGATGTTGTTGGTTTTCAATTTGAAAACAGTTCTGGTGTCAACTGCTATGCTAATGTAGTGGTTAATGTTTTGTTTTCTCTAGAAAATGTAAAAGAGGGGGAGGCAGTCCAAAGTTCCGTTAAAAGGGCAAAGGAAAGGATCGGTGGTTTGAACTATCAGTCAAAAAGGGGAGGGGGTGCAATAATTTTTCCTACCGGGTCACACTGTGCTTTCACCGGAAGTGAGGTCTGCAGGATTGTAGTAATTCAAAGTGAGGCTGGCGCCAGCATGGGAGCGCCGACGTCCCGCGGATACAGTTTCGTCACTCCACGGGCGATCATGGCAGTCATTCCCCATCGGGGGTCGGAGACTCCCGCGGCTCCTCTAGAATCTTCAAGGTCGTGGAGGACTACGGTGGTGGAGTCAACCAGTGACCGGGCCATTTCTTTATGTTGGGCCCGCTCTTGCCAGGTCGACCGCCATTTTGAGAGTTCGGCAGCTACCGGCGATCGCGGGGTCACATGAGCGGACGGGCTCCACCCTGCCGGGCGAGACGTTGCAGCATGGCCACAGTGGAAGAACCGTTATCTAGGTCGTTCCGAAACTGTGCAGCACTGGAGTTGTTAGGATGCCACCGCCTGGAGCGCTGAGGGTGCAGCTGGGAAGCCTCCACCTGGGGAGGCGGGAGAGGCCTGTTCGCACCGTCTCTCCCTCCCAGTGCACCCCACGGCGTCTCGCTTGAGATTTGTTATGGCCGGACCAGGCGATGAGGACGAGGGGGGGTCGGAGGCATGTGCAAGACATCCCCCTCCAGTGTTGTCGCAGCCATTATAAAAGAAAGAAGTGTCCCGTCCGTCTTCGGGCCGGGCTTCCGGTGGATGTCGGCCGGACGCCCCTGGCTCTGGCCCCATGAACGGGTTTCTTGGTTTATCGGCTGCAGCCGGATCCCGTCGGCCTCGGCCCCCCGACCGTTGGTGGTCGGACCGGAAGAGCATGTGGCGGGACTACCTGCAACTCTCAAGGGCCACCGCGGCCGGACTGGGAGAGAGAGGGGAGGGTCGAGGAGACATTCCCCCCCCCTGCAACTGTTCAGCGTTGTAAAGGCAATCCCCTGGCCGGGTCCCGCTGGTCTCGGCCTCTCCTCCGGCTACACCCTACGTTAGGATCTCCTGGCCGAGGCGTGGCAGCAGAACCTGCCTTATATGGGCTGCTCCCGGCTGGGCGTAGCCGGAACCCTGCCCCACCTTGGAAGTTTCCAGAGTGGGGGTGGATGTTCTACTGACTTGCATTTTCCCTAGTCTATCGATTTTTTTGGCGTGGCAGGCGGTGGGACAGCGAGGGGTGATTTGGTTTCTCTTACTGTTTTTCTGGTCTCTCACCACTGGCATATTTTAACGTTTTCTTGTTTCTAGGACATTAATAGGTTTTATCATTACGTTATGTTATCGTTTCTTTGTTCGTTGTTTAATAAAAGTTCATGTTCATCAGTGGCCTACTGATTTTCGTTTTCCTATTTTTTTCTTTCCAGGTTGTTTCATGGTAAAGTTTCTGTTAACAGGATACAGTGATCACTTCGTTATTATTGCATATGTCCTTTTCACTAGGGGTGCTCTCTGGTCGGGCCAGATGACGTATCTCTAGTAAATGGTCCGGGTGAAAAAGGTGCATCAATCAGTGGGGAGTAGATAGGCATGACAGATTACAACGGGGGAGAACGGTCCGCATTACGTACCCTTTCACTACTTGCAAAGATTTTCCTACGTTTATTTGCAAACAGGGAATACCTCCAAAAAGAACTAATTCCCAAACAGTCAATGTTCGGACAATCAATCAATCAATGAGGAATGAAATAGGTACGACGTGTTAAAGGCTTGCGTTACCTACCCTTCACTATCTGCAAAGGGAGATAGAATATTCCTATTCTTCCTCGTTTGCAGGTAGAGAAGATCGTTAAGAGAATTAACTTCGAACAATTCAATGCTCGATTGAAACAATCAACAAGGGGTACTGTGAACACAAATGAACACCGCTTATATACATACGCATTGCTATTTTCAACAGGTTGTTCCTAATGTTTCTATTTTAGCGAGGTCAAAAGAGATCCCATTAGTGGCCTACTGATTTTGCTCGATTCCTTTTGTTTTTTTACACGATTTTTCGCTATCTGCAAAGACTAAACAGAGTATTGCGACTCTGTGCTTGTTTGTAAATAGAGAATGAACCAAAGAGAACAATCAATCAAATGGAGAGAGAAGCAGGCACGACGGATTACAAAGGGGGAAAGGGCTGCATTAACTACCCTTCACTATCTGCAAAGAGAGAGTACTCCTAATAGAAATGAGGGGTGGGGGGCAGCAATCAAAGCAGATCAGTGTGCATAAACACGAAAAAAAAAATTCTTACCACGTACTTGACATTCGACAGCTTATGATATTTGCTATTAAAAAACCATTGAAATTCACTGAAAAAACCATAGGTTATAGACCATATATAGTTAGGAATTAGCATTTACAAAACCTTGAAAATTCACTGAAAAAACCATAGGTTATAGACCATATATAGTTAGGAATTAGCATTTAAAAAACCTTATTTTACTCACACAAAACCATTGAAATTCCATATATAGTTAGTTGCACTAACTATATATTGCGCACCCGCAATCCACTGCTGATGATGTCACATATTACATCATTCATGACATGGTCAGTGACATCACTGATGACATCACTGATGACATCTCAAATGACATCACTGATGACATCACTGATGACATCTCATTTGACATCAATGACCACATCACTGATGATATCATTCATGTGACAATACAATGCATCTCCTCACATTTTAATATAACCTCTGTTTCACCCAGTGTTAAAAACAGAGTATAATTTTTGAAACCATTGACACACCAATACTAGTTACTACATACGTACTCACTGATTCCTACGTCTACACACACATTCACTCATTCACCCATACAATCATTCATACATACAATCACTCATGTTTACAACACAATCATATGCACTCATACACCTATACAGACACTCACACTCTGCCACTCATCCATGGAGTTACTCACACACCTAGTCAGTCCTGTAAAGAATCAATCACACTTCCATTTTCTACTCTATACAGTTAAACATAGAGCACCTTACGTTTTCAACCATATACTAACACATACTTACTCTCTTATACAATCATTGATACAAGTACACATTGATCTGTACAGAGTCACACACCTCCCATCCAGCCACACACACACTCAGTCTCCCATGCAAATACTTGGGCAATCAATCAATAACCCATATAGTTACTCATATAGCTACTGATCAACACATGCAGCAGTTTACAGAACAACAGACATAATGATGCACAAATTAAGACAGTTTAGTCACTAACCCATGCACTCAGTGAGACACATTTAATCACTCACTCATACATTCAGTCATGCACCTACTAAATCCTTCGTCCAGACACTTATACATCCACTCATTCTTCAATATGTAAGACATATTTTAACTTTACAGAAACATAGTCACTGGATGTTGTCATCAGTGATGTCATCAGTGATGTCATTTGAGATGTCATCAGTGATGTCATCAGTGATGTCACTGACCATGTCATGAATGATGTAATATGTGACATCATCAGCAGTGGATTGCGGGTGCGCAATATATAGTTAGTGCAACTAACTATATATGGAATTTCAATGGTTTTGTGTGAGTAAAATAAGGTTTTTTAAATGCTAATTCCTAACTATATATGGTCTATAACCTATGGTTTTTTCAGTGAATATATATATATATATATATATATATATATATATATATTCACTGAAAAAACCATAGGTTTCAGACATGTTATAGTTGGGAATTAGCATTTAAAAAACCTTGGAAATTCACTGAAAAAAACATAGATTGTATGGGTGTTATAGTTAGCTAGACATTTCACTCATACAAAACCATTGAAATTCCCCCGTTATAGTTAGTTGTACTAACTATAACTTGCGCGCCCGCAATCCACTGCTGATGAGGTCACATATTACATCATTCATGACATGGTCAGTGACATCACTGATGACATCCCTGATGACATCATCCAGTGAATGTGGTTTGGTTCGATATTTAAATATGTATTATATATATAGCAATCTGCATTGAAGAATGAGTGGATGTATAAGTGTCTGGACGGAGCATTTAGTAGCACTGTGATTGACTGTCTAAGTGACTAATTTAAAGTGTCTCACTAACTATATTTGATAGTGATTAAACTGAGTAAATATCTGTTTCACTATATCACTTGTTGTGTAAACTACTACATAAGTTGTTTTTTACCTCGAAGTCTATATTACTATTAATTAGTTAAGTGAATATCTGTATCGGATAGTGAATGTATTTGTGGTTGGGTGGGAGGTGTGTGACTGTCCAAAAATGTGTAAATAGTTCATTTAGTAGTTATATGAGTTTAGTACTGCACGTGGAAACACTTGTTTGGGTGAGCGAATCTCTTTATAGGTGTTGTGATGAGTAAATATATTTCTCAATGATACATACATGAAATATAAAAGGCAGTGTATGGGACACTTGTTTATAAATAAGTATATATAAGACTCAGTGATTGTAGGAGTGACTGTATTGAAAAGTGTATACCTGTAATAGTAATTTTATAACACACTAAGTATAAGTCACTATCTATATGAATAAATAAAGTATTTTTTTTATAAGTGTATAGCTTAGTAAATGTAAGTATGCTCAATTGTTTGCATAAGTGTGTAGATGACTGCATAAGTGAATAGGATGTGTGCTGGTGTGTAATGTTGATGTAGGTGTATAAGTGTATTTGATAATTTTCTATTGATCTTTGTTAGCATGTATGAGTGAATCTATAGATAAGTGTTTAGATGTGTGTGTAGATGTAGGAATCACTTAGGGGTTTTTACAAACCTGTATTGGTGTGTCAATGGTTTCAAACATGGCACTCCATATTTTATGAGTGTTGAAAGGTTATGCTACTTTATGATGAGGTGTATCAGTTTGTCACGTGAATGATGTCATCAGTGATGTCATCAGTGATGTCATTTGAGATGTAATCAGTGATGTCATCAGTGATGTCACTGACCATGTCATGAATGATGTAATATGTGACATCAACATCAGTGGATTGCGGGCGCGCGAGTTATAGTTAGTACAACTAACTATAACGGGGGAATTTCAATGGTTATGTACGAGTGAAATGTCTAGCTAACTATAACACCCCTAAAACCTATATTTTTTCAGTGAATATATATATATATATATATATATATATATATATATATATATATATATCATATGTGATCAAGGCCGTTGTACCGGCCGAAACGCGTCATGGCAGGCAGTAGAGCGAAATGTAAATATTCCTTTTTGCTACTAAGATGAGTTCGCTCGTTCCTTTTCGCCGCATCAGGAGGTTCAGGAATGTTTGGAATCAATATATATATATATATATATATATATATATATATATATATATATATATATATATATATATATATATATATATATATATTCACTGAAAAAACCATAGGTTATAGACTATATATAGTTAGGAATTAGCATTTACAAAACCTAGAAAATTCACTGAAAAAACCATAGGTTATAGACCATATATAGTTAGGAATTAGCATTATCAAAACCTTATTTTACTCACACAAAACCATTGAAATTCGCACATATAGTTAGTTGCACTAAGTATATATCGCGCACCCGCAATCCACTGCTGATGATGTCACATATTACATCATTCATGACATGGTCAGTGACATCACTGATGACATCACTGATGACATCTCAAATGACATCACTGATGACATCACTGATGACATCATCCAGTGACTGTGTGTTTCTGTAAAGTTTAAATATGTTTTACATATTGAAGAATGAGTGGATGTATAAGTGTCTGAATGAAGGTTTTAGTAGGTGCATGATTGACTGTATGAGTGAGTGATTAAATGCGTCTTACTGAATGCATGGGTTAGTGACTAAACTGTCTCTAAAGTGTGCATCAGTATGTCTGTTGTTGTGCAAGCTGCTGCATGTGTTGATCAGTAGCTATATGAGTGGCTATATGGGTTATTGATTGGTTGCCCAAGTATTTGTATGGAGACTGAGTGTGTGTGTGGCTGGCTGGGAGGTGTGTGACTCTGTGCAGATCAATGTGTACTTGTATCAGTGATTGTATAGGAGAGTAAGTATGTGTTAGTATATGTTTGAAAATGTAAGGTGTTCTGTGTTTAACTGTATAGATGAGAAAATGGAAGTGTGATTGATGCTTTACAGGGCTGACTAGGTGTGTGAGTAACTCCATGGATGAGTGGCAGAGTGTGAGTGTCTGTATAGGTGTATGAGTGCATATGATAGTGTTGTAAAGATGAGTGATTGTATGTATGAATGATTGTATGGGTGAATGAGTGAATGTGTGTGTAGACGTAGGAATCAGTGAGTGCGTATGTAGTAACTAGTATTGGTGTGTCAATGGTTTCAAAAATTATACTCTGTATTTAACACTGGGTGTAACAGAGGTTATATTAGAGTGTGAGGAGATGCATTGTATTATCACATGAATGATATCATCAGTGATGTGATCATTGATGTCAAATGAGATGTCATCAGTGATGTCATTTGAGATGTCATCAGTGATGTCATCAGTGATGTCACTGACCATGTCATGAATGATGTAATATGTGACATCATCAGCAGTGGATTGTGGGTGCGCGATATATAGTTAGTGCAACTAACTATATATGCGAATTTCAATGGTTTTGTGTGAGTAAAATAAGGTTTTGATAATGCTAATTCCTAACTATATATGGTCTATAACCTATGGTTTTTTCAGTGAATTTTCTAGGTTTTGTAAATGCTAATTCCTAACTATATATAGTCTATAACCTATGAATTTTTCAGTGAATTTCAATGGTTTTTTAATAGCAAATATCAAATGGTGTAAAATATTTTCTTCTTTTAAAGGAAAAATATATTTTATATGTATCTAATTTAATTTTTTTATGTCTTTAATTTTTTTTTTTTTTTGTTTCGCTACCGGTCCGCGCACCGGGTAGCTTCCTGTTAGCTCAATTTGGTGCCGCGACCCGATCCGCGCACCGGGAAACGTTCCGTTAGCGCAACTCCCGCGATCGAACACAACATCGTGACGCATCGCGTAAGTGCGACGTTTCGCGATGCCGCGTAATGCGTCTTATGACGCGCCGCGTTAGCGCACCCGGAAGCGCTTCGGTCCGCGTCCCGAGGCACGAAACGCAACACCCCGGAAGCGAACCGGGCGCGGAACGGGACGCGTAACGTAAGCGTAACAGGTCATGTGACCTGAAAATAACACTTTTCATTGGTTCATTACATTTTTTTTCACAAATGATGAAAGCCCCCACCTTTTTTCCTCACTCTGACTTTCATCTTTGTGAGAGGAAGACCTACTTTCCATATTTTCTAAAATGGCAATTGTTGTAGCTGCAGCTGCTGGAGCCAATCCACCACCACCACCACCACCAAAAAAGGATGGACCACCTCCTCAGGTCATCCTTAATCAAGTGGAGGAAGAAGAGGAAGAAGAGGAAGAGGAGCAAGAGAGGAGGCAGTTTTTGCCTCAAGAGGCAAGGAGGTCCCATGTGAAGGATAATTATATCTGGCAATTCTACACATTTCCCCGGGGCCAAAAAAAAGTAAATGCCCGCTACGTCACATGTCTGATCTGTGACAAAGTTCTGTCCAGAGGGACTGATAAAAAGTACAGCTTCGGGAATTACAACATGCATCGGCACATGGAGAGGTGGCACCCTATAAATTATAGTGCTTCACAGGTACGTGACCTGCAGGAAAACCCCCCTCCTGTGGCCAGTACATCAACCGAACAGGCAGTGACGGGACCAGAGGCGAGGGAGACGGTCCCAAACATCCAGATGAACTTCGGGGACCTGAAGCATGTCTGCATTTTTTGCGGCAAATTAATTTGCTATGGGGAGAGAAGCATAAATCTAATCAACAGAGCTTTTGAAAATCATAAATGTACAAAATGCCCCAGAAAGTAAATTATCTTTTTTTTTTGTTGCTCCTGTTGAGCCCTTTATAATGAAGGATTTTCGTTTCCCCCCCCAAAAAAACCAAAAAAAATATAGAACCGTTCACAAAATACAAAAAAAGTAAAAAAATGTTCAGAAAAATAATAAAAAAAATATAAAACAACAAAAACAATAAAAAAGTTCTTTTCAGAACTACCTCCCATTTATAAAAAATTGCTAGAATGTTTAGCACTCTGGCAACCTCTATTTCTTTTGATTCGCTTCCCGGTTCGCGCGCCGGTACGCGAACCGGAAACGAAACAGATTTTTTTTTTTTTTTAAAAGGAAGAGTGAGTATAAGGGAAGGAAACAGAGAGTAATGTTAAAAGAAAGACAGCTAGAGGGAGTAACACAGAGATACTGTTTAATAGATCTATTTACCAAAGAAAAGATGTAAGAGGGTATAATTGAGAAAAACAAAATAGATAAGGAAGTGAAAGAAAAAAAGGAGAGTAGAAGAATAATAAACAAGAGTTTGTTGGAGAATGTGAGTGAATGTTCAAATTAAGAAGAAAAACAGTAAAGGATGTGGAATGAGAGGTAGGGATAGAACCGGACTAAAAGAACAACCCTGAGGGAAAGTGTTAAGAAAACAGTGAGCGAAAGTAAATAGGAATAAAACAAGATGTATGACAGCGACTAAGGTTAAAACATGTGGAATAACAGAGAGAAAAAACAGAAAGCAGAAAAGAAGAAGTGACAGAAAAGGAATAATTGAAACAGCAAAGAAATGTAAATAACATAGTGTGCTTGAACTACAGGGAGAAAGCATAATGAACAAGTAGTGAAAGAGTGATGAGTCAGAGACAGTGAGAGTAATAGAGACGGACTGAGTGAACAGGAGTGAGGAACTATGAGAACAGAGGGACTGAGAAAAGGAGTGGAAGGAGTAGAGTAAGTAAGTAATAGAAAAAGGAATGAGGCAAGTAGCAAAGGCAGGAAACTGAGGGTTAAAGAAATGAAGCAGTGGAACTAATAGAAGTTAAATGTGATAGAGATGTAACGGAAAGAGTACAAAACACTTACCTTATAATTGTCATTAACTTAGTCACTTGTTATTTTTATACTTTCAATCTGTGAAAGAAAGAACAAAAATTTTAAAAATATTAAAACATGAATTTAAAAATTAGAAATGACAAGGGAAAAGATTGAAAATCATCCAATTTTACAAAGAAATAAAGTTAGAGATAAACATGCAGAAAGAAAGAGAAAGAAACGGTGATAGACAGACAGAGACAAAAAGAAATTGTAATAGAGTAAATTACTAAGAGAAAAAAAAGGAAGATACTTTCAGTGACAGAAAAGAAGGATAGAAGAGAAAACTAAATTGAAGTTGTGTAAGCTACTAAAAGAAAGTGAGTAAGATAAACTATATAAGGAAAGGGTGAATAAGGAAAAGAGAGTGAGGGAGAGAGGAGACAGAGGAAGTGAAGGAAAGAGTGTCAGATACAGACTGAGTGAGGCAACAAAGAAAGATAAATGAGTGAGGGTGAGTTATACTAACTGATTGCACCAAAAAAGGAGAACCCAAAAATATTTAATTTAGAAAACAAAGGGAGGAAAGATGGAAAAGACAAGCGAAGCAGAGGGTCTAAAAGCTGGAAAATGGTGCAAGGGAGAAAAGAAAAAAGCAGAGTTGGAATAGGGAAACAAAGGTTGAAAGATAAGTGGAGTTAGAGAACAAGGGTGAAAGAGAATAAAACAAAAGGCAATGCGAGTATGTAAAGAGGATTGATAGAAGGTAGTAAAAGACGAGTGAGCATGAGACAAGACGAGTACAAATTAAAATTCACAATACAAAGTACAGAAATAATTATACATGTTAAATGGTTTATTTTTGCTGTTCTCAGAATATATCAAATTTTACTAAAAACAGTGAGTTGAAGGTATTCATCATATAACAGCGGGGAAAAAAAACCACAATCAAAATGATTGTGTTTAAAAAACCCATGTAACATAACCAATCAGAAATCAGAACTCCTCAAAAGTAACTTACTTTCCATGACGTCGAAGGATGTCCTATGAACAGCTTATACTCTGTTGTGCTGTTATTATTTTCTGCCCGCCACTTTCTGAAAGAAAAGCTCCATCGTTTTGACAAATATGTTACATACAATAAATGACTTCTCGCTCTCTACCGCACTTCTCCTCAAGGCCAAATAGTGTAAGAGCCATTTATAACTCTTGGAATTCTTCTAAGCAAATCCCGTCATTTTCTTTTTCCACAACTTTCAGAAAGAAAACGTCCAAGATCACTTTCACAATCCTGTACTAGTAATATCTCACCCTTCTTGCTCACTCATGTTCCACATTTCCTATGACACTGATACTGCTTACTATGAGGCACACTTACACTACCTCTATGACTACTACAATTATTTAATTCTCTTGATCACTGTTAATCACAAAGCAATTTAAAACAGTACATAAAATTATATCAACTCCTAGAATCATTATAGGCCAGTTACCTACCCTAAATTCTCTCTTCTGAAAACACAAAGTAAGAATATTTTAAGTCAAAAGGCAACATTGTTTCATAGTCAAATGGGAATCATTTCTGAAACACCAGCTTTTTTTACATTTTAAATAAGCTGTGTAATAAGCAGATGTTGTCAAAGGACCATCATGTTATATAATAGCTGCAGTTACAAATGTTCTTCCTAAAATCAACGACTGTGTAGCCACAACATTTGTAATTAAAGTTGAAAACTTACTTTCATCAGGTTTATATAGTTGGAATTTTAAAATGACATTATAACCAAAAGTTTGTACAAATAATGTGGACAGCATTGCAGACTTACATTACCTCTACTCCATGTTTTGATTGGCTGCTTGAATTAGCTTATTAAAAGAAACAGTTTTTCTGAACTCATTCAAAGTGCAGTTATTTTTCCATGACGTCAAGTGTTATGGTAAGAACACCGTTTGCTTTGGGAAATACTCTGTTGTCCTTTAACTAATCCGTGCCCACCACTTTCTGTAAGAAAACCTTCTTTTTTTTCAGGAACTACTTAAAACTCAAAAATAACTTTTCACTCTGTACTACACTTATCCTCAAGGCCAAATAGTGTAGGAGCCATTAGAACCTCTTGAAATTCCTCAGAGCAAATCCCGAGATTCCTTCCCTAAAATTTTGGTTGTAAAAACACCAGGTAAGAATTTTTAAGGTCAAAAGGTAATCTTTTTTTGAAAGTTAAAACAGAATCATTGCAGAATGACCAGCCGTTTCCAGACTTCAAATAAGCTGTGTAATGTCCTGATGTTGTTGAAGGACCGTCATGATATATAATTGCTGCAGTTACAAAAGTCCTTCCTGATATTGACAACTGCGAAGCCACAACATTTTTAATTAAAGTTGTCAATTTTGTTCCATCAGGCCTACATCGTTGGAACATTAAAATGACATACTGGCCATATCTTTGTATAAATAATGTGGACAGCATTGCAGACTTACATTGGCTACACTCCATGTTTTGATCGGCTGCTTTTACTAACTTATTAAAGGACACTGATTTACCGTCTGGCAAAGTTAAATATATAAATCTTTCTGAGTCTACACTAGTAGTACTTGATACCCTACAGTTCTCGCAGTCATGCTGCCATTGATAAGAAAGGCCAAACAGATGATCTACATCTACACCTTCATCTTGCAATACATCAAGCATATACATTAAAAACTCCTGACAATCTTGCTGAATATTTTGAGAGAATTGCGTTTGACCTGAACATTTGTCTAACAGATTTCGAATTTCAGACACACTTTCTATTTTTGTTCTATCAGTGCTACATTTCTCTAACACAGAATTCAACAAACAGCAAAAACTTTGATCCGAATTGATCACAATCTGTTCTTTTAGAGTTTCTAGAGAAAAGACAACATTAACCACTACATTAGCATTGCAGTTGACACCAGAACTATTTTCAAATTGAAAACCAACAACATCTTCAACAGAATCCATTTTCTTTCTGCTTATAATTTCGGGTTCATCGACTTTTCGTCTTTTTGCTACAACCTCCCTACTATTGGTCATATTTCTTCGTTTCCGGCCTATCACACGTTTCTCAAACAAAGGATATTGAGGCAAATGTGACGCATACTCTCTTCTTAACCTATTGTATTCCTTAACACAATCTAGATCCGCACAAATGTTTGTGACATCACACTCAATCAAGTACAATCCCGATAAAGTTCTGACTCGTGACAATGCCACATATGCCATACCCTCCTTAAACACAGAACTGCCAATATTCACCAATGCACTGTCTACACTTAAACCTTGCGATTTATGGATTGTCACCGCATATGCCAAGCAAACAGGAAACTGCTTACGGCGAACATATAAGTCTTTTACAAGCAAAAACCTAGCAGAGCAACAACCAATTAGCTGTACTTCCTCAATGCCATCAAATTTAATTTTAAAAAATTCAATTCCATCTCTATTTCTGTATTTCTCAAAATCAACAACATTACCCATTGATCCATTTACCAGACCTCTTTCAACATGTAAATTCCTTCTCAAAATGATACGGCAATTTAAGCACACATTCAGAGTCTTTTCAAAACCAGCAGTTTTAGATATAGTCTTCTCTAATGAATCCAATTTAGATTTCAAATTCTCAGACAAAATAATTGTTGCTCCCATATGCTCTATTCTGTCAATAGCTTCCAGTTTCACAATCTCTTGGTTTTCTAAATTCAACATTTTGTTGTTGAAGATGGCACATTCTGCAAGAGTTGGCATCAAACATATTCCAGATTTCTTCTCAGTAATTTTCCGAAAAATATTCTCTGGCAGAATGTCTTCTTCTGGATACAAATTTGACAGTAATCATGCATGTAAAGCTTCTTTCCCATGCTCGGTCACTTTCCCGATTCTAACATCTTGTAAAATATTCTTGTAATCTTCATCCTTCGCCTGACGCATCTTTTCACGCAGCTCAGCATAATTGAAGTTTAACCATATGTTAACGTTGCCAATGCTCCCTAGGCACTTCCTGGCATCTTCATGTGTAAGCAGTTTAAACACTGGTTGTCCTTTCACTGGTGTCAGCTGCAGAAGATCACCGAAAACAATGATGTGTTTGCCACCAAATAACACATCATACTCTGTTTTAAGAACTTCCTGCATTCTCAAATGCACAAAGGCAAGCATGACATTAGAAACCATGCTTACTTCGTCAATGATAAGAAGTTTCATCTTCTTCAGGACTCTGGAAACTTCACAACAAGCATCTCCAGATAACTTGTGGTATTGTAATTTGTTATCATGCTCCACTGGCAGCATCAGTAGACGATGTAAAGTAATCCCTTTAATGTTATGTGCTGCCAGCCCAGTTGAAGCGGTGACAACACAAGACAGCGATGACTCAGTCCTTTTCTGCAGATAACATGAAATTGCTTTAATTAGGAAACTTTTTCCAGTTCCTGCTTCTCCACTCATGTACAGTCGGACAGGCTTCAACGACGTACATGAGCACTCTTTCTTCTCATGACTTAATCCATGATCAATTTGGTTTGTAACTTCGTCATATATTTTCCTCTGCTCAACGTTGAGTTGTCTTTCCAAATCTTCTAAGTTAACCGCATCCTCCTGAGCATGTGCCATGGCTCTTTCTACTTCAATCATGGCAGTGGAAGCTTCATTTTCGATAACTGGTCCTCCTAGTGGAACCTGACTCAATGAAACAGAACTCTGACTGTCCTGAGAACTGTCTCTAGCAATCTCGGCTGCAATTGTTGCTTCCTGCTCGATTTCCGCATTCAACATTTCTAGATATTTTGGAAAAACAGGACATTCTATGGTCTCCTTGGCTGCATTGAAAGAGCCTTCGTAACAGAGGAAATCTCCAAGCAGTTCCTCTTCTGCACGCCAAGGCTTGAAAAGTTGCAAAAGAGCTAAATAGAAAAACTCTTTTCTTTCAGGAGATTCGCCACTCAATTTTCGATGATTTACCAATTGTCATTTTCTTTGCTTGACCAGACATCCCTCACTTCCAATTACAGCATACACTCCTTTATCAATATCTTCTTTGATGTTCCTCTTGAATATGTAATTTTGTAGAACCTCATACAGACAAACATTCTCGAGGTGACTGCTTCTATTTGGATAATATGTATCCAACATGTTGGTCTTCAAAATATCTGTACTGTTTGGCTCCTTTTCCGCCAAATACTCAATTTCCCGTACAGGTTTCAGAACTCGATTACGCGTTGCAGCAAGACCAAGACTCGCCCAAATGATACTCCTAGATTTGGCATAGAGACTTGCTGAAGATAACCGGTCAGAACATTTGTAAGCTCCGATTTCTCGATGCGACAACATCTTCAGACTGAAACTGTACAACTTCTTACTGAGGCTCTTTTCATGGGAAATGTCCTCCCACATATCCTTCAATTCTGTCTTTTCTTTTTTTGTGATGTAAGATGTCACATACCGAGCCACAGCCATACAGTTATCAGCCACAAACTGTATATCCCTGTTAGCATTCCACATGGACAAAATCACTGGGTTGTAGTCGTTGATGTACTTGGACTCTTCGTTTCTTTTCAAATTGTATGTATTTTTGGGTGATTTCCTCGTCACATTATGTCGCAGCGAAGACATCAAACTATTCACTCTTCCTTTAGATATCACCGATCGTGGAAATCCAAAACGACATTTTGTGTAGAACTTGTCCTTGTTTCTGAATTTACGACGACAGTACTTTCCACAACGATGGCTTTGAAAGCATAAAACTTGTTCTCTTAGGCTTTTGTCTTCCTTTGTCTTTGGAACAGCACATGTAGAATACTGTTCTATGAAACTCATCACTAAGTCATCCGGATCTGTTCCAAATTTGGGTCCATCTTTGATCCATAGCAGCATATGTATATGAGGAGCACCTCTTGCTTGATACTCCTTTCTCCAGAAGAAATCCAACACCTCTCCAAGAGGTGGATTTTTCTTGTTCATGATGAAAGACATCATAGCTTCAAATCTATGATTGAAGTACCTTCATATATTCACTGGATCCAAAGAGCACAGTTCTCTGGGTGTCTTGAATTCGATATTTTCAATGTTTCCATTTGCCTCTCGTAGAAATTCAAGTAAGTCTTCCCAGCCATACTCGGCACAGCTGAGAGTGAGGAACCATGTGGGAGTTCCTAAGTTCCTCAGCATACATTTTAAATCACCATGACGACGGTACCAGTACTCATTAGTACCACGCTGACATGCCATGAGATTAATCAGGTGAGAATCCAAAATATTGTCTTGCACATTGACTTTATTCATAAAGTCCCTTGCCGAGATATTTTGCATCTGTACACCACTTTTCAAGATGTGGTTCACTGCATATGACAGTCCAGACAGATCACTTTCAAACAGTAGATGAAACAAATAGGGAATGCATTGACGAAACCTAGGATCTTCTGCATACAATCGTAAAGTCCGGTATTCAGAAGCAGGAATTTGATCAGGTCGCTCATCATATCTTCCTCCTTGACCTGTTGGAAATAGCTGTGGGAAACACCGAGCTTCCAAACTTTCCTCCCAAACACTAATGGGACTCCCTTTGGCTTGTTTAATTTGAAACAACTCAATAGCATTCCCCATGACTTCCTTGGAATGCAAAGGATGAACACTATAATGTTCATATATTTCTTCATTTTTAGAGGCTTCTACTTTCTCAATTTGTCCAGCACACAAATCGCTGTCCTCTTCTTCACTTACTTCCTCTTCTGCAACACATACATTCTTGTAGTACTCATTGTTTTTCATCAAATACAATGTTGCCTTTTTGACTTTCCTAACATCCACTAAATCTTGCCAGATTTTCTAACTCTTTGTCTGAACCCCATTAACTAAGATAACCAGAGGTTCCTCTTCCACTTTCTCTACTCCAATTGTATTAATGTTTTTCTTCAAATCTAGAGGCAAATAAACAACTCTTCCCTTTAATCCTCTCTGTAAATCTGATGGAGGCAATTTCCCTGTCTTTGGCTCCATTCGTACAATAGCCTGAAAGGGATGGACACTTTGAATCAAAATAGATTCATAAGTATTTAAATCCTTCAATTCAGAAGGAATGTCAACCAATTCCAGATTATTATGAACCGCTCTAGCAGGTCTCCGGTTTTGATTTAATTTGTTACAACAATAAGTACACACACGTTGATCCGATCCCAAATCAAAACAATTTTCTACCATCAAGTATGTTGCAAAATCCTTCCATTCACTATTATTTTCCCTTTCACTTTTTGCATATAAATCTACTAACTTAGTCTGATTCTTATAATAAGTGCGTCGACAACACACACAAGTGAAATTAGGCCTCTCACTTGATTTCACCTGAAACGTGGCAATTTCCTTCTGAAAATTATCTGTACTGGAAATCTGTACACTCTCTTCCACATTACCTTCTTCTTCTGGGTCAATTTCAACATTCTCCTCTTTACTTGCAAAGTAACAAAACTCAATTTCTTCACAAATATTCTTCACATCTACTTCAGAACCATGCAAAAGAGCACTGCTTAATTGTTTAAGCTTAATTGCTGGACTCTTAGCAAAATACAACATTCTCACTAATTTCCTCACTTTATTATGATGGACTGCTAGCATCCTGAAATGATGAAAAACACTCTGGCATACTCTCCTGGAAAGACAAGCCAGTGAATGACCATGTAAACCTGTCACTTCTCTCACTCTGCATGGATCTAATTCCTGCAACAACTTCATTTTCTGTTTTAAAGTTTTCTTATTAACTGTCCGTACAAAACCACAAAGCAAATTGATGGAATCCTGTCGCACACTGCAAATACTACTACACTTCCAGGTGTACACTGGACCCTTAGGACGTCTCCCTAAAACTTCATCACCTAACACCTCTTCTGCCTCTGTTGACACAAGTTTTTCTTTTTCAACTGGACAACCGTCTTTCACCTCATATGCTCGATCACTGGTGTCAACTGCATGCACCAAATCATTGTCCTGGAAGTAACTCTCCTCATTGAAAAATGCCTCACAACTTGAACTATGCATCCATTCTCCTGAAAATACTTCACAAAAATTTGTAAGATTAACTATTCTCTTCCATCTACTAGATGAGACAGCAGAAAGCGCCGCCACCGCCGAGAGTCACGCAGGGGTCAAGAAAGCCTACCTGACTTTGCCGCCACCGCCAAGAGTCACAAAGAGACCGGACTCCGCGCCGCCGCTCCGGGGGACTACCACTCCCGGCAGGCTTCGCGGCGGCGCGTCTAGAGTGACGGGAAACGCGCCAGAGAGCGCCAACGACCAGGATAAAGCCGGCAGAACCCCGGCAGAGCGGGGGAGAGACAGCAGAAAGCGCCGCCACCGCCGAGAGTCACGCAGGGGTCAAGAAAGCCTACCTGACTTTGCCGCCACCGCCAAGAGTCACAAAGAGACCGGACTCCGCGCCGCCGCTCCGGGGGACTACCACTCCCGGTAGGCCTCGCGGCGGCGCGTCTAGAGTGACGGGAAACGCGCCAGAGAGCGCCAACGACCAGGATAAAGCCGGCAGAACCCCGGCAGAGCGGGGGAGAGACAGCAGAAAGCGCCGCCACCGCCGAGAGTCACGCAGGGGTCAAGAAAGCCTACCTGACTTTGCAGCCACCGCCAAGAGTCACAAAGAGACCGGACTCCGCGCCGCCGCTCCGGGGGACTACCACTCCCGGCAGGCCTCGCGGCGGCACGTCTAGAGTGACGGGAAACGCGCCAGAGAGCGCCAACGACCAGGATAAAGCCGGCAGAACCCCGGCAGAGCGGGGGAGAGACAGCAGAAAGCGCCGCCACCGCCGAGAGTCACGCAGGGGTCAAGAAAGCCTACCTGACTTTGCCGCCACCGCCAAGAGTCACAAAGAGACCGGACTCCGCGCCACCGCTCCGGGGGACTACCACTCCCGGCAGGCCTCGCGGCGGCGCGTCTAGAGTGATGGGAAACGCGCCAGAGAGCGCCAACGACCAGGATAAAGCCGGCAGAACCCCAGCGACGCGGGACGCCCGGGGCAAAGCCCGGGCAAAGGGCGGGCCCTCTATGGCCCTCATCGGCACGAGGAGGCAGGGCAGGGCCAGAAACTCTACAGGACTCACACTCAAGTAAGCTATATTGTTGAATATTATATATATATTAAGTATCTTAAGTTTAAACAACATTGGCTGTGAGTACATTGAAAAGTATGCCTGCGAAAACGAAGGAAGCCCCACAGAACACCCTTGATAATTATCTTGTCCAGACAGTTAGGAAAATCAACACACAAAGGAGAGACTCTCTTGGGTTAAGTCAATCCCCAGACCTTCGCTGTTTGTCACCTACTGCTTCCACTATGATTGATGACACTATTCTGCAGGAAACCAGTCAGGAGAATGTAATTGGCGGCCCCATTCTCCTAGATTTAAGTAGTGCACCGGATAATGCAGTTATGGCTATTGAGACCTCTAACATACAGGTCGAGGGTGGTATTGATATTGACACTGACTCTGACCAAGAGAGACATGCACAAGCTGCACCCGAGGAGATGACACCAAAAGGGCGTGCAACAAGGCCAAGACGTTTATGCACTAAGAATCCTCCTAAGTTGAGTGGCCCGCGTATAGGGGCAAGAAAGAAAAGGGTCACTACTCCAAAGATTAAACAAGCAAACGTCGTGGAGGACAATCAGAGTCATATCTCCGAGGATGCTTTTTTCGAAAGGATCTCTGACTTTCTTGAACAAAAAATCAACGCCATTGTTAAACCCCTAATATCTAAATTAGACAAATTGCATGCAGAGGTTAAGAGGTTGGGTGGCTTAAGTACTATGGTTGCAGATGGGGTGGAAAATATCACCAAGATAGTCACTAATCTGCCCAATAACATAGGGGGAGATGTGATTAATGAAGTCTTTTGTTACCTGTTGACAATTTATTGCCCCAGCCATTAATACCTTTGTCTACCATCACTGAGGGCCCTCTTTTAGTTACCATCCCAACAGATGATCTCCCTTCTGCTAGACCACCCCCAGCAACTACCCATACTACGGTCCCCCTCCAATTTTTAGTTGAGGCCACCCCAGTGGTCCTGGTGCTTGCAAACGTACCCCTCTTGGAAGGGGGAAAAGTGGAAAGCCCTACCTCCCTTACAAGCAAGGCTCTGCACTGGCTAACCAACAACATGCGGTTAGCCCCAGGGGGGAAACATCATCTGGCAAATGTCATTAAGTCTGCGACCAGGGTCCCTTGGTTGGGAAACCGCCCGAAAAAGTTTAAAGGGGACTGTGTGGCAGTGACCCTCTCGAATCAAGATGTTCTCCCTAACATACTGGCCAATTTATTCCCCCCCCAACGCAGACAAGGCACTGTTGTTCCTCTAACCCTGAAGTTCTTTTATGGGGAGCAACAAAATGTCACGTATCCAAGGACTCCAGCGTTGGGGTGGGATAGACCCTGGGATCTTAATCCCAGACGAGGGCAGGATATAAGGCATAATCCTGTAGCCCAATATCCCCTTTTACCACAACATAACTCTTTTGTTGAACCTCTTCAGTTATTTAATCGCTATGCCCCATTGTCCTTCATGGATCAGAACGACTGACTCGCTCCTACAGAAGATACCAACAATGAGGGTTTTTTACCTGTTTCTTTATCCGTCCCTGTGCTTTCAGACTTAAAAATTATAAGTAACAGGGTTTGTAGTATCTCGAGCTGGAATGTCGCTGGTATTAGTTCTAAAATTAGTAACAAGAACTGGTTGGAAATGGTCAGATCATATTGTAGTGTAGTTCCTATCTTCCCAATAGGCTCTGCGCATTGGAATAATACCTACAGCAGTAAAGGCCTAGGCCAGACGTTAACTAGGTCTACTACTGTCGATACTAGACTTAAAGTTTTGGGTTTGCCAGCTTAGCTCAGAGTTCACTAGAAACTTTCTCGAATGTTCAAGGAGGAATTAATTTCCCTGATTAGACAAGAAGGGATTTAGTTTCTGACAACCATAGAACATGACAACTTTGCTCTCCCCTAATCAAGAGTCAATCTCGAGAGTCGTGTGAACAAAAGGCAAATTATTTTACTCAGTCAGTACGTGCATTCTTAGTCTCATCAGAATGTAGAGAAAAGGAAGAGACGGGCGTGTTCAATAAAAAGGTGTTATTTATTGATCAGTCTCTTTTCTCATACAAGAGAAATGGATCGATATTATTGCAATACTTATAGCTAAGTAAAGTGCATACATTAAAAGCAATAGTATAAAATAATACTGTAAAAACATTGATATGGTTTCTAAGCCATAAGATGTTTTAAAATGAATAAAATATATTATATACACATATACATTTGACTAAACGTACTCAACTGGTGTTTCTAGATACGCCTACCCCGTGTACCTGACCTAAGTCTAATACGTGGGCGGGAATAGATAGTTACAGTTTAAGTTAAGTTTGTTTTTGCCAAGTGAAAACCTAAAGAATTCTCTGTGAGGGGTTATTCAGTTCTGTACCTGGAATTTAGGATGAATGAGGAATGGTATCTCTTTCTCTGGTCTCGATATTCCAGGCTGCCTGCGAGGGCTACCCGGAAACGCCGGTGCTGGATTCTCGGCAGGAGAAAGCAGCGCGTCTCTCAGCGCGTCAGGAAGGCGGGGCTGCTGCCAGCGGGGTCTGCTCTGCTCTTCGCTTCGGCAAGTATGGCTGCTCCGTCTCGTCACCACGCGTGTGTTTGCATATGGCAAGATCGGTAATATTTATACCTTTAAGGTGCCGAGATTGACGTAAGGATGGACATAGATACGTCAATAAAGATGTCATACGACTTGCTCGTTAGCACATTCTTTTACTAAAGTTCTCGGTGAAATCAAAACAATGGCCGCAGGGTTTTGCCAGGTTGTCATAGGTTTGATTTGTTATGAGAACTCCGTATGCCTTATCAGGGGCTGGAGGAATATCGCTTGTCTAATTAGATCGCAAGTGTTATGACCTAATCAGATAACACGTTCCTGTGCCGTAGTGTGACTGCGTCAGATAACGGTATCTGCATCATGGGGGTTTTCTGCCTCATGGGCTGACTGCTAGTTAACTTGTTGGTTTGTTTAACTAGAATAGGGTCAGGAATAGGGGGATCGATTCAGGACCTATAGGAATACATGACACCCACTCCACGCTAACTATGGACATATTTACTAATCTAGGCATAGTATAACATAGTACAACATACTATAGAGTAGTGTGTATACCTTACCACCCCAAAATACATAAATGCATTTTGAAATTTTCAAATATACTGAAAAAAAATTACAGACATATATAAATGGTATGCACTCAAGCTGTAGAAAAATGCCAAAGTAATCGCATTTGTATACATTATTGCTTATTTGGTATATGAGAATTACACATGAAATGGTTTCTTACAGAAAAAAGTTTCGAGACCATTCCATCACAGAATAAAATATCTTTATGAACAAGCCAGCGGGCAGCTAATGTCTATAAGCTATCTAAAATTTAGAAACCTTAGTTCTCTAAGAATAGTTCTTACTTTAAGCAGAAGATAGTGTCCCGAAAAATATGCAAAAATATTTGGGGCTGCTGGAAAAACTGCTGTCCGTGAACTGGAGCGAAAATGTTCATGTGACTTTATTTTTAAAGTTGAAGGCCGAATTCAGGGAACGCCGTGTGCGAGCCTGCTCAAAAGTCTCTATTTCTGATTGGGTGAGAACATCATATCATTTAGGCTTTCGAAAAAACTGTCAACAGCTTCCTGGGAAAGTTCCACTAACTCGGAAATAGGTGTAATCATGCATTCTTGCGCATGATTGTCTCCATTGACATTCTGATTTGCATTACTGACAGAAGGTCGTACCTGTTCGATGCTGCTTTCATCTTGAACTTCACTACCCATCAATCGTAGTGGTGAAGCTTCCACGAATGCCGTCATCAGGATTGGTAGCCTTTGAGGGCAGCACAAAGCATGAACCTTGATCGGGCTCAACAATGTTTCTGCATCCATCGGCGCATCCGATTGTAGCGTCAGACAGGTGTCTAACACGCATTCTTCTCCGCATAGCAGACACCTCAATACAGGTAAAACACATCTTTGCCACATTGGTCGAAATGATAGAAACCAAGTCATGTTCAGGTCTCTAAGCCGGGAGAGTCCCAGGATTTTTGATATCCGGTCCCGGTATCCAATGGCTAGGATTGTTTCTTCCCTTGTCGCAAGAGTTTTGTCTGTGACATGGGTTGCCATAACGAAAAATAAGGACTAAGAATAGGATTCCTGCAATTAGTCCCAGGATCAGGGGAAGTCCGCCAAAAATCGAATGGACGAAATCTGGAAAAATACCCAGTATGGCTTTGAATGGTGTTAATGCCATCGAAAATACTGTCTTAAATACCTTTGAGACCCCATTGGTATCAGAAATATTTAAGATTTCATTCAGGATTTCCGCGAAATGTACGGGGGAATTAGTTGATAATAATGTATGTATCTCTGCAGTCGTCCTTGCGACTTGTAGATCATACGTTTCTTTTGATGACGAGAGCCTGGTAGGCGTCTGAAGAAGGACTGTTTTCATTCTGCTTAAAGTATCTATTCGAATAGAAGTAATTTTCAAATCGGGCCATGCCCTTGCCTCCCTGTCTGGGAAGGAGCTGGGGAACAATGTGCGTCCACAGCACTTGACCTTCGCAGTAGTAGTTACTAGATAAGGAGTCCCGGGCATAAGACTACAACATCTGCGGTCTACAATAAGAATGTAACTCCCATTATAGAGTCTTTGAAAGAATGGTTCTATTTCTGTTGCAGGTGCGCCTTGCTGGTGACATGAAAGGTTGTATGAATTCCCTTCACAGGCTCCATGCAAACTAATTCCGTTACACAGAAGTGTGCCACTTAGTGACATCGCACAATTGTTGCCACTAAGAAACACTTTCTGTCCTTTATTACTGACACATGCATGTGAATAGGGCAGGTTCCATGTTGTTTTAAGGTACCCCTTTCCCAATTTCTCGTACATGCCAGCCTGTATATATTTTTGGCAGTATTGAAACCTGAAGGTTGAGATTGGAATATTTATTATCCCATGTATTATCCATTCATTGACAGGTCGTTCTGACATTGTCATTGGTAATCTTTCTAGTTTTTCAATGCTCAAGATTGTACAATCAGCACCCTTTTGCGCCATACTGATTTGTCTATCAGTAAGGTTAAAGATTTGGAATAGTGACGTTGTGTTGATTAAACGCCAAGGCACATAGCCTGAACGCAGATTTTGTAACGTCCAGCCAAGCTGTACAATAGAACGCAATTGTGACTGACCGTGTTGTAATAGCAGTAAGTCTTGCGATAATATATCGATTGCTGACGACACAATGCTGTCCAAAGAAAAAATTCTGGAGGACAGAGTCATTAACCCATTGTCCACTACAGAAAGTGATTTTTCCAAATTAATACGGTCAATTTCCCGTATTCTCTCTGCTGTTTCAATTTGAGTAACCTTCCAGGCCTCATTGTATGCTGCATATACAGAGGCTGCTATGAAACGCTTTTGACGCTGTTTGCGTGGTCCCAAAGTGAAATCACGCAAGTCAGCACCATCAGTAAGTAAAGTTAGGTGTTGCTTAATTTCTGCCAGTGTGGAAGTTTGTAGCCATTGAAGGCATAATTTGCCCACACTGTAGGTGGTTATTATCCCTGGGTGATGTCTTTGAGGATATCTAGGGTCTGGCCTGGTCATTTTGAACCCCTGTGTTTTGTTCAGGAATCTGTCTTGACAGTTATTAGTATCTGTGGGCCAGATCAACCACTGTTTCCAATCAGGATGTGTTCTGTTTTGGTTTAATATATGGTTTACGTCTATCTCTTCATCTGTATCAGAGTTATTGCTAAACATTATTGGCTTTGGAATAGACGGTTTATTTAAATCTTTGATTTTGGCTAAGCCAAGACAGGTGGTCTGTTGAACAGTGTCATTTAAAAATATCATTTGTTCTGGGATCATGCAGGCTCTAAACAAAGCTTCTATACCCTGTACTTGCCATTCTTTTGTACCCCAAACACTTTTCAATTCAACATTTTTGTCCCAATAATCAAATCCAAAAGTATTCATTTGTTCAAAAAATGAGTCTGAATATAACAATTTTGTGTTGGTTATCATGGTTTTGGTTCCTGTCTTGTTTGACAATTTAAAATAAAATGCTTCAGCATTACTTGTGTTAAAACCTGAAAAATATGAATATTTGTCGTAAACGGTTCTTGAGCTCCCTTTTGGAGGTGTTGCACAATGTTCCCATTGATTATAATTTAAAACATTTCTAGGTTGTGCAGATCTATGTAGAAAGGGGTTACCATAGTGGTTATAGCAATACATACTGTCATAATTTGTAGAACCCTGCAAATAATCATGTTTGGTAAATTTAGCAGACATTACTAAGTCAGACATCATGTTATTAATGCTTTCGAAGTCCCAATCATCAGCAAATGAGTTTGGTTTTGCAAAGTCACTCAATGAGATCTTAATTTGGTGTGGATATTTCAGGATCTCGACCGGACCATAAATTTCATAGTCAGTGTTGTCCCAAGCTACCCCACCAGGTATCGGATTGGCTGTGAAGTTGGCTGAAGAAAGTTCTCTTTTCTCGACGTGTGAAGATGTGTGTGGTTTGAGGATCAAGTTGATTTTCTGACTTGCTGTGTCCATTTTAGCATATTTTCCCTCAATGAAGCGTCCCAAAGTTAGTATCATGATGAGCCAAAGTATGAGGATAAATGCACCAAAACCCACCCAAAATTCAATCCATGGAGAAATCAGATATGTTTCTTTCAGTTGTCTCAAAAGTTCCTTAGCTTTGTCTTTAAAGGTTTTTGATGATGGCTGTGTCTTTGATTCGCTGAAGCCCTCAGAGGAATCATCGAAGTTAATGAAGTAGCCGGATGCAGTTCTGTCAATTGTTCCAATTGGTTCAGGATTTCTGTTTCTTGCATTTTCACTTGGTACTTCATTATAGATTGGTGTGTCTCTGCTAAATGTTTTTATTTGGGTTTTCAGAGGTCTTAGTTCTATTGCATTGTTGCATAGTCCTTGTTGTTCTTCTGTAGGCGTTTCGAATGTGATGAGCCTCTTCGTTAGGACCTCTGTACTGGTAGCAAACCTTGGTGTTCTGCTACTTATTGGGAGTCCACTTGGCCTACTGTTTGTTATCGGCCACATGTTGTGGTTTTACCAGGTCGATTGATACAACTCGGTTCTCCTTTTTACCAGCAAGTGGCGGTAGTACAACTGATCTTGTCCCGTTGACAGACAAGACAGGAACTGCTTTTCTGTAAGAAGGCCCAAATTCCTTCTTTACCGCGATCTTTTCCCTGACTAGATCCCCGACTTTTGGAATCCAGACAGGTCTTGCTGGGACAGGTGGTGGTTCTTCAGTGGTTGTTGGCTGTTGTTTCAACTTTATGTTGCTCAGGTCTTTTCTTGTTTTGTTTAAGTCCTGCAAAATAGCCAAACGGTCTTTGATATCAAAGCTTTTTTCTTTCACCACTGAAGTCTGACTATCAATGTCAGAGATCATCATCCTAGTTCCAAATAATAATTCATACGCACTGAATCCCTTCAGAGAATTTCTTGGCAAGTTATTGAGACTACGTTGGACACTTATTAGATGTTTGACCCACCCAGCTCCCGAACCTAATACCTTTGCCGTTATAGATTGCTTTATGTCACGGTTTTTTCTTTCAACAATTCCGTTCCCCTCAGGGTGAAATGGACAAGAGTACCGCAATTGCACGCCCATGCTGACCATGGCCTCCTTATAAGCCCGAGAGCTAAAAGCAGGACCATTGTCCGAATGCAGCATGCCAATTGCGTATGTGCCGATAAAGACTCGCAAATCTTTTATAACAGTTCTGGCGTCAGCCGTTCGCTGGGGCCACATCCATATGAATCTCGTGCATGAATCCACTGCGACCAAGATATATTTATAGTTACCATCCCTTTGTAAGGGACCGCAGTGGTCTAGATAAACACAGGCTAATGGTTTATCCGAGATTAGAAGGGGCGTCTGCGCTGGACGTCTCACCGTTGATACTTTCATTTTTTGACATATTTCACATTCTAGAACATAGTTCCTTGTTTGTCTTCTCATTTGTGGCCACCAGTATCTCTGCTTTAATAATGATACTGTGGCTGAGACGCCAGCATGAATAGAAGCAAGCCCTTCATGTGCCGCTATTATTAGTCCTAACCTATGTTCCATGTTTGGAATTGCCCTATCCCCCACTCCAGGGATTCGAGCAAAAGGAACATTGTTTGCATCAGTTATGTATGAGTATTTTACTGGAAAGCCTTTAGGGAGTGGTTCTATCGAATCCTTTTCTGAAGCGCTGACAGCTTGTAATATTTCGCTGTCTATTTTTGTTTTTGTCCGGGTGACGGCAGCTACGGAAGCCGTTTGCACAGCTGCCTTCGCGGCCTCATCAGCCAATGAATTCCCTGCAACGTGAACGCCATCACGTTGATGACTCAGTGTATGTATCACGTGAGTCTTTGGTAGTTCTTTTTGTAAAAGAACTACTTGTTCCCAGAGCATTTTATGCTTGATTGTGCCACCTTTCGCATCCTTGAAACCATTCTGAAGCCAGATCTGCAAGTATTCATTGTAAGATTGAACGCAATAATACGAATCGCACACTATGAGTGTGGGGAATTCTCGATCGGTATTTTCAAGCGCCATCTTGAACGCCAGTAGTTCAGCTCGCTGAGCTGTACAATCTCCTAAAGATTGTGTTTTAGTGATTGCTGGTTTAAATTTTCCTTCGTGCCAGCGACCTTTAACGATCGCGCACGCAGCACTGTAAGCTTGCTTACCCCCCACTGCGGGTTGTGCTGATCCGTCTGTATATATTATACAGCCGTAGTGGTCTAGAGGCAGAATTTCGGTTGGCGGAGGACATTCAAATTCATATTGGTGAAATTCTTGTGTTTTTAAGTAAGGATCAAATTCGTACACCACGTCTGTTGCAGCAAGAGAATTAGCCCATTGTATCCATCTCGGATGGAGTGCTTTAGCATTTGGAATGCTTGCCTTTGTTACCGCCTCTAGGGCGGGTATTGGTGTCACGATTATTATTCGTTTACCTTGTGCCAGGGCTCGTTCTTTTGCTATAGCTGTCTGTGTTGCTGTAAGAATTTTTTCCATTGGGCTAAATTTCATTTCAGCCTTAGTGTACAAGTGTGATTTGAATGCAATCGGTACCTTTTCTCCCTCATTAGAGGTCAGGTATGTGAATCCGCATCTCCCTGGGATGACTCGAATCACAAGATTGCGTGTGTTATCACGTGTTTCTAATTTTGTTTTAATTAGCATGTCTGTTTGTAAGGATCTCAAAATTTCTGTGTGTATTTGAGTCCAATTGGATCTTTTAAAATCTGGTTTAATTAGATCATAAAGGGGTTTGACCCTTTCTGCGTAATTTGCAATGTATGTTCTTCCGAAATTTAGGAAGCCTAGAATCGACTGTAAGTTTTTTAGTGTTCTAGGTGCTTGGAGTACGGCACATTTCTCTAGGAAATTGTCAGCCAGGCTTTTGCCTTCGCTTGATAATTCATATCCTAAGAACAGGACTGTCAGATGGGCAATTCTGGATTTTTTAAAGTTGAATTTGTAACCCTCTGCAGCGAACCCAAGTATTATGGTGTTCACTCTTTTCAAGTGAGTCTCCAAGTCATCATCTGTTAAGTAAATGTCATCGACATAAGATAATGCTTCATCATCATATAGTTGAAGTAATTCTGTTACTCTCGCTGAGAATACCCCCGGGCTGTTCTTGTACCCCTGGGCTAACCGACAGAATTGTTTTTGAGTGCCATTTACTGAGAACGCAGTTAAATATCTGCTCTCTGGTGCTATGTTTTGACAAAAGAATCCATTAGAGATGTCTAAGGTTGTTTTGTATTTTTTGCGCACTATGTTATTCATTAGTGCAGCACTGTGTGAGTTTTGCACTGCAAAAGTTTTGCAACATGTGTTAAGGTGTCGGTAATCCAAAACTAGACGATATGAATTTTCTGGTTTGGAGACCGGAAACAAAGGATTGTTCATTTGTGAGGTGCAAGTTTCAATCACCCCCTGGTATTCTAGCTGATCTAGTATTTCATTTACCTGTTTTTTAGCTTCTTGCTTAATTGGGTACTGCCTTTGTGCAGTAGGTTGTGATTTTAACTGGATTTTGTGAGGAGGGGAGTCCTCATCCCATCCTACATGATTTTTATATAAAGCAGGTGCTAGAGCCACTGCCCACTTTCTAGCAAGTGTGTATTTTTTATGAATTGGAATTTGATTTGAGAAGGCAGGCATAATTACTTCTTCGCCACGAGGGCACTCCCTGACAAACTCTGGTGGCCAGTCTTTTTCAGCTAGAAGGATGTCATAGCCCTTGGAGAGATTATCCCAAAATAGTCCCCTTATTTTCCTAGTCTTATCTCCCTCTATACGTAATGTTATCTCGTATATCTTGTGAGGTTTGCTAACCCTGGTGTCTGCAGTTTCCACTTGAAGATATTCATTCGTGTCCACTGTCTCCAGATGATTCATAAGGACTTTGCGAGCTATGCTCACTTCTGCTGCGCTGTCTAGCATTGTCTGAGCCCACTCTCCGTTTTTCAGTTGTGTCCTCAGTATTCTCGGCATTGTTAACTACCTTGATACTGGCTACCTTCTTTTTTGGAAATTGTAATTTCTTTTTAAGCTGAGCAGGTTCCTTGTCTTTGGACTTGGCGTGCTCTTCTCTTTGTTCTGATCATCCTCTTCTTTCCGATATCTGCGAGGAAGTCTGAAAAGATTGAGAGGGACGCGTATCAATGTCTTGATATCTATCAGGTTTTTTTATATTATCCCTATTTCTAAGGTTATATCTTTTCCAAGAGGGGTCACTCTGGGGTGACCTGTGTCTTTGGTTCGGAGATTTCTCCCTTCGCCTAGGAGACCTTCCTCTGGACTGGAATTTCTTTTCTTTAGGATTGGATTGTTTGTTTCCATCCCAGTTCTTTTTTGGTGAATTTTATTAAAAAATATTTTTTCAGGACTTTCAGTCAGTTGCGGTTTTACTGGTATTCCACCTAAACTGTCCCTACCTAGTTCCTCATAGGATTTTTCTATGATTCTGGCAATTTCAGCTGGTTGGTCTGCTATATCTGTCTCTTTTAACCTCTGGCGGATCGCCACGTTGGCTGCTTCACCTTTTATGTTGGCTAATAATATAGCCGAGACCTGCTTGAAGTCTTTCAGTAATTTCATACCAAGAGTTAAAGCGGGTTCTGGACCGTATTCGTCTTGAATTTGTTTTAGCACATCTGGTATCACCGAAATGGATGGAACACCGTGCGTTTTTGTGTAGATGGAAGCAAAGACTGTACCCCAAGTGTCACAGTCCTCTATGTGTGGTGCGATTCCCATTGGGAGACAGATAGTCAGAATCCTGTGTTTTTCTAGCGGGGTGGTGTCAGGAAACACCGCCTCTATTTGGGTAATTTTCTGTGCCAACCAGAATGGTATTTGTTCCCGTTTAGTCGGTACTTTACCTAGGCAGGATTGGATGTTCTGTGGTGTAATTTTATTTGTGTTCCCTTGTTGAGGGGTCAGCTGTGGAAGTTTAATCGCTGGCTGAATTGTTGATGTCCGCATCACATACTGAACTAATTGTCTATGAATTTTTAATAATTGTTTTAGCTGTGTTAACAGTTCTGCTGCAGACATCCCATTGATGTCTGGATGTGGTGTGTATCCGGCTAGGACCGGCCACGTTGCTCCTGGTCTACCTAAAGGACCGAGTCTGGTGATGTGATTATTATGTTTTAGAGCGCCATCAAATAAGAGCAAATGCTCTTGGAATTTGAGTGGTACTTCCACCTCCTCGAAAGGAGTGTACTCATTAGGAGGTTCCTCTATTTTGTGATAGTGGAAGTACTTTGTTACAGCATTTGCTGCTGGAAAATGTATCCATGAATAATATACCTCTGTCTGCCGATATTCGTGTGCCTCAATTACGAATATGACTGTGCCACCTCTAGGTGTCAGTCCATTTTCTATAAGTTTCAAGGTTATAGATTTTCTTTTAATGACCGGGATGAGTATTATATCCGGGTCTGCATTTTGTAGTGCAGTATCAGCTTCTGCTATGTCAGCTGCTAATCTAACTGCCTCTCTTTCTTCTTCATTTTCTGACATTTTACTGTCCTGAAGGTTATTTTGTTTGTTTGCAGATCAGGTTTCTTATGGAAATAAAGATTAGATGCACAATATGTTGGAACTGTTTATCCTTCAACGTTGACTATACCAAGAACCATACATAGGAGTTCCCTCCTGCGAGGTCTGGCGGATATAACCTTTCACCCACTCCAGACGTCTTTGGAGTATTTGGGAAAAGGGGTCTGAGTGAGAAAGCACGACTGAGTTACTCTAAATGTCTTACGTTAGTTTTATCGCCCTTTCCAAACGCGTTGGGCGCCATGTAGTGTAGTTCCTATCTTCCCAATAGGCTCTGCGCATTGGAATAATACCTACAGCAGTAAAGGCCTAGGCCAGACGTTAACTAGGTCTACTACTGTCGGTACTAGACTTAAAGTTTTGGGTTTGCCAGCTTAGCTCAGAGTTCACTAGAAACTTTCTCGAATGTTCAAGGAGGAATTAACTTCCCTGATTAGACAAGAAGGGATTTAGTTTCTGACAACCATAGAACATGACAACTTTGCTCTCCCCTAATCAAGAGTCAATCTCGAGAGTCGTGTGAACAAAAGGCAAATTATTTTACTCAGTCAGTACGTGCATTCTTAGTCTCATCAGAATGTAGAGAAAAGGAAGAGACGGGCGTGTTCAATAAAAAGGTGTTATTTATTGATCAGTCTCTTTTCTCATACAAGAGAAATGGATCGATATTATTGCAATACTTATAGCTAAGTAAAGTGCATACATTAAAAGCAATAGTATAAAATAATACTGTAAAAATATTGATATGGTTTCTAAGCCATAAGATGTTTTAAAATGAATAAAATATATTATATACACATATACATTTGACTAAACGTACTCAACTGGTGTTTCTAGATACGCCTACCCCGTGTACCTGACCTAAGTCTAATACGTGGGCGGGAATAGATAGTTACAGTTTAAGTTAAGTTTGTTTTTGCCAAGTGAATAACTAAAGAATTCTCTGTGAGGGGTTATTCAGTTCTGTACCTGGAATTTAGGATGAATGAGGAATGGTATCTCTTTCTCTGGTCTCGATATTCCAGGCTGCCTGCGAGGGCTACCCGGAAACGCCGGTGCTGGATTCTCGGCAGGAGAAAGCAGCGCGTCTCTCAGCGCGTCAGGAAGGCGGGGCTGCTGCCAGCGGGGTCTGCTCTGCTCTTCGCTTCGGCAAGTATGGCTGCTCCGTCTCGTCACCACGCGTGTGTTTGCATATGGCAAGATCGGTAATATTTATACCTTTAAGGTGCCGAGATTGACGTAAGGATGGACATAGATACGTCAATAAAGATGTCATACGACTTGCTCGTTAGCACATTCTTTTACTAAAGTTCTCGGTGAAATCAAAACAATGGCCGCAGGGTTTTGCCAGGTTGTCATAGGTTTGATTTGTTATGAGAACTCCGTATGCCTTATCAGGGGCTGGAGGAATATCGCTTGTCTAATTAGATCGCAAGTGTTATGACCTAATCAGATAACACGTTCCTGTGCCGTAGTGTGACTGCGTCAGATAACGGTATCTGCATCATGGGGGTTTTCTGCCTCATGGGCTGACTGCTAGTTAACTTGTTGGTTTGTTTAACTAGAATAGGGTCAGGAATAGGGGGATCGATTCAGGACCTATAGGAATACATGACAATATGACATTCTTGTATTCCAGGAGACTTGGGAGACGTCCGACGGATTTGCTCTAGACGGCTTTTCCCAGTTCTCTGTACCTGCTGTTTCTAGCACATCTGGAAGGGCAAAGGGAGGCTTGGCTATATATATTTCCTTAAATGTCCAGGGAAAGCCAAGACAAATTAAATCTAACTCAACAAACATACTAGCGGTTGAATTAACTACATTTAACTCACAGCCTATTTTATTAGTTAATTTTTATAATTCTCCTGTCAGTCAATTGCTTAACGAGCATTTGGTAACTTTAGAGGATTTCTTGTCTACCCACAGCGAGAATAGTGCCCACGGCTTTGATGTGATTCTCATGGGAGATTATAATATCCACCCATGCAATATGGATTGCTGTGAGGAATATGAAGATTTTCCCCCTTACCTCTGTATTCCGCACTTTGAACACTCATCGCGTGGGGAGGCATTGGAATCACTCTTAGCAACTTTTAACCTTTATGAATTTTCTAGTAGCAACAGAGACTTGAGGTTACCGACATTTGTGGGTAACAACTCTGGCACAATAGTAGATTATATCTTTTTGTCGTCTAGTATTTTGTCTGAGGTTTCAACCTATAAGGTAGTGACCTCAGTCTTCAGTGATCACAACCCAGTAATTTTAGAGATTTTATCTCAGGGAGTTTTTGGAAAGAGAGAGGCTGCAGTCTTATGTGCAACTAACTTAGTCCTGGGAGATCAGAACCGTAGGCTGAAGTGGGATCAAGTCACCCCGATCACTTTCATACAGGACACTTTGTCCAAAGTTGAGGGTGAGGTTGCAATCTGCCTGGATAATAATAATCTGTCTATTACCTTGATAGAAGCATTCAACATCATCTGTATCCAGGTTGATCTAGATCTGACTGTAAGGAATAAGGCCCGGACATGTAGGGGCAAAAAATGGTTTAACACAGATTGTTCAAAGGCCCACTCAACTCTCCTAAAGGCTTTAAAAGTTGAGCCAAGAGATAAAGCACAGATAGCGTTGCTAAGGAAAAACTATAACGACGCTATCAGAAAGAGAAAATCAGAGATTAAACTTGAGGCCTGGAACGACTTGTTGTCGCCCGACATACAGAGAGACAGCTCAAAATTCTGGGCGATAATAAATCATCCCTTTTTTGTCGATCTAGATAAGCAGAGAGCAGATTGCATCATTCCGGACGATCAGTGGGTCACACACTTCAGTAATATCTACAGTTGTCCTGATAATATCTCAGGCTGTGGATTATAATCCACACAAGCAGCTCCTCCCATTTCCCCTTTTAGCATAGAAGAGGTAAAAAAAGCTATCAGCGACACACATTCTAAAAAGGCTCCGGGCCCCGATGGGGTTCCCGCTGACTTTTTTAAGAGTGCCCCTGAACTAAGCGCCAAAATTCTTACCAATATTTTTAATGCCACAAGAGATTTTGTTTTTCCTATTAGCTGGTCGAAGTCTACCATCATACCTATTTTTAAAAAGGGACAAAGAACAGACCCAGCCTGTTATAGGCCAATCTCCCTAATCGATTCAAGTGTCAAGATTCTGGGAAGAGTCCTCTTAGGAAGACTGACTCAGCTCCTAGAAGGAAAGGGCATTTTATCGAATGCACAATATGGCTTTAGAGCCAAAAGGGGAACCTTAGATCAGTGTTTAAATTTAGAACTGATCATAAGTAAATATGTGGCTGCCAAGGGGGGCTCTCTGTACATGGCCTTTATGGACCTCTCCTCAGCTTTTGACCTGGTCAACAGGGCTAAGCTGTGGGGGGTCCTTTTGGCCATGGGCTTTGATGCCCCACTGGTGGGATACTTGGCAGAGTTACATAGAGACCTCAAGACGTCGGTCAGAGTGACCAGGGAAGGAAGATGTACCTGTCACTTCGAATCAGGGAGAGGGGTTAGACAGGGATGTATCCTTGCACCCCTTCTCTTTACACTTTATATAAATGGTCTTGAGGCAGTTTTGGCTGCGTCCCATACTGATATTCCGCGCGCAGGAGAAATAAAGATACCTGTCCTCCTGTACGCGGACGCCGCCGTCCTTTTAGCACGCTCTGGAGTGGCACTGAACAAACTACTCTCAGCTTTTGGGGATTTCATGTCTTCGCTGGACATGAAAACTAATGTAGAAAAATCCCACGTAATGATAGCAGGAGCCGCAGGCAGGAAAAGAAAGACTAAAACTTTCTTTTGTTCAGGGAAGGAGGTTAGGAGAGTCCCATCTTTTCCCTACTTAGGCGTGATCTTTGACGAAAAAGGCAAGTGGGGCCCCCAGCTTTTGGCCAAAAGCAACGCAGTAGCAAGAGCGGCTGCTGGGCTGCTCGGTTTTGCTAAAAAGCTTGGTGCTCGCCCCATGGAAAGCATTATAAAGGTCTATAAATCCAAATGCTTATCGGTTGCCCAATACGGCTCTGTTATCTGGGGGTACACTAATCATGAGTATGATAAAATCCAGAAAGTAGAAAATAAATTCCTGAGAACCCTGCTTTCTGTCCCCCAGTCAACTTCTACATACATAACACATACAGAGCTCGGTCTGGGCTACATTACCGATATTTTAAAGGCAGCCCCAGTTATTGGTTGGTTGAAAGTGTGGCTCAATAAGGAGCTCACTCTAAACCATCATATTTTTAAAGATTGTTTAGCCCTGGACAATGTTCATAACATCCCTTGGTTAAAATATGTCAAGATGCAGTTAACTCTAGTTGGCCGATCTGAACTTTTTTCCTCTCCACATTTGATAAATTTAGAAGACGTAAAGACAGTCAAAAATCTTTTGACTGATCGCTATGACCTGGAGAGGGAAGCCACAGAGTTGAACAAACACACGGTTAGGAAACATTGTACGATAACATCTGTTCTAGGTATGGAACCATATCTTTTCTCGGTACACAAACCATACCATCGTTTCCTCCTAACAAGATTTCGTCTTGATTTAATTCCTTTTATTCTGGGCAATTTAAAAAAATGGTCTAGACCTGAAAATGCTGATCTTTGTGATTGCGATCATTTTTCTATTCAAGACACGACGCACTTTATCCTGTTCTGTGGTCATTACAAAGAGAGTAGAAAAAAATTCTTGCTGCCTATACTGTGCAATATGGGTTTTACACAGGTAAAACCAGCTATGCTATTCCTGCAACTCTTACCCAATTTAAAAGTGGCATTTCATGTTGCTAGCTTTTTGGTTGCTGGTGCACGTATAAATAAGCATCGTTTTAGCACTAGGCACTCTGTCCCTGATTAACGATTACCCTCTATATTTTATTGATTTTATATTTTTTAAGATTATGGTATAATTTTATTCTTGTATAATGTGTTTTTAGCGTTTCTTATAAATTTTTTTGATATGTATTACTATGTGTCATAATGAAATGTTACCGTGTATTGCTCGTTCTTTTATGATTTTAATTAATCGAATAAAGAAATTTTGACTGACTGACTGACTCAATCAATCAATCAATCAATCAATTTTCTCAACATTTTTCTTTTTCTTATAAAAAGCCAGTTTCTGTTGACCTTTCTTTACATTTTTCATCAAATTTACAATTATCCTGTTGCGAAACATTCGTCTACGAATGTCCCTAAATTGATTGTGCCTTCTACCGGCACTCACAGAGTTTTCTCCTGCTCTATCACTAACTTTATTAAGGGGCCTTTCCTTCCTGTTTAAATTGACTCTCTTCTTCTGGACTAAAACATGTTCTGTAGTGATACTTTTTTTTCTGGAAATGTTTCTTAGGAAAGATTTTGTTGTCTTACCCGGAGCTTTTTTGGTGACTTGACGAGTTTTTATTGTAGAGGACTGCTGCAAGCATGTACTTAGCTGCTGTGTTTGACGTTTTGTAGCCTTTCTCCTCCTTTGCCTTGAAGGCATTTTTTAATTTTGAAATGATCTGCAGTTGAATCTGTGGTAAAATATAATAAAAATGTTATTAACCACTATTACCAAACAGTAAATCAATAACAGTTGTCAAAAAATTAACACACTAGTTGTCAATTCTACATACAATATTTTTTAGTGCATTGACAAATGTAAAACTCACAAATAGTAGCAAAGAAATTGAATGCTTCTACATTTGACCTGTGCTCTTTTATATGTGAATCTGAACTAATTTTATTAGCATATTTCACTATTTTATTAAAGACACTTCACACAAGCTGTTTTTGAAGTTGTATTTAAATTTAAATAAAACGGTTAACATGGTTACTTTTCATTTCCAGTAACTTTAATTTAGTTTTAAAAGTCTTTATAGTTCAATAGGCTCGAGCAGGTCAGCTGCCCACCCTATGTCATACAATTCTGACAAATCGGCATCCTCATCATATTCTTCATCATCCACAGGATATAAATCATCCAAGGGATCTACTTCCACTGACGTTTCAATGACAAGTTCAATGATAAGATCGAGATCAACAGATTGCTCATTATCACTCATGGTTGATGTTGTTGTTATCTTTAAAGAAAGAGAACAACAATGAGTTGTTGCAGAGTAAGAGACAAATCTCAGAGACTATAATAGTAAAATTGTTTAACAAGAGTAACATTTTGCAGATATTATTTAGCCATGTCCAGCGATGCTGAGGAGGTGAGGCCTATGTCCAAGTTTTCAGTGAACAGGACTCATCTCTTCTTAACCTTGGATAAGCCTCACCAACTCTGTGTCCCCTGCTCATACTTAAATGTAAAGGGGCAGATTTATGTTAACTGGCGCATCCCCAGGGATGCACCAGTTAACGTGCGCCGCTGCTCTGCCACCCATGATGTGCCGCATTTACAATACGGAGCACCATGGGGCAAAAACAGCACAGATGCGTCACGCATCTGTGCCGCAAAAGCGGCGCATTGCAGGAATCACGTCGCAAGCGCGACATGACTCCTGCAATGCACAGGGGCAAGCCACACATTGCATGGTGCGTCACAATTTGATTCAGCAATGCCATAAAGCTGACTCAGTGAAATCTTGTAAATTTCACTGTGTTAGTTTTACAGGGCTTTCATGAAAGTGAACGCCCACCCTGCAACAAAACGCCCACATGAAACCTGACGCAGGTTTCATGTGGCGCAGGACTTTACAGCGTGACACATCTGCCTAGATGCATCAAGTTGTAAATATGTCGCAACATGGCGCATCTTTTGCGCCGCCGCTGCGTCACAAGAGTGACGCAACGGCGGCGCAAAAGAGGCGCACGGCCATCATAAATCTGCCCCTAACATTTTAAATGATTGGTTCAGGATGCCGATAAGGTGTGGCCTATGCAGAGGTTTGTTTGAGGTGAGGCCTACTCAGGGTTGCAGATGGAATTTAGGCTTGTTGAAGAGTACAGAGGAGATAATACATGTGCAGGCCTACCAACGAAGTGAGTCATGTCCACTGCACTCTTGAACAAAGGCCAGACCTCCTCTGTCTCCCTGGACAAGCCTAAACCTCATCTGCACAATGTGATTCGTAATGTTAGGAAACACAGGTGATATAATTGAAAAACTTGCAAATATTTTTGCTCATTTCACAATCACATCACCTGTATTTCCTCAGCTTAGGTATCTCATTGTGCAGATGTAGTCTAGCATATCCAAGAGTACGCTGAAGATGAGGACTGTATGCAACAGAGCAATGTACATTACTCACCTCCCTTGACACTTACAGAAGCCTCAGTTTCTCCATGCCTCCTACACAGTTCTAAATGTATATCATTATCATCATAGTGACTATGAAACTCTAGCAGTACATATTGTGAAACCTAAATGTCTTAAAGTAACGATTTTTTAACCGACAAACAAGCAAATTATTCTCCCAGATTGATGGTGAGAAGTGATATATTTATTTAAAGAAGCAGACACCTTTTTGTCATTGTAATAAATGTAAAAAGCATTCCTTTTCTTTATGAACCATTTTCATGTCATAATTTGAAACAGAGCACAACTCCTATGTACAAGTACACCCTGTCAGTACTTAAATTTGCCAAGCACACATGCGGGCGTATTTACAAGAGCCTTGCACCACGGAGAAATGACTTAAATTTACCAAGCACTCATGAGGGCTTATTTACAAGGACCTTGCACCACCTTTAAAGTTACTTTTAACATGGGGAAAATGACGTGAATGTGGCTCATAAGCTTTGTAAATTTGCCCCCATGTTGACTATGAAACTCTTGCAGAACATATTGTGAAACCTAAATGACTTCAAGAAACGAGTTTTTAAACCGACAAACAAGCAAATTATTTTCCCATATTCATGGTGGGAAGTGAAATATTCATTTAAAGAAGCAGACACCTTTTTGTCCTTCTCATAAATGTAAAAAGCATTTCTTTTTTTTTAAAAACGATTTTCTGATCATAATTTGAAAACACACCACAGCTCCTATGTACAAGCACACCCTGTCAGTACTTAAATTTGCCAAGCACACATGGGGGCGTATTTACAAGGACCTTGCACCACGGGGAAATAACTTAAATTTGCCAAGCACTCATGAGGGCGTATTTACAAGGACCTTGCACCACCTTTAAAGTCACTTTTAACGTGGGGAAAATGAAGTGAATGTGGCTCATAAGCTTTGTAAATTTGCCCCCATGTTGACTATGAAACTCTTGCAGAACATATTGTGAAACTTAAATGACTTCAAGTAACGTGTTTTTAAACCGACAAACAAGCAAATTATTCTCCCATATTCATGGTGGGAAGTGAAATATTTATTTAAAGAAGCAGACACCATTTTGTCCTTCTCATAAATGTAAAAAGCATTTCTTTTTAAAAAAAAACGATTTTCTGGTCATAATTTGAAAACACAACACAGCTCCTATGTACAAGCACACCCTGTCAGTACTTAAATTTGCCAAGCACACATGGGGGCGTATTTACAAGGACCTTGCACCACGGGGAAATGACTTAAATTTGCAAAGCACTCATGAGGGCGTATTTACAAGGACCTTGCACCACCTTTAAAGTCACTTTTAACGTGGGGAAAATGACGTGAATGGGGCTCATAAGCTTTGTAAATTTGCCCCCATGTTGACTATGAAACTCTTGCAGAACATATTGTGAAACCTTAATGACTTCAAGAAACGTGTTTTTAAACCGGCAAACAAGCAAATTATTCTCCCATATTCATGGTGGAAAGTGAAATATTTATTTAAAGAAGCAGACACCATTTTGACCTTCTCATAAATGTAAAAAGCATTTCTTTTTAAAAAAAAACGATTTTCTGGGCATAATTTGAAAACACAACACAGCTCCTATGTACAAGCACACCCTGTCTGTACTTAAATTTGCCAAGCACACATGGGGGCGTATTTACAAGGACCTTGCACCACGGGGAAATTACTTAAATTTACAAAGCACTCATGAGGGCGTATTTACAAGGACCTTGCACCACCTTTAAAGTCACTTTTAACGTGGGGAAAATGACGTGAATGTGGCTCATAAGCTTTGTAAATTTGCCCCCATGTTGACTATGAAACTCTTGCAGAACATATTGTGAAACCTAAATGACTTCAAAAAACGTGTTTTTAAACCGACAAACAAGCAAATTATTCTCCCATATTCATGGTGGGAAATGAAATATTTATTTAAAGAAGCAAACACCATTTTGTCCTTCTCATAAATGTAAAAAACATTTCTTTTTTTAAAAAAACGATTTTCTGGTCATAATGTGAAAACACAGCACAGCTCTTATGTACAAGCACACTCTGTCAGTACTAATACTTCACATTTTCTCCAATTACAATTTGTCAAAGAAGCAAAATCTTTTTGGAAAATATAATGAATACACTTGACACAAAACAACATTTTAAATGCACAGCTGGCTTCCTTATGTTCTCCATAAACCATACTAGTCTCTATCTAAAGTAAATTAATCTTTTCTCACCTTAGCAAATGCTTTTTGAGTTTGAAAACAGTCTCAGGCACACACCAATTTTTCTTTAGCAGAGCAAAGGGTATGATCTTCTGAGTCTGCAACCAGCAATGGCACAGAAATCCTGTAATTCTTCACACATATCTCTCATGTCAGCCAATCAAAACTCTTCCCTCATTTTTTTCAAATGAACACCCTTCCCCCCTCTGCCCTTTCTGCCTTTTTAACATAGCAACTCCCTCCACAGACCTCTCATGTTTACAAGTTCACATAACAATGTTTCAACTGAACTCTGAACTCTCGGTGCACCTGCTTGTCCAGTGCAATGTTTCATAAAATGATTCTTTCTTAACCATTCGAATTACATCTTTTAAAGAACACACTCATGCACCCTAACTTTCTGTTTTCAGCAATGGAAATCCACCACTCACTGCTAGTGTATAATTAGTACTGAAACTCCACAGATTTTTTTCTTTACAAACTCCTACTGTTTCAACTGCCATTTCATTCCCACACTTCATCTGACTGCAGCAGAACCTCCTCTCACCATGTTTTCTGTCTGGATTCTTGGACATAGTTACATACACTGGGCTAACAGGTATGCTGATAACAGAAATTTACTCAACCTCAATTTACCAAATGTGGACATCAAATGGTTTGGCCAGAGAGGATTGAGATCTCATCAACTGATTTCATTGGGCGACTGACTCCGGAATCTGGGGATCACGGTTCGATCCCCGGGGCCGGCGGCAGATTAGCCCAGCACCATGTGACTCTGGGCAATAGCTTGCTTAATCTTCCCGACGGCCCCCAGCGCCTAGAGACCCTTACGGGTGATTGTGCGCTTTACAAATGTGGATTATTATTATTATTATTGGTGAAAACCTTTTTGCATCTGCCACACCCTGACCTCATAATTGTGCACTGTGGTGGAAATGACCTAGGCACTTTGACTGGGGTAGGTCTGGAAATGCTTTTAAAGGACACCTTTGAGCAATTGATGGCACTTTTTCCTCAAACTGCCTTGGTCTATTCAAATGTATGTCAAAGACAGAAATGGGTCCAATCATTTTTGTCCACAAATTGAGAAAGCGAGGAAGCATGTTAATAAGTCTGTTTCAGCTTTCTTGAGAGACCATGGAATGGGCTCAATATACAACAATAACTTGTGTTACCGCATGCAAGATATCTACAGAGGAGATGGTGTGCACTTCTCAGATGAGGGAAACAGAGTTTTCATTCAGAATTTAAGACTGTGTATTGGTACCTACTTATAAGTACCTAGAACTTACACAGAACCCAAAAGCTCTTTTCAGAGCTACCTTAACTATGATTACTCTTTAAAAATTTCAAATGTACCTTTTTTCACTAATTTTCACTTTTGTTCGCTTCCCGGTTCGCTACCCGGTTCGCGTACCGGCAGCTAACCTCGCGAAAAATTCAATTTTTTTTTCTTTTTCGACATATATGAGCCTCCTCATCCACCCTTAGAAAACCTAGGGGGTCAGGATACGTCTCCCGTGCCCCCTCATACCCTTTCCCAACATTCTTTATCCTCCATTTTGTGTCTAAATTTATCCGAGACACAAGATGGCGGACTCCCGTTACGCTATCGGTTAGCTTCCCGGTCCGCGAACCGGGGCGCGCAACGGCAAACGCAGTTAAAAAAAAAGGTGGGAAGTTAATTTACAAAGAAAGCACTGCAGACACTTTCACCAAATTTGAAATAGTTCCTAATGCATACCAGTCCCTACCATTTCCCCAAATTTGAATGAATTCCATCGAGCCATTCAGGCTCTAGCCCTGTCTAAATATCCTTAGGTAAATTACATGACAAAAACACATTGGAAAGAGTTGACATTTTCAACCAATGATAACATAACTTTCAAGTTGTATTTTTATGTGCTGTCATTTGATTGGTTTGGTACATGAATATATATGAAAAATAAGAGGGAATGACAGCCATTTTGACTGGAACTCCCTGAGGCACATTTAAAGAGCATTTCCTGGCAAAACCTTAGACACTTTTGTAAAGGTGAGTTAATAGTTTCTATGAGGAGATATGTTGTGCACCTAAAGTTAATTTTATAAAAACGTTTTCTGTTAGTTATTCCCTCAGTTATAGTTATAGATTGACTTAGGCTTCTCTGTTGTAGTCATGGTTTGAGTTAGACATGGTTTGAGTTAGAGTTTCTAAGGAGAAATATGTTGTGCACCTAAAGTTATTTTTATTAAAACGTTTTCTGTTAGTTATTTACTGTCCCTCAGTTATAGTTATGGATTGACTTAGGCTTCTCTGTTGTAGTCATGGTTTGAGTTAGAGTTCATCACATGCTGTACTTTATATTTCTACTTCCTGCCTTGTACCATACACTGTCCAAACATAAATTCACTGTTAAAAACTCAGAACTATGTTGTACACGTTAATTAAAAAATAAAAATGTAGAAGTTTCTAACTTAAACTCTATTTCTCTCTCTCTTTTTATGCTACCTTAACAGCAATTATGGATAAAGAAGCTCAGGAAGCCAAACTTCAATCAGAAATTCAACAGGACATAGATGATTTTTATAATGAGGCTGTGGACAAACAACTTTTAGAATGCATGGACAATTTTGATAAAAAAGAGACAATTCATGAAAATAAAGATGAAGAAATTCCAGATGAACTTTTACTCGAAATTTCCAACAATTTTTAAATTTAACATAAATAAAATGTTATTTATAAATTAAAAATTGTTTGAGACATTATTTTTTTTCCAAATATAAGATATAATAGTAGAGTAATTATTTAAAAAAGTCAGACTAATGGTTAAAGATTCAACATTTTAATATTACTATGTGCTCAGGGAGTGCTCAAAGGATCAGTTTCTGCTTTCCTGACAGACTATGTTATGGATTCCATATTAGAACATGCAAGACATCTACATAGGAGACGGTGTACATTGAATTTTAGACTCTTCATTGATACCTACATGTTGGTACTTTCATCACCCACACAACACAACAGCTCTATTCAGAGCTACCCTACCTCAAAGCACTCTAAATATATTATTTTACTGTTTCCCTTGGTTTTCCCCTTGTTACGCTATCCGGAACGCTACCCGGTACGCGAACAGGACGCTAACCGCGCGAAAATTTGAAAAAAGATGTTTTTTTTCGCATATATGGGCCTCCTCAGCCACCCTCAGAAAACCTAGGGGGTCAGGATACGTCTCCCGTGCCCCCTTATACCCATTTCCCACATTGTTTTTCCTCCATCTTGTGATTAAATTCGACCGAAACACAAGATGGCGGACTCCCGTTACGCTACCGGTTAGCTACCCGGTTCGCGTACCGGGTAGCGCCTCTACCGCGAAAAAACAGAATATTTTTTTTTTCTTTTTTTTTGCCCCGCAGGACCCTTTAATAGCCCCCTCATCAATCCTAGGGGGCCAGGAGGGGTCTACCTTGCCCCCTTTCATTAATTTCCACCTTCGTTTTTCTTCACCTCTTGTCTCTCGATCCTACCGAGAGACAAGATGGCGACCGCTCCGGACTGTTTAGAATGTTGACAGACACCGGAGAGCCAATCAGCTTCGCTTCGCGAAGTTCCGTTACGCGTCAGGTACGCGAACCGGGGCGCTAACCGGAGCGCTGTTACAGATATATATATTTTTTTGAACGTTAATTTATCAAAATCCACTGGAGCACATATATTGAGACCTAGCAAAGGCACATCGGGCAAACAATATCTACAATTTTGCCAAGTTTCATGGAAATCCATTCAGCCGTTCGAGCTAAAAGTGAGTCCAACCGCCCTATGGAAAATTGCATGGGAAAAACGCGTTTTGGGACCCCCTTTTTTCTCGGCCCCCCTTGACGAAACCCCTCCAAATTTTCAGGGGCTGCTCAGAAACAAAATGTTCCATTTTCCTGAAAATGTCAGCCAATTCCGTCCTCAAACGCCAAAGTTATTCGACATAGAATTTTCAAAAATCCCATAGGAAAAAAATCCTAACTATATATACCTACTGGCGACCGCCAGTAGGTTATATATATATATATATATATATATATTACCTACTGGCGGTCTCCAGTAGGTATATATAGTTAGGATTTTTTCTCTATGGGATTTTTGAAAATTCTATGTCTAATAACTTTGGCGTTTGTGGACGGAATTGGCTGAAATTTTCAGGAAAATGGCACATTTTGTTTCTGAGCAGCCCTTGAAAATTTGGGGGGGGTTCGTCAAGGGGGGGCCGAGAAAAAAGGGGGGTCCCAAAACGTGTTTTTAACATTGAGTTTTCCATAGGGCGGTTGGCCTCACTTTTAGCCCGAACGGCTGAATGGATTTGCACGAAACTTGGCAAAATTGTAGGGACTGGTAGCCCGATGTGCCTTTTGTAGGTCTCAATATATGTGCTCCAGTGGATTTTGAGAAATTAACGTTTAAAAAAAGATATATATCTGTAACAGCGGACCGGGCAGCGCTCCAGTACGCGTACTTTTCGCGCAACGGAGCTTTGTGAAGCGAAGCTGATTGGTTCTCCGGCGTCTGTAAACATTCCAAACAGTCCGTAGCGGCCGCCATCTTGTCTCTCGGTAGGATCGAGAGACAAGCGGAGGCCAAACCGAAGGGGCAAATGACCATAAGGGGGCATAGTAGATCCTCCCTGACCGTTTAGGTTTGATGTGGAGGTTTTAAAAGGGCCCCGCGGGGCAAAAAAAAAAAAAATATTAATAATCGAACAGCTGAATGGATTTGCACGAAACTTGGCAAAATTGTAGGGACTGGTAGCCCGATGTGCCTTTGCTAGATCTCAATATATGTGCTCCAGTGGATTTTGAGAAATTAACGTTCAAAAAAAGATATATATCTGTAACAGCGCACCGCTTCGCGTACTTTTCGCGTTACGGAGCTTTGCGAAGCGAAGCTGATTGGCTCTCCGGTGTCTGTAAACATTCCAAACAGTCCGTAGCGGCCGCCATCTTGTCTCTCGGTAGGATCGAGAGACAAGAGGAGGCCAAAGCGAAGGGGCAAATGACCATAAGGGGGCATAGGAGATCCTCGCTGACCCCCTAGGTTTGATGTGGAGGTTTTAAAAGGGCCCCGCGGGGCAAAAAAAAAAAATAATAATAATAATCGAACGGCTGAATGGATTTGCACGAAACTTGGTAAAATATTAGGGACTGGTAGCCCGATGTGCCTTTGCTAGGTCTCAATATATGTGCTTCAGTGCATTTTGAGAAATTAACGTTCAAAAACAAGATATATATCTGTAACAGCGCTCCGCTTCGCGGAGATAAAATTATATCTGTATTACCTAGCTGTTGCTAACACCAGTTAGCGACGGCTAGTAGGAGATAGCGACCATCTTGGGCCCCACTTTGCATGTGAGTGATATTTATCACTAATGACATGCAAAGTGGGCATGCCAAGATGTTAGCGACTGGAAACAGTCGCTAACATCGCTATCTCCTATTATCAACTTTTGGAAATATTCGAGATAAGCGCGAATATCTCCAAAAGCTAGCACCTGCCCTGAGCAGTTCTTAGCCATGTTATCCAATGGGAGGTGGATAACATGGCTAAGAGCATTAGCTCGGTAATGCATGAATATCGCTGAGTTTTCAGCGATATTAATGCATTGCGGTCGTTTTTTATCGTATTTGCGATAAACCTTGATAATAGCAAGGTTTATCTGCGATAATTTCTGACGTTAAAAAAATCGTTGCTAAGCATCGTTAGGGATAAATATCGCTTAACTTTGGTAATATGCCCCAACGTCTGTTAACGTTCGATTCGAAGGAAATCAGGAAGTGTTGAAAAACATTGTCTGCGCCATCTTGTCTTTTTTCAAATGCCACACTTTTGTCGTGCACGGCAGCCATTTTAGATGCCTTGACCAGACCCACTCTGTGCACGCTGTCGATCCTTAGCATGGCTCCCCACCCTCGCAAGCATCTCCCCCAGGCAGTGGTCACCCTCGCTCTCTGTCTTATGCATGGGTAATAAACCTCCCCCCATCTGCGCTGCTCTTCCCTGAGAATCACACCCTGTGCCCGCCCGACACCTCCCTTTCGCCCTATTCACTACCGCACCCTCTGACACTCCTTTTCCTCTGTGTCCGATTGTCCAGGCTGGTCCTAGGGTATCAGCTAGCCCTGCAGATGTAGTTTATGGCCACAGCTGTAAAGAATCACCCCTCTTCAAAGGAGTTATAGTAGATCAAGGCCCACACTCGATGAGATCCGTCACAGCAGAAGCGTTGCTATTATGTGAAAACCATCCTGTATTGTGATTGGGGAGGGGACCGAGCCTGAAGCGGAAGATTCCAGGGATGACTCTTTGTACATCAAAGTTTTTACAATTATGTGTCACATTAAAAATATATAGCACTCCGACAAAGTAGTAAGATTATAAAACTTTAATAATTTATAAATATATGCAAGAAAACAAAAATAGTAATAACATATAAACATTTTTAGGGAAAAACAACGAAGTAGCGGTCGGCTGTGCGAATAGTCCCAACGCAGCACAACGTCCAGATTTCCGGCGTGGGGCGTCGCGGGGGGTGGGTCATCAGTAGCAAACTGTTGTGCGAATAGTTCCAAGGCAGCAGAACGCGTTGAAATCTGGATGACACGAAAGTGATGTCTAGTAAGTTGCCACCCAGGAAATAACGGCGTGGGGCGTCGCGGGGGGTGGGTCATCAGTAGCAAACTGTTGTGCGAATAGTTCCAAGGCAGCAGAACGATGGCACCAAGGTGATGTCCAGTAAGTTGCCGCACTGGTTTTGGTATCCTACAATGCTGCTCCGAATAACGGCGTGGGGCGCCCCGGGGGAGGCGGCGTGAACGGGCCTCTCCAGGTGGAGTGTCATCTGTTGTAGTGGGGCGCCCCTTTACCGTTTCAGTTGCCATTCCGTCCGTTTTTGGTCCACTGTGTCAAAAGCCGCAATTCAGCTGAGTTGCGCCCACTCTTGCGGTGCAGCGATAGGCGGCTGTCACAGGACTCTCAAAATGGCGGCAGGCTGTTTCCTTTTTGGGCCTGGTCCACTGAAATGGCCCTGGGACACCTTGGAAATCGGACGCTTGTCTGCTAGGTCTTGGACCCCATTCTCGAAAGCGTCCCCTCCGCCTTGAGAATTCATCAAAAGTTTTGGGAGCCCCGACTCCTGCAGGCTTCTGGTGGGGAGCGGCTGCCATGATTGCTCGCGGAATGACCACGACGGAGCTACGAGATGGTGGTGCTCTCATGCTGACGCCAGCTTCAGTCTGAAACATCCAGAAACAAGGTGGGGCTTTCATCGTTTGGGAAAAAAAAAAAGTTTTCATCCAGTGAAAAGTGTTGTTTTTAGGTCATATGATCAAGCCTTCCATCATTAGGAAACCAAAAGTAAAATGAACCAATGAAAAGTTTTATAAACAAGTCACATGACCTGTTATGCGGCATAGGGTATAAAATGCGGAGAAAATACGTTGGCACGTGAGGCGGCGTCAGTAGCGGACCGATGTGCGAATAGGCCGAAGGCAATACAACGCGCCAAGATCCGGATGGCACCGAGGTGGTGTCCAGCAAGTTGCAGCACTGGTGTGGCCATCCTACAATGCTGAAAGTCGGCGTGGGGCGCCCCGTTGGCCTGTGAGTTTGCGTCAGTAGCGGACCGATGTGCGAATAGGCCGAAGGCAGCACAACGCGCCAAGATCCGGATGGCACCGAGGTGGTGTCTAGTAAGTTGTCGCACTTCTGTGGCCATCCTACAATGCTGAAAGTCGGCGTGGGGCGCCCCGTTGGCCTGTGAGATGGCGTCAGTAGCGGACCGATGTGTGAATGGGGCCGAAGGCAGCGCAACAATATTTTCGGAATAGAAGACACCACTAGGCGCTGAGATGCCAAGATCCGGATGGCACCGAGGTGGTGTGTAGCAAGTTGCCGCACTGGTGTGGCCATCCTACAATGCTGAAAGTCTGCGTGGGGCGCCCCGTTGGCCTGTGAGTTTGCGTCAGTAGCGGACCGATGTGCGAATGGGGCCAAAGGCAGCGCAACAATAGTTTCTGACTGACACCACAAGGCGCTGAGATGCCAAGATCCGGATGGCACCGAGGTGGTGTCATAGTTGAGAGTTCTGAGCAGCGGTTGTAACACTGTCTGAAGCTTATTTGCAGCTGCTGCAGCTTCACTACGCGTCAAGATCCGGATGGCACCGAGGTGGTGTCTAGTAAGGTGCACTGGTGTGGCCATCCTACAATGCTGAAAGTCGGCGTGGGGCGCCCCATTGGCCTGTGAGTTTGCGTCAGTAGCGGACCGATGTGCGAATAGGCCGAAGGCAGCACAACGCGCCAAGATCCGGATGGCACCGAGGTGGTGTCTAGTAAGTTGTCGCACTTCTGTGGCCATCCTACAATGTTGAAAGTCGGCGTGGGGCGCCCCGTTGGCCTGTGAGATGGCGTCAGTAGCGGACCGATGTGCGAATGGGGCCAAAGGCAGCGCAACAATATTTTCTGATTTGAAGACACCACAAGGCGCTGAGATGCCAAGATCCGGATGGCACCGAGGTGGTGTCTAGCAAGTTGTGGCACTGGTGTGGCCATCGTACAATGGTAAAAGTCGGCGTGGGGCGCCCTGTTGGCCTGTGAGATGGTGTCAGTAGCGGACTGATGTGCGAATGGGGCCAAAGGCAGCGCAACAATATTTTCTACAATATTTTCGGAGTAGAAGACACCACAAGGCGCTGAGATGCCAAGATCCGGATGGCACCGAGGTGATGTCTAAGTTGCGGACCGATGTGCGAATGGGGCCAAAGGCAGCGCAACAATATTTTCTGAAGAGAATACACCACAAGGCGCTGAGATGCCAAGATCCGGATGGCACCGAGGTGATGTCTAAGTTGCGGACCGATGTGCGAATGGGGCCAAAGGCAGCGTAACAATATTTTCTGTATGGAAGATACCACTAGGCGTTGAGATGCCAAGATTCGGATGGCACCGAGGTGATGTCTAGCAAGTTGTGGCACTGGTGTGGCCATCGTACAATGGTAAAAGTCGGCGTGGGGCGCCCTGTTGGCCTGTGAGATGGTGTCAGTAGCGGACTGATGTGCGAATGGGGCCAAAGGCAGCGCAACAATATTTTCTGACTGACACCACAAGGCGCTGAGATGCCAAGATCCGGATGGCACCGAGGTGATGTCTAAGTTGCGGACTGATGTGCGAATGGGGCCAAAGGCAGCGTAACAATATTTTCTGTATGGAAGATACCACTAGGCGTTGAGATGCCAAGATTCGGATGGCACCGAGGTGATGTCTAGCAAGTTGCTGTACTGGTGTGGTCATCCTACAATGCTGAAACTCGGCGTGGGTCGCCCCATTAGCCTGTGAGATGGCGTCAGTAGCGGACCGATGTGCGAATAGGCCGAAGGCAGCACAACGCGCCAAGATCCGGATGTCACCGTGGTGGTTTCATAGTTGAGAGGCACTTCATCTGCAGTGGGGCGCCGAGATCCGGATGGCACCGCGGTGGTGTCTAGCAAGCTATGCAGTTGAGTTGTGTGCGCACTTGCGGCGAATAGGTCGAAGGCAGCATAACAATGTTTTCTGAATAGAAGACACCACAAGGCGTTGAGATTCGGTTACCACCGAGGTGATGTCTAGCAAGTTGCCGCACTGGTGTGGCCATCCTACAATACTGCTCCGAATAACGGCGTGGGGTGCCCGAAGGGGGGGGGGGAGGCGGCGTGAATGGGCCTTCCTAGGTGGAGGCTCGTCTGCTGTAGTGGGGCGCCCCTTTACCGTTTCAGTTGCCATTCAGCTGAGTTTCGGCTGCTCTTGATGCTACAGCGACAGGCGGCTGCAAGAGGACTCTCAAAATGGCGGCCTGTTCTTTGGATTTGGACCTGGTCCACTAAAATGGCCCTGGGACACCTTAGAACTCGGACGCTCGATTTTTTTTTCCTTTCCTGTACATGCAAAAAAAGGTAAATGCCCGGTACGTTACACGCTTCATCTGCCACGATGAACTCTCCAGAGGAACCGAAAAAAAATATAGTTGTGGTAACTATACCATGCATCGTCATATGGAGAGGTGGCACCAATTAATTATAGTGCTGCATAAAAGAGAGATTTGGAGGAGAACCCCTGACCTGCTAGTACATTCATCAAAGAAGTGGCACTGAGAGCTTCAGAGGCAAGGGAAACGGTCCCAAATATTTAGAAGAACTTTGGAAAGATTAAAATGACATGTTTAGATTGTGGCAAATTAATTTCATGTGGACAGATGAGTGTTACTCTAATAAATACAGCATATGAACATCATCATAGTCGATGGTTGGTAGAGACATTTTGACTATATCCTGGACCTGCCCGTCCTCGCCCAAAATGGCGCCGGAATAAATGGGACTCGTAACTCCTTGTTGTGTACTGGTTGCAGAACCTTGAAATCACGAGATACGTATGCAGTTTTGAAGCACATGGCGGGTGGGGACGAGAATTGATTGAATATTTCGACATCCCTATTGATATTAAGTTCTGATGTGTTATTGATTACTGTACTGTTGAAAGTTCGAATTAACGTCACCCATGGTACTTGCCCGCAAATGTATATCTAGATAATTTTATTGTAACTGGCCCTGTCGTATTTTAATTATAAAATGTACGTCCACCGATTCCGTAACTGTTAGACACCTTAGTTCTTGCAACCTAATGGCCCGCCCGTTACGTTCCTCTACAGTGTAAATGTCTATTCATCATATACGATTACAGTTTGCTCCGTGGCAGGCCCACGTGGTTATAGGCTCGTATTTGTATAATGAAATTTTCACAATAAAGGTTTTTAAAAGAAAACATGGTAGTAGTATATACATTGGTAAAGTTTTTAATAATAGTCACTGTTTTAGAATCATTAAAAGGCAAGTGAAATAAAGCAGACCAATTACATGAAGGGTAAAAGGTATAATACGAAGGAACGCAGTAAAGATAAATGGTCAAGGGCTGTTGTGTTTTCTATTCCTGCAACATAAAGTGATCGATAAGAATCTCATATTCAGGCGTATCGGCGACTAAGACAGCAGGTCGACCCTCTTTTTCTCGAAAAAAGAATATATTTTACTTGCAGGACAGTTGTAAAATTTCCGGGAAAGTACATTAGCCTGGAACATTATAACATATATTTAAGAAAAAATAATGTTCGGAAGTAATGAAAAGCGTAATTTTTAGGTCATATGACCAAGCCTTTCATCATTACAATAAGAAAAGTAAAATGAACCAATGAAAAGTTTTATTAACAAGTCACATGACTTGTTATGCTTACGTTACGCGCTGCGCGCCCCGGATGACTTCCGGATGCGCTAACGCGGCGCGTCATATGACGCATTACGCGACAACGCAGGTCCAGAATATAGTCAAAATGTCTCCACCAACCAGCGGTCGGAACACAACCCCTTTCAGCAGGCTAAATAGTTCTGTTAAATGACAACAGAAGGGACAGGCAACAAGAACCATCAGTCAAAGAGGGGAGGGCTAGTTCTTCTCTACCGGGTTACATTGGGGCGCTACCGGAACTGATCGAATTGGTAGTCTACAGTGTTTCTGGATGTTTCAGACTGAAGCTGGGGTTAGCATGAGAGCAGCACCATTTCGTAGCTCCGTCGTGGCCATTCCGCAACCAATCATGGCAGCCGCTCTTTATCGTTATTTTGGGCGGGGTGGGTGGCGGAGCCGAGCTGTTTTGCAGCCATCATTGTGTGGAGTTCAGTTCATCTCACTAGTTTTGTATTTGTCATGAGGGGTTGTTCCTAATGTTTCTATTTTAGCGAGGTCAAAAAGAGATCCCATTAGAGGCCTACTGATTTTGCTCGATTCCTTTTCTTTTTTTTTACACGATTTTTCGTTATCTGCAAAGAATAAACAGAGTATTGCTACTCTGTGTTTGTTTGTAAATAGAGAATGAACCAAAGAGAACTAATTCTAAAACAGTAAAAACTTGGATAACAATCAATCAAATGGAGAGAGAAGCAGGCACGACGGATTACAACGGGGGCAAAGGCCTGCGTTAACTACCTTTCACTATCTGCAAAGAGAGAGTACTCGTAATAGAAATGAGGGGGGGGCACCATTCAAAGCAGATCAGTGTGCATAAACACGAAAATGTTTTCACTTACCACGTACTTGACATTCGACAGCTTATGATATTTGCTATTAAAAAACCATTGAAATTCACTGAAAAAACCATAGGTTATAGACCATATATAGTTAGGAATTAGCATTTACAAAACCTTGAAAATTCACTGAAAAAACCATAGGTTATAGACCATATATAGTTAGGAATTAGCATTTAAAAAACCTTATTTTACTCACACAAAACCATTGAAATTCCATATACAGTTAGTTGCACTAACTATATATCGCGCACCCGCAATCCACTGCTGATCATGTCACATATTACATCATTCATGACATGGTCAGTGACATCACTGATGACATCACTGATGACATCTCAAATGACATCACTGATGACATCACTGATGACATCTCAAATGACATCACTGATGACATCACTGATGACATCTCAAATGACATCGCTGATGACATCTCATTTGACATTACTGATCACATCACTGATGACATCATTCATGTGATAATACGATGAACCTCTTCAGACTCTAATATAACCTTAGATACACTCAGTGTAAACAGACACTCATAGACTGTCACTCATCCATGGAGTTACTCAGACACTTAGTCAGTCATGCAAAGAATCAATCACACCTCCATTTCCTCAACTATACAGTTATACACACCTTACTTATTCAAACATATACTAAAACATATTTACTCACTTATACAATCCTGGATACAAGTTCACAATGATCCATACAGCCACTCACACATTCACTGGCTCTTATGCACAGTTATTTATATATGTCAACTCTCACATGTACTGTGTTTTACATATGTACTTACTTTGACATGTAGCACTGAGATATCCATTCACTCACCAATACACTCATGCACACAGTCAACCGCCCATACAGCTGTTTCCACATGCACTTTTGAACCCATACATCTAGTCAATCAACTGCTCACACATCTATGCAGAGAGTCATACACCTCCCAGCCACCCAGACACACACTCAGTCTCCCATACAAATGCTTGGGCAACCAATCAATAACCCATACAGTTAATCATATAGCTAATGATCAACACATGCAGCAGTTTACAGAACAACAGACATAATGATGCACAAATTAAGACAGTTTAGTCACTAACCCATGCACTCAGTGAGACACATTTAATCAGTCACTCATACAGTCAGCCATGCCCCTACTAAATCCTTCATCAAGACACTTATACATCCACTCATTCTTCAATATGTAAGACATATTTTAACTTTACAGAATTATACAGTCACTGGATGTAGTCATCAGTGATGTCATTTGAGATGTCATCAGTGATGTCATCAGTGATGTCATTTGAGATGTCATCAGTGATGTCATCAGTGATGTCATTTGAGATGTCATCAGTGATGTCATCAGTGATGTCACTGACCATGTCATGAATGATGTAATATGTGACATGATCAGCAGTGGATTGCGGGTGTGCGATATATAGTTAGTGCAACTAACTATATATGGAATTTCAATGGTTTTGTGTGAGTAAAATAAGGTTTTTTAAATGCTAATTCCTAACTATATATGGTCTATAACCTATGGTTTTTTCAGTGAATATATATATATATATATATATCCAACCATATGCAGGTACCCATTCAGGGAGAAGCCACACATGAAAACGATTCAAACCTCCTTTATTTCAACAGCTTGCATAGCTGGCTTCCAGCACCAGCATGATTCACACAAGGTTTGCCAGACGCGTTTCAAGAGACGTTGCTCTCTTCCTCAGTGGCAAGCGTTCACCGATGACTGAGGTGTGCCTCTTAGGTATTCAGTCCCCGCCCCTTGGGCGTGTTCACTCACAGAGGCTTGCTGGGATATGTAGTCCAAACAATTAAGCGAGGCATTACCTATTGCATCGGTGAAAAGTAAAATCCCAGTGGATTGTGAAGGACACTGGCGCAGTCCGCCAGCCCGCTTTACAGTGTTGAAGGAGTGGCCATGGTTCTCCCCTGCAGAGTCTCATAGCCTTCGTGCACTTGTTGTCCTTAAATGGGTGGCAACAATCGGTAAACAGCAGGCTTCCTCCCCACGACCGGGACGGCCGTCTAACATCCAACCATATGCAGGTACCCATTCAGGGAGAAGCCACACACGAAAACGATTCAAACCTCCTTTATTTCAACAGCTTGCATAGCTGGCTTCCAGCACCAGCATGATTCACACAAGGTTTGCCAGACGCGTTTCAAGAGACGTTGCTCTCTTCCTCAGTGGCAAGCGTTCACCGATGACTGAGGTGTGCCTCTTAGGTATTCAGTCCCCGCCCCTTGGGCGTGTTCACTCACAGAGGCTTGCTGGGATATGTAGTCCAAACAATTAAGCGAGGCATTACCTATTGCATCGGTGAAAAGTAAAATCCCAGTGGATTGTGAAGGACACTGGCGCAGTCCGCCAGCCCGCTTTACAGTGTTGAAGGAGTGGCCATGGTTCTCCCCTGCAGAGTCTCATAGCCTTCGTGCACTTGTTGTCCTTAAATGGGTGGCAACAATCGGTAAACAGCAGGCTTCCTCCCCACGACCGGGACGGCCGTCTAACATCCAACCATATGCAGGTACCCATTCAGGGAGAAGCCACACACGAAAACGATTCAAACCTCCTTTATTTCAACAGCTTGCATAGCTGGCTTCCAGCACCAGCATGATTCACACAAGGTTTGCCAGACGCGTTTCAAGAGACGTTGCTCTCTTCCTCAGTGGCAAGCGTTCACCGATGACTGAGGTGTGCCTCTTAGGTATTCAGTCCCCGCCCCTTGGGCGTGTTCACTCACAGAGGCTTGCTGGGATATGTAGTCCAAACAATTAAGCGAGGCATTACCTATTGCATCGGTGAAAAGTAAAATCCCAGTGGATTGTGAAGGACACTGGCGCAGTCCGCCAGCCCGCTTTACAGTGTTGAAGGAGTGGCCATGGTTCTCCCCTGCAGAGTCTCATAGCCTTCGTGCACTTGTTGTCCTTAAATGGGTGGCAACAATCGGTAAACAGCAGGCTTCCTCCCCACGACCGGGACGGCCGTCTAACATCCAACCATATGCAGGTACCCATTCAGGGAGAAGCCACACACGAAAACGATTCAAACCTCCTTTATTTCAACAGCTTGCATAGCTGGCTTCCAGCACCAGCATGATTCACACAAGGTTTGCCAGACGCGTTTCAAGAGACGTTGCTCTCTTCCTCAGTGGCAAGCGTTCACCGATGACTGAGGTGTGCCTCTTAGGTATTCAGTCCCCGCCCCTTGGGCGTGTTCACTCACAGAGGCTTGCTGGGATATGTAGTCCAAACAATTAAGCGAGGCATTACCTATTGCATCGGTGAAAAGTAAAATCCCAGTGGATTGTGAAGGACACTGGCGCAGTCCGCCAGCCCGCTTTACAGTGTTGAAGGAGTGGCCATGGTTCTCCCCTGCAGAGTCTCATAGCCTTCGTGCACTTGTTGTCCTTAAATGGGTGGCAACAATCGGTAAACAGCAGGCTTCCTCCCCACGACCGGGACGGCCGTCTAACATCCAACCATATGCAGGTACCCATTCAGGGAGAAGCCACACACGAAAACGATTCAAACCTCCTTTATTTCAACAGCTTGGTAATGCCTCGCTTAATTGTTTGGACTACATATCCCAGCAAGCCTCTGTGAGTGAACACGCCCAAGGGGCGGGGACTGAATACCTAAGAGGCACACCTCAGTCATCGGTGAACGCTTGCCACTGAGGAAGAGAGCAACGTCTCTTGAAACGCGTCTGGCAAACCTTGTGTGAATCATGCTGGTGCTGGAAGCCAGCTATGCAAGCTGTTGAAATAAAGGAGGTTTGAATCGTTTTCGTGTGTGGCTTCTCCCTGAATGGGTACCTGCATATGGTTGGATATATATATATATATATATATATATATATATATATATATATTACCTACTGGCGGTCGCCAGTAGGTATATATAGTTAGGATTTTTTCCCTATGGGATTTTTGAAAATTCTATGTCTAATAACTTTGGCGTTTGTGGACGGAATTGGATGAAATTTTCTGGAAAATGGAACATTTTGTTTCTGAGCAGCCCCTGAAAATTTGGGGGGTGTTCGTCCAGGGGGGGCCGAGAAAAAAGGGGGGTCCCAAAACGTGTTTTTAACATTGTTTTCCATAGGGCGGTTGGCTTCACTTTTAGCCCGAACGGCTGAATGGATTTCCATGAAACTTGGCAAAATTGTAGGGACTGGTAGCCCGATGTGCCTTTTCTAGGTCTCAATATATGTGCTCCAGTGGATTTTGAGAAATTAACGTTTAAAAAAAGATATATATCTGTAAGCGCGCTCCGGGCAGCGCTCCGGTCCGCGGACCTTAAGCGTACCGGAACATCGCGTAGCTAAGCTGATTGGCTCTCCGGTGTCTGTCAACATTCTAAACAGTCTGGAGCGGCCGCCATCTTGTCTCTCGGTAGGATTGAGAGACAAGAGGAGGCCAAAACAAAGGCGAAAATGACCATAAGGGGGCATACTAGATCCTCCCTGACCCCCTAGGTTTAATGTGGAGGTTTTAAAAGGGCCCCGCGGGGCAAAAAAAACAAAAAAAAAATTTTGTTTTTTTTGCGTGGGGAGCGCCCGGTCCGCGAACCGGGAAGCGTTCTGGGCAGCGTACTGCAATGAAAAATGAATGATAGACTTTTCAAATGCTGTATGTTAATTGATTGTTGTTTTTGTTGATTATTTTTTATTTTCTTTATTTTTTAAGCATTTTTTTTAATGTGATTGTGTTTCATAATTTATTAAACTTTCTAACATTTCATTGTCAGAAATTTCATAATTATCATGGAATATACATTGTAGTCTCTGAGGGTGTAAAATGTCCTCATTTGCAAGGAGGTTATCTACTGCTTGTACACATTGCAGTAGTTCATTGTCCCAAGTTTCATCGAAAAATTCAATGTCAATTTGATCAATTGTATCAATCAATTCTTGGCTGCTCTCTTGCAGGTCCATTTCAAAAGAAACTTGGTTTTCGCCTTCCATTTTGCCTGAAATTTGGATTAAAAAAATATATATTAGTAGAGATAGGGCAATGTTGGGAATAATTTTAGATAGGCATTTTTTATCAGTGAATTTATCTTTGGGTAGTGTATAGTATCAGAGTGGAAGTAGGAATATAAAAAAGTGTATGTGATTTAACGTAAGTAAATTCATAATTATACAAGAGAAGCCTAACTCCATCCATAACTATAACAGAGAAGTCTCTCTAAATCTATAACTACTACAGAGGGATAGTATATATCTATCAGAAAAAGTTTACCATATTAACTTATAGTGCACAATATACTTCAGTTTTAAAAATAAAAACTTACCTTTAGAAAGAAGTTGAAGGAATTAGTGAAAATACTATTGAAATGTACAGCAAGAAGTAGTAGTCAAAATGGCTGTGTTTTCTTCTCTTCCTTTATATATATTCAGGTATATAACCAATGAAATGTCAGGTAAAAAAAATAGAAAATGAAAGTAACATTTTCATTGGTTGTCAATTCCAACACTTCAGATGTGTTTTGTGAAGTAATTTACCTCAGGGTATTTAGAGAGGTCTACAGGCTAAATGACTAAATGGAATTCCAATCAAATTTGTGAAAATGGTAGGGATTGGTATGTAGTATGAGCTAATCTATATTTGGTGAAATTGTCTCCAGTGGCTTTTCTGTGAACTACTTTCCCACCTTTTTTGATGGTGCGCTTCCCAGAGAGCGACCCGGTACGCGAACCGTTGAGCGCCCCGGTTCGCGAACCTTAAGCGTTCCGGGAGTCCACCATTTTGTGTTTCGGTCGAATTAAGATACAAGATGGAGGGCAAATAATGTTCAGAATGGGTAGAAGGGGGCACGGTAGAGTTATCTTGACCCCCTAGGTTTTCTGAGGGTGGCTGAGGAGGCTTATATGTGCGGAAAAAAAACATTTTTTAAAAAAATTTCGCGAGGTTAGCTCCCGGTTCGCGTACCGGGTAGCGCCCCAGGGAGCGTACTTTGTTGGAAATTAGTGAAAAATGTTAGAGTAAAATAATAATTGTGAGTGATCAGATGTAGGGTAGCTCTGAGAAGAGCTTTTGGGTTTATGGTACATTTAGGTACTTATAAGTAGGTACCAATGCACATTCTTAAATTCAGAGTGAAAACTCTGTTGCCCTCATCTGAGAAGTGAACTCCATCTCCTCTGTAGATATCTTGCATGTAGTAACGCAAGTTATTGTTGTACAGGGAGCCCATTCCATGGTCTCTCATGTAAGCTGAAACAGATTTGTTTACATGCTTCCTCGACTTCTCAATTTGTGGACAAAATTGGTTTGACCACCTCCATTTCTGTCTTTGGCATATATTTGAATATACCAAGGCAGTCTGAGGAAAAAGTGCCATTAATTGCTCAAAGGTGTCCTTTAAAAGCATTTCCAGACCTACACCAGTCAAAGTGCCCAAGTCATTACCTCCACAGTGCCAATTAACAGGTCAGGTTTGGGCAAATGCATAAAGGTTTTCACCAATGGTATCAATTGGTGACATTTTAATCCTCTGTGGCCAAACCACTTAATTTCCACATCTTGTAAATTGAGGTTAGGTAATTTCCTGTTTTCAACGTACCTTTGAGCCCAGTGAATATAACTATGTCCAACAATCCAGACAGAAAACATGGTGAGAGAAGGTTCTCCTGCAGTCAGATGAAGTGTGGCAATGAAATGGCAGTTGAAAAAATGAGAGTTTAAAATGAAAAAAACTGTGGAGTTTCTGTGTTCATGAAGCAGTAACAGTGATTGGTGGATTTTGATTGCTGAAAACAGAAAGTTAGGGTGCACGGATGTGTTCTTTGAAAGATGTATTTTGAATGGTCAATAAAAAATCATTAAATGAAAGAATGCACTGGATATGCAGGTGCACTGAGAGTTCAGAGTTCAATTGCAACAAAGTTGTGTGAACTTGCAAACACCAGAAGTCTTCCAAGAGGTGGTTGCCATGCAGAAAAGACAGAAAGGGCAGAGGGGGGAAGGGTTTTCATTTGAAAAAAAGTGAGGGAAGAGTTTTGATTGGGTGACATGAGAAATATGTGTGAAGAATTACAGCATTTCTGTGCTTTTGATAGCTGCAGACTCTGGAGTGCATACCTTTTGCTCTGCTGAAGACAAATTGGTGTGTTTCTGAGACTGTTTTCAAACTCAAAGTATTTGCTAAGGTGAGAAAATATTTCTTTAATTTAGATAGAGAATAGTGTGCTTTAAGGAGAAAATTATGAATTATGTGGCGCAAATTGCTTGTAAATATGCTCCCACCTGTGCATGGAAAATTTAGATTTTGAATGTTTGTGTTACATAGCCATGTTAAAAGTGACCCAACCATGCAGGAAAGGCAATCAAAAAACGCTTTTATGTGTCTTAAGGACATTTTAAGTAATTTTCCCATGTGCAGTGTTTTGAAATTATGATTTGAAAATCGTTTTTGAGGTAAAGGAATTGTTTTTAAATTTATGACAAGGACATAATGGTGTATGCTTCTTTATAAGGCAATTGACTGTCCCTGATGTTATTTTTCCCATTTTAATGTAAGACTTTTCTCTGTGGCGCAAATTGCTTGTAAATATGCTCCCACCTGTGCATGGTAAATTTAGATTTTAAATGTTTGTGTTACATAGCCATGTTAAAAGTGACCCAACCATGCTGGAAAGGCAATCAAAAAACGCTTTCATGTGTCTTAAGGACATTTTAAGTCATTTTCCCATGTGCAGTGTTTTGAAATTATGATTTGAAAATCGTTTTTGGGGAAAAGGAATTGTTTTTAAATTTATGACAAGGACATAATGGTGTATGCTTCTTTATAAGGCAATTGACTGTCCCTGATGTTATTTTTCCCATTTTAGTGTAAGACCTTTGTCTGTGGCGCAAATTGCTTGTAAATATGCTCCCACCTGTGCATGGCAAATTTAGATTTTGAATGTTTGTGTTACATAGCCATGTTAAAAGTGATACAAACATGCTGCAAAGGCAATCAAAAAACGCTTTTATGTGTCTTAAGGACATTTTAAGTAATTTTCCCATGTGCAGTGTTTTGAAATTATGATTTGAAAATCGTTTTTGAGGTAAAGGAATGTTGTTAAAATGTATGTGCGCCATATGCCCCCAAATTTATTTTTCAGGGGTGCAGCAGGGTGTTATTGAGACACCCCTGCAGCTTTGGAAAAATTCCTAATTTGCGATGAGCAAATTGTTAATCGCAAATTGCACCTTCATTTATATGAGCCTCCTAGCCCATGGAAATGAATGGGTAATTTGCAATTAGCAATTTGCTCATCGCAAATTTGGAATGGTAAAGAATCGCTATTTATTCCTTAAAATTCGCTATTTTGGAAATGCAAAATAGTTATATGATACATATGGCGGTTGATGTCTAAGAAGATAAGAAGCTTAGGGATACATTTATGATGACTGGCGCAATGAAGTTGACATCACTTACTTCATTGGTAGAGCTTTACATGTATTATGTCCTCTGTATTCTTCATCAAGCGTAACTTTAATCTGCAATCCTGAGTAGGCCTCACCTTAAACAAACCTCTGGATAGGCCACATCTTATTGTCATCCTGAATTAATCATTTAAAATGCTAGGGACAGATTTATGATAGGTGTATGCCTCTTTTGCGCCACTTAGAAAACACTGTCCATGGGGAAATGACTTAAAATGTCCTTAAGACACATGAATGTGTTTTTTTAAAACGTTTGCAATTTTTTTGGGTCACTTTTAACATGGTTATGTGACTCAAACAGTCAAAATCTAAATTCGCCATGCTCAGGTGGGAGCATATTTACAAGGAATGTGCTCCATGGGGAAAGGTCTTATAATGTAATATGGGAAAAATGACATCAGAGACACTGAAATGCCTTATAGAGAAGCATACACCATTATGTCCTTGTCATAAATTTGCAAACCATTACTTTTCCCCAAAAACGATTTTCAAATCATAATTTCAAAACACTGCACATATGGAAATGACTTAAAATGTCCTTAATTCAAAATTTGCTATTCCTTATTTTGCGATTGCACTGAAGGATTTGCAAATTTTACGATTCCTTAAATGCAATGTATCAAATAAAAAATATGTAAAAAATGATATTAAGGATTTGGAAACTACCACCAACTTCTAGTTTGTGGTAATTTGCGAATTCTTTTCAAAAAGCATTTTTTTCTAAAAAACAAAAGGTCCCATATGACGCCCATACATGTCCTTAGGGCATGTATGTGTGCCATATGCCCCCAAATTTCTTTTTCAGGGGTGCAGCAGGGTGTTCTTGAGATACCCCTGCACGCTTGAAAAAATTCCTATTTTGTGATGAGCTAATTGCTAATCGCAAATTGCAACCTTCATTCCTATGAGCCTCCTAGCCCATGGAAATGAATGGGTAATTTGCAATTAGCAATTTGCTCATTGCAAATTAGGAATAGTAAAGAATTGCTATTTATTCCTTAAAATTTGCTATTTAGGAAATGCAAAATAGTTTGATGGTACATATGGTGGTTCATCTGTAACAAGATAAGAAGCTTAGGGATACATTTATGATGACTGGCGCAATAAAGTGGACATTACTTACTTCATTGGTAGGCCTTTACATGTATTATCTCCTCTGTATTCTTCATCAAGCGTAACTTTAATCTGCAATCCTGAGTAGGCCTCACCTTAAACAAACCTCTGGATAGGCCACACTTTATCGTCATCCTGGATTAATCATTTAAAATGCTAGGGAAAGATTTATGATAGGTGTATGCCTCTTTTGTGCCACTGTGCGTCACTTTTATGATGCAGCGGTGGTGCAAAAGATTTGCCATGAGGCGACAACATTACAAATTGATGCATTTAGGCAGATATGTCATGGTGTAAAAAAAACGTACCACATGAAACCGATGCAGCAGTGATGCAAAAGATGCACCATGTCGTAAGACAGGCCTCACTTGGGGCCATATGTATCAAGCTAATTAGCATTCGGACCTGAATAAACCTGTGTTAACTACGGATAGCAATACTAACGTGCTAATATTTAACAACTGGATTAAGAACATGATGGACTCAGTAGCCCCCGCTAAACGCGTAATTTCACATAGGGAGTCTCCATCGGCCCCTTGGTTCTCGGGTGATCTCAGAGCTGAAAAGAAGGCATGCAAAAAACTAGAGAGGTTATGGAGAGTAAGATATGAAGACGCAGAAAGGGACCTGTATAAAGCTGCACTAAAAAATCTACAAAAGGCAGTGAGAAAGGCTAAGAAAGCCTACTTCGCTACCAGTATCCGAGAAGCAGAGCACTCAAGCAAGGAAGTTTTTAAAGTGGTGCAATCTTTTTTTAAACCCACTTGTATAGAAAGAGAGGTTTCCCCATCCTTGGCACTGTGTACCAGCATTTCGGAGTTCTTTGAGTGCAAGATACAAAAAGTGTACGACTCCTTTGGCCCGGAGGTCAGGACGGAGAGATCGGACACTGTAGTAAAAACTGGGCCAGTAGTAGTGTTTGAGCAGTTCCATCTGATTGACCTTGACGCAGTCATTAAGGAGCTCCAAAAATGTAAATCGGGGGCTCCTGATGACCCCTGCCCGCCAAAACTCTGGAAATCTATCACTGATTTCGTGGCCCCCACTCTGCAGTCTATTTGGAATGGATCCATCACCTCGGGATCATTCCCGGACGCCTGGAAGCATGCCACTCTCCTTCCACTGAAAAAAAAAGCAAATGGAGACCCGCTGGATTTGAGCAACCTACGGCCAATCTCTCTCCTAGCAGCCCCCGGGAAAATGCTGGAGAAGTTAATACAGCGTCAGTTGAATACGTTCATAGAAGAAAATGCTGTCCTACATGAGACGCAATCGGGCTTTAGACCGGGCTTTAGCACGGAGACGGCTCTGATTGAAGTAGCGGAATCAGTGAGGTGGTCAATGGATGCCGGGGAATCAGCTATGCTGGTTCTCCTGGATCTATCGGCCGCCTTTGATTCGGTAGATCATGTTAGGCTCATCCAGCGGCTGGCTGAGATAGGGATAAAAGATCAAGCATTGAGCTGGATTCAGTCGTACCTATCACTAAGAACACAGAAGGTGGCATTAGATCAGATTGTCTCAAAACCCTCCAAGTTGAAATGTGGTGTTCCCCAGGGGTCGGCACTAAGCCCGCTACTATTTAATGTTTATTTGGCTCCTCTGTTCACACTTATTTCAAACTGGGGGGTCAAAGCAATCTCATATGCTGATGACACCCAGCTGGTGTTTCCATACTCGGAGGTGTCGGAAGAGGCCTTTGCGACTTTTAAGGGATGCCTCCGAGATGTGGCCAGATGGATGAACGCCAATAAACTTAAATTGAATACTGAGAAGACCGAGGTTATCTTCTTTGGCAAGGGGTTGCCCCCCCCTGCAGAACTTTGGTGGCCAGTGGAAATGGGAACACCTCCGTCACCGAGCCAGAGCGCGAAAAATTTGGGAGTCCGATGGGATAGCAACCTCTCCTTCGCTTCCCATATTCAGCAGGTTGCTGGTTGCTGTCTCACCAAGTTGAGAAATCTACGCAAGATCTTGAGACTACTACCAGTAGAGTGCCGTAAAATGGTGGTCCATGCTACAATAACATCGAGGCTGGACTACGCAAACGGACTCTATCTCGGCCTCCCACGGTATCTAATCCAGCGCCTTCAGACGGTACAGAATGCGGCTGCGAGACTGCTGAGGTGCATTCCTTTCAAACACTCTGTCTCTCCGCATCTACGGGCAATGCACTGGCTCCCAGTGGCCAGCCGGGTCAAGTTCAAAACCCTGACGCTGGCCTTTAGGTCCCTGTTTGGCACTTGCCCTAACTACCTGAAAGTTAGACTCCCCAGGTATCACCAGTCTCGGTCCCTCCGCTCCAACGGGCAGGTGAAGATTGTGATCCCACGAGTGCGAAGGGCACGGCTGGGCGGAAGAACGTTCTCGGCCAATGTGGCGGGGCTATGGAACTCTCTTCCTTCCGCTCTCCAACAGGCCCCCTCAGAAGCCTGTTTTAAACGACTGCTGAAAACCTGGCTTTTCACTCCACAACGTCAAGTATGCCACATGACTTCTACGGCCGTTCTGTTCTTATAGCGCCGGGATACCTCCTTGTGAGGCAACTGTTCGCGCTCTATAAAACTCTTTATTATTATTATTATTATTCGCAAAGATCAAAATTCTACGAATTTTGGCCTTTGCGAATGTTAATTAGACAAATGGTATGTATCAAACAAGTTTGATGCAAAATAAGGAGTAGCAAAATTTGCTATTCCTTATTTTGCAATTGCACTGAAGGATTTGCAAATTTTGTGACTACTTAAATGCAATGTATCAAACAAAAAATATGTAAAAAATGACATTAAGGATTTGGAAACTATTGTGGTAAATTGGTGGTAATTTGTGAATTCTTTTCAAAAAGCTTTTTTTAAAAAAAACAAAAGGTCCCATATGACGCCAACACATGCCATAAGGGCATGTATGTGTGCCATATGCCCCCAAATTTCTTTTTCAGGGGTGCAGCAGGGTGTTCTTGAGACACCCCTGCACCCTTGGAAAAATTCCTAATTTGTGATGAGCAAATTGCTAATCGCAAATTAAACCTTCATTCCTATGAGCCTCCTAGCCCATGGAAATGAATGGGTAACTTGCAATTAGCAATTTGCTCATCGCAAATTAGGAATGGTAAAGAATCGCTATTTATTCCTTAAAATTCGCTATTTAGGAAATGCAAAATATTTTGATGATACATATGGCAGTTCATCTCTAACAAGATAAGAAGCTTAGGGATAGATTTATGATGACTGGCGCATCACCAGGGATGTGCCAGTCATCTTGCGCCGCTGTTCCGCCACCCATGGTGTGCTGCATTTACAATGCGGCGCAGCATGGGGCAAAAACGGCACAGATGCTTGACGCATCTGTGCCGTTAAGGTGGCGCATTGCTGGAGTTGTATCGCAAGTGCGATGCAGCTCCAGCAAGGCTCAGGGGTGCACCATCTCCACAATGTTGCGTCAAGACCTATGCCTGCTTCAAGCAGGCGCAGGGTTTTGACGCAGGTTTCTCCTATCTGATTGTAAATGCGGCACACCATGGGTGGCAGAGCAGTGGTGCACGTTAACTGGTGCATGCCTGGGGATGTGCCATTTAACATAAATCTGCCCCTTTACATTTAAGTATGTGCAGGGGACACAGAGTCGGTGAGGCTTATCCAAGGTTAAGAAGAGATGAGTCCTGTTCAGTGAAAAATTAGACATAGGCTTCACCTGCTCAGCATCGCTGGACATGGCTAAATAATAGCTGCAAAATGTTACTCTTGTTAAACAATTTTACTATTATAATCTGTGAGATTTGTCTCTTACTCTGCAACATCTCATTGTTGTTATCTTTCTTTAAAGATAAAGACAACCTCAACATGAGCGACAATCTGCAATCAGTTGATTTTGACCTCATCATTGAACTTGTAATTGAAACATCAGTGGATGTTGATCCCTTGGATGATTTAAATCCTGAGGATGAAGAAGAGCGTGATGAGGATGCAGATTTGTCCGAATTATATGATATAGGATGGGAAGCAGACCTGCTTGAGCCTTTGGAAATATAAACATTTATTTTTAAAATTTATAATTAATAAAAAGTAAAAAGGTAAACCGTTTAATTTAAAAATAAAGACACCTTCAAAAGCAGGTTATGTGTAGTGTCTTCAATAAAATATTAAAATATGCTCATAAAATTAGATCAGATTCACATATAAAATAGCATAGGTAACATAAATATAAATGTCATTTCTTTTCTGGTATTTCTGTATTGTAAATTTGCCAACGACTAAAAAATCTTCTAATTAAAATGTCAAGTAGTGTGTTAAGTTTTTGATCACTGTTACTGATTTACTGTTTGGTAATAATGGTTAATAACATTTTTTATTATATTTTTCCACAGATTCAACTGCAGATCATTTCAAGATTTCACCATGCCTACAATAGAAAGACAGATAAAGGCTGCAAAACGTCAAAGACAGCAGGTGAAAAAAAATACGCAGCAGTCCTCTAACAAAAAGATTTGTCAAGTCACGAAGAAAGCACCGGGTAAGAGCACAAAACAATTTATAAGAAATATGTGTAGTAAAAAAAATATTACTACAGAAAATGTTTCAGTCCATAAAACGAGAAGGAAATCAAATGGAAAGGAAAGGCCAATGAAAAATGTTACTGCTAGAGCAAGAGATAACTCTGTGCATGATAGTAGAAGGAAACAACAGTTTAGGGAGATTCGTAAACGAATGTTCCGGAACAGGATAATTGGCAATTTGTTAAAAAATATTAAGAAAGGTCAACAGAAACTGGTTTTTTATAAGACAAAAAAAAAAGTTGAGAAAGTTATTGATCAGGCATTTGAAATTAAACGTAAGTTATTTATTTTGATAATCAATAGAATTAGGAAGCTAAACAAGGCAATTTTTGATTTCAAAAGAAATAGTAGATGGAAGAGAATAGTTAATCGTAGTAATTTTTGTGAAGTTTTTTCTGGAGAATGGATGCATAGTTCAAGCTGTGAGGCATTTTTTAATGAGGAGAGTTATTTCCAGGATAATGATTTGGTGCATGCAGTTGACACCAGTGGTCGTGCTTATGAAGTGAAAGATGGTTGTCCAGTTGAAAAAGAAAAACTTGTGACAACAGAGGCAGAAGAGGTGTTAGGTAATGAGGTTTTAGGAAGACGTGCTAAGGGTCCTGTGTACACCTGGAAGTGTAGTAGTATTTGCAGTGTGCGACAGGATTCCATCAATTTGCTTTGTGATTTTGTACGGTCATTTAATAAGAAAAGTTTGAAGCAGAAAATGATGTTGTTGCAAGAATTAGATCCTTGCAGAGTAAGAGAAGTGACAGGTTTGCATGGACATTCACTGGCTTGTCTTTCCAGGAGAGTATGCCAGAGTGTTTTTCATCATTTCAGGATGCTAGCAGTGCATCATAACAAAGTGAGGAAATTAGTTAGAATGTTGTATTATGCTAAGAGTCCAGCAATTATGCTTAAACAATTATGCGTTGCTCTTTTGCATGGTTCTGAAATAGATGTGAAGAATATATGTGAAGAAATTGAGTTTTGTTACTTTGGAAGTAAAGAGGAGAATGTTGAAATTGAGCAAGAAGAAGAGGGTCATGTGGAAGATAGTGTACAGGTTTCCAGTACAGATAATTTCCAGAGGGAAATTGCGACGTTTGAGGTGAAATCAAGTGAGAGGCCTAATTTCACTTGTGTGTGTTGTCGACGCACTTATAATAAGAATCAGACTAAGTTAGTGGATTTATATGCAAAAAGTGAAAGGGAAAATAATAGTGAATGGAAGGATTTCACAACATACTTGATGGTAGAAAATTGTTTTGATTTGGGATTGGATCAACGTGTGTGTACTTATTGTTGTTGCAAATTGAATCAAAACCAGATGCCTGCTAGAGCAGTTCATAATAATCTGGAATTGGTTGAGATTCCTTCTGAATTGAAGGATTTAAATACTTATGAATCTATTTTGATTCAAAGTATCCATCCCTTTCAGGCTATTGTAAGAATGGAGCCAAAGACAGGGAAATTGCCTCCATCAGATTTACAGAGAGGATTAAAGGGAAGAGTTGTTTATTTGCCTCTAGATTTGAAGAAAAACATTAACACAATTGGAGTAGAAAAAGTGGAAGAGGAACCTCTGGTTATCTTAGTTAATGGGGTTCCGACAAAGAATAAGAAAATATGGCAAGATTTAGTAGATGTTAGGAAAGTTAAAAAGGCAACATTGTATTTGAAAAAAAATAATAAATACTATAAGAATGTATATGTTGCAGAAGAGGAAGTAAGTGAGGAAGAGGATAGCGATTTGTGTGCTGGTCAAATTGAGAAAGTAGAACCCTCTACTAGTGAAGAAATATATGAACATTATAGTGTTCATCCTTTGCATTCCAAGGAAGTCATGGGGAATGCTATTGAGTTGTTTCAAATGAAACAAGCCAAAGGGAGTCCCATTAGTGTTTGGGAGGAAAGTTTGGAAGCTCGGTGTTTCCCACAGCTTTTTCCAACAGGTCAGGGAGGAAGATATGATGAGCGACCTCATCAAATTCCTGCTTCTGAATACCGGACTTTGCGATTGTATGCAGGAGATGCTAGGTTTCGACAATGCATTCCTTATTTGTTTCATCTCCTGTTTGAAAGCGATCTGTCTGGACTGTCATATGCAGTGAACCACATCTTGAAAAGTGGTATACACATGCAAAACATCTCGGCAAGTGACTTTATGGATAAAGTCAATGTCCAAGATAGTATTTTGGATTCTCACCTGATTAATCTCATGGCGTGTCAGCGTGGTACTAATGAGTACTGGTACGGTCGTCATGGTGATTTAAAATGTATGCTGAGGAACTTAGGTACTCCCACATGGTTCCTCACTCTGAGCTGTGCCGAGTATGGCTGGGAAGACTTACTTGAATTTCTACGAGAGGCAAATGCTAACGTAGATAACATCGAATTCAAGACACCCGGAGAACTGTGCTCTTTGGATCCAGTCAATGTATGTAGGTACTTCAATCATAGATTTGAAGCTATGATGTCTTTCATCATGAATAAGAAGAATCCACCTCTTGGAGAGGTGTTGGATTTCTTCTGGAGAAAAGAGTACCAAGCAAGAGGTGCTCCTCATATACATATGTTGCTGTGGATCAAGGATGCACCTAAATTTGGAACGGATCCAGAAGACTCAGTGATGAGTTTCATCCAACAGTATTCTACGTGTGCTGTTCCAAACGCAAAGGAGAAGAAAAGCCTAAGAGAAAAAGTTCTGCGTTTCCAAAGCCATCGATGTGGAAAGTACTGCCGTCGTAAATTCCGAAACAAAGACAAGTTCTACACTAAATGTCGTTTCGGCTTTCCACGATCGGTGATTTCTAAAGGAAGAGTAAACAGTTTGATGTCTTCGCTGCGACACAATGTCATGAAGAAATCACCTAAAAACACTTACAATTTGAAGAGGAACGAAGAGTCCAAGTACATCAACGACTACAACCCGGTGATTTTGTCCATGTGGAATGCTAACATGGATATACAGTTTGTGGCTGATAACTGTATGGCTGTGGCTCGGTATGTGACGTCTTACATCACCAAAAAAGAGAAGACAGAATTGAAGGATATGTGGGAGGACATTTCCCATGAAAAGAGCCTCAGCAAGAAGTTGTACAGTTTCAGTCTGAAGATGTTGTCGCATCGAGAAATCGGAGCGTACGAATGTTCTGACCGGTTGTCTTCAGCAAGTCTCTATGCCAAGTCCAGGAGTATCGTTTGGGCGAGTCTTGGTCTTGCTGCAACGCATAATCGAGTTCTCAAACCTGTGCGGGAAATTGAGTATTTGGCGGAAAAGGAGCCAAACAGTACCGACATTTTGAAGACAAACATGTTGGATACATATTATCCAAATCGAAGCAGTCACCTCGAGAATGTTTGTCTGTATGAGGTTCTGCAAAATTACATATTCAAGAGGAACATCAAAGAAGATACTGAGAAAGGAGTGTATGCTGTAATAGGAAGTGAGGGATGTCTGGTCAAGCAAAGAAAATGCCACTTGGTAAACCATCGAAAATTGAGTGGCGAATCTCCTGAAAAAAAGGAGTTTTTCTATTTAGCACTTTTGCAACTTTTCAAGCCTTGGCGTGCAGAAGAGGAACTGCTTGGAGATTTCCTCTGTTACGAAGACTCTTTCAATGCCGCCAAGGAGACCATAGAATGTCCTGCTTTTCCCAAATATGTAGAAATGTTGAATGCGGAAATTGAGCAGGAAGCAACAATTGCAGCCGAGATTGCCAGAGACAGTTCTCAGGACAGTCAGAGTTCTGCTTCATTGAGTCAGGATCCACTAGGAGGACCTGTTATCGAAAATGAAGCTGCCACTGCTATGAATGAAGTGGAAAGAGCCATGGCACATGCTCAGGAGGATGCGGTTAACTTAGAAGAGTTGGAAAGACAACTCAACGTTGAGCAGAGGAAAATATATGACGAAGTTACCATGCAAATTGATCATGGATTAAGTCATGATAAGAAAGAGTGCTCATGTACGTCGTTGAAGCCTGTCCGACTGTACGTGAGTGGAGAAGCGGGAACTGGAAAAAGTTTCCTCATTAAAGCAATTTCATGCTATTTGCAGGAAAGGACAGAGTCATTGCTGTCTTGTGTTGTCACTGCTCCAACTGGACTGGCAGCACATAATATTAAAGGGATTACTTTACATCGTTTACTGATGCTGCCAGTGGAGCATGACAACAAATTACAATATCACAAGCTATCTGGAGATGCTTGTTTTGAAGTTTCAAGAATCTTGAGGAAAATGAAACTTCTTATCATTGACGAAGTAAGCATGGTTTCCAATGTCATGCTTGCCTTTGTGCATTTGAGGATGCAAGAAGTTCTCAAAACAGAGTATGATGTGTTATTTGGTGGCAAACACATCATTGTTTTCGGAGATCTTTTGCAGCTGACACCAGTGAAAGGGCAACCTGTGTTCAAAATGCTCACGCATGAAGATACCAGGAAGTGCCTAGGCAGCATTGGCAACGTCAATATATGGTTAAACTTCAATTATGCTGAACTGCATGAAAATATGCGTCAGGCGAAGGATGAAGTTTACAAGACTATTCTACAAGATGTTAGAATTGGAAAAGTGACCGAGCATGGGAAAGAAGCTTTACATGCACGATTACTGTCAAATTTATATCCAGAACAAGATGTTGTGCCTGAGAATATTTTTCAGAAAATTACTGAGAAGAAATCTGGAATATGTTTGATGCCAACTCTTGCAGAATGTGCCAAATTTAACAACAAAATGTTGCATTTAGAAAAGCAAGAGATTGTGAAACTGGAAGCTATTGATAGAGTAGAGCATATGGGATCAACAATTATTTTGTCTGAGAATCTGAAAACAAAATTGGATTCATTAGAGAAGAGTATATCTAAAACTGCAGGTTTTGAAAAGACTCTGAATGTGTGCTTGAACTGCCGTATAATTTTAAGAAGGAATTTACATGTTGAAAGAGGTCTGGTAAATGGATCAATGGGTAATGTTGTTGATTTTGTGAAATACAGAAATAGAGATGGAATTGAATTTTTAAAAATTAAATTTGATGGCATTGAGGAAGTACAGCTAATTGGTCGTTGTTCTGCTAGATTTTTGCTTGTAAAAGACTTATATGTTCGCCGTAAGCAGTTTCCTGTTTGCTTGGCATATGCGGTGACAATCCATAAATCGCAAGGTTTAAGTGTAGACAGTGCATTGGTGAATATTGGCAGTTCTGTGTTCAAAGAGGGTATGGCATATGTGGCATTGTCACGAGTTAGAACTTTATCGGGATTATACTTGATTGAGTGTGATGTCACAAACATTTGTGCGGATCTAGTTGTGTTAAGGAATACAATAGGTTAAGAAGAGAGTATGCGCCACATTTGCCTCAGTATCCTTTGTTTGAGAAACGTGTGGTAGGCCGGAAACGAAGAAATGAGAACAATACTGGGGAGGTTGTAGCAAAAAGACAAAAAGTCAATGAACCTAAAATTACAAGCAGAAACAAAAAGGATTCTGTTGAAGATGTTGTTGGTTTTCAGTTTGAAAACAGTTCTGGTGTCAACTGCTATGCTAATGTAGTGGTTAATGTTTTGTTTTCTCTAGAAAATGTAAAAGAAGAGATTGTGGTCAATTCTGATCAAAGATTTTGCAGTTTGTTAAATTCTGTGTTAGAGAAATGTAGCACTGATAGAAGAAACATAGAAAGTGTGTCTGAAATTCGAAATCTGTTAGACAGATGTTCAGGCCAAACACAATTCTCTCAAAATATTCAGCAAGATTGTCAGGAGTTTTTAATGTACATGCTTGATGTATTACATGCTGAAGGTGTAGATGTAGATCAGCTGTTTGGGCTTTCTTATCAATGGCAGCATGACTGCGAGAACTGTATGGTATCAAGTACTACTAGTGTAGACTCAGAAAGATTTATATATTTAACTTTGCCAGACAGTAAATCAGTCTCCTTTAATAAGCTAGTAAAAGCAGCTGATCACAACATGGAGTGTAGCCAATGTAAATCTGAAATGATGTCCACATTATTTATACGAACATATGGCCAGTACGTCATTTTAATGTTCCAACGATGTAGGCCTGATGGAACAAAATTGACAACTTTAATTAAAAATTTTGTAGCTTCGCAGTTGTCAATATCAGGAAGGACTTTTGTAACTGCAGCAATTATATATCATGACGGCCCTTCAATAACATCAGGACATTACACAGCTTATTTAAAGTCTAGAAATGGCTGGTCATTCTGCAATGATTCTGTTTTAATTTTCAAAAAAAAATTGCCGTATGACCTTAAAAACTCTTACCTGGTGTTTTTAAAACCAAAATTTTAGGGAAATAATCTCGGGATGTGCTCTGTGGAATTTCAAGAAGTTCTAATGGCTCCTACACAATTTGGCCTTGAGGATAAGTGTAGTTCAGAGACATAACTTCTAACCATAGGACTGGACGTCATGGAGAAATATGTGCACTTTGAATGAGTTCAGAAAAACTGTTTCTTTTTATAAGCTAATTGAAGCAGCCAATCAAAACATGGAGTAGAGGGAATGTAAGTCTGCAATGCTGTCTACTGTTTTACATTGCTTTGTGATTAAAAGTGATGTAGAGAATTAAATAATTGTAGTAGTCATAGAGGTAGTGTAAGTCTGCTTCATAGTAAGCAGTATCAGTGTCATAGGAAATGTAGAACATGACTGAGCAAGAAGGGGAAGATATTACTATTCCAGGATTGTGAAAATTATCTTCAACATTTTAATTCTGAAAGTTGCGGAAATTCCAAATGACGGGATTGGCTTACAAGAAATCCAAGAGTTATAAATGGCTCTGACCAGATTTGGCCTTGAGGAAACTTGTGGTAGAGAGCAAGAAGTCATTTATTCGATGTAACGTGTTTTTAAAAATGATGGAGATTTTCTTTCAGAAAGTGGCGGGCTGAAAGTAATAACAGCACAAAAGAGTGTAAGCTGTTCATAGGACATCCTTGGACGTCATGGAAAGTAAGTTAACTTTAAGGAGTTCTGAATTCTGATTTCTGATGTTGTATGGGTTTTTTAAACACAATCATTTTGATTGTGGGTTTTTTTCCCCGCTGTTATATGATGAATACCTTTAAGTCACTGTTTTTAGTGAATTTTGATACATTCTGAGAACAGCAAAAATAAACCATTTAACATGTATAATTAATTCTGTACTGTTTGCATTTATGATGTACATGTAGAACTGTGTAGGAGGCATGGAGAAGGTGAGGCTTCTGTAAGTGTCAAAGGTGTTGCATACAGTGCTGCACTTCTGCGTATTCTTTCATATGCTAGACTACATCTGCACAATGAGATACCTAAGCAAAGGAAACGCAAGTGATGTGATTGAGAAATGAGCAAAATAAATTGCACGTATTTCAATTACATCACCTGTGTTTCCTATCATTACGAATCACATTGTGCAGATCAAGTTTAGGTCTGTCCAGGGAAACATAGGAGGTTTGTACTTTGTTGAAGAGTGCAGTGGACATGACTCACTTCATTGGTAGACTTTCACAGATATTATCTCCTCTGTACACTTCAACAAGTGTAAATCTCATCTTGAACTCTGAGTAGGCCTCACCTCAAACAAACCTCTGGATAGGAGACATGTTATTGGCATCCTGAAGCGACACTTTTCTGAAACAAGAGCAATGCAAAAGATGCACCATGTTTTAAGATAGGCCTCACTTCATCTGCATCAAGATACTGTTAGTTTAAAATGTATATCTTTAGGACTGTGTAGGGGGCCTGGAGAAGCAGAAGCTTCTGTCAGTGTCAAAGTTGTTGAAAAACTATTTGTCCTTCAATCTTTTCCCTTGTCTTTTGTAATTTTTAAATACATGTTTTAATATTTTTCAAATGTTGGTTCTCTCTTTCACAGATTGAAAGTATAAAAACAAAAAGTGAGTAATTTAACGGCAATTATAAGGTAAATATTTTGTACTCTTTTCTTTACATTTCTATCACATTCACCTACTATTAGTTCCACTGCTTCACTTCTTTAACCCTCAGTTTCCTGCCTTTGCTACTTTCCTCATTCCTTTCTCTATTACCTACTTACTCAACTCCTTCCACTCTTTTTCTCAGTCCCTCTCTTCTCATAGTTCCTCAGTCTTGTTCACTCACTCCGTCTCTATTACTCTTAGTGTCTGTGAATTACTTTCCCACCTTTTTTTTTGGACCGCTTCCCGGGAAGTGGCCCGGTTCGCAAACCAGCAGCGTTACGGGAGTCCACCATTTTGTGTTTCGGTCGAATCAAGATACAAGATGGAGGGCAAATAATGTTCAGAATGGGTAGAAGGGGGCACGGTAGATGTATCTTGACCCCCTTGGTTTTCTGAGGGTGGCTGAGGAGGACCATAGTTCTTCACTCTTGTTCACTCTCTCTGTTTCTATTAATGTCACTGTTTCTGACTGATCAAAAAAATTTTTTTTTAAAAAGAACAGTAACTATAAGGGAAGGAAACAGACAGTTATGTTAAAAGAAAGACAGCTATAGGGAGTAAACTAAGGATACTGTTACCCGCAATCCACTGCTGATGATGTTACTTACCATGTCATGAATGATGTAATATGTGACATCATCAGCAGTGGATTGTGGGTAACAGTATCTCTTGTTTACTCCCTAGAGCTGTCTTTCTTTTCACATAACTGTCTGTTTCCTTCCCTTATACTTACTGTTCTTTTTTTTTTTAAATAATTTTTTTGGTTAGCTTCCGGTTCGCGTACCGGGTAGCGCTCCGGGGAGCGAACTAAGAGAAATAGAGGTTGGCAGAGTTCCAAATATTCTACCAATTTTTTTATAACGGGGAGGTAGTTCTGAAAAGAACTTTTTTTTTAATGTTTTTGTTGTTTTATATTTTTTTTAGTATTTTTTGAACATTTTTTTACTTTTTTTGTATTTTCTGAACGTTTTTATATTTTTTTTGGTTTTTTTTGGGGGGGGGAAACAAAAACGATCCATTGTAAAGGGCTCAACAGGAGCAACAAAAAAAAAAGAATTTATTTTTTGGGGCGTTTCGGACAAACATTAACATGATTCTGAATAGCTCTCATAATCAAAATGATGCTACTTTCCCTGTAGCAAATGAAATCGCCGCAGTGCACGCACACTTGCTTCACGTGCCCAAACAACATTTGAATGTTTGGGATCATCTCCCTCGCCTCTGGTCCCGACACCTCTGGAACAACCGATCTTCTTGCCATCGGAAGGGGATTTTGTTGCTCATCACGTAGCTGGGCAGCACTATAATTATTAGGATGCCACCTACTCATATGCCGATGCATAGTGTGATTGCCGTAACTGTACTTTTTTTCAGTTCCCCTTGACAGTCTATCACCGCATATACGGCAAAACACGTAGCGTGCATTTACTTTTTTTTGCCCCTCAGGAAATTTATAGAATTGCCAAATGTAGTTCTCTTTTCGATTATACCTCCTGGGCTCCTCTGGCAAAAACCTTGGCTCTTCCTCCTCTTCCTCCTCTTCCTGTTCTTCCTCTTCTTGTTGTAAAATTACTTCAGCAGGTGGTCCTCTCTTCTTTGGATTTGGTGGAGGTGGTGGGTTAGAACCAGCTGAAGCTACTAATGAAGCCATGTCACAATGTAAATAAAGGGTCTTTCTCTCACCAAGATGAAAGTCAGAGTGAGGAAAGAAGGAGGGGTTTTCATCATTTGGGAAAAGCAAAAGTTCTAAACCAATGAAAAGTGTTCATTTTAGATCACATGACCTAGTATTACATCATTAGGAAACCAAAAGTGAAATGAACCAATGAAAAGTGTTATTACCGAGTCACATGACCTGCTGTGTTTACGTTACGCGGTCGGCGCCGCGCCGCGGATCGCTTCCGGTTCGCGTACCGCTGCGCTTCCGGGTACGCTAACGTAGCATGTCATATGACGTATCACGCGAGAACGCGAAACGTCATGCTGACGCGACGCGTCACGATGTTGTTTTCTAACGCGACAGTTGCGCAAACGGAACGTTTACCGGTTCGCGGACCGGGTCGCGGCTCCAAATTGAGCTAACGGGAAGCTAACCGGTTCGCGTACCGGGAGCGAAACAATAAAAATAATTTAAAAAAAATTGTATTAAAAACATGTAAAAAATATTTTTCGATTTAAAGAAGAATACATTGTAAAGGTTTTGATATTTGCTATTAAAAAACCATTGAAATTCACTGAAAAAACCATAGGTTATAGACCATATATAGTTAGGAATTAGCATTTACAAAACCTTGAAAATTCACTGAAAAAACCATAGGTTATAGACCATATATAGTTAGGGATTAGCATTTACAAAACCTTATTTTACTCACACAAAACCATTGAAATTCCATATATAGTTAGTTGTACTAACTATATATCGCGCACCCGCAATCCACTGCTGATCATGTCACATATTACATCATTCATGACATGGTCAGTGACATCACTGATGACATCACTGATGACATCTCAAATGACATCACTGATGACATCACTGATGACATCTCAATGACATGACTGATGACATCACTGATGACATCTCATTTGACATTACTGATGACATCACTGATGACATCATTCATGTGATAATACGATGAACTTCTTCAGACTCTAAAATAACCTTAGATACACTCAGTGTAAACAGACACTCACAGACTGTCACTCATCCATGGAGTTACTCACACACCTACTCAGTCATGCAAAGAATCAATTACACCTCCATTTCCTCAACTATACAGTTATACATACCTTACTTATTCAAACATATACTAACACATATTTACTCTCTATTAAAATCCCTGATACAAGTTCACAATGATCAATACAGCCACTCACACATTCACGGGCTCTTATGCACAGTTATTTATATATGTCAACTCTCACATGTACTGTGTTTTACATATGTTCTTACTTTGACATGTAGCACTCAGATATCCATTCACTCACCAATGCACTCAGTCAACCGCCCATACACCTGTTTCCACATGCACTTTTGAATCCATATATCTAGTGAATCAACTGCTTACACATCTATGCACAGAGTCATACACCTCCCAGCCACCCACACACACACTCAGTCTCCCATACAAATACTTGGGCAACCAATCAATAACCCATATACTTACTCATATAGCTACTGATCAACACATGCAGCAGTTTACAGAACAACAGACATAATGATGCACAAATTAAGACAGTTTACTCACTAACCCATGCACTCAATGACACACATTTAATCACTCACTCATACAGTCAGTCACACACCTACTAAATCCTTCATCCAGACACTTATACATCCACTCATTCTTCAATATGTAAGACATTTGAGATGTCATCAGTGATGTCATTTGAGATGTCATCAGTGATGTCATCAGTCATGTCATTGAGATGTCATCAGTGATGTCATCAGTGATGTCATTTGAGATGTCATCAGTGATGTCATCAGTGATGTCACTGACCATGTCATGAATGATGTAATATGTGACATGATCAGCAGTGGATTGCGGGTGCGCGATATATAGTTAGTACAACTAACTATATATGGAATTTCAATGGTTTTGTGTGAGTAAAATAAGGTTTTGTAAATGCTAATCCCTAACTATATATGGTCTATAACCTATGGTTTTTTCAGTGAATATATATATATATACATATATATATATATGTATATATATTCACTGGAAAAAACCATAGGTTTCAGGCAGGTTATAGTTAGGAATTATCATTTAAAAAACCTTAGAAGTTCATTGTAAAAACCGTAGGTTTCAGGGGTGTTATAGTTAGCTAGACATTTCACTCGTACAAAACCATTGAAATTCTTCCATTATAGTTAGTTGTACTAACTGTAACTCTCGCGCCCGCAATCCACTGGTGATGATGTCACATATTACATCATTCATGACATGGTCAGTGACATCACTGATGACATCACTGATGACATCTCAAATGACATCACTGATGACATCACTGATAACATCATCCATGTGACATCATCCATGTGACAATCAGATACACCTCATCATACATATGATAGTGAAGTGCAACCGTTTAATTTGTTATGGGGAGCAATCAGTAGACCTAGTTTGCAGAGCAATTGATAACCATCGATGCTACTTTTTTTTGTCCCCCTCAAAGTTCATATAGTCCAGTCTACAACAATGAATGATTTCAGTACAGCCCGCTCAGACCACGCATCATAGCAGGGTGAGCACACGATAAACGCCAGACGTACCACTAACTCAGTACACCGAAAATAATGTTAAGGCAAAATTCAATAGACAAAACACATTTTTACCAGTGCGATCTGTCTGGACCACGCATCATCGCAGGCTGCACACAAACTGCCCCTACCTCAGTGCACCACAACTCATAAATCCTTTACGATAGAATGTTCTGTGTATTATTTCACATACAATGCTCCTACATTAATACAACAGAAGTCATAAACCGTTTATGATTAAATATCTGTGTATGATATCATGATTACTATTCTACTTGTTACCAACACAACGTAATAACATCGAGTTGAGCACCCGTGCCTGTACCCACTACAACTATCTATCTGTGTCTGTGTATTTTTTATGTTTCTAAAATGCTGCCCCAGGGTCCTACCATATTTTATTGTACTATAAATAGCGTGTGCAACCATCCTACCTGTGACAGTCAGTGTGGGCTATTCCTCCTTTTTTTTTTAAAGCATATTTATATCGCGGAAAATCAACCCAAAAGTATATCAGCAATTTACATAAGCACCGTATTTACAGTACATTTTCAGGCATGCGTAGATTACGTCATTTCTCTACAATAACAGGATGTGGATGCAACTCTGAGACTTGAACACTGATTTCCAGCATCAAGTCCTTCACTCTACCTGAATGACCACATATGTATGTATATTATCTGCCATTCATGTGCCAAAAACTGCAACTTAAACCTTTCACAGCCCTGTATTACTACAGCTACAACACTCCACTGAATGTACAGTAAACATTCATAATCTCAGAAATACGTCAGGTTCACCATCTTTTATGTGTGCAACTATGAAATGAAATGAAATAATTTATTTGATTAAGTTCTCTTATGAGAACAACAAATTTTGACAGTAAAAATTACAATTAAACAGATAAAATTAGCGATCTAATATAATTTTTAAAATGTTTTTAAAAAGTTGTACATATTAATACACACAAATTCGTTAGGTGGAGCTTTGCAGAGGGAGATCAGATTCTGGACAGAGTTTATATTACATTTTGTTTTGATCGATGGGATGTATCTTGTCCTGGCTGCCACAACAGTCTTTTTTGGACAGACAAAAAGCATGTGTTCCAGATCTTGCAGCCCGCCTTTACATAAGTCACAGAGATTGGACCCCCTTTCTTTTAGCGACCATTTGAAAGTGTGTGATTTCAGAGGTAGTATCCCGAGCCGTAGTAAAATGATGCTTCGCCTAACTCCGTGGTTTAGATTGAAGAGGATATATTGTTGCAATTTTTTAAGACTATTGTGTCCGCGTAATGTTTATACGTTGAGAGATCAGAACAATGTTGGATATCAAGGTTCATGCTTAGCCTTGGGGTTAAGTGCTTTAGACAGAGTTTCAATTGGGCTGGTGACCAAGATTTTAACATATCCAAAGTAACAGTTGTTAGTTTAAAAGCAGTAGATGGTTTTTACAGAACACATACTTCGAAGAATCTTGCTCAAGTGTCTCAATATTTATCAGTTCTCTTAAGGTTCCTGGGTCGGCATTAATCAAGTTATATGCCCATCTAATTATGTTTGTTATCCCTCTGGCGAAGGAGCTGACTAGCGATAATTCCAGTCTAAGAGCTTGGACCGGCACTGCTTGTGGCATCCTAATTAGTTTCCGAAGGATTTTCCCTCCTTTGATGTCGATTTGTTTCCATTCTTTTGTTGGAATATGTTCTATTGCATATGATAAAACGGCAGGGATTTTAGATCTATATACCTGTAACAGGGAAAAGAAGTGTCTTTGGCCGATGGAGGAATAAAATCTTTGGAGGGCCCCTAAGTGGACATTAGCTTTACGACCCATTTTTTGCAAGTGAGGCTGATTGTGCAGGGACTGGGTGAAAATTCTCCCGAGATATATATATTCTTTAACAATTTCCAATGGTTTTCCCCCTAGTGTCCAATTATATTTGACATGGCTCTTCTTTCCTGTAAATGGGACAATTTTTGTTGTGGTAACATTTGGAATTAGATAGTTTTCTGCGGTGTATTTGGTGATTGTCTGCAGATTCTTTTGTAGACCAAATGGAGTCAGATCTAGGATTACTACTTCATCCGCGTACATCAAACAGTGGATTTTAAATGATGCAATCTTAGGTGGAAAATTATTGACTTGCTTTAGGGTTTCCGGTAGGTTGCTCAAGTATAGAGAAAACAATAAAGGAGCTAAAAGGCACCCTTGACGCAGGCCGTTTAGAGTTGATATTGGGCAGGTAAGACCCTTCTCCCGCCCCATTTGAACCTGGCACCATGTTCCAGAGTACAGTGATGTTATTAAATGGAGGAGATTTTGTGGGATTCCCATTTTCTGCAGTTTGATCCAAAGCTTGTCTCGGTCGACCCTGTCAAAGGCGGTCGACAAAGACTGCGTACACTACCTGCGACTTTTTGGTCACATATTTTTCTAATATAGTTTGAAGCACTGCAATATTGTCTGTGACCGAGTGTTTGGATCTGAATCCGGCTTGATTGAGTGGAATGGAGCCAGTTGAAAATGCCCACTCTTTAAGATGTTATAGGAGTGATGCCGCAAAAATCTTCCCAGTTGCGTCTAGTAGAGCGATCTGCCGGTAGTTACCGGGCAGCAGCCTGGACCCTTTCTTGTGGATGGGAATTACAATACTACCCTTCCAGGACTTTGGAATTTCCCCTGTTCGGAATATGTGGCTGAAGAGACGTGCTTAAAACTTGCTCCACTCCTTTGGATTGTTTGTTAAGACTGTGATAGGAATTTGATCTGGACCAATTGCGGCCGATGGTCTTGCCTTTTCTTATATAATATTCTATTTGAAGTGGTGATGGAGCCTCGTTATATGTGCTTTTATCCTGTCCTCCGTTAGTTGGCGTTAATGAGTCGCAATTCGAATTTTGATTTATTTTATATAGATCTGTGATGTATGATTCCCAACTATGAACGAATATAGAGTCAGTGATACCCCATACCTTCCATGTTGGCCAAGTTGTGTAACTTTACAGATATAATGACAGATTTGCGCTTAAGACCCGGGTGACGTCAGCACTACAAAACGAACACCCGAATCACATGATTTTTCATATAGCTCACAACGGGAGCATGCCCATTGCTCCGGAATAATGGTTCAGAGCCTCGTGCAGCACTGGCATACGTCAGGCCAGCCCACTCCACTTACGCTACCAGGAACAAACAAAAACGCAACATTGCCTAGATTTCCATTGTAGTGATTTCTTTGTTCCATGTCTAGTTGTCAAAACGGCACACACACACTCCCTCATGGCTGGTATACACCCACACCTTACCCATCCAGCACATTGGTCACTACACATGTGACCCTACCAATAAAAAAGACGGGGCGCACATGCTCTACGCTATTCTAGAGTTGCACCCATCACAAGCGTTGTGATGGCCTGTCCTGGTGGTTCGGACGCCTCATGTAGGCCCGAATCACCAAACAGTGGGCCCACCACTACGTGCGTGGCCTCTTTGGTCACTGAGTTACTGGTACCGGAAGGACTGACCGGGTGAAGAACCAGCGATGATGATGATAGGAGCACGAGTATGTCGTTAGCCATACCGAAATCAAGATTCGTCACCATTCGTGAGACTTCTTAGTGGTAGATCAGGACTACATGATGTAGAAGGTGTCCTGTCCACGAAAAGGTGAGCAGTAAGGCCTGGGTGCGCATTGGAGGGAATCAATGGGGTACAGCAGACTGGATACAAAAAAGCAACGCAACGATTAAGATGAAGGCAGTCCTATATAGTGTATCAAATTCCATGTATATATTTTTTTTCCACTAGCAGGAACGTTTTTAAATGCGGTCAAACGTCCAGAATATAAACTATACAAATAGTTATTTCAAATGTGAGAGGGAACGTGTGTGAAAGGCCGATGTGATTCAACTCCACATTAAGATAGTAACAATTACCAATCATAACATCTTTCTTTCACTATCTTTTAGATGTATAGCTTCAGGGTGCATTATGTCCCGGCACGTGGTGAAAAACACACCAGTGACAGAAAGGTGAGCTGCAAATGTTCTTTGCAGTCACTCCCTCACTTGCTCTCTCCTTTGATAAAAAAATTACACACAATGTTAACTTCCTTTTTATCTTACAGGTTGTGTTTCACAAATTGGCATCCCCCAACACCTCTAAAACTCAACGTACGAGGATTCTGCGATGATGCGTGGCCATTGTGACAAATTCTGAGAAAGCTGCTTCGACACATAGTGCACCCTCTTTGAATCAGGCCAATGGCACAAGGTGAGCAAAAAAGCTTGCTTCCGAAAAGACGACAAGTCATCAGTAAAAGGAGAAAGTGGGTAGTGTGCAGCAACTTCACTGCGTTGTAATGTACAATTACCTCCGGCCAGTGAGAATAGATAAGTTGCAACAGTTTGAAGGACAGATGTACGACCCCTTGCGCCACTTTTGTGTCACTTTTACCATGGGAAAAGTGGTGCAAGGAGCTTCTAAATCTGCCTCTGACTTCTCAAGAAAAACACTCACCTCTGTACTCTGCAAGTCAATGGGGTGCAACAGTGTAGATACCAAATATTGAGAACTCACCGCTATGCAGTGGGAATGCATGTGATATAGTACTTTAGAAAAAAACACCGCACAGACACCTCCTTAAGGTGGAACTTGTTGTAATATAGTATCCTGAGTGTACAAAAAAATAAACCAAAAATATACATGTGCATTTTGTATGTACTATGCTATTCTAACTCTATATATTATCTTTCAGATCACTAAACTGGAGGGTGCACTATATACCAGCACCTGCTTGGACACACAACGGAGGCAAAAGGTTAGCTACGAGTATTTTCTCCAGTATTAACTGCTCCATCTATAACTTTCTCTCTCCCACGTTTTAATGTAATTTTTTCACTCTTTCTCACTCTCTCTCATATCGTTTCTCTTCCTCGTTTAAAGTTATGGACGCTGCTGTCCACTCTACCGTGAACAACCAAAGCTCAGTTCAAGTTGTGAACTCTGTTGGTCACAGTGTTTACACAAGGTAAGCAGAGCGGCCTAGATATATAATGCCTCCGATTAAATGCATTAGAAATAAAATACCTTATTTACAAGCCCCTTGCGACACTTTTGCGTCACTTTTAACATGGGAAAAGTAACACAAAAGTGGCACAAGAGGCTTGTAAATAAGCCCTAAAGAATATTGTCCTGCATAATGACTTAATCTCTCACCTAATTCTGTCTCATCTCTGAATCATTTTAAAGACCTGGTGGTCCATACTTTAAATCTGACGCAGTAGGCACTTCCGTACAGACACCTCTTGAGCGCAGGCCTATAAGAGAGGTGGAATGTATCAGGAACACTACAGACATTCAAATTAAAAATGATTGCCAAGTATTACCTTAACTTGTAATGTTTGACCTCAAATTAGTCACACTGATCTAATTTTGAACACTTATTTTCATTTGTGTTTTGCAGATTACCTACCCTACTTCTATTGGAGTCCATATCATATTTTGTTTAATTGTTTTTTTAAAGTTATGTTTCTAGTTATTTATTACATTGTTATCTTTAAGTTACGTTTCCAGTTATTTATTGTTGCTTCAATAAAAGTTAATTTAAAAAAGTATATACGTCTTTTTTTTGGGTGGGTAGCGGTCCCCAATAGAAAAGATATTTATAATTTGAAGTATAATTCTGAGTCTATAGCTACGACTAACGGTTCCTATGGAAAAGTTTTAAAACTCCAGCACAGTAACTTTTTCCATTAGCAACATAGTGTGGTGAACTTCTAACCTCTGTGCTCACATAAGTGTTCCATGAACTGTTACTATGGTAACAGGCAGAAAGCCGTTTGGGGGTAGGGTTGAAAGGTACTGGCTGCACAAAAACCGTTATATTAACCCTGGATCCTCTACAAAACAAAAAGGAAAGCAAAGTAAAACAGAAACACTCTGTACCAGATTTACAACCCCCTGCACCACATTCGCGTCCAAGGCCCCCCCTGCAAAATTAGAAGTGTGTGGGCCTCAACGATGCCCCTCAAGCACCAGGAACCACCAACCCCGGGAATTTGTGTATTGTGGAGGCAGGCTGCGTGGCCCTCCGCCTGGTGCCCTCGAGGGCCATGGGGACTGCCACGCCCGAGGGCCGGCTCCTGCAGTGTCCCGGGATGCCTACCCCTGGGACACTGCTGTCTGCTTTGACAGGGCGGGACTCGCACGGCTCCCGCCCTCCCACAGCAAACTTAGTTTGCGTTTTGAAAGAAAGAGCAGGGAAATCTGTTCTCACTTTCAAAATGTAAAGCAGATTGCTTTTCCAAGTGCAAGTTAGCATCTCCCCTTGCGGAAAAGCAATGCCGGCTCCCGAAGAACGCAGGAAGCCGGCAGGACCATGGGGGCATTGTGGCTCCCCTCACGGCCCCAACATTTTTTATAAGACCCGGAGGATATGATCCCCGGGAATATTAGAAAGTACTGGTAGGGGCTATTTTTTCATGGAAAAAGTAAAAGTTGCGCACCCACCGCAGCGCTCAGTGCGGCCCCCTGTTTTTTTTTTGTTGTTGCATATTTATATAGAGCGATCTCGACCCGAAGGTATTGGAGCGCTTTACATGAGAACCATATTTACATCAAACATTCAGGCACGGGGAGATTAAGTGATTTGCTCAGAATTACAGTATGTGGACGCGACCTCCGGGCTCGAACCCTGGTTTTCAGCACCAGAGTCTGCAGTTTAGCCGACGGGCCACATCCTCTCTGCATCTGTGCACGCGCTGGATCTGTGCACGCGCTGGATGCATAATCTGTAGGCTGCGTTACTCCAGCGCCTTTGGTGCACAAGCTCTACGCGTTTGGGAGCCAGCATTACTTTTCCACAGCAGGAGCTACTAACATGCAGCTCCCCATGTGGAAAAGCAACCTGATTTAGATTTTGAAAGAGAAAACATATTTCTTTGCTATGAGAGGGCGGGATGGGCACCCCGGGACACTGCAAAAGCCGGCCCTCCCACAATACATAAAGCCCCAGGGAGTGGTGGTCCCCGGGGCTTTAGAGACCTTACAGCCCCCCCCTCCCCTGCCATGATTTTTTTTGTAGCCCAGAGGAATAACGGGCCCTCAAGTGCTCCAGGAGTGGAGCCACGTAGTCCCCCTCCCACAATACATAAACCCCCAAGGAGTGATGATCCTCGTGGCTTTGAGGACCTTTGACCCCTCCCCCTACCATTTTTTTCTTTTTAGCCCCGGGGGTGACGATCCCCGAGGCTGGGGGGCCCCTCTGTGCCCCACACAAAATTTAATAATTTTGCCCCCGATATTTTACCCCAGAGGCGAATTATTAAAAAAAACTGTTTTATTTTATTTATTTTACGGCACAGTCCACGCACCTACCAGTTTTTTTTTTAAGTGACCCCTGGGGGTCCTTCTGGGACCCCCTAAGCAGGTCTAGAGGATAACATTATTTCTACCCTGCCCCCTGTCTCCATTTTGAACACATATTCCACTAACTTCCTCAGCCTTGCCTCTATCGAGGCACAAAATGGCTGCCAACAGTTCCTGGTTTCGAATGTTTACAACCGCTCGACAGGCAATTAGCATTGAGCGCGTGATCGGGATGGTGCGCTTATGGTACGATGCCAATCTTCGCACAATCCGCGGATCCACCGCGCCCATAGAAATGTAAATGACTTTAACCATAATTTTCTCATGAACTACTGAAAAGATTGACACCATATAAGCAAAAGGCACAAGTCAGAACTGAGGACTACCTCTCTGCCAAATTTGGTGTAATTTTGTTCAGCCATTTGGGCTGCAGCCGTGGCTTAAGGTCCTATGGTAAATTGCATGGGGAAAACACGTAATAGATGAGGAGTCCATTACATTTCTTGATGTGAAAGTCAGTATCCAACAAAACAGCATCACTACCAATGCGCACATCAAAAAGACTGACAAAAATTCATCATTACTATTCCAAAAGCTTCCACCCTGAATCACTCAAAAAGCATCTACCCACTTCGCAATACATCAGAATGAAACGCATCACCTCCAATGAGATAGATTTGACAACTACTCTACAAGAACAAACAAACAAATATCGCTCAAGAGGCTATCCGAAAGAGATTTTGGAAACAGCTTTGAAAAATGTGGCTATTCAATCTCGTGATAACTTGTTAAAAGAAAAGACTAAAATACAAGAAACCAAAACAGTATGTGTACTGAAATATTCTACAGACTCACCCAAGATCAAAAAAATTATCAATAAACATTGGAGATTAATCCAATTAGAACCTGATTTGAAAGACTTGTATAATGACAAGATTACATTCGCCTTTCAACGGTCAAAAAACCTTAAGGAACTATTGAACACTCCTAAGAGAATTATCACAACCAATCGAGGCATGCAAAAATGCCAAAACTGTATACATTGTGGGAATGTTATGACAGGAAATCGATTTACCCATCCTACCAAAGGACACCAAATTGAACTCAACCACAACAGCACCTGTGACACCACCAATTGTGTTTATGTCATTAAATGCCCGTGTGGCAAGGTATATGTGGGACAAACAGAAAGGAAGGTTAAAACACGTATAACAGAACATAAAAGTAACATAAGACTAATGAACACTAAGTCGACCATAGCAAATCACTGGATGGAAGCTAAACACCAAATTGCTCAACTACGTTTCATGGTATTAGAGAAAGTCACACAACGCCAAGACCAGGATCCAGTTAAACAGAGACTAAAATCTGAATATTTTTGGATAAAAAAATTGAATTCTGCCCACCCAATAGGGCTTAATGATCGTATTGAACATTCATGTTTTTTATAGAATATAAACCATCTCAGCATTGACTTAAAACTTATTCCAGGCTTGACCAAACCGTGGTAATAATGTCATGTTTTCATTCTGTACATAATGCACTTTTGAAAATGCAATAGTTTTCATGCGATAGATTACATTCGACATCGTTTTGTTTTCGTAAATATTGCCGAGTTTGTTTTGAATAACAGAACCCTTCACTTCCGTGAAGCCTTAGTACACCCCATCACATGACTAGTGTCACTCGCACTCCGGCCCAGCTGATTGGTTCTCTTGCCGATCACATGACCGGACATTTGATTCTTGTAGTCTCCCAACATTTGGCGCGTAAACTAACCTCCATACGAGAAGTTTGGGTATCCGCAGACTGAGACCCCTTGGTCCCTCGTAAGTACAATTGCTAGCGTTAAAGATAATTACTGCGCGTAAAGCACCCATAGAAACCGGAGTAACATTCTAGTTACGAATAAGCGCCACCACCGTCATTATTTAGGTTACGTAATATTGGGCTTCATCTATAATGTCCTCCAAACCATTCATTTATATGTTAATCTCCACCATGTTGCTATTACATTATCCTTGTTAAGCTTTAGCACTGTATTATAGATTAGAGGGACAGTGAATTAATCGGTCCTGTTTCATTTTTTTGTAGACCCCTGACGAAGGGTCCGTTTCAGTGGACCCGAAATGCATTGGGTGGACGCTATTTGTTGACCATTGGAAATTAAATGTGATACTCAAAAAGATTATGTTGATAATAATCATGGAATTGAACAATTATTGAAGTATTGATTCTCCTACACGGTGAAAAATAATTTTGAGAAAATAAATGGAAATTCGTGAAGAAACTCATCTGTTTCATTGATTACTGTGCGCAATTGTGAGTGGGAAGGAGCCACTCCCCACAACACATAAACTGAAAACACGTTATGGGACACCCTTTTTTCTCTGCCCCCACTTTACCAATCACCCCCAAACTTTTAGGGAAGGAGCGGAACTGAGATGGCCAAAAGTTTGGAAAGTTTCGAGAAGATTCATCAATCGGCACCAAAATTATTGGCAATAAAATGTTGCGGATTTCCTATGGATAATAGGTCCTAACTATATTTCAATAAATCGTTAGTATACATTTTTATAGAGATATTGATAAACGGTTTTATAGAGTTATTTATATAGTAAGTTATCTACTGTGAGGGCTAGAAATAATGATATAGTTATCATATTTTAACTTGGTCATGGTTATTGAAATCCTGCTTTTGCTTTCCGCTTTTGTGACGTAACTGCAGGGATCGCAAGGAACAATGTCATAGCAATCTTCGGAGTCACCGCGAAAACGGAAAATAGGTTTTAGAGATGGTTGTTCTAAAAATACACTAGAAAATCATGAGTTTGAACTGTACAGTAATAAACCTCTAGTGTGTGAATGTATGTGTTTTCACTTTATGTAAAAGGCGCGATCGTCGCAGGTAATGATGTCATCGCAACGTCCCAAATAACCGCAAACATTAAAAATAGGTCTGAAAGATGGTTTTAAAAGAAACTTAGTACAAAAATATGGGTTTAAACATGCTTTGAAAGAAGTATGTATATAGCAATATGTGTAGTTCAATGTTCAGAATGGTTTTTTTACATATTATTTTTGGATGTGTTGGTGGCCATTGAATGTCTGCTTTTGTTTTCTGTTTTCACGACGTGTTTGCAGAGATCACAACGACATGCGGAGGTCCACAAATACTAAAGGAAACAAAACTCTTTAGAAAAAAAGTCACAATGTTTAGCTGTGCACCTTTGACTTTATTTTTCGTTACCTGAGGCGGAAAGCCGGGTAACATCCTGCTCTTCTACTGTCTTTGGTACGATCTTCACTTGTACCCTTCTGCCTTTGGAAATCGCGTCGCGCAACACTTTCTCTCATTGTCCCCTACTTTCACGGCTGAATTGGAGCCGAAGGGGATTCTGGGACCTGTAGGTTTATCACCTGGCTAGCGGCCATATTGGGGGGAGGCACGCCCGGCTGGTCGGCTGACTAGTGGTGCGGTCTCTCTCGCCTGCAAAGCCAGAAATTTGAGCTTAGGCGCTGCCCTGATCAGATCTTTGACCCCTCTCGCTACGCATGAGGTGGTAGCTGAGCGCGGCCTAGTGGTGCCTTTTCTGATGACTGTTTACCAAGGACTAGTTCCATTTTTAACATTTTGTGTGTTTGTCGCTGATTACTAGCGTTTTAACTTTTATCCTGCATTCATTGTGTTTAGCTGTGCACCTTTGACTTTATTTTTCATTACCTGAGGCGGAAAGCCGGGTAACATCCTGCTCTTCTACTGTCTTTGGTACGATCTTCACCTGTACCCTTCTGCCTTTGGAAATCGCGCCGCGCAACACTTTCTCTCATTGTACCCTACCTTCACGGCTGATTTGGAGCTGAAGGGGATTCTGGGACCTGTAGGTTTATCACCTTGCTAGCGGCCATATTGGGGGGAGGCACGCCCGGCTGGTCGGCTGACTAGTGGTGCGATCTCTCTCGCCTGCAGCGCCATAAATTTAGAGGCCCTCGACTTCGCGCAGCGAACGCGTTCAGCGGTCGCGCCTCATTCGTGCCAAAGGAGCACCTAAGGAAAGCCCGTCTGCGCCTGTCAGCGTCCCGGAGGTGGACGGGTGCGGGCAGGGCTGGTGATCTGCTCCTTCTCAAAGTCGTCATGCTGAAATATACTGCGAATGAGCTCATCACTCTTAGGGGTAAGGCTGGGAATTGTTCTACGGTTTTCCCCAGTCGACCCAGAGGCAAGAGGCGGTGCCCTGGTTGCAACTGGTTACCGAGTAATGCCCCTGTTACCACCCCCATTAACCTGCCCAAAATGAGCACCTGTTTACTCCTGAACACCCGGTCTTTGAGTAAACATGCTTTAGATCTTTACTGTCTACTTTCCGAGACTAAGCCGGTCTGCCTTTTTTTAACGGAGACATGGCTGAATGACTGCTCGGGCCCGGACATAGCCTCCGCACTTCCACCCAATTACACTATTCTCCGGAAAGACCGGGTCAACGGAAGGGGGGGTGGCGTTGCGATGGTAGTGGACAAACGTCTCACCTGTTCAATCATTCAAACCGACGATATTCATGGGTGTAAGGCCTTGGGGTTTTCCCTTTCCTTATCACCTCATCAATCCTGTTCAGGGTTACTGATTTACAGACCGCCTGGCCCCACTGGTTCATTTCACGAAGAGCTCCACGCAGTGGTCTCAGCGCTTTGTTTAAAAACTGATCACTGCCTTCTTTTGGGGGACTTCAACATTCACATGGACACTAGAGATAATGCTGACACTGTTAAGCTATTTGACACCGCATCTCCACTGGGTCTCATTCCTTATCTTTCTGTTCCCACTCACAACAAAGGTCACACGCTCGACCAAATCTTTTCTACCATTCCAATTGGTATCTCCTCCCCAGCCCCTGTCCTGTGGTCACACCATTACCTAGTGAATTTTCAGGTCTTTCACTCGGATTAGCTACCTTTCAGTATGCACAGCCGCCTCTCCCAAACCTTGCGAGCTTATCATCGCGTATCCCCTGACATGCTTGCACAAGCACTATTATCTCATCCCTGCAAGCTGTCAGGCAATCTTGAGGGCGATCTCGACCTCCTGCAGACTTGGTTTGTGGAGAGACTGGATGAATTAGCTCCGGCGGTGACCACCCGTAAGCCCACCTGCCGCGCATCTGCCCAATGGTTCATGGCCTCGCCGGTTCTGGGAAGCGGCGGCAGTGTAAGAGAGCCGAAAGGGTCTGGTACCGCCACTATGATCCCAGAGCCAAGATGGCCTATAAAGAATCTATCAAATTATACCACTGTGACATTATCTTGGAAAAGAAAGCCTACCTAGCTAGAAGAATTGAAGCAGCTACAAATACCAGCAAATAAATATTTTTAATTGTTAAAGAATTCACGTCCCACACTACGAGCACGCCTGCTTACTCTTCTTCCGAAGTCTGGGTCACCCAACTAGCTGATTTCTTTGCAAATAAAATCAAGTCCATTCAGGACTCTTTTTTACTTTCTGATGAAGCGGTAGCTCCGGGTACTACGGTTCTCCCTTCTTTACCCCTTGCTACCGACGGCCCTACCCTCTTTAACTTCCCCTCTCTCTCTCTGTCAGCATCATTGGATCTTCTGACTAAATTAAAATCAGGTTCCCCTCTGGACCCTTGTCCAGCCAAATTTCTCGCAAAATCAGCTCAAGCTATTAACGCTCTAATTAATCCTGTGCTTAACCTTTCACTCAGCACGGGAGTGGTCCCTTTGGCTTGGAAGCAGGCTCTTATTTTGCCGCTTCTCAAAAAGCCTAATCTGGATCCGTTGGTACATGCCAATTATAGGCCCATCTCGCTCCTTCCAGCATTTGCCAAGGTCGTGGAGAAACATGTCCACTGCTCCCTCTCCAGCTTCCTTGAGACCAATAACATCCTGCATAACACCCAGTCCTGCTTCCGCACCAACAGGAGCACGGAGACTGCTCTATTAGAAGTTACGGAGGCAATCAAGGAGGTTCTAGATTCGGGGGGAAAGGCGATGCTGGTAATGCTGGATCTCTCGGCGGCCTTTGACACCGTCCCCCACTGCGGTCTCCTTTCAAGACTCAGTGAGATTGGTCTGCGGGGGACGGTGTTCAGCTGGTTCGAGTCCTTTCTAGCGGACCTCAGTCAAACGGTCTGGGCCCCTCCGTACTCTGCCGTAGTGCCGCCATTGGAGGTAGGAGTTCCTCAGGGCTCAATTTTGAGCCCTACTCTCTTTAACATCTTTATGGCCCCCTTGGCGACACTGGCGAAGTCATACGGTGCCCAGATCGTTTCATATGCGGATGACACCCAGCTCCTCTTCTCTTGTATGAAGGGCACTAATTTTGATGGAGAGAGTATTAAAGGTTGCCTTGAGGCCGTGTTCAAATGGTTCCAGCTAAACAGCCTCAAGTGCAACTCGGACAAATCAGAGGTGCTCTTTTTTGGCTGCCTTTCGGACCCTAGGTGGAAGGCTTGGTGGCCTGCCACTATGTCTCCTCCCTCCGCCGCTTCTGCCACAGCCAAGAATCTAGGAATAATGATTGAAAACTGCCTCACTTTGAAGCCCCTGATTCTTGGCCTAGTTTGTAAATGTTTTGGCATTCTTAAGATGCTCAGGAAATTTCTTCCGTTGCTCTCCCCTGGCCATAGAAAAATCACCGTGCAGGCACTCATAGGTTCTCGCCTGGACTATGCTAACGCGTTATATCTCGGACTTCCGGAGTATTTCCTATCACGTCTTCAAATAGTCAAAAATTCGGCCGTGCGCGCCATTTTTGGCCTTCACCGGAGAGCCAGTGCTAAAGATCTTCTGAAAACTCTCCACTGGCTTCCTATTCGGAAACGTATCGTTTTCAAGACGCTCACGCTGGCCTTTAAAGCTCTTCACGGAACTGGCGCGAAGTATATCAGTAAGCGGCTGGTCTTCTACCAGCCATCTAGATCACTTAGGTCAGCTTCGATGGCCTTGGCAGCCGTTCCTGGTATTCGGCGAGTCCGTATCGGAGGCCGTTCTTTTAGACGCCTAGCGCCTCAACTGTGGAATTCCTTGCTGGTCACTCTGAGAAAGACTGTCACCCTGCTGGCTTTTAGGAAAGACCTGAAGTCCTGTCTTTTCGTTCAGTAGAACCGGCCATCCTCTGCCTGCCCTGCTCCTCATCGGGTTTGAAGCGCCGGGACACTCCTCGAAGTAGCTGAGCGCTATACAAAACATACAATAACATAACATGACAATATTTCTGGTACTAAGGTGGCTCTGACAAGAGCTGTTGCGTCGGTTGTGTGTATATGGCTGCCACACATTCAATTATCCATACAACCGTCATACTCTCATTCCAACATTTATGCACACTTTATCTTTTTTAAGTGCAAAAGGCTGTTCCAACAGGAACCTTTTTAAATGTTGTTTTAAGGATTTTGTAAAGTTGAAAAAACACATATTTTTAATAATAACAAAAGTGCCAAATGGGACAGCAGGAACTGAAAAAATGTGCACTGAAAAATGTGCAAAACATATAAAAGAGAAAACAAATTAGCATGTATGTTGTCTTGCAGCATTGTGAAAAGATGTAAGAGAATGCTCACCAGCACTATGACAACACTACAGTCCATGCTGTACAGGGCCATTCATGACATCTCTGGAGCCGTACATGTTGCAGTACTCTGCACCCCAGAAGGGAGTTTTTTACCAGGAACTGTTGCTGCTACCACTGAAGTAGATGGTCCTCCAGCTTCTATTAGCTTGATTACCAGTTGTAGATGTTTTTATAATGAGTTTTTAGATGGTATAACATGAACGTTGTCCCACATGAATACTTCTTGTTGGTACCTCTAGAGAGGATCTTCTTGCAAATTGTGCATTGCACAAATTTTGGCAGCTGTTTTTTATTCACCTAATGAGATTGTAACAAAATCCCAAGCCACACTGGCTCTCTTTTTGTGGCGGTTCCTGTTCTTCCAGATCTTCACTGTCCACCTCCTCCACATCCTGATCCAGCTATTGTTCCTACTGAACCCCAATTTCCTTGCTGTGTTGACATTTCTGATAGAAAAAACAGCAAACATTTCCTGAGCAAAATGAATCCACCTGTTCAGAACGAAGTTATATGAAAGAAGATTCAAGAAGAGGAGTGAGTGTGAACTTCCTATTGATTTTGCTAAAAGTATAATATCCAATCATATTCCTTGCTTTCCCGGTCATGTGATATTCGCAGGGGTCGAAATAGTTGCGGTTACAGCGGTGAAGTGTAAATGGTAAATATAAGTTTAAAGTAGTTTTGTATAAAAATGGAAAGAAAAACAGAACTTTCAATATTTTAATAGTGAATTGATATACTAAACTTGTTCAAAGTACCTCTACATATATGTTTCAGAGTTGTTGAAAAATGCTCGCTATCCGCGACTAGAGACGTCATCGTGACTTCCTCTGTCTTCACAGAAATGGGAAAAAGTGTTTGGAGATGATTAATCTGGAACCTTACTTGAAAAATATGAGTTTGAAAAGTACACTAATAAAGCTCTACTGTTAAATATACTGTAGAATATGTCTATATAAACCTCTACATATGTTTTACACTTTGTATAAACCACAAGGTCTTTGCGACTACCGTCATCGCGATGACTTCGGTAGTTGCAAATATAATTATTTTTTTAAAAGGTGGCTTTCTTCTTCATCGCTTAAAAAAAATTACTACAATTTATTGTTAAATATTTAGGGTTAAATTTTATTTAAAAAATTTATTTAACTGTATTTATCAGTTGGTGATGTACATTTACTAATGATAAAATCTCCAATGTAAATGCAACAATGATGTGTCAAATTACAAAATTGGTAAAAATAAAACAAGTTATTAATGTATTTTGTGATAAAGACATATGAAATCAAAAAAAAAGTGGTGTATAAATATAATACATAATATCCAATTATAGAAAAAATGTATGAAAATCTCACCGGTTCAGTTACAAAAAAATGGACATTACAATTAAGAAATAGAATTTTAAAAAGCATTAGAAATTGAAAAAAACCAAAGGGTACAGGAACATTATGGTAAACAAATAACCTTCAAAATACCTTAGAAATTCACTGAAAAAACCAAAGGTTACAGGGACATTATAGTTAGGAAATAGAATTTTAAAAAGCCTTAGAAATTCACTGAAAATAACGAAGATTACAGGGACTTTATAGTTAGGCTTACATTTCACTCATACAAAACCAGAGAATTTCAGTAGTTATAGTTAGCTGAGCTACCTATAACTCACGCCTCTGCAATGCACTGCTTATGCCCTTACATATTACATCACTCATGACATGGTCAGTGGTGGGAGGGCACAAGTTTACAGAAATACCTTGACATGAATCGTATCCCCAGAGGTTTACGCATATATACAGCACCATCCTGCGAAAATCCGGACCCCCTGGTGTCATAGGAATGGGCAGAATATACAACTGAATCCCCAAAGGGAATGGTGAAAATGTTAATTAAATATGTGTTAAGTGACCAAACTAATCTATTAGAAGAAATCAAGAAACTGGAAGATTCCCTAGCACAAAATAAAGACACTAGCCTCAGTGAATAATTGAGACAACGAATGAAGAAACACTTGGTGGAAAAAATACATTTTTGAGAGTGGAACGCGATTATGAGTCTGGGTGCATTATTCCCTTGCCAAGAAAATCAACGCTTCAAGAAGACACAAACCATGCTGCCATCTTACCGTGAGAAACATCTGAGTCAGAAGTGGAGACATCTGAAGGGGAACAATCAATGCGAGCAGAGTAAACAGAGGATTTATCCCATGCACTGACTTATTTTCGCAAATAACAGCTAGTAAGGGAAACCCGCCAATGACCACCTCAACGTACTGAAAAGAAGGCAAACAAGAAGTGGGGAAAAAAAGAAGGGGAAGATTTCCCAACCCAGCGGATCACAAGAAGCAAACAAGGGGAGAAATGGAAGTAGAGTGGACAATACAAATGGTGGGGAATCTATCGAGCAGGAATTTAACACCTGATGAAATGAAAGTGTTAAAATTAGGCTTGACTTTTTGTCCCACTGTGCAATTCTACAGTTTTGGATTGACCTTCATAGATAAAAAAGGAAATTGAAATTCATGAAATTACCCCTCTGGCACCCAAAGGAGACTGCAACACACCCCACTAATGAAATGGGTGCAATAGATTGTCTAACAGGAAAAGGTCTGGGGACTCTTTTGGCTTTGCAGGAATCAGGAGAACACTTCAACGTTGTGCTAGAGTGGGAGGATATTTCAAATCTAGTACAACGTTTAGAGCATACAGGGATTGCACAAAGAAGTGGGATTAGTAATTTGAGAATGAAATCAAGATTTATTCCTAACTCCCCACATGATGCAAAAGACACGTTCCAGGCAATGGTTATTGAGGAACTTTAAAAGCTTCAATTAGAAGGTCCTTTCATGAACAAAAACAATATTTCTGAAAATCAGTGGAAAGCAATTATGAATCTCAAGAAAGATGACAACCTGATAATCAAACTTTCGGACAAGGGAGGAAATGTGGTGCTACTCAATAAAGAACAGTACTACAATGAGGGACGAAAAAAAACTATTAATGAAAGAGTGCTATATACCCATTACCAGGGTCGACTATGACAGGAGTGTTCACCTTTTCTTTGAACTCCTGGAATGCTGGCGGACCAAAGGAGTGCTGGAACATAGGGATTATGAATTGATGTTCTGTGAATATCCTGAACTACCGCCTTTCTACCATCTACCGAAAATGCGCAATAATGCAGAAGAATCCCCATTGTTCCCTCAAAAAACAGTCTTTTAAAGAACACTTCAATATATATATAGACTGTTTTCTGTCCCCCTTCGTGAAAAGCCTCACTTCTTATATGGGAGATATGCAAGACTCCCTACGAATAATTGAAGGAATACAATGGAAAGAAAATATGTTACTTATCATGTTAGACATTACAAATCTGTACACCTTCATCTCTCGTGAAAAAGTACTACAAGCAATACAATTCTTCTTACATGAAAGAGCTTTGAACTAACAAGAGCATAATCTAATGCTAGTAGAACTAATATAATTTTGTCTTAACAACAATATTTGTTTTGTTTACAGGGCAACTCTATCAACAAAGGTGATGAACTGCCATGGGCACGTGCTTCGCGCCCAGTTACGCAAACTTGTTTGTGGGCTGGTGGGAGAAGCACGTGTCCTGAGCAGAGAGAAATTAACAATGGGTGGATAGCGTGGCCCTTGGGCCCACTACATAGATGACTTATTTATCATCAGCATGGGTGCACGCATGGAGGATGAGAAATATATCACAGCCTTAAACAGTAATGATTTGAACCAACAGTTCCCAGGATGTATAAGCAAAACACAAGTAGTATACCTAGACCTGTCGGTCTATGTGGAAAATACCAAGTCTACTGCAAAGTTATCATTTCCGCAGCGTGATTGGCAGTATTCCGTATGAGGAATTATTGCAAATTAAAAGTAACTGATCTACACAATCGAAATACAATAAAGTGAGAGACCAAGCCATCCTCGTTGCTGTCCACAGTCATAGGCCAAGCTACCGGTGGTGACTAAGTGCAGGTTGCCTGTGGGGATTGAGCGTATTGAAAACTTTGTATATGATCAAAACACTACAGAAATTCACTGAAAGAAACAAAAGTTAAAGTGACATTATAGCTAGGTGTCGAAAGTGAGATAAGAAGCAATGTGGAGAGGTGTGGCTCACTGGTTAGAGGCGGCAGACCTGTAAGCAGAGAACGGCCCGGGACCAGGGTTCAATTCCTGACGCGGCAGGGTCTTGGACCAGGGTCAACGGACTCGATAATTCTCGCCTCGGTGCCTACTCTAACCAGGGAATACACTCGGTAACTCTGGGCATTAAGCTTGCCTCATCTCTACAACGGCCCCCCACAGACGCCGGGGATGCCTGGTTTCACCCTGGAGATACCCAGAAAAGGGATCATCTCACAGGGAAAACCAGGACGGGTTCCCCAGCGGTCTACAGCGCCAGGACACTCAGGTAGAGTAACAGTGCGCTTTACAAGTATCCAACAAGCAATGTTTAAAAAACAAAAAAATGCTGAAACACACCTGTTATAGTTTAGTGAACTAACTTTAATTTGCACTCCAGGTATGCACTGTTTTTAATCTGACACCACAGAAATTTACTGATAAAAAACAAGTATTAAAATGATGTTCTATTTAAGTATGGCAATAGGATCTCAACTTATGTTAAAATATAAAAAACTGAAATTTACTGAAAAAAACAGCTGTTAAAGTGCCTTTAAATTGGTTGTTGAAATCAGATTAGAACTAATGTTTAAAAAACAAAACAACACTTAAATTCACCAGTTAGAGTTTAGTGAACTAACTTTAACTTGTGCCTCAGGCATGCAGTGCTTTCACATATCGCATTACTCACGTTTTGTTAAATTATATCATTGAAGGCAATTCCGTGTTACACTTGTTCCCGAAATTAATCTTGAGTGGGGTCTTTACCAGAGGAGGTAAATACCTCTTATGACAAGTTTCTGTGCTGGGAATTAGGCCAACATTCGGATATTATATTTATTACACAATAATCTGCATATTTTGCCTCTTTTACTCTGGTACATTTTGCTAGATTTTTCCGGTCGAAATATGTGAGGGAAAAACAGCAAGGGTGTGATAATTAGTGCGCAGGTCATAATCCTATGGCACTGTGTGAGTGGACTCGCTGTCAGTACCCATCAGTTTTTGATACCAGTACACAAACAGTTCCTTAATGGGGTGGATGGTAGGTTAAGAGATTATTGTGGCATGCATTTCCTCGCATGTCAGGCAGAGTATTCGTTTTTTTTTTTCAAGCGACCTCAGTAATGTTCTTTAATTAATGGCTCTTGTCTCATTAGCTTAATTGGCCAATTGACTAATTACACGGACGATTTGCGTAGAAGGACTTTTACGAGTCAGCTAAGAGAACGAGGCCTCATCTGTGTTCCTGCGAGGGAACAGTTGCTGTTTTTAAACTTTGCACGGACTGTATATGCCTTCACAGAGTTATTTACACAGCTTACCTTGTGCTGCTCGGGTGCACATATTTGGGATGCTTGTCAGCTGCACAAAACGAGCTGCGCGGAAATGTTTGAATGTAGCTGATTTAAAGAATTGCGTTTTCTAAAAAGTAATTCTCTTAACGGGGATTGGGATTATGAAGCAGAAACGGCGCACGAGACTCTTTACGGTTCAGAATGCAGATAGTTCTTTAGGTCCAAGGCAGAGATCCCAAATCATCAAATCGTAACTTGCAGCCTAATCACCAGGGCACTACATCTGCGCATCAACATTAAGACAACGCGAGGGTCTTGGTACACAAAAGTGCCAGTGGCACGTCATTCGCCAAATTTAATTCCAGGAAATCGCGTACAATGTCAAGTTCTTAAGGATTTGGCGAAATTGTGTAGTTTTTTTCACGCATAACATGCGTATTTCTGTAGAGAAATACAGACTTTGGGAGAATCGAAAGAATGGTTGTCCGTGTGAACATCGGACACGATCTGTATACTTCTCTACAAAAGGCAGGCAAGAATTCATCTCAATGTATTGTCCAATATTTTCTAAAGTTCTACAATGAAAGCTGCTAGCAGTGCGCACGAGCAGTGGCAGACAGCCAGTTTCACAGTTTCCCGAAGCTTGATTTAAATTTGATGAGGGCGAAAACTGAGTGATCATCACCCACCATACTCCACAGGAAGACAAACATTACATGAAATATGTGCAGCCCTATAACTGTGGTTTGTACCAGATTATGTTTGCTTAATAACATTTACGCACTACCTTAATATTCACAATGATCGCAATTGTCAATTTTTCTTGGAGAACTATGCAAAATCTATGAAAAATACACAAAAGTAGAAAAATATGTTTAGTGTATTACGCCCTAAAACGGAAACAAGGACACGTCTCACATAAAAAAAAGTAGAATCCCACATGACTTGGTGCAGGAAGGCAGGCATTTTAGACTTGGGTGTGGAAATCTTCTCTTCAGCTTTCTCCTGCCAGCCTGTTTTTAAACCCATCCCACTCTAGTTTGACCTTTTTCCTCCCTATCTGTACTATTTGTTAATTGTGTTTTGCTTTTCCTCCTGGTACCCTATCCCTGTCCTGTTATTTTTCTTTTTTTCTTATTTATTGTATGCCCATTTTTAACACTCACCCAAGTCATGCCAGAAGGAGAATGTTTCCAGGTGCACCAAAGCTAAGTTGGCATGAAACCCTGCAATTTTGTTTCGGAGGGGAAGGTGAGGGTGCTAAGATCGTTGCATGCTGCATCCCCTTCCCTCATGTTGCTGGCAGTAATCAGGCAAGGCAAGGGCCTACAGTATAGAAGAGCACCATTTCCTTTGGTGGCGAGTGTGGCACAGAATGTGCCACTGCAATTAATTTCCGTGCTCCCAGCGGCAGGTCATCCACCACTGTACAGACGTCCTGGAGTAGGAGGAAGAGCTGCTCAATCTGCTTGCACTGAGGTGGTGGTGACAGGTAAGTGATGTTTACATTTTTTAAATTGATTTGTATTATTTTGCATGACTCATTACATTGAAAACATGGCTCTTCAATCAATAAGTTTGTGCACCAATTTCTGTATCTTAGAGGATCTTACTGCGCCTAGACACCCTCGGGTATTAGTTGCGCACTAAAAAATCCATAAATAAATAAATAAATAAATTGCAGGTAGGTGTGTATGAAGTTAAAATAATGTTCCGGTTACATTTTAGCATTGTGTGTGTGTTGGTGTGTGTATGTGTCTTCATGGGTGTGAGTGTGGATGTGTGTTTGTATGTATTGTGAAGGCCAGTCCCTACGTGGTATGTAAGAATGTTACCTGCCTGAGTGCCCAACTTTATGTGTATCTGGTATTGGCACTTTTATTTTGGCTCTGGTGTCACTCTAATTTAGCATTCATGAAGAGGTATATGCCTATCTCTAACAATGTGAGGTCAAGAACCTCTACTTTTACCTCGAGGAGCACAGCAAATGTGCCCTCGTAGTGGGCAGAAGACTGCTTTTCCTGTCCTAGGTGTAGCATATGAAGCAGTGGTGGCAGAATACAATCTTTTGTGATTTATAATGTGACCAGCCCTTTTTATCTGTATCAGGGAGAGTGTGGTATAGTAACCCATCCACTTTGATGTGTACTCAGGAACTATGCTCTGACATCATGCGTCTGTGTGTCAATTGTATGTACAATGAGGTTATGATACATCTGCGGTAGTAGGACTCTGTGTGAATGTCTGAGTACTAAAACCAGTGGGATCCATTTTTGATGCCCCCTGGCTTAGCACAGGACAAGATGACTTGACAGTGTAAGTGTATTGCCTGCATTCATGTGGCTGTAGGGTGGAAATCAAGACATAGAAGTTAGATGGGGTGGGAGCAATTCATTTAATTTGCCTATGTGTAACTAAGCGAAATTTCAAAACAATTATGAGAAATTACACATAAACATGTGTTAGACTTGGCTTTTTCAGCGGGTTCACCCAGAGACTTTTTGCTATTTGACCTCCTGGTTTGACCTTGTTTTTGTTGGTTTTAAGACTCTGAGCACTTTACCAGTGCTATTTAGTAAAGTGAATATGCTATGCATGTACATTGTGTTTATGGATTGTTGTTTCCATAATTGGATTATTTAATTTACTAATAAGTCCCTAGTACAGTGCACAGGTGTGCCCAGGGCCTCTAAATCAAATTCTACTAGTGGGCCTAGAGCACTGATTGTGCCACCCACACAACTAGCTTTTCAAAAGTGTGCGAGACCTGCCACTGTAGTGTCTGTGTGCAGTTTTTATTTGCCATGTCGACCTCGCAAGGGCACCCACTTACCAGGCCCTAACCTTCCCTTTTCTTACATGTAAGACACTCCTCAGGTCGGCCCAGGGCACCCATGTGGGCATGGTGCAGTATATGTGAAAGGTAGGCCATGTACTGGTGCGTGTTACATGTCCTGATAGTGAAATACTGTGCAGTTTGTGTTTTACTTTTGAAATGCTATCTGTCCTATAGGCTAACATAGGGGTTGCCTTGTAACATCTTACAAGCCTAACTTTCTATTGAGACAAGATAGATAAATAGAATTTAGTATGCCTGAACTCAGGCTTTATATATACATCTTTTAGTAAAGATGATTTTTACCTTGTGTGTTTGAAAATGACACTTTTAGAAAGTGGGCATGTTCTTGCTTAACCATCCTGTGTGCCTCTGCCATTTGTGTATTCACCGTCTGGGTTTAGAGTGATAGGAGCAGGGATGTGCATTCACACTGGACAGACACCAGGAGAGGTTGAGGTGTGTCCTGCCTTTCCTGGGTGACTCATAGCCAGGCTCAATATACCTGGCTGCATATAGAGTAGTGGGAGTAGTTGTTGCTTGCACCCAAATGAACTGTGCCTGTCTTCCACAATGCTGTCTCTACCACCTGGAGTGAGCATGGCCTGAGCCAGGGAGAACTGGAATATGTATGTCAGTGGAACTTTGTTTGTGCCAACTTCAAAGAGAAATGTGGTATAAATATTGGGGCCCTGACCCCAGAACTTTAGATCACTGCTGGACTAAGGAACCTGCCAGGAAGAAGAGATGAAAGAGCTGTGAGGAGAGACTACCACTTTGCTGTGTGCTTTGCTGGGCTGGCCTGCAGTTGCTGCTTCTATCTTGGGCAGGGACAGGACTGGACTGTGCTTTCTGCATCTTAAGTATCTCCAAGGGCTTGATGTAGAGCTTGCCTCCTATTGGAAGTCTCAGGGAAATTAAAGACTTCAACCTCTTCTGGGTACCAGCTTCTGGAACTGGATGTTTCAGCAGCCACAAAAGAGAAAGGGTAACCCAACGCCGTCAACGATACCATTGCCGGCTCTGTGACCTAAAGGCACGGATGTATGACATTACAATGCATGCTTTTACCACGCATGCCTTTACAACGCAGTTTTTACAACGCATGCCTTTACAACGCATAGCGCTTAGGGGTGCTGGATAGTGAATAGTTTAATTTACTATTCCAACTCCAGTCCCCGTGGATAGTAGGGAAGGTGTTGGATAGTAAATTAAATCTATTCCCTATTCTAGAGCGCCCCCCCAGCGCAATGCGTTGTAATGACATGCGTTGTAATAGTTGCGTCATAAAGGCACTGCGTGGTAAAAGTTGAGTTGTAAAGGACGTTTCCCCTGAAAGATATCTGCACTTGTGACTGCTTCTTTAGTTGTAAACTATAGCAATATTTGGCGTTTATTGGCGTTATGACAACTTTTGGCCCGGGTGCCAATGCACCTGCTGCACAGAATAAATCAAGGCCCTTTCAACTGCAAGGTAACTTCAATTGTGACTGTCTGTATAGAGGTAAAATATTGCAATATTAAGGCCCAGATGTAGGTAGCCAAATACCGGTCGGTAACGGCCGATTTCGGCCGTTACCGACCGGTATTTGGCTTTTGACATGTAGGTGGCTCGGAATTTACAGAATCGGTATATTTACCGATTCGGTAAATTTACCACTTCGGTATTTTTCCGAATCGGTAAATATACCGATTCTGTTAAACCATATGTAGGTGGCACAGTTTGCAGTGCCACAGGCCCTTAGGATTTCTTATTTACCACCCAATCCTATTGGGTGGTAAAATACCGAATTCCAGTGTACATGCACATCTGTGCATGTACACCTATGCCATGTGACACACAGACATGCCCTTAGGGCATGTATGTGTGCCACATGGCACACAAGCCTGCAATTGGGGTGCTACAGGGTGTCAAAGTGACACCCCGTTCCCCCTGCCAGGATTCGTATTTACCGATTCGGTAAATACGGAATCGGTATTTCCCATTGATTCCAATGGGCTTCAAGGCCCATAGGAATCAATGGGAAATACCAATTCGGTATTTACCGAATCGGTAAATACCGAATCTTACAGAATCGGTAATTGTAAAATAAAAATTACCTACATCTGCCTACTTCCAATGTACCTACTCTTAAATACCGAACCGGTATGATTCGGTATTTAAGAGTAGGTAAATCGGAATTACCTACATCTGGCCCTAAGTGTTTAGAGGAGTTCTCACAACTTTTCGACCCAGTACCACTGCACCTGCTACACCATTCAAATCATGACCCTAATGCCTGAACGATAACTTTATGTGTGACTGCCTGTTTAGTTGTTAAATATTGCAATAGTCGGTGTTTAGTGAGCTGCCTGGAGCTTTTGATCTTGGTGCAACTGCACCTGCATCACTCTTGCAATCATGAACCTAGAGCTTGCTAGATAACTGCACTTGTGACTGCCTGCTCAGTTGTAAAATATAGCAATAATATGTGTTTAGAGGAGTTCTGATAACTTTTGAACCCAGCGCCACTGCACCTGCTCCACCGTTAAAATAATGACCCTGTTGCCTGCAAGAGAACTGCATTTGTGACTGCCTGTTTAGTAGTAAAATATAGCAATATTTAGTGTTTAGTGGAGTTATGATAACTTTTGGCCCCGGTGCCACTGAACCTTCTGCACCATTTGAAGCATGACCCTGGTGGCTGCAAGGTTACTGCACTTGTGACTGCCTGTTTAGTAGTCAAATATAGTCATTTCAGGTGTTTAGTGGGGTGTCTAGATCTTTTGGTCCTGTTGTCACTAAACCCTGCTGTACAATTTAAATCATGACCCTGTTGTCTGAACGTAATTGCACTTGTGACTGCCTGTTAACTTTTAAATGTTAGCAATATTCTGGGTTTAGTGCGGTCCGCAGAGCTTTTGGCTATGGTGCCATTGCACCTGCTACAACTTTCAAATCAATTCCCTGTTAACTGCAAGGTAATTGCAATTGTGACTGCCTGTTTAGTAGTCAAATATAGCAATATAATTTCATTAGGGGAGTTCTGACAACTTCTGAGCTGGGGTTACTGCACCTGCTGCACCAAAAAAATCATGACCCTGTTGTCTGCAAGGTAACTGCACTTGTGGCTGCCTGTTTAGGACTAAAATATAGCATAGCTCTTGTATATAATTTTTAACGTGTAATGTTTATGACAACATTTTGAATTTATTCATAACTATCAAATAAATTAGGTTGAAAAAATAGATACGATAATTCCTACAAAGTGCAAAGAAAGGTACTGAGGCATGAATAGGAAATTATGCTTTACACAACACACGGGGCCAATTCTGATGTAGGACGGACTCAGGTCCGTCTGACATCGGTCAGGAGCCATAACTGACTGACCTGCTGTCATTGCTTACGGCCCTGCAACAGGGTTCGGTCGCACTCGTATACTTCACAATGGGAGCATGCATTCTGAGCGGAATGAATGCCTGCATTGTGAAAAGCTGGGGTGCAGTTCATCCCTGTACCCTGTGGCCGGCACCCCAAGGTGCCTGCCACCGGGTGCAGGGATCAACAGAGGGGCACCATGTGTGCCATTCGGCGGCCTCGCACCCATGAGGGCCCTACTGGAGGCCCCCCAAAGACAGTTTCCAACTGCCTTTTTGTGCCGGAAACACCAGCACGAAAAGTCAGTGAACAATTGCCATCGTACTCCCTCGTTCGTAAAGAGGTGGCCGGGGGAGTACTGAAGGATTTCTGGACAGCGGACGGGCTCTCTGAGCCCGTTGGACACCATCCGGAAATCCGAGGCGGATTCCTTTCCGACCGAGTCCAACGGAATGGCTCGGTCAGAAAGGAATCCGGCCGGCACATTCCGATTTGGTCGGAAGGGCTCCGACCTTCATTCGGAGCCCTTAGGCCAAAATTGGAATCGCCCCTAAGTATTAAGAAGCAAGCATTCCAGCTTACTGTTAGAAGCTGTCTGCCTTTTCCATGGTAAGAGATGGTATCTGGTCAGCGAACGGGGCTCAAACAGTGTTAACAGCTTTAGAAGTATCGTAAATGCGTGAAGCAATTGGAAAGTAAAACAAAAACGTTCCACACAATAGCGAATTAACACAGTAATTCAGCATTGGGAACTGATAAGAGCCCCATTTTAAGATATATTAAATACAAGAGATTTTAAAATGAAGAGACAAAGAGGAATAATTAACCATTAGCAAGCAAGTATTTTTGAACGACAATCAAAAAGAAGAATAAAAAGGCAACGGTTGGGCTTTAAGCCCACAGAGTGAATACTGCATGTTTCCAGGAGACAGCGCATGAGCTGCCTAGGCTCGAACTAAAAAAAAAACATCAGCTTCTGGGGTTGGGTCCCAAGGGACTTTAAAAAAAATGGGGGGTCTGATGCTCCCTACGCATTAGAAATATATCGGTCCTGGGTATGGGTTCCCCAGGGCTTTAAAAAGGTTTGGGGAAGAGAACACACAACACCCTCTACATTACAAAAAAAAAAAAAATGAAATGAGCAGAGTAGCAAGTCACTCATTCTACAGTCACTGCTCCAGCTGGGGCACGCCCCATTATGCCTTGCAAGTTTGAAAAAAATAAAATGTTGCTGACGCTGGTGGAGTCCCTATAGGAGGCATGGGCACCACCATGCTTTTTTTTGTTTAAGATGTAAAAAAAACTACAGTTAGTCTACTGGGTCATTGAATTCATGACCCCAGGAGAGCTTATCATCATTTTTAAAGCACTCTGAGAAGGCACAGTATGCTCTTCAGCTGGAGTGCAGAGACATCTTGTGGTTAGGTCTAAGGCTGCATTTTATGGACTCAGAAAAGGGTAAAGCAACACTCAAAGACACATTCATATTTTTTTAAATGCTTTATTGGAAATATTTTGTGACAATCACTGTTATTACAACATTGCAATGTGTGAATTTATTAAATATACATTTGATTATAGTTATTGGCTACTTTTTGACAAAGACAATGGGCCGATTCACAGAACTAACTGAAGACAAAATCCTAAACTTACTACCATTTTGGTATTCACAGAAGGCACTTACTCATTTTGGTATTCATAGAAGGCACTTACTCATTTCGGCATTCACAGAAGGCATTTAGGAGTCCTAAAGTTAGGAGTCCTAACTTTACTACTCCTAAACTGAGAAAAATCCTAACTTTACGACTTTCGGTATTCACAGAAGGCACTTAGGAGTCCTAAAGTTAGGAGTCCTAACTATACTACTCCTAAACTGAGAAAAATACTGACTTTAAGACTTTCGGTGTTCACAGAAGGCATTTAGGAGTCCTAATAGATTTTCATTTTGCTGGGTATTGCATGGAATACTTGATCTTCTGAGTTCTCATCATTGTCTTGATATCCATAAATTGTTGTCTCTACTCTTGTGGTTTCCACAGGTCTAGTTTCTAAGCTCAGCCCTCCAATTTGATCACATTTGCAATTTTGAATAAATCGATATAGATTCCTACATTAACCAACAATGAAAATTCTTCAAAATAAGTTAAACCCAGGAATAAAGCAGGCTCTACTCAAAATCAATTTATGAGTATGTAAAGTAGTACTCCAAAAGTACTTCTTTATGCTCTATATACTAAGAAGTGCTATTCACAAAGCTCAGACCAGAGATATCCGCATCTCCTATCTCTTCTGTGCTGAGATCTCCGTCACAAGAAAGGAGATCTCAGCACACATAGGTGTTGGATTTGGCCCTTTTTGCAGGGTCATCCCTAAACTTTTTGCCTTTCTCCTAGCCTTTAGTCTAACCTGGTGTTGGTGGTTTTAGGACTCTGGGCACTTTAATACTGCTGTCCAGTATAAAGTGCGTGTGCTCTCCGTGTTACATATGGTAAGATTGGTCTACACCTGTTTGGCATATTTAATTTACCTGTCAGCCCCTTGTAAAGCGGTAACTCATATACCCAGGGCTGGTAACTTAAATGCTACTGGTGGACTTGCAGCGCTGATTGCACCACACACAAAAGTAGCCTCTCAAACCTATCTCAGGCCTCTGCCATTGCAGGGCCCGTGCACACAGTGCAACTGCAGCTGTGACGTGGCACCTAAAGTGTGTGCCATGTTCGTGACCCCATTTTTCTACATATCAGTCACTCCTAAGGTAGGCCCTAGCTAGCCCTATGAGCAGGGTGCATTGTAGGTAAAAGATAGACCATGTACATTAAGTGTGTCCTGGTAGTGACAAACAACCATTTCAATTTTTCACTACTGTGGGGCTGCCCTCCTATAGGAATGCATGTGGGATTCACTGATAAATGTTTCAATGGTAATTCCTGATATGGATGGCGCAGCGTGGTCAAGTTTGGTATATTTGGAATGGTGATAATAAATGCAGTGCAATGGTGTGTACAGATTTATTGTAACTATTTTAGAAATACCACTTTTAGAAGTTGGCATTTTGTGTGCTATCTGTCTGCCTGCCTGCTGTGGATTGCCTGTCCGGCTGTTGAGTGACAGGAGCCGGCGAGGTGTGTGTGGCTCCAGGAGGGTCAGGGTGAGTCAGCGCAGGCTGAATGGGACATCTGAATTTAGAGTAGAGGGAGGAGAAGTCCCGGGTCCCTGAATAGGCCTGTGCCTGCCTATGTGAATGCTGGCTCTTCCCCCCTGTGGTTTGTCTGATGGCAGGGCTCCATCCCACAAAGGAGGGTGTGGGCACTGTACACAAAGTGCTCCACCCCCCCCCCCCGGAACCAGTTGCAACTGATTTCCCCAGCCCTGTGTCAGGGCAGAACAAAGAGGATCTTGATATAAATATAGGGGCTGTGACCCCATAAAGGTTGTTGTCCCTATGCTTGGAGGGCTTGCTGGAGAAACCGCCATGAAGGACTGCCTCCCTGCTAGAGGGACCTGTGCACTGGCCTGCATGGGCCCAGCTTTGCCCCCTTTCCCTATAAGGACTTTATCTCTAGACTATAGCACCTGGAGAGCGCTCTGCTCATTTTCCTGCCCAGGGAGAGTGTGGGCGTTGCAGCACGGAGCTGCCGCCCTATGAGAGGAAATCCCGACTTGGAGATCCCAGGCATTTGTTGCTCTCATCAGCGGGACCCCACCCCGCATTTGGCAAGCCGAGAGGGTGCCCACCCCACTTTGTGAGTTATTTTTAAGGGTGGGTGCCCACCCGCCATGTGGTGCCTTTTGCGGGTGCCCACCCCACATTGTGCTTTATCCTTAAGGCAGGTGCCCACCCTGCACTGTGGCACCAAGAAAGGAAATCACCGCCACAAACCAATTCGGCCTGACCCTGTAGTCTGGCAGCCTTGCCTGACCGGGGGCAGGGCCTGGGAGGCAGCGAGAAGAGTGGTGACGGAAAGAGGACGGGACCCCATCCTGCCTCTGCGAGACGCCGAGTTGCCCCCGCATCCAGCCTAAGACTGGAGAAGTCCTGATCCCATAGGGGGACCGGGCGAAGAGAGGCAAGGATGAGTCCTGAGCCCTAGGATAGGGCCCAGGTGAAGTGTGTGGAGTTCAGTGACAGAGAAGACTGCCGGAGTCCCCGGATGTCAGCGGAGTCCCAGAGCAGGCCGGTGAGCATGGGCGGGACCTAGGAAGTCACATTCCCTGTCACGGCACCCAGCAGAGCAGAGCCTTTGGAGCCCCGGTGAATGGGGGCTCTAGGTGGTGTGTTAAGGGCCCTCTCGAGGCACGTTTCCAGTGCCTGCTTTCCTGAGTGGACCCACAGGAGACATGCCACTCCAACGTGAGGCACCTTGATCTTAGGGCCCCAGTGGGGGTCCAGACGGCACTGCGGTTATTTCATATACAACAGCGCCGCACCAGCTTGGGCCGCTGCAACGTTGGCCGCATTCTCGTTGAGGAGTCCAACAGGGGGACTCAGGCCATTGTCACAGTTGCGCCGCCGTAGTGGGCAACTGCAACGTGGGGGCACCTTTGTTATGGTTAGTTTGAGTTGGACTCCAGAGGGCACAGTGAGTACCCGTACTAATTCCTTTTGTGGGCATTGCGGTGTGCCGGCAGTCCAAGGGCAAATTGGTGCCGATTGGGGCGCATGGTCGGTGCTCATTTTAACCCATTTGTTGTGCAAAGTCCCAGTTGGAACTGCATAGGGCACAGTGAGTGCCAGTGGACACAGTATCTACACAGCTGCACCACAATTAACGACAGCTGCAACGTTTAGGCCAGTCCAGTGCAAAGAGTCCCAGTGGGGACCCAGGAGGCACAGGGGTGTCAGCGCAGTTTCGCGCTTGTGATTCTGCTGCTTTGGCAGCCAGCCCTGACATTTGGGACAAAGGGCATTTGAGCCCTCTGAGAAGGCCAGTTGGCCATGGGGACAGTGTGAGTTCAGTAGGGCGCCAGGCCCTCCTGTGATATACGAATTTCTGCATAATGTGATTCATGTGTTTCTGCATAATGGGTGTTGGACCTGGCCCTTTTTGGCAGGTTCACCCCGAAACTTTTTGCTTTTTCCTAGCCTGTTGCTGGAACGTGCTGTTGGTGATTTTAGGCCTTTGCGCATTTTTTCACTGTGGTACAGTGTAAAGTGCGTGAGCTCTCTGTGTATGTGTGATGAGTGACCTGCCCTCCCATAGGAATGAATGGGGAATATGTATGCCCATGGTAGTTACTGATGTGTGGGGAGTGCAGGGTCGAGCTTGGTATGTGCGAACTCGTGAGATTGAATGCTGCGCAATGGTATATACGGCATGATTGTGTCTAGTGTAGAAGTGCCTCTTTTAGAAGTTGGCATATTTGTGTAATTTGTGTCTGGTATGTGAATGGCTGAGGCTGGCTGGTGAGCCTGGCTCCAAGAGTCTGGGAGGGTCTGCCCCGGTGGTGAATGGAGTGTTTAGCATGCTGATGTGAGGGGAGGAGTGAGCCTGGGCCTGCTTGTGGATTGACTGTCTGGTTAAAGGGTCCTGAGTGAGGCTGGGTTTTCCCCCACACAATGCTGGCTCCACCCCCTGGGGTGCGTCTGATGTCCCTAGCCTGGCCAGTGAAAGGAATTCCCTATAACCAGTTCTAGCTGGTTCTCACACTGCCTGCACCCTGCTAGACAAAGGATTTCTCTGTATAAAAAGGGGCTGTGTCCCCTTCCAAAATGTTCTTGTTTCCTACTTGAATCTGCCAGGGGCGTGCTGCTGCTTGGGCCCAGGGGAAAGCTTGCCTCCCTGGGCCCTGCCCAGCCCCTGGATGGACTTGGACACCTGAAGGACTTTCCTTTTTCCTGGGGCGCTGCTTGCTCCATATTTTTGCTGCCCAGGACTTTTGGGGACCCCTTTGCCTGGCTCTCCTGCCCCCTTCACTCATGGGGGCTGCTTTATTGCTTATAGCACTGGGAGAGCGCTTTATTTGGTCCCATAGCGCTTGATAGCTCTTTTTGCTGTAGTGCGAGTGTGTCGCCGTCACGCATTTTGCGTGAGGATTGGCAGGTGCCTACCCTGCGACTTTGCCCGTATTTATTTAATTATTTGGCGAGTGTCCACCTCGCTTCGGCATTTGTTTTATGCACCGAGGGTGCCCACCCCTCATTTGGCGTCAAAGAAATCGCTGTCCCCCGCCCGGAGCTGTGGACTGAGAACCGGAGGCACCGCGCTGGCATTGGCGGGCCTGGGAGGCTCGCCCTGTGAGGCCGTGAGGTGATTGGGCCGCTGGTGGGGGCTCGTCCCCGTGAACCGCGCTCTGGTTGGCCACATCGCGGACGAAGGGGAGCAGTGAAGATGGCGGTGGCAGCAGGGCTCCCATGTGAGGGGAGAGCCCTGCCGGTGCGGTGAAGCCCCGGGGTCCCAGGAGGGGGCCCGGGGGAAGAGGCAGTGCGGCGTCGTCCTTGCGAGGCTCCTGGGAGGGGAGAGGAGCCCCGCGCTACTGAAAGGACGTCCTAACCGCCAGCAGCGAGAGAGGAGCGGAACGGTTCGAGGCACATTGCCGGTGCCTGCCCTGCTGCCTTGGAAGAGAGAGTCTGCATCGCGATGCTGCTACATCATCCCCGGAGCTCGGTAAGCGAGGGCTTGGGGCGGTTGCCCTTTGTGTTATTCAGAGCGCCCCACCGTGTTTAGAGCCCATGTGAGGCCCCGTGGGGGCCAATGTTGGTGCCGAAGAGAGGCACAGTGACTGGGGTGCGATTAGGGTGGCCCCGGATGGCAGTGGGCCACTCTACCGAGTTGCAGAGCCAGATGGCTCTAGGGGTCACATTGCTGTTTTAGAGCCCAGAGAGGCTCCCTGCCCATATTGTTGTTTTACGAGCCCAGAGAGGGCTCTTAGGGGGCAAAGTTATTTACAGAGCCTGTGTGGCTCCAGCTTGACGCAGCTTTTGTTCTAGGGCCAGTGAGGGCCCTGGCGCAGTTTGTTGATTCACAGCCGCCCAGCAATTAGTGGGCAGCTGCACCGTTCAGGACCCTGACTATTTGGACACAGGGCGTCCTAGCCCCAACAAGGCCAGTTGGCCTAGGGACTGCCACAAGTGGTGGCTTATGTAAGTTTTGCGCAATTGTGTGGTTTTATTACACCTCTGAATGTGTTTTCATGCATCATGTGTTTTTGTGCTATTGAGTTATGTTCTGACACCTCTGAATGTTTCTATGCATCATGTGTCTACCTTGATTTTACACCTCTGAATGTGTTGGTTTATGCATCATGTGTTTTTCCTTCCCTGCACCTCTGAACGTATTTTATTGCATCATGTGCTTTGTTCTGAACACCGCTGAATGTGTAGGTTTATGCATCATCTGTTTCCCTTGTCTTACACCTCTGAATGTTTTTAGGCATCATGTGTTTTCCTTTACTACTCCTCTGAATGTGTTTCATGCATCATGGGTAATGTGTTCTTGTTTATACCCCTAAATGTATTTTATTCTTAGGTGGTTGTTCTTTCTAATACAGGTGGTCCTAGTGAGGTCCTGGTCCCCTGCGTGACATTCTCCTAAGGTGTTTAGGGTTGCGTAGGTGGTACTTACCTGTTCCCAGAAGTTACTGGATGTGATTTATAACTGTTATTTTGTGATATCCTTTTATTCTAATTTCTGACAGTATTTCTATTTCTAAAAGTGTTGATTATGACAGTGGCCCATGTGGCCCTGTCTTGTACATAATCCCTTGTGAATATTGCCCGTGCCAGTTGGCACAATGTACATGTGTGATTTCTATCTGATGTGTTTTTGACAATACAGAAGTAATTTTCATATAACCTTGTGGGGAGTTCCTTTTGTGGTGTGCCTAGGATGTTGTTGCTGTTGTGTGCTGGCGCAAATGCTTTACACATTGCCTCCGAGTTTAGCCTCACTGCTCGTGCCAAGCTACCAAGGGGGTGAGCAGGGGTTATCTTGGCGTGTGACTCCATCGCCCTGACTAGAATGGTGGTTTCTGCCTGGCTTTGGCGTCAGCCTTAGCCTATCAGAAATAGCCAGTTCTAACAATGGGATTTATGTGTTTGTGCATAATGGGATTTATGTGTTTCTGCATAATGGGATTTATGTGAGGTTATTGTCTAATGCCTTTAGATTTATGAGGTTACGGCATAATGTGTCTATGCTTGTGAGGTTATGGCATACTGTGTGTATGCTTATGATGTCGGCGCAGAATGTGTTTCACGCCTAATGTGATGCTGATTGTAGAATAGGATTTATTTGGCAGGATATGATGCTGAATACAGTGCTTGGTCAGTAGTTACTGGTTGTGTTCTACATTTATTATTTGTGCTTGTGATGGTTCGGACGGTGGCCCAATTAGCCCTGTCATGAGTATATAATCCCCTGTGAATATTGCCTGGTGCCAGTTGGCACAGTGTAAATGTGTGATTACGTCTCTAATGTGTCTATGATAATACAAAGGCTATGTTTTATGTAACCTTGTGTGGAGTTTCTTTTGTAGTGTGCCTAGTTTGAGTGTGTTGCGCAAACGCTTTACACATTGCCTCTGGGATAAGCCTGACTGCTCTTGCCAAGCTACCAAGGAGGTGAGCAGGCGTGTAACTCCCTTACTCTGACCAGAGAGGTGGTTTCTGCTTGGCTTTGGCGCAAGCCTTAGCCAACGAGAAATCCCATTTCTAACAATAGGTATATCGTGTTAACTGCTAATGCGCCTTTACTCATCCCCACATCAGTCAATCATACACAGTCTGCCCACATAAAAGAGCACCACACTCATAAAAATTTTACTTTTACGATATTGGTGAATATCTTTGCTGCCTTGCCTCTAATTTTAAGGAAAACTTAATTGAGGGGGAGCGAGAAGATTTACAGGCAAGGGATCAACAACTTGAGTGTTTCCAGGTAAGCAGTCTTTGCTAAGCACCACATTTCCCTTGAAATCATCTTTGACATAGTTTAACACTAGGGGATGGACTTGATTCACCTAAATCTCTTTCTCAGACTCTTTCATCCCATGTCAAAATACTGGCTACAATCTATTTCAAGGTCAGTAGTTCTTTTCAGATAATCACTAGAGACACTGTAGACATCTCGCAAAAAAAAAAATCTTTTTGCTTGTGACAAGTACTGAAATGTATCACCATCAGTGTGCGCTAGTTTATCACTGCAGGAGAGTAGGATCTGCTTATTATGGTTACCCCCACTTTTTGCTGGTGTTTCACTGTTTTTCGACTTTAGTCTGGTAACCAGGACCCCAGCCTAGCTGCTTCCTCTCTAAATTGATTGCATGTACATTAAGTACACCCAAGATTGGTTACTCGGTTACCCTTGTGAGTCCCTAGTATATGGTAACTTAGGTACTAAGGGCATAGGTACCCCAGAGGCCTACCAGGGGCTGAAGCATGTATTATGCCACCCCTGGGAAGCCTTCCAAAATGGCACCACAGGTCTGCTATTGCAGCCTGGGGAAGGTGGTGCATGCACCCCTTACTGAGATATAGGTTACCTATATCTACCTTATATCACTGACACATATAAACCTATAAGTCACTCCTAAGGCAGCCCTTCACAATCCGAAGGCAAAGTGCTTGGTTTTGTGTGAGAGGGTGACCATGCATGAGAAGGACCCCCCTGCAGCTTTCGGAATCACTTCTCTGTAGCTGTTCTGTGATTCAGCCAGACCATATACTCTTAAGTTCATTATAACCTCGTGGTTAATGCTAACTTTGGACTTTGGAATGGCTGCATGGAAATATGTTGTGTTTGGTGTCAAACACTTTGGAATCTTACCACCCCCTCGACAGTTCTGGTGGCGGGGGCAGCCTTCCACCCTTCTAGAGGGAGAATACACATACACACTTACCTAACCGATACTAGTTTAAAAGAGCCCAAGCATCACAAAATGGATGCAGCAGCCACAGACACAAGTCTGACCTTCTGTTGCTGGATGAAACTCCGGCAGGGGAGGCCTGAACAATAGGTTTCCTGTCACAGGGAGGTGTAACCACCTCCCCAGACAGGCTTTAGTGTATTGAGGCTGGGTGGATGCATTCCAAGAATGCTTTTCAGACAGTGCTGGGGGGCACACTTGGTGTACCTGTGCATACCCCAGTTCAAACCGGTTGCGGGGACACTCAGCCCCTGCTCTGGTGCAAAATTGGACCCTGGGTACTCCCATAGGTGGGACCCTAGAGTTAGTCCAACCCCTAAACTTAGTATAAGCATAGGAACCCAGTCCTTAGGACTTTAGATTACCCTGGACGGAACTTTGCAACATATATCCTGGAACTTCGACATTCTATTTCGACAAGAAGATGGAGAATCTCCATTGGGGTTAAAGAGTGACTCCCCTGTTCAAACAGGCACCAAATAAGCATCTTGCCAGTCTGCATTTCCAAGGCTCCTGCTAGATCCCGACGGATTTGTGACACAGGATCCAGACTTCCAGACTTCTCCGAGACCGACATGAGATCCCAGCAAAGCTGAGACCCGCAGCCCTCACAAGTGACGTGGAACCGGAACCCCTGGACATCGTGCACATTTGCTGGTGCATCAACTTCCCGAGCTTTCCCAAAGTTGTGCATAGGGCTACTTGTAGTCCAAGCCCCCGCACTATTTGCAGTGAAGATTTTGGGCCTACACTCCAGGAGTGTTCCCTGGGCCCGATTCTAGCACTTCCGCTCAAGGCTCCTTTGCGATCCCTGGTCTGTCAACTGGTTGGTCCCCACGAAGGTAACTCTTCTATTTCTTGGGTTTTCCTAGTTGCTCCAGCTGTGCCCTAACTCCCCTCCAAAGGGTTAGCCCCTCAGACCTTGCTGGTCTGCCCCAAAGCCAATCTTTGTATTCTGCATTTGTTGCTGTTGCCAAGGCTTGTTGGGTCCAATCCGGAAACCGACACTGCAGCACTCCACATACTTTGTATGACAGCCCGAATCCAGCTCCTGGCTGTCGTCGACACCCCCTGATCTTCGTGGCTGAAGAGTCAAGCTTCACCTTCTTCACCTGAAATCACCCAACATTGGTTGGCATCTTCTCTTTGCCTTCCTGGTCACTGGCTAGTGACCCAGGCTCTGTCTCCTCTGCTTTCAGGTACTTCTCGACTCAGATCCAGGCTTGGATCCATCTGGACACTTTCCACTTGGTCGCCTACAGCACTTTTCCGGAGCTCGCCATTGAAAATGACGACGAAACCCTACCTCAAAAGACACCTATGCACCTAGCTTCCCTGGGTGAGGTAACTCGAGTACTCCGGTGCTCTTGTGGGTATTGACTCTAGAACTGCCTAGTTCTAAAGGGGTTTGCTCCAAGTCCTCTTCTAAGTGTCCTTCCTTTGTAATTTTCCAACCGCGACTTTCCCCATAGAAGTTAATGGTGGTTCGCGGCCGTTTTTAGACACTGCACACGTCCCCCGTGGGTCCCCTGTCTCACTACCTTGGGTGGTTCCTGGTGGCCCCAGCGGTTCTAAAGGCTCTAGACCGTGTATCTATGCCAGTTGTGGTTCTTATACCACTTTCTTAGTATATGGTTTGTGACACCCCTAGGGCTAATTATATATTGTGCTAATTTACTGTGTGATAAATAAGTTTATGTTATGTACTTTTGCCTCTAGCCTCATAAAGAGACTATAGGGATGTGTTTAGAATAAATAAATATTTTTTATATATATACCTGGTGTGGTTCTCCTTTAGTTTGGTCATTAAAATAAGATTATAGACTGGTAAAACAAGCTGCTTTACATTCCTTCAAGACTTAGCCTGAAGGCTGCTCTCCACAGCTACCACTAGGATAGCTTTCTATAGGGTTGTCTTTAACCTACCATCAATAAGGGGTCGTTTGGACTATTGCAAGGTGCCCAATAGAATAGTGGACAGCATATGCCAGCCCAACTTCTCAAAATCACCACACCACAGTCACTGGGGCATTACATGCAATTGCCTGATTCTCACTGGTATTAGGTGCCATTGAATGTACCCATGTAAGACTTCAGCCAGCTCACGAAACAGAACACCCTTTCAATAACATACACTGTTAGCGTTCCATTGTCATGTAAGCTGTTTGTGATGCAAGGGGATGCTTTACTAGTGTGCTTGCTGACTTTCCTGAAAGTCGGAAAGGAGAATAAGGGAACCCTACTCACAAAGGAACCAGGGTGCGTACTTCATAATGAGAACAATGGTTCCAGTGGAATAATAAATATATTTTCTTTAGTAAATACAAGGCATAATAACGATATCAGCTGAGGGTTAGGGGATGCTAGAGAGAGAGATAAAGCGATTCGGTAATTCCACATCTGGAATTACCTACATCTCCCCCCCTCTATTTTACCACTTCTTAAATACCGAATCGGTAAAATTCGGTATTTAAGAAGTGGTAAAATAGATTTACCTACATCTAGCCCTTGGCCCAGTCCTTACATCGCCCCTTCTGTTTACATCTTTCAGATGTCCCCCATTCTGTGGTCCTGTCGAGACCCCTTATTCAGAGTTGGGTCGAAACGCCGTCGACGCTTTATGGAAGCGAACCACGTAGACAGCACCTATGATTGTATAGAGTCGCTGTAACATTCTATTGTTATCATTTATTGGTTGCTTTCATCATGAATATACATTCTTTGGAAACCCTGTAAATATTTCTCACTTAATGTCACTCAATTGTTCTGTTTTTTGATTCTTTGAATACACTTGGGACACTCCGCACTGTTTGAAACCTATTCTGTACAATTTATATGTTATTTACTCCCTTTTTTAAAACAATACAGATTCATTTTTGATATGAATCCTGGTGTCACAAGCTTTATCTCTCTCTCTAGCATCCTACCTAACCCTCAGCTGATATCGCTATTATGCCTTGTATTTACTAAAGAAAATATATGTATTATTCCACTGGAACCATTGTTCTCATTATAAAGACTTTCCTGGAAGTGCATACAACAGCTATATATTCCATCAGTCATATCTTGCATGTTAGTTGGTTGCTGGGGATTTTGGCATCATGTGGCTTCTACGTAAATGAAATAAACTCAAACTGGCACTGCATATGCATCTGGGAGATGGCTTCTCAAACATAGTCACTACATCACAAGAGACATTCATAATTTATATTTTAAATGCATAAATGTATAGTGTAAGGGGTACATTTTTAAGGGAATCACTTCTTGACAAATATCACATGTCTTTGTTGTAGGCGATGCTGGGTGTGCCCTGTATCCCATCTCCGCACCATTTTCTGGCATCCTACCATATAGCTTTAGCAGAGGTATAACAGGGCACACAGCCTTACAGGAGCCATCATTGAGCACACTTTTGGTGTTCTTATGTCAAGCTTTAGAAGTCTTGATGTTACAAAGGAGGTGTTCCTGTCCTACCCAGAAATTGGGTTCGAGATCATCGTATCCTGTTTTATGTTGTTCTTCACCACCAGTTGACAGCACTTACATGTTGGCAAAATCCCTGAACTACAACCCCTCCCAGGTTCATGGGTTGGAACATAAAACAGTGGTCAGGGTCTACAGATACACAAACAAGTAGATCAAATAGTGGCCCGGATTTGTACCTAAACTGCTAATTTGGTTTGACAGTGTTCAGTCAAAAAGGAATGATGGACTTTGTCAGCATCCACACATACACAATTCTGAGGCAACATTGTTTCACAAATATTTTTTCACTAGCAAATAAGCAAATCTCATTGTAATATACATATGCTAAAAAAATTACTTTCTTTCTCAGGAATCTATCTATATAGGTCTCTAAGCTTGGGACTGAGATCTCCACCTACTGTTACAACCAGGAAATTACATATAGGGACATGAAGTCGACCATTCCTAAGTCATACATTCAACATAACAGAACCCTCCTTAATCCTTCTGATCCTTTGGCCCAAGAATCCCTCAAAATGCCAGTTTCTTCACATATCTGGGGTTCCTGACACTCAGTCGAGTAAAGCAGCATGGGCCCAGACCTACAGAGCTTTTGCTATAACTTTATTGCAGTGGGTGTCCACAATGGCAGATGAACAAAGTGGTGTAAACACTTGGAGAACCTCCTGCGCAGGGCACATCTGAAGTTAAGGGATGTGCTGGGGGTATCTTCCTAACCACGTATGTGGCATCCACAAATAACAAAACTGAGCAGAAGGGTCTTGAAAGCAGCAACACTGACCCTCTTGCTCAGCTAGAAGCATTTGAGGAGCAGAAAGGTTGTGAGTCTGATAAGTATCTTGCCCTGAGATATCTCTATTGGCTGCCTATTAAGGAAAGGGTCCACTTTAAATCGCTTTGCATGGTGCACAGAGTGGTACACGATTTGGGCCCAGTCCCACTACAGGAAACATTCACCTGGTACCTCCCCAAGAGGCAGCTTCACTCCTCCAGTGCAAGTCTGCTGGTAATTCCTAGATTCAAGGATTCTAGGATGGGGGAAGGGCTTTCAGTGTGGCTGCTGCCCATCTTTGGAATGATCTTCCCCAGAATATCAGACAAATTAACTCCCTAATCGAGTTCAGAAAGAGCTTGTAAACCTGGCTCTTCCCCAAGGCGTGATCCCTCTTTCTTCAACTTTCTCAGGTTCACTCACATGACCGTTATTTCTCTAGTCTGAGCGCCAGGATACCCTTAGGGTGGCAGTCTGTGCTATATAAGAACCACTTACATTACATTACATAGCACAGTTACATGTATGTTTGAAAGTGTTTTCCAGTCATGTCCACTGTTTACTATATGTTGTGTATATACATTGTTTCTGTACCTTTTGTTGTGTTGTCAAATCAATTAATCAAATGATTTTTTTTTAATGTAATTTTCTATCAAAACTATTGACAATCTAACATGCAAATAGAACTTTACAGTATAAAATATTGGGCTGTCCTTGAACAAATATCGCCATATGGTTCCGAACAAGTTTTCCACTCTTTTTCTGTATGTCTTTGCATAGCCTTTATGAGATTTTACTTTTCATTATAGAATCAGCAGATCTTACATGATGGACAACATATGTCTCAGCTTTGTTAACATTCTGTGATACACACACTGATCACCGTTTATTGCTGAGCATGCAATGACTAAATACAATAGTTGACATACATGTCTATAAACTAGGTGTTGTTGCTCTACTTATCATTGAACACTGTTTGTCCATTGCTTCATGTCTAAGTTGTTATTTGCAAGCATAAATGTAAATAATGCTGGCATTGCACAAGTTATTCTTCCTATCTCATATCAAAAGTGTCATTTTCCAGTGTTTACTGTGTACAAATGATGATTGTGTTTGATGTTATATGCCCATGTGTCTCTCTTCTTAGATAAATATTCTGCTTTTGTGGCTTGGTGCAAAGACTTCGGGCTAATGCTTATTTCTTTTTTGACTTTAAATAACCAGTATTAACAGTCGAAGATGTAAATTATGCAACTTCATAGCAAATGGGAGTAGATTGCTTTATAATGCCAGTTATTCTCAAATTTATTGTAGATGCCCTCTTTTTTAAGTAATTGTATGTAGATTACATTTTGGACATATGAACCCATCATTTCTTTATTTGCCACCATTCCTTTTCAGCAGATGGAGCTGGTGAAGCAAGAAGAAAGCTGGACTCAGGATGAAGACTGGAAAGGTCATTGGCTTCCATCTGTGTATAACTTACTACCATCAGAGAGCAGGATAAACTGAACACCAGCAGAAAGAGAGTGTCCAACTGGAGATTCACTGGCTCTGCTGCAAAAACACTTTGGACGGAGGCTGTTCCGCACGTATAGAGGATGGGAGAGATATTTTTGTTATAAATGAAAAAGCACCGCTACTAATCGTAAGTATCCAAAGTTCGTTGGAGAGTAATCACTCGTTGGTTAATTCACATATGTACAGACGCCGATTCATGAAAAATGATGATGGAAAAATGTGAAATTCAATGTTCTTTTAATAGTCCATACAAACACCAGCCAACGCGTTTCGTTCTGTTACCAGAACTTCTTCAGGGCTGTAAATTACAAAAACATACAAAAACCACCATAAGTGCCACCAAAGAAACCAACATGTAAACAAAAATGCATACATAAGTGTCTAAAAGCAATGCATTTCTATACAAGAAATGGCTAGGGTAAAACATCTTTGATTCTTATAAAACACATTTTTTATATAAAACACATATTAGCCTCAAAGCTTGCCATTGTTTGGCAAAATTCATTGCATTTTCCATATCGCATATTAATCAGAGTATCCATGTCACTACAACAGAAATAAAAGTAAATGTCTCTAATTGATTTAGTTTAGTTGTATCACTGAAACATACTTCTTAACACAGATTCCAATTTCATACCTAAATCGTTTGTATCAGCGTCAATTATCTCTTATATCTCGTTCTATTGGTATAAGCTGTGGGAGCTTGTTGACACATAGCACAATATTTAAAAAAAAATGGAAAACGAAAAATCAAGTAAATTTGCAAAATATGAGTCCCACACATAGGCATGATGGGTCATATTTCACAAATACGAAAGGAAACTACCTCATAGATCCACCAATGTCATTATATCTTCATCACAATTAGTAAGTGTAATCAATGCTCATAGTCAAACCCAATACCATACTACATCAAATTGCCATTGAAGTTTCACCACTACCAGTTTCCAAAGTGTAACAACACGAAGAGAACTATAGATGTGTATGTATATGATTACAAAATAGCAAAATGCACATTGTTTGACTCCTTCATCACCCTGTTTCAACGCAATATATTGTGTATAGAAAATAGGCATCATAACAACCCCTATTATGTACATATACATTTCTCGCATCAAAGGAAAATGTTTTAAGTTATTAAATATAGCAAACCAGATTCCTACCGCAATTTTTCAAGGCGTAGATTATATCCAATCCAAAATCCTCATCCAAAATATATGTTTATTCGGTTAGGTCTGCCTCACTATGATAAACCCGTGCCGTTCAATATTATCAATCGGTTATCGAAAAGTGGAGAGAGCTGAAAATGTTCAATTATGAACCCGGTATTACCCTACAATGAAGAAAATGGAAGAGGGAAATGACAGACAAATATATCCCCACTTTCATATATACGTATCTAGAGTGATATCTTTTGTATATATGAGAACAGAAAATTCACCTAGGACAGGAATTGTTTCTAGTAACATCGAATGCGCCTACCTTCTCAGTATATGCAAAGCCTTTGTCGCCGATTAAAGCTGTCCCTCCTCCATTTATTTTTCGAATTCCAAAACAATATCACCATATGGCAGTTGCCTATAAGAAACAAAAAATGTATATATATATCTGTATACACAACATATGAGGTTTGTATCCCTCCCGTTGTGTGTGCGCTATAAGATGTGCATAGGGGCCATGGGACACACTTGATAGTCCCTTCACATTGACATCACCCATATCTCATAAAGAAAAGGGTGGGTGGGGGCGTTAGAATAACGGATGTAAAAATAAGTCTAAGTCCGTGTGCCCCACGTCTGTTTGTGAAGTCGAAATTATTCCACCTTACCACAAACGAACACTGCTGCGGTGTTCCCTAGTTATAACGGGCAAGTGCTATAGCATCGAAAAATGCATGTCCTTTTGAAATGTAAATTACAAAAACGCGGTAGAAAAAAGTAAACATAGAGCATAATAGTCTCTATTCTAAATGGCAAAATGGCCATATCGAACACATACCCGTGTGGTCAGAACACCAACCCCTGTGGTGGCGTCTCAGATCTCCGACGCGTGTTGCAATCCAACTAAGGTAGGGGGAGAGATGTACATCACATGCCAGGATGAGTAGGATAATAGTGCGCTGTATGGTCTAGAAGAAGATCAGTGAAGAACTGTGGTACCCTAGAAGCCGACCCAACATCATCTGGGCCTTTAGCCGCCTCATCTATCACCACAGACCCTGCCTCCCCCAAAATTGTTTCAAGTTGAAACCCTGCTGTACCTCCTTCTCCTCCAAATGCCCACCAGGAAGAACAACAGTCAAGTGAAGCATTCACACTAGACAACTCTGAACCCTTACATGCTGAAATCACCACTTGCCCTGAATATATCACACTTAGAGACATGTGATTAATTCCATTCACCTGTCGGAGTTTGTGGAGTTTTACCCACTACACATTATTCTTGTAACTCTGCCAACGGACGTGTGGTGGAGTTTTTTCATGCACGCTGTAAAAGAGTAGGATCTGCTTCCTATGGTTACCCCCACTTTTTGCTGTGTTTCACTGGTTTTTCGACTTTAGTCTGGCTGTGGCCCTGCTAATCAGGACCACAGCCTATCTGTTCTCTTTCTAAATTGATACCATGTACTTTAGGTACGTACCAGATTGGTTACTGAGTTACCCTTGTGAGTCTCTTATATGGTACCTTAGGTACCAAGGGCATATGTATCCCAGAGACCTACCAGGGGCTGAAGCATGTATTATGCCATCCCTGCTAAGCCTTCCAAAATGGCACAACAGGTCTGCACTTGCAGCCTGGGTAAGGTGGTGTAAGCACCCCTTACTTAGATACAGTATACCTATATCTCCCTATATATATATAGACAAATAGTAACCTATAAGCCATTCCTATGGCAGGCCTTGACAATCCTGAAGGCAGAGTGCTTGGTTTTGTGTAAGAGGGTGCCCTAGCATGAGCTGAGCCCCTCTGCAGCTTTCGGAAATATCTCCTTATAGCTGTTCTATGATATAGCCATACCATATACTCTTTTTTTTTTTTTTTTGAAGATAGTCTGACTTTGCATTCAATGCAGGTTTTTTTTTTTTTATAAAACTTTTTATTGAAAGAAGAAAAAACGAAGTACAAGGCAAAAAGAATCAATATACATGGACATGTGTTCACATAGGAGGACACCCAGACACAATATTCTACAACAGATCAATAGTACACATTGTGGGGAGGGGGCCAGCAGGGAAACAAATTGAAGGATAACAGAAAGTATATAAGACATGGAATGCCGGGTCAGGGGACATATGGACTTCGGGGTCGTCCATGAACGGAGGCGCACATAGATTTCCACGGTATGCGTTCCATTGACTCCAGATACTATTCCATTTTCTAGGTTTGCCCCGCGCCACATACACAGTTTTCTCTCTGAACATACACCAGTCCATATTCTCCTTCCACACCGATACCGTGGGTGGGCGCTGGGAACCCCACAACTGCGCTACATCTCTTTTGGCAATCATATTCCCCAGGGTCGCCCACTGCGTTTGGGCCACACCATAATCATTCGGCTCCCACACATTCAACAGGCACCGTCTGTCTTCAGGCTGCAGCACCACCCCCGTAACTCTACCCATCACTGCATGCACATTATTCCAGAACTGCACCACCTTCGGACACTCCCAAAGTATATGGAGGAAAGTACCAAGCATCCCACAACCACGCTTACATAACCCGTCCGAGGAATAGCCCATGCGAATCAAGTGCGGACCGGTGATATATACACGATGTAAAATCTTGAGCTGAACGAAACGGAGACGGGCAGGGATCGCGACTTCCTTAGGCGAGGACAATGCAGCTTGCCAATCCTCGTCGTCCAGCTCCAAACCATCGCCGGTCCAAATCTCCCTAAGATGCACTAACAGATCCACTCGGGTGTTAATCAACTTCTTATATATCAGGGAAATGGTACTGTCGGGGACGTGGCCGTCAAGGAGCCTATCTTCAAGGGGGGAGGACTCGGGGATGATAGTACCTGCGGGGAGAACCGAGCTCAAGGCATGGTGAATCTGTGTGTATCAAAAGAATTCCCTGTCGCTCAATTCATATTCTGTCTGTAGTGCCGCAAAGGCCTTGATTTTGCCCTTGACCCAAAGATCACCCACACAGCTAATACCAATCATATCCCATCTTTCAAACCCTTTCGTTTTGCAGAGACATCCCAATCTTTCAGAAGCATACAAGGGGGTCGCAAGAGTCAATCGATCTCCCCAACCCCCAGACGCATTCGCAGCATGCCACACTGGTACCGCGACCCTGGTAGGGCCAGACAAATCCTTGCCCGCCGCCTTGGAGTAGAGCGCCCTCCTGTAGTCCCCACCCGGTAGCAAATACTTATCCATCTCGAACGCCGGGTTGGGAGCAGGCGCATACGTCGCATGATTGATCGCACTCAGTTGCGAGGCCCAATAGTAACGCCTAAGATCCGGCAATGCTATACCACCATCATACCAGGGAAGAGTGAGTTTAGCGAGGGAGATGTTGAATCTAAGGTCAAGGGACAATCGATATTTGCCCGGCGGTATCGCCTCTTTAACCCACGAATTATTAATCAATGAAGAGGCAGGCGCTGGAGACGGGAAGGCAGGAAACAAGGTTTATTCTCTCCGGAGGAGAACACAACAATTCAGACAGCAGGTATCGTCATGAGGTGCTCTACCCGCATCTCTGAGGCCTGGCCTTTTATACACAGGTTTATTACTTTATTACATATTACATATTCGTGGCAATGCTTTGATGTACGGAAAGACATTCTCGGAACCCCCGCTTCAAGCCCGTTCCCACACACGTATACAGCAGAAGTCCCACCCCGGTCACAACAGGTGATGAATATCGCGCAGCTGGACATTCCGCCGATTCATGGAATGTGGGGGTTTGATCGGATCTCATAGGGTGGGGGCTTTGATCGATTCGGGGGTCCTTTGATGAGGGAAGCTTTCTACTGTACGGGGAGGGGCAATAAACAGTATCGGCAGGGCTAGGTGTCGGCCTGGGAACGAGGAGGACAAACGGGCACACAGGAAAAGGGGGTTTGCATAAAAAGGGCCTGGGACCATGAAAGGAATGAAGGGAGGTGTCGCGCTGGGAACAGGATGGGGTTCTGAGGCAACGCTGCGCTGAAGAAGGGTTTATGACCCAAGGCATGTGCGAGCGGGGGTTTGTCAGAGTGCGGGTTTTGTGAGGGAGGAGGGCTATGCCGGGGGTCAGTGGCATGCAAAAAAAGGGTTGTTCTGATCGAGGCACCTAAAATGGCGGGTGCGCATAACAAAAAGTGTGGCATCAGGGGAAGAGGCAAGATGGCGCAGATAATGTTTACCAAACCGTACTAATTTTCCACAGTCCTCCCTTTAACATATCTAAGACATCTTGCTGGCCTATTTCCAATTCATGTCGACTGTGGTGGTCATAGGAAAAGAAGTAGGTACCCAGGTGAAGGAATTATAGACATTACATTTTGAAATCTTTCATCTTAGGAGGCGGGTCTATCGATAAAAACTCGTTTGCAGGAAAGTCATAGTAATGTGATAACGGACAAAAATGATTCTGTAGTGCGAGCATTGAGTACATTTCACAGTTGCTTATAGTCGTTTGGAATGTGAATTGATAGGTCATTACATATGTGAGTTCTGTTCATGTTACAATGGTGGAGCATAATTAATACAATGGTGGCTGGGAGAGAAATGAGACATAGCAGAAACGATGATTGAGGGTGTCAATGTTCGAAGTTAATGAGTTCTCAGCATTCTTTGTCGTCTTTTGTTGGCGCTGTGGAGCACCGGCGGTGGAGCTAAGGGTCCAGCTCTATTCTAGGTCCCGCGTTGCAGGGCACGACCTTTTCCTCGCGTTTTCTGGTCAAAAAGGTCCTTTTCGCCCTGTGTCCTTTGAGTTGGCTGTCAAAAAGGTTCAGATGGAAGAAATGTGCGTGTGAGCAGTCCTTTAGGGTAGGTCGGAGAAAAAAGGGGGATGGAGCAGGGCCAGATCGGGAACAGACTAGGGGGACGGAAAATTTCAGGTAGGCGGGCTCATGACCGAGTTTAGGGAGCCGGGACTTTTCGGCATATATTGGACATCGAGCAGGGGCATCAGGTCAGCCCTTTCCTCTTATCTTGTCGAAAACAGAGCCTCGTCCTGCAGCTCCTTACTGTCGCGGTCTCGCCTTGGCCAATGTCGCAGATGTTCTGTGAGAAGTTGGCCTGGTAGGGGATGTTTCCAATTCTGGAACCACCTACTACCTGACCAAACAATCCCCTTATGGTGTCTGGTTGTAAGTCAACCTTATTAGACAAGCTATCCTAGGGGTAGCATGGACTAAGCAGCCTAAAGGCTTAACTTAAGAGGTCGTGTTAAGCGAGCTGTTTTACCACATACAATCCTGTAATACCAAATGAAAGGACACCACACAAGTATATATTATAAAAATATATGTGTTTATTACTAAAAACAATCCCCAGTATTCTTTATGAATAAAGGGGCACAAGCGTTAAATCAAAAGCACTGTTTAAACATACAAGTTGCACAATTATGGATGAGGGCAGGGGGCCACTCAAACCATATACTAAACAAGTGGTATAAGAGAGGCCACTCGAACAGTGGTTAGGCCTAGGGCCTAGGGAATCGCTGGGAGCAGTCAGGACAAGCAATGCTGAAGTCGGGAATGGCCCTCGGGATTCGGGAGATGTGCGGAAAGCGCACGCATGCACCAATGTTAACCAATGGTGCGTAAAAGTCAAATAGTTAAAGTTTAAGGACACTTCCGCTGAACCTAGAGGAACAAAACTTAACACACAGACCCTAGAGGTGTGCACCAGTGTGGGAACACCGGCGGAGCAAAGTTACCTCACCCACAGGAAGTGGGTGCACAGGGTCGAAGTGGCGTCGGGTTTTGACACGCAGGCTCTTGGTGCTTGAAGCTGAAAGGGCTGCAGGCAGGGTGAAGACGAAGTGTCCGGCGGAGTCCAAGGGTGGACTCAAGTTGTAGAGTACCTGAAAGCAGAGGGGACAGAGTCTGGGTCACTCAGCAGTGACCAGGGTGGAACCAGGACGGAACCAGGCAATGTCGGGCGCAATCAGGTGGTCGTCGAGGCGCTTCTCTTCGCTGTCACGTGGGCTCTGGGGCATCTGCGACGTCCAGGAGCAGGTCACGATCTGTCCCACGCAGGCTCTCACCGTCGGTGCAGTCGGCTTCCGGTTTGGAGCAAACAAGCCTTGGTAAGAGCAATCCACGCGGGATTGGAAGATGGCGTCTCACTCGGACCAGGAAGGTCAGAGTCGGGGCTCCCTTTCAGGGGAGCTGGTGTGGATCTGGAGCAACCAGAATCACGAGTCTTCTTTTGTAGTTCGTCGGCACAGGGACCACAAGCCAGCTGGCAAGTGACCGGGCCAACGCGTTGAGCCAAATCGTGCCAAAGGGCCCCACGCAGCACTCGTCGAGTGTGGAGGGCTGAACTTCGGCTCAGGAGTAGCTCAGGGTGGGGGCTTCTCAAACCCCGGTGTACAGCTTCGAGGGTCACTCGTGGGCTGCACGGTCAGCGTCTCGTGGTCACTTCAAGATGGCGTGCCCCACGCTTCCGGTCGCCTCCACGGGTCTCAGCTTTGCAGGGACTGTGGATCGGGCTGTTAGAAGCTGGGCAGGCTTGATCTCGTCGATCTCAGTCGCTCGAGTTCCGGCGGGAACTGCAACTAAGTAGACGTCGAGGGCTGGATGGTGCCTGCTGCTGCAGGGTGGTCACTCCTTGACCACAAGGGAGATTCTTCGGGCTTCCACGTTGAGATGGAGGGCGAAGGGTCCAGAATATCGTTTCAAATGTTTCTTCCAGGAAATCTGATGTGCATTGGCACTGCTCCCACTCTTATTCGAATCTGGTGGGCGTGATTACCTGCTAGGTCCCCTCCTATGGGTGGGACCCAGGAAGTGGGTGGATACACCCCCTTCCTTTGATCCAGGCCGCCCTGGCACGAGGGCTGGAGTGCCCCAGAACCGGTTTGGCCGGATTATGCAAGGGGCAGCCTTGTGCGCCCCAGGCAGTGTCTGGTTTCTTTCAAACCTCCCTGCTACAATACACTATCTCCTGTCTGGAGGGCGGTGACACCCTCCTGTGACAGGAAACCCTTTGTCCAGGACCCCCTTGACTGGGTTTCGGTCAGCTCCAGGGGTCCAGACATTTGTCTGTGGCAGAGGCATCCATTTTGTGGATCTTAAGGCCTTTGGAGAAATCAACCGCATTAAAGTGAAGTAACATGTCTTACCCCTCTAGAGGGGTGGAATGCCATCCCCGTCGCCAGAACTGGCGAGGGGATGGTATTCCAAAGCGTATGACACCTTACACGACATGTTTTGATAAAGCCAAACCAGAGTTGCTAAATAACCGCGAGGATTATAAGGCACTTAATAGTATATGGTATGGCATTATCCTGAAACAGCTTAGGGATTTGTTCCCGACGGCTGCAGACAGGCTCAGCTCATGCTAGAGCTCCATCTCACATAAAAACCAAGCACCCAGCCTCCAGGATTGGTGAGGCCTGTCTATAGGAGTGGCTCACAGGTTTACATGTGTCCAGATATAGGTTTAGACATAGGTATACTATATCTAAGCAAGGGGTGTGTACACCACCTTACCCCAGCTGAGTGATCAGCCAGTTGTGTCAATTTAAGAACCAGCCAGGGGTGGCAAAAGATATGCTGCAGCCCCTGGTAGGCCTTAGTGGCTCCTGTGCCCTGTGCACCTATAGTGCATTCTACAGGGGCTGACAAGGAGTCCATTTCCAATTGGTATGTGCCTATAGCACATGTGTCATTAATTTAGTGAGAGAACAGCAGGCTGGGGGTCTGATCAGCAGGCCCACAGCCTCAGTAGTCGAAAACCAGTGAAGCAAAAAGCAAAAATTTGGGGTGACCATAGGATAGCAGACCCTACTCTCCTACACAACCCCCCCCAAACGCAGGGACATTAAACTAACCTTGACCAGATAAGTCTTCATGTTCTAAGTGGAAGTACCTGGAGAGACCATCTGCATTACCATGGTCAGTCCCTGGGCGGTGCTCCACTGTAAAGTCCATCCCCTGTAGGGAAATGGACCACCTGAGCAGTTTGGGATTTTCACCCTTCATCTGATTAAGCCATAAGAGGGGCTTATGGTCTGTTTGCACCAGGAAGTGAGTTCCAAACAAGTAGGACCTCAACTTCTTTAATGCCCAAACCACAGCAAAGGCCTCCCTCTCAATGGCTGACCAACGTTTTTCTCTTGGGGTTAGCCTCCTGCTAATGAAAGCAATTGGCTGGTCTTGACCATCTTGATTTAGTTGTGAGAGTACAGCTCCCACCCCCAACTCAGAAGCATCTGTCTGAACAATGAACTGTTTGGAGTAGTCAGGACTCTTTAGGATAGGTGCAGAGCACATGGCCTTCTTCAGGTCTTCAAATGCCTTCTGACAGCTAACTGTCCACTGAACCTTTTTTGGCATCTTCTTGGATGTCAAGTCATTTAATGGTGTCACTATAGACCCATAGTTTTTCACAAACTTTCTGTAATACCCAGTCAGGCCCAAGAAGGCTCTGACTTGTGTCTGGGTAACTGGAGGAGCCCAGTCCTGTATGGCCTGGATTTTGCTTTCCAGTGGCTGAACCTGGCCTCCACCTACTAGGTGGCCCAGGTATACAACCTTACTCTGCCCTATCTGGCACTTTGTGGCCTTGATAGTTAGGCCTGCCTTTTGCAGGGCCTCCAAAACTTTCTTCAGGTGGATCAGGTGATCCTCCCAGGTGGAGCTAAAGACAGCAATATCATCCAGATAAGCTGCACAAAAGTCATCCAACCCAGTAAGGACTTGGTTCACCAACCTTTGAAAAGTGGCAGGTGCATTCTTCAAACCAAAGGGCATTACCACAAACTGATAATGCCCACTAGGGGTAGAGAATGCTGTCTTGGCCTTTGACTCCTCAGCTAGTCTGATTTGCCAGTAGCCAGCTGTCAGATCAAATGTGCTCAGAAACTTGGCAGAAGCCAATCTGTCAATGAGCTCATCTGCTCTTGGAATGGGGTGAGCATCTGTCCTAGTGACAGCATTGAGACCCCTGTAATCCACGCAAAACCTCATTTCTCTCTTACCATCTTGGGTATGAGGTTTTGGCACCAGGACTACTGGGCTGGCCCATGGGCTCTCTGATGGCTCAATCACTCCAAGCTCCAACATCTTTTGCACCTCAGCCTTGATGCAATCCCTGACATGATCAGGTTGCCTGTAGATCTTATTCTTGACAGGCAGACTGTCACCAGTGTCCACAACATGGGTACACCAGTCAGTTTGGCTGGGTGTGAGTGAAAACATTTGCCTGTGAGCCTGCAAAACTTGTCTGCAGTCCCTCTGTTGCTGGTCAGTGAGGCTGCCTGCCAAGGCTACTCCATCAACTGAACCATCATCAGGGTTCTGGGAAAGCAGGTCTGGGAGAGGGTCACTCTCTTCCTCCTGTTCCCCATCTGTGGCCATGAGCAAGCTCATGTCCTCCCTGTCTACAAATGCTTTCAAGCGATTCACATGGATTACCCTGTGAGGGCTCCTGGGTGTTCCAAAGTCTACCAAGTAGGTGACTTCCCCTTTCTTCTCAATAATAGGATAGGGTCCACTCCATTTGTCTTGGAGTGCTGCTGGAGCCACTGGCTCCAGTACCCATACCTTCTGTCCTGGTTGGAACTCTACCAGTACAGCCTTTTGGTCATGCCAAGCTTTCTGCAATTCTTGGCTGGCCTCCAGGTTTTTGGATGCTCTTTCCATGTACTCAGCCATCCTGGAGCGGAGACCAAGTACATAGTCCACTATGTCTAGTTTGGGCTTTTTGAGAGGTAACTCCCATCCTTCCTTCACCAAACACAATGGACCTCTCACAGGGTGGCCAAACAAAAGTTCAAAAGGGCTGTAGCCAACCCCCTTCTGTGGGACCTCTCTGTAAGCAAAGAGCAGGCAGGGTAAAAGAATGTCCCATTTCCGCCTGAGCTTCTCTGGTAATCCTTTTATCATGCCTTTAAGGGTCTTGTTAAATCTCTCCACAAGCCCATTGCATTGTGGATGATATGGGGTGGTAAACTTATAGTTTACTCCACATTCCTTCCACATTGCTTTTAGATAGCTGGACATAAAATTTGTCCCTCTATCTGATAGTACCTCCTTAGGAAAGCCCACTCTTGAGAAAACTGCAATGAGGGCTTTTGCCACCACAGGTGCTGTGGTGGTCCTTAGGGGAATAGCCTCTGGGTACCTGGTGGCATGATCCACTACCACCAGTATGAATCTGTTCCCAGATGCTGTTTGGGGGTCCATTGGACCCACAATATCAATTCCAACTCTCTCAAAGGGGACCCCCACCACAGGTAGTGGTATTAGGGGGGCCTTTGTTGTGCCACCTGACTTACCACTGGCTTGGCAAGTGACACAGGAGCGACAAAACTCCTTGACATCCTCTGACATGTGAGGCCAGTGAAAGTGTGGAACAAGCCTGTCCCACGTCTTGTTCTGGCCTAAGTGTCCTGCAAGGGGAATATCATGGGCCAAGGTAAGGAGGAATCCCCTAAACTGCAGAGGTATCACCAACCTCCTGGTCATGCCAGGCTTGGGGGCTCTAGCCTCTGAGTAAAGGAGTCCCTCATCCCAATACACAGTATGGGTACCTTGGGCATCCCCAGCAGCCTCAGCAGCAGCCTGCTGTCTGAGGGGTTCAAGGGAAGGGCAATCTAATTGAGCCTGCCTCAGGTCTGCCCTTGAGGGTCCCCCTGTCCCCAGAAACTCAACCTGGTCAGGTTCAAGCTCCTCAGAGACAGTCTCCTCTTGGACTGCAGAATCAGTTTCCTCTGAAACCTGATCCTCAACCTGGGGCAAGGTGGAAGGCGAGGCCTTTCCTCTCTTGCTCCTTCTCTTGGGTTGTGGCTGGTCTATTGTCTCAAGATCCACCACTGGTTCAGGAAGGCACTTCTTAGCCTGAGCCCTTGTCATGGCAAGGACATGCTCTGAAATCCCTAGCATTTCTGCATGAGTCCTGTACTCCACTTCTGACCATGCTGAGCTTTCAAGGTCATTGCCCAACAGACAGTCTACTGGTAGGTCTGCACTCACCACAACTTTCTTTAGGCCATCAACCCCTCCCCAGGAGAAGTTCACAACTGCCACACTATGGGAGGTAGTGGAGTTGCTTGCATTGGTTACTAGGTAGCTCTCTCCTAGTACAATCTGTCCAGGGTCCACAAAGCCAGGGGTCACCATGGTGACACTAGCACATGTGTCCCTGTAAGCTTGAGCCAGTTTCTCATTTATTAAGGGAGTCTGCCTGTATTTGCCCAGGTTAGTGGGGCTTACTGCAGTGGGCAACTCAATGTCCACATCATACAGGAGAACTGCCTGTGTAGGGACTCTGACTAGGCCAGATCCTACTTCAATACCCAGGGTCAACCCAGCTACACCCTTGGACTGTGTTCCACCACTGCTTACTGTACTTGGGGTTGCAGTTGCTTTAGGAGCTGTAGTGGTGGGAACTGGATTTGCCTTGGTGCACTCACTGCCCCAGTGTGAAACTGATTTGCAGGTATTACACCAAGGTGTCTTTGGACCTTTGTTCTTCTTCTTCTTGTTACCATTTTGGGAACCACCCTCCTTACTATTAGTTTGGGGGCCTGAAGACTTCTGGTCTTTTTCTTTATCTTTCTGATTCTGATTACCACCCTTCTGGTCTGTTTTCTTCTGGTCACCACCTTGGTTCTGGGGTTTCTGCTTAATCCTTGTTCTGACCCATTTGTCTGCCTTCTTTCCCAATTCTTGGGGAGAGGTCAGATCAGAGTCAATAAGGTATTGATGCAACAGCTGGTTTGTACAGTTATTAAGGATCTGTTCTCTCATCATAAGATTGTACAATCCTGTATAGTCTGAAACTTTACTTCCCTGTAACCAACCCTCCAAAGCCTTAGTGGCACACTCCACAAAATCAGTCCAGTCTTGAGTCTGTGCTTTCTGGGTGTCTCTGAACAACAACCTGTATTGCTCAGTGGTTAGGCCATACCCTTCAATGAGAGCACTCTTCAAAACAGAGTAGTTTTTGGCATCCTCAGGTCTAACTGTGAGGAGCCTGTCCCTCCCTTTCTCAGAAAAGGAGTACCACAAAATTGCAGCCCACTGATTCTCAGGAACCTGCTGTACCATGCAGGCTCTCTCAAGAGCAGTCATCCATTTGTGGATGTCATCCCCTTCTTTAAAGGGGGGCACAATCTTGGTCAGGTTTCTATTGTCATAGGCCCTGTCTTTTTCTCTTGGAAAATTGCTGCCACCAGTGACATCTAAGCCACTTAATTTCTGCTCTCTTGCCAAGGCAAGTTTAGCTTGAGCTAAGGTAAGCTTAGCTTGACTCAGGGCTACCTCCTCTCTCTCTATCTGGAGTCTGACAGCCCTCATTCTAGCCCTATGCTCAGCTTTCTGAGAAGCACTCATGCCTCTCTCTGATTCTCTGGAGGCACTAGAAAGATGAGAGTCCCCTGAGGGAGATCTCACTCTTCTGTTGCCTGGGAGAATCACATGTTGGGTTCTGGGGAGGTGCTGGCCCTCTCCATTCCCCAGTAGGTCCAAGTTGGCCTGGCTAAGCCTACCAACTGGAACCTGGCTACCCTGATCCTGTACTTGTGAGTCCCCACCATCTGAGTCCTCATCCAAGTCATCATCATCCTCCTCTTCAGGGGGATCAACTACAGGGGGGTTCCCTCCAGTTCCTGTATCTAGGGAAGCTGCTTTTGCCTTCTCTAAGTCATCCTGTTCTAGGATTTCTACCAGGATTAGGCAGGTGGGGCTTCTGCCCCTTTTTAACCCTCTTGCTTTGCACAAGGCAATCAAGTCTCTGCGGGTTAGTTTGTCATATCCAAAAGTTGCCTGGGTAGGGTCAACTGTCACAGGACTAGACCCTGAGGCCTTTCCTGTGTCAGACATGGTTACTAGTGAGGTGTAAGTGGTGCACTTACCTACACTAAGTGTTTTCCTACTGGACCTTGCTAGTGAGTTGTAGTCAGGGGTGTGCTACTCCCTTCAACCTACAACTACTAAGTTCAGTAGAACTTAATATGCTAAGCTTTTGATTTTATATGTACCTAGAGGTACTTGATGTGATCTTTCAATTTGATATAAAGATTGCAATGGTAAAACAACAGCAAGCTCAAATCCGCACCGCTGCTCACCAATGTGAGAAGTTGGCCTGGTAGGGGATGTTTCCAATTCTGGAACCACCTACTACCTGACCAAACAATCCCCTTATGGTGTCTGGTTGTAAGTCAACCTTATTAGACAAGCTATCCTAGGGGTAGCATGGACTAAGCAGCCTAAAGGCTTAACTTAAGAGGTCGTGTTAAGCGAGCTGTTTTACCACATACAATCCTGTAATACCAAATGAAAGGACACCACACAAGTATATATTATAAAAATATATGTGTTTATTACTAAAAACAATCCCCAGTATTCTTTATGAATAAAGGGGCACAAGCGTTAAATCAAAAGCACTGTTTAAACATACAAGTTGCACAATTATGGATGAGGGCAGGGGGCCACTCAAACCATATACTAAACAAGTGGTATAAGAGAGGCCACTCGAACAGTGGTTAGGCCTAGGGCCTAGGGAATCGCTGGGAGCAGTCAGGACAAGCAATGCTGAAGTCGGGAATGGCCCTCGGGATTCGGGAGATGTGCGGAAAGCGCACGCATGCACCAATGTTAACCAATGGTGCGTAAAAGTCAAATAGTTAAAGTTTAAGGACACTTCCGCTGAACCTAGAGGAACAAAACTTAACACACAGACCCTAGAGGTGTGCACCAGTGTGGGAACACCGGCGGAGCAAAGTTACCTCACCCACAGGAAGTGGGTGCACAGGGTCGAAGTGGCGTCGGGTTTTGACACGCAGGCTCTTGGTGCTTGAAGCTGAAAGGGCTGCAGGCAGGGTGAAGACGAAGTGTCCGGCGGAGTCCAAGGGTGGACTCAAGTTGTAGAGTACCTGAAAGCAGAGGGGACAGAGTCTGGGTCACTCAGCAGTGACCAGGGTGGAACCAGGACGGAACCAGGCAATGTCGGGCGCAATCAGGTGGTCGTCGAGGCGCTTCTCTTCGCTGTCACGTGGGCTCTGGGGCATCTGCGACGTCCAGGAGCAGGTCACGATCTGTCCCACGCAGGCTCTCACCGTCGGTGCAGTCGGCTTCCGGTTTGGAGCAAACAAGCCTTGGTAAGAGCAATCCACGCGGGATTGGAAGATGGCGTCTCACTCGGACCAGGAAGGTCAGAGTCGGGGCTCCCTTTCAGGGGAGCTGGTGTGGATCTGGAGCAACCAGAATCACAAGTCTTCTTTTGTAGTTCGTCGGCACAGGGACCACAAGCCAGCTGGCAAGTGACCGGGCCAACGCGTTGAGCCAAATCGTGCCAAAGGGCCCCACGCAGCACTCGTCGAGTGTGGAGGGCTGAACTTCGGCTCAGGAGTAGCTCAGGGTGGGGGCTTCTCAAACCCCGGTGTACAGCTTCGAGGGTCACTCGTGGGCTGCACGGTCAGCGTCTCGTGGTCACTTCAAGATGGCGTGCCCCACGCTTCCGGTCGCCTCCACGGGTCTCAGCTTTGCAGGGACTGTGGATCGGGCTGTTAGAAGCTGGGCAGGCTTGATCTCGTCGATCTCAGTCGCTCGAGTTCCGGCGGGAACTGCAACTAAGTAGACGTCGAGGGCTGGATGGTGCCTGCTGCTGCAGGGTGGTCACTCCTTGACCACAAGGGAGATTCTTCGGGCTTCCACGTTGAGATGGAGGGCGAAGGGTCCAGAATATCGTTTCAAATGTTTCTTCCAGGAAATCTGATGTGCATTGGCACTGCTCCCACTCTTATTCGAATCTGGTGGGCGTGATTACCTGCTAGGTCCCCTCCTATGGGTGGGACCCAGGAAGTGGGTGGATACACCCCCTTCCTTTGATCCAGGCCGCCCTGGCACGAGGGCTGGAGTGCCCCAGAACCGGTTTGGCCGGATTATGCAAGGGGCAGCCTTGTGCGCCCCAGGCAGTGTCTGGTTTCTTTCAAACCTCCCTGCTACAATACACTATCTCCTGTCTGGAGGGCGGTGACACCCTCCTGTGACAGGAAACCCTTTGTCCAGGACCCCCTTGACTGGGTTTCGGTCAGCTCCAGGGGTCCAGACATTTGTCTGTGGCAGAGGCATCCATTTTGTGGATCTTAAGGCCTTTGGAGAAATCAACCGCATTAAAGTGAAGTAACATGTCTTACCCCTCTAGAGGGGTGGAATGCCATCCCCGTCGCCAGAACTGGCGAGGGGATGGTATTCCAAAGCGTATGACACCTTACACGACATGTTTTGATAAAGCCAAACCAGAGTTGCTAAATAACCGCGAGGATTATAAGGCACTTAATAGTATATGGTATGGCATTATCCTGAAACAGCTTAGGGATTTGTTCCCGACGGCTGCAGACAGGCTCAGCTCATGCTAGAGCTCCATCTCACATAAAAACCAAGCACCCAGCCTCCAGGATTGGTGAGGCCTGTCTATAGGAGTGGCTCACAGGTTTACATGTGTCCAGATATAGGTTTAGACATAGGTATACTATATCTAAGCAAGGGGTGTGTACACCACCTTACCCCAGCTGAGTGATCAGCCAGTTGTGTCAATTTAAGAACCAGCCAGGGGTGGCAAAAGATATGCTGCAGCCCCTGGTAGGCCTTAGTGGCTCCTGTGCCCTGTGCACCTATAGTGCATTCTACAGGGGCTGACAAGGAGTCCATTTCCAATTGGTATGTGCCTATAGCACATGTGTCATTAATTTAGTGAGAGAACAGCAGGCTGGGGGTCTGATCAGCAGGCCCACAGCCTCAGTAGTCGAAAACCAGTGAAGCAAAAAGCAAAAATTTGGGGTGACCATAGGATAGCAGACCCTACTCTCCTACATGTTCCATAGTCTGTAGTCAGGCCACGTGCTCCCACATCCGGTCCTTCTTTCCTCCGACAGTCGTACCCTTAAATGAGTTTGAAAAGATAGTCTTTAGAGAATTGGCAGAGGAAGGTAATCACACAAGTCTATTTCTCTCCCAGCTCCAGGTAAATGAGAACACAATGGTGTTTTTCTGCCCGGTCATGGCACGAGATCTGGTGCCTTTTATTGCATTACAGTTACGTCAGCTCTTCTGACGGAGACCCACCTTCCTAGTACGAGCCTTACAAAGCTATGCCGTTCTCCTGGGCTTTATATCAAAAAAACGCAATGTGCTATCACCATGGTCTGATAGGTATCTTTCTGAGAGATGAACATAGGCTAAACATTTTTCATTCTATCAATGCATCCTGCCTTTCAGCTAAACATTTTACTTTCAACAGGGTTCATTGCAACGATTTCTTCACTTCGGTCTAATCTTAATTTTGCAACACATCGTTCTAGTTCCTACATAGCCTCTTACAACCTGACTACTTAATTAAAAACCGGGGTCTTGTGGAAAACAACTAGGGACATAGAAAACTGTGGTAAGGGCGTAAATCGACCCATCTCTTACAACCGGGGGTGAGGGGCAGTTTTAAACTCCCGTCGGGGGTAGCTGATACGAAACTGGGGGTGTTCTGGGAAGATGGGGATGTTTCGATCACCTTTACTGTTTGGGTATTGCGACAAGTCGGGACGGGGAAGGTCGCGTTATCTGAGGCATCTTTTTATAACATAGGAGCCGCTGACAGGTAGTTCCCTTATTTCGGGTCAGATTAGGGAACCTCAGTCGTCTTACCTGTCCTTTCCCTCTTGGCCAAATCTCGGTTTCATCAATTTAGCAGAAAGGAGAGGTAGTGACACGGCGTCAGGGTGATTTTTTACTTAGGATAAATTTTGAGCAAATACTTGTGGTATTTGGGGCCAATTGGTGGGGCACTAGGGGTGGCGGTTTGCCAATTTAGGTGCTTAGTCGTTCGGAAGAGAGAGAGAGAGAGAGAGAGAGAGAGAGAGATGTGCAACAACAGGCTAAATAGTACACGTGCGACATGGGGAGTGGCCGTGCATTAAGACAGGCTATTCAGCGCATTACGCAACATAAGGCATTACGGGTCTGTGTTAGAATTTTGAAAGCATGCAGTTTGGGATGGACGAGCATTAGGCCGGGTACAGGGGACATGCATCGAGAAAAAGGGCACCATTGTGTCGCATTTCTTGCATTCTCGGTCCGTTAATCAGTTAAGTCAACGCGTCAGTCATACACAAACATCATCTCATAGTTTCAGACATACGTGACAGGTGTCCATACACGCAACACGGATCAAGGGTGATCGCTTTCATCATGTCATAAACTTTATTGGCTCTTTTGATAAAAAAGAGCAGCTTGTGGGTGTGTTTAGGTGCCACCAGGCAGTGTTAGTCCGCCTCGTGTATCAGACATGGCGAGGCTTCAGATCTTCACCATACTTCGGTCGTGATTCCGGTGTGGCCTGTAGAGGGGGAAAAAAAGAGGGGAGGGGGACAACATTCGAGCATATCAAAAGCACGGGTACGAAAGTCCTTTACTTACCTCATACTCGTCTTATCCCCTCGGGATAGAATCCCTGGGGTTTTGGTTTCTGGAGCCAAGGGGGGGGGGGTGGGGGCAGTGTGACCTTATAGGCTGTGAGTAGGGAAGCGTTAGAGAATCAGAAGCACTTAGTGCGAGGCTTCCAGTTGGTAGGTGTATTTAGCTATTGGGGTCCTTAAACCTCTTTCAACGCTGTGATGTTCTAAGGTTTATCAGCTCTTCGGTCAACTCTGTTCCCTAGTACCTTTGGGTGTCGTATCTTTATAATATTTTATCATTTACATCGTTTCACTTTACCCAACCTTTATATTCCATCTTTTACACCATTTCGCTTTTACCCATCCCCAGAAGTCGAGGTCTTTCTCCATGCGCGAGTCCCTGAGTCAGTCGCATATTTGACGGCAGAGTGTCGTGTCTCAGATTCGATCCTCCATCCGGGGCTGGGCAACCATCTTCTATTAACCTTAAAGAGAGAGCAGAGTAGGGTGCACAGAAAAGAACTCTCCCGCCGATCCCATATTTTAAATAAAGCATGTAATACCCGTTCATAGTTTGAGAAACCTTTATTTTGCAAAATCATTCAGCATGTAGATTTGTGAAGGTGCAGTCGTACTTGGCCGGACACGGCAATGGCTAAAGTGCGCACAGTAGGGGGTTATTTTGCAGCATTAAAAATATTGGAAAGGTTTATTCATTCACTCGTAGGAAACTAAAACGTCTATAAATTGGTTGGGGGATCGGGGGGCATTTATTTCATAATTTAGAAGCACCGTCAGACTAGTCGCAATCAGATTTCCTATATGCATACCGTGTACGTGCGTCATAAGCGGGGTTATACATCAGCTATAAAAAATTTTAATACATCGTACATTTGTAATCAACATTTTTTAACGGAGTCCTTTTATATGTTCGTCGAGTGAACTCTCTTTCTTTCTCGTCAAGCGTACAAAGGACCAGGTACATGTCTCAGAAAATCAAGTTTTTCTTCATTAGCAAAAAGAAAACACCACGTGGCGTTCGTGAGTTCCTATTGTTACCGGCGCCATTTTGGGCGGGGCCGGGTTAGTCCGGAAGTAGCATCAGAAAAAATGTTTCCTACAACCGGCAGTTGGACCAGAGTCCTTTTCGGCAGTTCGAGAATTCATGCTAACAGAAAGAGTGGCAATGTCATGCTTGTTTTGTTAGCGATCAAGGCAGTTGTCCCTTACCGGAAGCCTGCAGGGGCCGAGGGCTCCTGGGACGTTCGTAGAATCTTCAAGGCTGTGGGGGTGCTGTCGGAGGTGGGGGCTCGTGCCCCGGTGGGCAAGCGCCTGAGTTACATTGCTGTTCAAAGTTACTCTAGCGGCCGAGGCCCGCCTTCCAGCGGACCCAGACGCCATTTTGAGGCCTGCAGCAGCCCCCCTCGTCGAGTCTGCCAGAGTGGAAGAGACCTTTCTGGGGACAAATAGAGAATGGAACTCCGTGTTGTGGAAGCAGGACGTTCGGCTAGGGCGCAGCTGTGGTGCCCCCACCTGGGGGCGAGGGAGACTCGTTCGCGCCGTCTCCCTCTCCCGGTGCACTCCACGCCGCTCTCTTTCATGGGCATGCACGACGGTCTCTCCACACCCAGTGCTCCACAAGCCCCATGCCCAGTGCTGCGGAAGTATGGCCACCTGCGGAGCATGTTCGGTGCTGCGCAAGTACTGGGGCGCCACCATGGTATGTTCGGTGCTACGCAAGTATTGGCACCATCGCCTGGCTGGAGGAGTTCGGTGTTGGGCCGGGGGCTGGGAAACCTCCTATCCGTGGAGGTGGGAGAGGCTCGTCCGCGTCGCCTCTCCCTCCCAGCCCGACCTGGACTAAGTTTCGCGGAGGTATGTACAAGACATCCCTCCCCCAGAGTTGTCGCAGCCATTATTCAAGTGGCGCGGGCGTGCTGCTGCGGCCATTACGGAGGGGAAAAGAAAGAAGTGTCCCGTCCTTCTCTGGACCGGGCTTCCGGTGGATGTCGGCCGGACGCCCCTTGCTCTGGCCCCATGAACGGGTTCCTTGGCTCATCGGCTGCAGCCGGATCCAGTTGGCTCCGGTCCCTGGCCATTGGTGGCCGGACCGGGAGGACATGTGGCGGGACTGCCTGCAACTACCCAGGGCCGCTGCGGCCGGACTCTGCCGGCCCCTGTCTCTCCTCCGGCTCCACCCTATGTTATGATTTCCTGACCGACTGTTGGCAGCAGGACCCGCCTTATATGGGTTGCTGCCGGTTGGGCGTAGCCGTAACCCTGCCCTACTTTGGAAGGTTCCAGAATGGGGGGCGAATGTTCTGCTGACTTTCATTTTCTAGTTTTACCGTTCTTGTTTCAAACGTTTTCTGTTGTTAGGGCATTATTAAGTGTTATTATTACGTATTGTTATTTGTTTCTTGTCCGTTATGTTAAATAAAAGTTCAAGTTCATAAGTGGCCTACGGATTTCGTTTTCCCACTCCTTTCTTTCCAGGTTGTTCCATGCTAAAGCTTCTGTTAGCAGAAGTTTAAGTACCATGATAACGCAGGCAGAGGGATGACGCAGATTCATGCATTACGTACACACAAACTCAGACGGGGAGACAGTATAAATATTATATAAAAAAGACCCAAGACAAACATAAAACAGTTATTGGCCATAATTATCTTATTTCTATATGCTGCGCATACCTTTTGTTAGAGCAATGGGGCAGGCTTCAGTTATATGCCTATAAGGGTGCGGAAGAAAAGGAGGTAGTAGGTTTTCAAACATAAGCAATATCCCTGGTCCTATCGGCGAAGGATACTTGTGTAACCCTTACCTTGAAATACCCTAAACTTTTCCCTACTTTGGCTAAACGTAAGGATGCTTGATCATGTGTGTACATTATTCTTTCTGTTTTCTTCGGGGTTTGTCGTCTGTCAATTTAGAGCTACACTGGGTTTTCCCGTCTTATCGTTGTTGGATCTATGAGGACTCGAACATGTCGCTGAAATCGGTCTGGCGAAATCTGTGCCATCGGGCATAATCGAACGTGGTGGTTCTATCTGGCCTGTCCATGTCAGTCTGATTCATCTTTGTCTCGCGCCTTTTCCCTTTCTGCCGGCCTGTTATTCCTGTCGGTCCTCTGCTCCTACTCACGTTCAGTAGAGTCGGGCATTGGGCTTTCCAGTGCCCGGCATATCTACAAAAAGCACATTGGTTTTGCCCTAAGTCCGGCCGTCCTGTGCGTAGAGTCGGGGGATTACTTTCGGGACGTTGTGTTCTGAGGTCGTCCTGTCGATATATTCCTTTACCTGCTCTGTCCTCGTCTCTATTCTTTCGTTGCATTGCTTCTTTGCGCCACATACCGAGGCAGTCGAGCATAACGGGCGTTGTCTTATTATCACGAAGGGCTATTTCTAACGTTTCTATTTTATCAAGATCGAAGGATCCTATCAGTGGCCACTGTTTCTCTTGGCTTTCTTTGGTATACCTGTGCCACAGTTTACTATAGGCTATGGTAACTAATCCATAGTTTACGAACATGTCTTTATTAGGGGTGCCTTCCAGCGGAGCTAGATGATCCACCTCTAATAAACGGTCCGGGCTGAACCAGCTATCGACCAGTGGGGAGAAGACAGACATGACAGCTCACGACGAGGGACAAAAAGTCAGCACTGCCTATCTTATCACTGCGCGCAAAGACTAGACAGAATATTTCTATCCTACGTTGTTTGCAGGCAGTGAATACCTCATGAACCAATAACAAAAACAACCAATAAAATAAAATAAAATAAAACCAGTGGGGAGAATAAGTAGGCGCATAAAAGTCTGCGTCCTCTACCCTTTCACTATCCGTAAAGAGGAATCTGTTATTTCCTGTTTGCAGACAGAGAATCTCCAGAAAACAATCCGCGAACAGTAGTTCGGGGCCAAAAACAGTTAATCAGTGTGGGAGAGGGAGTCTCCCGAAAATAAGCCGTCAAATAAATAATAAAACCAGTGGGGGAGAAAGATAGGCACGACGGCTGCGTTGCCTATCCTTCACTGTTTGCAAAAAGGGAAAGAGCCTACTGTTTCTCCGTGTGCAGACAGTGAATCTCCAAATAAGTCAACAAAGAGTAATACTAGTATTTTCTGAACAATCAACAATTATTTCGTGATTCGTCGTGTCTACACGACCTTACCCGGACCGTATGGACAGTTTCTTGTCTTCCGAATCCAGCGCCCGATCGTCCTCTTGTCTTTGTATTCCTCGCAGCACTCCTGATGGTTCCCAGTCAGGACCGTAGATCACTCGAGAGAGGTCTGTTCGGAACCAGTGAAGTTCGGATGATCGGCTGCCAGACGAGGGTCTATTGGGCAAGAGCTCTCCCGATCGTTGCAGTCGTTCACTCTGTCGTCAGGACCTCTCCCACTGGATCCACGAGTCGCTGATGGGCCCCACGCTTGGGACGCCAATTGTTGAATCTAAGGTCAAGGGACAATCGATATTTGCCCGGCGGTATCGCCTCTTTAACCCACGAATTATTAATCAATGAAGAGGCAGGCGCTGGAGACGGGAAGGCAGGAAACAAGGTTTATTCTCTCCGGAGGAGAACACAACAATTCAGACAGCAGGTAGCGTCATGAGGTGCTCTACCCGCATCTCTGAGGCCTGGCCTTTTATACACAGGTTTATTACTTTATTACATATTACATATTCGTGGCAATGCTTTGATGTACGGAAAGACATTCTCGGAACCCCCGCTTCAAGCCCGTTCCCACACACGTATACAGCAGAAGTCCCACCCCGGTCACAACAGGTGATGAATATCGCGCAGCTGGACATTCCGCCGATTCATGGAATGTGGGGGTTTGATCGGATCTCATAGGGTGGGGGCTTTGATCGATTCGGGGGTCCTTTGATGAGGGAAGCTTTCTACTGTACGGGGAGGGGCAATCAACAGTATCGGCAGGGCTAGGTGTCGGCCTGGGAACGAGGAGGACAAACGGGCACCCAGGAAAAGGGGGTTTGCATAAAAAGGGCCTGGGACCATGAAAGGAATGAAGGGAGGTGTCGCGCTGGGAACAGGATGGGGTTCTGAGGCAACGCTGCGCTGAAGAGGGGTTTATGACCCAAGGCATGTGCGAGCGGGGGTTTGTCAGAGTGCGGGTTTTGTGAGGGAGGAGGGCTATGCCGGGGGTCAGTGGCATGCAAAAAAAGGGTTGTTCTGATCGAGGCACCTAAAATGGCGGGTGCGCATAACAAAAAGTGTGGCATCAGGGGAAGAGGCAAGATGGCGCAGATAATGTTTACCAAACCGTACTAATTTTCCACAGAGATACGCGATCGTCCATCCCAAATTAACCGTCTCTGCAGGCTTTCAACCTCCCTAAAGTAGCTCGAACGTATTCTGAAGCGCGTACAAAAACCTCGGCAGGGCCATCATTTTAAAAACGGCTGCGCGTCCCAGCGGCGACAGCGGCAGCCCGCGCCAGCGCTCAACGTCAAGTCTCAACCTTTGAAGGGGGGGAGCAGATTATGTGCGTAGCGAGCCGCAGGGTCTAGAGTTATAAAGATCCCCAGGTACTTGAAGCCCGTCGGAGAGACCCGAATGGGGCATCTGCGAGGCAAGGGAGGGGGACCGCCCGAGAGCACGTATACACAGGATTTAGCCCAGTTGATAACAAGGCCCGAATTTTTCCCAAACGAAGTGAGCACGTCGAACAAAACATTAAGAGATTTTTGGGGGGATGTAAGGTATAATAAAATATCATCCGCGTAAAGCGAAACGCGATCCTCAAAATCCGGGGACAACCGGATCCCCTTAAGTGAGGGCTCCCAATGCAACCAGGCAGCCAGCGGCTCAAGGGCGAGTGCGAAAAGCAGTGGTGACAACGGGCAGCCCTGTCACGTGCCCCTCCCGAGAACAAAAGACGCTGAGACCCGACCATTCACAGCCACCTTCGCCAGCGGCTACGCATACAAAAGTTTCACCCAACCGATGAGCCCCGGGGCCGAATCCGAATTTCACAAGAGCGCCCAGAGATAAGGCCACTCAAGAGTATCGAAGGCCATCGTAGCATCCAAAGAAGCCAAGATGGCCGGTTCGTGGAGTGACGCAACCCTCGCGAGAACACCGTGCAGGCGCCGCAGATTAAGCGCCGTGTTACGATGCGGGATAAAACCGGACTGATCCGGATGGACCAGGTCGCTGATAACATTCGTCAGGCGGTTAGCTAATACCTTAGCCAGAATCTTCGGTTCAGCGTTGAGAAGCGAGATCGGTCTATAAGAAGAACAGCGATCCCGTTGCTTCCCTTCCTTGTGGATCACTACAATAGTAGCGAGACGCTGGTCACGTGGAAGGGAGCCAGAGTCGCGGGACTCTAGAAACATATCACGAAGATACGGAGCCAGTATGTCTGGGCACAGTTTATACAGTTCAATGGGCAGACCATTAGGGCCCAAGGCCTTGCCAGAGCGAATTGAACGAATGGCAGTAGCTACCTCATCAGCCGACAGCACCGCGCCCATCAGGTCTCTGTCAGCCGCAGACAGGCAGGGCAAAGCAATGTCGCGAAGCAACAAATGAGAGTCAGCCTCTGGTCTGTCAGAGACCGGAGCATACATGGTTCGGAAGTGTTCCGCAAAGCATTCAACAATCACAGCCGGGTCAGTCACGCACACTCCATCAAGGGTCTCAATCACAGGAACCACACGACTCGCCCTTTCTTTCTTGTCCAGCCACGCAATCAATTTACCCGCCTTATCCCCAACATCATACAGTCTGCCCTGCTGTTCCCTGCCCAGGACCTTCGCAGCATCAGTAACCAGGGCCTTATAATCTTGTTGTTTGAGGCTGAGGGAATGAAGTTTGTCACGGGACACCCCGCGTTCCAAGTCACTCTCCAGTGCGGTTATCTCCGCCTCCAAACGAACCACCTCTTCATGCTTACTTTTCTTGGCGGTGGCGATCAAAGATAAGGCCTGCCCACGTATCACAGTCTTAAACGCCTCCCACAACGATACAGAAGATGACACAGATCCCACATTTTCCGCAAAATAATGATCAAGGGATTTCACCAATTCGGAACGGGTCTTGGGATTGCGAAGAAACCAGGGGTTTATAGGTGCGACCCGTCCCTCATTACTCATGGTAGTATCCATGCCAAGCCAGACTGGGGAGTGGTCGGATATGCCCCGGGCGAGGTGCCTCACCTCCCCCACGGAGGAGGACAGCGCCGCCGGCAACAGAATATAGTCGAGTCTGGACAGACTGCCATGGGCACCAGAGTGAAAGGTGTATTGCGCCTGATTCGGGTGCAGCAACCTCCAACAGTCCACCAGACCAAATGTCTCCAGGAACCCACTTAACCAGGATTGCGACTTGAGGAGATCCCTGGGGGGGTGGCGATCTATATCACCGGAGACAACTGAATTGAAGTCTCCGCCTAACACCAAGACGCCCTCAGGGAGCCCCAGTACTACACGTCCAAGATCAGCAAAAGTCAAAGTCTGTAGACCCGGTGGGACATAAACGGTGATAAATGAGACCGTCCTCCCCTCCCATCTACCAGTGAGAGCGGCATAGCGCCCCCTATCGTCAAGAAGCACAGCATCAATTGCCAAGGGGAGGGAGGACCTGACGAGGATACCCACATCCCTAGAACCAGAGGTGAAGCCAGAATGTGCCACCAGACGATACCCTCGCCGATTCATGGCATGGCACGAGTTCCCAACCAGATGCGTCTCCTGTAGCAACACAATATCGGGGGAGAGGCGCCTCAATAGCTGCAATACCACACCCCGTTTTATCCTATCCCCCAACCCATTGACATTCCAACACATTAGTTTCAACTTACTAACCCCCATCCCAAAAAGATGAGCAGAGTCCACCCCACAACGAACACCATCACCAAACCAAGAAGAAATACGATACGTTGCCTTGAAAGAAACCCACAAACCCCCAAGAACCCCCCATCGCCCCCCAACGGGAACCCGTTACAACACCCCCCACCCTGCACCCCTGCGTTAGACTCAAAAGCCACCCCAACTTGCAGTGTGCCTGTCGCCCCATCATTAAACTAGTCTACGAAAAGAAACCCCTGAGGAGGAAAGAGTCCCACTCCCCCCGCCACCCCCGGGTACCTAGCAATAGGACACAGTAATAGAAAAAATATCGAACCCAGCCGAATAGTACGTGAATGTTCAGAAATCAGGAAACATAATGTCACTCTTGTTCCGGTACGCCACCCTCGGCTCCACCTGGATGCCCGGTTGAGGCAGTCTGTTTGGGGAGGGTATCAAGCCAGTCACTAACTCCGTCAGGACGTTCAAAAAAGAAAGTCCGGTCTTCATATTCGACACGCAGCCTGGTGGGAAAGAGCATTGCGTATTTCAGGCCCAAGTCTCTCAATCTTCGTTTCACTCCCTGGAACCCCATCCTCTGTCTCTGAACAAGCTGCGTGAAGTCCGGGTAGAAACTCACCGTCGTGTTCTCGAATTTGACGGGGCCACTTACTCTCTCGAGGCCTGTAGGATGGTGTCTCTGTCCCTAAAATTGAAGATCCTGGCGATGATAGGTCTCGGCGTGGCGCCCGACTTTGGCTTCCCGCCCGGCACTCGATGGGCACGCTCAACAGCAAAGAATTTACTCAGGCCTGTGGGGGCCTGGTGATTCAAGACGATGTCCTCCACGAGAAGATCAGTTGCCGAGGTGCCAGAGGTTTCAGGGACCCCAACAAGGCGTATATTGTGGCGCCAGGCCCTATTTTCAAAATCCTCCAGGCGATGGACCATGAGATCGTTGGAGGAGTGCAAGCGTCCAACTTCCGTCTGCAGATCAGAGACATCAGTCGTGAGGCTGGAGGTCTTCAGGTCCAGAGACTTGACCCTCTCATTGGTCCTCGACAAGTCAGCTCTGATCAAAGTAACATCAACTGCTACAGTGTCTATTTTGAGAGCGAGAGCCTCATATTGCTGACCAATGGAAGTCTGCATGTTGGTAATGGCGCCCATGACGTCCTGCAGGGTCAAGTCGGCCAACGTAGTCGGATCATCAGTGGGGCCCTCAAAAGCTCGACTGGCACTACCGGGGGACCCCTTGGGTTGGGTATAGCAATCCATGACATTGGTTTGAATCGGTCCCCCGCGTAGAGGCGTTTTAGTCTTCCACTTCTCGTTGTCAGGCCTGGTGGTCATGTTAAATGGGGAGCCCCGAGGGGGCCCGCGAGACCTAGTGAAAATGGCCGCTCACCCTCAAACCACTGCAAATGACGAAGGTGGGCTAAAAGGGCAGAAGCAGCAGCTCAGTCCAACACCCAGACCCTCAAAACAGTTGGCATATAGTCAGGTAGCAAAGTTAGGCTGGACCCCGATGGAGGGGCTAGGCAATCACGCAGTCGGAAAAGGCAGCGGCCCAGAAACGAAACCGAAAGTCAACTCAGGGCAACAGGGGAAACCCCTCAGGCCGCTGTTGTTCAATTACTCCCCGGCGTCTCGATGTGCCAGCTCCCGGTGTGGCCGTGGGGCGGGTCTCCAAAACTCCGGTCGGTGTATCTTCGGTTCCCGAAGTCCAAATGAAATTCTGAAAATGGCTTAGGTATCAGCTGAGGTTCGTCTGCAAGAACCCGTGTTCAAAGTCAGGATATCTTTCAGGATAGATGTGGAGGGTAGCGAGGGACTCGGGAGCCCTGTGCTTACGCGGCCATCCTGGATGTGCGCGTAGCTCCTCCTAATACCATATACTCTTAAGTGCAATATAATCCTCGCGGTTAATGCTAACTTTGGTTTAGATTTATCAAAACATGTCGTGTTTGGTGTCAGTCAGTCAGTCAGTCAGTCAAATTTACTTTATTTGGTTACTGTGCAAACCAAAAAAGCATACTAAAAGACAATTAATGTCACCAAATATAAAACCATGATATACAATAAATAATTAATACTCAGATATATACATATAAAAAGCAATGGAGAGTAATTTGTGCTGATTACATCTTAACACAGTAATGAGATACATACATGGATTTGTGATGTTAGGTTATTCTCCTTAGGATTCTTACAGCTGCGGCCAGAAAATTTGCGATGTTAAATATTTCCCATACATTTGTCAACATTTGAAGATAGAGTAAGGCTGGCCTGACTTGCATAAAGCCTTTATTTGGTGTCAAACACTTTGGAATACTATCCCCCCCGCCAGTTCTGGCGGTGGGGGTAGCATTCCACCCTTCTAGAGGGAGAAGACATGTACACACTGGTATACCCGGTTAAAGTTAAACAGAGCCTCAGCATCACAAAATGGATGCTGCTGTCACAGACACAAGTCTGACCGCCTGCTGCTGGACGGAACTCCAGCAGGGGAGGCCTGGACAGTAGGTTTTCTGTCCAGGAAGGTGCCAGCACCTCCCCAAACAGGCTTTAGTGTATTGGGGCAGGGTGGGTTGCATTCAGTGAATGCTTTTCAGACACTGCTTGGGGCACACAAGGTGCTCCATGCATTTCCCAGTTCAATCCGGTTGCTGGGGCACTCTGCCCCAGCTCTGGCGCAGAACTGGACAATGGGGAATGGGTGTACCCACCCCCTCCCCAGGTCCTCCCATAGGTGGGACGCTAGAGTTAGTCAAACCCCTAAATTTGATATAAGTATAGGAACCCAGCCACTAGGACTTTAGATTACCCTGGATGAAATTCTGAAGAAGAAATCCTGGACCTTCGACATTCCATATGGACTGGAAGAAATCTCCCTTGGGGTCAAGGAGTGACCTCCCTGTTCAAACAGGCACCAAAGAGCATCTTGCCTGTCTGCATTTTCGAGGCTCCCACCAGATCCCAAAGAATCTGTGACACAGGACACAGACTTCGAGATTTCGCTGAGGCTGACACAAGATCCCAGCAAAGCTGAGACCCGCAGCCGTCACGAGAGACGTGGGATCAGAACTCCTGGACATCCTGCAATTTTGCAACTGCACCCACTTCCCAATGTTTCCTGAAGTTGTGCATTGAGCTAGTTGTTGCCCTTGCCCAGAGTACCTTTTGCATCGAAGTTGAGAGGCCTACACTCCACGAGTGTTCTGTGAGTCCCCTTTTCCTTACTGTAGCTTAAGGGCCCTTTGCGATCACTAGTCCGTTGGCTAGTGGGTCCCCACAAAGGACAATCCTTTGTTTCTTGAGCTTTCGTGGTTGCTCCAGACGTGCTCTGACTCCTCTCCAAAGAGTGAGTCCCTCAAACCTTGCTGCTCTGCACCGAAGCCAATCTTGTCCTCTTGCGTGGGTTGCTGTTACCAAGGCTTGTTGGGTCCAATCCGGATTCCAATGCTGCAGCACTCGACATCTTTCATGGTAAAGCTCGAATCCAGCTCCTGGTCATCATTGACACCTCTTGGTCCTCGTGGCTGAAGTGTCAAGCTTCACCTACTTCACTTGAAAGCACCCGACATCGGCTGGCATCTTCTTGTCGCCATCTTGGTCACTGGCTAGTGACTCAGACTCTGTCCCCTCTGCTTTCAGGTTCTTCACATCTCCAATCCACCCTTGGATCCAACCGGACACTTTTCCTCTGGACGCCTGCAGCACTTCTTCGCAGCTCTCCATTGGAATTAACGAAACCCGACATCAAAAGGCACCTATGCACCTAGCTTCCCTGGGTGAGGTAACACGAGTTCTCCAGTGCTCCTCTGGGTCTTGACTCTCGAAGTGTCTAAGTCTAAAAGGGTTCCATCGTAGTTCACTTCTAAGTGTCCTTAATCTTTCAAATTGTAACTTGTTCGTTCCAAGTGAAAGTCAATGGTGATTCGTGGCTGTGTTTAGACACTGCACACGTCGCCCGTGGGTCTCCTGTGTCCCTACCTTGGGTGGTTGCTGGTTGCCCCAGCAGTTCTAAGGACCTAGGCCTAACTTCTATCCCTCACGTGGTTCTTATACCACTATTTTAGTATATGGTTTGTGAGGCCCCTAGGGCAAAACGTATACTGTGCAATTTATTGTGTGCTAATTAAGTTCCTTGTATTGTACTTTGGCCACTAGCCTCATAAAGAGACTAGCGGGGTTGTGTTTAGAATAAATACATATATTTTATATATATATACACCTTGTGTGGTGTACTTTCATTTGATCATTCAAGAGATTATAGACTGGTAAAACAAGCTGCTTTACATTCCTTCAGGACTTAGCCTGAAGGCTGCTCTCCACAGCTACCACTAGGATAGATTTCTATAAAGGTTGTCTTAAACCTACTATCAATAAGGGTCGTTTTGGACTGGTGCAAGGTGCCGACTAGAATAGTGGACATCATATGCCATGCCAACTTCTCAGATTTGGTGTGCAGCGTGTGGGATTCCAGCTTGCATTGTTTTACCAGATAATCTTGAGAATATCATTTGAAAAATCACTAAAGGTACCAGTAGGTACATATACCATCTGCTACTAACCTACCTCTCCCCTCCTGAGGCGGAAAGCCAGGAGGTCTCCTTACTTTTCTTTTGGCTGTGTAACTCTGTTCGTGTATTTTAATATTGCCATTTTAATTGTGTGCCTTTTGCAGCTCGTGCTCGCGCTTGTGTTAAAAGCGTGTAGGAGCACAGCGCTGCCTGCCACTTGATCTCCCAGCGCTTGTAAGCGCTTCGCTTTCCCCCCCTCCCTTGCCTGGGACTCTGAGACCGCCCTCGGCTGAGTATTGACGCCGAGGGCTGGGATCTCATTTTGGCCGCCATCTTGGGGGTAGGACTATTCACCCTCGCGCTCTAGCAGCGCTACAAAAGGGAAGCGGATCATCTAGCAGGTGATTACCATCTGCTACTAACCTACCTCTCCCCTCCTGAGGCGGAAAGCCGGGAGGTCTCCTTACTTTTCTTTTGGCTGTGTAACTCTGTTCGTGTATTTTAATATTGCCATTTTAATTGTGTGCCTTTTGCAGCTCGTGCTCGCGCTTGTGTTAAAAGCGTGTAGGAGCACAGCGCTGCCTGCCACTTGATCTCCCAGCGCTTGTAAGCGCTTCGCTTTCCCCCCCTCCCTTGCCTGGGACTCTGAGACCGCCCTCGGCTGAGTATTGACGCCGAGGGCTGGGATCTCATTTTGGCCGCCATCTTGGGGGTAGGACTATTCACCCTCGCGCTCTAGCAGCGCTACTAAAAGCTCCCCCTCTCCTCCGCGCAGCGGACGCGATCAGCGGCCGCGCCGGATCTGCGCCGGAGTCGTGCCAGAGTCCTGCCCGTCTGCGCCCGTCAGCGTCCCGGAGGCGTTTGGCGTGGCAGGTACTTCTGGCCACTATGCTTTCCTACTCCACTCAGGAGCTCCTTTCGCTGCGCAATCGGAATGTGTCGTGTCTGTCAGTTTTTCCAGGCCGATATAGGGGTAAGCATAAGTGCCCTGTTTGTCTCTGGCACCCTGTCCGCTTACTACCTTCCCCTGTTCCTGTTAAGGAGAGTGGCGTAAAACATCATTGCCTACTCCTCAATACGAGGTCGTTGCATCGTCATACTCAAGAGATCTTTGATCTCCTGTCAACGACTAGTCCCACCTGCTTGATGCTTACGGAGACATGGACCAATGATTCCTCCCACCCGGACATTGTGGCTGCCATTCCCACTGATTATACCATCTATCGACAGGATAGAGACAAGGGCAGGGGAGGAGGAGTTGCCTTAGTTGTGAAGAACTCTCTTTCGTGCATGGTCACGCATACTCACACCATCGAAGGGGCTGACTCATTAGCTTTTACCATCTCCCTATCGCCGCAACAAGCACTGAAGGGCCTGATTGTCTACAGATCTCCGGGCCCAGTGGGTTCCTTTCTTGATGATCTCCAACAGGTCATGTCGGTCCTTGTCCTGAGATCGGAGCATTGCTTACTTGCGGGAGATTTTAATTTCCATATGGATGACCACAATGACCAAAATGCCATCAAACTGTTAGATCTCGCATCCACCCTGGGTCTTTCCCCTTATCTTTCTGGTCCGACCCACGATAAAGGCCATACACTTGATCAGGTTTTTTCCACCATACCTATCATGAATGTAACACTTCTGCCAATCGTTTGGTCTGACCATTTCCTTGCCCATTTTTAAATACCTTCTACCTTGGCTTCCCCGGCTAGCGCCACGAGACAGCAGGGCAGCAGTTATAGGGCACTTCATCGGGTGTCCCCAGATATGCTCACTCATGCTCTGGATGATCACCCTGTGGCTTATACTGGGGACTTGGAGAAAGATCTGGAGAGCCTGCAATCCTGGCTTCTGGCCAGATTAAATGAGCTCGCTCCCCTACAGTCACCCAGGTCCGCTGCTCGACGGGTTTCTGCCCCCTGGTTCACGGAGGAATTAGCCCATGCCCGTAGGCAATGTAAAGTGGTGGAGCGGGCTTGGAGAGCCCAGTATGAGCCCGAGGCCAAACAACGGTATAAAACCATGATGAAGTCATACCATGAATTAGTCCTTCAGAGCAAGAAACGGTATCTTGCCAAAAGGATTGATGATGCTGCCAATTCCTGCAAGGAGATCTTCTCAATCGTGCGCGAATTTACTAGCCCCCGGTCCATCTCCACTCAGGGTGCTCCAGCGGAGACCTGGGCTAACACTATTGCCAATTTCTTTACCACCAAAATTAGGCAAATCCAGGTTTCCTTTTCGCCGAAAGCCCCAGATGATGTGTCTGTGATGCCGATCGAGACAGCGTCTCTGTCTCCCTCAGGCCCAGCTCTGCTTGATTTTTCTCCCCTCTCGGTTGCCACATCTTTAGCCTTGATGAGGAACCTCAAGTCGGGCTCACCATTAGATCCGTGCCCGGCAAAATTTCTGGCAAAAATGGCAGATGCCATCAACCCCATAGCCAATCCCATTCTTAATTTATCCCTGAGCGAAGGCTTTCTGCCCCAGACCTGGAAGCAAGCCATGGTCATCCCTCTGATTAAGAAGCCCAATCTTGACCCAGAGGCACCCTCCAACTACAGGCCAATCTCGCTCCTTCCAGCACTGACCAAGATCTTGGAGAAACACGTACACAGCGTGCTTTCCAACTTCCTGGAGTCCAATGATTTACTTCATGAATCCCAATCGGGCTTTCGCTCCAACTTAAGTACCGAGACGGCGCTCTTGGAAGTCTCGGAGATCGTAAAAGAGGTGCTGGACATGGGAGGCAGGGTGATGTTAGTTATGCTAGACCTGTCGGCGGCGTTTGACACCGTCCCCCATGAGGATCTCCTCACCAGGCTCCGTGACATCGGGCTAGGGGGGACGGTGTTCAACTGGTTTTCTTCCTTTCTGGCCAACCGCCGCCAGACGGTCTGGGTCCCACCCGGATCCGCCGAGATGCCGCCATTGGGAGTCGGAGTGCCTCAGGGCTCTATTTTGAGCCCCACTCTATTTAACATCCTTATGACCCCTCTGGCGACATTGGCGGAGTCCTATGGGGCCCGGATCGTCTCTTATGCTGACGACACTCAGCTCCTTTTCACCTGTCGCAAGAGCGAAGAGTTCGATGGAGAAAGGATCCGTGAGTGCCTTGGGGCTGTTTTTAGCTGGTTTTCACATAACAGCCTTAAGTGCAACTCGGACAAATCCGAAATACTATTCTTCGGATGCCCATCAGAACCAGATTGGCAAGGATGGTGGCCTGCCGACATGTTCCCTCCCACACAGTCCTCTAAGTGGGCCAAGAACCTGGGAGTTAAAATTGACAACGAGCTTTCGCTCAAATCCCAGGTTTCCACTCTTACGGGAACATGCTTTGGGATTCTCAGAATGTTGCGCAAGTTCTTTCCCCTTCTTTCGGAGCAACATCGGAGGATCACTGTTCAGGCCCTTATAGGGTCCAGATTGGACTATGCCAATGTCCTATATCTGGGCTTGCCTGAATATCTCCTCCAACGTCTGCAGGTCACCCAGAACGCTGCTGCGCGTGCCATTTTTGGCCTTCATCGCCGCACTAGCGCCTCTAATCTCCTTGTATCCCTCCACTGGCTTCCGGTGCGGAAGAGGATACTGTTTAAGGCCATGACTCTTGCCCATAAGGCCTTGCATGGCAATGGCGCCAAGTATCTCCAGAGGAGGCTGGACTTCTATCGACCTGCACGTTCCCTCATGTCAGAAGCCTTGGCTTTGGCTCGGGTACCACGCATTAAAAAGGCTCGGCTAGGCGGACGGTCTTTTAGCTTCCTTGCTCCTCAGCTATGGAACTCGTTACCGTTGTCCCTGCGAAACACCTCAAATCTGCTTGTCTTCAGGAAAGACTTGAAAACCTGGTTGTTTGCTGGATAATTCTTCCCCTTCTTTGGGCCCTGTTTCTGTTACTGTTATGTTTCTTGCTCTTTTCCATGGTCTGGAGCTCAAAGCGCCGGGACACTCCTTTGGAGTAGCCGTTGCGCTATAAAAGTCCCATTTTAACATAACATAACATAACATATAAATCAAGATTAAATACAATAGGTTCTACTGAACTTATAAGTTGTAGGTGGTAAGGGCTTAGCACACCCTGACTACAACTACTAGGGAGGTTTGGTAGGAAACCAAATAGTGCAGGTAGGTGCACAAACTACACCTCACTAGTCATGGCTTTAAAAGCAGGACCTTGTGGGTCTCTGCCAGATTTCAGCCAAAGGCAGACATCTAAATATGACACATTCTCCTTCCAAGAGTTAAGGGATCTGTGTGCCATATGAAAATAAAGCAAGGACAAAGTCCCACTACCCAACACCTAATAGACATATTAGTGTTAGATGACATGAAAAAAGCATCAGATCCTGATAAGATAGGCAATGGAGAGGGGGTGCAGACATCAGAAGAGGAAAGCCTTAGTGGGATGCCCCACCAGGACCCTGATGATGATGGTGCAGACCAGATGGATGTCAGTAGACTCAACCTAGGGAATCCAAGTCTACCTGGAGATGAGGAAGGCCAGAATGGGCCTCCCTCCATCCTCCCAAGTAGACCTGGTGGTGTGCCTAGAAGGGAAAGATCACCTTCAGTGGAATCTGAACATTCTGGCACATCTATAGGGTCTTCCGCCTCTTCTCATAGGAGGAGGACCTCCCCTGAGAAGAGGGAGCATGAAGCTAGAATGAGAGAAGTCAAGCTCAGGATCAGGAGATTAGAAATAGCCTTAGAAAAGGAGACCCTAGCTCTTGAAAGAGGGAGACAAAAGATGGAACTAGAGCCTCATGGTGGCAGCAATATCCCTAGTGGTAGGGATAGAGCTTATGACCATAGAAACCTAAGCAAGATTGTCCCTCCCTATCAGACTGGGGATGACATTCACAAATGGATTACTGCACTAGAGAGGGCCTGCAAAGTACAGCAGGTACCCCAGGGGCAGTGGGCAGCAATCTTGTGGCTATCCTTTGCAGACAAAGGTAGAGACAAGCTCCTCACTGTAAGAGAAGAGGATGCTGACAATTACAATGTCCCGACGAGTGCTCTGATAGAAGGGTTGGCTTAACCACTAAACAATATTGGTTGCACTTCAGAGACACCCAGAAGGCACAGAAACAGGACTGGACTGATTTTGTGGATTGTGCTACTAAGGCTCTGGAGGGCTGATTACTGGGCAGTAAAGTGTGTGACTATACAGGATTGTATAATCTAATCATGAGAGAACAGATTCTTAATAACTGTCAGAACCAACTGTTGCATCATCACCTGATTGACTCTGGTCTGACCTCTCCCCAAGAATTGGGAAAGAAAGCAGACAAATGGGTCAGAACCAGGGTGAAGCAGAAGGTACAGAACCAAGGTAGTGACTAAAAGAAGCAAGATCAAAAGGGTGAGGAGAAAGGTAAAGACCAGAAGTCTTCACAAGGTCCCTAAAAAGCCTCTAATGGTGGGGGTCACCAATCTAAGAAGAAAGAAGGCCCAAAGAAACCATGGCGCAAAGTTTGTAAGAATAATAGTCACTGGACTAGTGATTGCACCAAAAAGGAGACAGCTCCAGCCGCTAGTTCTGCCCCAAGTGGTGGTTCTCAGCAGAAGGGTGTAGTAGGGTTAATCATGGGATCTGAGATGGACTCTGGCCTAGTCAGAGTGCCAACTCAAGCTGTTTTGATCTGTGATGGAGGCATGGATATGACCTCCTCTGTGAGTCCCAGTAACCTGGGCAAGTCAGACAAACTCCTTTAATTAATGGGAAAAAGGCTCAGGCCTACAGGGACACTGGGGCAAGTGTCACAATGGTGATACCCAACTTTGTGGAACCTCGACAAGTCATACTTGGTGAGACTGATCAAGGGACCAATGCTAGCAATGTCAGTACCACCCATAGTATGGCAGTTGTTCATTTCTCCTGGGGAGGGGTAACTGGCCTAAAGAAGGTTGCGATCAGTGCAGACACTCCCTATTGAATGCTTGCTTGGCAATGACCTAGAGACTTCAGCCTGGTCTGAAGTGGAGTTTAGGACACATGCAGAAATGTTAGGAATCTCAGCACATGTCCTTCCAGTGACTAGGTCACAGGTCAAAAGGTCTAACACTGGACAGGCACTGAATTCTGGAATAATGGACCAATTGCCTACCAAGAAAAAGAGCAGTAGGGTTAAGGCAGTGCCTTCCCCCCTGACTCAGAGTGAGGATCAGGCTTCTGAGGAAGCTGATTGTGAGCCTGCAGAAGGAACTGTCCCAGAAGAGCTTGCGCCTGATCAGGTTGAGTTTCTGGGGACAGGGGGCCCTTCCAGGGCAGATCTGAGCCAGGCGTAGTTGAGCTGCCCTTCTCTTGAACCCCTCAGACAGCAAGCTGCTGCTGAGGCTGCTGGGAATGCTAGTGGCACCCATGCAATCTATTGGGATGATGGACTCCTGTATTCGGAGAGTAGAGACCCCAAGCATGGTGCTTCCAGGAGGTTGGTCATACCTTTGGCATGCAGGGGCTTCGTATTGACACTAGCCCATGATATTCCACTAGCAGGACACCTGGACCAGAACAAAACTTGGGACAGAATTGTCCCTCACATTCACTGGCCACACATGACTGAAGACACCAAGGAGTTTTGTCGCTCATGTGTAACCTGTCAAGCCAGTGGTAAAGCAGGTAGCACTACAAAGGCCCCCCTTATACCACTACCTGTGGTGGGGGTTCCTTTCGAACATGTAGAGATTGACATTGTTGGACCAATGGATCACCAAATAGCATCTGGGCACATGTTTATCCTGGTGATAGTGGATCAGGCCACTCTGTACCCAGAGGCTATTCCCCTTAGGACCACTACAGCACCTGTTGAGGCAAGAGCCCTCTTGGGAGTTTTTTCAAGAGTGGGTTTCCCTAAGGAGGTAGTATCAGACAGAGGTGCAAACTTTATGTCTAGCTACCTAACTGCAATGTGGAAGGAGTGTGGAGTGAACTACAAGTTCACCACACCCTATCATTCACAGTGCAATGGTCTAGTTGAAAGATTTAACAAGACCTTAAAGGGTATGATTAAGGGTCTCCCAGAAAAGCTCAGGTGGAGATGGGATATCCTGCTACCCTGCCTTTTTTTGCTTACAGGGAGGTCCCACAGAAGGGGGTTGGCTACAGCCCATTTGAACTTCTGTTTGGGCACCCTGTCAGAGGACCACTTTGTCTGGTGAAGGAAGGATGGGAGTTACCTCTCAAACTGCCTAAAAACTATTGTTGAACAGAAGGGAGAGGTTACCTATGTGGTAGATCTTAGAACTCCCAGGAGCCCCCATAGGGTGCTTCATGTCAACAGACTGAAACCATATGTTGGCAGGGCAGACATGGGCTTCCTCATGGCAACTGATCAAGGATAGGAGGAAGAGAGTGACCCTCTCCCAGACCTGCTCATTCAGAACCCTGATGATGGATCAGTAGATGGAGTAGCCTTGGCAGGCAGCCTCACTGATAAGCAGCTGACGGATTGCAGACAAGTTCTTCAACAGAACAGACATATGTTTTCACTGACTCCAAGTCAAACTACCTGGTGCACTCATGAAGTGGACACTGGGGACAGTCTGCCTGTTAAATATAAGATTTACAGGCAACCTGATCATGTCAGTGACTGTATCAGGACAGAAGCCCAGAAAATGTTGGATCTGGGAGTAATTGAACCTTCAGATAGCCCTTGGGCTAGTTCAGTAGTTCTAGTACCCAAACCTAACACCCAGGGTGGTAAGAGAGGGATGAGGCTTTGTGTAGACTACAGAGGTCTCAATGCAGTCACCAGGACTGATACCCATCCAATACCCAGAGCAGATGAACTCATAGATATGTTGGCCGCTGCCAAATATCTGAGCACATTTGATCTGACAGCTGGCTACTGGCAAATCAGGCTAGCTGAGGATGCCAAGCCAAAGACAGCATTTTCAACCCCTAGTGGACATTATCAATTTGTGGTAATGCCCTTTGGTCTGAAAAATGCACCTGCCACATTTCAAAGGTTGGTGAATATAGTCTTAACAGGCCTGGAAGCCTATAGTGCAGCTTATCTAGATGATATAGCTGTCTTTAGCTCCACCTGGGAAGATCACCTAATCTACCTGAAAAATATTTTGGAGGCCCTGCAAAAGGCAGGCCTAACTATCAAGGCTACTAAGTGCCAGATAGGGCAGAGTCAGGTTGTGTACCTCGGCCACCTTGTAGGTGGAGGCCAGGTTCAACCATGGCAGAGCAAAATCCATACCATAATGGACTGGATTGCTCCAACCACCCAGACTCAGGTCAGAGCTTTCTTGGGCCTGACTTGGTACTATAGGAGATTTGTCAAGGGGTATGGTTCCATAGTGACACCCTTAAATGACGTAACTTCTACAAGAATGCCTAAGAAAGTTCAGTAGAGAGTCAGCTGTCAAAAGGCATTTAATGACCTGAAGCAGGCCATGTGCACTGCGCCAATTCTTCAAAGTCCTAATTACTCCAAAGAGTTAATTGTCCAAACAGATGCATCTGAGTTGGGGTAGGGGCTGTGCTGTCACAATTGAATGATGAAGGTCAGGACCAGCCAGTAGCTTTTATTAGCAGAAGACTGACCCCTAGAGAGAAACGTTGGTCAGCTATTGAGAGGGAGGCCTTTTCTGTGGGTTGGTTTCTGAAGAAGCTGAGGCCATACTTGTTTGGTACTCACTTCACAGTTCAGACAGACCATAAGCCCCTCTTATGGCTAAAACAGATGAAGGGTGAAAATCCCAAACTGCTCAGGTGGTCAATTTCCCAAAAGGGGCCAGACTATACAGTGGAACATAGACCTGGGAGTAACCATGCCAATGCAGATGGACTTTCCAGATATTTCCACCTAGAACATGAAGACTCAACTGGTCAAGGTTAGTTTAATGTCCCTGCGTTTGGGGGGGGGGTGTAAGAGAGTAGGATCTGCTTCCTATGGTTACCCCCACATTTTGCTGTGTTTCACTGGTTTTTCTACTTTAGTCTGGCTATGGCCCTGCTAATCAGGACCACAGCCTAGCTGTTCTCTCTCTAAATTGATACCATGTACTTTAGGTACATACCAGATTGGTTACTGAGTTACCCTTGTGAGTCCCTGTATATGGTACCTTAGGTACCAAGGGCATAGGTACCCCAGAGGCTGACCAGGGGCTGAAGCATGTATTTTGCCACCCCTGGGAAGCCTTCCAAAATGGCACCACAGGTCTGTACTTTCAGCCTGGGTAAGGTGGTGTAAGTACCCTTTACTTAGATATAGTATACCTATATCTACCTATATATAGACACATAGTAACCTATAATCCACTCCTATGGCAGGCATTGACAATCCTGAAGACAGAGTGCTTGGTTTTGTGTGAGAGGGTGCCCTAGCATGAGCTGAGCCCCTCTGCAGCTTTCTGAAATATCTCTTTATAGCTGTTCTATGATATAGCCATATCATATACTCTTAAGTGCATTATAATCCTCGCGGTTAATGCTAACTTTCGTTTGGCTTTATCAAAACATGCCGTGTTTGGTGTCAAACACTTCGGAATACTACCCCCCTCCCGCCAGTTCAGGCGGCGGGGGTAGCATTCCACCTTTCTAGAGGAAGAAGACATGTACATACTGGTATACCCGGTTAAAGTTAAACAGAGCCTCAGCATCACAAAATGGATGCTGCTGCCTCAGACACAAGTCTGACCTCCTGCTGCTGGACGAAACTACAGCAGGGGAAGCCTGGACAATAGGTTTCCTGTCCAGGGAGATGCCAGCACCTCCTCAGACAGGCTTTACTGTATTGGGGCAGAATGGGTTGCATTCAGTGAATGCTTTTAAGACACTGCCTGGGGCACACAAGGTGCTCCATGCATTTCCCTTTTCAAACTGGTTGCTGGGGCACTCTGCCCCAGCTCTGGCATGAAACTGGAAAAAAGGAAAGGGGTGTAACCACCCCCTTCCCAGGTCCTCCCATTGTTGGGACCCTAGAGTTAGTCCAACCCCTAAACTTGGTATAAGTATAGGAAACCAGTCACTAGGACTTTAGATTACCCTGGATGAAACTCTGAAGAAGAAATCCTGGACCTTCAACATTCCATATCGTCTGGAAGATGGAAGAAATCTCCCCTAGGGTCAAGGAGTGACCTCCCTGTTGAAAAAGGCACCAAAGAGCATCTTGCCGGTCTGCATTTTCGAGGCTCCCGCCGGATCCCGAAGAATCTGCGACACAGGACATGGACTTCCAGACTTTTCTGTGGCAGACACGAGATCCCAGCAAAGCAGAGACCTGCAGCTGTCACGAGAGACGTGGGACCAGAACTCCTGGACATCCTGCAATTTTGCAACTGCACCTACTTCCCGAAGTTTCCCAAAGTTGTACATTGGACTATTTGTTGCCCTTGCCCTGAGCACCATTTGCACCGAAGTTGAGAGGCCTATACTCCACGAGTGTTCCATGAGTCCCCTTTTCTTCACTGTAGCTCGAGGCCACTTCACGATCCCTAGTTCGTTGGCTAGTGGGTCCCCACGAAGGACAATCCTTTGATTCTTCAGCTTTCCTCCTGGTTGCTACTGTGGTACTCTGACTCCTCTCCAAAGAGTGAGTCCTGCAAACCTAGCTGGTCTGCACCAAAGCCAATCTTGTCATGTTGCATGGGTTGCTGTTGCCAAGGCTTGTTGGGTCCAATCCAGATTCCAACGCTGCAGCACTCGACATCCTTTGTGGGACTGCTTGAATTGAGCTCCTGGTCATTGTCGACATCTCCTGGTCCTCGTGGCTGAAGAGTCAAGCTTTACCTACTTCACTTGAAAGCACCTGACATCGCCTGGCATCTTCTTATCGCCATCCAGGTCACTGGCTAGTGACTCAGACTCTGTCCCCTCTGCTTTCAGGTTCTTCACATCTCCGATCCACCTGGACACTTTTCCTCTGGTCGCCTGCAGTACTTCGCAGCTCTCCATTGGATTCGACACCAAAAGGCACCAATGCACCCGGCTTACCTGGGTGACGTAACACGAGTACTCTGGTGCTCCTGTGGGTCTTGACTCTCGAAGTGTCTAAGTCTAAAAGGGTTCCATCGTAGTTCACCTCTAAGTGTCCTTAATCTTTAAAATTGTAACTAGTTCCTTCTCCATAGAAAGTCAATGGTGATTCGTGGCCATTTCTAGACACTGCACGCGTCCCCCGTTGGTCTCCTACGTCCCTACCTTGGGTGGTTCCTGGTTGCCCCAGCGGTTCTACAGGCTCTAGGCCTGACTTCTATCCCTCACGTGGTTCTTATACCCTATTTTTGTATATGGTTTGTGAGGCCCCTAGGGCAAAACGTATACTGTGCAATTTATTGTGTGCTAATTAAGTTCCTTGTATTGTACTTTGGCCACTAGCCTCATAAAGAGACTAGCGGGGTTGTGTTTAGAATAAATACATATATTTTATATATATACCTTGTGTGGTGTACTTTCATTTGATCATTCAAGAGATTATAGACTGGTAAAACAAGCTGATTTACATTCCTTCAAGACTTAGCCTGAAGGCTGCTCTCCACAGCTACCCCTAGGATAGATTTCTCTAAAGGTTGTCCTAAACCTACTATCAATAAGGGTCGTTTGGACTGGTGCAAGGTGCCAACTAGAATAGTGGACATCATATGCCAGGCCAACTTCTCACACACGCTGCTCAGCAAGAGTAAATTGGTGAGTGCGAGCAAGAATTAGCATCCTCTAACAGGATTTTCAGGTGCTAAGAGGGCACTTGGCTAGATTTTCCCAACATGGGCGGTTGCGACCTTTCACAGTGGAAAAACTGCAGCTCAAGTAGAAAACCTACTTCAGCATCAGAAAAAACAACTTGAGAAGCAGCGCCCTCTGGCACGCCGTGTGGTGCTATTCACACTGATTTTTAAGCATGGAATGAGCACCTAGAGCTAAAAATCAGTATGAGCAGCGTGGCGTGACATTTTTCACCCATTTGCAGAACTTTGTAGAATCTCCGAGAGATGCTGTTGACCAGCAAAATGATCTATTTATCTACCTGACCTCCTTGATAGCAGGTATAGTGTCATCTTTCTTCCCATACCATGACACTGCTGCTCTCAGGTTTGTCTATGCAAATTGTTTCCCTCCTACCACAGATTATCTATTTCCTTCAGAATTGTGTGGTCCAGCCCATTCAAGCCACCTATCTACATCTGAGGAGGATTCTCATGTTTGGTGAAACAGGAGCCTGTGGACAAACAAGACCTTTTGCCTCATCCCAGGCACCCAACGTAGACATAGTTGGAGGAGTGACTTTGGGGGATATTCTCAAGGAGCTATCGCTTGGTTAACAGCACTTTATCACAGCCAAAGTCACGCTAAATTTATCACCCCATTCACAAGCTGGTGCTAACAGCCAACATCACCAATTTACCCGCGATAGCAGCCGCAAAAAACATCGCCACAGACGACCCCGGCAACTATTGCTAATGAGATGCAGAGTAGGCGTTCCTGTGCCAAAAGCCACAACAACACCACTCCGCAACATTCTCAACGACCAGCTAGATTGTCGAAAAGACCACAAAACATGCGATAAGGCAGATTAGCTGCAGGAAAGTAACACCTGCCCTGACCTGGTGTAAAGTCAGACGGCAACCTGCACCAGAAAAGGGAGCCCAGGCCAGAGCCACACCTGAAGAACAACAGACCCCATGGAGCCACTGAACATGCGGGCCGGACATCCAAGAGGGCCACAACAGCCCCCGCCACCACCCCCAGACCCCCGCGGACACCCAACCCCGACTAACACTGAGGCAGCGCAGACAAACACAGCGACCCCAGAAAATGCACCAACCTCATATACCCAACACCAGAGAATGTCATTGCCCACTACAGGCTCAAAGGAACAACCCACCTCTGCATCCTGACCATCATTGGCCACCGGCTGATGGTACCAACACAGCGGACAACCAACATTCCACCTCAGATAAAGCTGCTGGCCGTGATGCACCTGTTGGCCTCTGGTTCCCTCCAACCAACAACCGCCCGAGTCGGCAGAGTCACACAGCCAGGCCAAACCAAGTCCCTCACAACGGTCATGGATGATACCATCAGCTTGGTACTGCAGTACCAATACTTCCCCCACACTGCGCAGGAACAGCCGGAGACCAAGCAAGGCGCCTGTGCCCACACTGACTTCCCGCATGTGTCAGGGGGCAATTGACTGCACACATGTCCCACTTGTGCACCCTGGCAACAATGCACACAATAAGCGCAACAGAAAGCGCACGTATCCCACCAATGTGCAGGCACTAGTGGACCACCAGGGAATCTCAGCCAACATCGCCACCAACCACCCAGGTAGTGTGCATGAGTCATACACCTCCAAAAGTCCATCATCAACCTGCGCTACCAGGATGGCACCCACGGAAATGCACTGCTCGTTGGCCAAGAAAAAATACACACACCACACACCTCACCTCCACAATCATGCAACTCACAACACAGGAAATGCACATGTCACAAGCTCACATACTACATGCACACTCACCAGACATGACAGCACAACTCACTGTGGGAACATGGCCCAGCCATGTACATTAGCCATCATTGGCATGGCACCTCAGTCACACAATAGCAGAATGTCGGAAGAGATGGGGACCAGGCATGTGTGAAGGAGGCAAGTGACCGATGAATGAAAATATACACAATGCCAAGTGTGGCATGGATGTGAGGGCCAGACTGTGGATTGCAGACCACACATACATATCCATGTCGACAATCACCAATGATGTTTGGAGTGTTGTGGACAGTGGATGCAACCATGTCACCACAGCCATTGGGGAAGATCGCAGGAATGTAGCTTGATACGTTCCGTCCTGTAAATGTGAGCTAATTTACCGCGGCTAAGCTGTGGAATTCTCTACCCTTTTCGCTGAGAATCGTTGAAGATCTTTCCTCCTTTAAAAAAGGCTTAAAAACGTATCTTTTCCCCAGGGCAGTGTAATTGCCATAAAGAGCATAACATCACGGTGTTCCAAGTGTCAAGCACCAGGATACCCTTTGGGTGACAGTAAGCGCGGTACAAATAGGCGATACATACAAGTGGGTTGGCCCGGCATACACCAGGCCAGTGTAGGGGTTTGAATAAAAGGCATGTAGCTCTGGGCATGATCCTCTCCCAGAATGCCCAATGTCTTTGCAAGGGTGGCACCTCCCACCCTGCCATGAGGCCGACGCCGTGAGCTGGGTTGCCTGCGATCCTGTGCGCTTGCTGCATCCCGGGACGCTGGTCCCCGAATGTGTCTTACCGCCCCAGGCCACAATGCCCACCTACCGACACCGGCGTGTGTCAAAGAGGGCCTACCACGTGCCAGTGCAAGGTCCAAGTTCGATGCCCGCGGCCCTGGCAACTTGCTACGACCATCACAGCCTCTGCGAACAAGGCTCACAGTACTCCTTTCTCGTTTACCTACTCTACCGGCTGACACAGCGGACTAGTAGGTCACACATTTGGAACTGAGTCTTGATTACACCATGGCAGTGAACAATGTTTATGGCTGACTTGAAATCACTATACTCCCTTCGATGTGGTTACACCAAGTCTGTGCATAGCATCACAACCACACGTGCATGTGGGCCCACGCGGACTACTGCCCGTGGCCTACGCTGCGCTCGAGTAGGTCACATGATTGGTACTGGACATTGATTATTCAAAGGTAGAGTACATAGCATTGCACACCACAAGAGGCTTAAGAGGATGGCGTGTTGCATTTGGGAGGAAAAAAGAATCCTTGCTATGGAGGTGATCGAACACTACCGACAACTGCCCTTGTGTCACTAATTCTGTGCATCGCGAGCCCACAACACGTGGCTGTGGGCCACTGCTGACCGCTGCCTCCGGCCTACACTGAGGCCCAGTAGTTCTCAAAGGCTTGATTTAGCAATGGCGGAGTTCATGTCAGTGTTCCGGCATCATCGCAGACTGCATCCCTCTCAGCCCCGGTGCAACCAAGTCTGTTCCCCGACATACATGGACACTCTCTAGTTGAACATTGGTGGCGTCTGAGTCTATAGACTAGGGGATCATTTTCATCCTCATATAGCTGATACCGAATTGGTGGTGGCAACAAGGCTGTCGCTTTCCACTCCTCCATTTGCTGCTTCTGGATAATATCAGACCTCTGCATCACGCCCTGGAGAACACCCTCCACTGTCCCACGCAGCCCTCTGCCACATTCCCAGCAGACATCGATGAGGACCCGCCCAGTCAGTGTGTCCCTAACTCAGTGCACTGCAAGTCACTGTCCCGTGGTGGGGTGCCTGTGCCGGCCGCAGTGCATTCGGGGCAACTAACTCTGTGCTAGTCAGGTCCGGGACCCCTTCTTCTGAGATATTGGATGGCCTCTGAGGCGATGGCTTTGGGGTCATCAACGCCATGTGACTGTGGCCCTGCACTATCTGCTGCTTCCGGATTCAATTGCAGACCACCAGGGCTCACACATCAAATGGAGTCCTTAACAGCCCGAACGTTGCATCACCGCAGGAGGCACACACCACCACCACCAGGACCAACTGCAACCGCCAACTGCCAGTGTCTAAATGGTCATACTGGAAGACTGATGGAGTTGCTCACACCTGTCGTGGATGCCATCTTCGGCCTGATCTCCTGCTCAGCACTCCAGGTGCTACTAACTCAGTGCACCACAAATCATTGTCCATTATTGTTTTGGTTATGTGCTGATGAGAGCTCACGCAGCAATGTCACCTCAGGCAGTGTGGGAGACCTGGGACGATGAAGAAGAAGATGCAGGTGTGGCACCCCCTCCTGCAGCTGCATCAGGAAGGTCCAGAAGGGACACAATCCTAGACATTTTCTTCACATGCGCGAGCTCAGCTCTAGTGCCCCAACCTCAGCGCACTGAAACTCACAGACACTTCTGTTTGTATGTTGGGTGATCTCTGTACTTGCTCCGGCTCCCTCCATGTTGCTCAGCAGTTGACTCTGTTATGCAGGTGTTTTCTGTTTCCATTGCAGTCGTGTCCACTGTTCAAGTTGTTGCCGGCACCAAGCACTCTGTGCGGGCTGGCTTATACTCACCCCACACACATCCAGCACAGGCATCACTGTACATGTGGCCCTGCCAATAAAGGGGCCGGGCGCAAGTGTCCGTAGCCAGTTCCAAATAATATCTGCATGTGTCCCAGTGGTCTTGTTGTATGCATGAGGGCCCTGGGCCTACGACATTACATTGTGCTGTGTACAGCAGAAGCAGACATGTCACCGCAGGCAGGGGGTTAGAGCTTGGACATGTAGCTTTGTCATCACCCACTCAATTCGTAAGGAGAGTGGGCTGGGCCGTCGAACACAGAGCCAACGTGGGTGTGTGACTGATATGTGCATGCCCCTGGGCATTGTTCTCTACTGGGAATGTGCATCTGCATGTGTCTCTATGGCAGTGTGGGTCTCCTTTGGGGGGTGTAGGTGGTCCCTGAAGGGTAATAGACACCCATGTATGTGATCTAGTTCGCTTTCCATGGGTTCGGACCCCACCCGAACCTGTTCGGCTACCTCCTTTTGGCATTCTGACACCTGGCATTGGGGTGCCATGTGTGGGTCGGTGAAGTGTTGTGGGCCTGCCATGCTTGCGGGTGCTTCATGCTGTGTGGTCTGTGGCAGTGGGTATGTTCTCCCCTAAGTAGCTTGGCTGCCCTGGTCCTGGTGGTGGGTTACATGGGTTGTTCATGGGCTGTTGTAGTGTTTCTGTGTCGGTGGTGTGGGGGTCCTCTTTAACATCAATGATGTGTGGTCTTCTGTGCTCTGCTGGAGGTGTTGTGTGTCCCTCTGCAATGTGAAGGGGAGATGCATGTTGACATTGTGTTGACATGTATGTTGGCGCATTGTTCTTATTTACATGCAGACTGTATGGAAATGTATATTGTGACTATTTTGGAGGTGCAGGATTTTGATGCGGGACAGTGTACATTTTGACTACATGACGGATGTGAGGTTGCACGCGTACATTTCCATTTCACAGTTTCCAGCTCTGTCAGATGTAGTAGGCCTATTTCTGTGTGTGTGCGGAGCCAGTTGTGTCCTCTGTTCTGCAGTGTTGGGGTTGCACATTGTACCACTTTGTCGTCCATGTGGATGTGCTGGTATTGCTATGTCTGCGTGCTGCAGTGTGCCACGGGGATGAGGGACATGATCCAGGGTCATTGTGGGTGTGCAGTGTGCTACACATTGTTGTGCATCTGTGCCATTGTGCCCATGTCCCCTCAGTCCCTAGTCTTTAGTTACCCTGTTGATGTTGTGTCAGGTCCTCCCAAGCTGTGTCTGCAGTTCTGACTCCTTGCACCGTCTCCATTCTGTTGAGTGTGGCCTCTGTTTCCTCCAGCTCTTCCTGTGGCACAGGACTCCCACCTTTTGTCGTCATTGCTGCCTTCCTGTTGGAAGCGCCTTTGTGCCTGGTTTAGATTTTCATATCATGCCAGCACCTCTTGTCCTCCTCGACACTCTGACTGTATTTCCGGTGGTCTAATTGTGGGCCAGTTGATGGTTGTGTTCTGTCACCTCTGTGACACTGATCTTGTTTTGCTTCGGATTGCACACCGTCTTCCTCTCCCTCTTCTCCTTGGCCTTTCCGACCTCGTTGTTCCTTGCTGGTGGTCTGTGGGGCTTGTGGGGTATGCGTCGGCCTCTGTGCTCGGTCAGGGTGCATCCATGTTGCTATGCACTTTGGATTGTTTTTGGTGTGTTGTTTTTGTAGCTTCATAGTGCATTTTCCCGCCAGACGGGTGGGATTTGCAGGCCTGTTGTTGTTTTCGCTGCTTTTTGTACCTGCGATTGGCCTCATCGCAGGATTTTATGCGTTCGCCTTTGCCATTTTTGCGGTGTGGTGTTGATTTTAACGCGGAGATTTGACTCTTTATCTGGAGACTATCACATGGGCGGCCGTGTTGAGAATGCTTCGTTATCGCGGCCTAATTTTTCCGGCGATAGACTGCGATGTTGTAAGTTGGGCTAAGTTACTTTTGCGATGGTAATCACACGTTCTTGAGAATATGCCCCTTCGGGTGTTATATGGAGATTTGACTCAGGTCCTGCTTTGAATTTTATTTAGAACATTTAACTCTGATTTAGGACTATTTAGTTTGGACTATTTTTTGTATTGTTACACGTTTTCCCATGTTGGTAGACTTTGCCCCTAATGTTCCTGACTTGTTTTTATCATTCGCCTAACCCCCTTCAAAGATCATTTTTTATGTTATATAAAGTAATATCAAGGATGTATTAGATATCTTTTTTTTTTAATGAATATGCATGTTGTTGGCAATTGTATGACATCAGTGTGAAATGCCATCTGATACAGACTACTTAGCATAATACATTAATACATAAATAGTGTTTAACATAGCTACAATTGAATGAAAACAAGCAAGATAGGATGTTTGGTGCCACTGGGATTTATTTAGAAAGCCACTCACAAGTGAAAGTTTATCAGCATGAGATGCGTTGATTGTTTTATAAAAGTAAAGTTGAAAATGTGAGGATAACTGAGGGCCTGAATCACCAAGGTAAACTTACCACCTTGTTTAAGTTAACTCTTTTTCATTAATAACAAAACTTCAATTTAATAGTAAGTTTACGAGTGTGGAGAATGTAGTCGGGGCAGAGAACTCTGAACATAAAAAGATAGGACAGGCCTATCTTTTTATGAATTGAGTTCTTCACCTGGGTTGCAAAGTCTCTGCAGAGATCTCTGCACTTGTAAACTTACTATTAAATCGCAGTTTTGTGAACACTGATTAAGAGTAAACTTACACAAACGTGCAAGTTTATCTATGTGAATCAGGCCCTGAGTGAGTTGTTGTAGCTTAAGACAAGGGGAAAAGGAAACAGTGTCCACCACCTAGGAGAGAATGGGAGCTCAGCAACAATTATGTAAAATGAGGGCAATTGGAGATTGAAGTTGTTGTTGTGGAGTGGTACATTTGTAGGTGGTACTGGTTGATTGTTGTCAGAGTTTGTGAGGTGAATAAGCAGAATATTGTGAGGGTCTCCAGATAGTGTGGATCTGGTGGGTTATTGTGGTATTTCAGTTAAGTTATGAACATTCCTTCACTCTGCAGATTGGCATAGGGACTTGCTTGTTATGGCCTTTATTATCCGCATGGATAAGCCATGTTGCATAGCAGTCTCCTGCCTCCATAAATAAAGATGTTCCCTCTACAGCATCGACATCTCTTGAAACTATTTCTCAGTGTTCTCAGGACATGGGCCATTCTCTCAATCATCCAAGGGAGAATGGGTTCTGGGAGGGGTCATCAATGTCCTCCTCCTACTCATCAACAGTGGTTGCCAACAAGATTGCAGCCTAAAGGAGGATTTGGTTTTCTCCAGGGGTCACCCTCCATCCTCCTATTGTGGATGGTGCAGCATCCTTCTGAAGTTCTTTGTCCTCAGGACCTGCAAGAAGAAGATGAAATAATTTATAAGTCGGAAACAAAGATTGTGTACATCCTAGTAACCGGTATGTTTCACATTTGATGTCAGTAATAAGCCATACAATACAATCACTTGATGCAGTACCATATGAAGTTCATATTTGAGCCATGTATAGTCCTACAAATGAAATCTTACCTACTGCTCCTACTGATGTTCTCCGGAATGCTTCTCTCCCCCACAGGGAGACTCCAGACCTCCTGTCCTTATCTCTTTTTAATTAATTAATTGTGTTCTATTCCTTTTACTGCACCTTTCCAGGAAGCTAATAATTATAGCGTTTTCCTCTACCAATGATTCGAAGGAGCCAGGTATTCGCCCTAATAGGGTGAGTGTTCCTACAAGAAACAAACCATGGTGGTTGCTTTACCACCACTTGCATTTCTACTGATGGTTGTATTTCAAGTGTGCCACTGTGCCTCTTGTTTTAAATGCACCTTATAAAATCACTAGTGTGTTTTTTCATTGTTTCAGCATGAAGCCACGAGGAGGCCTTTGCCAATTATAAGTATGCGATCCTACTTCTAACTTGGCTATATAATTATGCATTTACCTTTTTCTTTTATGTTGATCTACATACATAAGGTAGCTCATTGTTAGGTTTTGGTTTTCTTGGTTCATATACAACACTAAAAGAGAACCAATGATTGTGTAGATAGTATTTAGAGATTGGTCCCGAAGAATTGCCACTTGATCTGTTTGACACACTAGACAAGAAACATGTTGACCTTGAACTCACAGCTACTATTGGACAATACTCCTGAAGTGGCCCACATTTTCTGTTTTTAATTGGGACCAGTGGGTTTTCTGATTAAAATTGAATTTGGAGCACCACTGGCCTCCCCTTTTGAATACCCTCCCCACACCATTACTGCACATCCATTCACACACATCTACACATAAAGGCCCTCTACCCACACTGCACCCAATGGCTTAAAATAAAATGATCTCAGAAAAGGAGCCCCTCATACGGTGCCTGTCAGGCATTGCAGAGCCAGCTTGATGAGGAGAATGTCCCGTGATGAAGCATGACACCCAGCTTGTTGTGTGAGAGTTCCACTTCTCAAATTAGGAGACACCCTGTCTCCACCAAAGGGTCAGGGAACAGACCTTCCTAGCCTCCTCCCGTATGCTGCTTCCTTCACCAGGAACTGCATAGTCTGTTAACTAACTTGTCTCTCCGGGGGCATATATGCTGGACCTTTAAGCGCCCTTTATCCCTCTATTTTTGTTGGTATAGATTCAGAATAAGGACTGCCCAGCAGCCAGAGGACTGCCCTGCTGCTTGAAGAACTACCATGCTGTCTGAAGAAGAAAGACTGGACCTGCTTGCCTTGCTCCCACGCTACCTGGAGTAACTACAAGGGTCAGTTGGCTGGCTTCCTTTATGAGCTACAGGAACCCAACAAGCTGCAGATGTCTGCGTGCAAATGCCCAACTGACAAGCTACAACTGGACCTGCCTGTACCTACAGGTACCTGCCTGAGTCTTGCTGCTGGCTTCCGCAGGAATAAGTCCTGAATTTCAAGAGGTGTCCCCCAGCCCTGGACCCTTGGTGTGCATCAGAGTGTACTTCTCCTGAGGAAAAAGAGAACATCCTGAAGTTTGGGCTTCTTGCGACCATGAACTGACTCATTCACGCCAAAGCTCCTTTGAGACCTGCGCTTTGCACCAACAGTGACTGTTCATATCCACAATGACTGGCAATGTGAGACCTGCACTTTGAACTACCGCAACCACTGCACCTGACAACCAATAACATGAAGCTCCAGTTATGACCAGCTCTTCGTGGTACAACAATGACCTTCTGCTACCTCAACCTGCCCCTTCATACTGGATGCCTCCAGCTCGCAGCCTCCTCCAATACAAAGGGAACTCTTCATGTCGGACTTGAGAAGGCAACTTTTTAGTGGTACTAACCTGTTCTATGTATGTGACCCGAGCTTCATTGCTGTCATCCTGAATTTGTGACTTTCTCGTAGTGAAGCGAGACAAGATTACCATGAATAGTGTTTTGTACTTTTATGTGCTGTTATAACTTAAACCTTTCAAATTGAATATCACTGGATCTATAAATTGGATTTTCATTGTACTGGTGTCACTTTATTTATTAACATGTACTATATTTTTCAGAAGTGGATTGGGACTTTTCTTTTGATGTGTTTTCACTTTATTAATGTTTGTGTGTGGAATAAATACTTTAGACATTTCCTTTAAGTTAAGCCTGACTGCTTTGTACCAAGCTACTTTTTGTGGTTCACCCTGACAAGGTTGGGGATGTTGCTTGAGTAGGGTTTCCACCCCACTCAAATAGTAACCCAATTTCTTACACTAACCATCTTCCGCATGGCCTCCGGTATACCCATGTTGCAGCACGGAGACCACTACCTTACACATCATAGATTATGCCCTCTTGACTACAGATAAGAATGACCATGTGCCTCCTGATATTGCTTGACATCTTAGCTGCCTTCAACATAGTTGAACATCACACTGTCATACGCACCCTGGAGTCTCGAATGGAATTCCCTAACAATTTCCTTTAGTGGCTTCACTCCTACCTTTCCAGCTGGCACAGATTTGTTCACATTTTCACCCCTAGGCCCGAAATAACCCCATCACCTGTATAGTCCTCCAGAATTTCATTCTGTCTTCTATCATCTTCAACCTCAACATGAAAATGCTTGGTGCTCTACTCACACCAGCATCAAGATTCCCCAATATGCTGATGATACACACCTCTACTTAAAAGTCTTAGCTGCTTCATATATCCAATGACTCAAACAATGCCTGGTATTTGCCAAGAACAACAAAGAAGAGACAGTACAAAACCTGGCTCAATTAAATGCATTTCGGAGGCTTTGAACTCCACATTTCACTGAAAGCAAAATTGCTTGCATTCACTCGAGACATCAACTTCACCCTCATGGGACACATTTCCCAAAAAACAAAGACATCCTGCTGCCATCTCTCTCTTCTAAAGAAACTGTTTCTTCTAGAAAGCAACAGCAGAGGTGCTGCTCAAGCTCTCATACTCTTGCATCTGGATGGTGGGAATACCCTTCTCAATGGCCTCCCAGACTTTACACTGGCACCCCTTAAGTGCACCACATCTGCTGCAGCATTTCTCATCCAAAGCCTGAGAAAACATGATCTTATCAGCCTGAGCCTGATAGAATTCCATTGGCTCCTCTTGATAGCCCAAACCATCTTCAAAACTAGCTGCATTATTTACAAAGCCATTGTGACTAGTGCCCGCACTTATCATGTAGACAAGCTCACCATCTCTCGTGACTCTCACCACATTCACAGCAAGGACACTATTAGACTGCAGACCTTGAAGTGTAAAATAAAAACAAGGCAGCAGGCTATTTCCATCTGTGCACCCATGGTCTGGAAAAGCATCCCTACATCCATCAGGACCACCTCAATGTCGCTCTGATTTAGGAAAGAGTTCAAGACTCACCTCTTTAAAAAGCAAAACATAACAATGAGTAACCATCAACAAACCAGCTAACCAATCACTCATTGACTGTATGCTTGTCTCTGACCCTGTAACTTGCTCAGCTGCCCTTTGGATAGGTTCGATCTATACAAATACCATACACATACATACAATAAGGCTCGAAGTGGTATTTTAAAAGTAAATGCATGTTGATATCTCTCGTATATTGTTTTGCAAATAAGGCCCCAAATTCTGGTACTGGACTTGCCTTTCCATAAGGACCACCAGAATTGTGTAAATCCTCCCAACGCAGCCTAATTTGCATATCGAGAAATGTGTAATATATATCACACAATTAATCGTCAACTGCATAAGCTGCTGATTTCAGCATCAAAAACTCGGTTCAGATGGATGACAAGATAGACTAAAGATCGACTAAAATCCGATTCTGGCGTGCACTGACAACGCGGTATTGGTGGCCAGATCGGGCTTAGCCCTACAAACGCCAATCACAGCCTACTCTGCCTTTGTGGCCTCCCTTGACCTAAAAGTCAATAAATCGAAATCATTTATAATCGTGTCTGGAGCCCCAAGAGGTGAGAAACATCCCCATTTCCAGTTGGCAGGCAAGAAAATCGAGACAGTCGACTCCTTTTCATACCTTGGAGTGCTTTTTGATAAAGACCACTCATGGTCTAATTTAGTGGCAGCAAGAGCCCAGGGCATGCAAAGGAGTGTTAACGCTGTCAAAAAGATTTGCTACGAAGTTGGGAGGCAGCCCACTGGATGCAATTAGGAATGTATATTCAGCTAAAACAAAGTCCGCTGCAATATATGGGGCAGGAGTGTGAGGCATGGCTAATGTTGCAACGCTACAACAAATAGAAGACTCCTTTTTTAAAAACCGTGTGTCCTTACCGCAATCAGCCCCCAATGATATTTTACACTGTGAATTGGGGCTTCCTTATTTGAGCGACAACATAAGACTGGCTCCAGCCTTGTTGTGGCTATCAGTATGGCGGAGGTCTACAGCGGATTTGACACAAACCATTATCAAGGACTGTTGTAAATTAGATTATTATAAAATTATTGGATGGCTACATTACGTAGAGATCCATCTGAAAGCGTTAGGGATTTGAGAATTATTTCAGGACCCTGAGTCCTGCAAAAGGGATTCAAAGGAAAGAATAACTGGTTTATTCATTAAGAGATCAAAGTATGCCGGAAGCGAAAAGAAACGTATTCATCATTCCTTCCTTCTTTATAATATGGTACCACCAAGATCGGGGGAAGGTTTTCAGTATTTATCACGCATAAATAATGCGCAACACAGATTTATCCTTTTGCGTTTCCGCATGAACATGATCCCGTTACTCCTGAGATACCCCCAAAATAAACATAAATTAGCAGACCTCTTACCCTGTCCCTGTAACAACTACGCAGTGCAGTCAGATCTACACATTGTATTATTTTGCAAGATCAAGACAGAGGAAAGGAAAACATTCATACTCCCAATCCTGAGGTACCACAATTTTAGGCAGTGCCGGGCGGCCATGTACTTTTTAAAATCTCTACCGGATCCATTTGTATGCTGTTCTGTTGCCTCATTTTTTTGGGCTTGTTTTAGGAAGAGGAAAAAGGTGGGACGACATTTTAGTAGCAACAACTAATTAATTAATTTTAAATTCTGAACTGCTTTTTTCATAAACGTTTTTGTATGAATTTACCTGGATCACTGCAACTGTTTAATTCTTATTTTAAATGTGTATATATGTGTATAAATTGTGTTGGAATTTTTAGATAACTTGTGCTTTTATAATCCGTTTTAAAAAGATCGAATAAAGCTGTGTGTCTGACTGACTGACTAAAATGGAAAAAATATATTGTCTTGCACCTAGTATCAACTGTTGATTGCTGCTTTCTAAACGAGGTATGTGTATCTCTCCAGATTATTGAACCACTAACAAAAGACGTGTCCATTTAAGGTCTAAAATGTCTATGTTGATAGGTTTATAGAGGTGCTTCGTGATTCGTCTAAATTACTAAAAAATCTGAAACCAAATAAATGTAGGCATACTTCCAATATGATGACAGAAATGGTCCATTCGTCTTTAATGATAATGGTGTCAATCAAATATCCCAGTACAGAGTCACTGTAAATATTAAATGTATAAAAGACTTGAAAGAAAGCAAACAGGGAGATTTATTTTCATAGTTCTAGCAAGATGAACGTGCAGAATATTGGACTAAGGTCACATTGTTTTTCAGTAATGATTTTTTTGCCATTTTAAAGTGTATTTTCAGTAGTAAAGCCTAATTATTAACTTTTTTTTTGATATTGTAAAAATAGAAGTTCTCTTAAGAGCGCTGTCAGGTTTGAGCAATCCTAAAAGTTAAGTCTTACTCTAAAGTTTGATGTTTTCTTGAGTGTTGAATGAATCTTAAAGCTGATCCGATCAGTTAAGCCACTTCCAGAATAATTATAAAAATTATATAACTAGGCTGAATGGTTCTTCTTAAGTAAGGAAATGCAAAAGTATTGATTTCAGTAAGCTCACACTGTCAACACAGAATGCACCTAAAATTGACGCATTAACCTTTATGCACGCCTTTATACAAATAGCGATATAGGGAGCATGAAGGGGGCCCTCTTTAATTGTAAGAAACATCCGTAGGTAGCTTCAGCGAATCAAAAATTGGGCATCGGGGGGCGTGGCCGAGACAGCGATGTGAGAAGACGTGTCTCGAGCGAGCTCCGTTACCCCGCTGCTTTCTTGAGCCTGTATAAGCGGAGTTGTCGGGGGGCACTCACTCCTGGTGACCCTCTGTGTACCGCTGGACCTGTTGAGGTCCCTCTCTGGTGGCGATCTACGGCTGGGAGCCCACACGCGGCAGCGGCATCAAAATCCGGAGCACCTAAGACCGGCCGTTGGCCGCCATCTTGCAACAGGGCCTGCTGCCGGGCCGCTTGGATCGGCTCCCACGGCAACGACCAACACTGTGGTCCGGGTGAGGCACCGGTGCACCTCTGACCCCTCCTGTGGCTCCGCTGCAACGGAGCCGGCCCGACGCCATAGGGGACGTGCCGGTACTGTCGGGGCCGGACTGCCGAAGGCGGGACGCGCAGCAGCTGCCCGGGCACTGAGACCACGCGAGTCCCCGGCTTGAGCCGGAGCACGAGGCCCGACCCAGAGGGATCGCCGGAGACCTCCCGCCTGCGGGCCCTGGCCGCGGCCCCCCCCGCCCACCATCGGACTCCTCCGGCGGCCATCATCTCCCGGGGACCCGGGGACATCGAGGCCCGGCCGCGGGCCTGCCCGCCATTCTGCCTTCTTGGTGGGGGACTGGCCCCAGCACACGGAAGATCCCTGCCGGGGTGGATGGACTGAACAGAGCTCCCGCCGCTGCACACCGGTAAGGCCTGCGCCCTGGGGGCCCTCAGCACAGCCGCCCTTGTCCCCTGGCTCCCTCTCCGACGCGGCCTGCCCCTGCCGGTCCTTGTGGGCTGCTGATTTGGCGACCCTACTGCGCGCCCACGGGGACTCCGGGGGCCTCCACCGTCACCCGCCTCTGCTCCTGGGACTCTTGCAGCTGGGGTGATTCCCGGGGGCCTTCATTGACACGGCCAACTGGGCACCGAGCCCGGCCCAACGTGGGACGCCTGCCGCCATCGACCCCCAGACGCCTCTCCGGCCTATTAGCTGCAACACCCCCCTGGCTGCACTGCCTGCCCCCGCTCACGCGCCTGGCCTGGCGCCCGGGGGGAGGCCCGACCCTGCGTCCCGGGTGAGACTCCGGAACACACCTGCTCCCACCCGTGGGGCTCCCTGCACCAGCGGAGCCAGCCTGTCGCCGGCGGAGTCGCGTCGGAGCTGTTGAGGCCTGGACGCCGCGCCTGCGCGAGCCCCCGGCTTCGGCGGGAAGAACAGGCCCAGACCTGAGGACTTGCCAGCGGACCCTGCCCACGAGCCCTTGCTCCATCGCCCGTCGCTGGACCCACCCGGTGAGCTGCAGCGCGCTGACCTCCTTTCCCCCCCCCCCCCCCTGCTGCCTTCCCGGGGGGCCCGGCGGTGGCGGGGCTTGGCGGTTGGCCTACCCGCCATTTTCCCCCTTGGCTGAGGGCTGATCCCGCTGTCGGACGATCCTTGCTGGAGTGCCCCCGGCTGCCCTGGACTCACTGGCGGTGTACAAGCGGACCCTGAGCCTTGGTGAACCCCGTATCTTCTGCCCAAATCCTCTGACCACCTCCCTGCTAAGGCCCCGCCAAAGCCTGGTGGGCCGCAGACTGGGCACACCTGCCGCGGTCACGCGGGGGCCCCGGGGGCCTTTGCCTTCTGCTTTCCCCGGCGCTGGACTTCCCGCAGCTAGGGAGCTGTGACGCCTGGGGTGCCTTCCTGGATAATCCTCGACTGTTGTGGAGGGGCTGGCTAGACGCTGCTCTGGGAACAGGCCCTGACCTTGGTGGAGCGAGGGGACTGAGCCTGGCTGAGACTCTTTGGGAGGCCCCCGCCTGTGGGCCCCGGACGCGGTCTGCTAAGGGACACCTGTAGTCATCGCGCCTATCCTGCCTCATTGCTACCTTGCCTCCCAGGTCGCTGCTCCCGCCCCGGCGGCCCCACCACATTCTGGACTCCTTTGACTTGAGTGCACCCCACACCTTCCTAGAGGACGGACCTGGCTACAGGCAACGTGGGCAGCGGCACGCATTGCCATCTCCTGCATCGTGACCTTGGGCCCTAGATCGTGGGACCCGGGCAGCTACACCGCAGGGCATCAGTGCATCCTTCCTCGAAGCAACCTCCACCTCGACCCGGCGACTGTGTGTGGAAGCCGATCCTGTCCCCCACTGCCCCGTGCCGCCGTGCGTGGACCATGACTCGCGGCAAGGGGACCAAGCTGGAACCCCCGCCCACGACGACCAGAGGGGCATCAGTAGCTTCTATGTGGGGCAAGGCGGGCTCCCCGCCGTCTTCCGGAGGCCCCTCATCGGCGTCAGGGGGAAGACCCCCGCCACCGTCCGACTCTCCACCGGTGACGCAGGCCTTCATGACCTCCTTCATGGCCGATCTGAAGACGGAGATTGGATCCCTCAGGACGGAGGTCCACACCTGCGTCAAAGAATTGCGCAGGGAAGTCACTGACCTTGGAGATCGAGTCGACGGCCTGGAGAAAACGGTCGACTCCCGCACCGAAGATCTGGAGCAGATCTGGCAGAGAGTGGCGACCCTTGAGGAACAACACATCCAGCTTCAGATTAAGCAGGAGGACCTGGAAAACAGGGGAAGACGCAACAACCTCCGCATACGGGGCGTGCCACTTGGAGAAGAGGGGACTAATACCATGGCCTATGTGGCCCTACTCTTGCATGCGGTGTGGGGCGAGGAGGACGCCCCCCCGCCGCGCCTCGACCGTGCACACCGGGTCTTTGGAGCGGGAGGAAAGGCGGGCCTCATACCTGACATCGTCACTAGACTCCACTACTTTACTGAGAAGGAGGCCATTCTGAAGGTAGCTAGGGACAATCCGGACCTGCGGTACGAAGGCCACAAAATCCAGATCTACCAGGACTTGGCCCCCACAACACTCCACAGGAGAAAGGTCTTTCGCCCGATCACCGAGAGGCTCCGGACCCTCAACATCCCCTACCAGTGGGGCCACCCTTTTGCTCTCATCTTCAAGTGGGAGGGCAAGCGTAGGGCCCTCCGGTCCTACCGAGAAGCGGTGCACCTGCTAAGCCTGCCGGAGTCCCCGGACCACAGCCCGACTCGCCCCCCCCGCTCGGAGTGGGGCCCCCCGCGCCCAGATTGGTCCACTGTGCGCCCCCGACGAAGGTCCCCTCCAGTGGACGCGCTCTCTACTTCTCAGTCCAAGCAGGACATTATCGCACACATCCGCTCCCTTGAGGGCGACCGCGAGGGACAGGCCTCCCAGCTCCTCGCTCCTGGCTCGGAGGGTGGGGATCGCCCCTCAACGCCGGATGGCTGCTGATCGCTGCTGTTGTATTACATGCTACCCTGGGCGTTCGCTTGCCAGCTGGGCGCCTGGTCTTGCCCTTTTTCATCACGATGGCATGATCCCAATGCTCTAGAAATGGACAACACTCTTTGCTTCTCCCAGGCCGAGCACTGCACCGCTGAGCTCCAAACTGAGTCGAATGGACCCCATGGCCCGGCACACCCCCCCGAACTACCTTGATGCAGCGGGGTAGACGGGCTCCGAGACGACTTGTTTGAACGCTACTTTCCCAGATCTCCGCTCCCTCCCTTTGTCCCGTAGGAAGTGACATTCCTGAGTTCATCCTAACCCTCGGGTAGAGGATGTCCGGTACCTGGGACACTGTACACTGGGCCCGTTGGCCTGTTTTGGTTCTCTTCCCCCTCTGCGCCTTTTCTTCTTTCTTTCTCTCCTCTCTTCCTACTTCCCCCTTACACACCCCCCTCCTTCTGTTCCTTCCCTGCGCTTGCGGAGGGGTGGCATGGTGGGTCCTGCGGGAGTTACCGCGCTGGCGACGAGTTGACGCTTCTGCTGTCCCGCTCGCGGGGAGGTCTGCTAGGCCGGGATCTGTGCGACTCCAAACCCCCTTAGCGCTATGACAGCTAACATCCCTACACCCTTGAAGGTCCTCTCTCTTAACGTCAAGGGGCTCAACTCTCCCAACAAGCGAAGGCAGGTATGGCGCTATCTCCTACACCACTCCCCCGACATTGTTCTCCTCCAGGAGACGCACCTCCTCAGGAGAGACATCAAACGCATGACACACCCTAGGTACCCCACACAGTTCTGGGCATCCTCTGACACCAAGACGGCGGGGGTGGCAATCCTCTGTAGGGCTGGCATTAGGCGGGGACCCGTGAAACCCTTTAAGAGCGCTGACGGGCGCTTCCTCCGAACCACGGTACAGATAGGCTGTGCACAGTTCACTCTAGGGTGTGTGTATGCACCCAACCAGTCGCAGGACAAGTACCTCCAGGCATTACTGCGGGAACACTTCCCAATGGGCGACGCTAATACAATCCTGGGCGGTGACTTCAATCTTGTTTGGGACCCCGAGCTAGACCGCGCGGGCGCCCCCTTTAACGGCGCGGGAGCAATGTCTTCCACCCTCAAGACGCAGCTTACGGACCTGGGTCTCGTGGACATATGGCGCTACCATAACCCGGGGTCCCGAGATTACTCCTTCTACTCGCATTCCCACCGGACATACTCCCGTATCGACTATCTGTTTACCTCTCTTGAACTGACCCGAGACTCCTTAGCTGTTGCTATATCCGACATCTCCCTGTCAGACCACGCCCACGTGGAGCTGTTACTGCAGGACCCCCAGGCTCGTGCCACCCGCGAACGCAGGTGGGTGCTCCCGCCGGGAGTCCTTCGAGACCCGGATGACGTTGCCAGCATCCGTGACGCCATAGACTCGTATTTCACCATTAACGACACCCCTGACATGCCCTTTCACACGGTGTGGAACGCCTTCAAGGCCACCATTCGGGGCCACATCACTTCCTTGACGGCGGCACGGAGGAAAGAGGTGTTCAAGTTGGAGACTGACCTGGCCAGCGAGATCAAGCTGGCGGAGGCCCAGGATCGGGACGCCCCCACTCGGGCGACAAAGAGAGCCCTTGCCAATCTCAGGGGACAACTTCGCGCCCTGCGCACTAACAAGGCGGAATTCTCCCTGCTGGCGCTCAAGCAACGGTATTATGAGGGAGGGGACAAAGTGGGTCGCCTACTGGCAGGCAGACTGCGGGCGCGCGCCGCTAGGGCCCACATCGCTAATGTCACGCGGCAGGATGGCACCCGTGCCACCTCTGAGAGGGCCAAACAGGCTGCGTTCCTTGAGTATTACTCCTCTCTATACGCCGAGGAGCCCACTTCTGCGGAGGCGCGGGAGGCCGTGCTCGCGAACTTTGAGGGATCCCCGATGTCCCCGGCGTGTGCAGCCACGCTGGAGGACCCCCTGCGGGAGGAGGAAGTGACAGAGGCTATAGGGAACCTCCCCGTGGGGAAAACCCCGGGGCCGGATGGCCTGCCATTGGCCTTCTATCGCCTGTTCCTGACCCAGCTCCGCCCGCATCTACTGCGCCTCTATGGATCCTTTTCTGACACTATCGGCCCGTCCCCCGATATGGGCATGGCGGAAATAGCCTTAATCCCCAAACCTGGGAAGGACCCCGACTTGTGTGCTTCCTATCGCCCCATCGCCCTTCTTAACACCGATCTTAAGATTTACACTAAGATCCTGGCCAAACGGCTGGACCCACATATGCCGGGTCTGGTGAACCCGGACCAGGTGGGTTTTATACGAGACCGCCAGGGGGCCGATAATGTTCGCAGGTTGGCGCACTTGGTGGGAAAGGTACACCATTGGAAAATCCCGGCCTGCCTCCTCTCGCTAGACGCGGAAAAGGCCTTCGATCGGGTCGACTGGACCTTCCTGAGGGCGGTCCTTGAGAAGCTGGGTCTTGGCCCTACCATGATCTCCAGGTGCATGGCCCCTTACATTGGACCACAGGCTAGAATCCGGGTCAACGGCCAACTGACACCGCCGCTTTCGATCCACAGGGGTACGAGGCAGGGATGCCCGCTCTCGCCGCTCCTGTTCGCCCTGGCGGTCGAGCCGCTGGCGGAGTTGATTAGGCGTACCCCTGACATCCATGGCATCCCCCACGGGGGGCGTGCTAACAAAGTAGCGCTGTTCGCGGACGACCTGATCCTTACTCTCACGAACCCTCGAGTCTCACTCCCAGCGGTACACGACGCCCTCACGCTGTTCGAGCGGGCGGCTGGCCTTAAAATTAACCACACCAAATCTTGGGCGCTTAACCTCACCGTCCCCGAGGAGGAGGTCTGCCTGCTGAGGGAGGTCACGCCCTACCGTTGGGCAGATGAACACATCAAATACCTGGGTCTGGACCTCACTCCTCACCTCGACTCGTGGTCCTCGAAAAATTGGGCCGCTTGCCGAAAGGATGTCCTGGCGGACCTGCGAAAATGGAAACCCCTGATGATTTCCTGGTTAGGGCGGCTCAACGCAGTCAAGATGTCGATCCTCCCCCGCATTCTATATGTCTTCCAGTGCCTCCCCACCCCGATACCGATTCACTGCATCAAGACCCTCCAACGCGACCTCACGTCTTTCATATGGGGAGGCAAACGACCCCGGTTCTCACAGAAAGTCCTCATGGAGCCGAGGGACAGGGGCGGCCTAGCCTGCCCGAATCTTCTCCACTACTACTGGGCGGCACATCTCCGGTTCGTGATAGAATGGGGTGCACGCGAAAGCGACAAGCACTGGTTCCACATGGACCGAGTGGTTACGGGGCGCACCATATGGGACCTGCCTTGGTTACCGCGGGTGGCGCGCTCCAGAAGTGCATACATGGCGGTCCCCACGAGGACGGTTCTTGAAGTATGGGACAGAGTGGCAGTGTCCAAAGGTCTGACCACGTTCCCCTCTCCGCATACCCCCATTGCCGGCAACCCGCACTTTCCCCCTGCTGCTCAGACCCGGGCGTTCGAGAGCTGGACTCAAGGAGACTGCAGGGTTGCAGGAGATCTTTTTCTTTGTGGGTCGCCTAAATCGTGGCTGGACTGCAAAGAGGAGTTCAACCTCCCCTCGACTGCTAGCTTGCAGTATGCACAGCTGCGCCACTGGACCTTGGGAGATGACATGTGTCAGGCCGCTTCCAGGGCGCACACTCCATTTGAAAAGTTGGCACGCTCCCTCGGGGGACTGAAACGACTCATCTCCCAAATCTACAACATCTTGCAGCATCCCACCACTCTGCCTGCGCATCCCTACCAAAGGCAGTGGCAGACGGCAACTGGCACTGAGATCACGCCGTCTCAGTGGTCTAAGCTCTGGAACGACATCCCCAAAACTTACCGCAGCATTCCGCAGAGGGAAAATGCATACAAGATGTTAACACAATGGTATTACACCCCCCTGCGACTAAGCAAAATGTTCCCTGCCTCCTCACCGCTGTGCTGGAGATGTGGCACTGCGACTGGCGACTTCATACACATCTGGTGGTCGTGCCCTGCCCTGGCTGTCTTTTGGAAGGAGGTCCTCAGTCACATTAAAGAGGTGTTGGGTTTTCCCCTCCCTGAGGAGGTTTACACACTATTACTGGGTATACGACCCCCCACACTTAAAGCACTCACGCGCAGCGACTGGAACCTCACCCTCCACATGCTAGGCGCTGCCAAACAACTCATTGCACTATACTGGAAGCGGACTGAGGCACCGCCGATAGCTTCCTGGTTCGTGCGCCTCTGGCAGGTCCTGACCATGGAGCTGCTCACGGCACGGTTACAATCAAGAGGGGTGCGATTCAAGGCAGTGTGGGAACCCCTCGTGCGTCACCTGTGCTCCATAAGCTATGCCCGTCACATGCCTCCCAGGCTCCGCGCTTTGCAATTGTTCGAGGACGCCCTCATCCCTGCTGACCCAAGCAGACTAGGCTCATAGCCACTTCCCTCAAAGCTGGTTTGCGTCTTATGCCTCCTGTGGGCGACCGCAGATACACCTCCATGGCCCCTCTCCACCCCACCCCTGCTCTTTCTCTTCCGACTTTCTCTTTTTCCTTGCCTTGCCACTCTGGCTTTCGCCCCCCTTTTGGGGCAGTTTGGCCCCTGTTGGGCCTTTGTTAATGTGACACCGCTGCTCTCCTTCCCATACGCGCCTCCCCCGTACTATGGCACATTGCCAGCAAATGGCCACCTCTTGCTTTCCACTCCCTTAGGCCACGCGGCCGGCCCCCCTGGGGGTTGTAGGCAGGGCGCTGTGTTTAAGGATTCCACCCCACCTGGTTACCTGCTCTTATTATTGATTTCTATCTGCGCGGCCGGCCCCGATGAGGTGTTGTAGGCTTATCGCTGTGTTCACAATAAAAACAGATTTGAACAAAAAAAAAAAATTGGGCATCAATCACATTAACAAATTCACGGCCAGACGCAAGGGGGACTAGACACAGCTTGTATCAAAAATGCTGTTCCTGAAAGAGAAAAGCATCCATTATTGTATGATTTTCAAATGAAAGGTTGTATTTTTTTCTCAAATAAAAATGTTGCCCGTTCTAACGCACTGCTGTGATATAATTTTAGAAATATCCTAAGTTATGCAAATGAGACATTAGTGCTTTGCTGTGCAATTTTGTAAACCCTTCTGTATATGTTGGCCGTGCCTTGCAGCCAATATTCCAGTGACCATGGCCATATATGCCTTTATGTTTGTTTCAGACTATTATTGTGTCTGAGAAGAGTGCTGCTTTGCACACTCACAGTTAGCAAACAGACTCTTGGGAATTATGGACACAGATTTCTAGCTTTGCTTGGCTCTCATGTCCGTATAGACCGCTAAATTACGTTGTGTCAATGAGTTCCCGTGTAAACTCTTGCAGATAATGACCCTTAGTAAAGCGCATGTTTGTGAAGGACAATTACATCAGGGAGCAACAACAGTGCATGCGAATGTAAAATGAGAATGAGGGAGTAAGATGTATGTAGCATGTGTGTCATTGAGTATAATGTCAAAGAAGATGATATGGACTGAATTAATGGGGACTCCGGCTAATGCATGCAGATGCCTTATAATAGTGTCATGCTTAAACCAAGACTAGAAAACCAATGAAAAAACAGAGGAAATTGTAGGAATACGGACTATGGCATAATCACAACCAATGGGGAAATATGTTAAATTGTTCTCTTTCCTCCACCACTAGTCTTCCTGCAGTCATACAATATAATAACAGTTCAAAATGAAGTGAGACGGTTTGATGAATTATGGTTGATTCCTGCACTGTGCTGCCACTGTTTTCTGTGAAGCAAAGAACTTTTGACAAGGCGATATTGTGTTTTTTTGGAGCTAAAAGCGCATTTTCTTTACTGTATCTAACACTGTCAAAGTTCACAGGGTCTCTCTACAACGTTGGCCTCTGCCCCCGTTGAAGGGCTTTTGGGACAGATCCTACAACTCTGGCATTAAAAAGAATGCCAGTTATGCAGAGCATTCACAAATGTATGCAATGCCACTCACTGGTGTCCACAAAGACTCCATTTTATAACTGTCAATGCCTGCATTGTGGCACCAGGACACCAGCCCAAAGCTGTCACTTCTATTATTGAAGCGACATTCCGTACATGCTGCTTTCTAATGCAGGCCCCATAATGAAGTTAGTCTTTCCTCCGTTTTCTTTATCTTTATTCATGGCAGTACCTAATGTGGTAGCCTTCTTTTCTCTTTATCTGACAGAAACCAGCTGATGCTAAAATGCTGGACACGCCAGCCCCACACGAGGCCGTCATTCGGGAGGGGTGACAGCTCTTTGGAACACCTGAAGAAGAGCGTCCGGGACAGTTCGACTGGACAGAGAGAAACACAATGGCGGCCACAGGGGCTGTGACGTCTCCCCGGGTATTGTCAATCAAGCATCGAAAGGTAGAAAAAGAAACACTGAGCTTGAGCGAGACAGCTTAGCGTTGTCATCTCTTTTGAGAGTGTCGAGGATAACATGTCTTTGTCCTCGCCTGAGAACGCAAGAGAGGCTCGGCGTTTCTTTAACAGCGGCACGCTGAGGAGATAACACGGGCTGCTTCAGGCCACGGGGAATTGATACAAATTGGATGCTAATTCCATTGTACCCGCCATTGTGCAGCAGCCCAACAGAGCCGCGAGCACAAGTAAACCTCCGAGGGGAGGGCGCTCTGCCTCCCTGCTTGTTTGTTTAGGCCCAGGCCTTTGGGTGTGGGTTTCAGAAGCCCGTCTTTCCCAGGTAGCCTGTCACACCAAGCTTCCTGCTGAGCGGTCTCTGCGAGGCTGACAAGCCGGCAGAGGAGCTGCCTTCCACCCTCGGGGGAGTCGTGTTCGGTATGTGCCGGTGATTGACAGCTGTTAGGAAGAATGGCAAGATATTTTACATCTGTTAAGTGTCCTGACTGTTAGGCATTGCTTCCCACACTGGCTATTGTCATTCCTGGTACATTTAGGAGCTCGACTGCTGCCAGGGCAGATGCCAGGACCAGTGTGCTATTCAAAACGCATGAAATAAGGAAAAATGCGTGCATTGGGGTCAGTGGTTAGCGGAATGTTAAAACACTGTAGCTATTGCAAGGTAAACATTCTTATCATTCTGCTCTAAAATACTAGTCGGTGCGTGCTGAATGAGGATAAATAGGCATCTTTGCGCCCTCTAACAAAGTGCACGCGGGAGGGAGCCCGTTGCCTGTCAGAAGTGATGCAATGGCGCGAATTCCGCAAGCTACTCGCTGGAGTTAGGAAGCATTTAAGTGCGCAGTACTAACGCACAATCGCCTGCATGCATCTAAAGCAAACCGACCTCTGCACAGGTTACGCTGTTGGATGTATCCCACCATATTCTCGAGCACTGGTATCAGTTAGCACACTTTAACCATGTCAATCAACGCTCCCACTTTGCGCGTGCCACCGCGCAAGGGGATGTGGTATGCCGACTTTGCAGCTTTGGCACCTATTTGAATCCCATTCTCGACTCAGTCAGAGGTTGACTCGCCTATAGAGCAATTATGCAGCGCCCGACGTGCTGGTATGACAGGTTAGTGTGTAGGCCTGTTCGTGGGCCTATTTTATGGGCTGCTGAGCCAACTTTTACTGTTGTTTTCCCGTATACTGAAACATTGCATGTAGCAAGCCCACATCCATGCAATAGAAGTTCAAAGCGATCCCAATTTGCAAGGATTGCCCACTTTTTAGCTATATTATTAAGTAATGGGGGCCACTTTTACCATGGTGCCTGGGCCTTTTTTGTCTCAATCCAACCAGTGGCGGAAAGCAAAGCAACGGACCCCCACTGCAGAATGTCACGAGGGCCTCCGAGTCTTACATATTTCACAGGTATTCATTGGCCTTGGGCTGAATGCCAATGAATGCCCCCTCCCTTGAAAGGTTGGGGGCCCCTGAGGGGTATACCATCGGCCCCATTTACCCTCCGTCGCCCTCTTGAGGGGCTGCAGGGGCCTGCCTTACACCCACTGGGTCTGACCCTGTTGAGCATACTGTGATTCTTGACTTACCTTGCCAAAATGAGTGGTAACCATGTACCATGTCGCAAAGTTTACGAAGTCAATACATACTAACATATTTTTTAAGTTCAAGAAAATTTTATTGATAGTAATAAGAGAGAAAACCAGGTGTCAAAACAAAGTACAACGTGGTATCAAAGTAAAGAATCTGAGCAGAGTAATACAATCATACAAATGCGAGCAATATAATAAAAGAAATCTGGGTACAAGATGAGAAAAAGGGAAAAGACAAGGAAAAAAAAACACGGTAAGCATAAAATATGAAAAGCATGATAACATTGGAAAGTATATAAGAAAAAAGGTTGGTACAATGGAGGATAAGTGGAATGTATCGAGCGATTAAGGAGGTTTAGGAACTTCCTGTTGTGGAGGCGGAGGGTGAAACAAGCGTTTACTACATGAGTCCAGATAAAGTGTGACGGGAGTCCATAAGTCCATGCGTTTTGTAGCCATACACGCCGGGAAAACATGGGCAGTATCGAGTCTATGGTTATGACAGACATTAAACCACCACGCTTTGAAGGAAATTTTGGAGAAGTCTTTCCAGTTGACCGTTATTTGTTGGAAGGCAGCAGCAAGTAATAGGTCAACAATCTGAGGTTTTAGATCAACGGCATCCCAACAAGGAGAGAGGCTACCCACAAAAATATGTGTGTGAGAAAAAGGGATAGAAGTGTGGAAAATTAAATTAATTTGAGCCCAAACCTGTAACCAAAAATCACGAACATGAGTGCATAAAAATAACATATGAAATAAATTGGCTTGTGGTGAGGAACAAGACCAGCATGTGTGGGGAGTATTAGGAAAGCGTTTGTGAAGGTCAGAGGGTGTGAAGAGGAGTCTATTGTAAATAAAAAACAAAGTCTGAGTGAGGGTTGCTGCTCTGGAAGATTTGCGAAGTTTGGTCCAAATTTTGTCCCAGAAGGAAACCGACCAAGAGACAGATAAGTCATGCTCCCAAAATTCTTCTACTTTAGATTTAGGCCTTGGGGCCTCACCAGAGTGAAGATATTTGTAAATAGCAGCAGCTTTTGGTGTAGTGCGTAAGAAGGAATGAAGTGCGGGAGTGGGAGTGGAGGAAGCAGGAGAAGGGCATGGCTGAGAGAGGTCATTGTATTTTGTTAGGACTGTAGTTTTGAGCAATTGGTATTTGCGTGCAAAGGAAGTGGGTAAGTCATATAGGGAGCGAAGGGTGTCAAAAGATAAGAAAGAGGAGTGAGAAAATAGTTGGGAGATCCACTGCAGACCCCGAGTATGCCAAGTTTTCCAAAAAAAGGGTCTGTTGCGGATGAGTAAAGAAGTGTTATGCCATATGGGGGAGGAAAGGAAATCAGCAATGGTAGTAGGAGGTAAGTGCGTGGAAGAGAGGAGCAGTTTAGTGGTAAACTTATGAATCGGAGTAGAGATAGAGGTGGGTTTGCGAGAGAAAGAAAGATATTCAGCAAAGGAGAAGGGAGAAAGAAGGAGGCGTTCAAATTTGGTCCATAAAGGACATGGGGTGTCAGGGTCCTGTAGCCAAAACGAGGCTTGCCTCAACTGAAACGCCTTGTGGTAGGCTGGGAAGTCGGGAAAGTTAGCCCCACCTTCTGATTTAGGACGAATCAAACGGGCTAGAGACATTCGTGACTTCTTTTTACTCCAAAGAAAGGACATTAAAATAGAGTTGATTTTTTTGAAAAATTTGGAGGGGACAGGGACCGGAATATTGGAGAGGGTGTAGAGAACAATGGGAGACAACATCATTTTAATAGTGTCAAGGCGACCCCACCAGGATAGGTAAAGGGGATGCCAGTTGGATGTGAGATCCGTTAATTTTTGAATACATTTGGACATGCACAGGGAAACGGTATCTGGGATGGTAGGGGTAATATGCATTCCAAGGTACTTGATATTGGAGGGTTTCCATGTGAAGTTGGAGGCGGCAAAATCGGGTTTGAATGTGAATTTAGTCAAGGGAAGAATCTCACATTTATCGTTATTGAGTTTATAGCCAGATATTTGGGAATAAGCATGGACTTCAGTGAGAAAAGCAGGAATGGAAACGGAGGGGTTGGAGAGAAATAGCAAAATATCATCAGCATAAGCGGCCAGTTTGATGTGGGACTCTGACAGTTGGAAACCATGAATGGAGGGATTTTGACGGAGCTTGGAGAGGAAGAGTTCTAAGTCCAAATTAAAGAGAAAGGGAGATAGGGGACAGCCTTGGCGAACACCTCTTTTTAAATCAAAAAAGGAAGATATTTGACCGTTGGCACAAACCGCTGCGCGTGGGTTTGAATAGAGTAGTGAAATTAAGGATATAAAAACGGGACCGAAACCAAACCAACGGAGGGTGTGAAAAAGATAGGTCCATTCGACCCTATCAAACGCCTTTTCGGCATCCAGGGCAATGGCCGCAAGGGGATGGGGTAAAAGGCGGGATTTAGAAAGAATGTTGAAGAGGAGTCTGGTGTTATCAGTTATAAAACGACCCTTGACAAAGCCCGCCTGTTCCTCACCCAAAAGGTCTGGAAGAAGAAGGTCAAGACGTGCCGCAAGAGACTTTGCAAAAATTTTATAGTCAATATTGACTAAAGAGATTGGCCTGTAGTTTTTGCAGTGTTGAGGGTCCTTCCCCTCCTTGGGTATGAGGCAAATGTGGGCGTCTGAAAAAGAGCCTGAGGAGGAACCCAAGGAAAGGAAGGTACCAATGAGGGAGTGGAGTCTGGGAATGAGGAGCTTTGAAAAGTGGAGAAAGAATTCTACTGTGAAGCCGTCTGGCCCAGGGGCCTTATCTTTTTGAAGGGTTTGAAGCGCATTGAGTAGTTCTTGTTGGGATATATCAAGTTCTAAGTGAGAGAGGTCAAGTGGAAAGTGAGATGGTTTTTGAATGGAGGAGAAAAATGTGTCTAGAGAGTGGGAAGAAGGCTGAGTTTCAGAAGAGTATAAGGTCTTGTAGAAGGTAGAGAATTCAGTAAGAATGTCTGCGTCTGTGTGTTTGAGATTCAAATTGGTGTCGTAGATTGATTCAATGTTTAATTTGTTGTGTTTCACCTTGAGATAATTGGCTAAGATCTTGCCAGCCTTATTTTTGCCTCCATAGAACTTGGCACTAGATTTTAGTAAGTACAGGGATGCATCGTCCGTAGATTTTTTATTAAATTTCATCTTAGCACTAACCAGGGCAGTTAGAGTTTGCTGTGAGCGGGAAGTAAAATAAGAATGCTCCAATTTCTTAATATCCAGAAGGATAGCCTTGGTAGAATCGCGAGCAGCTCTACGTTTTTTAGCGACAAAGCCAATGATGAAATCTCTTGCCGCCGCTTTAAAGGCATCCCAAATGGTGTGTTTGGAGACAGGGGAGTTATCATTTAGGGAGAAAAATTCATGGGCGAAGGAAGTGAAGGAGGTAGTAAATTTAGGGTCTAGGAGGAGAGAATTGTTGAAACGCCAGCGTTTAGGGCCTATTGATTTGGGTAAGATGTCCAATTGAACTAATGTGGGGGCATGGTCAGAAAGTAAAATTGGACCAATTTCTGCATGAGTGAGAGTTTGGGCAATATTGTGGGTAACAAAAATGTAATCAATTCGGGATTGGGAATGGTGACACGGAGAGTAGAAAGTAAATTCCTGGAGTTCTGGATTACATAGACGCCAAGCATCAGTGAGTTTGTGGTGAGAAATAGCTTGAGAGAAGGATTTATGAGATTTGTTAGGGATGAAGTGTGCTTTGGAGTTCCTGTCAAGAAAGGGATCTAGGGGCTGATTGCAATCTCCGGCAAGTATAAAATTATCATCAATGAATCTGGTGATATGCTGGGAGAATGAGTACCAGAAAGTGGGATCACCAGTGGTAGGGGCATAAACATTTAGAAGAGAAATTGGAACATTCTTGATAGAGAGTTTGGTATATATCCATCGGCCTTCAGCATCGGATTCTTGGGCAAGCAAGGAATGAGCAAGAGCCTTGTGACATAAAATTGCAACGCCATTACGTTTACCATCCCCAGGAGAATAATAAACATCACCCACCCAACTTCTCTTCAATTTGACAGATTCTTCAGCAGATAAATGGGTTTCTTGTAAAAAAGCAATGTCCACATTCAAACGGGAGAGATGAGATAAAATTCTTTGTCGCTTGATAGGGGAGTTGACGCCCTTAACATTCCATGTGATTACCTTCAGAGACATATGATATCAGAGAAGAGGAAGAAGACAGAGGAAGAAGAGGAGGTGCGAAGGGGACCCAGAGGAGCAAAAAAGTCAAGGAGAATAAGGAAGTCGATGAAAGTCATTGCAGTATAACATTGAGTAAAAGGATGAGCAAAGAGAAAATAGGATGAGGAAAAGGAAGAGAGAGGCAAATGATGTGGAAAAAGTGAGAAGGTAGTCCAAGAAATAGTTAGAATGATAGAAAGAAGACGACAATAGAAGAGTATTCGAGAGGCAAGAGAGAGAGACACCTGTGAAACAAGGGAAATTGGGGAACTTAAAAGTGAGAGAGATACAAAGAGGAAAGTGAACAACCGGGAGGAAAGGGAAAACATACTTACGAAGGGTAGAGATGGGGAGGGTTGAACACCAGGGGGAGGATGCGCGAGGAAATGGATGAGGGGGGAGCGCCAGGCAGAGGAAGCAAGCATCCAATGCAAGCGAACCAACAGGTCGGGGGGAAGACGCCATACGTATTGTAAAACCTGCAGGAAAAAAGGAGGAAAAACAATAATGCATGAGAGGAATGAAAGAAGAGGAGAACAAAACAATGACGAGTAACAAAAAGGTGTGCGAAGAAATAGTAGTAAGCAATACTAACTGACGAACAAGAGTACAGGAGAAATGGCGGAGGGTAAGGGGGAGAGCTGAAAAATTAGAGTCGCTGGAAACGTGACATAAACAAACAGTAATACATGCAACAGTGCATGATAAGCATGCGGAATAATTGAAACTGCAATGCTGCGTCACGCAGGAATCATGGTATAATCATCCAACCGGGATGCATGAGAAATGGGGAAAAGCAAAGAAAGGAACATAGAAATTGAAGTCGCTAGGAAACCTAGCAAAGGGAAACAACAGCGCAATCTGCAACAAGTAAAAACATATAGGTTAAGTAAAGCATCTAAGCTACATCATGCAGAAATCATGGAGGGAAAGCTGATGAAGAACTGGAGGAGTCCATTGCAGATGATTGCGTTGCATTCAAGAAGCTTCGGAGACGAACAGGATCCTCGTAAGTCGTTGTCTTGTTGTTGTAAGTTACTCGGAACAGACAAGGATGAAAGAGGCCGTATCTGGCTCCAAGGGCACGAAGTTCTGGTCGCATATCCAGGAAGGCCTTGCGGCGACTGGCTGTGGCCTTGGCGTAGTCCTGCGTGAAGAAGAGATTGGAACCTGACCATTGAAGACGAGGGGAGGCACGGGCCGCTGAGATGACTTTGAGTAGGTCAGTATATTCTAAAAAGTACATGATGACACCTCTTGGCCGTGAAGAGGGGGAAGGAGTAGAAGGTAGGCGACCTAGCCTATGTGCACGCTGAATGTTAAGCGTTGTGCCTTCAGGTAGATGAAGAAGTTTGGGTAAAAATGATTTGAAAAAGGCAATGGGGTCAGTCCCTTCACAATTCTCCGCCAGGCCGTAGAGACGGAGGTTGTTGCGTCTGTTTCGGTTCTCCAATTCTTCGACTTGTTTTTGGAGAGAGGAGATCTGAGACTGCATGTGTGTCACCTTGGAAGATGACTCCTGAAGAGATGTGATAGAGTGTTCTACATTGGTCACCCTAGCATCCATCTGAGACCAACTATCAGTAAGAACTTGCAATTTAGAATTAGTCTCTTCCATGAATGGCTTGAGGGCACGGATCTCTTCTAATAACAACTCCATGGAGACAGCCGATGTGGACCCAGTCGGTGATGGAGGGGCTTTTTTGAGGCGTTTCGCGGTCACCTTCCCTGTAGGTTTGGTAGATCGTTCTGTGCTAGACTGTGACATCCGGGTGGCGAGCGCTTGGGATGCTTGAAGATGCGCCAATGCTGAAAAGACTTTCGAGTTTTTGATAAAAACACGACGTGGAGTCTTGAGAGTTCGAGGGGTTGCCCTCTGTTCCATACAAGAGAGATAATGTTTGAAAGGAAGGAGGACCAGTAGTAATCAGTGCGCACCCGTAGATGTCTCAGAGTCTGGTCAGGAACACTTGAGTGAGGCAAGGTACACAAGCTCCAGAAAATGGAAAGAGAAAGGAGGAGAGGCTGTCTGTTTGAGGTCAGGAATGCCCAAAAATTAGAAGATATTTAGAGCAGCCTTCACGTATTTAACTGGAGGAAGCGGCCCAGAAATGAGTGGAGCAAAAAATCAACATGACAATGAAATGCTAATAGTTGGCACAGTAGATAACATAATAAGTTCTGCAGGCGAGGAACATTATAGAATAAAGCTGCACATGCAGAGGGAAATGCGCCAGCTTATTTGTAGAGGAAACCACCAATTGTAAGCGAATATATGCACAGAAGCGTTATAAATTACAGCGCTGACATTGGAGAGTGTGCAGAAACTGCGCTTACATGTAGGTTATGTGAGGAAGGCTGAATTGCGCAAAATGGCCGCCAATGTGATAGTACAGCAGAATGCGAGTAAAAGTCACGAAAAAGCAGCGTTCCTCAAAGACATTCAGCAGAGTTGCTAACCTGAGGGTAAAAGCTCAACAGGAGCAAGCGGCGTGAAGGAAGGCACCTCGTTTGACAGGCATGTCCTGCGAGCGGATGCTCCGTAGCGTGAGCTGTGGAGATTCAAAATGGCGGTCGCGGCTATCAGGGAACCGCGTCCGCCGAGAAATTGAAGATAGCGGACGTTCCGCCGCTCGGGTGTTGCCGCATTTAGGAGCCCGGTGCTGTCCTTAATGTCCGATGAAGGAATGCGGCGTTTGCAGGCGTCGGGAGTCGGAAGAAGGTAGCGAAGTCCCACGACGACCTGGAGCGCTCACATGAGAGCCGCCGTCCTCGTCGGGCGCAAGCCACGCCCCCCCATACTAACATATTTTAAATCGTGTTTCGCATCTAAATTTTGGTGTTCCCAAATCATGCAAGGAACCAGTGTTGCTATTAGCGGTTTTAATAGAAATTACTTTATCCTTCTGTGAAAGGTGAAAGAGAGTTGTCCTAGTCAGAATTAGATGTCATGACAACATCTTTGGGATGAAACACCAAGTTGACAATATTGTTAAGGTTGGAAAGCACGACATAAGCTGAGTCATTTAAGTTGTATTCACTGCGCCATCCTTTCAACATGACTAGATGTGGTTTGTTTCTGCAGTGGGCTCTACCAAAGAGAATTTACGCGTTGATACCCCATTTATGGAGTACAACTAAATATGTGAATGCATAAAAGTGTCGAGCCCCACAAGTAAGTGAGCTGTGTGCTCAAGAGAAAGTCATGGCTTCTTTAAAGTTGCTCTACTATTAGGATGAGACACTCTGAATCTGTACAAGATATGTTGAAAATCTTCTCCATTTATGAAGATTGCACAGAGTAGGAGTACTGCCTAAGGAGCACACTTAAAAAACATTTAAGAACATGGGCACATCCTTTTCAAGCTCACAAAGGAGACTTACCTAAATCTAAGAAAATATTCATTCACAGATCTTTCAAGAGATGAAATATTCTTCAGGATGTAGCTTGATCCATTTATTTAAAGAGGCAGAAGTCTGTAAGATAGTATAGGGATCGGATAATATAGGGATACTAGAGAGGATCCTTGCCTTGACTGGCAAAAAGTGAAAAACTGGCAGAGGTAAGGTCAAACTCCCACTGAACAAGGGATGAAACAAAGGGAAACCTCCAAAACCCAAAGTTCAAAGGGAGAAACCACTACAATCCATAGCCAACAAGCCCAACGCAAAGGATAGACCTTCCAGGGCATCGTCACAGAAGCTATAATGTTCAACAGGCAACTGGATGCAGAGCCATAAGAGGTCCAAAAAGTAGGACCCATCAGAACAATTGTTGTGGAGCAGCAGCTAAGCCACCATCTGCATAAGCGATCATACAAGCACTACAAGTTTAGAACGACAGGACCATTAAAGAAGGAATGAAATGCAGGGGGTGGACCACAAAGGGTATAAGACCCAGACAAAAGACAAACAAGAGTCGAATACCCCTTTGGAAAGAGTCTCACCTTCCAAGATGCAGCAGTTCCAACCAAGACAAGGCACCCATTGTGGACAGAATGTGGCATATTGGCCAAAGCTGCCGACTTTGGAGCTGGGGATTTAGATTCGAGTTTCAGCACCTGCTCAACATCCTGTGATTCTGGGCTAATCACTTAATCTTACTGCGCCTATCAACAGTGCCTGGGTACCCTCACTGGTAATTAGCAGCGCTCTACAAATCAGAGAATTTGGTATCATCCCATACACTCAGAGACAAACAGCAGTGGGAGAAGTATAGTGGAATTCAAGAAGCAAGAACCAGTGGAGGCACCAGTTGATCAAAGTCTCCAACTACAAAACACACAAATAGGAAGGGCACAATGTACAAGGGGACCAAGCATCCAACAGAGAAAGGCTACAATCCCCCAACAACAAGATTACCTATTCAAAGATCACAAAGACCTAAGAAAGAGTATAGGCACGATCCCCACCAACAAGACCCAGAAAGAGCCAAGCAAGGCAATAGGGACAAACAAGAGACAGCAACTTCCCAGGTGTGACTTTGTGAGCAGAGAAGAAATCCTGCTAAGGGGAATACAAGGCCAATCAACCGACACGGGAGAGGGGACAGCACTCTCGAAAGGATAAAGAAAACACGCTGTAATAAACCTCTTAGCCTATGTACAACAAAGAGGGGAAAGCCAGATTGCAGGTTCCAGGGATAAGATCAACCACAACGCACTCCCCTGTCAAAGGATATCAACCCAGTCCAACCCCAAAGCATTTTAGGGAGGCTGGGAAAGAAGGCTGAACATCAGAACCAGCACCACACAGGTTCACAATAGCCCAGCAAATAAACAATGGCAGAGAGACACTCATTAGACAGGATATAATGAGTACTTACTTTAAGCCAGTGATTGCAAGTGGGACGCACCAGCCCTTACTTTTGGGCACCAGCACTTTTTTTTTCTCATCAGACTTCCACCCAGAACAAGAGACAGAGAAACACAAATGGGGAAAGAAGGGAGAACAGAAACATAGAAAAAGAGTGACACAGGGAGAAAGCAGGGCCAAAGTGTGCAGTGATGAATTTGAGGGGCAGATAGTGTTTGGTGATAAATTAAAGATGCATGAGCGAGGACTAATATTGTACAGTCTTGGTATTCGTCAGCAGCTGAAGGAAAGTTTGAGCTCTTCTTATTTTACAAATTAAGTACTGAAGACTGAGCATACATATCATATATCCTATGCCCAGTAGGAAAAATAAGTGGAAGCACAAGACAAGTACAAACCCCACCAACAAAAAATGTGAAAAACACCTGTCCACTACTGAAGGAGCCTCCAACAGTCTACTCAGAACAGACATGCTCTAGCTCCAAGCACAGTGGAGAGCAAGTGTAGGTAAATGAATCATCAGGAAGCTACCAAACAGCCTCTAACAAGCCACTTTAGGAGGCATTGATACCTTCAGCCAAAGACAGTGGTGAAGGCACACAACCTACAAACCCCAAGTCCAGCAGGGAACACAAGGGGAGTTCTAAGCCCAGCCCATACCCCAGGAGAGAGAACAGGCGTGATTTCACCTGTCTGCCAGTAGATGGATCCTGTGCAGCATACAGGGCAAGAACACCCTGGCCCCAAGTCCAGCAGGCCATGCCTAGCCACCGTTTAGTCACAGCCAAGTTCCACAGTGGTACTAGGAAGAAATAACCCAACCTTGTTAGAAAGTGGTGAACAGCAGGGCAAAAATATAAGAGCACCACAGTTCCCTGAAATGCCAAGCAGGGGGACTATGAGATACAATGGGAACACAAGAGGCAACAAGATAGAGAACATCCAACAAGTCACCAGCCCAGCAGGGAAAGGAGTGAGGATTCCAAGTCCAGCCTATTTCATGAAAAAACAGTGAAGGGAGCACTCACCTATCGTCCAGCAAAGGGGACTTCATTGCCACTCACCAGACAAGAAAACACTGAGCACAAGACTAGCAGACAGCAAACATAAGGGATGGAACACACCCAGCCACACTAGCCCCAGTGAGAGAGAATGTACTTCCAACTTTGGTGATGCAAACTAACACCGGAAAGCCATAAAAGAACAATCTAAAAACCATACCTTTATAACACATTCTCAGGCAATTTTCCACAGGACGTCTGGAGCACAGCACAGCTGAACAAGACATGAGACAGAAAATGGAACTACCCCCACAAGCCTGAAACCCAAAAGGGAGCAAATTGGAAAACTCATACCTGACCCACACACCAGGCAGAGAAGGTGGAACACTCATCTGTCTTCCAGTGGTGAGGATTCCAGTGCTTAATATGAGACAGGTACACCCTGGCTCCAAGCCCAGCCAGGAGCACACAAAGACAGTCCCACATCCAAGCCCACACTTTGCGGAGGGTACCACATCCATTGAAGCTGACAGTAACATCCAGAAAAACAGCTATAAACCCATCTCCAAGCATAATAGTGATCTAGGGAAGACCAGGTCTAATAATGTCTAATACATGAACCAGTATCCAACTGTCCTATTCAAGCCAAGCAGGGATGTGAGAGTGCACAGAAATTCAAATGAAACCAGGAATCAAGACTAACAGTGGCTATGAAGATATGAAAGGTCAGGAAAACTTCCATAGCCAGCAGATAAAACCCTAATCAGAGATGAAAAGGAGAGGAAGAACTCCCATCATAAAACAGGAAGCACAAGATGACTGCCTTCCAAAGGAGACAGACAAAACAGGAATTTCTAGGTAGATGTGGTCCTTTATGGACCCATATTCTGGGGAGGATAATACATTTTTTAGATAGGCATCATGGTCACTGTCTTGAATGTTTGGACACACCTCATGATGTCATGATTCCCCCGAGGAAGTGATGAGGAGGCAATATTATCTGCAGGGTGTTGGAGGACAGATGAATGGGGCTTAGGTGTTCCCAAAGCGTATGTCTTGTTTCTGATAGCTACTACCCATGCCCAATGTCCGTGTGCTACTGCCTCTTTTCAGGAAGACTAGGTATAGTGCATGGCGTTCCAGCAGATCCTGTGCAGTTTCCATGGTATGCACTGGCAATAGCCATTCAAAGTAGGTTGGGAGATAGAAGAATTGGTTGGATGGCCCAAGTTTACACCCTGTAACCAAAAAATGTTGACAAAGGTGAAGCACACTTGATTCTGGGGTACTGGGCACAGGAAAAAGTCAAAAGCCACTGCTTGACACCAAATCCATTGCGAGTGACCAAAGGCTGTGCATCGTATATTCAGGGCACAGGGACTAGGAGTAGGCATCACAGGTGACCAGCCGTGGCCCGTGGAGGGAGTTTCGGTGGAGCAGAGAGGTGGGGCGGGGGAGGGGCAGGGTGGGGGGTGCTAAAAAACGGAGTATGGATAATTGAAGGTAAGTAAACAATTTAAATAATAAAACAAATTTCGTAGCTCACCCTGCATCGCATTAATTATTTACTTACCTTCAATTATCCATACTCAGGTTTTTAGCACCCCCCACCCTGTCCCTCCCCCGCCCCGCCTCTCCGCCCCACCATAACTCCCTCCACGGGCCATGGCTGCAGGTGACATCACATACTATATCGTCAATTTGCAGTCATACTTAGAAGGAGTCACCTGTTCAATATATTAACAGACTAATAGCCTGCAAATGGGTCTGGTTTCACATGGGGTATTACAATATTCTGACAAATATCATGTCAAAAGTATTGTGATGCCATAAATATCATGGGTCAGAATATTGAAGGTAAGAACATTGTGCTTTTAGTTATTTAATACTGTTTTAAAATGTAGTTCTGTATATTATAGTTGTATTTAACATAGTTGTATTAAATATACCTTTTAATTCATTTGATAAATAATAGTTACTTCAGTATTATAAGTTGTTAGTATTATAACAATATTTCTCCTCCACTTATTATAGTATATTTAATACGTTTTTATCTGAAATTTATGTTTTAAGCTAATTAGAAACTATTCATTTAGTAGCAGGTTGTTGGGGTTTTAGGAGATTAGGTGAGAAGTTTTTTAATAAAATGTAAATTTAATCCTGAATGTGGATTATAAAATTTTTACCACTATATTAGCCTCTAGATTAGCCTTGGTAGCCCCTGCAGTTCTACATGCAGATCAAAAAGGATTTGTCAAAGGCCGACAGCTCTATGAATTGACATACGAACTTATAGGGGCTATGGATATAGCAGTGACACATAGTTTACCCTTGACCGCCCTCACTCTGGATGCGACCAAGGCCTTCGACAGGGTTAATTGGGTGTACCTGTCGAGGGCCCTGGCTAAATTTGGAGTGGGGAGGAGATTTCGTCATACTGTAAGTCTATTGTATACCAATCCATCGGCTAGCCTATTGATTAATGGTGAATTGTCAGACCCCTTTAATATAACACGAGGGACGCGGCAGGGATGTCCGCTTTCCCCGCTTCTGTTCGATTTTTACATTGAACCTCTCGCACAGCAACTGAGAAGAGAGAATGCGATTGTCCCTTTTCATCATAGTGGCTGGGAAAAGAAGGTAGCATTATATGCTGATGACCTACTTGTTCTCACATCAGACGTGACAACTGCACTCCCGGTTATATTTGAAATTGCCAAGGGGTTCGGGAAATTATCAGGCTACCAGATCAACACATCAAAAACAGAGATGTTGGTCTGGAATGACAACCCTAGCTCCTTGGAAATACAGGAGAGCGAGTCGCTTCGATATTTAGGCGTGAATATCACTAAAGATATCAATACCCTCGCCACAGTAAATATTACAGCAATCATTAAACAATGTAGAAAATTATTGCAAGCATGGTCGCACCTGCAATTATCCTTGATAGGGAGGGCTAATCTTGTGAAAATGGTCATTTTGCCTAAAATTTCTTTTCTTTTTAATACTATTCCCCTTTACTTTAACCAAACTCAAATAACCAAAATACAATCAGAAATCACCTCTTTCATTTGGAATAAAAAACTACCTAGAATAGCTTGGAAAAAGCTTAGACGGCGTTGGAAGAAGGGAGGAATAGCCGCACCAGATTTAAAATTATACTTGTGGGCTTTTCAGCTATCTCACATACGAATGCTTCTAAATAAACCTGCTGATTATGGGATAGGATTAATGTTTTCGGCAATGCTAAATGGGGAAGGCCTCAGTCAGACGGGATTTTTATTTAAATTCGGCAACCAGAAGTTCTTCAAGAAGATCAAGTTGAAGGTCCTGTATGGCTTGGCTAAAACCTGGTCTGAGCTAATTAAACCTATTAAACAGGGATACTACTGCGATAAAACACCACTTTGGGGGCTGCCGGATAGTCCAGCCTGGTTGGAAGATTCCTTAGCTAATCCCTTGAGAGAAGCAGGCCTCAAAGAATGGGGGGATCTCTTTTATGAGGGGGATCTGCTTTCGTGGGAGTATTTACAGAACAAAATAGGTCCAACCTTTTCAAGGTTTAAATACATACAAATCAGAAGTTGGACACAGACATATAACGATCCACAATCCAAACGCAACAAGTTTCCACTTGGAGGGCACAGCCAACTAATAACTAACCTGGTTGGTACCCCCCCAGCAAAACATGAGATTTCACAATGGTATAGACTCCTTCTAGATGAATCGGATGGGGAATTTGAGTTACCAACTCAACTTTGGGCCGATGTAATTTTGACTCAAGACGTACAAGAACTCTGGTCTACCTCATTTGAACTTTTAATAAATTTGGTGAAACCCTCATGGTTACGTAGAAACCATCTCTTTACCCTTCACAGGGCGTATTATTCCCCCCAAAGATTATCTAAATTTACCTCAGGAACCTCAGCGGCATGTGCAAGATGTGGATTGATGGCAGCCTCAGATATCCATATGTTTTTTGAGTGTCCCCGTATAACACCTTATTGGGAGGCCATAGGTAAGACTCTCACGGCATCATTAGGTACCCCAATTAGTATAGATTTACCATTAGCGATCTTTGGAGTTCTGAGGACAACTAAAAACATAGCTAGAAACCTGGTCTTCTACACGATCCTTTTAGCAAGAAGAGAGATCTGCAGGAGATGGAAGGATTCCATCCCCCCTTCCCACGGGGACTGGCTGACATCAACGCTACAGACTGCACGCATAGATCTAGCAAGATCAGGAAACCAATGCAAAAGGACCTTTTGGCATTCGATTGTATGGTCTCAATAAAGATCCGGGTTTTTTTTTTTTTTTTTTTTTTTTTTTTTCCCGGGTCCAATGATTATACTACTATGGTGCCAACTCAATCGTATCCGGTCATATCCCGGCCCTGGCCCAGCAGTAGGCCTCCCCACTGGTAGCCTAAAAGAATTTCAAGCTGAGACAGTTGCGGGATCTGTGGCTCTCCTCTCGAATGAAATGATTCCTTCCAGTTACTATACTGTGTAAGCTTGTCTGATGCTTATTCTAAATGGCTTTCAAAAACCATGGTGGATATGAGGACTAAAAAAAATAAAAAAATAAAAAAAATAAAAAATAAAATGTAAATTCTTGTTTTTAATTTCTAAATATATTTTATGTAATTTACTTTTTAAATTGATACTTAATCATATAAAATATTTTTAATTAATTATTATTGTAATTATTTGTTTATTTTAAAAAAGTAGTTAAATATTTGATCAGTTTATTTACTTAATAAATTGTGTTAATCATGTATTTAATAGTTTTAAGCTTAATTGTTTTTTATAATAATGTAATCTTAACATTTTTCACATTTATATTTTTGTATTATTTATATTTGGTTGTCAAATTAGTAAATATGACGTCTTCAAAGTCCAACATTCTCCCTACTGTTACTCAGACTTGAGTGGGAATAGTAAATTGAACCACTCCAAGGTTCAACACATTCTCTAATTTTGTTAACGTTAGAGTGGGAATAGTAAATCTGATGACTCAAAGATCCAATACTTCTCTTGCATATGCTTATGTTGGAGTGGGAAAATTAAATCTGATGTCTTCAAAGTCCAACACTCTCCCTACTGTTGCTTAAATCGGAGAGGCAATGGTAAATCTGACCTTTGCAAAGTCTTACACTTTTCCAACTGTTGCTTAGATTGGAGTTGGAATTGTAAATCTGACCACTCCAAAGTTCAACATTTTCCATACTTTTGCTCACATTGAAGTTAGAATAAACCAGCACTTTCCCCACTTTTGCTCACATTGGAGTGGGAACGGTAAATGTGACCACTCCAAGCTGCAGCACTTTCCCTACATTTGCTTACTTTGGATGGGGAATAGTAAATCTGACCCATCTAAAGTCTTACTCTTTTCCTACTTTGCTTATATTGGAGTGTGAATAGTAAATATGACCCCTCCAGAGAACATCAGTTTTGCTACTTTTCCTTAGGGTAGAGTGGGTATAGAAAATCGAAACCCTCCAAACCCAACATTTTCCACGCTTTTGCTTATCTTGGAGGGGTAATAAATTTGATCTAGCCAAAGTCCAACTCTATCCCTACTATTGCCCATATTGGAACCGGAATAGTAAATCTGACCCCGTCAAAGTTCAACACTTTCTGTGCTTTTGCTTATGTTGGAGTTGGAATATGCATCTAATGCCTCCAAAGTGCAAGACTTTCCAGTGTCTTGATTAGTTTGTAGTGGCGATAGTAATTTTAAGCCCTACAAAGTTCAACACTTTCCCTGCATTGGCTTACCCTGGACTGGAGGTGGTAAATCTGACCCTTTTAAGGCCAACACTTTCCCTACTGCAGTTCAGATTATGAAATTCGACCCCTCAAAACTCTAACACTTTCTCTACTTTGTGTAACTTGGAGCAGGAATAGCAAATCTGGCCCCTTTGAAGTTCACCAATGTTCTACTTTTGCTTGCATTCGAGGCATAAATAGTAGATTTGACCTCTCCAAAGTCCAGCAATTTCCCTTCTATTGCTCACATTGGAGGAGGAATAATAATCATGACAACTCCAAAGTACAACACTTTAACTAGTATTGCTTACTTTGGAGTGGAAATTGTAAATCTAGCCTCTCAAAGTCCAACATTTTGCCTACATTTGCTTAGATTGGAGTGGGAATAGTAAATAAGGCCCCTCCTTTGTTTAAGTTGAAGTGAAATATTAAATTTGACTCCTCCAGAGTCCAGCACTTATCAATTTTTTTCCTGATTTTGTATCTTGTATATTTTTGCTGCCATCATTTTTTACTTTATGTCTAAAGGATATGAAATTGATATTTGTGGTCTCAATATTTTTTAGAGGTATTTTTGTCAACACTATTTATATTGGTGCTATTTGTCAGATAACTGGTGTTACAAATGTTTCAAGATGAATAAAATGACTGAGTGAAAATATGTCAAGCATTAACCATTAAAGTGAAAAGTTACAGATTAATTATGTAATAATCGAATTTACAATGTTTTTACCTTGAGTAGGCGTGGTGTACTCCTGAAATTTCAGGAGTAAGTTCTACCTACTCAAAAAAGAAAGGGCCTTTTTTCTTATTGAATTTCTGCTTGTACTCCTCTTTATACATTTAGAATTTTCACATTTCTGGTTACTCGTAATCGACGGATGTGTATTATTTAATCATGCGAAGAGATACATGTAATTACCTAGTGAGTTGCGTTTGTACAAACTAAGGAATCCTGCTTTTCAAATACGATCCTTATACACATACAAGAAAATGCCAGCGTTGTGTAGGGCAAGTCTGCTCTGTAAGTAAAAATTCAAGTGAGCATGTTGAGGTGGGAGTGGGGCAAGTGGGCCAGGTTGGGTATTTGGAGAGAGTGAAAAGAGGTATTCAAGAGGATCAGAGGCAGCTAGAACATGTTGAATGGGGGAGAATTGTATTTGCCTGCTTTAAGGTCGCAGGCAAACTTGGTATGCTAGTTTGTAAAAATCAGTCTGATCCTGCACATCATATTGATGTTGACTGACAGCCTGATTTAAGCTTTGGTGTATGTACACTTTCTTTCAGAATGGAGTAAGGCATTATGCCCAACAACCTGACAGAGGAACATCATATTTAGTACTCACTAGCAGACCATCAGGGATCTCTGTATATTCAGTGGAACCACCTTCACAGAGGTTCCTCTGAAAGTATCAAAAGTTTGGTAGACGGCCAGTATTAGTTTTAACAGCCATCTACTAAGCATTGTGTTTTTTAAAAACAAACTCACAAAGTGGGAGTTTGTTTCTGAAAAACGAATAACTAATGAACCCCAACCTCAACCATAGGGAGTTGTTTTCCCTGGATGTGAATGTCAATATTTTTATTTTTTTGCTTGTCACCATCAGATTTGCCCTGATGGTGGCACACTGGTACATGCATTTTTAAAGCAATAGGTCTCTCATTTGTGAGAGTTAGAGCTATTGGAATTGTAAATAACAATGGGGCTTATGTATGTAATTTACATTTTGCGATTCTCAAATAGCGATTTTTAAGGAATCGCTATTTGAGAATTGCAAAATGGAATGTATGTAAAAAATCGCAATTTCTTTGCGAATATCTAAAATTCCTTAATTGCGATTAGCAAATTGCGAATCGCAATTAAGGAATGAGTGTCCCATTCATTCCTATGGGCCAAGAGGCCCATAGGAATGAATGGGGATACATTCTCAAATTGCGATTTTCAATGAGAAAATGGCAATTTCAGAATCGCAATTCCAAGGGTGCCAGCCCCCCTGGAATGTGCATGTATGTACATGTGGCGCATGTCTGTGCGCCACATGGCACTTTGAATTTTTTTTAAAAATGCACTTTAACAGGAAATTGCAAAATACCATCTACTTGGAGTAGGCAGTATTTTGAGATTCCTTAAATGCTTGAGCAAAATAAGGAATCGCAATTTTTGCGATTCCTTATTTTGCTAAGTGGCCCATACATACCAAAATACCGTTTGCGATTCGCAAACGCTGGAATTCTGCGAATTCCGGCATTTGCGGATCGCAAACGGCTTCCTACATATGCCCCAATGTATTTTACCCATTTGTTTTGGTTTGGAGTGGAATGGAATTTTGTGGGTTGGATTGGAATAATTAGTTGTGTGTGGTGGAGTTGTGTGGTGTGGAGTGGATTTGTGAAGTGAATTTATGTGGCATGGTGTTCAGTGGAATTATTTGAATAGTAATTATGTGGTATTGATTGTACTAGAAATATGTGGAGGGGATTGTGTGTCATGGAGTGTAAATATGTGGAATGGCATTTTATGGTGTGGAGTGGTATGCAGTGGAGTTTAATTAAGTGGTGTGCTGTTGAATTTTGTGGCATGATGTGGAATTCTGTGGTGTGTATTCGATGTATGTGTTGTGTTGTGTAAGTGTGTTGTTGGTTTGAATTATGTGGTTTGTTGTCGAATTATGTGGTGTGGAATGGAAATGTGTAGAGTTGAATTGTGTGGCAGAGAAGCGTGTGCAGGCTGACAAATCTGAACTAAAATGCACTTCTCTGCTTGGAGACCTTGGTCATAGGCAAGCCCAATGGAAGGCTATCAGCCTTCCCAAATTTTGTAGCCTACCACAGGACAGTCCTCTAGCCAAAACTGCATGCAAGTGGTACTCTGATAAATGTATTAGACATAGATGGGCCATTCTGATAATGCTTTTCGGCACACACATGCTTAATGTCAATTTTGTTAATTTTACCCAGATTGTTGTAGTTTCACAGGAAGGTTTTATTTTTTAGAATTAGCCATTACTTTAAAGTAAACATATTTGACAATACAGCAATTCTTATTTCTAAACACTTTGACCTCAACGACACCTCCACCAAACCCGGTCCGCATATACTGTCACACCTCAGTCACACCTTGGCCCCCGGCAAGTTTACGGCAAACTAATGAACTGGGCATGGCATTAGCCTGCAAACCTGAGCCTGCATTGGTGTTGCAAGTTTGTATGCATACGCACATGGTATATGCCATTAGTTGTAAACCTCAGCCCCTGGCTGCCATAGGTTTTAGGTATATAAGTTGCACAAGAACATAAGTTGGTAAATCCGAGACCCTGTCCGCTATAGGTTTAAGGTATTTGAGATGTGCAAGGACATTCATTGGTAAACTGCAGCCCCTGGCCGCCATAGGTTGCACGTGTGCATGCAGCCATGCATGCACACATTTTACATGCAGTTAGGGGGCACACCTGAGACACAGGTTCCAGGCGTAGGTTATGCATGTGGGCATTAGCGTGCAAACCTGTTCCTGCTGCCGTGCCAGTGTTGCATGTGTTGCATGTGTGCAGGCATACACACATGGTACAGGCCGCGAGACTAGTTACCTAAGCCCCCTGCAGCCACAGGTTTAGGGTATATAAGGTGGGCAAGGTCATTAGCTGCACACCTGATTTATCGGCCATTGCTGCAGAAGTGCATATGTACACAGTACATCCACCTAGGCTGAACACCTTAGTCTGCGACTGTCACAGGTTTAGGTTTAGGTACACTAGGTGCACATTAGCTTAGCTGCACTCAGATCCCATTGGCATCACAGCATAACCCACTGGTAGAGAGGTGCTCAGGTTGCACACTTAAGACCAGGGCTGCCAGAGTCGTCACACATCTGTACAAAAGTGCACAATACACTGGAATGTCGCACTACGCTGCAAACTACTCGCAAAGTAATAGTGTGTGTCTGTTTACCATCTGTTTTCATGCACATAACAAATAGCCACACTGCTGACCATAGAGCTTCCATGGAGCATGTATTTATGTGCAAGTTGCCTTCCAAGCTTCAATATGGCTATGCAAGAAATAGCATGTCTTGAGTAAGGGAGAACAGGCAGAAGCAGCAACGCACCGAATAGCAGAGGACACCAGCAGACCAAAGCAACTGAATGCCTATCTGACGATGCAGGTGAACTCCCAACAGAGACTGGGAGAACGAGGACTCAGTAAGGGTGTGAATTGCATGACATTTGGCTGATGTTAAAATGACCTACATATGGCAGACATCTTCCTCATGCGCAGAGCTAGATGAGCAGTTGTGTGTTTCTCTCTTCTGTGATGGGGACAGCAGACTTCTTATGCATTTAATAGGGGAAGATGGGGTGGCGCAAGACCCCTGAGGTGAGTAAACAGGAGCCAAATTGGCCTCCCAATGCTGCGACTGTCGTGCTCAAGGGGCGGAGAAAGTGCTGCACAGCCAGCACTAACACAACTGTGGCCTTAAGAGGAGGTGGGAGGGAGAAAAGTTATATTAAAAAGTAAGCATCTATGGCACTGAAGCTGAACACAGGCAGACAGTAACAGAGCAGAAAATGAAGAACAAATGGGCCCCCAAAGAACATATAAACAATTATAGCGTAATGATGCAGTACGTAGTCCCTGCTCCATGGGAGGAACTGAATAGATAAAGAAGAGACAACGAGGCAGGACTGACCACTAGCAAGCAAGGATTTTTAACCCCTTCACTGCGGGGTAATTCCCCCACAGTGCCGGGGGAGGGGGGGTGAGCACGGCACGGCGGTGCTCGTGACGAGACCAGCTCGTCATGAGTCATGGTGGAGCTGTGCTCATGACGAGCTGGTCTCGTCCCGACCCCGCCCACTGATTATTTCACCCGCACAGGCGGGGAATTAATCACGCATGGGCGGAGCGGCGCCGTTATGAAGAGACCAGCTCGTCATGAGCACAGCTCCACCATGACTCATGACGAGCTGGTCTCGTCACGAGCACAGAAGGGGCTAAAGGACACTGAAATAAACAGATGAAAAGCAGTGGGCGGAGTTTAGGCTGACCCTAAAAAAGGCATTATATTGTAAGTCCTAAATAGGGTAGGTGGTGGGATGCATTTACTTGACAGCCAGCACTCTGTCAGGTTGTCACAGTGAGTTATTTTTTGACAGTGCCGACAGGGGCTGATGAAGTAAGCTTTTATCAACAGAGCCAATGAAGTTGACAGTCCACCCAACTCCAAATAAGGGTGGGTGGGCACAGAGTTTAGAAAGAGGGAACTCGATCACATGTGTGGCAGAGTGCCCCATCCACCAAACTTCAAATAAGGCGCTGAGTTTTTCATACGTTTTAGGTACATAAAGTGTCTACAGCTAAGCTGAGTAATCATAAGTGCTTAATATTTGCAGGCTCAGAATGCAGCAAAACTGTGCTTATTGCTATTAGAACAAATAAGTTGAAGGGGAAATGGCAATCAAAAGCGGATAGCATAGAACAGAAAGCAAGTTGTCTTTTACAGATCATTTATCTAAGTCCTAAATGTTTGAAAATAAAATGTATTACTGAGATAAAACAAATACACGGGATGGGCCAGGAGCTCGCTTCCCTGGGGGCTCTGACCTTCAGATTCGAGCAAATACAGCAGTAGATTGAAACAGAACATGCTTGCAGAGGGCAGCAGCTGTGCCTGAATAGCTGTAATTTGGAACAACACAGGAGAGAGAAAATATGAAATGCTCTTCAAACTCATCCATCCTACGAAATCATTAAAACTGTTTCGATTACTTGCCGAGTAAGGAAACGAGAGGGCTAAAGCAGAGCATTATGCTGGCACGGCAGGGTACGATGTGTGCCTTGAGGCTCCGGCGATATGTCTGTGGCTGCAGGGGTACACAGATGTCTGGTTAATAACCACAACAAAAGCAACACAATCTGGAAAAGATTTGTACGAATTTGATGCTCTCTTTCATACTCGGTCCATTATGAAGCTGACTCCTTGCGGCCGAATTCTTAGGTGACTCTAAATGTTCATGTGGCCCAAAACTGAAAACACACAGTGGAAGCGAAGGTACCCGGAAGCAGAAACAGAAAAAACAAACTAGAGCCACACGCCGTGCAGAGTCAATACACCGTGATCTTCAGAGTACAGAGGAGCTGCATTGATATTTACTACATGTTGCAGTATTTTTGTTTTTTCCTTGTGGCACCTGTTCCTTGTTGGACACCAGAGGGTCTGTAGCCTGTGCATGGAATTGTGTTTTAATCATGTACTTTATGTGGAATTCTTCGGAATTCTAAATCATAATAAATATTGAATTGAATTGAATTGTAGCCTGTGCATGTCTGCAGTTTTCCACTCTGTTACTCCAGGGGAGTGCTTAATTAGTAAAAGCTCTGCTAAGAACCCTCGTCCAGTGCTATTAAATGTCAACGTGCCGGACATCAAGGCTACATAGTTTTAAATTCAATGCAGGCCCCTTTAATCCACTAACAGACAATGTCGGTAGCTTTATCTCACTTGTGCCGTTGTTCCTTGCGTTCTTCCTTTGTGATGGTTTTTCCGTCCTTCTCGTCTTCTTTCTTATTTGTGTGTTTCCCCACTCTTGCTCTGGGTCACTGCCGCCCCTCCTAAATAGAGTGCCAGTGGGCCCCATCTGCAACCACTGGCTTAAAATGACCACTGCTCTAGGGTAGGTCATAAAGGGCATTCAGTTTGGCTCTATGCCTGTCGTTTACACTTCACTGCCCTTGGAACGGTTCTACCTCATGCGCACGGGTATCTCTTCTCTCTTTCCTCAGTGGACTCTATAAAAAATTCACTCAGGATGCATGTAATTAGTGTATACTTTGGGCCAAGCTCTTCCTCATTGCTCCAGGCTGCATCTTTTATCATGGCCTCCTGAAATCAGTGTGATGATTGTGGGTGCTCCTGTGTAGCCCTTAAAGTGCATTCTCTCTCATTCCTGTTCCTGCTGTCACATGCCAAGGTGCAGCGGCATACGAGATGACAGTCAGCACTCTGGCACCACGTCACTTCCTACATAAGTCTCTCTGGAGCTTTTCAGTTGATGAAAAAGGGCTAAGGCTGTCTCCCCAGACCGGAATTCTGAACAGGTGAACCCTCATCTCCTAGGTTTTTCCAGATCTCACGTAAAGGAAGATGGACTGAAAATGACCACTCTGCAGCAATGTAGTTCCCTTTTCTTCTGTGGAGAGTCAATAGAGGTGTTAGGGTTAGCAGTACTCTTTGTAAGGTGCGCCAGATTTGTGCCTATTTATGGCACATGCATTACACTTGCATTTAGTCTCCATCTCTTTCGTTGTGTTCCTTCTCTCTCTCTTTTGCTCTCTCTTTTGCTCTTTGCGTCACTTCACCATTTGATTTGTTTGGTTAATCCCTGGCTGTGGAAATGAAGACTGCAATAATGCATTTTGAAATGTAATATTAATCAATCAATCAAAGCATTTCTAAAGCGCGCTACATACCCGTGAGGGTCTCAAGGCACTGGGGGTGGGGAGGGGCGCTACTGATCGAAGAGCCAGGTCTTGAGAAGTCTTCTGAAGGCCAGCAGGTCCTGAGTCTGTCGTAGGCCGGTAGGGAGAGCGTTCCAGGTCTTGACGGCGAGGTAGGAAAAGGATCTGCCGCCGGCGGTGGTTTTCCGGATACGAGGAACTATGGCGAGGGCGAGGTTGGCTGAGCGGAGGCTTCGGGTGGGGGTGTGGAAGCTGAGTCGGTTGTTGAGGTATGTGGGTCCGGTGTTGTGTAGTGCTTTGTGTGCGTGGATGAGGAGTTTGAAGGTGATCCTCTTGTCGACAGGGAGCCAGTGCAGGCCTCTCAGGTGGGGTGTGATGTGGTTGCGTCAGGGGACGTTGAGGATCAGTCGTGCCGAGGCGTTCTGGATTCGTTGTAGTCGTCTCAGGAGCTTGGTTGTTGTTCCTGAGTAGAGAGCGTTCCCGTAGTCGAGTCTGCTGGTGATGAGGGCCTGAGTGACGTTTTTTCTCATGTCGGGAGGGATCCATTTGAAGTTCCTGCGGAGCATACAGAGGGTGTTGAAGCAGGACGTGGAGACGGCGTTGATTTGCCTGGTCATGGAGAGGGTGGAGTCGAGGATGACCCCCAGGTTGCGTGCGTGTTACTTCTTTTAACACTTGGTAGTGATAATATGCACTGAGTTAAAACCTACTTTTGAGGTGAGAAGTGTTGAGGCATTCAAAGGTAACATGCTAGTATAGATTGTAGAAAGGCAAACATCATAAGAAAAAGAAGAGCTACAGATAATATAGGACGATAATTACTGAAGAAAAGACAAAGGGCCTCATTACGATGTCAGTCGGAAAGCATTTTTACCGACTCTTTGTCGGAATGGTTTCCGACTTACTCGGGTTCAGGTAGTCTGACCGACCGATTATGATGGTTCCAAACAGCGTTCGGACGGACTCCCATTGACTTAAATGGGAGCCTGTGTTCCGACCAACAACACAGACTCCCCTTAAAAAAAGGGCGATTGTGTAAAACATTGCACTCTGTGGTGGGCACCCTACGATGCCTCCCACACTGTGCATGGTTACAAAGAGGGGTCCCATGGGTACCCCCTCTGGCCCCAACAGGAGACGTCCAGGTGAAGGGGGGCCTGCTACGGACTGTCAAATTCAGTTTCCGACAGCCGATCCATGTCAAACCGACTGAGTCAGAACGGCTGTCGGAATCCGACATCGTAATCGGGCTGTCGGAAACACGGCCAGTAGAGCTCTACGATTCGGCTCCGCCAACCTCGGACTCTCCGCATGCCGGTCAGAACCAATTCAGAGTGACCGACAACTACCTTGTATCATAATCAGTCAGCCGGAAATGTTTCAGAGTCAGTCAGAAACTTGGCTTCTGACACAGGTTCAGCCAAACCAAATGCCATTCAGAGCCTTTCTGACCGACATCGCAATGAGGCCCAAAGTTGTATAAACAACACGATATAAGAAGGATGATATCTCTATTATTTTAATGTATACTTATAGCTTTGGACGTAGGTCCTTCAATCAAGTGTTTTGTTATACAATTGAAGCTAGTATTGCTTCTATAGAGAACATTTACTGCATTTTATATTTGCATACATAGATGTGCCAGAGTGATTAATCTCTTAGCAGTTTCATCAGCTGTGATTCAGAACGAAACACACATTTTTTGTTTGCAGTTTTATGTAGCACAATCTCAACCTGAAGGTATCAGAGAGCTTTACGTGAGCATCAGTTGACAGACATATTTATTTTTAGGCCAGGGAAGATTAAGTGATTTGCCCTAAAACACAGAATGTTTGAGTCTCCGGGAAGACTGGAACCTGGTTCCCCAGCTTCAAAGTCAGCTGCTCTGGCCGTTTAGCTACATCTTTGTGACACCTGAAAGGATTGTGTCTCTTATATGAGAAAGTACCTTTTCAATGATTAATGAGCTTGCGTCTGTAGGTACACTGCTAGTGGATTACTGTGACATTGAGTCTATATTTAGACAAAAGAATTGTTGTTGACGGCATGGATTGAGTAATGGGAGAATAGCAATGTATGGATGGAAAAATGTAAGAGTGGATAGTTGGGATGGAGGGTGAGCTAAAAAAAAGTCAGTCGTTTTGTAGTGTTCTACCCATATCTTCACTCTGGATATTTGCTACTGAACAAAAAGTGCTCCTGTATTGCAACAATCATGTGCTCTTGTGTCTTATACAAAAGGCAATAGATGCTTGTGCAGCCTTTTCTACTATAATGTTCTCACCAGCCCATATTGCTCGCCGGTGTAATCATGAGGGCGGGATGCATTTTGGCATGGGGTATAGCCCCCTCTAAATAGGAAACACATTTCCTCTGCACTAGCACCATGTTACTCTGGCTCACAGGCAAAGAGTATAGTAGATGGATTGCACACACCGCGTGTGAATAATGCTTCTCTATAATACTCAAAGTAGTTTGATCAGCGTGCAACACTCCTTTAGTGCCTGCCTGACATATATATTACAAATGAAGGGGGTCAAGTTCCAAAGGTAACTTGGGCTAGAGAGTGCACTGCTTTGCTTGACAATATGCCTTTAATTACAATCAATGCACTTAACTCAAGTTTGTATGATCTACTCACAAGTATGTTTATTTTTAATCATGCTTTTTTTGTGTATGTGCGTGAGTATACACCAGTCAATTTTTACATGACTAATTAAAAAAAAATGAAACAAGTAATTATTTCTCAAACACTACATATTACAATTTGTAGTAGACATATAACAATGCAATCAGTTAATTAACAGAAGGTTGAGTGAAGCCCAATGTATTTCGGGATGGTGGTCCCTTTGTCAGGGGCATAACCTGTGAAAAAACACACTATTGAGTACATAGGAGTTAAAACGCAACAACCAGTACTTCTGTGGTTAATGTCACCTTAGAGAGTGTTTGCATTCTTCCGTGATTTCAATCATGTGTAAGAACACTGAAAGTGCTGTACTACCTTGTGAAAAGACCAGCTACACATGCGTCGCGATAAACTTTAGAAGTTAACCATTCCGATATGCAATCTGCCAATCCAAAACGTGCTCATTTAAATGGTGTGCATGTTCAATGATATTTGTGAAGAAGAGTAGTCCATTGCTGCCCGGATAGAAACCATCACCATTACCGTAACATCAGAAATCATGTAAGGAAATATCTGACTACCTTCAAGCAGCTATGGTAACAATGCAAATGCCCCTCTCCTTCACATATATCAGGCCTAGTTATTTGTAAGCACACACAAGTTCAAATAGTTCACACAGGTCCCAAATAGAGGTCACAAATGTTAGTTCTAAAAAATGATTCCAAACAATTTCCTAGAAATATAGAGGACACAGTAGAATACGCAAACAAGACTGAATATCATGTTATGGCTGTTACTGTAAGTTCTAGTTGCCCTCAGTGATCACATGAGTTCCAATATAAGGCCATTCAACCGTTTAAAGAGAATTGGATCCCAGCACCTAGATCACGTCTTCCACTGTCTTTGAGGCCTGGACTCTATGCTGGTAGAATCATTCTCTCCAAAGGCTTTTGATGCAAAGCATGCAGTTTTGAAAGGTGGATGTAAATACTGGTGTGTCGGTTGAAATTTTGTGTGTCTTCGCTTGTGTGTGATCAGATGCCTTACAAGAGAATAAAACACAGCATATTTGTGACTGTCACCAAAACAGGGTAAGACTCTTAGTTGACCTTAGTCTAAACTCTAAAGGAAAGGATCAACCTGCTGATGCCACTAGGTCATCAAAGCACAGAAAAGTCTGCTTGAGTCCTTATATCCTTTTAAGGATGCTGATTATGGTATAGTGATGGTAAATCCTGACACTACCCGCACACCTAATTCCTGTCAGATGTCTTGGTGTTTACTAATATGGAAAATGGAGCTGCCAGTGAAGACAAGAGGTGTGTACGTTGGTTTTGTGTTCCCAGGTTCATCCACATGACCTGCAGTCCTTCCAGTTCACTAGATACCTTCAGTAACAATATGCTGTCTTTGAGCCAAGGTTAGCCCATGTCTTCTACTTACACTGGAGGTTTATGACCACAGGTGCTGGATGTGTGATGTGTAGTAAACAGGCTTCACCAAAGATACGTGGAAGGTGTAATATACCTTCATTTTTGAAGGCAAGGTAAATCATACTGTTGTGTTCTGACAGACATAAACATAGTAACTGGGAATGATCCTATGAAGCATGGTTGAGAATTTCTTGTCCCCTAACACTGTCAGGATAGCAGTAGTGGACAGTGTACAATCCATCTGTGCGACAGTGGTCAGAACTCTAATTTTTAATAGCAGATGGGTGTTTGTGTCCCTGTTTACTGCCCTCCCACTTATGGTGGCTGTAGTTGACCCTCTTTTCCTCCCAGCATCTGAAACGGTGCTCAATTCCTCCGACTAACGGCAAGAAGAAATACAGTTGTCGATGGGTGTTTGGATGAACTGAGGTGGCGAAGTGAGCTAGAGAATGATAATGGATTCAACCCAGATCTGTGACTGGGGGTGAGTGTCTGAAAAGTGTCAGCACTTCGTCCATCATCTCCTTGTGTTTGCTTTGTTTGGTTGAGTTGGCCACTTAGACATATCCAGTTAGTTTAATTAAAGTACTGGCATGCTAAAATCTGATTGCAAGCAGGCCTGCAAATGAACCTCTGAATTTTCTATTAGAGTGCAGCCCATGAGTGATATTTACCAACAGCAAGTCTCATGTCACACACACAGTTTGACTGATATGTTATGTCATGTTGAATACTGTAGCGCACTAATCACCCGAAAAGGTATCCAAACTCTAGGGCAAGGTGTGTGGTCTCAAGGTGCTTACATGAAGAGCCAGATCTCAGCTTCTTGTGGAACTCAAGAAGTGGAGAGGAGGCTTAGCTGTGTTCAGGGAGGTCATTCCATGTCATGGGTGAAATGTAGCAAAATGAGCGACCTACAATTAGCACAGGACCCAATGAAATGTTTGTCACATTGTACATTTGATGGTGAACCTACCATTCACTGTAAATATTGATTGAAGGTGCATAGACACAACAGAGTCTGAGGAGGTGGATCCAGTATATAAGTGAATGAGTAAGTCAAGGAAAACTTGCAGGATGTGGCAGTTTACATCGCCAGCCAAGTTCATGTTTAATTTGAAGTATCGCATGGTACAATGAAATGCACATTTTAGAAGAGCGTCTTTTGTAACTAAGTGAAAATGTGCAATTTTGTGACGGTTTAAACATATTGTATTTTATTCTGATAATGATCACCTTTGGGTGGGTTATATTTAGCGTCACTGGTAAAAGCAATGTGGGGACCATAGGAACTGAGTTTACAGGCGTAATTCGCCACATTTGGTAGTCTGCCCGATAGCCACAAAGATCACTCTTTTGTAGGCGATAAAGTAGTGACACTAGTCACCCCCATAAGATCTCAAACCTAGAGGCTTCTTTGGGTAGAATTATCAAGATAGCTGTCCCTCTGAACATATTGGTCCAGTACACAGCCGTGTATTTAGTCGATTTGGATGTGAGATCTTATTTGCCTTGTATAAACAAAGGCCATTGTACAGAGGAGCTTAACCTACTTTCAGCTATCTATACAAATGCATATTTACAAAATTCCCTAGCACACGTGTGATTTATAGCAAAAACACTGTGACAGCAGTAGCTAAGTAAGTCAACCAGAACATATGTGTACAGCAAAACTAATTTAATTAGAATCTTCAGTCTTTTATCCTTTTGTAGATTCTTCTCTTATGTGAGTTACTGTGACAGGTTGAGAGCCCAAAGCCAACATGTGTTGTGTAGCCTCTGTTAGCTCTACATGAGACTTTTTCAAGGCTTAATAAGCTTCTCTTAGTATTTAACGTGCAGTGATATGTCCGACCCACACGATCCTTAGCGTGGGTTATATGTCTTTAAAGGGGTTCGCAATATTTGGTATCAAACGTCTAGCTTCTGAATTCACTCTTTCAGAGTTCCCTGATTTGTTTTGTTGTACACATATGTTCTGGTTGGCTTACTTAGCTACTGCTGTCTCAGTTTTTTTATATAAATCACATGTGTGCTAGGGAATTTTGTAAATATTCATGTTGCAGCTTAGGCCGCAGAATTAGGAGAAGTGGGTTGTTCTCTCCTTCTTGTAGCAGAGTATAAATACTTTTCTAAGAAAAACAAGTCAATTAATATTTCTAGTGGCGCCTTCCCTATGTCCAATACCACCATTTCTTGTGTCTAAATCTATACAGATGCGCATTGCTCCCTAGCACTCCTGTTAATAAGATGGGTGGTCTTTCTCTTTTATAGCTGAGTAGCACTACCTTCAAAGAAAACAACTAGACCAATATATGAAGTGCCGTACACGATACATCTCTTGAATAATGGGTGATATTAGAGTGATGTAAAATAATAAGGACTTAATTACAGCTGAGCTATACGCACTACTCAGGGTAAGCTAGACTGCATAAACAATAATCAGATATACGACTTTCTCGATAAGGGTCTGGTACTGAGTGATCACAATAAACATTTCCATCCATAGGACTTCTTGAACGAATCTGGTGTCTGCTGGAATTGTCAACAGGCCTTTTAAAGGAACAACAAATAGGCCTTAATGAACAGTAGCAGGTACATAAAAGCTTTGACTGACTGGATCTAATGCACGGAAAAATATCTTTGTCCCTACTGTTTTTCTTCTTCTTTTTTAAACTTGGTTGTGGAACTTTTTCGCCACCAGCATATTAGTCTCACATTATTGCATCAATCTGTTGTATAACATTTTATTTAAGGTAAAGGCTTTGGTGTTAGGGATTCCTTTCTTCACTGCAACCCTGGTCACTCTTTCTAGTGCATGGTATAATATCAACCACTTAGGAATTTTTATTCATTCAGGAACTGTGGTATGGCACTATGTCTTCCAGGTTCACGGGCTGAGTATAGAGCTCCAATTTAATTAATTAAATGAAAGATTATACTTTTGCCGATACCCCCATAAATATATAAATACGTTTGTCTTTTTTATTAACCCGCAGACAACCCCTGGTTTTTCTGAGAATTATCTATTACATCTTGGTCCTGAGGAAGGTGGCTTGGCCACTGAAACGCGCATTGACCAATATCACCCTTGAGGCGTGGTCCCTGAGAGATAAATCCATCAGAAACTATGTCTGTTGACAACAACTAATCCTGCCCTCTTGAATACAACCTGCGATCCCTCACAGGGTTGAATCTCTTTTGATTTGTGTGTTGAATGAGTGGGAATGTTTGGTGAGAATGAACAGGTGTAGGTTGCTGGGGGTATATGTATATGTGTATTCAAAGTAAAGAGTCTTGGGTAAGCCATACATTTTGGCTTTACTGTTTTGAAAAAGAAAACAACAGTATTGTATGTATATATGTATGTTTATAAAATGTTATTGAAATGTGTATAAAAAAAATAAAACCAATACAATTGATATAAAAAAGCCTTTAATGTCTAAAGAAATTATGCTAAATATAAAATAAAGAATTGAATACAAGTTGTGGCAATTTCTGATGAGTTTGTAGAATAATGGTGGGTGTCATGGCATGTTAGAACCGGTCTAGATCACATGGAAATCAATACAGGTCAAAACAGAGGTATATTGCATAAATGACATCTGCAATGTCAACCCACCCATCTGCAGATATATAAAACATGGCATTCCCACTCATGACTATGGGATTAATTTACAGTTTGGCAGATGGAGTACTCCTGAACAAATGTGGTGGAGTACTCTGTCTGCCAACTTGATAGTCCGCCGGCTCTATTTTGAGTCATGTTTCGGCAGCAGAGGCCCCATTATACTAGCGGATGGAAACCCTACAATGACAACCTGATGGATTTGGGGCTGCATAGGTGTAAGTGCATCAGGCTATCTTCCCTATTTACAGCAAATGGTCTGATGTATTTTTTTTAGGGTTGGGCTGAACATGTGGCATTTCACTCTGCTGAATTCGATGGAGTTACATAAAAGCTCAATGAGATTCCACGAATTTCCACGAGTGTAACACTGCTCACACTGACTTTTCGTGCAAGGAGTGTGTTCCACTTTATGAAATTAGTAAACCACGTGATGCACCAGAGGGAAATGTTTCTTTCTGTCCGTTGAGAAGATTTTGTAACATGATTGGCAGCTTTCTCAATGGAACGGCTGTGACCTGCAGCGACCCCACGCATTGAGAAATCTCTTCACCTCAGTCTTGGAACGATGGGTGACCGGTTTTGGGTTTACAAGGTCCAGAGTCCTCACAATTCTTTCTTTGGTACCTGCAGGGTGCAGGGAAGCAGCCCTTTGGCTTCCCGTGAGTTCCTGAGTATTGGCAGAACCCCTGGTAGTCCTCCGAGAATTTAGAAGGCACAGCAGCTTACAGGATGAGTCAACTTTGACACAATTGTCGGGAACAGTGAACATGCTGGCAGGGTTTGTGCCAAGTCAGCTGCTGCTTCCACAGTTCTTGCTTTTCGCAGCTCTTTAGGCCTTCTTTTATGTCAGCAGGGTCTGATTTCCCGGTGCCAGGGGCTCCCCTAAATACTAGATATAGGGGTGTTAGCCGAGTATAGGGTAGTAGCCAATGGGCTAATGACCCTTGGGGTCACTACACCCCCTAAATGACCAGTACCTGTAAGAAGTGGGCATAACCCTGTCCCAGAGTTACTAAGCTTGCAATTACAGGGATGGATGAATTCTGATGTTCATATTACTTCAGCTAGCCCACCTTTAGGGTGGAACTAGCATTGCACTGGCAGTTATGGGACTGGTCAGTATACAGGCATATCTGCTCATTCAGTTATGCCTACACATGTAGTATAGTGCACCCTGCCTTAGGGCTGTAATGCCTGCTGTAGTGGTGACGTTCCAATATGACATTCAATGTCTAGAGACATGGCACAATGGGCTAGGAAAAGGAAGAAGGATAATTAATATGGGAAGAAATAGAGCGCATTACACATGATAGGAAATGAAGGAAGAAACTAGATGAACAAGGAAGTATAAATTGGGAGCAAAAATAGAGTGAGTAAAGGAAGAAGACAGAGTGCGAAAAATCAGCAAAAGAGAGATTAATAAGAGAACAAGAGAGCAGACAAAGGAGAATGGATAGAGAAAGTCATAAAGGTGGTGGTTAGAGAAAGGAGGAGTATTTCAAGAGTGGATGATAGAGCAGAAGAAAGTAGGAAGGAGGATTGTAAAATGTCAATATAATGAAAAATATTTTGTAAAATGTACAATTTTATCCCTTTGCCAAGTAGAGAAAACCTCCTTAACCCCTCTAGAAGTGCTCAGACTTGCTCGCTGAACTCATTCACTCCATGCTTCCCAGTGCAAGCCTTTCGTGAAGCTCATTCCAGCTATGATTTCCAGCATCACAATGCTGACAATATTTATTTTCACCTCCACCTCCTCAGAAAATCCTGGACTTGGGAACGCAACAACTGAAAAAGACCTCACTGGAAGAAAAATAATTGAATGACTCCTGGCTAAATGTCATTATCGTCCTGTTTGCCTGGTCTACAGACACAAAATCAGAAGGACTCCAGGCTCAAAGAAAGGCAGCCTGACCATTGAGGACTGGACCCTGCTGGATCCCTATTTGCAGAGAGACGGGTTGCCTAAAAGCCTGCCATGAATGCATGGAGACTTCAAGATTGATTAGGAGGAACATTCTCTGCAGTTGGAGAAAAGTGGGGCTTTTTCACCTCCAGAAAACTGGAACAAAGTGCTGAGGCTTACCGAAGAAAGGTCATACCTTAGACAGGCAAAATAAGCAGTTCTTCAATCTCAGTGCTTTTTTGCCATCCTGAAAAATAAGTTCAGTGAAATCCCACAGTAAAGGTACCTACCCTCATGGAGGTCTGACTGGCTGTGGTGACAGCCTTGCCTCACTGGAGGATTTTAAAAGCCTAAAAAACGTACTATGAAAAGCGTGAACAGGGTGAGGCAACAAGGCAATCTCAGTAGTGAAGTGACCAAGGTAGCTATTAAATTCAGATTTGCCCGGCTCACAGCTCTTGGCACCAAACCAACACTTTCAGCAGTAGGTCAAGGATGACAATCCAACTTCCACAGACCTTCACTGGCTTTCAGCCTTGAAACTTGCCCTGATGGAAGACCTTGCCTTCCAAAACAGACTAAGGACCAGTAAACGAGTTTGGCGGTGTCACGCTGTATCACTGCCACAGCGTGCCCAAGAAGACCGCCATGGAAGCGGACTGCTGCCTGTCATATTACGGTGTTTCATACGTTTCAATGTGTGCGTGTAAGTAAGAAAGTAAGTAAAAGTTTATAAAGTGCTCGATTGCTGAGGCGTCTTGGCGCTAAGATAGCAGAGATATAGGAAAGCCCAGGAAGAGAAGGCTGTTACTTAGCGGGGAAGAGCCAAGTTTCAGACAGGCTCGAAAGTATGTGTGGACTGATAGGCATTTGATATTAAGTGGCAACTTGTTCCATAGTTTGGGAGCTGAATGAGAGAGACTTCTCTCACCCCATTTTGTCTTCTTGACTCTTGGAACCTCAACCAATTCTTGCTTTGCTGACCTCAGGAAGCGACCCGGAGTGTACCATTGGAATAATTTGAGATATTCTGTAGGTCCTCCCCCATGTTAGGTTTTAGAAACCAAACAAAGTGCATTGAATTCAGCCCACTCCTTGACAGGGAGCCAATGAAGTTTTCTAATGGCCCCAGATATATGACTATATTTAGGAAGGTTCAGTATATTTTGACTGCACGAGTGTTGAATGTACACATATGCATGACACATGAAAAAAGTACCTACTTTCCCATTTCTGGAGCCTGTATCAAATGTGCCCAGTCCTGTCAATGGGTAAAGAGTACAAAACGTACTCAACTGGATTTCAATGCCAAGAGGGTAATTTTCTTCGGGGTCAAGATGCAACTGTGAAGTCCGGACCTGGAGAAAGGAATCCATGTCCTAGACTTGAAGGAAAGAAAAGGAAATGGGTGAGTATGCACCCCAAATGTTTCAATTAAGTCTACTCGAAGCAGGCGGTCTTCCCGCCATGGCCTGCTAGTTGGAAAGCCAACTCATGATTCAGACGGCTGTTTACTTCTCTGTACCACCCTTTGACAGCTGCTTTCCTCTGACCACCATTGAGGCAGATTGTGAATGGCTGGCAGTGTCAGGGGTGCTCTGGCGAGCTTTTGTTCAACAAACCACAAACATCGAAATTCATCAACTGTACTGCCTAGTCGGCAGGTGGAGAATCTGACACCAAAGCGGTGGTGGTCCGAAGACAGCCAAAGTTGTAATCAGGCCTTAAGTCAGAGGATAAAACTTTGACTGGGGCGACCTTCCTTATGTAAATGGAGCCTGATAGACTGCGCTCTGCTTGAAACCATGCCTTAGTTCTGATCGCTTTGAAATTGAGACTTTACAGTCACTCCTTTTCTATATGATTTTTGCATTTAAATCTTAAAAAAATATTTTTCTGGTTCCCCTTATTTTTTCTTTTTTTTGTTCTACCCACCGCCCATCTCGATCACCACTCACCCTTCTTGCCACCCTTCTTGACCCAGGCCGGTGCCTCGTCCTCTCTCTCCCACTCCTCCTCCTTTGTGCCTTTTTAAACCTGGTGTCAGTAGATTTTGCAGAGAGATTCCACATTGTCGAGAACAATGTCCCTTTTGCTGATTGGGTCACATACCTTTCTAGCCTATACTCTATAATGGGAGAGGCTATTTACCTTTTGGTAGCCTCTATGTGATACCTTACTGGACCTAAGACACTAGCTCTATGGAGAGGAGCCTCCTAGCATTACCCCACAAGAAGTTTGATTTGTAATCCTTAGGGTTATCCCTTACAAGGCACCAGTGCTTGATAAAATTCTAGGCAACCTCTAGTGCAGTGAGTTGGACGTTAGGGATCTCTATTTTGCATTTCTTTTTAATGCTATATTGAAGGGGGCTTCCATTCTGCCTACCTGGCTGGGGGCAGAAATCGTTCCCACATATAAAAAAGTCTGCCCATCACTTCCATCTAATTATAGGCCTACAAGCCTTATTGACTGTTCCCAAAAGCTATTCAGCAGAATCCTACTAGAAAGGGTACAAGTTTGGCTAGATGCAAGGCTGTGCTCACCCCCCTACAGGCTGGCTTTAGGAACAGCACCAGCATGCTGGATCCCTTCTTCCGCCTCCAAATGCTTTTCTGGACGACAGTGGTTATGGGAGGCTGGAGGTTGTTTGCAGTGTTTGTAGATCTTTGTTCTGCATTTGATCTGGCTTCGAGGCCTACATTCTGGCAGGTGCTGGCCGATATGGGTATTCCTAAATACTTACTGGCCAAGATTCTAAGACTTCATGAGCACAATTATGCACAGCCCAGGTGTAGTCAATTAGGCCAGGTGACGGAGCACTTCCCCTTCACAAAAGGGGTCAAGCAAGGTTGCATTTTAGCACATACCCTTGTTTCAATCTATGTTGATGACCTAAGTGATCACCTGAATGGGTGTGAGGGAGATTCTCCAAGCCTCACAGGCATCAAGGTTCCACTGCTCATGTTCGCATACAACACCCTATTAATATTTAAATCACCCATTGTGTTGAAGAGGATTCTAGACAGTTTTTTTATACGTTTTTCACCAAGAGAGGACTGGAAATTAACTTCACAAAAACAAAATATATGGTACGTAATATTTATTGCACCACTAAACCCAATCTAAGGCTTAAAGACTCCTCTCTGGAGCGTGTACACACTTTTGAATACCTAGGATTGATCCTTACTGAGCAGCTGGACTGGTGTTGTGACGTTGATAGGTGTAGACTTAAAATCGAGCAACATACTTGGGGGGGGGGGTGTTAAAAGTACAGAGAAGCTCTAAATTCTGACCAATTTCCCCAGTGCTGCAAATTTTTAAATAACAGGCCATGGGGGATGCCCTTTACGGAGTGGAGCTCTGGGGCCACAAGGATGCATTGGCCCTTATTCTAGTGGAAAATCGACTTCTTTGCCAGCTGACAAGCTTCCCTGTCAGCACCACATTGCTTCCATTTAGGTTAGATATGAGTATTCAGTCAATTTCAGAAAGGATGGATGAGACCAATCCTCTATTGGAGTAGGCATTGGGCCACTCCTGAGCTTATATCATACTGAGAGGGATTGGAAGAAATCTTGGGTCTGCCAAGTTCTGTCAACATCCATACATACATCAGAAACACACTGAGAAAGTCAGGTAATTGGATTTTGTGGGAAGACTCGATGACAGCGGGGTCTATTAGTAAGAACAAGACCAAAGCCAATTATGGCCAGTACACAATGAACCTAATGCAGTCACAACCCTCCCTTGGCCCCCTGACTGGAGTTTTTCTCTTTGTGAATAATGAGTTTAAGATGGAGTATTTCTTTTACAAGATTGACCCTGCAGCAGCTAGAAAACTATACCTCCAGTTTTGTTATGGCAACCGTAGCCTTGTTGTTCTTCACCTCAGGTTTGGGTCAGGCACATGAACTGGATAGGTGACCATGACACTTCTGTGGTGCCAGCAAGGTAACTGTGGAGCATGCACTGTCCGTCAGCCCTACCTATGTGAAGGGGAGGAAAAAATTGATACAGTACACAGAAATGTAGGGGTTAAAAAACATGTTGAGGCTTTTGTATTTTAAGATACGACAAGTGCTTTATTTGAGCTGGTGGTTTCCAGTGCTCAGCACCGGAACTTGTTTGTTTTGTGATGCTCAAGGCACTGGCACTTAATAGACAACACCGCGCTTATGACAGTCTGCCACATGGTGGCAATGCTCATCTAATTTAGAGATGAGGAGAACAACGGTTGTTTATGAATACAATATACATAAAAAATGACTAATACCTGCCTCCCCAGCCATTCCCTTAGCTTTGGGAACGTGGACAATTCGGAACTTTCGCACTTCCAGGAGAGAGAGATGGTTAGTACTTGTTTTGGCAGCGATGACAGGGGCGATGGGTGTTGCAAGCTGCAGTGACCACCTGCTCAGGGCCCTGGTGCTTATTATTCTACAAATTAAGTACTGGACATGACACGAGTCAAAGCATTGTTTTTGCTGTCTCCTGTTACCTTCTGACGACGGAGAGGACTAGGTGCATGATGTCCAAGCGTAATGCCGGTCCTGATATGACAACAGCACAGGGTGCTCCCAGTGTCTCTGCTCCCTGTCATGCACTAATACTTTGAGACGTTGTATTTCAGGACTGTTTCGGTACAAAATTAAAGCATAGGGTGCCGTTAGAAATGTTGTTCCCCCTATGAGCAGCCACCATTAGACCAGTCTGCTTTTGTTAACCCTTGTAATTCTCTTTACTGAGTTTATTAACTGTTTTTGCTGCATATATTTTATGATGCATTTTTGATCTAAGGTTTTATCACTTTTTTTGGTGTACGCTAGTTTGGTTGTATTATTTTATACTGTGTTTTCTTGCTCTTTTATGGCTTACAGCTGAAAGTATGATTTGATTTTACCTTTTAGTTAGGTTTCTGTATTTTGCTAGAGGGTTTCAGGAATGTTATTGAAGTCTTTTATAAACTTTAAAATTGTTAGTACTGCTTCAATTTAACACATTTCTCTGGGGAACTACCTGCTGCTTGTGACATAGCTATCAGGAGTTTAGCAGAGTTTTACTAACACTTTTTTGCATCCTAACCAGGGCATGTTTATTAAGCTGGTAAGGATTCCCCCTTCCTAAAGCAATAAGCCACTTTCTGACACCCCCAACAGAGTTTTCTTCATTGGTGATGGGTTCCCAAGAAAGAAACAATATCAAAGGCTATTCAGTGCTGACTGCAAATCAAGGCTCAAGTACCAAGCTGACAAACAAACGTGTACTAAAATGCATCATCTGGAGAGGACTGGAGCAGGCTTGTGAACAGAGTGCAATTCCACCTTGTTCTACCGCATAATTTAGTCAGCTCTTTGTAATAATTCAGTCCTTCATTACGACAAATTCCCATTGCCATGCTTTTACCTCACTAAGGGGTCCATTAGGTTAGCGGGCGGCTCGCCACCGGCCATATGGCGGTGGCGATCCGCCTGCTAAAAACCACCACCTACTTTGGAATTACACCCGGCCACATTAACATGGCGCTGGGGACCACGGCGGATGGAAAGACCGTACGACAGGTTTTCTGCCCGGCTGCTAACATGGTGGCAGTGTCTCGGAGACACCGTCATCCATATTAGATTTAATGCGGGGTTGTGCCTTTCCGTGGTGGCATTGCCACCACGGAAAGGCAGGCGCTTTTCGCCATTGGGGACCTGTAGCGGGCCCCCAGGGATTCTGGGGGGGTGCAGATGAGGGGTACCAATGGTACCCCCCCCGCAGTTTCATGCACAACATGGGAGGCACCGCGCGCTGCCTGCCATGTTGTGCATTGAAGTGCACGACATGCCTTCCTGGCATTGTGGCGGGCGATGCTGAGAGTACAGCCCGCCGCAATGTTAGGAATGCAAGATGCACCCACCAGTGTGGCGGGCGCATCCTAATGTCAGCAACGGGACCCCCGCACCAATGGCAGGCGGTCCCATTCCACGGGAGGAGTCCGCCCGCCATCCTAATGACTTCCCAAGTAGTGGTATACTCGTGAATTCTGTTCTCAGTGGCAGGCTATGACGCAAAACCATGTAAGATATTCATTTACTCCTTGACTTAACGTTTTCGATATATAAGTAACCACGTGCTCCTCCTTGATTTAACCGCAATTGAATTATATATGATACTCTACAGGAAAACTAAGCAAAATAAAAAGGAGCAAAAATTAGCTTTGACAGCACACATTTATAGAATATATGTGAAAACTAACGACATGTAAAAATGCTTAGAAGTAATTTACTTTAGGCATTCGTCTACATTTCGGAAACATTTTCAGCAATTTCTTGTATTAGATGATCTAGACTAAGACTGAGGTTAGCCTATGAAAATGCATTGCTTGCGTTCACACTTCTCTGATAAGTTTATTTGGAATCTGTCTGGCATAAATCCCTTGCAGCAGCAGATTTTGGTAATTATTACCATGCGATGGCTTTGACCAAAGGGATAATATTAAAAGTTAGTGGATGGATCAGTAAGCAGGTGGCCCCCATTATAAGCTGTTTAGTGGTTGAGACTTCAGCGATGGAAATAGTTTAGGTACAACAAATTATATGCTTGTTATCCCGCCTCTCTTCTTGACTTTCTGAAAAGGGTAAGAGGAGTACGAGTAGCTGGTTTCCCTGGGAACTCCTGAACCGAAACAAGTAAAAAGGCGGGAAAAATAAGGGAGCGAGTCCAGTTTCCAAATAGAAATTATGAGCTCAATAATAATTTCCTTAGAGGGTAGAAGCGCTGTGATCAAGGAAAAAAATTAATGCTCGTTGCACCCTCGCACACTTAGCATACGTTTGTAAAGGCTCATTCGCGAGGCCACATCCTACTAAAAGCTGAAACAAAGCTGTCTGCCCGAATACCAACCCAGTAACGCAAATGAACCAAAGGCAGCAGAGGGGAAAGGTATGCGTTTCAACTCATGGTTTGGGTGGAACATGGATTGATGTGCTTCGTCCCTGGGTTATCTGCATAGTGATTTGGAAAAAAACGAGTCTGCAAATAAAGGGTCACGGGAATTTAGGTAATGATTTTTTACGAAGTTTTTGTAGAGTTGCAGCTTTTCTCCTCCGACCTCTTCGGAGTCCATGGATATTCGTATGAAGAAATGTAAATCAGAGTGTTCATGGACATGGGTTTCCTCTGGTCCTGGACTTAAAATGTATTTTGAAGCAGTTAGCCTACAGTTGTTGGTAAAGGTTTATTTCTTTGTTTACCTTCTGCGGTACCATATAATTTGATGCAAATGCATTTCTTTTTAAAACTATTAGGTTAGGGTCGTGCATGTTTTTGTATGTCCAGTTTTTATTTATGACTCTTTGGCCTTTCGAAGGGCCACTGGTAACTGGTGGATGTTGGAACTTGGTTTATGGATGAGGGAGTGAAACTGTACTCAAGCAGCAACCACACGTTCTGTAATGGTATATTCACAAGCTACTCCAAATTAAGCTGTGCTTTACCCTCTGGTAACTTGGCACAAAAGCAGTCTGGTTTAACTCAGATGCAATCTGTAAAGTATTTATGAATCATACAAACAGCAATCAAGTGAAAAGACAACACATGAAAAATCTCACACCAAGTTACAAAAGTAGAGTAACATATAATAAATTATTTAGGGCCCAAACAACACAAATCCAATCAGTAAATCTGGAGATTTGTAGTTTTAGAGATTTAAGTGAAAATAGTGCTGAAAAGCATAACGTGCCAACTGTGATTATCTGGTCGTGCCACACTAGGACAAAGTCACAAGTTCAGGCTAACCACAATGAAGCATGGACCTGATACAGGGACCGAGTTAGACCAGCTGAACAAAGTACCTTAATTCCTGGTTGCGGAATTTTACCAGACCCTGCATTGAACATGTGTCGTGCAGCAGTGATTACAATGGGCTGGCGGGCTGCGATGCAGAGTCCTGCATCATCATTGATGAAGTTGTCAATGAGGGGGTTGCGATGCAAAGCCTGGTGCAGGTGATGCGTCACACAGTGGCAGTTCCAATCAAGCTGCGGAGCTGCATTGAGAAGTCCTGTATAGTCATTGAAAATGCCATCGATGAGGGGCAAACGATGTAAAGGCCGGAGTCGAGAATGCGTCGTGCAGCTGAGTTTCAGAGGAAGCTTGATTGCTGTGATGGGAAGGTCCTGCAAACGTAGATGTGTCACGATGTGTTGGTTCTGCTCACAGGACCTCAGCTTGGCTTGTAGAGCTCCTTCAGGCCCACTTCCAAGGTTACAGGACTGGGATGGCACCACTTGGAGGGCAAGACTCAGAGAAAGTCAAGAGGCCGGCTAAATAGCCATTGGAGTCACTTTGGAGATCCTGGGATCAAGATGCAGGTCAGGTCCTTTCCACTCAGAGCAGCAGGGCAGCAGAGTATCATTCCTTCTTGACTAATGCCAAAACACCTTTGTGAGTGTGCTCAAGTAGAGCCTTTGTGGTGTGCAAGTGTGGCAGGTGACAGCTGCTCCCTTCTATCAAGTCAGAGATTGCCCTTTGTGACAACACCAATTATCCCTTTGTCTCACTGTCTGGGATCAATACACAAAGATTAACTGCAGACTTAACCTACTCATGTGATCCAGGATAGAGGCTGCAGTCATCAAATGGTTAGGATAAACAATACCAACTTTCTAAAAGTGACATTTTCAGAACTGTGATTTAAAATTAGAATTTACCTTTAAAATGGCTTTATATTACAAAAGTTTATACACAAAACTCAACATTTTTATATGATCCCAATTGAATGTTACCACTTTTTAAATGTATTATCCAATATGAGAAGAAGGCCTCACAGTAGTGAATAACGAAGTTAGGAGATTTTCTGTACCAGGACATGCAAAACTTAAAAGTGCATGCCAAACTTTATAAATGAATTGCACTCTGCCTTCTGGGCTGCATAGGACATGTTCTAGGAGCGACTTTTATGTACTAAAAAGGGAGATTCGCGCCTGGAAAGCTGACTGCTTTCTGAGGGAGTTTCCTAGGAGCTTGTTCCCAACCATCTCTCACAAGGCAGAGAGGTCCCCTAACAGGGTGTCCATAAGGAGCTCAAATGGGCTAATCCCAACCCCCTTCTGTGTCACCTCCCTGTAAGCGAACAGAAGGCATAGCAAGAGGATACCCCACTTACACCAATCATGTATGTCAATTATCATGCCTTTCAGGGTCTTGTTGATTATCTCAACAAGCTGTTGGCTTGATGGCAGTAAGGTATGGAGAACTTGTAGGCTACCCCTCACTCATTCCACATGAAGTTCATGTATGCTGACATGAAGTTAGTGCCTCTGTCTGACACTGCTTCCTTGGGGAACTACATGCAGGTTAAAAACCCCATAAGGGCCCTAGCCAACACAGGTGATGTTCCCAACCTCAGAGGGATGGCCTCTGTATAGGGGTTCACATGGTCCACCAAGACCAGGATGAACATGTTGCCTAAAGCTGTCCTAGGATCTAAGGGACCAACAATATTGTTTTGAATCCTCTTAAAGGGAGTGTCAAGGACAGTAATGGGGCCAGTGGAGACATGAGCTTTTTCCCTGACTTCCCACTGGCCTGGCAGGTGGGACAGGACCTAGAGAATGCATCTGAGGCCGTTTTCATCCAGGGCCAGTAGAAGTGGGCGACAACCCTGTAAAATGTCTTGTCTTTCCTCAGATGTCCTGCCAGGGGGATATCATGAGTCAACCTTAGAGTGAAGGTCCTGCAACACCTAGGGACCACCAGCACATGAGCTGCCCCAAGTCCAGGAACCTAAGGCGCACTATAAATGAGGCAATTCTCCCAAGAGATGATGTGCTCTCTAGAGGTATCACCTGACGCCTAGGCCTCAGCTTGTCACTTCAAGCCCTTCAGAGTAGGATACTTTTTCTGCACTTTGTAGAATTCCTCACTGGTGGACCCGTCCTCAATGTGCCATCCAACAAGCTCAGGCAGGTCATCCAGCATGGCAATATTCTCCCTGGTAGGCTCAGCACCATACTCCTTAGGTGCCCCACCAACCTGGGCTATGGGAACTTTAGGGGCTGGCTTCCCACACCTCTTACTCTTACTCTACTTGGCAGTTGCTTGGACCTTTGTTCCAGGCTCCAGGCACCCTTGACTCCCTTCCTGGGCAATCATTGACCTTGTGGTCATACAGACCCATTCAGGCAATCCCAACATCTCGATGTGTGACCTGAGCTCTACACCCTTCCAGATACTGTTCTCCAGGTCATTCCCCAACAGACTATCTACAGGCATGGAAGCGCTCACAGCTACCTTTAGAGAACATGAGATCCCCCCAATTCAAAGGGAGCCAGAGCCACCAGTAGGAGACGGTTGGTGGTTGTCTGTGACTATGACTTGTTGAAGTGTGTTAGGGAGGACCTGTTTTGATGACACTAGTTGACACAGTACAGTAGTCGTGCTGGCTTCTGTGTTCCTTTGAGCCCCCACCCTTTCCCATTGATGGTGAGCCTCTGCCTGTACTTGGAAGAATTTGCAGGCATATGTGCCTTTGCCACCATCTCCTTAACCCCAATAGACACTAGGGTAACCTCTGACTGTCCCCTATAGATAACTGTGACCACTTTCTTCCCAAGTGCTACGCTCGCCAATCCCAGGTGTCTGCTCATCGGCAGGGGCTGTGCCCTATTGGGATATTTGGAGTGCCCATACCTGGAGCACTCAGTACATTGAAGGACAAACCTCCATGTCTGTTTATCGAAGAACCCTTCATTCTTTGGCTCTGATTGGGACTGGTTACCACTGCTCCCTTGGGAATTATTTTGGGGGCCTTTTGAGAGCTCCTCTTACTTTCAAGTATTTCTCCCCCACTTTCTTCTGGTAGGACCCCTGACCACCCTTTTAAGAGCCCCCCCCAGGTGCCTTTTTGGACACTCTGGTGCTGGCCCACTGGCCCGTCTCCTCAGCAGGCGTCCTGCAGTTAGTCAGCTTGTTGTCCATTAGGTGCAGCTCTGTAAAACAATGACTGAGCATGTTTTCCCTGAGAATCAAGTTGTACAGCCCATTGGAATAATGAACCTTGCGACCCCTCAACCAGCCATTCAGTGCCTTGTTGAACTAGTCCAAGACATCTACACCAGACTTATTAGGGAGTTTGAGGATGCCCCTGAATTTCAGGTGGTACTTCTCAGGGGTCAGTTCAAATTTAGCTAGAAGAATGGCTTTGATGTAGGTATACCTGGTTTGGTCCTCTACTTCCAGGGTCATAAGTGTGTCCCTCCCCACTGGAGGCATATGCTTCCACAGGTCACTCACCAGTGCTATGCTGGGATCTCTAAACAGAAAACCATTTATCTATTTCATAACTCACCACATGATTGGGTACCAGGTTTTTGGGTTTATGGACCTTCTTATTTCCTACAGACACTGAGTGTATGCTGCCACCAATGCTGCTGGAATCTGTTTGTTTTGCCTTCAGTTCCAGCTCTGTAAGGGTCCTTTCATGAGCCAAATTTGTCCGAAGCAAGTTTCTCCTCAGTCCTGAGCTTGGCCATCTACAGCTGAAAATCACTCTTTGCCTTCCTGTCTGCCTTCATTGGAGGAAGATGACCCATCTACCGAACTGGAACTCCCTGCAAGAGCACACATCAGTCTATCCTCACATGGCCTGACCCTAGAGGAGCTCCTCTAGGGTCAGGCCATGTGAGGATAGACTGGTGTGTGCTCTTGCAGGGAGTTCCAGTTCGGTAGATGGGTCATCTTCCTCCAATGAAGGCTGTTTCAGGGCTGATATCCAGATGCTGATCCTGAACCTCCACCTCACTCTCTTCATTTAGATCATTTGTGGCTGTCACCAACCTGTGGTCTCAAAATAGTTACATGGAATTGTACTGTAACACAAAATGTCTGTATGGCACTGTACACACACAAGTCCAGTCCTCACCATTGAACACCAGTTAAAGAAAGTGGGTTATTGGTTGAGGGGGTCGAGACCCTAATCACGTAGTAACCACAATTCTTTTCAGGGTGAAATCACAAGCAATCCCAAAATTTTCTTGTGCTCCTCCCTCTCGTAGCTTGGCACACAGCAGTCAGGCTTAACTTTGAGGCAATGTGTAAAGTATCTGTGCAGCACTTCAAACAGTAATAAAATTAAAACACAAAATAAAGGACTGCCCTATTTAATTAGGTGGAAGCATCCTGATTGAGACGGGCACGTCGAATCTGTTGGTAGTCCGGTTCACACTCCTCCCTGCCACCAGGTACACCACGGCTCTGAAAAACTCGATCGCGTGCTGTGCTATCCCTATTCGAACACGGAGAACAGTGCCTTGTTATTTAACAGGGAAGTGAAGACACGGATGGGAGAAGTTGAATCTATCTGTGAAACATCTTGCTGATCTCCTTTTTCGCACAACCTGGCAGTTTGCACTCTTTTATATATTCGGACGCAAATTAAGAGACACAACAATGTTCTAGACGGGACCCTGAAGTTCGAGGTTCCTGATTACTTGTATCCTTGAGAAAGTGTGTGACTCGGCCCTTGTTGATGCCCACCCTAGCTGAACCGCCACGCCTTGTGGATTCAGAAAGCGAACTAAGTGTTGTGTTATTAGGTGTACCGCCCTTGATACATAGTTGACTGTTTGTGGTATCGTCATGTCCCCACTCTCCTTCTTTTTGATCGTCCTGATGAAGGTGTGGCCCTAAAATTCTGGCATTATACCGAAACGCGCGTTGGCGTGGTTTTACCTGTCTGGATAAGATATATCCGGTGTGCCATCTGACTCCCCACGCTGTGTTTTGGAAGCGTTATCCGGACAGAGGAATTGGGTTACATCTGATCGTGGAAGATTGTTGGACCTGGCTGAATGAAGAGTGTTTTGATGTATGTATGTTTGATTACGAAGTGTGTATGTTAGTTGGATATTCTGATGTGTAGAACTATCTGGAGTGTGTGTGGGAGATACATCTTTCCGGAAAAAAATAAAAATGATAAAATGTGATGTGTTGATCTTAACTGATGTTGTACTGTTTTAAACAATTTGAGACAAATGAAGAAATTATGAATTTAAGAAAAATAAAATGATTGTTGATAATTCTTTGGTCTAGTCTCTGGTGTCTGTGAGCTCTCATATGCATGGTTTGGAATAAGGACTCTTATTGAGCCTATAGATTAAATTAAATAGGGCAGCCCTTTATTTTGTGCTTTGAAAATGTGTTGTCTCCCCTGTTGGTCTGCCCTTTATCTGTTACTCAGGGGGCCTCTTTCTGTCTTATTGAATAAAATTAAAACACTACACAAAAGGTATCCCACACCAGATTAGAAAAATATAGTAAATTTAATAACTAAAAGAAGACCACAATGACAAAATCCAATTAATAGAGCCAGAGATATGCAATTTAAAAAAGATTTTAGTGAAAATTGCTCCAAAAAGCCAAAAGCACCACTCGCAGCTATCTGGTCATGCAAGACCAAGAGAAAGTCACTAGTTAAGTCTGAACGCGATGGAGCACGGGTAGGATACCAGGACCCAGTGATCCTGCTGAAAAGTTACTTTCTTAGTGCAGTGCAAAAAGTCCTGTTCACGGTGGAGTAGGCCGGGAGAAGCAAGAAATGAATTGTGGACAGTCAACAATGTAGTGCAATGAGCAGGTCTGGCGTCATGGAGGTTTATCTCTTTAGTGTGAAGATCCTCTTGTCATCATGAGTGGGCAGGCTGGAGCTTCGTGCTAGCGCTCTATGTGAGCAATGAATGCTGTGGAGCGAATAGTCAGGTTGATCGAACTTCGCATTGATGGGCTGTGAGAGTGGCAAGGTTTTGGCACCAAAGAGCCTGTTGGCATTGCAAATAGCCCCAAAACTTTATTTTAGCCGCTCTGAGCCCACACCAATGGTCCAGGACCTGAGGGGTTCCACTTGGGGTTCAGGTGGTTGTGAACCTGTTATGTCCTTGTGCTCTGAACAGGAGGCCAGCAGAGTAGCCCTGGCTTTCACTCTGGGAGTCCTGGGCTCAGGTGCAGGTCCACATTCTGCGGACTCAGGCAGGAGAGCAACAGGGCAGCAGTCCAGAAGCAGTGATCCAGCAAGGCATTAGTCCAGCAGGGCAGCAGTCAAGTAGAACAGCAGTCCTTTCAGTAGCACAATAGTCCTTCTTGGAGTCTCCAAAGTTCCAGAAGTGTACTGATAGGTGGTTTCTGAGGTCCAATATTTATATTTAGTTATTACTTTGATGTGGGAGAAGCTTTTGGAGGTTTCCTGTTGAAGTCCACAAGCTTCCTGCCTCCTGTGCCCTGGCTCCAGACTAACTACAGGGGGTATGCTGCCCTTTGTTTGGAGGCAGACCACAGTCTATTAAAGTGTAAATAGCACTGTGCCTAGCTTTGCCCTCCAATCCTGCAAACGATGGCCCATCTAGACACACCTAAACTCTCTATTGTGTGTGGTTGTCTAAGACAAATATACAAAGCCAAACTGCCACCTAGACCCAGTCATGTGACATAGTGACAGGCTGCAGGCACTAAATGGTTATGGTAGGAAATTGCCATGTGTCATGTGATCTCACACACTCCTTTTGCTTTATTTCATTTCATTCACAGGGTACAGCATGTGGTTGATCACTGAAATCCTTTCTGTCTTTACATTCATCATGTCCTCTAAAGAGTCCTGATGATTTTAGTCTTTTTGTATAACTTTTTGACAAATTTGAGCAGCAGTTACTAGAAACAGTAATTTTGTCTATTAATGTATTTCAGATCCCCCTGATGAAGGGCTCACATTACAGCCCCAAATGCATCGGGAAACATTACGTTGTTAATTCTTCCGCTGATTTCAAGCATATTTGGTTTTCTTCATGAACAATATTTCATCTGCAACCATCAAGAATAAAGCAAATTGAAACACGCTTCATGTTTGACAAATTTTTTGAAAAATTGGATGCATCAATTATTGTTTGGGTTACTTCCTCAAGAATGGTCAACATTTTTCATAATAGCATTAATATTTTTTGAAAAGTTTGTGTACACTTACATAGGGACTTGTATGTAGTGCACTTGGCATTCCTGGATACATATCTGGGTTTTTGAACTTTCAACTTTCTAAAAATTGCATTTTCTAATATGTAGGTAAGAGTTGTCAATTAGAATTCCATTCGGGAGCAAGTCTATAAATATATTTCACAGTTTGATGCATGCCATTTACATTTTTTACCTTTTCAACGTTCTTGTGTCACAATCATCGTCAAGTCCACTCTTGACTCCCAATCTGCTTCTAAGATTCAGATGCATGCTGAAGGATGAAGGCTCTCACTTCGTCCACAAGGAAGGACAATGCAAAAGAATCTTGCCTTCGGAATAAAATCGACTTGATCAAAAATAAAACCGGATCTTCATAGTCTATTGCGAGCTATATTGCTAGCAGAACACTTTTTGTTTTGAATTCTATGTCTGTTTAGCTCAAAATGTTGCCTATTATGGTTGTATAATATTGAAACACCGGTTGGGGACACAGTAGTGCACACTGTGTCTAGACAACAGGCTCTAGAAATGTTTACATCTTTCTCAAAGTGGCATTTTCAATTATGTAAATCAAAATCTGACTTTGCCATGAGAGAGGAATTTTTTCAATAGAATTCCAAATACACCACACCTGTTTGGAATGTACAGCTTATTAGAAGCAATAAGGTAACCCCAATGCTATCCAATATGAGAGGCAGGCCTTGCAGTAGTACAAATCAACTAGCAGGACACGTAAATCTTAAAAGTACACGTACAACTTTTTAAATGCACTGCACCCTGCCCTCTGGACTGTCTAAGGCCTAACATAGGGGTGACTTACAAGTATCAAAAAGCAAGGTTTGGGCCTGGCAAATGGTATATTGTACCAGTTTGAAATGGCAGTTTTAATCTGCACACACAGGTTGCAATAGGAGGCCCAAAACAAGTGTAAAGAGCTCTTAAGTGGGTGGCACAATCAGTGCGGCAGGCCCACTAGTAGCATTTAATTTACAGGCCCTGGGTACATGTTTTATCACTTTAATAGGGGCTTATGAGTAAATGCCAATTGGGGCTAAGCCAATGTTACCATTCTTTTGAGGAGTGGGCACATGCACTTTAGCACTGGTGGCAGTTGTAAAGTGTGCAGAGTTCTGAGTGCAGCGGAACCAAGGTCAGCAAAAATAGAGGAGGGAGGGAAAATGTTTGGGAGAAGAGCACTCTATGGCTGACAGGTATAACAACAGGCAGGACTCATGTGGAAACATATTTTTCAGTAATTGATTGTAGCATAGCGATGCCATTAAGTGTCGAGCAGTTTGTCTTAAAAACCGCTTGTTCAATTTGGATTGTAAGATTATGCCCAATTTCGAAGATGTTCTAAAACGCCTTTCCCAACTGGGTCATGCAAAGGTATCTGCCTATAATTGCTTGGCAGGCTACAAGAGCCTTTTCTATATACAAGAAAAAGTCTCCCCTTCCAGGAGGTTGGTATTTTTCCACATACATAGGAGTGATTGAATATTGGGAACAAGAATGTGGACCAGAGGCTAGATTCATTTTAAATACTGTACTCAGAATCTCGTCAGGACACTCAGTCCTTGAAGAAATATCTCTTAGGATAAAGCTCTCAAACTGTTCAACAGACAGAGTGCCGAATATACAAACTGATTCTGAGGAGCATGGAACCAATGAGTGAGTAATAGCTGAAAAAAAGGAGTTAGGGGCATACAGTTCTTATACATAAATCATCCACTCTTTATCAGAGATTGCATTTATCTTAGAAGAAACTCTACTACCACTATTCTTCTCTGCAATGACCTTCCAGAAACTTCTAGGTTTTTTGTTTTTGTTTTGATATGCAGTCTGGAGTTTTCTGCAATTTTTGTCTAATTCTTCTCCATTTTAGAAGATTAATTAATTTCCCTCTGGCTCTAGAATAATATAAAACTGGTGTCTCACCCATCACTTTATGTTCTCAGTTAAGTTAAAGTCATTGGTTGAAACCTTCTTTTCAGATGTATACCTACATCTTTTACATAGCAAGGGCCTCCCCCTACCCAAAAATAAATTCATATGTAAATTAAACTTCTCAAGTACATTTTTTTGGACTCGTGTATGTCATTAATAGCAACTCTTGTATAAGTTAACTATCTTAGTTGTATACGGATGTACTCGACCATGTGTTGTATTAAAGTCTATTATGTCTCCCTTGATATTCCAAGGCATCCTGCCTTATAACGAAAAACCCATTGTAAAGGATAGCATTTTGTGATCATTCAAGGGACTGTTAATAATATCCATGTCCAATAACAAATTAAATGTGGAAACATGATAGATGAACCATTAATACTTTTACATGTTTTATTTGTTGGAACATCATTTTACAGTCTTTTATTAACAATGATGCACTCTATAAACGTCAAATTAATAATCATTGTGTATCAGCTTTAATCTTGAACGGTATGAAGGGGAGGAAGTGTTTAATGTTTCCTCCCTCACTGTATTATCATATATACTTATAGAATGATTTGACACTTTGAGATCACCTTCAATAATGTTATACTTATTTTCTTAGCAATTTGGGATATAAATGATGGTAACAGGTTTGCTAACAGATTATTCTTAGGTACTGGTGGAAAATATATATTTACCAAGAGCAATGAACACATTTCTAATTGATCATAGTTGTTTCTAGTGATCTTTGTAAATTGGACCAGGTAAGTGTAATGGAAAAAGGTACATAAACCCGTGTACAATTTGTGTTTAATAGTGTTGCGAGTCTTCAACTCACATATGTCTTCCTGGATTCTGTTGCTGCACAGTTAAGCACATAGTAATATTCTCATTCAAGATCTCCTGTTCACCAGGTTTGAATGCAAATAACCTCTGCATTTGAGATTGTTTTACTTCTTTCACCTTTTTGGAATACGCCATAAAGACTGCCATATTCCAGGTGAGGATTATCATCCACTTGTTAAATTTACTGACAAGTTGAATGGTTTGGCAAATTTTTATAATTCAGTGTACCAGCTGACCAGTTCGTCTGTGATAAATCATTCTCTTATGATGAAAACTAAACAGGTAATTATCATCAAGAATATAAAAAGACCTGCCCAACACACCATGATTAGGCACACTTTCTTTCGTCTTTACTAGCAGACCTTCTTGACAGATTTTAGGATACTCTGTGGAATATCCCTCATTTTTATGCTCATGTGTTGGTGGTCATCCTACAATGATTTCTGTAAAACATTGACACAGACACAAACTTAAAGTTGCCATGCGTGTGCATGCTTTTGCTTGCACAGGCAGCCATTTTTTAAATGGTTTTTATAATGACCTTTCTAAAAAAAAAGCCATTTCGAAACACAAGAAGCATTAGCAAGGCCACAAGTTTTGCAACCATTGCCAGACATAGTGGCTTTGTCATTGTTTGTTTTAAATAGCAGCAGGACCTTGGAGCACGGTCGTCAGCGTTTAATGTTTAGTTATTCTCTCGCGCATTTCAGCTTTGGTTATTGTACTACTTTTTCTCAGTGGAACAGTTTCCATAATGCTTCCTCTACTAGGGTCTCTGAAAGAATTTAGAGCCTCATTTGCAATATTTTGATGCACGGCAGTGCAGCAATCCTGCCTGCTATGCTGCCATATATCAAAATAAAAGAGCAGGAATGCGCCATATCTACAAGATATGGCACATTCCTGTCTTTCTCCCATGTGCCAGTGCACAAACAGATGCCGTGTGCCACCACAGACAACCTTACGTCATTTTGCAAGGGTACCTGACCTCAGGGGATCATGTATTTTGTGCAGGAAGGGACACCTTCCTGCACAAAAGCAATCATTAACAGCATTTTCCTCTTTCTCGAGTTTAAAATATTTTGTTGAATTTTCATATTAAACAACAAAGAAAGAAAATACAGAAAAAAATATTATTAAGCGAAAATACCTAATCACAATGCAAACTTTACTAGAATATCAAATGAATTATAGAAGGTAAGAAAATATAAATATTCATTAAAAAAATAAAAAGGAGAGTATGGGAGGGAACCAGGTATAAATACTATAGCAATAACTATAAATAGAACTACTCTAACAAGCAATTAGTGTACTATAATATCAATAAAAAGAAGAACCAGTTATAAATATACAATTAAGAAGATAAATATACATCAACAGGTATCCAAAAAGATATAAAAAAGTTAGAGTTATGATTAATTCCATTCAGTGACAACTGAGCTCCTCTTCTTGTAAAAATAACCCATGACCACCTAGCATGAACTGATAATAAAGAAACATCCTTCCAACAAAAAGTAATGGATTTTAAAGCAGCTGAAATTAGGAAATTAAAAAGTTTACCTTCTAAGTCAGTTAAATTTTGCGAAAGAACAACAGATTTGCATATTAACAGTTTGTAAGAAACAACATCCTGCTTCAACACCCTCCGAATGCTCCGCAGAATCTTCAAATGGATCCCCTCCGACAAGAGGAAAACCGTCAGCCAGGCCCTCGTCACCAGCAGACTGGACTACGGGAACGCCCTCTACGCAGGAACAACAACCAAGCTCCTGTGAAGGCTGCAACGCATCCAGAACGCCTCAGCACGACTGATCCTCGACGTCCCCTGACGCAGCCACATCACACCCTATCTGAGAGGCCTGCACTGGCTACCCGTCAACAAGAGGATCACCTTCAAACTCCTCATACACGCACACAAAGCCCTACACAATGCCGGACCAGCATACCTCAACGACCGACTGAGCTTCTACACCACCACCCGCAGCCTCCGCTCTGCCAGCCTTGCCCTCGCCACAGTCCCTCGCATCCAGAAAACAACTGCCGGCGGCAGATCCTTCTCTTACCTCGCCGCCAAAACCTGGAACACCCTCGCTACCAATCTACGACAGACCCAAGACCTGCTGGCTTTCAGAAGACTTCTCAAGACCTGGCTCTTCGATCAGTAGCAGCCCCCCCTTCCCCCAGCGCCTTGAGACCCTCATGGGTAAGTAGCATGCTTTACAAGTGTACTGATTGATTGATCATGAATAGTTAATATCTTTTTTATAATATCCCAAAGATCAGTCCAAAATGTAAAAACTAAACGACATTCAAATGCATATGCTGGAACGATCCAGGATGTAATTTACAATGCCAACAAGATGCAGATTGAAGAAGTTTAGCACAAATTAAATGTAATGGAATCCATAAACAAATAAATAAAATATAAGACTTAGTTTGATAAATCAAAACAGGTAACCATCCAGAAATACTATTAAGCCAAATATCTTTCCATGTATCAATCGACAAAGAAAGTGAGAGATGATTATTCCAGAACACTGAAATCATATTTAAGTTGTTTCCTAGAGAATTAGATAAGTTTTTTATATAAAATAGAAATACCATGAGATGAAGTGGAGACAGTTTGAATATAAACTGATAAATCTGCTTTAACATTAGACGGAATACCATGAGGAAAGGAATATAAAATCGAATTACACAAATACTCATATTTGATAAGGTCAGACTGAGGTAAACTAACTCTTGTTTGCAAAACTTCAATTGATATGAAAGCATTGTTGGAATCTTTAAGATAGAAAATACCAGCATTAATCCATGAATACCAGAAACTGATAGTTCTATTCAATTTAATAGCATTACTATGCCATAATGACAAATCTTCAGTAATAAACATGGGAGATAGGAAAATTGAATTTAAATCATTAAAATAATTTTAGTGGATTTAAGAATAACAGCTTTGTGAACAAATGATTATTTATTAGACATGGTTAACAAGGTGCGTAGCGGAAATGGATTTACTATTGATTTCTCAACATGAAGCCAAGTAGGAGGATTATTTAAAAAGGAATGATTAAACCATATGGAACTTTGTTTTAAGATAAAGGCTTTATGATAAAGAAAAAAGTCAGGTAATCCAAACCCTGCATTGCAGTTAGGTATCTTTTAATTTTTATAACCAATACGAGGCGACTTGCTGTTGCAAAGAAATTTGGAGAGAATTCTATCAACATCTTTATAAAACTTTAATGAAAATTGAGTAGGAATCATGGTAAGGGTATAGAAGATTTTAGGAGCAATTGTCATTTTAATAGAATCCATTCTACCCCACCATGAAAGATGAAGTGAAGACCATTTGGAAGTTTTATCTTTAATATAATTTAAGATAAAGTTACAGTTCAATGTTAATGTTGATTTTATGAATGACGAGAATAAAATACCAAGATATTTCAATGTATCTTTTTGCCAAATAATATCAGTCATAGGTAACATATCGGGAGTAAAAAAAATGTTTAAGGGAAAAATTTTGGTTTGGTTAGTATTTAATTTATATCCTGAACTTGTGGAATACTTTGCAATCATTTCTAATAAGGAAAGAAATGAGGATATAGGATCACTAATAAATAAAAGCACATCATCAGCATAAGCTAAGGTTTTAATAATAACATCCTTAATATTGATTCCTTTAATATTATCAAATTTTCTTATAGAAGTAAGGAAAGGTTCAATACCAAAAAGAAACAAAAGTGGGAAAGGGGGCAGCCTTGTCTTGTACCCCTAGAAAAGGAAAATTGAGTCGAAACATGGCCATTGATGAGCAGTAGGAGCAAAATATAGAGCAGAAATCATGCAGATAAATGTGGCACCAAAATTAAATGGCAATAAGAAATGAAATAAAAATTGCCAATGAATTTTATAAACAGTTTTCTCAGCATCTAAAGCTAAAATTCCTGAAGGTAAAGTTAAAGTAGAACCTTGCTCAATAACATGTAGCAAGGTTCTTGTATTGTTTGTAGAGTATCTATTCTTCATAAAACCAGATTGATCTGGGTGTATATTAGAACCCAATACAGGGGCTAATCTAAAAGCAAGAATTGTAGCATATAATTTACAATCTTGATTAATTAAAAATATAGGACGATAATTTGACGCAAGAGTGGGGTCTTTATCCGGTTCGGGGAGTAATTAATAATAATTAAAGCCTCAGTGAAAGAACCTGAGGTAGTTCCCGAAGAACCAAAAAAGGTAAAAAGTTGAAATAAAAAAGGCAAACTTTGTATCTGAAATTCTTTGTAAAACTCAGCTGGAATACCATCGGGACAAGGAGACTTATTTTTTTAAAGAGATTTTATGGCTGATAAAATTTCATCTGTAGTAATGGGTAAGTCCAGCCCAATTTTATCTGATTGTAAAACCTTGGGTAGACCATATGTAGTTAAGAAAGAATCAATTAAATAGGCATCCTGAAAATCTGGCTTGTTATATAGGTTAGAATAAAAATCCAAAAATGAATTAATGATATATTGTGAGATAAAGCAATATTACCATTAGAGCCATGAATTGAATTTATTTGAGTTTTATATTTTTTTATATGTAAATAATTAGCTAAAATTCTTCCGGATCTGTTGGCATTAAAACAAAATTTAGCTTTAGAATTAGAAATCTGAATGTCAGCTCTTTTGCTATGGATTGAGTTAAACACATATCGAAGCTTTTGTAGTTTAACTCTATATTGAGGATCATTAGACGTAATAAAATGTCTCTCAAATTTCGCAATTTGTTTTTCTAAATTTTTAATATTTGCATTAAAGGTTTTATTTGCGTAGGCCATAATAGAAATAGTTACACCTCTAATGTAAGCTTTAAAAGCATCACATCTATTGACCATAGAAGTGGTACCTTCAGGGTTGAGTGCGAAATAATCTTGAATGGCAGTTAAGAGTTTTTGTTTATTATGTTCATTTAGAACGATTCCAGTATTTATTCGCCATCTAGATTGTTTTGTAAAAGTTGAATTTAAATTCAAAACAAAAGAAATCAAAGCATGATCTGAAATATCAATGTTACCAATCTTAGGAGTAATCACAGATTGAATTAATTGCTTGGAGACTAATTAATAATGAATCCTAGAGTGGGAATAATGTGGGTTGGAAAACATTTTAAAACTTTTTTTCTGTAGGGAAGTGTAGTCTCCAAATATCAACTAACTTAGTAGTTTGAATAAATGATTTAAAAGCATGAAAAACCTTAGGAGGGTGAAATTTAGTAGTAGATAATCTATCTAATAAAGGATCAGCAATAACATTAAAATCATCTGCAACAATTACAGAAACTTTACCCAACTTTAGAACCTCAGTAGTAAGATCAGACAAAAAAGCAGGATCATCCGCAGTAAGGCCATAAACATTACGTAAAAATATGACTGAATCATGAACTTTAATTTTGACTATGATGTATCTCTTATCAGCATCTGAAGTTTTACTCAAAATTTGGCAATGTACTTTTTTTGCTAAGAAAATAGCCACACCATTTTTTTGCCATTAGCAGGAGAGGAGACAATAGTATCAACCCACTTTTTCTTCATATAATCTAATATTTTGTCATCTATATGAGTCTCCTGAATAAAACAAATATCTGCTTTGCAACTACCTACAAAATCTACATTTTTTGTACGCTTAACTGGATGACGTAACCCTTTAACATTTAATGAGACTACTTTAATATTGTGAATATTAACCATAATGGAAAAAGTGAGAAGAAAAGGACAAGAAGAGAAAGGCAAGAAATAAAGAAAGAGTATAAGAAAATAGTAGCTCCAGAACAAGTAAAAAGGAAGGAAGAAAATAAAACATGGAAAAAACGACAAACAGAATACATAAATATCAAGAATGAAACGCACGGTGTACAGTCATAATATCGAGTCAATTATTTCGACTGGACAGAATATCGAGTAAAAAATATAGAATGGACATAATATCGACTAGACATAATATAGACAACAAAAATATCGACTAGAGAAAATTAATATCGAATAGAATGGACATAATATCGAATCAAAAATATAGAATGGACATAATATCGACTAGACATAATATAGACAACAAAAATATCGAATTTAAGGTAAGTTAATAATAATTTTTATTTTTTGTGTAATATAAGTCTGTAGCGGGTTGTGGGTTTATAGGGGAATAGGGTGGGAAGTAATTTAATTCTAATTAATTAAATATGTTAATTTATTTATTGATATATATTTAGAATTAATTGTTAATTAATTATTAATTGGTAATTAATTAAAATATAATTGGTAATTAATTATAATTGATTAATTGATAAATATTTTAATTTTAGTAATTTATTTTCTGTAGCGGGTTGTGGGTTTATAGGGGAATAGGGTGGGAAGTAATTTAATTATAATTAATTAAATATGTTAATTTATTTATTGATAATAATTTAGAATTACTTGTTAATTAATTATTAATTGGTAATTAATTAAAATATAATTGGTAATTAATTATAATTGATTAATTGATAAATATTTTAATTTTAGTAATTTATTTTCTGTAGCGGGTTGTGGGTTTATAGGGGAATAGGGTGGGAAGTAATTTAATTATAATTAATTAAATATGTTAATTTATTTATTGATATTTTTAAAAAATTAATTGTTAATTAATTATTAATTGGTAATTAATTAAAATATTATTGGTAATTAATTATAATTGATTAATTGATAAATATTTTAATTTTAGGGTTCAGGGTCAGTTGTCAGTTTTTGGGTAAAGGGGTATTTTTAGGGTTCAGGGTCAGTTTTCAGTTTTTGGGTAAAGGGGTATTTTTAGGGTTCAGGGTCAGTTTTCAGTTTTTGGGGTAAAGGGGTATTTTTAGGGTTCAGGGTCAGTTTTCAGTTTGTAGGTAAAGGGGTATTTTTAGGGTTCAGGGTCAGTTTTCAGTTTTTGGGTAAAGGGGTATTTTTAGGGTTCAGGGTCAGTTTTCAGTTTTTGGGTAAAGGGGTATTTTTAGGGTTCAGGGTCAGTTTTCAGTTTTTGGGGTAAAGGGGTATTTTTAGGGTTCAGGGTCAGTTTTCAGTTTGTAGGTAAAGGGGTATTTTTAGGGTTCAGGGTCAGTTTTCAGTTTTTGGGTAAAGGGGTATTTTTAGGGTTCAGGGTCAGTTTTCAGTTTTTGGGGTAAAGGGGTATTTTTAGGGTTCAGGGTCAGTTTTCAGTTTGTAGGTAAAGGGGTATTTTTAGGGTTCAGGGTCAGTTTTCAGTTTTTGGGTAAAGGGGTATTTTTAGGGTTCAGGGTCAGTTTTCAGTTTTCGGGTAAAGGGGTATTTTTAGGGTTCAGGGTCAGTTTTCAGTTTATGGGTAAAGGGGTATTTTTAGGGTTCAGGGTCAGTTTTGGGTTTTTGGGGTACAGGGGTACTTTGTAAAAATAAAGTAAAATTACATTTAAATTACATTTATTTAATAAAATTAAATTATATTAAATTATATTATAATATTTTTTATTAATTTATATTCAAAAAATTATTATATACTTACCAATACTTATGTTGTAATGGTATGCGTTGTAAAGGTATATGCGTTGTAAAATCTTGCGTTGTAAATGTATGCGTTGTAAAAGTTTTTGCGTTGTAAAAGTTTTGTTGTAATGGTAGGCGTTGTAAAAGTATGCGTTGTAACGTCATACATCCCTGGAGTGGGAATAGTAATTTTAACCTCTACGCTATCCAGCGCTTTCCCTACTGTTGCACCCACTGGAGTGGGAGTAGTAAATTTTACCTCTACGCTATCCAACACTTTTGCTAATGTTGAACTCACTATAGTTGTAACAATAAATTTTAAACATTTTCTAAAATGTTATATATGTTTATTTAATAATATGTTTAAATATATATATATATATATATATATATATATATATATATATATATATATATATATATATATGTGTGTGTGTAATTTTTGGTGATATAATTTTTTTAATTATATAAATTATTTATTAAAATTATATTTTTTTAATAATTATTTCTAAGTTTATATTAAATATATTTATTACTATATTAGTTTTAACTTACTTTTAAGACATTTTAAAATATCGACATTTTGACAGTCTATATTTTTGTAAGTCGATATTTTGGAGTCGATATTTTGGTACTTACCTGTTTGAAGATAGGGAGTCGATATTTTGTCAATCGATATTTTTGACTCGATATTTGTGTATCTCGATATTTGTGTCGTCGATATTATGTCAGTGATCCGAAACGCACACACGCTTTACAAGCATGACCAGAACCATTGGGGCCCAATGCAAGAATAAACCATCAATTTGTCAGAAAATATGTAACTGGCAATAATCAAGTATTAGAGTCATGAATATCCATTGAGTGCTGTGACTGTTGATCCAAAAACTTAATTCTTCAGGACAATGGAAAGATTATGAAAGATTATCTTTCCAAATACGCATTGTTGAAGTATCAAAAAGACCATATTTGAAACCAAGACTTCTTAGTTGAGGACGAAGAGCAGTGAATTCCTTGCGAATTGAAACAGTCTCCTTGGCCAAATCTTGATGAATAAAAGTTTTATTTCCATTGTCCATCAATGAAGGGATTTCTCATGTTGCTTTCCTGATCAAAACCAGATAGTGATGGCGGAGAATTTTAAAGATCATTTGTCGAGGTTTTGTGTCTTGAGGGTTGTGATGGGAAGGAATCCTGTGTGCCTTATCAATTTTACAATTTTCTGGAAATTTGATTTGTAGGAGGCAAGGAATCAGATTTTACAAATATAATCTGCAGTTGGCACCCTCAACATCCTCTGGCAAATTGAAAATGCGTAGGTTGTATTGTCTGTTGCGATTTTCCATATCTAAAAGTAACGCAGACATAGGTGCTATTTTCACCACAAGTGGGGTAAAAGTGTCTATTTTAAACTTATTATCTTGCATTTTAATTGAATTATCAGAGATTTTCATTGATAAACTAGCCATTTCTTTCCGCCCATTTTTAATCTCTGACGCAATTGAATCTGTATTAGCACACAGTGCCTGAATTTCTTCCAGAATTAAACATAAGGAAGGTTCAGTTGACTCTACCACTTTTGATTTAATTGGTGGAGGTGAAACCTGCTGGCTCCTTTTATTATGAAGAGAATTTTTATTATCAATTTTTTTGTAGTAAGGATTACATTTGTAAATAAAAATAAAGATTGTGAGAAAATATAGTGGTCTTTGTGAGGACTAATTAATATGACTGGTGCAGCAGCTAAAATGGCCTGTGGGAGTGGCTAGGCCCAAGCCAGGCCATTTCCTGAATGCTCACTCCGCCCCCGTGACAGACAATCCTGGCAGTACCTGAAGGCAGAGCTGGAAGCAGAAGCTTGAGGAGAAAAAACACCACTTTCGTTGTTCAAAAACGTGAGAAACAACTCCACATCACAGGTACTGGCTTCAGCAATACAGCGACCTCTTTGTAGCAAAAAGTCTGACAAAATGTTGTCATTTAAAAGCAAAAACGGACGAAAACGCGCTGGAGCTCACCGAGAGGCGGCCATTTTCTTTCGTGCGCTCGCGCATCTCAGCATTTTCCTCTTTCTATTCATGCAGCAGAATGCAGCATGCACAGAAAGCGTAAAAAACAAGGAGAAATAAAAGTATTCCTCCTTTTTGCGCCTCCCTACGCCTCCCCGTGGGGAGGCGTAGGATTCGGACGCATTCACAGGTGTACACAATGTTGTAAATCTGGGAATGCATCAAGTTCCATAGATGTTGCGTGGGAACACCCCCAGGAACACCCATGGAATGCCCCTTTCACGCAGAGGTATGCGGGAAAGGGAAAGATTTACAAACCCATGAAAAGTCACCGATGGTGACTTTAGATGGCCTTGTAAATATGGGGAAGACCAGTGCGTTGCTAGTGCGTCAATAAAAGTGACGCATCGGCGGCGCAGTGGACTTGTAAATAAGCCCCTGTATCTGTATTGTGGTGCACGGTTGAGAGGTGCCCTTCCACTACACTTCCACTAGTTTTTGTATGTGTGTGATGTGTGACTGGCGCAGAAGCAAGTGTAGTAGTTCATGGCGAGATTAGCTCATAGGTTGAGTATTTGGCAGAATACTCCTTCAAGTGGAATGGGCGTGGAATGAACGTACAAAAAACATCAACACCTAAAGTAACTTCCATGACATATCCGCCCCCTCAGTGCAGTTGAAGGTCTTGGGCTTGCACTCTGTTTAGCATCAAACTCTACAAGAGGGTGTTAATATTTTACATACTTGCAGAATACATCTCTGCATTTAAATTTAGCATGCCCCGTCTGAGACTTCTAAAAAAAATGCAGACTTCTTTTGAAATGCTCATATTTTCCAATGATTTCATACACTGTATGTGACACTACTCCCGCTTTCTTTCAGTGCACGAGGATGTTGATGAATGATTTCCTCTGGACACTTTCAAAGCCTCATTCCAGTGCATCTGCCAAAAGCGGTTCTGCGTCCAACATATTTTGAATTCTGATGCCTGCTATGTAATGCAGAATTAATAGCTTCTGATCAGCAACGAACAAGAAAGAGGTAAAATAAGCACAGTCGTCTGTCGTCAGCGCTTGGCTTCAAGCCTTTGCCTTACACAGAGTTATTTTGGAAGCGTTTGTGCTACGAGTCCTCGACATTAATGTAGGCAAATAGATAGACACTTAGGTTTACCATAGAAATGTATTTTTTTTAAAGCAATCCCTGTAAGGACCTGGGGCGTTTTAAAAATGCCTTTACAGCTGACCCTATCTCTTAAAGAAACAGTGGATTTGATTTTTTTTTTAAAGTTGACATCAAGGTAATCACTGTTGGGAGCATGCGTTGGTTCACTGGAACTTTGTATGCCCCCTTCCTTGGTTCCCTCTCCCCCAAGTGAACTCCACCGTTCACAAAGTGAAATATTTCCCAAAGGCAGCTCTCATTCTGGGATTCAGTTGTCACTCTGTGTCAGTAACTGACCGATTATTTGCAAACGCAGGATGATTTTTACAAGAAAATTATGCAGAGCGGCGCAGCAAGCCATCTTGCTGCGCCGAGGTGCGCCATTAGGAAAGTGTATGGATGTGTCGTATTTACAACAATACAGGGCATTCCTGTGCTTTCCTTCATGCTAGCACACAATTGGCTGTCAAGCCCCAATGCAGTCACCCTTGCACCTTGGTGTGTTTTTGTGCAGGAAGAGACTTCCTCAAGCATTGTTGGCATTTTATACCTTACATGTGTGCTGCAGAAAGCTGCAGGGTAGCTTTGCGGTCCTTGTAAATATGGGCCAGCACACTGAGCTACTGAAACGTCATAAAAAGTGATGCTGAGGTGGGGCAAGGAGCTTGTCAGGTGAACAACCTTTACAACAAAACTTTTACAACGCACTACCATTACAACGCGGTCATTACAACGCAAACCATTACAGCGCATTGCGCTGGGGGGCGCTCTAGGATAGGGAATAAGTTTAATTTACTATCCAACACCTTCCCTAGTGTCCAAGGAGAAACTGGAGTTGGAATAGTAAATTAAACTATTCACTATCCAGCACCCCAAAGCGCTCTGCGTTGTAATGGATTGCGATGTGAAAACCGTGTTGTAAAGGCAGGCGTTGTAATAGCCTGCGTTGTAACGTCATACATCCAGCTTGTCAATATGCCCCACAGTTGGGGACACAAACCATTAATAGCTTGCATACCAAATCGCAAGTAGGACGAAGGAGCCCCTTTCACCCCCCACTTCAATTTGCGATTCAAAATTAGTCACAAATGACAATGTGAAATACTTTTAAAACTCACAGAGTAGCTTTGTACAGTGCAACACACTCTTTTGCAGTTACAAAGCCTGTAATCATGAACATTACAGGCTCACTGACCGCCAAATAACATCATACTTAGGGCCAAAAAAGTTCAATATTTTTTCAAGTTATATATCTATTTTATACCCTTTTGTAACATAATGAACATGCTCTAAGCGCCATGTCCACTGACAAATTCAATGTTCAGACTTGTTTCTAATTAGAATAGAATGCATAGGGTCGCTAATTGGAAAGCAGGAAAGATTATTGTTGAAATTCACCCACCAGGCCTGAAAAGTTAATTAAAAATGTCAAAAGTGAATGCCTTAAAGGCTCATTTAAAATTGTAATGTTTTCATTGTTTTTCTGGCTTCAAAACTATTTCTAGGGAAATGAGGTAAATACCATTGTTTTGGTTGAACTTCAAAGGCAGAAATATTTTTTTAAACATAGTGCCTCATTTATGAGAGGCTTTCGTCAAGTTTGCACCATACAGCATGGTAGATACATGACGCAAACTTCTAAGTCAGAAATTTGAAGCCAAGCAAAGCCAATATGCGCGGCTCTGAGTGTCTTCAAAAAAATGGTAACACAACATAGCACAAATTGCTATACAGCATTACTTTGCCCTGGGTAGGTGTTCCATGGGCATTGTGTGGGTGTTCCCACACTGCTCCCATAGACTTGGATGCATCCCCAGATTTACAAAAACTTGTAAACCTGGGACGGAACCAAAAATGTACACCGTTCCAAGGGAGGCGTACAGAGAAGAAATATTTGTATTTCTCCTAATTTCTTCCTCTTTCTATATTTGCTGCAATTTGCAGCACAGACAGTAAGAGCAATACGCCTTCAAGGATTGGTCTTGTGCAGGAAAGTGCCCCTTCCTGCTCAAAAACAATCCTGCATGCAACACAGGCACCCTTGCACCATTGAGCAAGGGTCCCTGCATTGTCGCTAGGCTGTCAAAAGGGCAACAGCATAAGGGAAAGAACCGGAATGCACTGCCGTGCCACACATATACTGCATTCTCGCCCTTTCCCTATCATGCAGTGAGCGATTTCCTCATAAATGAGGCCCATAGTTTTGAAAGCGTAATTACCAACTTTTGAATGGTGATGGATTAAACCCAGATCAGTTGACTGGGGGTGAGTGTTTGATTTGCTCAAACGCTCCGTCCATCATCCCCTTTGGTATCGCTTTGTTCGCCCTAAGTTGGCAGGGTATGCCCAGACGTGGGTCCCTTCCTCACTCTACCACTGGATTCAAGATGGCCTGGCTGATGAGGATTATGAATCTGAAACCGGTTCCAGGATGCTTGTTTCCGATCTAGGGAAGACATGGCTTGGCAGTTCGGACTGGACTGTTCCCATGAGGCACAGGGTCAGACTGATTTGCATATGGCCATGTCTGAACTGGGGTAGTGGCATGAGCTAAAGAATGGTGATGGATTAAACCCAGATCAGTTGACTATGGCTGAGTGTTTGATTTGCTCAAACGCTCTGTCCATCATCCCCTTTGGTATCGCATTGTACGGAAGCAGAAACTAGATGGAGATTTGCGGTGAGATAAGTGGGACTGTGGGTGGGTCAGAGTACTTTTGTGGGCTGGAGTGGTGTTGTTTTGTAGGCTAGGGGTGGTAGGGAATGTTTTGTGGGCTCGGGTGAGTCGGGATGGGGTGGATCTGGGGTAGTTTTATAGGATGGGGGGTTGGGGTAGTTTTCCAGGCTGTGGGTGGGTCAGGGGTACTTGTCTGGGCTGGGGGGTATGGGGCTAATCTTCAGGGCTGGGGGGTTGGAGATAGTTTTCAGGGCTGGGGGCTTGTGGCTAGTTTTCAGGGCTGGGGTGGTGGGACAAGTTTTCAGAGCTGGGGGTGGGCCACGTTTTCATGGCTGGAGGGGTCAGGGTAGTTTTCAGGGCTGGGGATCAGTGTAGTTTATATGGCTGCGGGAGTGTTGGGGTAATTTTTTAAATAAGGGTTTAGGGTATTAGGCCTCAGGGTTGCGTGAACTCCACCATTTGGAGCTACTGCAGCCAGAGTTTAAGCGCCCCAGTAACAGGATAACGGACCTGCAACTCGATAAAGATACGCATTTTAAAAGGACATATGAAGCCAGCGTTTCTCCTCCTATACTTTATGTCATCAGGAAAATACTGACATTTGACAGCACTCAAAAGTGGATTTAGAGGAATGCCAACCTCATGTGGGAAACTATAGAAACGCTAAATGCAACTAGACGTTCTCTGCCAAAATTCGCTAATAAGATGAAGCGGTAACAGGAGTGAAAAGTAACAGCACCTTTGGCTTCAGAGGAAGAATAACTCTATCACAGACATTACCTTCCGCACCCAATTCGATGAGACTGGACACTTTACCGAAAGTTACCACAGTGCTGGGGAGATTGTACTGACCCCAAGCACTACGACAGATACCATTTGTAGTCTTGATAAAGGTGGATAGAATTTTGGGAAGCCACCGAAACGCGTCGACACATTCTTCAGTATAATTCACGACTCGGATATCCCTGTTGATACACTCCACCGCAGTGTGCATAACATTGGTGTCAGAAATTGAGTTGGAATATACACTAGGGGCCAGATGTAGGTAGGCTTTTACCGGTCGGTAACGGCCGAATTCGGCCGTTACCGACCGGTAAAAGGAATTTAAGATGTAGGGGGCAAATTATTACAGAATCGGTAAATTTACCGATCGGTAAATTTACCGATTCTGTAAATTACCGAATCGGTATTTTTACTGATTCGGTAATTTTGAGATGTAGATGGGACTCTTCTGAGTCCCACAAGCCTTACAGAATCGGTATTTTACCATCATATTCAATGTGATGGTAAAATACCGATTCCGGTGTGCATGCACATGTGTGCATTCACACCTATGCCATATGCAGGCAGACCTGCCCTTAGGGCAGGTATGCCTGCCACATGGCACCCAGGCCTCTTTTGGGGGTGCCAGAGAGTGTCAAAGTGACACCCCCTGCACCCTTGTGACATTCGGTATTTACCGATTCGGTAAATACCGAATCGGTAATGCCCATTCATTCCTATGGGCTATAGGAATGAATGGGCATTACCGGTCGGTATTTACCAAATTGGTAAATACCGATTTTTACCGATTCGGTAAAAAAACATCTGGATGTACCTACATCTCCCTGCTTCTATTTTACAGATTCATAAATACCGAATCGGTAAAATACGGTATTTATGAGTTGGTCAAATATATTTACCTACATCTGGCCCTTAGTATTGTACAAGTTCAATGTCTTACTGTTTTCTGTCTTTATGTATCAATTTTGCTGGTCAATATTGAATGTTAGGTATTTTTATTGCTATTTCTTTTAAACCTGTGTTAAGTGGTCTTTAAACCGTCCACTTTTTTAATCATTGTGTAACCAATAAATTGTGTTCTTTTTACACATGCAAATTCTGTAATTGTTTTCGTTTCCAAACTTTAATTGTGTTTATAAATTAAACTTTGTTCAAGGGAATCTCTCCTTTTTTTCACTGGTTGGTTAACCCTACTTCCCTTGATTCTAGTTTAGGGGTACCTCTCTATTTGCTCTCTATACATGCCTTTACCACAAAACTTTGTGATAAAGGCATACATGGTAAAGGAATGCGTGGTTAAGATACGGTCGTTATTAAGACCGTATTGTTTAGGCATGCAGTGTGGGGAAATTCGTGGTTGCATCATAAAACCCCAAACAATGCCTCATATCCCCATATAAGTTACAATAAGCATACAAAACAGTGATGGATGGAATGCTTGGATTATTTTCAGCCACTGGTGATCACTTGGGCTGCATCACAATCCATCGTTATATTGCACACCATGCCATCCCAGTTTAGACCCAAATATATGCAAATCAGCCTTGACCCTGGTTTAATAGTAACAGTCTAGCCCGAATTGCCAAACCAGGTCATCCCTGAACCAGAACACAAGCAACCCAGGACCAGTTTCACACTAGATAAGGGCTCATCAGCCAGGTACAGCTTGGCTCCAGTGATACAGTGTGCAAGGGATCCACATCTGGGCACACTCATCCCACTTAGGGCGACGCAATAAGTATACAAAGCAGTGATGGATGGAACACTTTAATTAATCTCAGCTGCAGGTGATCACCAGAGGCTGCATCCAATCCTTCGTTATTTTATATACCATGCCCCCTCAGTTATATATAAATAATCAGTCTTGACTCTGTTCCAGCAGGAACAGCCCAGCTTGAACTGCCAAGCTATGTCCTGCCTGAATTGGAAAAAACTACCCAGGATTGTTTAATCCCTACTTATAGGCTCATCAGCTGGGTGCTTCTTGGTTCCAGTGGCGCAGTGTGCATGGGACCTACGTCTGGGCATACCCGTTCCACTTAGGGTGATAAAATAAGTATACAAAACAGTGATGAATGGGATGCTAGAATTAATCTAAACCAGCTAGTGATCCCTCAAGGTCGCATCCCAATCCATCATTATTTTGCACACCATGCCCCCTTCGTTTGAACCCAGCTATATGCAAATCAGTCTAGGCCCTGCTCCAATAGGAACAGTCCAGTCTGAACTGCCAAGCCAGGTCTTCCCAGAACTGTAACACAAGCAACTCAGTGTCGGTTTTGCCATAGTTAAAGGCACATCAGCCAGGAACTGCTTACTTCCAGTGACACAATGTGCTTGGAACCCACATCTGGGCATACCTCTCCCACTTAAAGCTACACAATAAGTACACAAAACAGTGATGGATGGGATGCTTGAATTGATCGCAACCGCTAGTGATCCCTTGAGGTCGAATCCCAATCCATAATTATTTTCACACCGAGCCCCCTTCGTTTGGACCCAGCTATATGCAAATCAGTCTTGGCCCAGCTCCAATAGGAACAGTCCAGTCTGAATTGCAAAGCCAGGTCTTCTCAGAACCGTAATACAAGCAACTCAGGGCCGGTTTCACCCTAGTTTTAGGGTCTTCAACCAGGAGCTGCTTACTACCAGTGATACAGTGTGCATGGGACCCACGTCTGGGCATGCCTGTCCCACTAAGAGTGAAACAATAAGTATACAATACAGTGATGGATGGAATACTTGAGTGAGTCTTAACTACTGGTAAACACTCTGGGTTGCTTTTTAATCCATCAATATTTTGCACACCATACCACCTCAGTTTGGATCCAACGATAAGCAAATCATTCTTGGTCCTGCTCCAATAGGAAAGGTTGAGCTACGAACTGCCAAGTCAGGTCCTCCCTGAACCAAGAAACCCAGGACCGGTTTCGCACTAGTTATGGGCTCATCAGCTATGTACATCTTGGCACCAGTGACACAGTGTGCACAGGACCCAAGTCTGAGCATTTCCCGTCCCACTCAGGACAATAAAATAAGTATGCGAAATAGTTGTGGATGGGATGCTTGAATTAATCTCAACTACCAGTGATCCCTGGGGATCGCATCCCAATCCTTAGTTATTTTGCACACCATGACCCCTAAGGTTAGACCCAGCTATATGCACATCAGTTTTGACCCAGCTTCAATAGGAACAAACTGCCATGCCAGGTCCTCCCTGAACTGGAACACAAGCAACCCAGGACCAGTTTTGCCCCAGTTATATATAAGCATGAGCCAAAAATCTGTTCCGCTCGCGAAATTTGCAGATCTCGCAATCCGCGAATCTCGCGAAATTGACAAAAAATGCCCAAATTCGCTCGAGGGCGGATTTTTTTTTTTTGGGATGGCCAGCTCTCTCAAGGGACCAAAGTTACAGGCACACACGCTCACTGGAGGCAAATCTTCTGGCCCTTTATGCAGCTGCAGTGTAGGAAAAGCACTATGCATTTACCCAACGAGGTAGCACTTACTGATTAGCCAGTAGAAAGTACTCCAGTTGAGTAGAGGTATGGCACAACCGGTGGCATCATCGTGGATAAATATGCAGGCAGGATTCATTCTGGCAAAATTTAAACCTCAACAGGAATCGCTAACAGATATAAGCAGGTGCCCGAGTTGAAGCTCTAATTCAGTCATTCATTATAATCAGCCCAAACAACTAGTGAGCACGGTCCAGGTGTGCTTCCTCCCCATATCTACCATCTACAATTAGATGTAATCCTTGATGGAGGTCTTTGCATCCACGAGTTTCTCGAGTGCAATCCCCATGTACTTCCTGTGACCAGGAGGCTGCTTTCTTCTCATCTGCTGCTCTGATCTGTCTCTGACCCTTTATAAACAAGAGGCATGTGAACTCGCATAGAAGCCCCGCCCATTTTGACCCCGCCACACACACACTAGGGTATGCAACGTCTTCCCGCCCTTTCCTCACTATGATGGACAGCTCACTCGAGGGACTTCGGTGCCTTTCGGAGCGGTGGCAAAGTTACAGACACACATGTCACATTATTTGTGCAAATGGCAAAAAAAATTCAGGAGTTCGCGTGAAAATCGCGAATCCGCAAAATTCGCCCATACTTGGTTATATACTCAGCGATACCAAAGGGGATGGTGGACGGAGCGTTGGAGCAAATCAAACACTCACCTCCAGTCAACTGATCTGGGTTTAATCCATCATCATTCTTTAGCTCACTCCACCACCCCAGTTCAGACATATGCATATCAGTCTGACCCTGTGCCTCATGTGAACAGCCCAGCCCGAACTGCCAAGCCATGTCTTCCCTGGACCGGAAACAAGCATCCAGGGACCGGTTTCTGGCTAATCAGCCATCAACAGCCAGGCTAGCTTGAATCCAGTGGCAAAGTAAGCAAGGGACCTGTGTCTGGGCATACCGTGCCAACATAGGGCAAACAAAGCAATACCAAAGAGGATGATGGACGGAGCGTTGGAGCAAATCAAAAATCCACCCCCAGTCAACTGATCTGGGTTTAATTCATCATCATTCTTTAGCTCACTCCCCCACCCCAGTTCAGACATGGTCATATGCAAATCAGTCTGACCCTGTGCCTCATGGGAACAGTTCAGCCCGAACAGCCAAGCCATATCTTCCCTGGACCAGAAACAAGCATCCTGGGACGGGTTTCTGGCTAATCAGCCATCATCAGCCAGGCTAGCTTGGGTCCTGGGTTCACTGTGCCACTGGAATCAATCTATCCTGGCTGAAGAGGGGTGAAACCCCGCAACCGATCCGAGGATGCTTGTTTCTGGTCCAGGGAGGACCTGGCTTGGCAGTTTAGGCTGGACTGTTCCCATGAGGCACAGGGTCAAGAGTGATTTCCATATGGCCAGATTTAAACTGGGGTGGCATGGTGAGCAAAAGAATCATGGATTTAACCTAGATCTCTTGACTGGGGCTGAATGTTTTGATTTGTTCTGCATTCCGTCCATCAATTGTGTGTCTTTTGCTAGTTATATACTCATCAGCCAGGTACTGCTTTGTTCCAGTGATGAAGTGTGCATGGAACCTACGCTTGGGCACACCCATCCACTTAGGGTGACACAATAAGTAAACAAAACAGTGATGGATGGAATGCTTGAATTAATCTCAGTCACTGGTGATCACTCGGGTTGCATCCCAATTAGTAATTGTTTTGCACACCTAGTCACCTCAATTTGGACACAGCTATATTGAAATCAGTCTACACCCTGCTCCAATAGGAAAAATCCAGCCTGATCTGGCAAGTCAAGTCCTCCCTGAACCAGAACACACACAACCTTGAAATTACTGCTTTTGTCCTAGTTATGAGCTCATCAGCCGAGTCCATCTTGGTCTCAGTGACACAGTGTGCACAGAACCCATGTCTGGGTTTACAAGTCACACTTATGGCGACAAGATAAGTATAGAAATCAGTTATGGATGGAATGCTTGAATTAGTCTCAGCCACTGGTGATCACCTGGGCCGCATTCCAATCCATCTTTATTTTGCACACCATTCCACCTCACCTGGGAGCAGGGTCGAGACTGATTTGCAAATAGCAGGGGCAAAACTGAAGAGGCATGATGTCCAAAACATATGTACTGTTTTGACTTATACTTGGGACTCTCCTGTGTCTTGTCAAAGCTACACCTCTCTGAAGGGACATAACGATAGTGATACACATGTCATGGGTTGCCTTTATTCCTTACAGGTTGGCATGGATGGTATTTTACCAATCCAAAGCTATGATACTTTGCCTGCAGTGGTGAAATGCTTATATCATTTTCACAGCTAGGCATGAATGGCACTGTGCTAATCCTACGCTTAAAGACGTTGCTGTAGAAATGGCAAAAGACTTTGTCCCTTTCTTTCTATCTCGGTGTGGATGGCAATCTGCTAATCCTATGATTAATAACTTTGATAGAAAAACAGACATTTGAGGTGAGCAGATTCACAGACAGTGTTGTTGGTGTTGTAAAATGCTGTATATAGAAGTTACTCTCCACCTAAACTTGGGAACTGTTGTAGTTAAGAAATTGAATTAAAATTACCTTAGAAATTCACTGAAAACACCAAAAGTTACGGGGAAGTTATAGTTAGTCTTAGGTTTCTCTCGTACAAAACCAGTGAAGTTTAGCAGTTATAGTTACCTGAGCTAACTATAACTCACGCCACTGCAATGCACTGCTTATGACCTCACATATGGCCTCACATATTACATCACCCATGACATGGTCAGTGACATCACTGATGGCATCATCGAGGCACAGTGAGTGTTTGAAAAAAGTCTATGGGTGTTAAATATATATACCAAGGTGTATTGGTGAATCACTGGAGGTATGAGTGCCTGTATGGATGATTCAGTGGGTGTATGACTAACTGTATGAGTAAGTGAATAGGTGTCTCAGTGAATCTTTGGGTGAGTTACTGGTTGTGTGAATGTATCAGTCTGTCAGTTGGTGTCTAAGTGGCTGTATGGGTGTGTGAGTGGGTACATGACTGGCTGTTTTCCAAAGGTTTCCTATGGAATATGTTTGCAATGATGTCTCTAGCAAGCCCTGTCTCGAGAGGCAGGGCATTGCTCAACTTCAAAATTCAATTGAAGTTGTTCTTTAATAAGAGGCCCATCAGCTGTATTTGAATGTGAATGAAGTATTATGGCTGCTGAGGCTGTGCCTCTGTTTGAATGAGAGGCTTTGCCATCAATGGAATGGGAGGCCAACTCACTATGTGTTTCAGAAACAATTAGAAAACAGCCAGATTTGGAGGGACAATTTTACCATCATACACCGGGTTGGTGAGAATGTTGAAAGCACAAGGGATCTGAAAGAGGAACTTTGAAACAACATATACAAGTGGCAGTGCCCTGTTTTTTTACGGAAGTCATCATACCACTGTGCCCTACATGGAATTGACTCCTTTGAGGCAACAAAAGAGTGCTGTCTGGTGATAATTATTAAGGCTTAAAGTTAAAATGGAAGGAGGAAATAGTGCTTATTTCACCAGTGCAAAGCAGTGTTAATATTGCAGTTTATAACATATGTGGGAACTCTCATCAGTGACAACAACTCATGAAGACATCAAGGGAGTGCACTGGTGACTGATTTAATGTGAGTACTTAAGTTTGAGGTGCTCACTGATTTCCATTATAGTGATGTATTTTATTAAAGAATAATCATCATCTTATGATTGGCTGGGTGTCACTCTAATCCTTCTTTGCTGTTTAAAGACAATTATTATATTTAACAGAGGATCAATTGACCACTTTTTAACTGCAAATGATTAAGATCTGATTGGGATCGAAACACGTTATGCTCAATTGGGGTCCAACTGCAAATAAAACTCTGTTTATTTTCACTGAGTTGGAGGGCTTGCTTTCACACTGTGGAAAGTGTGAGATATTTCTTGTAGATCATGTTTGCGGTGATGTCACTAACAAGCCCCACTGGGCATTGCTTATAGTCAAAAGTCAATTAATATATATATATATATATATATATATATATATATATATATATATATATATATATATATATATATATATATATATATATATATATATATAGATAGATAGATAGATAGATAGATAGATAGATAGATAGATAGATAGATAGATAGATAGATACATATATATATAAATTGTTTTGACAGAAATTTGGTCACCTATTCAAGTTGCAAATTTACCGGGACCTCTGTTCACACAATGCCCTGCAGAGTCATTTGACCTACCCTGTTGGGGGCGTAGGATTGAGTACTACGAAAGGGGAACAGAGACCGGGACCTTCACGTAATCTTTCCTGACTGCTGCCTCTGAAGAAAGCATCGAGCTGAAACACGCCAGGCTAAACAAGAGGGAAGGACTGTCTCATGCTATCGGCTGACAGGAGTCTACTCATACCCAATAAAGTATTGTGCCAGCATTTGAGTGCAGCTCTTTGTGTGGGGGAAAACTTGGAGCAGTATATATATATATATATATATATATATATATATATATATATATATATATATATATATATATATATATATATATATATATATATATATATAAGGTACGTAGTGCTCCCACGTCGAAATAATCAGCAACAGCGGTCACTGTCGAACAGGAAAACAGGAGCAGCGAGACCCAGAAATGGTGCAAATATTTTTATTGAATGCTAGCCCAGCACCAGTCCGCCATGACGCGTTTCGGCTAGAGATAGCCTTGATCACATGACAAGCGTCAAGAGGGCTGTTCACCCTTTTAAAGTGCAAAGTGCCATCACATGCAATGGAAACAGAAAAAATACTGTTGGTGTTTCCAAGTTGTTTAAACTCTTACATTGCGACATAAATGTCCGAATTACACATGTATTTCAAGAGAATTATCACGAATAATAAATACTGTTTGGTATATACAGTTATCATTCATCAAAAGTACCATCTACAAAAATTAGGCATCTATTTACAAGAGTCATCATGGCAACGGCTATGTCCAACTTTTAAAATGATATAAAAGCTAAAAGCCAATTAAATAGTTATATACATCTAAAATATAACCATTAAAATCACCAAAACTCTGTACAAAACAAGATATAAATGAAGGTTCCGTTTGTCATGAACTCCTAATTTTGTGCAATAGTGCCCAAGTGGGCTGGTAATCTTACAGGCCAATAGTAGGTACTGTACATGTGCAAAAATCGCTATTTACTACAAACACAGTGATGGTATAGAGTGCTCCCACAATTAGTGATATAAAGTGATTGGTGAAATTAAAATGGTCATGGAGATTTTCAGGGAAATAGTTAATAATCAGATGAAATATCATAAATCACATTGCAATTGAAAAGGTTAAAACTACATCTATACACACGCTCTAAGTGGACATGATAAGAGATGCACTTGACAATATAGCTAGCACGAGGTAGAAATTGGTACTTAGAGATAGGTGTGGCAGTCCTCCCCAGTATTGAGACCCTGCGGTGCCTTGGTATCTAATATTATTATATAGCGAGTCTCCAATTTCCGCAGAAGAGACTCCCTATCACCACCTCTCCGTTGGGGAGGAACACAATCTATCGCAAAGTATTTCAATAAGGAAGCATCCTTTCCGTGTTTACTTTCAAAATGCCTGGCTACAGGGTATGTCACATCTGCGTGGGTGATTGCTCGCAAATGTTGTAGTATCCGCTTGTGTACTTGCGGTCGAGTACTGCCCACATACCTCAACCCACAAGGGCATTCCAAGACGTAAACAACAAACTCTGATTTACAGTTTAGTTTCTGTTTAATTTTGATGGGAAAGGGAGAAAGAGGAGTAATCACCTCTGTTTTGCTAATGCCATGTTTACATGCTTTGCAACTCGAGCACCTCAAAAAACCTTTGCTTCCACTGAGCCATGAGGCTTGAGCTACCTCGGGGCTGCTGGACACAAGACTATCCTGCATGGCCCGAGCTTTACGATAGGTAATGCTGGGCTGTGGACACATTTGAGAACCAATGATTGGGTCACTGGAGACCAGGAACCAGTTGTCCTTGACTATTTTATGAATACTTTTATGTTGACTATTGTATGTCATAATTAGTCTTGTCTCCTCACCCACCCTGTCTGTTGGAATTTTGGGTCGAACACTACCTGAGCCCAGGAGTGTAGTTCTGTCAATCTTGTTGGCCCTAACCATGGCATTATCTATAGTTTCTAGTCTGTAGCCTCGTTCCAAGAAACGTGCCTTACAGAGGGATTGTGCCAGCCGGCAATCTTGCTCATTGCTGCATATTCTCCGAATTCGAAGCATCTCCCCATATGGGATGCTACGAATCAGATGCGCGGGATGTTGACTCTCTGCGTGCAGCAATGTGTTCCCTGCTGTAGGTTTGTGATGTAGTTTGGTCTGAAGTTTTCCTGCCTGTACAAAAACCTCTACATCTAAGAAGACAATAGATGACTTGCTATGGGTACTGGTGAAGTGGATGTTAGAGTTGTTGGTATTTAATATCTCTATGAACTCAACAACCTCATCTTCAGTGCCATCCCATACAATAAGTAGGTCATCTATATACCTTAACCAAAGTTTAACCTTAGCATTCACGGTGGCAGCGTGTTGTTTCATCAGGACCTGCTCCTCCCAGTACCCCATATGGAGGCAGGCGTAACTGGGAGAAAAGCAGGCCCCCATTGCCACTCCCCGGGTCTGCAAAAAAAGTTGATTAGCGAACAGAAATATATTGTTCTCAAGGCAAATTGTGATCATATCAAATACCATTTTGGAGTGTTCATGAAAACCAATGTCTCTTTTGTCAAGAAAATGCTGTGTGGCCTTCAAGCCATCAGTGTGGACAATACTGGTGTACAATGAAGTCACATCCATGGATACCAGAACATAGTTAGGGCTCCATACAAAGTCTTGTAGTTTTCTCAACAGATCACTGGTATCCAAGATAAAAGATGGTAGGCCTCTCACAAAATCCTGTAGGAAAAAATCAATATACCTGCTCATATTCTCTAACAGACTATTGCGAGCAGATATAATGGGCCTGCCAGGGGGTTGTATCAAGTTTTTATGTACTTTCGGGATGAAATAGATGACTGGCATCACCGGATAATCCTTTTTGAGGAATTTATACTCATCCATCGAGATCAAGCCCTTGCTTCTCCAAGCAGATAACTTCAAATAGATTGCGTTTCTTGTTTGCATAGCGTCCTGCACAGAGATACGTCTATAGCAATCCCTGTCATTAAGTTGTTTGTAGGCTTCCTCTAGGTACATTTTCCATGGCCACAGTACCACGTTGCCCCCTTTATCTGATTGTCGGATCACCAAGTTCCTGTTGTCTCTCAACTTTTTGATTAAAGTATGATATTCTCTGTCTCTGTAGGTGTGGCGTTTAATAGAATTGGCTGTTTTAATCTGTAGCTCTTTCAATTGCGAGGTAACACGGTCATGGAAGATATCAACATTGTCTTTTAGCATCAGGGGACAGAACTTAGATTTTGTTTTAAAGTTGGTGGGGCATGCGTTGGGTAGAGGCTCGCCCCCAAGAGCAGATTGACTCTCTGTGGTAGGACACAGTTCCTCCTGTTGCAGCTCAAACAATTCCTGAGTGAGCGCTGCTCCTGTTATGATGGTCTCACCGACATCATCAGATGCATTCAATGAAGGAGCATTTGGTGGCATTAACTGTGAGGAATTGTGGTTGGGTCCACCCCGGGCAGCAAAATATTTGCGCAATTTAAGTTTACGAACAAACTTGAAGATATCAACCTTGGTTGTAGCGTAGTCAAAATTGCCCTTGGGACTGTAAGACAAACCCAACGATAGAAGGGAGGTTTCCTTTGTGGTGGGAACTATGTCAGATAAGTTAATGACTGCCTTGGTATCAGCAACACCCTGCTCTGCCATTGATGCTGAGGAGACCGCATTGAACGTGGTTAATTCCACTGCTTTCTGAAGCGTTGTTTCTTGGGCCTGGCATCTGGTTTTACGACGCTTGTTGCACTTGCGCCTCTCTGCGCGTTGCTTGTTGTTGCGCTGCCGGCGGCGGTAGCCTGGGCTGCAGAGCGTAGGCTGGCCTTTCGATCTTGCTGTACAATTGCCATCTCCTGTGCCGGAGTAAGTTTGCGAAACCCCACCATTTGTTGTCGCCTGGTCTCAGTTTCTGATTCACTTTCATACTGTGAACTGTCTTCTGAAGCTGATGCTGAAGATAACTCAACTGGTCGTGTGTTAGAAGTTAATACAGTGTTAACATTGCTGTTAGCTGTGGTGCTGGTATTGGGCGTATTGGAATTGTTAGTAGCTTGCCGCTGTTTGATTTTGTCATATTTTTTGGCGAATGTAAAAATCTTCCCGTTCTCATAGTCCAGTCTGTCACCCTGGAACTTATATGCTTTACGTTTCATTATGCTTTCTTCCTCGCGTTTGAGCCTTTTGTTCATATCGTCTCTAAGTTTTGATATCTCTGCAGAGGGAGGTATTTTATCAATTTCTGCATTAATTGCCTCGATTTTCTCAAGCAATTTAGCTCTATCGCTTTGAGCATATTGGACGAGAATGCCCATTAGGCGCTTGGAGTTTTCCAAATTACACTGCGCCCAGTCGGCTAGCATCTGGAGGTCGGGATCCTCATAAGAAGGGGCCAACAACGTGCGCAAACCCCTTGGCACCCGCCCCACCTCCAGATAACCCGACAACGACGTAAATATATATATATTCATCCACAAGCACGACAACTTCAGCGGCGTAAGTAGGAGAGCACTCACTCGCAGGTCCTTATTTAAAGTTGTTTATTGGTGCACAGACCCCCCCCGCGACAGACGCGTTTCGGCAATCTGCCTTTTTCGATGTCAGTGGCCCAAAGTGTATGACACATAGTTAGAGTGCTAAACGTGATTACATAAGAAAAAAAGAAACATCAAAAGAGGAGAAGGTCTCCTGAAGTTACTGCATTATGCAGGATACATGGCAGCCATGTTAGAACTTGTTCCAAAGTCAGTGCAAATTATCCTACATTTATCAGTACTAAAAAGTTATATATCATTATATACAACTATTTAGAAGTGGTCAAAAAAGAAAATATATATACATATATAAATACACATTTCTTGATGGAATTGATTTTAAATCACAATCTCATAGGAAAATTCCTTGATCCATATTTCTACCGTCAGCTACGTCAGACTTTAAAACATAGCAGATTATGGCAAGGTTGAATACCTTTATCCTGCCTAGATGACAATTCATCTTGCCGCTTAGTAGCCGTAAAAAAATAATGGCATACTTACTCAATTACAACCCAATTGGTAAAAACTACTCAAAGTACTGTGAACTAAACAGAATTATGCCCTGAATGGGCAAATCATCAAGACCAAAACAAAGCCATAAACATCAGGAGAACCTTAAAAAAATTCATTTAAGCATTCAAGGGCATGGGAACTAACACTTAACGATTTCATTTGTTTTCATAAAGTCAATGCATTACAGGGGAAAGGATAAAAAGTACAAACAAAAGTGGGGAGTACAGAAGGAATAATTACATCTCCAGTTAATCTAAATGGGGCCACCGCTCCTCATCGATATTGAGGCCGAGAGGAACCCTTGTTTAGAGGTCTATTATATGTTTAGGTTGTAAGGCCCTCAATGTCCTTGTTCTGTCTCCTCCTCTTTCACTCTTAGCCACCTGATCAATACAAAAGAATTTAAGCAGTTTGAGATCACTTTTATGGAATGTTTCGAAATGGCGAGCCATCGAGTAAGTCTGATCTTTTTTTAGTGATGGCTCACATATGTTCCAGAATCCGTTTACTTGCTGGATGGATGGTACTGCCCACAAATCTTTTAGGACTGGGGCATTCTAATACACATACAGTATATTCCGAGTTGCAGTTCAGCAGGCGATTAATCTTTCTGACGTTTCTACTAGTTACCCCACTTTCCATGATTTCATATTCCAGTACCTTGTGGCTTTGTTTACATGCCTTACATTTAAGGCATGGGAAAAACCCTCTCAACATGTTTATATCTATACAACAACATATATGAAGCACACCTATTAACTTTGCCAAAAAGTCACTAATAAATAAGGCAGATCTACTGGCTTTCTCAAAGATTCAGCCTACCAAAATGTAAAAGGCAAGCGCACTGACATTAGTAAGAAATCAAAACATCAGCCTGTATAAAGCAGGCTAATTAGCTTTGTCAAAAAGTCATGCCAATAATTTATCAATAACCATATTTCAAAACCCTTATGAATGCACACAGGAATCTGCATTCTACTAATTTTCTCAAAACAAGTTAAATAAAGCAATGTTGTTCCAAACAACAATGAAAGTAGGTTTGAGTTGTTCTTTAACACTTGTAAGGGCATAGATTGCAGCCATAGATCAACCAAGATATATTATGTACAGCGTAAACAGTAGAAAGAAATAATACTGAGCTAGCATTATCTTTTAGCTATGATACATATATTCATATACATAAATAACATAAGCTAAAAATGCGAGTACTCATAAGATGCTTCTTTTACTAGTTCTACCCAGTGTACCTAACCTAAGTGTAGTACAAGTTCAGAAGTTGGTGATGTATTCGATAGTATGGTAGGCTATAATATGGTAAAGTGTATTATGCCAAGTCTGGTATGCCAAGAGTCCCTCTAGGTTCTAGTCAGCTCCATACCTTGAGAATGAAAGAGATGGGAATCTCTTTCCGGGTCTTAAACTCTAACACCCCACAAAGGGAGTCAGAATACTGGAAGCTGGATTCTCTGTGAGCAGGCCGGGACACAGGCTCCTCTAAAGTCGAGGTCTCCTCCTACTTGCTCGGACAAGAGAAGGTGTATTTATCCTTGGAATGTTAGCATTGACGTAAAGTCGGAAAGAGGAAGACATCAGGAATAAACCCTTAAGTAGTAGCGGTTCACGCATAATAAATGAGTTCTTGGAGAGATCAATAAACCTGTGCTAGGGGAACTCCCAAGAGCTTAAGGGTCTGGTTTCTCAGAACTCGTTATGACTTTGGGGTGGACGGATGTAGGTGGCCATGCCTGTATTTGGATAGCATGGCTAATGCCTAAATATGGACTGGGATATTATGCCTATATAAGGGCAATGCCAAATATATTATAAGGACATGTTTCAGAAAAACTTATATACGGACACCTAAAGCAGAATACAACAGTTGTTGTCAAGTTACCACAGACTTCCTGGGACTGTATTACAGAAGTGCCTTGGGGTACAATGGGCGTTTATACCCATTTTGTGTGCATTAGGGGCACTTTGATATTACAGAATGGGCCTGCAAATGTTTATGCAGCCCCTTTCTCTAATACACATAGTGCTGGCGCACATGTAGCACCAAATTTATCATTAGAGGGTGTTCCCTCATTTGCAAGGGGTGTGGACCCATAATAATGAGGGAATCTCTTTGCCTCTACTCATGCGCTGTATCACCGACATGGGCACTGAGGCAAACATGCCTTTAGGAGGTACACTGAATCCCTATAAAGGGTAGTTCTGGAGACTCCATAAAGTGCTAGGGGGCACAGCAGGATAGGAGTGCTTAGAATGCTTTGGCTCTCTAGCTAGGAACATGTACTGTTGAGAAAAGCCACGGAACATGTTGCAAAAACAGGCAAATATATCATCAATGTTTAATGGAGGAAGGACTTCCGATGGTCTGTCATCTTCGTCCTTGATTCCAATGGTAAATGTCCATTTCATCATGAAGTTACTCAGATATGGCTACAGCTTATTACCATAAGATACATCTGAGAAGGTTCTCATGAGAACCTTTTTGCAAGCCTACTTTATTAGCGACTTGGGGCTAGATGTAGGTAATTCACAAATACTGAGTCGTTATTACAGATTTTTACCGAATCTGTATTTGCGATGTAGGTAATAATTCGGTAAAAATTACCGATTCGGTAATATTTACCGATTTCATAGAAATCGGTAAAACCCACTACCGAATCGGTAAACTACCGATTCTGTAATACCGATTCGGTAAATACCGAATCGTAATTCAAAAAAACAGGAATTGTTGAATCAGCCAATCCAGAACAAGCACATGACTCCCAACCAGGAAGTGGCCACACCCATGCAGGTGCACTGAATCAGTAGGTGTTGGAAGACTGGGAGCAGCAGCAACAGCAGAGGAGCAGAACAGCCAACACCCAGTTCACAGAGACAAACTGCACTATGGCCACATCTGGTAAAAGCAAGGATTCTGCAGCTGGGAGAAAAAGAAAACTACAATTTAGTGAAAAGGAGTTGGAGGTCCTCATTGAGGAAGTAGTAAAAGACCATGACCAGCTCTTTGGTAAGAGGTCACTAAACGTGCCTGAGTCCCAGAAAAGGGGCATTTGGATGGTAATCCAAGAAAAAATCAATGCAAATGGGGTCACACCACGGACAATTGAGGACTTGAAAAAGCGTTGGCACGACCTGAGAGCATGTGCAAAGGAGAGGATGGCTGAGCACCAGAAACAATCTGGAAAAACAGGTGGTGGGAGCTCCACAGCGCCTGCTGCTACTGCCCTGGACCAATTGGTAGAATCGACACTCCAGCCAGAGAGTGTCCGTGGAATTGGGGATGTGGATAGCTCTGCTAGACCTTCCAACACACAAGGTAAGTTGCATTACACCATACTGTTTCCCCTCCCTAACCCCAATCCCCCTGCCACAATCCCACTCCAGGCCATGTTTTCTGTAAGCTGTGCAATGCATCATGGGAAATGTAGTCCCTATCAATGGGTAGCAAGACATCCACTCCAGAATAAGCATAGGCAATTGTTACACATCTATAGATGAGATAGCAGAGGTCAGACAGCTAGGATGTCAGTTGTGAAATTTATTAGCACACATTTGCTGCAAGAAAAGTGAGTAATGATACATTCTGTATCCACAGGCGGAACAGAGCCACAGGCTTCAGAGGGGGAGACTGCCGATGCTCCCAGTGAGGATAACAGGAGTGATGAGGAAGTTCTGTCACCTCAAACCATTGCACCAACTACTCCACCACCTCCAAAGTCAAAGCGCTACGTAGTTGCTCCACTTCCGGAGATTGATGCCACAGAGGTGGACAGGCAGGAAGTCCAGCATACATCACCAGATGCAGACACACAGCTATCTGGGGCGCAGTGCCCCATGCGGGAACGCAGCGCAGGTGTCCATAGATGATGCCGGAGATCACAAAGTTCAGAATTTGAAGGCTCAAATGTCTTTGCAGGCCTGGAGGGCCAAATGCTGATAGTGTAGCGCCTGCAGGGGAAGACATTGCGGACCATTCAGAGGCAGATGGTGGCAAACAACAGGAAGGTGGATGAAATGAAGGAGGCAATATACTGCCTCAACAATACAATGGCAGAGGGACTGAAGGAGGAATCTGAGGCAGTGGACAAATTAAGTGACAGAATGGAGGGGGAGCGCGCTGCAAGGCGGAGAGACAGGCAGGTGATTGCAGGCTTCACCAAGTCTGTGAACAGACTATGTAATGCGACCCACATGCTGAGTAGAAGATCTGTGGCCAGGCAATGGAGATGGCCAAGTGCAGCCGTGAGGTTAGCCAGGGCCTGGTCACAGTCACCAGTGCTGTGGAAATCATGCAGACGAACCAGATTGCTGCCACCGGTTCCGGGGACGTTGAGGAAAGTGAGGGGGCAAGCAGTCTTAGCACTGAAACCCCCCCTTGCGACAGAGTAGGAGGCGCAGTGTGAGGCATGGCTCTGCTGCAGGACACAGTGCTGCTGAGGACAATGTGCAAGCAGGACGCGGCACTGGTGAGCGGGGGCACAGGAAATAGGCACGGCCCTACAATTCAAATCTGTAGTGGGTGAAGTAACCCTTTTGAACACATAGTTATTGTCATTGTGTACTGATAATTTGCCTGATGAAAGGTCTATTAAACACCCTGACATAAATACATTACCTGGCTTTGTCGCATCACTTACTCAGAAATAATTGTTTGTGATCTCTGACTGTCTCTGTCTCCCATCTGCTGCTGCAGCACCGCCTGCTGCACTGTGCTGTGGCTGTGTACCATCCTCATCCTTATCCTCCTCTTCAGAATCACACATTTCAAGAGGTGTACCCTTCTTAGTGGCAAGGTTATGCAGCATAGTACATGCAGCTATGATTGTGCAACACACTAGGGGCTGGTACTGCTGTGCACCTCCACTTTTGTGCAGGCAGCGGAACCGGATTTTGAGGAGTCCAAATGTTCGCTCAACCACACTGCTTGTCGATCTATGTGCAACATTGTATCTCCTTTCACTTGGGGTGGATGGGTGCAGGTACGGAGACAGGATGAAAGAGCAGACTGCATAAGCACTGTCACCTGTGTGTGAGATGTAAGTAAGTATTACACAGCGTACAATCTCAGCAACAGTTGTGTAATTCAGGGGGTGCCACATGTACTTACCTAGCAGGTAGCCTTCACCAAATTCTCCTGCAAGGAAACGGGTATATGTCCCACTGTTCCTGAATATGTATAAATCGTGGGTGCTCCCTGGGAACTTTGCAACGATGTCGGTGATAATGTTCTGGGCATCACATATGACCTGTACATTGATGGAATTGTGGACTTGCGATTGCGGTAGATGTACTCAGTCGCAGCAGGGGGCAAATTGGTATATGTGTTCCGTCAATGCAACCTATGACGTGTGGGAAGTGGGCCTTCTGATAAAAGTCCAACTTGAGCAGTTCTGCTTGTGTGCTGGGGAATTTGATGTAGTTTGCCATCCTTTGCAACATGGCATCCAGGAATTTGCGGTAAAAACGCGACAGGCAACTTTGTGAAACTCCACCTGCCACAGCTATTACCCCTTGGTAACTGCCAGATGCCAGGAGGTCCAGGCAACAGAGTACATGAGTGAGTATTGCGTGAGCCCTTGGTGTCTGGTGCTCCAGGAGTGGGTGCAGGTCCTGTATATGGTCCAAGATGGTGTTTGGCTGTAGCCTGTAGCGCTCATTGATTTCAGCCTCAGTCAGTTGGAACAGTGTTATTCGCACTCTGTACACGCGCTCCTCCTGTCTCCAGATCCTAAGTCCTGCTGTACGCAAACGTAGCCGCCTTGCTATCACGTACAGGGCCGCCATTGTGTTCACACTGATGCATTTTGAGGCTGTTTTTATGCAGTGCACCTGATTACCACCTGCTTTCACTTAGTGTTAAATACAGATTCTTATTTACCGATTTTTGACAAATTCGGTATTACCGATTTTTGGTACATTGCATTACCAAATTTTTACCGATTCCTTATTTCCGATTCGGTATTTTTTTTCCGAATCGGTATTTTTTTTCTCCGAATCGGTAAATAAGGAATCATTAAATGTTTCCCCTTATTTTTACCGATTCCTTATTACCGAAGCCAATCGGTAATACCTACATCGCACATGGCTAGATACCGGTCGGTAACGGTGAAATTTACCGATTTTACCATTACCGACCGGTATTTAGCCACCTACATCTAGCCCTTAGTGTCCCATTGTGTAACAATGAGCTGTTATATGAAATGAAACATTTAAATCTGGTATGTCCTGGTTAGATCACGAAATGCAAGCTACAGCAAGCATTTTCTTTCATTAAAACACTTGGTCATTATGAATATGTGGCAGAGGAAACAATCTAAATACAGTGAAGTTCTGTGGTATGAAGAAAAAGAAAAATACAATTGTCAGGAAACAGAACATTCCACTAAGAAGTCAGGTTCTATAGTTCAGTTATAATGTTAGATCATCTTTTGCGAGAGCATTTATATTCTTAAAAGGATATAGGAGAATAATAGAATAGTGAGGCCTAGCAGTGCAAGAACAATAAAAATGAAACTTTCTGTAAAAATAAGCAGCATTTTCACTTTTGCACATTTAATAAATGCACACTTTCCTAACGTCTATTTTTTTAATGCATTTTTTGTTATTGTTAAGGCAAATTTCTAGTTCCCCTATGCAGTCGAAGACCCCAATGATAGGTGTAGTTGTATGTACTATCCATCTCCTACTTTCCTAATCTTCTTGTGGATAAAAATGTAAATGTAATGCTTCTGTTATACTGCTTTTTGTTGTGCTGCTTATAGATGGCTAACCTTTCTCTACGTATCCTACTTAAATCCTTTAAAGTCCTAGTAAAGAGACTTTGCAAAAAAACAGATTGCAAACCATCTGGTGTGCCCTGCAAAGGCACTAGATTTTAGCGGAAAATGTGTCCCAGCATCCATTTTGTATATTTATTTATTTATTTATTTATTTATTTACTCCTAAGTTACGAGCTGACGCAACGGCTCTCGGGAGAGGTTAGGTATATAAAAATATAGTGCAAAAACAAAGGCGCTGCATATAGCAGTCACTCAAGTTCTGGTTGTTCATGTTGTTCCCGGGTGTGCGCATTGAATTTTTTCAGTGAACGGCATGCAATTAAGCTATGTGGTATAATAGTGTAATTTCGCAAATTTTGCTAAGAAGTGTAACGAGAAATTACTGAAAATACATGTGATTACTAAAATGTTAAAGAAATGTTCCCATGGCCGAGTGCTGATGCTATGATATATGTTCCTTTCCCTTCATTTTGGGGCAGAACTAGCAGTGCAACACATACTAAGGCAAACATAATTTTTCTCTATTCTGTGTTATACATACCGGGGCCGCCATGGAAAGGCATGCAGTGTCTGCATGTGGGGGCCCGTTGCAGGCCCCCGATGTGTTGGGGATGGGGTGCACATGGGGGTACCTATGGTACATCCCCTGCATTTGCATGCACAACATGCCTTTTTTACCACAATGTACAAAATGCAGACATACTGGCGGGCGCATCCTAATGAGCATCACAGGACCGCCGCACATTTGGCAGGTGGTCCCTTTTGCCATTACGGTGGCAGGCGGACACATCGTAATAGACCCCCCCTGGTGTTGATAATCCATCTTTCTGCAGCAAGGAGCTCCTTTCAAGCAACTATAGATAAGGGTCTGAGGTCTAGTTGGATGAGACTTTAGACAATTCCTCAAGAGGATACCTGCAAGATCTGCTGATAGACATGCCATCGAGGTTGTGGGTCATTGTATCCCCACAGATAGTAAGGTGCTATCCCAAGATAATCAACATTTATCTTGCAGAAATTAGCCTGGTTACTCACAACACGTTGATAGGTGGCTGAGGGAAACGGAGAAGACTGATGTCTAATAATAGCCATATGCCTTCCAATTTCCTGAATTCACAGTGATATAGAGATAATGTATCTGTTACGCTTGGGGACACAAAGAGACAGCAAGAAATTCACAGGGTATATCAATTTATACCTTCTTGGGGCAGATGTTTAAGAAAGGATAATTTGCTCTACGTGTTATACTCCCCTATCATTAAGTAGTTCTGTTATAGGAGTTCTAGGAGTGGATAGAGGGCTGGAAAAAATTTCCTATTGACAGTTTCAACATTCCTTTCCTAGTGTTACCTGCTGTGACTGGATCTTACAACTAAAGTAACAAGCCACAGACTCCACTCTTCACAACGAGAAGCTGTAGTGCTGTACTCTGCAAAGAAATATGGGGCCCGATTCACATAATTAAATTCAGCCAGAAACGTAACTTTAAAATAGGATTAAACTTTTTTACTCATGCCAGGAATTCTCAAAGAAATTCCTTGCAGAGGCCACATTACACAATTAGAGAATTTTCATTGTTTGCACCAGGTACACCTTTAAAAAGGCGCGCCTTGCACAAACAATGAAAACGCGCTGTATTATGATGAATGCGCTGCCACCGGGAAAGACGCAAACTGGTGCTGCCGTGGGGAGCAGCACATTCATGTGAAAAATGGAACGGCTGCTTTAAAGCTGCTCCATGTTGTCACAGTGCAGGTGGCAACCTGCCTGCACTTTTAAATGGGATTATAAATCCCATTGTAGGTGGGTGCAGTTCAGTGACTGTACCCATCTGCAAGGGCATGTCTGAGGGGTCCATAGGACCTCCTTTCCCCCCTACCGAGGCCTCCTCTCTTGGGGTACACTCACAGTGTGCCACCTAAAATGTGAGTTCGCCCCCTGAGAGCTTCTTTGTCTCTGCGCCTGTGTCTGTAATAGAGTGCAGGGGCAGAGACAAAGGGATTCCCTCATTTGCATAGGGCACTCCCCCATGCAAATGAGGGAATACCCCCTGAAGATAGCGATGGCGCTTTATGTGCTCCAGTGCCATCGGTATTACAGTATGGGTAGCACAAGTGTCTGGAGCCCCTTCTGTAAAACCAAAGTGCTCCAAAGGCGCGCAAAGCGGGGGCAAATGCCCATTGCGACCCTGGGGCACTTTCTATAATACTCCTCAGCTGTATATGCATTTTTGATTGCATATTTCTCCACTATACATGCTAAGAAATCTACACTATTAAATCATATTTAAGGGGTAGCAAGTGGGCATTTCAGGGCATGTCTTTCCTCGGAAGTTTAGGAACGCCCATAAACTGGTATGTTTCTGGACATTCCCAAGCTCATCCTGGAAAGCATCATACATTTTTGTTCAGCCTAGGACCAGAGTAACTCCTCTTCCAGGATAGGAAAGGTAATGGTTCACCCTTAGATTTGGAGGAGGTGTTGGGGATGAGATTTCCTCACTGGGAAAAGTAATTCCCTACTGAGAAAAAAAGTCAGCATTTGCACCAGAATCCTTCTTAGCCTTGTGAGTACTTCTCCACTATGGAGAAATGTGTACAGTTGCAATAGGAGCCTACAGAAGAGTCACCTGGTATTCTCACTAGTAAGCCTGCAAACAGGCATCTGGCACAGCTTTCTAGTCACACTACTGGGAATAAAGGTAAAGAGCAAAAAGACGAGATCTGCATTTTACCCATAAACAAAAACCTACAGGTGCAGATTTACTACTTTTTTCATGAATAGGACCCAACGTCCTACAGCTTGTTCGGATGGGAATGATCTAGGCAATGCCAGGATGAAGCATTAAATGGGAAACTTCACATAATAAGTGTGGCTAAATTGCAGCTGCTACATGTCAAACCTGATAACACTTTTCAGTAAGCCCACACTGCAGCAGACTAAATATTTCCCACAGGAACCTTGATAGTATAGCCATATCTAATTTCTGCTAAGGGATATGGAAGGAGATCCAGTTTCGAGATGGTTAAATATGTTTTTTCTATTGTTTAAAACAGTGTAATACAGCTACAGAGACAAGGGCAGACCGAAAACTATCTTAGAATGATTATGAACCTTGGAGTTGCATATATATGTTGCCTATAGTTACCACCAGCATAGCTCCGATGCCAATAACATGATGTATTTATCGAAGTTACTATTTTTATGAATAATGTGAGTAATAGTATATTGTAAATGGAACCATTTACCTTGAAGATCTTTCAAGGAGAACAAACACGGTGGCAAATAAATAGGATATTTGTATCGAGAAACATTCTGGAATTAATATATTATGAATGTGGAAAAGAAAACAGTAAGTAATGTTTATTTAACGAGTGCAAAGAAAAGATAAAACAAGGTCCAAAAAAGTGAGGGCACTGAAGGTAATAAAATACATGCTTTGCTTACTGTATTTTGAGATCTTTATATAGCGCCACCTTGCCTAACCCTCTAGAAGCCTGGCACCCACTCTCTCCAGTAGCTGTAGCTACTTTATAAATTTCCAAACTTTTACACTCATGTTCTCGATAGTCAATTCAATTAAATTCAAAACGAGCTTTATTGTGATTGTTATTGTTATTGTTATATTGGATTTGTATCGCGCCAATCACCTACAGGTCTCTAGGCGCTCGGAAATCGGTGGAATTCATACAATAACTATGTGTCCCACAAGAAGGCAGTACAGCAGCCAGCCTATATTGCGACCAAAGCCCTCCCAAACAATAATGTCTTTAGACACTTTCTGACCGCAGGAGATTCACCTCTCTGCGCAGTTCCTCAGGCAGCTTATTCCATAGTTGAGGGACCAACACAGAGAATGTTCTCCCTCCCTTGGTTACCAGCTTGAACCGAGGCAGGTCAACAGCTGAGAATCAGAGGATCTAAGTTTTCTTTTTGGACTATACCGGTCCAACCGGTCTTTGATATATACAGGAGCATGGCCATAAATTGCCTTATGGGCCGTGCAAAGACTCTTAAACTCTACCCTCTCTTTTATAGGTAGCCAATGTAGGCTCCGTAGTAAGGGAGATGCTTTAGTCCTTCTGGGGAGTCTAAAAATCAATCGCGCCGCGTCGTTCATCACGACCTGTAATCTGTTCATCAGGGTTTTAGGGAGGCCTAAATAAAGGACATTCCCATAGTCTATTCTTGACATGATAGTTGCTGCTACAACTGTTCGCAACATGGCCTGAGAGAGAACGGGCACTAATTTACGTAGCTGCCTGATGGTATTCGTACAGCTCCCAACAACGGCGGAGATTTGGCTGCCCATTGACAGGTCGCAATCCAGCTTAATCCCCAGACTCTTTACATTTGCACTTGGCTTCGGAGTTGTCCTAACTCCTGTGACCAGTAGAGATCACTCCAAGGTGAGGTGGCAGATGGAATTACCAAAACCTCAGTCTTATCTGGATTGATCTTTAGCAAGTTTCATCCACCCAACCGTATGCCTCAGGATATTTGGCGCTTGCTGCTGCGCGGCCTCAGTATTATCGATACTCAGTACAAGCTGAGTATCGTCAGCGTAGTTAAAGACTCTACAGCCCATAATGGCCAGAGATGTAATCAGAGGTTGAAGGTATAAGTTAAACAGTAGTGGGGACAATGCGGAGCCCTGAGGCACCCCACATTCTAAAGTCCCCACGTCTGATATCAGATCCCCCAGTTGTATCCTCTGAGTTCTTCCCAGAAGAAAAGATTTCAGCCAGTTAAAAGCCTTGCCTTTAACCCCAATGTTGTCTAGTCGTTCCAGGAGCAGGGCATGGCTGACAGTGTCGAACGCCGCCGACAAATCTAAAAGAATCAGGGCGCTCGGTTTCTTAATGTCAGCCATGCCTCTTAATTCATCCAGCACCGATAGCATCACCATCTCGGTACTGTGATGTGCTCGAAACCCTGCCTGTCGCTCGTGGAGTAAACAATGAGACTCCACGTGAAGAGATAAAAACTTCAAGACATGCTGTTCTAAAATTTTAGAAAGAAAGGGCAGCTGAGAAATCGGTCTATAGTTCTTCAAGATCGCAGGATCCGCGCCAGATTTCTTCAACCAGGGCCTAACTTGCGCTTCTTTAAATTCAGCTGGTAGATACCCCGTTTCTAAGGATCTGTTAAGGAGAGAGATAAGACGCTCCTCCAAAATGGGGCGGGCCATACGGAAAACACTAGGGGGGCATGGGTCTGCTGGGGAACCAGACTTAGTTCTACCCATCAGTTGCTCCAAGTTCAACGCATCAATCTGGGGGAACTCTACGATAGTACAATCCGTGGGATGATGAAAATCAGGATATAGGACAAATCTATTTGACGTATTGCTTTTTATTTCCGAGATGATGTTCTGCACCTTTTCTAGGAAATATCCCTGAAAGGTATTGCAGTCTATAGTGGTGCCTGAGCATTCTGTTTTTTTGCTCAGCTCAGATAAAATTTTAAAGGTCTCTTTCTGGACATTCCCAGCCTTATTTAGACGGGCCTCATAGTACTCTGCCTTTGCCTGCAATATAAGCTTTTTGTATATGTGAAGGGAGACTTTATACTGATCCCTGGCTGTGTCATATTTAGTTTTCCTCCAGGATCTCTCCAAGGTCCGGAGTTTCCGTTTGTGCTCTCTCAGGAGTGGAGTGAACCAAGGAGCTCCTTTCCCTGGTCCTTTAGTGGGCTTAGTCCTTTCGGGTGCTATTTGATCGATAGCTTGACGCAGGCTCCACATTAAGTCCATGTGTTCTCGGTCCAGATTGCATCCAGCGACAAAGGGTTGGGCCACTTCTGGAAAGATCTCGGTCAGGGTTGTTAAGTCAACCTTATCCCATTTACGGGTTTTCCTGACTCCCCGAGACAGATCACTTAAATGTCCATTAATATGAACCTCACAATTCACTAAATAGTGATCAGTCCATATACATGGTAGAACACCACTAAGGGTAACGTTTGGGTCTGAAGTCCAAACAAGATCAAGAGTGTGACCCTTAATGTGCGTGGGTACTTCCACAAGTTGTTTGAGGCTCAATGAAGACATTATAGTATTCAATTGACGTGAAGCCAGATCCTTATGAGGGTTTTCCCAATGTAGATTAAAATCTCCGACTACCCCGATTTTTTTATATCTCGTGCAGAGATCAGACATAATGGGTGCAAATAGATCATTGAATGACGGGGTAGAGTTCGGTGGACGGTAAACCGACAAAACTACCAAACAAGAGTCATTCAGAGTGATCTTTACCCCTAATAGGTCAGATAAATCCACTGTTTCTGACAATAGTCTTACTACTGACAGATTCTTTTTATGCAAAAACGCAACCCCCCCTCCCCGTGCACCTCCTGCACGGTTTTGCCATATCGCATCATAATTAATTGGGAGAGCCGCAATTATATCTGGCATAGAATTATCATTCATCCAGGTCTCTGATAGAGTCAGGACATCAATATCATTGTCCTGAAGCAAGGTAAAAATCTCCACATAGTGTTTATGGAGTGACCTCGTATTTAGGCTAGCTAGTTTTAACAGGGAAGACTTAGTACTAGATTTGTCAATATCAAGACGTGTAATGGCATACTTATGCAACTTCACTAGGACTGCAGGGTCTAATGGCTGCTCACCTTTATCAAGCTGAAACAGCTCTTCGGATGAGTAAAATAGCCGTTGGTCAGATGTCCTGCCCCGGGGCCCGTCTGTGCGCGGACGGGGGCAGACGGGCTGGACTCTGGCGTGACTCCGGCGATGCTCCGGAGAGCCCGCAGCGCGTCAGCATGGCCAGTTTAAATACCGGTCTAGCGTCCTTGTGACGACTAGACCGTGCAAAGCTTCTCGGCGCTTCACCCCCAACCCAAGATGTCCGCCGCAGTGCTGCCTCGGGAGGAAAAAGGACCCGCACCAAACACGGTGAAATTCACAATTACAATGCAAGTAAGTGGGCGCTTTTAAGAACAAGGTAAAGACAGCAAATTAAATCCAACTAAAATACAAAACGGGATTATTTAAAAATGAGCTTGCAATAGCTCCTGTGAGCGCACTACGCTCTGCGCTGCTCCTTGTGGTTTAAGAGTAGTTTCCAGTCCAGCTTTATTCAATTTCAAGTAATAAAATCATAAAAGCATACATACAAGAAGAAAAGTTCATCAACTAATATCACATTAAAATACATCTATATACAACTATCCGCCTAATTATGTTGGCAAATTCATAAAGTAGTTATAAACATATGATACTTCCTTTGAAGAGATTTTCCAATGGACTCTTCCCGGAATTCACTGATTAGTTACTTTCCTAGTCCTTATTACGCTATTTAGAAATCCCGCCATGGAACCAATGGAATAAAAACTATCCAACATCTGCAGATATGTGAAAGCAGGACGACATTGCCTCCAACCTCCCTGATTGAGTAGTGGCTTTAACCATCTTAGCCTTTCAATGGAGTAGAACTTTCAGAATAAAACCACAAATATCGTGCTTTGTTGTGATGCATTGTCACAAGGGTATTGGCATAATGTTCTCGACCAGTCGTTGATATTTGGGTACGAAATAAAGTGGTGGAAAATCCCAAATCTAAATCTGGTCAAGAGAAATCTATCATATCTGCTCGTGACATGTTGTAGATATGGTTGAATGTTAAACGTGGTTATTATCAATTGATGGTGAATCACCGTAGGTTTATTCAAAACAAGTGCTAGTCTATTTTCTTCGAAATGGGTCATAATGGCTCCTTTAAACTCTTTACGTTTGATCACATTCAGGCTATGGGGCAGGTTAAAATATTCAGGATGGCCAATGTCCTGAATAAAATTCTCAACATATTTCAGCCATGGGATTTTGCGGACATTATCTAATTTCATGGCATCCCTCATTATATCCCTATTGAGCGCGGCACTCTCTGTGGTCCAGATTCTGCGCCAGAAAAGAACTGGCTGGGCCCTGATCAGGTCAGAAATATGTGTGACTCCCAGCTCAGAATGACAATTAAAAACTGGTGCGCTGTTTGGAGCACTTACGAGGGACCTCAAAAAGGTGTTTTCCGCACGCTGGATTATTGCGCAATCTTGGAATCCCCATATTCACGCCCCGTAATGAACAATGCCCACGCATTTTGCACAATATATCTTTAGCATGATTTTTAAAGGCCTTTTCCCAAAAAATTTCGAAAAATTTAAAAGAGCCGCTATAGACTTTAGATATAATAAATACCTGGCCTTAGCAGCTGGTGCCCAGGAACCTGTCCTGTCAAAAAGCACGCCCAAATTGCTTAATGAGTCAATGGTTTCAATGTCGCTTCCCCCCGCCTGAAATTTTCTCATCTTATTTTTTGTTGACCCACATGACATCACAAAACTTTTCTTTGCGTTCAGTCTCAGGCCAAGCCTATCCATAAAGATAGAATAGAAAGAAAGGACCCTCTGCAAACTGACTCGGTGCGGGCCATGTGGACGGCATCGTTGGCGTAAAGGAGGGATGCAATTGGGCAGGAGTTTATGTATGGTGGATCCCTAGTATGTGACACCAACTCCTGCTCCAAGGCGTTAGTATATAGGGAGAACAGGAGTGGTGCCAACACACAACCCTGCCTTACACCTTGTTCTATTTTAAATCGGGCAGTACACTCGCCCTTGGTTTCCATAGTGGACCTTTGCGGTGGCCCCAGTATATAGATGTTTTAAATATTCAATTAAAACAGGGTCAACTTTTAATTCCTTCAGGACCCCGATAGCTTTTCGTGAACTACGCATTCAAAATCTGAGGAGAGGTCCACAAAGGCCAAGTAGAACTGCCCAGATTTTGCCTTAGAATATTTACCAATTAAAATACTTAAGTTTAAAATCTGCTCGTTTATGCCCAAGCCGGCCCTAAAACCTTATTGGACGTCACTTAAAACCTCGTTTTCTTCTATCCATCCCTGCAATCGATCTAGGACAATCCTGCCTGCCACCTTCATCAAAGAGTCCAAGGGCCATAGCAGGCAGGATTGTCCCGATCACCCTTTTTAAAAATAGGGACAATGATGGATTCGGGCCATGTTTTAATAAATCCTCTCTCGCAACATCCCTGCAACACCCTGGTTAAAATAGGACCCCAGACCTCCAAGTTTGACTTGTAGAGGTCAATCGGTATCCCATCAGGACCGGCCGCATTTCCACTCTTGCTAGCAACAACTGGGGTGTTTACATCCTTGAGCGAGATATCAAGTTTAATTGGAATAAAAAGTTGATCAGCATTCAGTGACTCTTGCCTCTCAGGAGCACCCTCGTTGGACTTCTGTTTAGTATATACACCAGAAAAGAAATTAATCCAGGTCTTTTCACATATTGCTACACTTTGATGGCTGGTACGTCATTTATATTTGCAAGGAAAGGTGCATTTACTGCTGCCCAGAATTTCGCATTATCTTTGGACTCAGCGGCTGCACTGAGATCCTTCCATGCCTTATCTTTCAGTTCTAAAATCCTGTGTTTCCTAGCTTCATTGTATGTTTTCCTACATGCCCTTACCTTAAACATGTCTCTCACCTCACACTGTAAAGCAGTTTTTAAGTTTGTATAGCTTTGTGAGCAATTTTTATCAAATAAGCCTTTCTTCGTTTTAGACGGGCCTTTAGATTCCTTAAATAGGATATTTCTGACAGATTCCGTGATCCTGTTAAAAGAAGTTAAAACCTCGTCATGCATAGGGCTATCACCTAGACATATTAAGATGGGATCTAATGCCTTTACCACAATTTCTGTGCACAATTTCTTAGCGTCCCTACTTCCCCAGCGGACAGCATAACCATTCTTCCTTCCCAATTCGATATCCTGCAACCATGATAATTTGTTGCCATTTCTCGTCGACATCCCACTTGGGACTATTAGATTCACACTAAGGGCCAAGTGGTCACTCATATCGTTAGAATGGATATCATAGGCTTTCATGTGGCTGACAAATCGATTTGGGATGATGATAAAATCAATAGTGGTATTAGCACCTCTCCCTATGAATGTGTGACCAAACTCCACAGGGTGTGTGCACAGACAATTTGAAAATCCCAGATCGTACTTAAACATGACTTCATTGAGCAACTCGCACTTGATAGTGTGTTGGAAATGGAAAGATGGATCGTCGCCGTCCAAGGTTAAACCGCACTTCCCAGTGCCTGCCACTGGACACGAGTTTGTATTAAAGTCCCCTCCCCAAATAGGTATCATTTCCAGGTTTGACTTTAAATCCGAGTAGGCAATATCTCCACTTAGCTTATCTAATATGGTGCCCAGATGTCCAATTTCGATATTGTTGTAAAAATTGACAAGGAGCATGGAATAGTGACGATCCATCTGTATAAAAACCGTCTGGAAAAAGGTTTCTGAGTTAACCATGCTACTCCTATGTACGTTCAATAAGTTTGAAATGTACACACATAGCCCTCCTTTGGGCCTACCACCAGATGATTGAATGGCAGGGGTATGATGTGTCTTAAACCCATTTATATGCATACTTTCTATCACCCAAATCTCTTGAAAACACAAAACATCAAAATTATTAATAAAAGACAACCAGGCTGGGTAATAGATCTTATTCTTTAAGCCTGCCATGTTCCAAAAAATAATTCTACATGATCCTTTTTGATATTCAGTTTGGATCATGTTACCACCTCCTGGGACATTAAGATATCTTGGGCTGTCTGCAGTTTTTTCCCTCTGTGCCTCTAGAGCTAGAGGAATAACATCTGCGATATCCATGTTAGGGTTGTTATTGTGTAAATAATAACACCTATCTGTTGGATGTCAATCATTCTCGTCTAGGGAAGTTAGGGGGGCAAAACCGTTTGACAAGACCATTCTATTACGGGACCAATCTTGTCTCTGTCCTGGTTCGTCATGATACATTGGGTTATTGACAACGTGTGGTTGATAAAAGAACCCCAGCAGACATACTTGAATGCCAGAGTTTGGTAGATTTAATTTATACATTCTTGAAAAAACTTCCCTGACTAATGTTGGTGAGCCCAATGAGAGGGCTAAACAATCTCCTTCATTTAATTTGGTACCGTTTCCCACTCATGCCACCCTCCTCACTGTTGGACTTGGCCCTTCTGGCAGGTTCACCCCAGAACTTTTTGCCTTGTAAGGTTACCTCGTTATAGGGATTCCTGGTCTTTGCGCACTTTTGCACTGTGGCGCAGTGTAAAGTGCGTGTGCTCTCTGAGTGCGTGTGTGAGATTGGCCTGCCCTCCCATAGGAATGCATGGGGAATGTGTGTGTCCATGGTAATTCCTGATGCGTGGGGAGTGCAAGTGCGAGTTTGGTATGTGCGGACTCGTGTGATTGAATGCTGCGCGATGCTGTGTGCGGCATAATTGTGTCTAGAGTGGAAGTGCCACTTCTAGAAGTTGGTGTGCCTGTGCAGTGAATGTGCTGGCTTGTGATTGGCTGGAGCTGGCTGGTGAGCCTGGCTCCTGGAGTCAGGATGGGGCTGCCCCGGTGGTGAATGGAAAATCTGCATGTTGATGGCTGGGGAGGAGTGCACCTGGGACCTGAATAGGGCTGGGCTTTCCACCCACAATGCTGGCTCCCCCCCTGTGGTGTGTCTGATGTCCCTGACCCATCCTGTAAATAGAGAGAGGGGCTGAGCAAAACAAAGTGCTCAGGAACCAGTTGTATCTGGTTCGCCCCTTGCCTGTACCTTTAGACAAAGGAATTTTGTGTATAAAAAGAGGCTGTGACCTCTTGTAAATGTTCTTGTTCTTGTTTTTCGTGACTAGAATCTACCAGGGGCGTGCTGGGGCCCAGGGGAAGGCTTGCTTCCCTGGGCCCTGCCCAGCCCCTGGATTGCTGATGGACTTTGTGCTGGGGCCCCTCTGCCTTGCCTGGGTGCTGGAGGACTTCTTTTGGACCCTCCTGCCCTCTGCCCCTAGGAGGACCTTGTTGCTGGGGCCCTGGTTGCTGGTGGGGTCATTCCTTGGGGGCCTGGTGCTGTCTGTGCCCCCAGCGCCGTGAGAGCGCCTTGCTTTTCCTTTATGGGCAGCACAATTTTCAGGGCGGCAGCCGCGCGGCACTGGCCCCTTGCGGCGGCCTTTATATTTGAGTGTCCCCAAATAAATTATAAAGGCCGCTGCAAGGGGCCAGTGCCGAGCTGCCGTCGCCCGCCGGCTGAAGTGCAAGCTCTGCGCACGCACATGACCAGCCTGCAAAAAGCTCCAGCGCGTGCACCTCCTGACGTGCAGCCCACGACTTCCGGTGCTGCCAGGGAGAGGGCGTGCAGGGGTTGGATGGATTCCCGAGTGCGCTCCCACACCCTAAAGGGTGCCTCAAATGTGTCTGCGGGAATCGACCCCTCCCGTGAGCAGCAGGGGGCACCAAAGCCCAGCAGAAGATGAGACCCAGGAACAGGGCATCCCGAGGGTCACAGGATTTGCAATAGGTCGTCCCGCCTCTACCTACACTCAGTGCAGTCAACCCTCGGGTCTGCATGGGCTACCGCGAGGCAATGCATCGATCAGTGCTCAAGCCACAGTCACGTCACTCTGGGCCCAAAGGATCTTAGACACTTTGCTGCCTCGATCGGGCAGCACCAGCCACATGAGACCACTCAGCACAGGTACGCAGACAGGCCAAAGTGACTAGGGTGGTCCACCCTCCAATTTAGTGACACCCCTCTCCTCACTCACCCCCTTTCCTCGAGCTTCTGTTCTTCCACTGCCTGCCGGCCACAAGGAGCAAAGAGTATAAAATCGATGACCTCACAGAAATTCCGTAGACTTTTAAAGCTCTTTGTGTATTTTCTGTTGAGTGTTGCAGTGTCCATATTTTTACTTTCCATAACATTCAAATATTGTGGCATTTTCATCATCCTTAGAAGAATGAGATGCGTTAGTAGAGCAGGAGGCTCTGTAGTTTGAGAAGGAGCAGTGTTTTGAAGGTGGGAATGACATTTTACAGGTGAGATGTTGTTTTAGACTAGAAGGTGTACTTTAACCCTTTCGCTGCGGCGGCAATTCCGATGCAGCGCTAAGGGGGTGGGGCGGCCGCGCGGCGCTCCGATGCTTATGACGGAACCGCTCCGTCATGGCCCTCGGGTGGGCTGTGCTTTGCTTATGACGGTGCGGTTCCGTCATGGCCCCGCCCTTTCTTTAGAACGTCAGCGCAGGCGCGAAATCAGCACCGCGCAGGAACGGCGAGCGGGCCATGACGGAACCACTCCATCACCAGCGCAGCCCACCCGAGGGCCATGACGGAGCGGTTCCGTCATAAGCGTGGGAGGGGTTAAAGGTAGGATAGCAGAGTGGGTCTGAAGAGGCAGATTTTAAAACCGGAGTGCAGTGTGTGAGTTTTGGTGATATAATGTGAGGGTAGAAGGAGTAATTTAAAGGTTGGATAGTTTAAATATAGGATGGGTTAATATAAGGCAGAGGTAGTAGGAGTAAGGAGTAGTTTGGGTGTTGAAGGGGTAATTATGTTTGTATGCATTTATTGATCTAGCACATTCTAAATTCAGTACACTTGTGAGCAGATTTACCAAGATTCACACTATGCGCAATAGTCTCTCTTGCACAACCAAAATTAGCATTGTATTGTATTTACTGCACATTGTGCCACAGTGATGGCATCAGCCACACACATGCAAATAACTCTGTTATTTGTGACAATAAATATTATTTTTCAGTTATACAAAGACAGAGAAACAATACTTTGTATGAGTTTTGTGTTTTGAGTAAACCCTCGAATGCAATTCTTTCACGCAGACAGCCTCCTAAGGGTAAATTGGGCACTGTTTGTAATTTTAGCAAATATCACACCTAATATGCTTTGAAATATTTCGGAATTTCCCACTGTCTGTTGTTTGTACTGGGCTACTCTAGTTTTTATGGCTTTAGTTTAGTTGATATGGCTTTGCTTGGAGTTCTAGGCCTGTTGGTGTGGTTCCTACCCCATTACACCCAATTTGCAAGAATTCTAAGGGGTTTTGTGCTAAGCGACTAGAATTAGATTACTCAACATTATGTTGTTACATATATTTATTATAATGTATGGAATAATAAAAAGTAAGATGAGACAGGGTGAATTTCAGTATCAGTAAAGACCAGTTCTAGAAATCCTTGGTATAGTGAAAGGCATGGGGTATTAAGGCTGACATTGTGACATCGAAGATTTGCTCAGGTAAAATGGGTCATGCTGAGTGCGCAGGGTAAGTTGATACTGGGAGACTGAGTATAGGAGTAGTAGGTAGGAGGTGGGGACAGTTTGAAAGTTGGAAGTATTTAGAGGACAGAAGGGATGTGACAAAATATAGGGTAGATTCGGTGCTGGGGAGGAAGTAGGAAGGGAATAGTTTACAACTGGAGATAGTTTCAGCATTGAAGGGGTAGTTTGAAGGTGGAGTTCACATGAAGGTAGGGGTAGTTTGTTTGAAGGGGTGACTTTGTTCTAGAAGGTAGTACGTGGAGATACTCTGACTGTAGGCAGAGTTCTTTGACAATGCAGTTCTTCTGCGGCTGGGGCAGTGGATGGCTCCACTGCTCTCTCCTGGGAGGGACACATGGGATGGCTTCTACTGAGCTCTCATGGGGGCCTTGGGGGGAGTGAGAAGATTTCCACTGCAGGGCTGGTACTGCCCCAACTGCAGAACTCAAGTTAGTCTAGTGATCAGGTACATTGGCCTCACCTGTAGTATTTTTAAGGTGCTGCCAGGGTAATCATTGTCAAACCCAGTGTGGCGGACCGGTCTGCAGGTATTGCTGAGGTCAGGGACGGGCAGATAGGGGACAGGGAACTAGGGTCCTGCACAAGCTGTGATGTTATGAGTGAGATGTCTCAAACAGGGTAGGTAGAACTAATGTAAGTTTTGGGTTTCCTTCTGCTTTTCCTTCAGCGGCGTAGCTAGGTGGGGCGGTCCGTCCCAGGCGGCACTATTTTGGGGACAGGGTCTGTCTAGCCCTGGACCGTGTCATGTATGTGCATGTAACTTGCATGATCGAGGTAAATATTAGCGACGATACTGCGTGTTCCTCGAACCTCTTTCAGGTGCTCGCTGTCCTTTTTCCCTAGCACCCCCGAGGGGGGGCGCGGCAATATGAAGGAGAGCCCCGGGCACCACAAGCTCTAGCTACGCCATTGCATCCATCTCTCAATCTCCCTACTTTCAAAACCCATAAACCTCAGCCGTTCCTCCATGTATAACCTGACAGCATCACTTTTAGCAACTGATCTAGCTTAAAAGCTGGTCAATCCTTACGTGACACATAAACTGAACATGAGAACGAAAACACACATTAAAAATGCGTGTGCACTTTGCACACATTATAGAAACATCAATGATCAGTGAAAAAATACACAGTGCAAGCACCATAGACGAGTACTTAGAGTGCAGAACTAGAAGAATATCACATACTTTGTGTCTATCTTACATAACATATGAACCTGTATAAGATTTTAAACTATGTGGAAATAAATACTCCCCCAAAAATTATTTTCCGCGAACAGACAAATATTATGAAAATAATGCATGCCAACTAATCATTGATGCATCATTTAGTTTCATTCACAATTGTGTGGATTCTTATGGTGACTAGAAATGTGTAATGGTTAAGAACCTATGGGGCATATGTACAAGGAATTAATGCGGCTGCAGCATACATTTTTTGATGTTTTGGCAGCTTTTTTTTAATTGTCGTATTCACAAGTTGCCGCTAACTGCAGTTAGCTGCAATTTTCCGGCGTAAATATGAATTTTGAGGATCGCCATTTCTGTTAGCAGAACTTAACAAAAATTAGATGCAATGTAGGCATTCCCGTGCAAAAACTGCAGCTAACCCCACTTTGTGATATGTACAAGGAATTACTTGTATGATGCAAAACCAAAAAAACTGCCCCTAACCCTAGTTAGAAGCAGTTTTTGAAGACCAGAAATAGATAGTCGGAAAATGGTGTAAACTCTTGGGGCCTCATTTCAGAAGGTTTTGGTGCTGGGCAGCGCTGCAAGGAATGTTGCTGCACTGCCCAATAGCAAAACTACAAGGCAGGAATGCGCACCATATTACATCACTCATGGCATAGTCTGTGACATCCCTGATTACATCTCAAATGACAGCACTGATTATATCATCCACAAAATCACTAACACACCCACTCACACCCCATAGAACCTGTCATATATCCCCTCCCACACAACCATTCACAAACCCATTCCCAGATCTATACTAGTATTTGCACACCAACTCACTGATTCATGGATCTATACACACATCCACTCGCTCACCCATACAGAAATTCATACACCCACTCACTAATACAGCCACTGACATATCTGCTCATTCAGACACTGAGTCAGTCACCCATAGAACTACTCACACACCTAATCACTCACCTATACAGTTAATCACACAGCTACTTATTCCCCCACACATATACCCACACACATACTTGCTTACTCATACAGACACTAACACATACTCACTCACCTATACAGTCACTGGCACAAGCACACACTCACCCATACAGCCACTCATATACTCAATCACTCGCCTGTACTGCCTTTCACATACCCAGTTACTCATCCATAAACAACTGACAACTACACTCACCCACACATCCAAACACACTCACTCACTCACTCGCTCACTCACTCACTCACTCACTCACTCACTCACTCACTCACTCACTCACTCACTCACTCACCCATTCAGCCCCTCACACATGCACTCACTAACCCATACAGCCACTGACCCACTCACTCACTCACTCATCCATACAGGCAGTCACACACACCCTCACCCACTCAGACACTCAGACACCCATACAGGTACTCAGACAACACATCAATCACCTATACAGCCACTCACGTACCCACACAACCACTTAAATGCCAACTGACAGACTGATACAAACATTCACACAACCAGTCACATACCCATACATTCATTGAGACACCTAATTGCTCACCTATACAGTCAGCCATGCACCCACTGAATCATCCATACAGGCACTAATACACATATTGATGCATCAGTACACCTTGGTGTGTATATATAACACACATGAACATTTTAAAAACACTCACAGTCACTGGATACTGTCATCAGTGATGTCTTCAGTGATGTAATTTGAGATTTCATGAGTGATGTCCTCAGTAATGTCATTGACCATGTCATGAGTAATGTAATATGTGAGGTCATAAGTAGTGCATTGCAGGGGTGCGAGGTATAGTTAGCTCTGCTAACAATAACTGCTGAATTTCACTGGTTTTATATGAGTGAAACCTGAGCTTAACTATAATGTCCCCGTAACCTTTGGTTATTTCAGTAAATATAGAATATTATAACCATAAGTAATATGTACATTTGTTAAGCAGAACTAATGTATATTTATATGTACAATTATTATACATGTTTATACAAAGCAATACACATATTTAGGTATACATCTATAGTCCAAATAAATGCTTCTATACAGAAGGATATGATGTATACTTATGTTTGAGTATGGTATTTATGTGGGGAAGAGACAGCTGCCAATACATCCCTCCTCAGGAAGTGGACATGTCTGTCCTTGTAAAGCCTCAAAGCTAACAGGCCGTCACACAACACCATGCTGAACATGGGCTGTGACATCCCCTCAGCGCTGGCCACAGTCTACTGGGAAGACCCAGTCCCGGGGAAATGTAGTGCAGCCATATGCTTCACTGTAGAAGACAATGCAGCCAGATATTTTCTTTTGGGCTTCAAATGGGGCTCCAACTGGGCACATAGGTTCCATATTGTGCGGCAATCCAAACAGAATTTCCGGATGATTTCGATGTCTTCCATCGTCGCCAGGTCAGGGATATGTCAGGGTACACGAGCATGAGCTAAGTTATAGATGAGATGTGGTGAACAGCTTACCCAGAGACTCACAAATCCACAACATTGGCGGGACTCATGGTCACGTAAAATGCACAAGTGACCTGCATTCAGACGTTTTTCTTCACTCACTCGCCATACTAACACTACAACATCCAAATAAATCAATGTGTATGACATATAGTACACTGCAATGATATGTGTGTTCTGGACACCAAAGCACATCACCATGCTCGCACTCGAATCATAAATTTACACGTCTTCGTATCTTCAAGGTAATTTATTTATTCTTGAATTTTGACTATTTTATTCATAGACTTGGTTAAATGTTCAATTTTTTATTTCATTCAATTTGATTCAGATTTGAGCCCAATGCATTTCGGGTGCATCGCCCTACGTCGGGGGACTTTGTACCATCTATAAGTATACAATGATATTATCACTCGTACATTATTAGATCAAAATAAACAAACATAAAACTGTAGTGGTTGCTGCTACACCCAGTGTGAAGTGTATGTGTTTGAATATCCAAAAATGTTTGTGCCATTATTTTCGTGTTACGCAGTGGTTATATGCTAGCACGATTATACATGCGCCGCCTTCGTGATGATGGTTACTTGATATGCATTGGGGCCTTGTGGCCAACAATATTACACATGGGATGCACCAATCACTTTAGGCGAATGAGCTGTGATGATTGATGCAATTCGCATGGCGACAATGCAAATATAGTATGTGTTTGCATGCATGGTAGCTGGCATCCACAGTGATGACACGCATTAGCCCCAATTGAAAGTTGCAGGATTGTGGTCGCAGCTTCCATGCCACCGCGGTGTGGCACAAACTTTGTGAATGAGCCATCAACCAATGTGGGCCTTCGACAGCGTACATATTTTTGTATTGCGATGTGCTCGTTGTGGAACTTTGGGTGCTCGTCATTGGTCCCAATTACCATCTGGGGCACCGAGGGGCACTCATGAGGATTGGGTGGGCCTCACATTTTGCATTTGGCAGGTTTCCACATTCATTGTGATGCCCCAACGCTTGCTGTGAGTTGTAGTTTTTCAGGGGTTGCATGCGTGGGGATGATTGGTACCTACCTCTGCTGTTGAGCGCGGTGGTGCCTTGTCTGCCGGAGGCATAGAAGGTAGAGCAGTGGGAAGGCCTGTCTCGCAGAAACCATGGCGGCTCCAGGGTTTTAGATGGGTATTGTATCGGCTTTTCCTCTCCGTTCTTGTGTTTCCGCCAACCCGCAATGTGGTGTTTTTTATGCGGCGGTGGGAAGGGTCGTCTGCAACATCATATTCTGGTTGGTGGATGGAACGTGTTTCCTTTTGTGAACGCAAAAAAAGTGCAGAGCTTGACGGACCTGGGCAGATGATAAATGGCCTCTGTAGGACCATTGCAATTTGGTGGTCAAAATGACCGCACCTGGGGCGGAAAAATTTACGTTTTCCGCCACCGCCACCAGCACGCATGGGCATCCATCTGACATTGTCATGGGCCCCTAAGTTTGTTCCATGATCAGTAGGCGCATGCATGTAAGGTGGTTTTGGGTGTGTTGCTTTGTGTTGTTTTATGATGGAAAACAAGCAAACATCGTTTGAAAGGTAACTAGTTCCGTATTTGGACCAATGACATCTAGGTTAAATATAACCTTCAAATTAAAAACACATGTACAAAACGCAAAAAAATATAAAAATAAAACAATAATAAGTAGAACAGTAGGTAGAACAATTAAGACATAATCATCACTTTTCATAGCAAATCTTCTCACTATATCAACAAGGGTCCATGAAGCTACACATGTACCCAATTTTATATCACCAGTCAAGTAAAAATGGACATAATCTATGACCACACGCTGAACACATAAAAAATCTGTATAGTCATCCACATATAGGGGCCGATTACAATGTCGTTTGGAAAGACTTCAAATGGGATTCAGTATTACAGAGTCTGATTCAAAACCCTTGTTTCCGAATGAATCGTACACATTTCCCAATGACCGATTATGTTCAGGCAGTCTGAATCAGTTCCAAAAGGCATTCAGACAGCACAAGTCTTTCGTAGCCGAATTGCACAGCTCCGTGGACACGGTTTCCGAACGAGCGATTACGATGACCGATGCGGACAGCAGTTCTGACTGGGTCTGCCTGACATGAAACGGCTGCCGGAGGCATCCGATTGGGGCCCATGCGTGTACCCAAAGGACCCCTCTTCCTAACCATGCACAAAGTGGCAGGCACCATGGGGTTCCTGCCACAGGGTGCAAGGTTTACCCCAACTACCCCTTTTTCAATGGGAGCCTGTGTTCTCGTTCAGAACACAGGCTCCCATTGAAGTCAATGTGAGTCCTACCAAATGATGTTGGGAAGCATTGTAGTCGGTTGTTCAGACTCGCAAAACCTGATTCATTCGGAAACGATTCTAAGACCAATTTGTTTGGAATAGTTTCCGAACTACATCATAATCAGCCCCTTAGTGGGTGATAACCTATTCTTACTGGTATTTAGCCATGTAGCAAACAAAATTCCTCCATAGAATTTAGTGAGGTCACCCCATATTTAAACATTCAGCACCTTCCAACAATCTGCAAGGCCTAGAACTTAGCTGTGTTACAAATATTTAACTCGCATATGTGCCCATACATCCACTGTTGGATAATCTATTGTCAAAGGAAGCATTGGTTTTTCTCACACAATATTTGTAGCTGGCTTTGGCTTGAAGCTGCAACCTACTTTGAAACATGACTCTACCTTGTTTAAGTTTGAGTATTACTTTCATCTAAAACTTTACTGATTTGTAAATGGTGCACCATATATTTAACATAGACAACAATCTTTGCCTCAATGGCGTATGCTATTTCCATTCAACGCACCCACATGTCCACACACAATAACTCAATACCGCATATGAATATAGGCACTTTCCTAACAGATTTCATTTTTAAGTCCCAAATGCCTGTAATGGCTGCCATCTCATATTCTCCATGTTTGGTGCAGCCAACTAGGATCCCCCCAACCACTTTGAAAGGGCCAATCAGACATTATGTCAGAACCAGTGCCCCAGATATCTATAACTTTTTACCAGTGTAACACTCAGTGCCCACTTCAAGCACCTTTTAAAATGATAGTTGTTCAAAAATAGTTAAAGCGACTGCAATAGCAGTCCTGTAATCCTATTGGTTTGAATGTGGCATGCTCTCTGAAGCTGGGAGTGGCATCATGGAGCATTTCTACAGTGCTGATCGCCATAGCAGTGTGCATTAAATGATGAGAATTTATTGTGAATTAGCTCTTCTGCGTTATCAAAAAATTAAGTAGCTATCTATTTCCCACCAATGAAAAGCTCAATGCCCTGCTGAGCCAAAGTGAAGTTATGGTAAATAAATCATTCTCCTCTTGTTTCTTTTTTCTGTCCACTTATAAACTTTATTTATTTTTAACAATTTTATTTTTGCATACTTTTTTATGTTATTCAGACAAAATATCAAAATAAACATATTGACCTACCAAAATATTGTCGTATGAAAATGTCGTCTACAAGAATATTGATTTGAAGATAAGTAATATCAATGTTTTAAATATTGTTGTCATTAATATTGTTAAAAAATATTTTGGGCTCATTACGAAGTTGGTCGGAGTTCCCTCCGCAACATTGCGCAACATTGTGGTGGATGCAGAACTGATCGACCTCCAGTCGGCGGTCTCATAACCGCAATCAGGACATGGTGTGGGCACAAACTTCTATTTTACAATAGGAGCTTTTGCAGTGGTCCAAAACTGCCTACATCACAAGCTCCCATTGTGAAATGGAAGTTTTTGCACATCCCTGCACTGTGCGGCAGGCACCCTGACAGTGCAGGGATGTGAAGGGGCACCATAAGTGCCCCCCTTAGACCTCAACCGTAAAGCCAGGGGGGAAGAGGGCCCTGCCAAGGGCTTTCAAAGTCGCTCTCTGAAAGCCTTTCCATGTCAGAGAGGTCGACATGGGAAGGCAGTCAGAAACTGACATCATAATCCCGAATGGGGAAACGCCATCCGTTAGGGATTATGTGCAGTTTCCGACTGCCCGACAGGCTCCTTCAACCAGAACACAGTCAATTTGACCAGCCGGGTTACCCTCCAACCTCCAACATGATTATTCGAGGTTTGAAATGTAAACCTACAATGTCGGTCGGTGAGCCTCCAATGAGCACTCGGAGGCTTACCGACCAACATCGCAATAGGACCCATAGTTGTTTATAATATTGTTTTTTAATTATTGTTATGTATTTCAGTATATATGTTAAATGTATGTGATGTAAATTTTTTGCATAATTAATATTTCTGTGTTTTTATATAGTTGCCTCAATCATCATGCGCAGGAATGGACACTTGTATCTACAATAACCTTTGGTTATCCTTTGAAAACCCTCATAGACGTAGAGGTGTTAGAAGTGCGGTATATCTTTTGTCCGCCCCTTCTCTAGCGTCATGGCATATTCATCGGGTTGACAAATGACGTGCTATATGCCTGCCTCACCCGAGGCAACCTCTGGAAAGAGTAGAAGTGTCCAGAAATGAAAAAATGCACTCGTCCAGAGGATTTTAGTGTAGTGCTAGTGAGCCAAAAAATTCTAAAAACTATTTAACACCCGAACACACAATTTATTGAGAAAAGTGGTGTAAATAGTAGTTAAAAAATAAGTAGTATATGAGGTAATCGAGTTACAGGACTACCATATAACTCCAGGTCAACATGTTTCAGCTCTTATTGGCCCAAAGGGTCTATAGAGCTTTCGTCAGGACAATACATAAAAACAGGCTGAATACTTCCGGGGGGAAGAGTCAGCACTAGCAGCAATTGCAGCACACACGAGGCAAATGCCATGTAACAAGCGACTCTGACACCTCTGATGAGGATAGACTTCCTATAATTTAAGGAAACAGAGTGTGTTACTTTCATACTTCCATTGAACACTACACGAATAGTGTAAGTATTCAGCCTGTTTTTATGTATTGTCCTGACGAAAGCTCTATAGACCCTTTGGGCCAATAAGAGCTGAAACATGTTGACCTGGAGTTATATGGTAGTCCTGTAACTCGATTACCTCATATACTACTTATTTTTTAACTACTATTTACACCACTTTTCTCAATAAATTGTGTGTTCGGGTGTTAAATAGTTTTTAGAATTTTTTGGCTCACTAGCACTACACTAAAATCCTCTGGACGAGTGCATTTTTTCATTTCTGGACACTTCTACTCTTTCCAGAGGTTGCCTCGGGTGAGGCAGGCATATAGCACGTCATTTGTCAACCCGATGAATATGCCATGACGCTAGAGAAGGGGCGGACAAAAGATATACCGCACTTATAACACCTCTACGTCTATGAGGGTTTTCAAAGGATAACCAAAGGTTATTGTAGATACAAGTGTCCATTCCTGCGCATGATGATTGAGGTATCTATTCAGGGGAACTGAATGGACGCATAATTCCTCTTCCCTCTTTTGATCATAATTTTTATATAGTTGTTCCATTTTTTGTAGGTATTAAATTAATTTAATTATTTTTTTGTGATTTTTAGTACCATTGCGGGTAGCGGGTTTATAGGGGTACAGGGTGGGAAGTAATTTAATTATAATAAATTAAAGGTTAGTTTTTAATTATTTAATTGATAATTAATTATGTTACTTGTGTACCAAATTTTATTAAATAAAATTAATTCTAATACATTATTATTTATTTTAAATTAATAATAAGGATTTAATTGAAAATTAATGATGTTACTTAAGTTAATATTATTTTTAATATTTGGTTTGGGTTTCGGGGCTTATACGGGTACAGGTTGGGAAGCAAATTAACCCTAATTAATGAATAATTAGTTGTAAGTTATTATAAATTATATAATTGCAAATTAATTATGTTATGTTATATTGTGCAATTATTTTTATTTTTTTATTTCAGGTGAGGGTTGTGGGGTTTATTGGGTGTACAGTGTGGGAAGTAAATTCATTAGAATTAATCAATATTTAATTTTTGAATTAATAGTAAATATTTAATTGATAATCAATTATATTAATTGTACTTACATTTTAATTGTGGGTTGTGTATTTTGTATGGATATACAGTGGGAAGTAAATTCATTTTAATTAAGTATTAATACATTTTAATTGATATTAAATATCAAATTAATATTTAATTAGGTTAGTTGTGTAGTAGATTGTTTGTTAAGTTACATTTTAAGACCATGTTGTTTGTTTTGTAGGGGTATATTGTGGGAAGTAAATTAATTATAATTAAGTAATAAATCATTTTTAATCAATGATAATTAGTTTATTGAGACATATTTATGTTAATAGTGTAAATAATTTGTTTTTAAAGAAAAGTTTTAGGTGCAGGTTGTGAGCATTGTAGGTTCATAGGGTGGGAAGTTACTAAAATAAAATTATGTAATACATTTGTTTGTTAATAATTAATGTTTAAATAAAATACAATTTATAATACATTTTTTTAATTACAATTATAATAATATGTGTAGTTATTTACATGTTTGTAATATGTATTTTTTGTATTCAAATTTTAATATAAAATATATTTGTATTTCTTTTTTACATATTTATATTTTTATTTGCTTAACTTATTTTGTATTTGTTTTATTGTGTTGAAGCAAATTTGTGTGTTTCTAATGTTGCACTGACTGGAGTGGGAATTGTAAAGTGTAACCCACCCCAATCCAACACTTTCCCTACTGTTGCACTCATTGAAGTGGGAATAATAAATGTTACCTGTCCACAATCCAAAACATTCCCTACTGTTGCACTTATTGGAGTTGTAATAGTAAATTGTATCCCTCTGCAATCTGACACTTTGCTTACTGTTGCATAGACTGGCGGTAGAATAGTACATTTTACTTCACCGCAATCCAACACTTTCCCTACTGTTGCACTGACTAAAGGGGGAATAGTAAATGTTACCCCTCTGCAATCCAACACTTTCTCTACTGTTGCACTGACTGGAGTCAGAGAAGTAAATTTTACCTCTCCACAATCAAACACTTTTCCTAGTGTTGAAGTTATTGGATATGGAATAGTAAATCGTACCCCTCCCCAATTCTTCACTTTCTCTACCGTTGCTCTGACTGGAGTGGGAACAGTACATTTTACCCTTCTTCAATCAAACACTTTTCCTACTGTTGGACTGACTGGAGTGGCTATAGTAAATTTTACCCCTGTGTGATGTAACTGTTTTTCTATTGTTGCATTGCGTTAAGTGGGAGTAGTACATTGTATAAATGCTTTGCCTACTTTTGTTTAAATTGTAGTGGTAATAATATATGATTTAAATGTAAAATTGTATAATTTATCTTATATTCTTATCTTCTTACAATTAATATTATTATGTTTTCGCTTAATCAAAATTATAATATTTATAATTATTAATGTGTTTAATATTTTTGTTAAATTGTAAAACATTTTTGTGGTTTACTTTTGATTTTAATTAAAACATTTTAGTATGCTACGTTATTGGTATATTATTACATTATTTTACAAATCCTTAAATGATAACATAAATTTAAATTATTAGTTTAATCATAGTTTTTTAGGCCAGATATATGTAAATATATATAAATATGTGTGTGTTTAACATTTTAATAATAGGTGTCCTTGTTATATTTGAGATATATAGATATTTATTAAATCTATTTTATTTTCATTCAATTAATGATACTATTTAATATTTGTAATTTTTGATTTTTAAATTCATATCAATTCAAATAAAACTAAAACAACAATATTAATGACAACATTATTTTATTGATATTTTCGTACCTACCAATATAAGTATCGGACAAAGATATTAGTGACAATTATATTCTGGTCATGATATTTTGGGATGGCGATATTTTCATATGCGATATTTTGTCTGTGAACCCCTTTTTATCTCTTTGCGTACCCCGCTGCATTTTGCATAGTAATGGCTTGCCTTTCCAACTAAACTTTGGGGCACATTTATAATAGTTTTTAGCACAATGCAGCACAGCAAACAATTTGCTGTCCTGTGTTACAACAGAGGGGCCAAGTACGATGTCGGGCGGATGCAACACCATCTTGGAAATGGGACCGACTGACCTCCGATCAGGGGTCCCAATTCCCTGATTAGGATGCGACCGAACAGTGTTCGGTTGCAATCCAACATTTCCCAATAGAAGCATGTTTTAGTGCCGTAAACTAAGGGTGGGTGGGGAACTCCGCTCTGACAGTGGATTTTGCGGAATTCTGTCACCTCTGAACTCCGCTGGGAGTGCATAGTTGGCAAAAAAAACTCCGACCACCATGTGATGGCATTTCCCTCCTGCCATGCACCCCTAAAGCTCTGAACCTGGATCTTGGCGAGGCGTTACCTGTGCACAGGCTACCTCCTCGGCTTATGAGGATTCTTCTTCTCCTTCAGTCCTGACTGGGATGTGAAAGTGAAATCCCTTTTTACAGGACTCACAAGGACTGCAAATGCTTGTGCATGCAAATTCCTGGCTAGTCCTGCAGGAAAGGGGTTTCCATTTTACAGCCACCGGGACTGGAAGAAGAATCCTGCACTGAGGAAGCAGACCGGAGGCAGAAAGGACTCGGAGTTGAGGAAACGCCTCCAGCAGATGTAAGTTAAAGTCTGGCATAGGGGAAAGCGGAGCAGAGTGGAGCGGAATAAAACTGAGATTTTAGGCAACTCCGCGGAATTCTGCGTAGTGCCATTCCGCCAAGTCTGGCCACCCTTACCATAAACCAGCCGTAGTACATGCTCCCATAGGGAAATGGGAGGTGATGTTAATCCCTGCACCCCTTGGCAGGCACCTCTAGGTGCCTGCCAAGGGGTGCAGGGATTAACACGGAGGCACCATAGGTGTCCCCTCATCGCCCAACAGGAGGCTGCAAGGAAAAAGGGGTCAAGCTAGGGTCCCTCAAACATGCTTTCTGACAGAGTTTCCATGTCAGAAAGGCCAGCATGGAAACCTTGCTGGAAACCGTGCATCGTGATCTAGACAGCATTCATTTAGATTACGTGCCGGTTCCGACTGGCTGATGGGCTCCATCAGCTCATCGGAAACCAGCTGGAATTCCGACCAGCTGAATCAAAGTCAGGAAATCGTAATTGAAACTGACAATGTCAGTTGTAAGGCCTCCAGCCTGAGGTCAGAGGCCTTACAACTGACATCGTAATAGGCCCCAGAGGGTTAGTGACAAATAACGCATATCTAGTAGGTTAGGGCATTGTTTTCCTTTCCCCCAGCCCTGTCGCACCTTGAGCTGCCATGCACCATAACATACCCTTGAACCTTAACTCGACTTCTGTTAAGCACAGGTTCTGTGTTGGATGGAAATTCTTCCAGCACAAAAACTATGCATCAACATGTTTCCTTTTTTTATGTATGCTGTACAGTGCAGCACACCTACAAAGCTGACTTTTAAAAGTTGAACCACTTTCGGTGCAAATGCATGTCTACAAATGTTAGTACATAGGAATTTGCGCCAAGCTTTGGATTGTTGCATGGCAATACCCACGTTCTACCCATGGTACACCCCTATTACACAAAGTAGTACATAGTAGTGCATAGCTCTACTTTGCTTTACCTTAGGTAACTTACCATGACCCATTATTACTTTAATTAGAAAGGAAATACCACAACACCTTACACCAATGCAAACCCGGTAAATGTTGGGTGAAGGTTTGACCTTTAACTTCTTTATGTTTTAAGTGAATTGTTGTGTTATTGTGATGGGGTACTAAACACATCATATATTTCCCTGTGCTTCGTCCTGCTTCTCACGTCTAATTAAAGAAGGGAAGTTAAAAGCCCTTGGAGAAATCTCGATAGCGCTGCATTGCTCAGAGGCTAGCTTCTCACAGTTCCGCACTATAATATTTTCTAGCTTGTGCTATATGTGTTTAAGTGATACTGTGATTGGAAGGCACATAGTTATGTTAAAGCATGATATTATCGGATGTTTTCTTTCTTTTAATGCTCCACATGATATGTTACATCCAATTAGAATTGAATTCGTTGTTAACATGTGTTGCCTAAATTCACAGTTACATATTTCTTACCCTTGCCTGAGTTAAATTGATATCCTCCATTAGGTATTCACTGAAGCTATGGAGAGAGCGGTGTAATTAGCAGAGCCTAGGTCCAATTTTAGGCATTACCATAGAAACGGTAATGTAGACCAGGGTAAGATGATCCTGTACTTTTAAATAAAAGAGCACAAGTACAATTTTATTTTTAAAGCCATCAAAGTCCGATATAACTTGGTTTTCCAGTTATCTGAAAGCGGTAAAAGCAGCAATTGCCTTCTAAAGCATAAATACACACGAAAATATATCTGAACAGGAACGGGAGTAGCAATAAATAAAATCATATTTATCAACATATACCTGATCAATCTAATATGATTGATGTTATTGTGCATCACATATTTGCTGCCTTGTGTTTCTGCTAAAATCACCATGGGCGAAATACTTAAAATTGTCATAAACTAAATATCTTAAGGGTGAAAGCTAGTGAAATAAAGAGCTGGGCTTCAGGACAAAAATATTCTGGCAGAAATTCTGAGAATCTGGCCCTTTGCGAGCGCTATTTTTGCATTTGGGATTCATCATCCCAAATGCAAAAATCGGTAATAGCGATATCGCTATTTTGCGAGGAATTACATTTAAGGAATCTCTATTTGAGATTTCTTAAATGCAATTCATCATCCATTTAAAAATTGCGAATTCGCAATTTTGGCCCGCTATTTACCACGAGGTCAAACCTCGTGGTAAATAGCGAAAACTTAGGAAAATGCTTTTAAAAGCATTTTTCTAAGTTGCATGTTGCACACATACATGTCCTTTGGACATGTGTGTGCCCAACACCTGTTTCAATTTGCATTTCAGGGGTGCTACAGGGTGTCCTTTGGACACCCCTGGCACCCTTTAAATCACTATCTTATTTGCGATTAGCTAATTGCTAATCGCAAATACGGAATACTCCCCATTCATTCCTATGGGCCTTTTGGCCCATAGGAATGAATGGGGAGTTATTCCTTATTTGCGATTAGCAATTTGCTACTCGCAAATAAGGATTGTGTAGGAATCGCTATTTATTTAGCAATTCCTACATGAATCTCGTTTTGCAAGTCCTTAATAGCGATTCCTTATGATTCGCTATTAGGGGCTCGCAGAACGGGAGATTGATGAATCAGGCTGTTAATTAAGTCGCGAAAGGGAATCATTGCTTTCCTATTGACCTCCAAAAATACCGATTCCATAACACCGGCTTGCACTATATCGTCAAGAAGTAGATGTAAAGATGGAATAGAAAATTCACACCTCCCTGTTTATGTTTACCATGCCAATATAGTAGTAGTTGAAATTGTGCAGTTGAAATTGATCAATTTGGATATTTTTAGGTCTTGCGCCTAGCGGTGCAGTTCGAGACCTTTAGTATCTGAAAAAAGGGGTTTCAAGCTGACCTAGGAATCGCACTCAGTCGTGCGTGTGCTTTTCCCTATGTGCGACGCGATTGGCCTTTGTTTGCGTTATTTTCTAAAAGACTGCACGCCAAAGGCGGGCGCATTGCTCCGTCCATGGACTATTAGTGTCCATTACGCGCTTGGTTTGCGTAATATACATGAATAGGCCATGTGGTTTCAATTATCGCGCCCAGACACTGGCGCGATATTGAAACCATGTGTGTTGCTGTAGCGTGCGCGCGCGCACCACTCGCGGGCGTGTTTTGTACAATAGCGATCACTTTCGCGATCGCTTTCACTACCGCTTGTTGTTCAAACTAGGTACCACCTCGGGCTGCCCAGACTTACAACCAGCATGGAGGGAGTAGGGCAGCCAAGCAGCAATCCTGTTCCTGATACTACAGGCGTCTTTATTTACACAGGTATATAAACTGGGTCGTTGAAGAGGAACGCAGGACTGGCTGCCAAGGGATGCCAACAGACCAGATCCCGATTTTTAAAGCCAAAATAGGGTTTTACTTCAGCTGTCTCTTGCCTAAAAGTGCACCCATTTCAATGCAAGTCAGTGTTTGTAAAGAAAATGTCTCTTTTTCCGGATTCCAAGTATGGCGGTGCGTTGTCCCAGTTAAGCCATTTTAGGGTATTGTTAAATCCAGAAAAGACAAAACGCAGCCAAACATGCCAGAAGTCAAATAATGCCCGCAGTTTGCATTTGTTTACATGTTACCTTCCAGATATGGAGCCTCCGAATTATTTTTGAAGTACCAGTTAAAGATCCAGTTCTAGCCTTTAGAAGCCCCCCTACCCTCCGTTTCCAAAGTAAGTTTGATACAAGGCTCATTTGAATGCTTACCCTACATTTGGCTCTCAGGATCAAAAACTGAAATAAACTGCGCTCTGCCCGGCATTTCACCCACCCATTGACTTTCGCTTTGTACGTACGGAGTTAGCCACATCCCCTTCATTGTACTGTGTATTTATTATTGGGAGATTAAGGTGGTGAATTCTCAAACTTCCAAGTTTACTGCAGGGGCCCTGCCTCTTGCCTGTCGCTCATGCGTGGGGGAAGTGACACGTCCACTTCCCGTGTGAAGCTGTGCATGGTGTAAAGTTGCAGGGTTGGCTAATGACCACAGGATACTGGTTGCAGGGTTACGCTGTTTATTTAACTATGCAGCTTAAGGAGCGCCGAGCCGATGCGCTCGCTCTCCGACTTTCGTGCTCTTTACTCGGGATGCACGCGCAGCCTCAAGATGGCCGCCGGCACGTCGCATCATCATGTGACGTGCAAACACTAGAGCGCTACTCTACATATCTCCCTTTTTTCCAAACAATGAACTTTTAACTTACAGTCCGTCGCTCATATCAAAGTCCTGGAACTGGGCTGGTCTCATTACTGTTCTACCACTCCGGGTAAATCTTACCGGGACAGGTGTGGTCTCTTTCTCGTGAGTCTCTGCACCGCCCCCTTCATTGCCCAGCGCGGTTGCACTCTCCGCTGACCTTCTCGTGTTCATTTCCTTCGCTGTTCCCAGGCTGTTGTTATCGCCTGGCCCCTCGCCCATGTCTCTCCTACTCAAGTCCATGTCCTCATCATTTCGTTCTTGTTCAGTGCAGGGTGCTTTCACACCTTCTAGCTCTGATCTCCCTTGACTCCACCGTAGTACTTTGTTGCACCTTACCATGTGGTCCTGAGACCATACATTTCCATCGCTCAACAAGGCTGCTCTGTCATACACCTCCTTAACCTGCAATGGTTTACTGTACTTGCTGTCCCCTTTCCTTTGCAGCGTTGCCAATTTGACTCGCACCCATTCGCCTTCTTCTAGCTCAGTATCCTTCACATTCCTACGCCTGTTGTAGTGTTTAGCATATATTTCCTGTGCCTTCTTCAAGTTTGCCTGGACTACTGCTGGTGACCACTTGCTCGTTATGGTTTTCTCCTTCCATACTTGATTGTCCTTTGTGAAGGGGTCCCGGCCCCTCAATATTTGGAAGGGACTGTATCCTGTTCCTGTGGGGGTGATCCGGTACGCCCAAACCATGTGCCATATTTCTTTCTCCCAGTCCTTGTTGCTTGATATGGCGGCCTGTACTGACCCCATCACTACTCGGTTGAACCGTTCCACCAGCCCGTTACCAGCAGGGTGATAAATAGAGGTGTGTTTGGAGAGAATACCATTCCTTTCCATAAAGCTGCTCCACTTGTCAGAGGTAAACTGGGGGCCATTGTCACTCAAGATGGCTTTAGGAATGCCTTCTCTCACAAACGTGTCAGTCAAGAAATCAATATGGTCTCTGTGTCCATAACCTCCTCCACCTTTAATTCGGGCCACTTCGAGTATCTGTCAATGAGGACACACACATACTTTTGGATGCCTTGCCCATCTAAGATTGGGCCTAAAATGTCTATGGATAGTTCTTCCCACGTATTCTGTGGAGGGTCAAATCTCCCCAACGCTGGTATCAGGGGTTTTAGTGTCTTGTCCGCTCCCTGGCACTGCAAGCACTCCTTGACATGCCGCTCAGTCCATAGGTCAATGCCTGGCCACCAGTAATTTTGCTTGGTCCTCGACTTCATCTTCCCTATCCCCAAATGGCCTTCGTGGAGTATCGTCAATAAGTTGGGAACTATGCCTGCTGGAGGGATGACCTTGTCTTCTCTGTAAATGAACACTCCTTGATCGTCCAATCAATCAATCAATCAATCGAAGCATTTATATAGCGTACTACTCACCCGGAGGGTCTCAAGGCGCTAGGGGAGGGGGGGTCCGCTACTGCTCGAACAGCCAGGTCTTGAGCTGCTTCCTGAAGGCAAGGTGGTCCTGGCTCAGGCGGAGGTGGGTCGGGAGGGAGTTCCAAGTCTTGGCGGCCAGGTAGGAGAAGGATCTTCCTCCTGTGGTGACTCTTCGGATGCGGGGGACGGAGGCGAGGGCGTGGCCGGTCGATCGAAGCTAGCGTGTGGGGGCGTAGAAGTTGAGGTGGCTGTTGAGGTATCCTGGGCCTTGGTTGTGTAGGGCTTTGTGTGCGTGGGTGAGGAGACGGAAGGTGATTCTCTTGTTGACCGGGAGCCAGTGCAGATCTCTCAGGTGTCCGGAGATGTGGCTGCCTCGGGGATGTCCAGGATGAGTCGTGCAGAGACGTTCTGAATCCGCTGGAGTCTCTTCTAGAGTTTGGCGGTGGTTCCGGCGTAGAGGGAGTTGCCGTAGTCCAGACGGCTGGTGACGAGGGCCTGGGTGACCGTCTTCCTGGTCTCGGTGGGGATCCACCGGAAGATCTTACGTAGCATGCGCAGGATGTTGAAGCACGACGAGGAGACAGCGTTGACTTGTCTGGTCATGGAGAGGGAGGAGTCCAGGATGAAGCCCAGGTTGCGTGCGTGGTCTGTTGGTTTGGGTGCGCTGCCCAGGGCGGGGGGCCACCAGGAGTCGTCCCAGGCGGAGGGTGAAGATCCCAGGATGAGGACTTCCGTCTTGTCCGAATTTAGTTTCTGGCGGCTGTTCATCATCCACTTGGCTACGTCTGTCATCCCTTCGTGTAGGTTGGCTCTGGCGGTGGCGGGGTTGTTGGTGAGGGCGAGGATCAGCTGGGTGTTGTCGGCGTAGGAGATGATGTTGAGGTTGTGTTGGCGTGCGATGGCTGTGAGGGGGCTCATGTAGACTTTGAAGAGGGTTGGGCTGAGCGAGGAGCCTTGGGGAACGCCGCAAATGACTTCGGTGGCTTCTGATCTGAACGGGGGGAGGCGGACTCTCTGTGTCCTTCCGGCGAGGAACGAGATGATCCATTCCAGTGCCTTCTCCTGGATTCCGACGTTGCTGAGGCGCCGCACTAGGGTACGGTGGCAGACAGTGTCGAAGGCCGCGGAGAGGTCTAGGAGGATGAGGGCTGCTGTTTCTCCGTTGTCGAGAAGGGCTCGGATGTCATCGGTGGCTGCAATCAGGGCGGTCTCGGTGCTGTGGTTGGCCCGGAAGCCGGACTGCGAGAGGTCGAGGGATCCGTTCGTCTCGAGGAAGGCGGCCAGCTGCTTGTTGACGGTCTTCTCGATGACTTTTGCAGGAAACGGGAGCAGCGAGATGGGCCGGTAGTTCTTGAGGTCGGTGGGGTCGGCTGATGGCTTCTTTAGTAGAGCGCTGAGTTCGGCGTGCTTCCAGCTCTCCGGGAAGGTAGCGGTGTTGAAGGAGGTGTTGATGATGTCCCGCAGGTGGGGTGCGATGACAGCGTCGGCCTTGTTGAAGATGTGGTGAGGGCAGGGGTCGGTCGGAGATCCGGAGTGGATGGAGTTCATCGTGCAGATGGTGTCTTCGGTGCTGATCGGGGTCCTGGCGCAGAGGGTGGTGGTGGGGGCGGTGGTTCCTTCGTGGCGTGCGTCGGTTGAGTGCTGAAGCTGTTGTGTATGTCCGCGATCTTGTTGTGGAAGTAGGAGGCTAGGGAGTTGCACAGGTCTTGCAAAGGGGTGATGTCGTTGTTTCCGGCGTTGGGGTTGGAGAGCTCTTTAACGATGTTGAAGAGTTCCTTGCTGTTGTGTGCGTTGTTGTCCAGTCGTTCCTTGAATGCAGTTTTCTTGTTTGGCGTGGATCAGTTGGTGGTGTTTTCGGGTGGCAAGCTTGAGGTCAGTCATGTTGTTCGGTGATGGGTCTCTGCGCCAGGCTTTCTCGAGTGCTCGGCAGTTCTTCTTGGAGCTCTTGAGTTCGTCGGTGAACCATGGGGCTTTCTTGCTGCCGGGTCTGCTAGGCGGGGTCTTCAGAGGGGCAGGTCGTCTGCGCAGTTGCTGATCCACTTCGTGAGGTTTGTGGCCGCCTGGCTTGGGTTAGTTGCGCTGGAGGGAGGGTTCATGCTCAGGGAGGTCGCGAGCTGGTCGGCTGTGATCTTGTTCCAGCTTCTGCATGCAACCTGTTGTTGGTGGTGGTGGATCGTGGTCCTTCTGAAGCTGAAGTGGATGCAGCTGTGGTCCGTCCAGTGGAGTCCGGTGGCGTGGCTGAAGGTGATGTCCTTGCTGGATGAAAACACGGGGTCGAGATTGTGTCCGGCGTAGTGGGTGGGGGTGGTCACCAGCTGCTTGAGACCGAGGTTGGCGAGGTTGTCCAGCAGGGTGGTGGTGTTGCGGTCGTTGTTGTTCTCCAGGTGGAAGTTGAGGTCCCCGAGGAGGATGTAGTCAGCGGAGAGGAGGGTGTGCGGGCTGATGACATCGGCGATGTCTTCGTTGAATTGTGTGCGTGGTCCTGGGGGTCTGTAGCTGAGGGTGCCTCTGAGGGTGGTCTTGGGGTTGATGTGGATCTGGAAGTGCAGGTGTTCGGCGGGTGCGAGGGTGTCGTCGGTGTTGGTCGTGATGCGGATGGTGTTCCTGTGGATGATGGCGATGCCTCCTCCTGTCTGGTTGACGCGGTCCCTCCGGATGATCTTGTAGCCGTCCGGGATGGCGATGGCGATGTCGGGCGCTGAGGAGGCGTTCATCCAGGTTTCCGTGAGGAAGGCGACGTCTGGGGCTGTGGTGTCGAGCAGGTTCCAGAGCTCGACGGCGTGTCTGTGGATGGAGCGGGTGTTGAGCAGGATGCACTTGAGGTGGTTGCTGCTGGTGCTCGGCTTGGTCGGTGCTGGTGTAGTGCAAGTCCGGATGCAGGTGAACTTGCAGGAGTGGCAGCAGAAGGGTCCGTGGGTGCGTCTCGGGGTGGCTCGACAGCAGCCCGGGATTCGGCCCGCGTTGAGTGCGTAGAGTTCAGTGGCGTTGTAGGTCCGGCGGGAGGGCTGGTGTCTATGGGACACAGGGGTCCTGGCACTGGGCGCCGTCCAGGCGCGGACGGGCGCAGACGGGCTTACCTTTGGCTTACCTTTGGCGCTCATTCTGTGCTCCCGCTGCGCGCGTCTGCTGCGCGGTCGCTCAGGGGGCGTCATAAGTAGGGGGACGGGAGGGCGGGTCAGCTGGGTTGGCGGGAGCGGGGCGGACAATGGGCTGGTGGTTGGCGGGGCTGCAGGGGGTCAGCGGCGGGAAAAACTGGCAGCCGTGCGGCTCAGCTGAGGCTGGGTCGCTCGGGTGCAGGGAGGGCAGCGGCGGCAGGAGCAGGCGGGCGGGAGTCCCAGCAGGATCGGCAGGAGCAGGTAGCAGCTGGAACAAGGGGGGTGACCCGGCCTACTGAAAGGCGCAGTGGTCACTGACAACTCTTCTCTGACTTCGTAGTACGGTCTTAGGTTCTCATTGATATGTCATTTATCTGGCCACCCCTTTGTGATGTATGTTATCACCTCCTGCAAGGTGACGTCTTCCTTGTAGGCTTCGCTCCATTCCTGATGGCTGATAACCCTTTCTTGGTCGTTCATCAGGGCTACCATTTCTTCTCCCCTTGCCTGGTCCATCTCTCCAGGTTCCATGGCTGCTGCTCTGCTTAAGTAGTCAGCCACTTTGTTCCGACTGCCTGGGATGTATTCTACATGATATCTGAATTCCAGTAGTTTTAATGTCATTTTTGAGATCCTGGGAGTAGCACTCGCATGTCCGCTGGACGTTAGTACCTTGACCAAGAGTTTGTGGTCCGTTCTTAGTTGGAATCGTGTGCCCCACAGGACTTGTCTGAACTTTGTTGTTGCCCACACGACTGCCAGCATCTCCTTTTCAATAACACTATATTTTCTTTCCGTGTCACTCAATGTGCGGGAGGCAAAACTGAGGGTTTCCATCGTTCCTTGCCCGCGGTCCTGCATCAACACTGCGCCCAAACCCTTGTCGCTGGCGTCCATCGTGAGCACTGTTCTGCCCTGAGGATCATATCCTTTGAGTGGTATGGCTCCCATCACATCTTTCTTGATGTCCTCGAATTCTCTTTGTGCCTCCTCCGTCCAGCAAAACACCGAGCTCTCTCTCGTCAGCTTCCTCAGGTGGTGTGTCTTTGTCGCAAAATGCTGGACAAACTTACTATAGTATTCTGCCATTCCGAGGAATGACCTTACATCCTCCTTACTGGTGGGTGGTGGTGCTTCACAAATCGCTTTTACATTTTCAGTCTTTGGTGTGATGCCCTGCACTCCAATTTCGTGTCCAAGGTAGGTCACTGATTCCATGCCCAACCGGCACTTTGCCCACTCCGCCATGAGTCCTTTAGTCTCCAAGACTTTCAGTACCTTGTTTAGTTTTGCATCGTGGTGTAACTTGTCTCGACACATCACTAGGATGTCATCCTGGAAGTACTGGATGCCATCCATGTTCTTGAACAGTTGGTGCATCAGTTTCTGAAACACCGCCGCCGCCGATGCGAGGCCGAATGGCATGCGCTGGAATTGGTAGCCCCGAAGGGGGTAATGAATGATGTCAATTTTCTGCTCTCCGGGTGTAAGGCGATCTGGTGATATTCTGAGGTCAAGTCTATGGTTGAGTACCACTTGATCCCTCGCGTTTTGGCTAACATCTCCTCGATCTTTGGCAAGGGGAACTTCTCCACGACAATGTTTTTATTCAATTCCCGCAGGTCTACACATAGCCTGACCTTCCCACTGGGCTTCATGACGACCACCAATGGCGCCAGCCACTCAGCGCACGTGATTAGTTCTATGATCCCCTTTCTTTCTAGTTCCTGCAGTTCTTCTTGCACTGCCTCTCTCACTGCCAGTGGTACGTTTCTCACTTTGTGAGTTACCGGTATGGCTTCTTCCTTGAGTACTATTATGTGGGCGAATTTTTCTAGTTTTCCCACTGTGCCTCCAAATACTTTGGGGAACTCTCTCTTACACTTGTCCAGGTCTGGCCATGCTTCAGGTTCTGTGAGCAGTATCTGCTCTTTCCCGCCTGGATCCAACTTGATGCCCAAGTCGCCCTGGTCTAGCCATCCCAGCACCGATGGTCCCCTTTCCGATATGTACAGTTTACAGTTGGCGCTGCGTCCTCTGAATTCAAACTTTAGTGGCCTGAATCCTACCATGGGTATGCGGTCTCCGTTGTACGTGACTGGCCGGATGTCTAGTCGTTCCAGGTCTGGGCCCAGGTGTGGCTTGAACGTTTCGTTCCATACCGCTGTCTGGACTATGGTGTAGGGCGATCCAGTATCTGCCACTATACTTATTGGCACTCCTCCGATCGTCATGTCCAGCACCGGTTTGGTTGACCTTTTGTTGTCTACGCTTAATACTTGGTCGTAGATGGAAAGTACGGTGTCACCATCTTCCTCCGCGTTCCCCCCGGTCCTCTTGTTCTTGCTCGATGTATTTCACCACGCTTCTGGAGGACTTTCTGCGGCACACTTTTTCATAGTGTCCCACGATTCCACAGTACATACATTTTGCGCGGAACGCCGGGCACTTCCTGTTATGCGCTTCGTGGGACCAGCTCCCGCATCTATAACAGGCGTTCTTCTTGTTACCCGTCTGTTTCCCCAGAGGTCCCGGGTTGCCTTACCACTTGTGCAGTCCCTTCGATGTGGATCCCTTGCTTCTGTTTTCCTTGCGGAGCTCTTCATCTTCCACCCTATTGACCATTGGGCTTACCGTCGTTTCTCTCTTCGCCGCCTCTGCGCACCTTCGCACTAATTCTGCCCTCTTTTCTATCACCATTACCTCCTTTAGCGTGACATCGCCGCTGGCCCACAGTTTATCCTGTACGGCTGTGTTCGTGGTGTGCATCACAATCTGATCCTTGATGAATTCATCTTGGAATGTGTCATATTTGCACGTGGCCGCTAGTTTCCTTAGTACCGCCACATACTCTTCCACTGATTCCCCTGGTCGTTGTTTCCTTTGCTGGAAATTGAACCTGTCGATCGATACACACACCGCTGGCTTATAGTGATCATTTAGGTCATCGATAGCGTGAGCATAGACGTCATCATCTGTGCTCCCTCGCTGTTTAGGTACCAGATTCTTGAAGATTCTGAGCCCCTCCGGGCCTAGATTATGTAACAGTATCCGCTTCTTCCTTTTGCTAGTGAACTTTTCATCATTTTCATCCTCAAGCACTTCAATGAAATTGTCAATATAGTCTTTCCAATCTTCCCACTTCATGAGGGGTTCCCCTGGTTTGGGTAAGAATTGTACAGGTGCTGTCGCAGACGCCGCTTGCGCACACATCCTTTTGCGCCTTTTTTGTGGGTGGTGTGTTGCCGTGGCTACTGGGGCTGCCTGGTGTACTGTCTCTCTCCTGTTTCTCCGTTTGTAACTGGGGGCTTCCTGTGACTGCCCCTTTGCTCTTCCCTGTGGTAGCCAGCTCTGACACCCTTGATCGTGGGGTGCAGTGGGTGTCTGGTTGTTCTTGCCTGCTACGCGCCTCCCACTCGATTCCTTCCCCCGTGCTTAGTCTGGTGTTAGTGGGGGGCTGTGGGCTCTGCCGCGCTCCTTCCTGCTGCTTGTCTGTGTGGCTTCTTACTTGTAAACCGCTGCGTGGTGGTTGTCTGTGGGGCTGGTTCAGTGGGTTTGCCTCCTCTGTCCTCTGTTCTCTCTACTGTCCATCCTTTTTTTTTCTCTGTGGTCCTTCATGCCTGATCCCAAACCCTCGTCGCCATTGTAAAGTTGCAGGGTTGGCTAATGACCACAGGACACTGGTTGCAGGGTTACGCTGTTTATTATACTATGCAGCTTAAGGAGCGCCGAGCCGATGCGCTCGCTCTCCGACTTTCGCGCTCTTTACTCGGGATGCGCGCGCAGCCTCAAGATGGCCGCCGGCACGTCGTGTCATCACGTGACGTGCAAACACTAGAGCGCTACTCTACACATGGCAGAACCTAATGCACCTCTCCTCCCACTCCAAGCAGCAGGGGTGCCGTCACATGCTAGTAGAGGGCCACTGTTACGTTTTGGTGGGTTCGTCCCTCCACACGTAAGCATAAGGGGTGTACCCTGCCGGCTCCCGTAAACCACATCGTGGTGGTACAACCCATGTGGTGGGAGGGAGGGGCAAGGGGAAAGAGGGAAAATAAATAAAGGGGATTGAGACCGTACATCATGGTCGGTCCATACCAAGTAAGCTCAGTGTCCGTGTACTTCCGTACTTTACCTGAATGTGGCCCACGTGTTTGTTTACCAGTGCTGGTGCACACCACCATCACAAATTCCTTGAATGGAACAACCACCTCCCTCGGGCGCCCCTTTCTTGGGTGGACCATGAGAAGAACCGAATAATGTAGACAGAGGTCGTCCCAAGCAGCCTTGTTCCCCTGGTCTCTGGGGCAACAAGGGGAAGGGTTGGCTCTTAAACACCCCTGCCCTCCTGGTGACTCATTCCCGGTACCTGGACCTCATGGTATGACCCAGAGCATTCATCAGTAAGCTGCGGGGGCATACAGCCCCCTGCACCCTTCATTCCCCCAGCGCACTCCGTATTCAGCCTGGGATTCCGCTCACTATTCCCGAATAAAGTGTGCACGACTCGATCCATATGTGATCTTGTGTCATTGCGTTGGTGATATTTATTTCGCTGAATCATGGTCTCAAATACCGCAATGATCACCCACCGTGCGGAACACTTCTGTGATCGTCTAGCATTTTTAAGGTCAAGCCTGGGCAGCGCATGCGCTACTGCGAGGCATGCAGTAATGGAGTATGGAATAGAGTTCCCACCCATTCTCCGCCCATATTTGTCATTGGCTTGTGTCTTTGTCCTTCGTAAACACTGGCTTCCAAGTGGTTATTAGGCTTGTTAGTCCCTCGTTAGTACCGCCTTGTCTTAATTCATAACCTCCCATGAGCACTGGCCCTTTTACTATGTTTGATGCACGGTAAATCTTATTTAGTATGTAAGCACTATATTCTTTAATGAGCTTCTCCTACTTCAGGCACAACATATTTTCCTGCAACATTCAGCGCGCCATGCGCACTTTCACTTTCAAGCATCCCTGGACAATGGCGGGCAATTCTTTGAAGTGAAATAGGTCTCGCATTTACAAGAGTTTGAGCTATGGCCATTGTGAAAGACAATAGCTTAAACTCTCGTTTTATATGCACTGCTTAAAGCCTAAACAAGCAACTAAACCAGCAGTTACAAGTAGTCACCATGCACAACAAAACACATTATAAATAAATTGGTACAGCAAATGTAGTACCACCAACCTATATTTCTCATACGTTCATTCCTACATATTATTACAATATTTTATCATAATACAAGCACACACAAATCCCACTCCATAAACCTTCCTCCACTTTACTCAACTCAACACCACTCCACGCTAAACTACTCAACTCCACTAGACTCTATAATAATTTCCTCTACTCTATACTACACCACTTCACTGTACCACACTACACTCTATTGGTCTACATTAACAAAATACGAGCTAGTAATGTTGCATTAACATTTGCTACGACATAAACTCAAACTTTTAATAATGCAAGACCTATTGTATTACAAATGCTTGTTGTAGTTACTATTTTGACATACATCCCCAGAGGTTAGCCAGGGAGTGCTTTAAGGAAAAGGACAAATGGCAGCAGAGAAGGAGAGGCAGATATGGATGTGAAGGAGGAGCCAGATAGTGAAATATAGAGGCATTATTATAAAATCATCAGTAATGTAACGCAGTGAAACAAATATCTAGTACTTTACTCAACTGCAGTATTACAGCATTTGAAGTATCTACTTGGAGGTGTGGTTGAAATACAGCACTCACCAGCAATTCCCCAAACTACTTCGGCAGACTTCTGCTGATTTAGTGCAGATGCAGAAGTGACTGCCATTAATGATATTATTGTCTTGTAGGCCACATTTTTGTCAGACAATGTCAAAGTAAGAAAGACATTACCAAATGTCAGCAGTTACCAGGGGCAGCTTCTCCACTACGGCAGAGGAGCATTGCCCCCTGCCACCCTCTAGCAGCATGAAAAAAAATAAAAATAAAAAAACAATAACCCCGCGTTTATTACCATTTTATTTTACACATAGGAGCCTTGGGTTCAGGGCCAGGTCGGATAACAGGCACCAACGAGGAGTGGTATGTTATCAATGAGCATGACAGGTTGGCCAGCCTTCTTATGGCGGGCAAACTGTCATGCGCATTGATGCTCTCTCCAACACAGCTGCATTGCTGTGTTGGAAAGAGTAAAGCACAGACTCCCAATCTACCTGGGAGCACAAATCATCGGCACTCAGGCCAATCGTGAAGCTGCTCTCATGTGTGAGAACAGCTTCAGGAAACACCACAGGGGAGTCTGGAAGTCTTTGCCTGCAGTGCAGCCACAAGAAGAGCAGAAGACAGCAATGTGGTGGGCTGCAGGTAAGTTCTTTTTTGCATCCTTTTTTCGTTGTTAATCGTCTCCCCACGCCTCCTTACTCCTTCCCTCTTCTCTGACAACGGCCTCTACAGGCTGCTACTTCTCCAGGGAAAAGAGCAGAAAAAATGGAAAGAGAAAATAAGCACAGTACAATCAGCGACTTCTTGTAGAAATGACAGACCAGGAATACCACCTGCAGAATTCAGGATATCATAGGTATGGAGTGCAAATCCTCAAATTATGAAGACTGATAATATCAAAGAAATTGTGAAATATTCCACTCTGAAGGACAAGCTAGAAATCCTAAGTATATGGCCACTTCTTAAAATCTAAAGGTGGCACTTCTAAAGTGAAGCTGCCAATCGCTACAAAATCAACTTACTCCAGCAAGCAACATTTCTTACAAACTTCGCAGGAAATGTTATTACTAGGCTCCATTATGGTCATATGCACTCCATATTTGGAAGAAATCCTGAAGGCTCACATTCAAACATATTAAATTCCAAAATTTAAAAAACAGCCACAGGAGACTGATTACCTACAGTGGATAGCCATTAGTGACCACACTTCTTTTACTATGTCAGTAATAAGGTCTCCTGAGGTGGAAAGCCGGGAGCTGTGTTTGTGTAACTTTTAAATATCTTTTAAACTTTGAGAGTCACTTACCTTTGTGGACTATTCCCCCCACTCCCCCTCCTGGCACTTTGACTCTGGGCATTGTCTCACCTGCTCAGGCTGTGCAGCGGAGTTCAGCGCTGCCGCCATTCCCGGCGTTCTTCGAGGCCACGCACCCCTTCGCGAGGCCACGCCCCCTTATTTGGGCCACGCCCACCGCCGAACATACTTAAGGCGCTGAATACTAGCGCCGGTTGATGTATGTAAGGTCTCCTGAGGCGGAAAGCCGGGAGCTGTGTTTGTGTAACTTTTAAATATCTTTTAAACTTTGAGAGTCACTTAACTTTGTGGACTATTCCCCCCACTCCCCCTCCTGGCACTTTCACTCTGGGCATTGTCTCACCTGCTCAGGCTGTGCAGCGGAGTTCAGCGCTGCCGCCATTCCCGGCGTTCTTCGAGGCCGCGCCCCCTTCGCGAGGCCACGCCCCCTTATTTAGGCCACGCCCACCGCCGAACATACTTAAGGCGCTGAATACTAGCGCCGGCTGATGTATGTAAGGTCTCCTGAGGCGGAAAGCCGGGAGCTGTGTTTGTGTAACTTTTAAATATCTTTTAAACTTTGAGAGTCACTTAACTTTGTGGACTATTCCCCCCACTCCCCCTCCTGGCACTTTGACTCTGGGCATTGTCTCACCTGCTCAGGCTGTGCAGCGGAGTTCAGCGCTGCCGCTATTCCCGGCGTTCTTGGAGGCCACGCCCCCTTCGCGAGGCCATGCCCCCTTATTTAGGCCATGCCCACCGGCGAACATACTTAAGGCGCTAAATACTATCGCCGGCTTGATGTATGTAAGGTCTCCTAAGGCGGAAAGCCAGGAGCTGTGTTTGTGTAACTTTTAAATATCTTTTAAACTTTGAGAGTCACTTAACTTTGTGGACTATTCCCCCCACTCCCCCTCCTGGCACTTTGACTCTGGGCATTGTCTCACCTGCTTAGGCTGTGCAGCGGAGTTCAGCGCTGCCGCCATTCCCGGCTTTCTTCGAGGCCATGCCCCCCTTCGTGAGGCCACACCCCCTACATCTACCACCCGCCACTATAAATCATGAGCGTACCTCGGAAGCGCAGCGGACGAGCACAGCGGGCGCGTCGTTGGCGCGCCGTCAGCGCTGAGGAAGCGCCAGACGCCGGACACCCTGACACTTACCAAAGCGGTAAGATAATGTATTCTAAACTAGAGCTACTTAAACTACATCATCCCAAGCAAAGATGCTCCAACTTCAACCTGGCCAACACAAATGCGCCCCAAGCTTGCTTATGTGGTTTCTCTCTTACAAATCCAGATCGACAAACATCCCATACCGTTGTCAAGCCCTCAGTGATTAAAATTGGTCAGTTGAATGTTCGATCTATGTCGAAACATCACGCTGAAATCCACGAGTCACTAACCATGCCTTCGACATTCTTTTTCTCACCGAGACGTGGCTTCAAGATGACATGGACACTGTCCTTAATCTGGCCACCCCTACAGGATACACCTCCCACACGGTCAATAGAAACTCCAGAGGTGGTGGAATTGCCATAATGACCAGATCGCATCTTACGTGCCAGCTAACTAAAGCAGATATTAAAGATAGCGAGTGTGCACGCTATAACATCAAAATCAATCCCCAGCTTAGCATGGTAGGACTCCTGATATATAGGCCACCAGGAACGGATGTTAAATTCACTAACTCACTCCTCGAGTACTTATGCCCACAGATCACTGAAACTGCCAACTTCACTATTATTGGAGATTTGAACATCCACTTCGACTGTAAGGGAGACTCAAAGATCAATACTCTACTAGCTGATCTGGAGGCCCTTCAACTAGACCAACTTATACAGGGCCCTACCCATAGTGGCGGCCATCTCCTGGACTCCATTTTTACGAACATAATTAATGCGCAGGTCGAAACGCCCAGCCCTATGACCTGGACTGAACACTGTCTAGTAACTATGTTAATACCCTGCAAGAACATCCTGTTTACTAAGCCCACTCAGCAGGTTCGAAAAAGACCCTGGAGAAAGCTCCATATAGAGGACTTCCATGCACTCCTCACTACCCATCCCCCCCCACCTAGCGGAGATCCCGATCATGAATACGACAAATTTTGCAATTGGATTAACCAAGCCCTAGACACGCTTATCCCAACTAAATGGATCAAAGCTCGCGCCCACGATTCCAGTCCCTGGTACAACAAGGAACTCTCCGCACTAAAAAAAGAGTGCAAGAAAGCCGTAAGATGCTGGAGGAAAAACTATGACCCCGCCCTTAAAACTCTGTACACACAATCGCAAAAAACTTACCACCGTAACATATGCAGGACCAGGGCAGCCTACTACACCACTGAGATTAAGAACAGTCATAATGCCTCTTAAACTATCTTTAAAATTCTTAAAGAACTCAGTGCTAAAAAAACAGTGGCTAATCCTAACACCTCATCTGCATTATGCGATAACATGGCCTCTTTTTTCTTAGAAAAAATTCGGAAAATTTATATCACCTTTCCCTCCACCTCTGACCTCATCCCATCCAATGACCCCAGCAGACCCAACCTCGCTAACATCCCGGCCCTAAGCTTAGAAGATTTTACTAAAATCTGTAATAAAATCAAGTCTGGCTCACTGGCAGACCCTCTCAAACCTGAAACCTTCAGAGAAGCTGACATGACTGTCCTAGGCCCCCTGCGAGACATCATTAACAAATCTTTCTCTACAGCTATAATCCCTTCCAAGTGGAAACAAGCCTGGATATCACCAATCATCAAAAAACCTACGCAGGACCCTAACATTGCCGAAAACTTTAGACCTATATCCCTCCTACCATGGCCAGCCAAGGTAGCAGAAGCCCATGTAAATACCATCCTGACCAAATACTTGTCATCTAATAGCATCTTAGATTGGTCACAACATGGCTTCCGGGCGGGACATAGCACTGAGACAGCCCTACTAAGTGTGACATAACACCTCCGCACCATTTTAGTTTCTAGTGGAACAGCAGCACTGATTCTACTTGATCTCAGTGCTGCCTTCGACACGGTGTCACACGAAGTTTTGCTGTTCAGGCTAAAAGAGGTCGGGGTATCAGGACTCGCTCTTGATTGTTTTAGAGACTTTCTTTCTGGCCGATCATTTCGAGTCTCCACCCCCCCCTACCTCTCCAGGGAATGTACCATAGAACAGGGCGTACCCCAGGGGTCAGCTCTTAGCCCCACCCTGTTCAATGTGTATGTCCAGCCCCTGGCAGAGGTAGCCAGGAGACACGGAATATCTCTTGTATCCTACACTGATGATACGCAGCTGGTGGTGGCATTAAACGATGAAAGTGGTCACAGCGCCCAAAATCTCCAACAAACCCTCATTGACATCACAGAATGGATGACAGCAAACTACCTCCAGCTCAACGCCGGTAAAACAGAGGTGTTGTTGGTGGGAAAAAAGATAGACACTTGGGGGAACAACTGGTGGCCAGAAAACCTGGCACAACCACCTGAGCCCAAAGACTGTGTCAAAAACCTAGGAGTATGGGTAGACTCTGCCCTCAAATTTACTCACCATACTAAAAAAGTGGCAGCAACCTGCTTCGGCATTTTACGGAACCTTAGGCCCATCCTGGGATTCTTTGACAACCAAACCCGTCAGACGATAGTCCAAGCTGCCATCCTCTCCAGGCTGGACTACGCCAGCTCCCTTTTGCTAGGATTGAACGTTGCAGAAAAAGCTAGACTCCAGCGAGTCCAGAACGCTGCCGTCAGGGCTCTGGTAGGTCTCCCTCGCCACACGTCTGTGGCTAGCGTCCTTATCAAGCTCCACTGGCTCCCAATGGAGAAAAGGATATACTTCAAAACGCTATGCCTAGCTTTTAAAATCCTAAAAACGGCCTCCCCCCCATACTTTGCCAACTCTTGTCATCCTACGTCCATCGGCGCGCCCTACGCTCAGAAGGCCAAAATCTCGCAACGGTTCCTCGTATCGAACTATCCAGGATGGGTGGTCGTTCCTTTAAATACCTGGCCGCCAAACTCTGGAACGGCCTCCCAGACCAGATCCGAGGGATACAAAATCTATTGACCTTTAGGAAAGCAATAAAAACACACCTCTTCTGTTAACATCTCCCTCCCCTTCTACTTCCTATCCTCTGTACCCTTTCATACAGTAAGCGCCGGGACGCCTCTGGGGCAGCTGCGCGCTATACAAGCACATATAACATATAACATTAAACAGTAAGGGCCTAATTACGGGTAGGTTCTGTCGGATGTAATAATAATTGCATTTGAGAAAAATCCTAGAACTAGGTATTCGTAATTTATCGTTTATGATAATATAACATAGGGCCATGTGTATCAACCTAATTTTGAGTCGCAAACGCTGCGATTCACAAAAAATAGCGTTTGTAATTAAAAGTTCGCTGTTTCCTATGTATGAGGCACAATCACATCGCAAAAGTTGAAATTGTAAATATAGCGATTCCTTACGTTGCGAGAACCAGAATTTTGCAAATTCCCTAGCGATTTCTTATTTTGCGATTTCCTCAGTTTGCGAAATTCGCAAACGGAATATCGCGAATTAAGAAATCGCTATGCAATGTATGAACAAAATCGCAAATAGCGAATTCACGAAATTCGCTAATTAGAGAATCGCAATTTACCACCAAGTATGAGCAGGTGGTAATAATTTAAGGAGTCCCACAATGCAACACATTTTTCCTCAATGGCTGGGCTGTACGTGATAGCCAGGAGGCTGCGACTCAGAGCTGCTGCACAGAGGAGGAGACGCCAGGAGAGGATATTCCGTGCGCGCATTACCCTGTTTCCACAGAGTGAGGAGGACATCTATACACACTACAGGCTGGATGAAGAGAGCATCCTTGATTTAATTGAGGAACTCAAACCTATTCTTGAACACCCCACATGCAGGACACACACCATCCCCACCCACATTCAGGTCCTTTGCTCACTGCACCTCTTGGCATCAGGTAGTTTCCAGGGGGTGATAGCCTCGGCAGGAGGGGTGTCACAGAGTACATTGTCGCGCTTTTTCCACGCGTTCCTTGATGCCATGGTACAGAGGCTGCATCACAACATCCACTTCCCAAACACCCCACAGGCACTAGACCAGACCAAGCAGGAGTTCTAACAAAATGCACAATTCCCCAACGTCATTGGATGTATAGATGGGACACATGTCGCCATACCCCCCCCTCCCAGAATGAGTATGTGTTCAGGAATCGCAAATCCTACCATTCCCTGAACATACAGGTGGTGTGTGAAGCCAAACGCATCAACACCAACATTGTCGCTAAATATCCAGGCAGCACGCACAACGCTTTCATCTTCTGCCAGTTTGGTGAGGGATATCTACTAGGTAAATGTATTTGTACAGAGGACACACTAGTCAAGGATAAAAACAACAAGTGATGGACTGAATGTGGATCAATGTCACACACTCCCCCAGTCAAAAGATCTGGGCCCAAATCCATCGTTTTTTTGCACTCCACACCACCCTGGGTTAGACAATGGCGATATGCAAATCAGCTCTGACCCTGTTGCCCCATGGGAACAGTCCAGTCCAAACTACAAAAGCCATGTCCTTCCCAGAACGGAATCAAGCATCCGAGGACCGGACCGGTTTCGAGGTAACACCTCTCTTCAGCCCGGCTAGCTTGATTCCAGTGGTGTGGAGTGCCTGGGACCCACGTCTGGGCATCCCCAGCGCACTTAGGGCGGCAATTGCAAAAACAACAAGTGATGGACTGAATGTGGATCAATGTCACACACTCCCCCAGTCAAAAGATCTGGGCCCAAATCCATCGTTTTTTTGCACTCCACACCACCCTGGGTTAGACAATGGCGATATGCAAATCAGCTCTGACCCTGTTGCCCCATGGGAACAGTCCAGTCCGAACTACAAAAGCCATGTCCTTCCCAGAACGGAATCAAGCATCCGAGGACCGGACCGGTTTCGAGGTAACACCTCTCTTCAGCCCGGCTAGCTTGATTCCAGTGGTGTGGAGTGCCTGGGACCCACGTCTGGGCATCCCCGGTCCTCGGATGCTTGTTTCCGTTCTGGGAAGGACATGGCTTTTGTAGTTCGGACTGGACTGTTCCCATGGGGCACAGGGTCAGCGCTGATTTGCATATCGCCATTGTCTAACCCAGGGTGGTGTGGAGTGGAAAAACGATGGATTTGGGCCCAGATCTTTGGACTGGGGTGAATGTGTGACATTGATCCACATTCTGTCCATCACTGTTGTGTTTGCAGTTACCGCTCTAAGTGTACTGGGGATGCTCAGACGTGAGTCCCAGGCACTCCACACCACTGGAATCAAGCTAGCCGGGCTGATGAGAGGTGTTACCTCGAAACCGGGCCGGTCCTCGGATGCTTGTTTCCGTTCTGGGAAGGACATGGCTTTTGTAGTTCGGACTGGACTGTTCCCATGGGGCACAGGGTCAGCGCTGATTTGCATATCGCCATTGTCTAACCCAGGGTGGTGTGGAGTGGAAAAACGATGGATTTGGGCCCAGATCTTTGGACTGGGGTGAATGTGTGACATTGATCCACATTCTGTCCATCACTGTTGTGTTTGCAGTTACCGCTCTAAGTGTACTGGGGATGCTCAGACGTGAGTCCCAGGCACTCCACACCACTGGAATCAAGCTAGCCGGGCTGATGAGAGGTGTTACCTCGAAACCGGGCCGGTCCTCGGATGCTTGTTTCCGTTCTGGGAAGGACATGGCTTTTGTAGTTCGGACTGGACTGTTCCCATGGGGCACAGGGTCAGCGCTGATTTGCATATCGCCATTGTCTAACCCAGGGTGGTGTGGAGTGGAAAAACGATGGATTTGGGCCCAGATCTTTGGACTGGGGTGAATGTGTGACATTGATCCACATTCTGTCCATCACTGTTGTGTTTGCAGTTACCGCTCTAAGTGTACTGGGGATGCTCAGACGTGAGTCCCAGGCACTCCACACCACTGGAATCAAGCTAGCCGGGCTGATGAGAGGTGTTACCTCGAAACCGGGCCGGTCCTCGGATGCTTGTTTCCGTTCTGGGAAGGACATGGCTTTTGTAGTTCGGACTGGACTGTTCCCATGGGGCACAGGGTCAGCGCTGATTTGCATATCGCCATTGTCTAACCCAGGGTGGTGTGGAGTGGAAAAACGATGGATTTGGGCCCAGATCTTTGGACTGGGGTGAATGTGTGACATTGATCCACATTCTGTCCATCACTGTTGTGTTTGCAGTTACCACACTAGTCAAGGATAGCAAGTGCAGGACAGTGTTTAACCATATTCCTCCCACCCCACAGGTGACAGTGCGTATGCGGTCCAGGAGTTCATAATGACTCCCTACCTGAATCCAGCCAACGCAGGGGAGCGGCGATACAACAGAGCACACATAGCAACCAGAGACACCATTGAGCGGACCTTCGGGATACTCAAAAGCAGATTCAGATGCCTACATAAGAGTGGAGGGGCACTACAATACAGCCCCCAGACCTGTTGCAAGATAGTGGTAGCATGTGCCATACTGCACAACATCACCACCAGGAAAGGCACACCGGTGGAGCTCAGTGAATCGGATTCATCTGATGTGGAGGGGCCAGCTCCAGGACGCATGCCAGCCGGTGTAGTTGTTGCTGCTGCTGGGCGCCAGAGGCGAGATGAGAATACACGCAACTATTTCTAGGTAAGAAAATATGACACAATGCTAGATTTCATTTATAGGACTGTGTTTTATTTCCTTAACTTCAGGAAGAATGACGGCACACAGCCTGAGTGCCACACAAGGTATCTCCCAATGTCCAGCACATGTCACAGTCACAGTGCATTTGTGTAATCAGGAGCAAGTGTCCATGTAAAGTGGGTAGCTGCACCCATCCTGTTGTCCTATTTAGTGCACCTCAAATGCGGCGCTGTCAGGACAAAGCCCCTGTTTGGGGTTGCACAGTGCCCTTCTCACTTGGCCCACTATGCCTACTGGTACGCCCACGACGGTGCCTATCCATGGGGGGAGGGGGGTGATGCTGATCCTTTCTGATTGTGCGTCCTCATCAGTGGGAGTTAGGACTCCTGGCCCAGTAGTGTGAGCTGCCTGCAGCTCATCTACAGCAGATGTGATTTGTACCAGGGCCCCTGCCACGTCCTGGCTCTTGTGTGCCACCTCATGATGCATGCAGATGCTGCGCCTTGATAGCACATTTGTTGCAGAGGACAGGTGGTTCACCGCCCGGGTGTACAGATCTAGGCACTGCATCTCCCTGTGCCTAGCAGCACGATCGGCCTTTAGTTCCACACAGAGTGTCTCTAGGGCACCCGTCATGCCCATGAAGCCTACCCTGATTTGGCGCTGCAGTGATTTTAGGTTCTTTGCCTGCAGGCGCTGTAATTGCAACATGTGCCTCTCCAGTCCGCTGAACACTGTCTCATCTCCTGGGTCTGCTGCACTGGTTGATGCACGAGCCTTGCGCCTGTTTGGAACTGCCGGCATTGGATCAGCACATGCACGGTGCTGTGGCTCTGGCTGTGTTGGGACTGGTTGGACATCACCATCAGTGTCCTGGCCTCCGTCCTCCAATGGGGGCAGTGGCGGAACTACATTCCGCCTGCGGCGTTTTGGTGAGTTTACTGGGCTGTCCTCCTCCTCTGTTTCCTCCTCTTGCCCTCCTGCTTGTGGGTTAGGGGAATCATCCTGTCTTCCACTGCCTGTTGCCTGTGTTCCGGATGGTGCTGTGGACGTAAAAGCACACATTTATTTACTGTTCTGACTTGCACTTGTCATGTATTAAATATCACTGTTTGGGATTACGTGTGTCTTGTATTTGCCTTTCCTGCTGTGCACATGCTATTGGGGACTGGCTGGGTGTAAATGCACCACTGTAATGTGCATATGACTACATTTCCCATAATGCATTGCTGTGTGTGCTTGTGTACCTGCACTGGATTTTTGGTTTTGTCTTGCTCCTGGGTAACTCCTGGGTGTGTGGGGGTAGTTGGGGGTATCAGGGGTGTGATGGCATGCTTCTTACCTTGTCCTGGTACCGGGGGGTCAGAGCTGTCCAGGTCGGCCACGCCCATTACACTCGCTGGAAGCAGGGTCCCCTCAACCAGTTCCTCTAGAGGTGTGGAGTCGGTGGCAGTGGAGGTCTCTCCACCAGTCTTCCTGGCCTGCTCCAACCTGGCAGCCACCGTCTCCTTGGAGCGCTGGAGCATATCATACCAGCGCTTTCTTAAATCTTCCACACTTCTGTGTGTGACACCAACAGCGTTCACTTTGCGCTGGATTTCAGACCATATACGTCGCTTGCGTGTCTCAGGCACCCGGAGGGATTTTTTCCCAAATAGGTGCTCATGGGTTAACACCATTTCTTGTATCAGGACCTCCAACTCAGCTTCAGAAAACTTTTGTTTTCTTTTCCTCTGTGTTTCACCCTGCTGCTGCTGCTGTGTGTCCTGGCTGGCCATGTCTCCAGTATCTTCCATTGTTTGTGGCACTGCAGAGTTCCCTCTCCACCACTCCTTCTCTCTGACTGTGCTTTAGAAACTCAGGTGCAGCATGGGTAGTCACACTTCCTGGTTGTGATGTCATCAAGAATCAAGATGCATCTGAGTTTCCGATTCTCAGATTTGCAAATTTCGCAAAATTTAGATTTTTTACGTTAAGGAATCGCTATTTGGGGGGGTCGCAATGAAAATAGCGATTTTTACTGAATCACTATTTTTTTGTGATTTTTATATACATACCGTTTTGCGATTCTCAATTTGCGATTCGCAAAACATCGCAAATTGAGAATCGCAAAAGGGGAGCTTGATACATATGGCCCATAGTCTTTAGTGAAGGGTGTGATCTTTATCACACTAAGTAATTCCTGGGTGTGAAAAATATTGCAGCACATGTTATTGCGATCACAAAGCAATTAGGTGTTGGCACAGGGATCCCAGTTTAACTGGATACATGCAATCAGGCCCTAAGTCTTCAGGCACAGCAGGAAAGAAACCACCTCAGCACTACCAGCAACTCCCTCATAGCTAGAAAAAGGCTAGGACCTACCTAACTAGACCATGAACACAGCACACTAGAATAAGATATCTTATTACCCAGTTCTTGATAATCACTGCTCCAGCAAGTGACACCCAAAGAAATATGTGATAAAACCTTTAACCAAAATATGAATATGTACTCTACTGTGAGCCTATCAATTTGTTAATAGCAGAGGTATCCTCACTGGCATAACTTTGATAACATTTAAGGAACTGAATTTCCCCGTTTTCAAAAGAGAAGGCCTTACCTTCAAAATCATTTTTATTTTTAGACTCTATCTGACTTCCCAAAAAACAAATAGCAAAAAGTAAAAAGCCCATAAACCAAATACTCTCCAAATGGTCTAGGATAAGCGAATAAATAAAAATCCTACTAAATCGAGGGCGTTGTCTGACTCCAACAAAGACGGCCACAGAGTAGTGGAGGTCCCGTGAACCTGCAGCTTGTGACCCATCATCCGCCGAGAAATCCATAACCTTTGAAACTGTGGCTCACCCACAGTGCAGGGGGAATGCGCTGTAGCCCAGAACAAGCGGAAACTGGACCTTCCAGCCATACAGCAGATGCCTGGTCGAAGACAACGAGACAAGGGTAGGCCCATCACCACGGAGAAGCCTATTTCAATGCGGCACAGATACTGGTGAGAGACCTCCAGTAATGCAAGCAGAGGGGAACCCCAGATGAGGCAACGACTCTAGACGCTTGGGGGCGGCGACCAGATCCAAAAAGGGAGGCAGGCCCACCGCTTTTCCAGAGAGACCCAGGAACGTCCTGTAGCTGTGTTTTTCGGATGGGCATGTTGGATGACCCACCCAATTCTTGGGCCCGAGGACGGTGAGATACATCATTCCCTGGCTGCAGGAGGGCATGCAGCCATAGGGGAGCAACACAGAGGACTGTCACAGCCGTGCCTGGCCCATAACTGCCGCAAAGTACAAACACACCAAATGCCGGGACTCGCCCCGGGCCTCCAAGCTGAGAAAATAGAGGAGGTGCGGGCTGAATCAACGCGGGAGACAAGGAGTCTTGAAAATGATGGGCGACCCTACGGAACGCCACCCATAGCGAGACCCCAACACATGATAGCAGACCTCATGCCGACAGGAGGGCACAAGAGAAAGAGCGCCCTATAAAGGTACACAAGGTGCCTTAAGGGCGGAGGTGGCCCAGTGAACCCCCGACCACTACCAATCCAGGGGATTGAAGAGGGCAGAGGTCCAGTGAGCAGCGGGGAGGGAGAGTGGAAGCCAGATACCTTGACAACCTTCACTGAGACCACCTTGTTCGACACTACAATGGAGCAGCTGAAGAGCCAGAGAGGCTAGAGAGGGCAAAGCAAATCTCCTGAGACACCACCCTGCACCTTCCCATTGACCCGCCTCAAACCAATAGTCAGAGGACCCAAGCCTCGACCGAGGACACAGCCTGATGGACTCATAAGACATTCAGTGGCTCAGCCATGAAGAGCCCTCCTTTCACCTCTAGATGCCCTGGCAAAAGCAGTGTGACTCAAGAGTGCACTAGTAGGAATACAGCACACCACTGCATGCCAGGGCCTGATGGCGGAGGGACCAAGAGTGGCGACAGACAGCGTGGAAGCAAAACAAACAGAACCTGAACAGATCTGGCGCTCTCGTGAGCTGGTGATGCCCAAGGAGCAGGGACTACCGTAAATCAATAAAATGGACAAATATGCAGTCCCTAGACAAAGCCTGGAGGAGGCTGGTCTGTCCATTGACCCAGCTACCTCCCCAGAGCCCTTCCTAGAGGCAATCATGGTCGCAATTCAAGACCTCCAGGCCTCCCTTGAACCCAAAATAGACTCAGTCACAACTGATGTGGGGCTCCTAGAAGGCAGACTTCCAGAAGATGTGGTACAAGGTAAGAATGGTGGAGACCAACATCCTGGACCTCCCGAACTCCTTCACTTCACTGGAGAAGCAAGTACGCAAGTTGTCAAAACAGCAGGACATACTAGAGGCGACGGTCGAAGACCAGGAAGGGAGGTCAGGATGCACCAACATACATATCATGGTGGTGCCGGAGGGGGTGGAGCTCCAGAGCGTGGACCTATTCATAGAAGACCTGATCACGACACACCTCCATCACAGTTCTTCTCGGTTGAAATGGCAGACAGTGCTCTGATTCCACAGCCGAGACTTGGGCCCAGCGCTTACCATAGTAGCCAGGATTTTCAATCACAGATACCATGACGCAATCCTACAGGCATCCCGTACACTAGGAGACCTAAGATATGAAAACACTACAATCCATTTCTTCCCAGACTTCATCCTACAAGTCCAGAATCAGAGAAAGAACTTTGAGGAGGTCAAGAGGGCGCTCAGAGAAGAAGACCTGAAATATATGATTCTACTCCCAGCCAAACTGTGAGTCTCACAGAGGGGAAGTCCTTCCACTCACCAGCAGAAATCTGGGACTGGCTGGATGGGTGGTGCACACAGGAGTGCAGAAATCAGAGGAGGCTGAAAAGAGCCCACCCCGAAGCAGTTGAGATGGAGGCTCCCTGAGTGGAGACGATGACCAGCGAGAAGCCGAACTGGCCTCGGCTAAAGCTTAAACCCAGAGTGCAAAGGTGACAAAAGCAAGTGAGAACTAGCAGATCAGAGACTTGAAGGAACGATCATGCAACCAGTTGCAGACAGGATGCTTAGCTATAGCCGGAACTCTGGACCTGGGGAGAGGCTCGGGGAGAGATATTGGGGCAGAACTGCAGACGTTGGACACTAAACAGGTGAACTTGATTCTTCTGCACTCTTCTGTCTTTCCCGGCCGGGCGAACTGGGGGAGGCTAAATGGCCTCATAGGACATGGGTAGATGGGGCTGGTACTCCTCTAGACTACAGCTGTTCGGTGGGCTGTGAGGGCTCATGGGGATGAGAGGTTGGGACAGCCAACCCCCTAATATGGTTAAGCTACAGTTGAGGGCAACATGTGCTCTGCAAATTGTGGTGGTGGGCAGTTTTAGTCCCACAGTGCAGTTTTAGCAGCAGTTACAAGGAACACAGTGAGTCAAGTGTGGACCCATAATAATAATACCAGCATTTGTAAAGCATGCAGCTACCTCAGGCGAGGTGTACTGGCACTGGGGGCCGTTGGGAAGATTAAGCGAGCTATAGCCCAGAGTCACAAGGTACTGGGCTAACCTGCCACCTGTGCAGGGGATCGAACCGTGGGCCCCAAGTGTCCCGGAGTCATCTGCCCTGGCCGCTGCACTACACCTCTCCACATACCATGGGGAGGGGGCGCTAGTCCACACCAAGTTGTGAGATACAGACCATTAAAGAAGCAACTCTCTAAACACTACACAATGGGGGATACAAAAACAGACTACTCTTAAAATGATATCCTGGAACAGCGATTGCTTGAGGTCCAAGACTAAATACACTCTGGTACTACAATACATAAAATGGCAAAAGCCTGATCTAATCCTCCTGCAGGAAACCCACCTGAAAGGAATTAACTGCAGGGCCTTGGACAGGAGGGGATACACCCTAGTGGCACACTTGGGTTACTCTTCAGGGTCACGGGGCACAGGAATCCTTCTCCAGTCGACAACAGCATATACCCCAGGCAGGACCTGGAGAGACTCTCTAGGTAGATGTGTACTCCAAAAGGGCAAGGGGGGGACATGTCTTGAATCTGGGTTCTGTATACGTCCCATCAGCGATGAAGGGAGACACCCTCTCCTCCCTCGTTGCGACACTCCTCGATTTACTGATAGGTTTCTTGATCCTAAGAGGAGACATGGATGATGTCATGTCTACGAGTGCCGTTTGATCGGAGGGCCCTGGGAGCACCACGCACAATTTCCGGCCCGGTCAGCGGTCTCGCTGTCCAGCCACCACCACTACTTAGCTGGGCCTAAATGCGCATGCGCCGGCGGCGCGCCAAAGGCAAGACCATCTGCGCCTGTCTGCACCTGGACCGGGCCCAGGGCCCACCCCCCTGGCCCTTTGCCCCCAGACCTTAAGAAGATTAGCTATTCACAATCCGAACTGTTAAAACTGCGCCCACCACCTAAAAAGGAATGTATGTGTTTGATACTGGATACCCCTTCCAGTGAACCCCTCAAAGCCTGTCCCCATTGCTTTTTCATACCTCATAACCACTCAAACTCAGACCCTAATGACGCACAACGTCACCACAAAACAAGAACTATCACAGCAGCCCTCATAAACGCTCGATCACTGTGTAAACACAAATACAAAATAGCAGACCTGTTAGTTGATCACAATCTTGATATGCTTTTCATAACAGAAGCAGGGACAGATCCTTCCTCAGGACCTGATCTCACAGCGGCCACCCCTGAGTGCTACACTGCCATAAGAGAGGATAGACTACACAAAAAAGGAGATGGGCTGGCGATAATCCATCACAGAAAATTCATAACTAAAATTGACCCAATCCCATCATTGACATGTGAAGCAATTTACTTCACCATTCAACTTACCCCCGCCCATACATTTAAAGGCACTCTTCTCTACCGTCCTCCTGGTTCTAGAGCCCAGTTCCTCTCTACGCTAAGCCACCAGGTAGAACCTATAGCAGTTGAACAAACCTATACAAATTTAGGGGATTTAAATTATCGCCTGGAAAATCTGTCTGAAAATCTGTCTGATAAAGATACTAACACACTACTTTTAGACTTGGTAGCAATAGGCCTATCACAACGAGTTCATAGTGCCACACATAAAGCTGATCCTATCCTGGATGGCCATTTTTTCAATTCACAAGAAATCCACCTAAAAGACATCCTTCCGGTGATATGGACTGACCATCATGTAATCACATTTGATATCTTCATTAATAATAAGTCCCCCACGATTATGCCCAATAACCTACCTGTGGTATTCAAAGCCTGGAAAAGCATTGACAATAAACTCCTCAAGGACCTACTGTTCTCCACCCAACCAGAGGTCCCTTCGAACCCCAACACAGCATCAGCAGTTTATGAAAAGTGGCTGCATGAGGCATTTAATAAGCTGGTACCTAATAAAACTTTCTCTAAAAACCGGCAATCTCCATCCGCCCCGTGGTTACTTACTCAGGGAACAAAAGAAACTGTGTAGAAACAGGAAAAGACAATGGCGTAAATCATACACTAAGCAAGAGAAACTCTTCTATAAAAAAGCTCTTGCCAAACCCTAATCGCACAGGTAAAAAGGAACTACTATGTCGCACAGATTGACGCTGCAGAAAACTCCAACAAGCAACTCTTCCAAGAAGTCACCGAACTATCTGGCTCAGTTGCTCCTACACCATCTCAGTCACTGTGCGACTCCCAGGCAAACTACTTTTTTGAAAAAGTAAATAACATCTATTCAGACCAACCCCATAGACCTGCCTCTCATAAAAGAAGCCCCTGACCATATGCTAGCACAATTCTGTTGGACCTGTCAGCCTCAGGGTGGTCTTCCCCTAACTTTTTGCCCTTTTGCCTCCCATTTTTACCTTATATTTTGTTGGACTTAGGACTCTGGGTGAATCACCACTGCTAAACAGTGCTGAGGTGCAGGTGCTCTTCCCTAAAACCTTGTGACTCTGACATATCTGCCACTAGCCCCTGCTACTGCAGTAAGGCTTCACTCTCCATAGGCTAGTATTGGGAACCCCCTTATGGGATAATTTCTGACAGGGACCTAATAAGTCTCTCATGTTTGGTCTTGTTGGACTCGGGCGGGGAACCCTTTTCAATGATATATGGGTTTTGGGCACTACTACGCTAGGGATCCCACTTTTAGAAAGTGGACCTTTTTCTGCCTATACTTAGATTGGGCACTGCAGACTCCCCCCTCCCCTCTGCATTCTGATAGCTTCCTGGGTTGGGAGGTGGGAGTGGTGATTCATACCTTCTCCCCTGGGATGGGCTGTGATGGGCTGCCCACTGTAGCCTTAACGGACTGTCTCTCGTCACTGTGACAGCCAGGTCAGGGAACGCAGGGAATATACCAGAACTCCCTGGACTCTTCCAGAAGCCCCTGCCCCCAGACCCTTCCAGAGACCTCTACCACTTTCTAGCCACTAGACTGAAAGATATATAAGGGATATATAAGGGAGGGTCCTGGCCTCACTTCTTTGTTACACTGCTGGACCTGGAAGAATCCCTGCTGAAGTAAGGACTGCTGCGCAGGAGGATTGCCACTGGGAAGGAGGCTGACTGCTCCAAGGAACTGCTGCCCCACACCCTGCTGAGCTACCCTACTGTCTGCTGATCCTGCCCTGTGTGGTACAGCTGGAAATAACACCTCCAGAGTGTCTCCACCATATTCATAAGAACTGCCTATCTGGGACTATCAACCTCTATATAAAAACTGCCTCTGCAGAGCTCAAAAGGACAGCAACATCTTTCTCTAAAGAAACTACCTCTGCTGAGCTCATAAAGACACCTATGTGACTCCATGCCACCAACTGATGCAGCCGCATCTTTGTTGAGGACTACAGCCTGCATTGGATCTGCATTCCTGGACCTGCGACCCCCCTAAGGACTGGCCGTACCAAGAGAACATTCTCCTTTGTGTACTTAAGATTATTCTCTACACTGCGGGCCGGCGGCTACGCTCAATGTGGGACAAACACCGTGATTAAAGCTGGCCCGTGGTTGGACTGAAAGGCGCTGCAGGGAATGTGCTAAAGGGGCGCTGTGAGGAGGAAGCGCCATTTTACACCTAGAAGTCACCGCCGCCAACCCGAACCGGATGCGCCACTTCAACTACCCCTGGGGTGCTGAGAGCGGGGGCCGGCACTCCTCTGAGGATCGGACTCTTCACGTAACTGCCACAGTGAAGCATTGCAATAAGTGAAGGCGCAGCAGAGACGCTTCCAAAAATCCCCAGGAATCACCACTGCGGGCCCGGGAGCCTCAGGAATCCCGTGTGCAGCTCCTCTGACGTCAGAGAAGAGCCGCACTGGGATTGGTGCCGGCGGGGATCGTTGCCCGGCAACCAGGATCATCTGAGGCTTGAGGCCAGCGTGGAAGGAACCACCCAGCAGGATGTCCGCCTCCCGGCAGCAAGGGAAGCCGCACCTGATCCCGGGAAGTGGCTCTGATTTCCCCCTGGGTGCCACCAGCAAAAAGGGAGTGACTCTGGGTGGAGGATTGCCCTGAAGCTGACCGCAGCCCGCGACCGGTCTTCCCAGGTAACGCACACTCCGCACTGCCACGTGTTGTGCTGACCGGGCGGGCTGGGGGGTCGGCGGGACTGCTGATGGCGTGAATGGGAGCCCCCAGCGAGTGATTCTTGTTTGGGGCAGAGGTTGATTCTTGTTTGGGGCAGGGGGTAGTAACGCTGACCCTGGGTTGAGCTGATCAAGAAGCACAGCACTATTCCAGGGACTGCCGAAAGTTACAACCTCATACCGGGGCATCCTACCAGTTTGGATCCAGCTTGCAGTGGGCACATTGGCTGCAATACTTTGGCTGGAAACTACCAGATAATGTGGAGGGCTAACTGGGGATCCCTACCCCGTTTTTATGATTGTTGGCCTACAAGAGAACTGCCAGAGAGTGCCATAATATTGCTCACACAAGGGACACTGCTAGAAAGACATTACCCATAGGAGCCCTTGGCACATATGAGCTTTTGGGGACTTGACCTTGCCTGGGAACTGGATTCATGTTTATCGATTTGTAATCTTGCCTGGACACTGGCTTCATTTTATCATTGATCCTGCCTGGTTACTGGATTTCTTTCATTATTGCTCTTACCTAGAAACTGGGGTGACCTTACTATTGACTTTGCCTGGAAGCTGGATTGCTTTGATGATTGACCTTGCCTGATACTAATGAAGGTATATGGTGAATCCTTACCAATTTTTGGGATCTTGCCTAACTGTTAGATAAAGATACTTATGTTTTTATATAACGCCTGTGTAGTGTCTTTTCCTTGTGTGCGTGTTTCACTGGGAACTGTTGGTGTGTTGCACAAATACTCTACACATTGTCTCTGAAGTTCCGCCTTCCCGCTCTGTGCCAGGCTATCCTGTTGGAAGCGGTGGTCCCTACTTGGACTAGGGTACATACCCCAGCCAACTAGAGTCCCCAGTTCTAACAAATTCGATAACACAACACTAGACCAGATTATTAATATAATGTCCTCCATTAAATCAGGCTCAGCCAATGATCCTTGCCCGCCTGCTGTGCTTAATCAATTCTCTGAACAAGTGGCTCCTATCTTGGCTAACATTTTCAATGCCATGTTCTCTTGAGGTATCGATCCAACCTCGTGGAAGAAAACCATCATGAAAACTTTATTAACAAAATCTAATTTGGACCCGTAAAACACCAATAACTACAGGCCCATAGCTAGCCTACCATTTCCGGTTAAAATCGTATAGGAGATAATGAATACACAACTCTCAAAATGTATAGAAGATCATCATCTTCTAGACGATGCTCAATTTGGTTTCCGCCGAGGGCATGGAACTGAAATCGCACTTATTAAGGCGTCAGAAGACATCAGAATTATCTTGGACCAGGGCGGGACGGCAGTCCTCATCTTGTTAGACCTCTCAGCCGCTTTTGACACGGTCGATCACTCCATCTTGATCGACCGTGTCACTAAAATGGGCATTCAGTGTAAGGCACGAGACCTACTGTCATCTTTTCTCACCTCACGCACTTTCCATTTCGCTGAACTGTCCCTCCCTTGCGGTGTACCACAAGGCTCATCGCTGAGTCCGACGCTCTTTAACATCTATGTGTCGGACATAGCGAGAATCCTCAAATCACACGGGATTGGCCTTACATCTTATGCCGACGATACCCAATTGGTACTAGCAATAAACAACAACGGTGACAATGTGGCAGCTGAATTCCAAGAGGGTATACTGGCCATCAGTAGCTGGATTGCCAGCAATTGCCATAAGTTGAACTCTGACAAAAAGAGGTCATGACAATTGGCAACCTGTCCCCCACCTGGCCTCAGTCATGGTGGCCTCCTACTCTTGCCCTCCCCCGATCCCAGTAACTAAGGTCAAGAATCTGGGCGTCATATTTGACGATAGATTGACCTTTGTACATCATGCCAACTCGTTGGTATCGGCTTCCTTTTACAAACTGCGAATGATAAAAAAAAATCCTACCATTCCTCCCCTTGAATGCCGGTAAAACTTTGGTCAGTGCTCTAGTCTTGTCCACTATGGACTATTGTAACTGACTATTTGTAAATGCACAAAATAAGGGCACGCAAAAGCTACAATCTGTCCAGAACGCAGCGGCCAGAATGTTATCCAGCACTCCCAAGTTTAAGCCAATTTCTCATGTCCTCAAACAGTATCATTGGCTGTATGTGAAAAATCGCATTCAATCTAAGACACTGTGCATTGCCTTTAAGGCCACGCGTGATTTTGGGCCTAAATTTCTTATAAAGGAATTAGCTATGTACACTCCTAATAGAGCCCTTTGCTCTGCCACTGCGCTACTGATGAAGGTTCCTCGCGTTAAGACACTACATGGGGTGATAAGCGATTTATCGTCTCCACTGTAATTCACTTCCGCTATACATCAGATCATGCCAGTCTTTGCTAACCTTCAGAAAAATTTCCAAAACCCGGTTATTCAATCAATAACTCATCTCACCAGCATATGCAGTTGTCCGCAGCGCCGAGACACCCATGGGTATTTGAGCGCTTTATAAATCTCAAAAATAAATAAATAAATAAATACGACGGAAGATAGATGCCAGAAAATGGAGTGAATAGAGGACAAACCCCCCTTAAATCTCTCTCAGAGGCAGTGGGGTGGGCAGACTTATGGAGGACCCAAAACATGATGGAACTGTAATATGCACACTCATCAGCGCGACACAGCAGCCTCTCAAGAATGAGTACTTCTTTCCCTTCAGAGATGGAATAAGTTGCTTTCGTAACACTCAGCGTTTAGCACGAGGCATATCAGACCATTCCCCTGTGGCCACTTGGTTCTTGGGACAAGTGGTGGACAGTATCCAACCACCCCAACCTGAAGGACAGAAAATTGAATGACCAACTAGTGGCGGACACTGAGTGATATTTTCAACATAAAGAGGGGTCGTGACATCATACTGTACCCCCTGGGAAACCTAAAAAACGGATATACGGGGACAGTTCCAGGCTCTAACTGGGGCAAAGAGGAAGGAAGACAGGCTGTGATATAAAGACACTAGAGTGAAAGATAAAATTCCTAGAGCCAGAGATATTAAAGGGATGAGGTCAGGGAAGGGACCTGAAGCTGAACTCGGACAAGACGGAGGTCCTCATTCTCGGCTCCACCCCCTAGCCTGGGCCGACTCCTGGTGGCCGACCGCACTGGGAGCAGCACCGACACCCACAGACCACGCACACAACCTGGGATTCATCCTCGACTCATCACTCTCCATGACCAAGCAAGCCAACGCCGTCTCATCCTCCTGCTTCAACACCCTCTGCATGTTCCGCAAGATCTACAGGTGGATTATCACCGAAACATTAAGAACGGTCACCCAGGCCCTCTTCAGCAGCAGGTTGGACTACAGAAACGCCCTCTACGCAGGAGCCTCGGACAAACTTTGGAAACGACTTCAACGCATACAGAACGCCTCTGCATGCCAGATCCTCGGCATCCCTCACCACAGCGACATCACACCCCACCTGAGAGTCCTGCACTGGCTTCCTGTCAACAAGAGAATCACCTTCAAGCTCCTCACCCATGCTCACAAGGCACTCCACAACACCGGACCAGCATACCTCAACAGACTACTCACCTTCTACACCCCAAATCTCCAGGTCCGCTCCGCTGACCTCGCCTCCGTCCGCCGCATCCGAAGAGTGACCACCGATGGCAGATCTTTCTCCCACCTCGCCGCCAAGACCTGGAACACCCTCCCCATCCTCCTACGCAGACCCAGGACCTACTAACCTTCAGGAGGCTACTCAAGACCTGGCTTTTCGAAAAGTAGCAGCACCTCCCCAGCGCCTTGAGACACTTACGGGTGAGTAGTGCGCTTTACAAATGTTCTGATTGATTGATTGGTACGGCAAGTAGACCTCCGGCAACAAGAATTAAAAGACATTGCAGAAAATTCAGCTAGTGCCCATGCCCTAGCGGTGCAAAGGAGGTTCTATGAGGTGGGAGACAAAGACACTAATCTCATTGCCTGGTTGGACAAATAAGATAGAGGCAGAAGCTGGGTGATAACGCTCCATGACCCAGAAGGTGGAGTACACAAGGGAAACATCTATATAGTTGAGACATTTGCAGTTCACGACTAAAACACATATGCCTCTAAATCCTGTAGGTCCGGGGAAGACTGTGCAGAACTTCTAGAAACAATGATGTTAAGTGCCCTTTCAGGGGAGGATTGGGAGAATTTGGAAGGTGATTTGACAGCAGTAGAAATAGAAGGGGCACTCTGGGGGCTACAATCGGGCTAAGCACTGGGGCCCAATGGAGTACCCCTCGAGATATTTAAACATGTGCCACACAAGAAAGCGCCTCAGCTCCTTAATATGTTTCTAGCTGCTAGAGATGCTGGTGCCCTCCCAGAAGACCAGAGGGCAGCCTCAATAGCAATAATCCCAAAAAGGGTAAACCAGCGACAGACTGTAGCTCATACAGTCCTATTTCTCTGCTCAATATATGGAACCTAAAGTACTGGCTAAGTTTCTGGCAAACCGATTGTCAGGGCTATAATGTCAGTGATTCATCCGGATCAATCCTTCTTTATGCCAAGACGGAGCACCCATTTGAACCTGCGTCGCCCATACAGGGTATTTTACCTGATGGGGAAGCAGGGAACGGAGGATGCAGCTGTTGTCTGTCTAGATGCAAGAATGACATTTGAGTGTTGAATGGGACTTTATCTTCGTGATCTTGCTCCGACTGAGATTTGGCCCCAACTTCTGCTCATGGGTCCTTCTGCTATACAATGCACCACTAGCCAGAGTGCGGGTGAATGGCTCCACATCCCATATTTAAGTTGGGCAGGGGCATGCGACAAGGATGCCCTTTGTCACCTATGATCTTTGGCCTAGCCCTGTAGCACCTAGCGGCCTGGGTCCAAGGAGACCCTCTGATTCGGGAATTACTGTAGGAGATGACTGGGAAGAAAATGTATCCCTCAGCGCCAATGACATCCTGCTGCATGTGACAAAACCCCGCTTCTCTATACTGACAATTTTCCACATTTTTGACCTTTTTGGGTGCTACACAGGCTACCAAATAACTGGGATAAGTCTCTGATTTTCCCACTCTCCACAGGAGAGCTGTCTCTGCACCTCCAGTGGAGAGAGAATGGTTCAAATAACTAGGGATACACATAAACAGAAGTGAGAAAGACTCTGGATAACAACTTGCTCCCCCAAATAGACCGCTTCCAAGTGGACGTGGACCAATGTGTACGCTACCCCCATCGCTCCTGGAAGGGCCATGCTCTATAAAATGATGACCCTCCCGCACATGCTCTACATACTTCAAAACACCCCGTACAAGGTCCCTGACACTTTCTTTTGCAAAATCAACAGCATACTGAGATCACTACTGTGGGATGGAGGTGCGGCACAAATCTCCTTAGCGAAATTACAGTGCAGAGTCTTTGATGGAGGCCTAGCAGTCCCAGACCTCTGAGCTTACTACTGGGCAGGGTGGGCAGGTCAGCTGGAAGTGATGAACGACTGGGTGTTTGGACGGAGAGACGAACTTGCATATAGGGTCAACCATTGGGCCTTGGGTAAAGGGGGTTACCTGCCACTTCTCTGCGGGAGATAAAGGATCACTCCTGTTCCACACTCAGACAGTTCTAAAGGCATGGAAAGCAACCAACTGACATCTGGGGTGGTATGACAAACTAACAGCATAAACCCCACTGCGTGATAGCAACAGCCTGGGAGAGGTTAAGAGACTGTGCAACCACAAGCAACGGCAAACCATAGGAATAGATAAACTGGGAGACACCTGGAGGGGGAATGCACTGCTATCAGTCGGAGAGCTGCAGTCTGAATATGAACTAGAGCAGCAGGAGGTATTCTGATACCTGCAACTACAGCACGCTTTAAAGTGCCACCTGCTGGAGGGGGAACAACTCCTGGACTACTCCCCTATAGTGGATCGGCTACTTCGAGACCCAATGCCCACGAAGGCAGTCTCTCTAATACATAAAAAGATAATAAAACATCCACCTGACACCCTTGCCCAACTGAGAGAGGCCTCGGCATAAAACCTGGGCCCCCTGGAGCATCACGAGTGAAGTGAGGCACTGAAGAGTCCCAGAGAGATAGCCATACGAACACGATTCCACCTGGTGCAACTTTGTGTGCTACACAGGTTGTACTTCTTTAGCTCCAGGATACACAAATGGGCCACAGCAAGTCAGCTGTGTGCACTAGGGGATGTGACAGCAAAGGCACTTGACAATACATGCTCTGGGTCTGCCCAATTATTCAAAGCTTTTGCAATGGGGTTATACAGGCGATGAAGCAAGTTACAGGATCAAAGATCCCACTAGAAGCCAAGTGTCTGTTGCTAGGCATAACAGGGGAAGAGAAATGGCTCAAACACGTGGCTGAACACCGCTGCAGAGGTGGCAAAGTGCAACTTAGCTAGACTCTGGGTAGTGTACAGTCCTCTTACGGTTAGGGAATGGGAAGAAGACCTTTACTGGTGTCAATTATCAGAACGCAAAACATAACGGGCCTGAGTCTGCCCCCACAAATTTGAAAAGATATGAGGACCAAGGATGAAACATACAGCCTGATTCATGTACAATCCGTTTTGCGTGTCCCTAATAGCGAATCATAGCGACTCGCTATTGAGGACACGCAAAACGGCATTCATGTAGGAATTGCTACTTAAATAGCGATTCCTACATGTTCTTTATTTGCGAGTAGCAATTTGCTACTCGCAAATACTCCCCATTCATTCCTATGGGCCAAGAGGCCCATAGGAATGAATGGGGAGTATCCCTTATTTGCGAGTAGCAATTTGCTACTCGCAAATAAGATAGCGATTGAAAGGGTGCCAGGGGTGTCCAAAGGACGCCCTGTAGCACCCCTAAAATGCACATTTGGACAGGTGTTGCGCACACACATGTCCAAAGGACATGTGTGTGTGCAACATGCAACTTAGAAAAATGCTTTTAAAAGCATTTTTCTGAGTTTCTGCTATTTACCGACAGGTCTGACCTCTCGGTAAATAGCAGCCCCAAAAGTGCTAAATCGCAATTTCAGGATGTGTCATGAATAGCATTTGAGGAATCTCTAATAGAGATTCCTTAAATGCTATTCCTCGCATATTTGCGACTTCTTAAATAGCGATTTTTGCATTTGGTATCATGAATACCAAATGCGAAAATCGCACTCGCAAAGGGCCAGATTCTCAGAATCTGGCCCTTTTGCGAGCGCTATTGCCTACATGAATCAGGCTGATAGAGGAGTTAATGGAGCAGGCTGACAGGGGAGGTAGAGTGGGAAATGGGTTACTGTGGGAAGCAGAATGAACGGTTGACAGTTTGCTACACAATGTGGTATGTTACTCTCGGGAATGGGGGATTGGGCAATACAATGACAATCAGCGATGCCCAGGCCCCCTCTGGGTGGCCTAAAATGTTTCTGCTCCCTGCTCATTAATACTCTGTTTTTCTCAAATAACTGCTTAATAAAAAGAATTGAAAAATAAATCCTACTAAATCATCTCAAGAGTATATAAGGCCCATTAACAAGGGAAAACATTAACCACATTATGTCAAAAAATGAGCAATCACAATAAAAAACAACATGAAACAACACATTCCATGGTAAACATGGCAGAAGCGAAAAAATAAACTACCAAAAGTGCCCACTGAAACAGAACAGAAAAGTAAGGGAATGTGTTGTAGTGCCTAAGTTGTTGATTTGGAACCTGAAGCCCTTGAACTAAATCCTGGCTTTGTATGGGGATGCCAACGGTGTAAATCTGATCAAATCACTCAACCGCCTTCTGCATAAAATTGCCAACATGTGAAATACAAAATTGTGGATCACTGACATAATATAGAATGCCAAAATATCGACCTACCAAAATATCAAGGTAAAAATATAGAATACCAAAATATCGACCTCCTATCTCCAAACAGGTAAGTACAAAAATATCGTATCAAAAATATCAATGTAAAAAATATAGTTAGTCAAAATATCGAATTTTTTCAAATGCTTTAAATTAATTAAAAATTAATGAAATAATAAATATAATTAACTTAAACATACTTAAAATACTTAAATAACCTTAAAATTCATAAATAATTAATGTAGGTAAAAAAAAACATACAAATTGATTTGTTAATACATATATATAAATGTAATATTAATACAACATTTACAATATTTTTACCGTATGATAGCAGAAAGGGTAACATTTACTATTACCACTCCAGTGAGTGCAACAGTAGGGAAAGGTTTGCATAGCGTAGAGGTAAAAATTACTATTCCCACTCCAGAGTGTGCAACAGTAGGGAAAGCAATGGATAGCGTAGGGGTAAAAATTACTATTCCAACTCCAGAGAGTGCAACAGTAGGGAAAGCGCTGGATAGCGTAGGGGTAAAAATTACTATTCCAACTCCAGAGAGTGCAACAGTAGGGAAAGCGCTGGATAGCGTAGGGGTAAAAATACTATTCCCACTCCAGAGAGTGCAACAGTAGGGATAGGGTTGGGTAGTGTAGGGGTAAAAATTACTATTCCCACTCCAGAGAGTGCAACAGTAGGGAAAGCGCTGGATAGCGTAGAGGTAAGAATTACTATTCCCACTCCAGAGAATGCAACAGTAGGGAAAGGGTTGGATAGCGTAGGGGTAAAAATTACTATTCCCACTCCAGAGAGTGCAACAGTAGGGAAAGCGTTGGATAGCGTAGGGTTAAAAAGTACTATTGCAACTCCAGAGAGTGCAACAGTAGGGAAAGCGCTGGATAGCCTAGGGGTAAAAATTACTATTCCAACTCCAGAGAGTGCAACAGTAGGGAAAGCGCTGAATAGCGTAGGGGTAAAAATTACTATTCCCACTCCAGAGAGTGCAACAGTAGGGAAAGGGTTGGATAGCGTAGGGGTAAAATTTACTATTCCCACTCCAGAGAGTGCAACAGTAGGGAAAGGGTTGGATAGCGTAGGGGCAAAAATTACTATTCCCACTCCAGAGAGTGCAACAGTAGGGAAAGCGTTGGATAGCGTAGGGGTAAAAATTACTATTCCCACTCCAGAGAGTGCAACAGTAGGGAAAGCGTTGGATGGCGTAGGGGTAAATATTACTATTCCCACTCCAGAGATTGAAACAGTAGGAAAAGCGTTGGATAGCGTAGGGGTCAAAATCACTATTCCCACTCCAGTGAGTGCAACAGTAGGGTAAGTAAATACTTCATATATAAATAAAAATAAAATAAATATTAATACCAATTATAATTTAATTAATATAATTAACACTTTTATATATTATTTAATCAATTACAAATACAAATAAAAATTAATTAATAAAAATAATTACCTACTAATACAAATTATTTACCAATTAACAATAAATTAATTAACAATTAAAAAATAATTAAAAATTAGATTAAAAAAGATTTAAAAAAATAGAATTACTTACAATTAAATTACTCCCCACCCTATTCCCCTATAAACCCACAACCCACTACAGAAAATAAATTAATACAATTAACATAATTATCAATTAATAAATTAATTCAAATTAATTACCCATTATTTTTTTAATTAATTACTAATTAATAATTAATTAACAATTAATTCAAAATAAATACAAATACATAAATTAACATATTTAATTAAATACCATAAAAATAATTAATTAATATAAATAATATAATAAATATACACTTTTCAAACATATACTAACATAAAAAACACTTTAAAAATTGATATTAACTTACTTACCTCAAATTCGATATTTTTGTAGTCTATATTCTGTCCATTCTATATTTTTGTAGTCTATATTCTGTCCATTCGATATTATGTCCATTCTATATTTTTTATTCGATATTAATGCTATCCTATTCGATATTTTTGTAGTCTATATTCTGTCCAGTCGATATTGTGTCCATTCTATATTTTGTAATCAATATTAATGCATATCGATATTAAAAACTCGATATTTTGACTCTATACCCAATTGGACATATAGATAACTATAGGTTCAATGATGTAACAAATACCAACACAAACATTTCACCCCTTCCCATTTCCAACTCTGTTCCTGCACATAAGCGACAATTTCCACTGACCAGAACAATAAATATAGATTTACTAACAGAGCAAAAAGGATGTCTTATTGAGGATAGAATACCAAATCCAAATGTCATCTGCAAATAATATTGTGGATAAAATGTCATGAAAATAAAAATATCAAAGGCAAAAATATCAAAGGTTAGCATATCTTTTTTAGTTTATCACAATATTATCGGAGTTTAAAACATTGTTTTTTAGTTATGCTATTCTCAAACCTACATCTAAAGGTCTCCGCCTCTACTAAACCTATCTTATCTATATGGAAATCTCTGCACCAGCATGCAGAGCTCTCTGCACCCAAATGCATACTTTTTGTAGTAAATGTGGATGGCTCAGTAGTAATAGCTGGACAATTGAGAATACTTACTACAAAATGGGAGGGGGTTAGGGAGAAGTAAGGAGGGGTTTAGAGAGGACTAAGGAAAGTTTTAGAGAGGTACAAGCATTCACTCACAAAAGGGTAAGCCCATTGCTATATAAACTGCACTTATACAGTTACTGCAGTCAAAAAGAACACACAACAGTAGTAAATATACTGTCTCAGCCTGGGAATAAGTCCATCACCATACATAGCCACTCAAATGTATTGCCTCACTCTCCCATAGGAAATAACGGAGCCATCAACACATAACAGAAATATTTAGGAAATTAAGTGAATCTCTTTGTAAGGTCCAATAATTTTGAAAACTTTTAAGTAAATTCTGCATAATGTTGCCACAGGGTTTTTATTGACATCCAATAGTTTTTCAAAGCTAATGCTGCTGAATGCTATAGCAAATGCAAAAAGAACAATTGATGGATGGAATGCTGAACAATGTCAAACATTCACCCCGAAACGGAGATCTGGGCCCAAATCTATTGCTTTTCTGCTGGCAATGCCATTCCAGTTTGGATCCAGACATATACAAATTAGTCTTGACCTTGCTCTTCATGGGATTAGTTCAACCCGAACTGCCATGCCAGTCCTCCCTGGACCACAAACAAGAATCCCGGAAACAGTTTTGGACTATCACCCCTCATCAGCCAGGCTAGCTTGAATCCAGTGGAATGGAGATCACAAGACCCATGTCTGGGCATACCTGTCCCACTTATGGTGACAAATGCAAAAAGAACAATAGACGGATGAAATGCTGAACAATGTCAAACATTCACCCCAGTATAGAGATATGGACCTAAATCCATAATTTTTTTGTATGTGGCCCTGAGGAATTGCCAGTGGCTGAGATTAATTCACGCATTCCATCCATCACCTTGTTGTTTTTGTATTTACCTCGCTAAGTGAATCTGGTATACCCTGATGTGGGTCATGGCCTCACTATGTCACTGGATTCAAGCTAGCCTGGCTGATGAAGGGTGATACCCCAAAACTGGTCCAAGGATGCTGGTTTTCAGTCAATAGAGGCTGGGTTTCAGTCCATAGAGGCTGACAGTTCGAGTTGGACTGTTCCACAGGGAGTAGGGTCAAAACTGATTTGCATATGGCTGGATCCAAACTGGGGTAGCTTGGTGGGCAGAAAACAATAGATTGGGATGTGTCCTGAGCGACTGCCAGTGGCTGAGACTGATTCGAGCATTCCATTCATCACCTTTTTTTCTGGAGAATGCTATAGCAAGGCGTACAACAACTTTCCATGCACCTTATAATGCAAATAGTGATTTTATAGAACTACACCACCCATTATACTGAAACAACTTTCAGCACATCCAAGCACATCCAGGCTGACCACTTACAAAATTAACTCACTCATCAAACAACTTTTTCTGCCTTCACTACATCAGTGAAAATTTGGATTGCTTTGCCCCCCATTTTGAGGAATAATTATTTGAAGACCAACAAGAGGGTTTAGAGGCAAATAATCAACATCTTTGGGATGTCTGGAAAAGCAGTCATTGCCAAATACCACTTCTCACCTGATTTGATCCTTTACAAGGTTGCAGAATGGGAGCAGGAGTTTGATTCACCCATGTGTCCCTCACAGGCTAATCCTACATATGTGAAAATTCTGGCAGCACTCTACGTCATGGACACTGGATCTTTCGAGAGGGTCATCTCCTCTGAGAACATAGGCATCTCACAGAAAAGCCAGCCTTAATGCTTGCATCAGGTACTACGATGGAGGAACAGAAGAGTGCACACGTTTATCACCATGGCACAATCACTGGCAGAAAGTCAAAGGATAGCAAGGGAATTTCATGTCTTTCTCCACTTTCCTCATCTATTATGTGGCATTGCCTGTACTCATGAGGGACATTAGCCCCCATACCAAACAGCACACCATTTCTGCATTAGCCACTGCTGGCATTGCAACAATGAAAAAGCTGTCTGTAATGCTAAGGTCTGTTCATTGATGTGTATGCTGCCTTCCCTGGAATCAGACACAACAGCTCTTTTTTTTATATCAGTCACCTTTTGAACATTGTTTGGTTGATGAGAATTTGAGTGAGAATGGACTGATTGAAAAGTAACAACACTAGACATTGGGTTTGTATGTGTATCGGGGGTGGCATCTCAATACATACAAATCACTACATCACAATATGTTTCTGTTTATGTTTATATATGCTTGGAAAGCGCTTGAATGCCGAGGCGTCTTGGCGCTGTGGTGTGTAGAGGGAGAGGCTGGGGGTTGAGATCTTATACGGTTGTAAACAGCCAGGTCTTTAAGCTTCTTCTGAAAAGCTGGAGGTTGGATTGGGTACTCAAAAGGAGCGGCATCTTGTTCCAAAGTTCCGATGCACAATGCGTGATTGCACTGTCCCCCCATCTTGCCCGTCTTATCCTTGTGGTATCGATGTGGCCCTGGTTGGCTGATCTGAGGGGACGGGTGGAAATGTAGAGTGTAAAAAGAGCTTGGAGATCCTCAGCACCACCACCATAGATTGCTCTATGTACCACAGTTTGAGCTTTAAACTCGACACGCTGTTTAATAGGCAGCTAATGCAGGGTTTTAATGCCAGCCGAAGTTGGCTGACCTCTGGGAATACCCAGTAGAAGTCTTGCTGCGGCGTTTTGCAAAGACTGCAATTGTTGCAGCTGGTACTTGCCAATTCCCAGAAACAGGGCATTACAGTAGTCCAGTTTCGATAGTAGGAGAGCAATCACCAGGGTTTTTTGAAGGTCTTTGGGAATGTACTGGAGTATTTTCCTCAGAGTTTTTAGAAGATAACAACATGATGATATCAGACTGTTTATCTGTGGGCCAAAGTTCAGTTTGGTGTCATAAATGATGCCCAAGTTCCTGACTTTTCCTACTCAGGAGGGGCAGTCTCCTGCCTACATGGGCCACCAAGACTGGTTCCACAACGATTATCCCGGCCCGAAGTCCATCGCCTCCATTTTATTGGTGTTTATTTTCAGATGATTCTGGCTCATCCAGGCCATGATCTCGTAGAGGCAGATGTGAAAAGTGGCTGCTATGGTCAATACCCATACATTCCCCTGCCACCCACTCCATGCATGTAGGTATGATGTATTGCATGTAGATTAGAGTCCCCTTTTGACAAATTCTTTGTTGCTGGTGATGCCATGTATGCTCTCTCCTCATCTCATCATACCCTACATCTATCCAACCAGACTACCTCAATATAGATACAGAATGGCACACTTATGTGAGCCAATATTGAACGCACTTTTGGGATCATTAGGCTTGGTTTCCATATAGATCTTGACCTTGATCTATGCTCACATGCAGGTACACAATATGGGGTACAGAATAGCGGTCAGGGTATTCAGGTGAGAGGTGAACTAGTTAGCTAATCTTTTTCTTGAGCTGCTAGTTTGTTTGTTACATTTATGTGGTTGGACAGTCTCTTGTCTATAGACAACATCCTGTGACACCTCTGTTTAATTCACATAATGTCATCAATAAAGGAGCTATACTATACTTAAAAATAAATTGACTCCTCATTTGCTATACAATTCAAACACATTCTATTAGCAACATTTAAGGGCAGACTCTCACACAGTACTCTCATTATTTAGTTCTTAATTAGTAAAAGCCTTATTTTTAGAACATAAATTACATACATATACAATCCCTATTAGGACTCTCCTTCCCGGTAGGGGAATTATCTCATCTGCAGAAGTAGTGTTCCATTCTGCATGTGGAGTTTTGACATGGGGCACAGATCTCTCAATTCGGGGTGGAACTCTCCGTGTATAGAAACCAACATGACATTGCATACAGGAAGAAGAAGTAAGCATTTTGGGTTCATTCTGAGCCATCGTCATATAGCACAACACCATACTCACTCAGGCTGCTGCTACTTTCTTTTTTACGAACCCCAACAAAGCTAAAGTAAAAGATGAGAGGGCCCCTCATCCAATGACGAAGAATTGGAGATTATTTATGAGGGGCTCCTCTAATGGTAACCATAGGGGTCCTAAAATTCAGCTGAGCAAAGGTGCATGGGCCCAAATATAGCAAGATATTGTCTTTTGCTGCAGTGCAATGAGTGTCAACACCTGTGGGTGAAGCTGTGTGTCAAGTGCTGGGAGGACCTTCACCCTTGGCCAGGATTAAAGAACAGGACATTCTGGCATTGTCCACCAAGACACACTTTCAGAATTCATTAGATTGTCTGTGGACATTTCCAGCAGTTGGGTTACCTCTAACAGGAGGGGGCTACAGACTCTCCTGTTGACACACAAGTGCCCTGCAAGACAGTCAAAACTATAGGGCTTGGGGAGTGTGGCTGAGAGGTATTCTGGTAAGGGCAGGTGAACTCCACCAACAAAGATAAATATTGAGGCAAGGAGGCCTACAAAATACCCTTGTTGTGGTTAGACCTCACCACCAGGAATAAAACGACACAAAGATAATTGAAATTATCAAATGGGCCTGTAAAAAATTGAGCATGAGGCCTGATCCCCCAGGTAGCCATTTTTTCAGATCCCCTAGGGAAGACCAAGAACCCAGGGGTTGATTAATGGGGGAGTGGGCTTGCAGGGGCCCCCTCCCCAGAAAAACATGTGTCCCTGGATTCTCTATGCCTCGGGTACCAATGCAACGGAAACCTGTCACAGGGTCCCCCACCTCCTCAGGACAGAAACAGACAATGTAGCCTCTCTTCTAAAGATCACAAGCTCCTGGGAGAGACAGCCACCAGGTGCATTGTTAATTGCATGTCCCCACTCACTGTACTGCTGTTTGGAGGAGTGGAAGACATCCAGAACTGCTGTTCCCTCCCACGCTGCCTACAGAAAGAAAAAAGGGGAAGCCAACTCTGTGCACCCTACAGCTGTGCTGGCAGTGGGAACCACATAGCCATGTGGGAGTGGGCTCTCCATGCAACCCTCAAATTAGGCACATGCTTCCTGTCCGATCAGAGGGACAGGAGCACCTGACATTAAACATTGAAAGTTATGGTGTGAGGCCCCATTTTAAAAATACAGAACTAAAGTCTATTTGTGGAGTGGCGAAGATGATCTGTAACTACTTATCGCCTTGTGCACTGGAGGTGCTCAACATCCTCACTCTCATCCTCACTCAACATCCTCACTCTCCCCAGCATGGCTGAGCCATGCTTGATCGCCACGGGAGCCAATTATTACATCGTTATCAACCCTCCAAATCTCTCCAAATCTGCCTCCAAAACCCTTAAACACTCCATCCTGAAAAGTCATCCGGAGACACTGATATCCGACCATCTGCTCTGCGTAACCCAAGGCACTGTCATCAATGACCTCATCTTCCATTCCAGGAAAACGTTTCGCTGGCGTAATGCCTTCTCAAGCTGCCTCAAAGTGCAAGAAACAAGGAACATCCCTCACAGAAAAAAACTCACAATTACTCCATCTGCAAATCTGCATGCAGACCTCACTAGGCCTGGGCAGTAAATTCCATTCTGCTCGTGGAATTTGCGGAATTTGGGTCATTTTGCGTTCCGCGGTGAACGCGAAATTGCCCAAAATTATGCGTTCCGCGGCTTCACGAAATGTTTGGCTTGTTCGCGTTCACAAAATGCATGTTCGCAATAAATTTTCCCCGAGCACTCAAACAGCGATTGCAAACAGAAAAAAGCATTGTGGAATTCTTGCGTGTTCGCGGAGATTTTTTACTGTTTCGCTGAGATTTGCGTAACGCGATTACGCAAATTCCGCACCCCTAGACCTCACCATAACCTTATACAATAGCAGCACTATCCTGATTCAAGGGCCTCCCAAAAACCTCATCAAATTTGCGGACCTCTTCACCCTCCTTAAAAAACATATTCACAACCCATCTCAGTTCACGATCCCACCGCTCCCCCTCGCCCCCACCGCGCCTAGTATACCTGGCCCCTCACCAACCACTCCTGCCAGTGACCTCGTCATTGGGCGACCCAGGCCTGTCACCCTGTCACCCACACACGCCATCCACAGCGCGATCTTACCACAGAACCTAGACCCCCCTAGGGACCCCCGCTCCGCTGAACTCTGAAACTCCCCCTAGGACCCACCAAACATGTCAAAATAGCCCCGCCGTCACGGCTCCTGCATGCCACCAGAAGCTTCCCTAAACTCTTAACCACCTGCTACTGTAACACCCGCTAGGGTTCACAGCACTGATATGGAATTGCCCTATCTGACCCTGAACTCTGGTCTAGCTAGCCTCTCCCATAGGGATGCGGATCGACCTAGCCGCCCTCATTCCATCCCAATAGCTCGCCTCCTACCAGCACCCAGCCCACCTGAATCCACCTCTAGGCTACCTGCACATACCATCAGAACCTCTCCCTGGCAACTGGACCCCAGCCTTCAGAACATACCTTTCTTAGGGATATTGATATTCTCCACCGCAGATCCTCCGAGGTAATTTTGAGCATCCACAAATCAATTCTGGACCTTAAGCACCTCCTTCACCTCACTGAACTCTCCTTCTCTAACTTATGGATGTCACAGAATGCGACCCACATCCCCCCACGATGCCCCTCCTCCACCCTCTACCACTAACCCAGCCAGCTCTCGGAGGAGGAAATTCTAGCTCTCCAATACTCCTACAAACCTACCCCTTGCACGCCTAATCCCTGAGAACTCACGGAGAAAGAAGTGGCTGACCTCCTCAGTAGCTACGACTCTGCCTTGACAACCCCTTGCCCCTTAGACCTGAGGAGAGAACACTCTATCTGCACGGTTGAATCCAACCCTAATATGTCTGCAACCTTCCGCATAAGAGGGGTAGTCAATAGCAACCTAGCTAAAGTTCCCACCTCCGCCTCTCCCTCCGACACCCACCCCTACCACTCCCTAGCCGGCCTCCTTATAAACTGCCGGTCAGCTGTAATGCATGCATCTGATATCGCCGACCTCATCCCGAGTCATAAATCGGACCCGGCGATCTTGACTGGATCATGGCTCAAGGATTCCTCATCGCCCCACCTTGACCTCTTAGTCCCCCCGACTATAACATCGTAAGGTTGGACTGTCCCTCAAAGAAAAAAGGGGGTGGCATTGCTTTTATCTACCTCTCCAACCTCTTTCTACGGAACTGCTGGTACACCCCACGGACTCCTGTGAATACTTCGCACTCGCCATCTCCAACAATACCCCACAACTGTGAAAACTTCACATTTTTTACCACCCCCCTGGCAAGAACGACGCCTTTATGGACCTCCTCATGGAAATCATCACAGCCAAGGTGTCCCCAAACTCTAACGACATTTTCATTGGCGATTTCAACTTACATTGGAACGATCCTAAGGATCCTCAGGTCAAAGTCATCAGAGACTTCTTGGCCGATCAAGCCCTTACCCAAGCCTGCTCCCTTCCCACTCATTCCAAAGGTGCCACCCTAGACTGGATCATTGCCAAGGAATCAGCGGTCAAACTCATCTCCATTGATCCGTGTGATTGGTCTGATCACCACGCCATCACCTTACTTCTGCCCAGCAACCACAAATCATGGACACCTCAACCTGTGATTCCCAAACGATGGGTTAGGGACACCAAGAACCTCGACCACAAGAAACTGGCAGCATGTTGTGAGTCTGACCTTCCCCCCCCCCACAATGCACATCGGTCACCAATCTAGCGGTCCATTACTCCTCCATCATATCCGACATTCTCGATGACCTGGCACCTCTAAAACTAAAAAGAACACAGATCAAGGACAGAAATTCCTGGTTCAGCGGATCCCTCAACAAGGAGAGGAGATCCCTTCGACAGACCGTACGAATCTGGAAACAACACCCATCTGCAGCACATCTAAAACTTCTTCAACAGGCCAGAAATGCCTACAATAAGAAAGTCCTTAGCACTAAAAAATCATTTTTTTAAACTGAGCTGGAGAACACTAACAATCGACCTCACAAACTGTTTGACTTGGTTAAACATCAATCCAACAAACTAGCTAAAACCGCCAAAGAATCACTTAAACCCCTAATTTCAAGCGAGGAATTCTCCTTTTTCTTCTGTGACAAAATCTCTGCCCTAGGAAATGAACTTAAATCCTCAACCCTCCACCAAAATCAAAATCAACCAGCTCCACCTCTTCCCTCCGCGTTGTCCTCCCGAACTTCACCCAAAAACCTAGCGCACTGGTCCAACTTCAAAATCTATGACGACCACGCTATTTCTAACACTTTAACGATCCTCTCCCCTCTAACTACCTAGCTGCCTCTTCTCAGGCTATCATCCCCTCCTAGACCACAATAATCAACGCCTCCCTCCTACAGGGCTCAATTCCTGATTCGCTTAAGACTGGCCAAGTTGTCCCCATCCGAAAAAAACCACGCTGGACCCTGCCTCCGCTGAGAACTACAGACCCATATCCAACGTCCCACTCCTTGCCAAAGTCATGAAAAAATGTGTGCAACAGCAGCTAAGCCTACAAATCAACAACTTTCACCTGCTAGATGACTTCCAATCTGGCTTCAGACCTGGGCACAGCACGGAAACCACCCTCCTCCACATTGTGGATGACGCCCTCCAAGCCCTAGACCTAGGCAAAACCTGTCTCCTAATCCTTCTAGTTCTCTCCTCTGCCTTTGATACGGTGAACCACGAAATTCTCCTAGAACACCTTAAACGCAGGATGGGATTGAATGGCACCGTCCTTGAATGGTTTAGATCCTTCCTCCAAAACCACTCTTAGAGAGTTCTCATCAACGGTGAGCTATCCGCCCCCTCTCGGGTTTCTGTTGGAGTTCCTCAAGGATCAACCCTCTCCCCCACCCTCTTCAACCTTTACCTTGAACCTCTCACTGAGGTGCTACGTGCCGCCAACATCTCCTACCTTATGTACGCTGATGATACTCAGGTCTACATAAAAATCTCTTCCCCTGAGGACATTCTCTCCCTTAACGAGGCCCTGAAACTGACAGTCCATTGGCTCACTGCCAATCAGCTGAAACTCAACGAAAATAAAAAAGAATTTCTTCTGATCTCCCCTCTCAAACCCAATCCAGAAATCCAGGAATGGATCAAGACCATCACGGCACTAAACTGCCCTCCTACCATTGTGGACTCGGAAAAATCCCTTGGTATAACCCTTGACGGCAGCCTGAATATGCAAGGCCATATAAACTCCATGGTCAAAGCAGCTAGATTCCACCTGAGCTACCTAGGAAACCTAAAACCCTCCTTTGATGCCTCCGACCTTAAAACGGCAACCCAGGCCCTAGTCATTTCCAGACTTGAATATGGATGCTCTACTCACTCAGGGCTTCCCAAAAACTCTCTGGCCCCATTGAAAGCCTGCCTCAACACCGCCGCTAGTCTTCTAACGGGCTGAAGAAAATTTGACCACATCTCTCCCCACCTCAAAGCTCTGAACTGGCTTCCCCTAGAGGTCAGAATACAATTTAAACTAGCCTGCATTACTCACAAAGCTCTATACTCGAATTCCCCGACATTTCTCGCACAAAAACTCCTGATATCCGGAGGAGCCAGAAACTCCCGATCCGCCAAAATTCTGTTGCTGCAACCATCATGCTTCCGAAAGAAAAAAACCTACAATCGGGCCTTCTCTGGGGCCGCACCAAGAATCTGGAACTTTCTTCCTCCCTCCATCAGAAGACTTCCGTCCCTGGCAAACTTTAAGAAGGAGACCAAAACCTTCTTAATGGGAAAATACCTCACCTAAAAAATACTTTTCAATCACCCTATCGACTTGTTTCACCCTCTCCTCCTCAGCATTATCCACGACTTCCACCGATGACACATTTTTCTGCACTCCGGGGCATCTCCCCAGGAGATGAGACAGCGTGTATATTATACCTACCTGCTTTAATTTTTATCTGCTTTAATTTGATATCCCACATGTAGATTGGACCTTTGACGGCGTTCACCTCCTGTATATTCTACTTTAATTTTATCCCACATGTCGCTTTAACTTAAGACTGCGTGCTCCCCTCCTTACAATGTATGCTTGGCTCTCCCAATGGGATCCCTCCCATCGTCACGGCCTGTGAACATGTTCCCTCCCACGTCCTCCTCTCTGGTTGCTAAGAACTTGGGGGTCAAAATTGACAATAGCTTATCACTTAAGTCCCAGATCCTTGGACTGACTGGCACTTGCTATGGTCTTCTCAAAATGTTACGCAAGTTCCTTCCCTTGCTCCCGCTGGCGCATAGGAAGACTACTGTCCAGGCTCTTATTTGTTCTAGGCTGGACAACTCAAATGTTTTCTATTTGGGTCTTCCGGACTATCTATTACAAAAACTTCAGGTGGTCCAAAACTCGGCGGCACGGGCGTTTTTTGCCTACCTCGCTGCGCGAGAGCCTCGGACCTCTTACATTCCCTACACTGGCTCCCTATTCGTAAGCGGATTGTTTTTAAAACACTTACGCTGGCGCATAAGGCACTCCATGCTGTGGGAGCTGAATATATTCAGAAACGCCTTGCTTTCTACAAACCAACTAGATCCCTCAGGTCGGAATCTCTTGGTTTTGCCATTGTCCCTGCTGTTAGGAAAGCAAGGGTAGGGGGACGCTCTTTTAGACACTTGGCTCCCCAGCTATGGAACTCCCTCCCTCTGTCGCCCCGCTGTACCTCGAACTTGCTGGCCTTTAGAAAGGGTCTGAAGACGTGGCTCTATGGGCAGTGATCTGCTTGTTTCTTCTCCTCTTTCAGCCTGCCCTCTGTAGTCTGCTGTGGGTTAGAAAGCGCCGGGACACTCCTCGGAGTAGCCGAGCGCTATATAAGGCACCCATAACATTAACATTAACATTAACGAATGGTATTCCTCCCCCTCAAGCCTGTAAAGCGCTCTGATACCCTCACCGGTCTGATTCGCACTCTATCAAACTATAAAATAAATAAATAAATACCATCCATAATGTTTTTAATGCTGTTAAATTTCTTTTGTGTGATCTATTTCTGCTTTTTATTAATGTTGTGATGACCGAACTAAGCCAGGAGCCCTAATTTTTTTTATAACAACATCACCTTATATTGTGTCTAATATATGTGATGGGGTACTGTGTTCAGAGCGCACTAGGCATGTCAACTACTATCAGAAGCATGTCAACATAGGTATTTCCATCTGTCTACTTGTAGATATTTGTAAATTAATGCATATTATTCAGTAATCTGTGTGGAATAAAATATTTTTCATTTTTATCTAAAAAAAAGACTGGACAATAGTTTATTGAAAGTTGTTTGTTGTATATCAGCATACTGGGGTAATAGCCCACACAACTTCCTCTGAGCATACCTTTGACTGCTCTGCTTTGATAACACAAGAGAATTAAATGCTACAATAGGGTTCTTGGTTCCCAGTAAATGGACGGTTGCTGACTTATTACTTGTGAAGGAGACCCATTGTTTGCAACTAATAATGCACTTTAAACACCTTTAAAATATTTAATAACAGGATTATGCAAAAAAAACTCTTTAAACAAACATTTGTCCCCCTTTGCATGTCTGATTACAAAAAAGTTTAGGAAATTATCTTTCCCTCCTATTTGGTTGGTATTAAAAATTTGTAACTAAAGACTGGTTTGGTACATATTTGGTAAGTACCACATAGTGTCAGTTTTAGTATTTAGGGATACAATAGCCCGCTTAAATAATTTACGTTTGATATGAAAGGGCAGTGGTAGGAGGAAGGACGCGCTGCAGCCTGCTAAGCGCGCAGCGCCTCAGCGCTATTTACAATACTACTTTGTGACGATTTTTAAATACCCGTTTTTTACTATTTAATTTGCTTTATGTTTTCTATTATCCCCTGATTTTAATTCCCACTAAACTTGCACTGTAAATAGCGATACGCACCGCTCTTGGCGGGTCCTGGTTCCTTTGGTTGGACTTCCCGAGGCATATTGGGCGGCCATCTTGGGGGTAAGTGGGACGCGATTTGGCACGCGGTCTAGCTGTCAGAAGGACGCTAGACCTCGTATAAAGCTTGGGCAAATTAGGCGCTCTTTCTTGTTTATTGAAAGGGCAGTGGTAGGAGGAAGGACGCGCTGCAGCCTGCTAAGCGCGCATTGCCTCAGCGCTATTTACAATACTACTTCGTGACGATTTTTAAATACCCGTTTTTTACTATTTAATTTGCTTTATGTTTTCTATTATCTCCTGATTTTAATTCCCACTAAACTTGCACTGTAAATAGCAATACGCACCGCTCTTTGCGGGTCCTGGTTCCTTTGGTTGGACTTCCCGAGGCATATTGGGCGGCCATCTTGGGGGTAAGTGGGACGCGATTTGGCACGCGGTCTGGCTGTCAGAAGGACGCTAGACCTCATATAAAGCTTGGCCATGCTGACGCGCAGCGGGCACGCGCAGCGGGTTCGCCGGTGTTCCGCCGGAGTTACGCCAGAGTTCAGCCCGTCTGTGCCCGTCCGGGCCCAGACGGGCTTAGGGCCGGACATGCTGGCTTCTGCCGCTAAGGTCAGTACAACATACTCTAGAATGGCTTTGCTCTCACTGCGCTCTACGGAGCACAGGCTCTGCAGGGCCACTTTTGGGAGCGACCTACCTTTTATGACGTGCATTCAATGCAGTAAGGACCAGAAGGCTATAGGATGTAAATCATTATCGATGGCCTTATTGAACTGTAGGTCCCTCCCTAGTCATTCCACTGAAATTAATTCCCTAGTCCTGGATCTAGAGCTAGATATTTTATTTCTATCAGAAACGTGGATTACTCCTTGCTCAGGTCCGGATATGACGCAAGCCCTTCCTCCTGGCTTTCTAATTCATCATCTAGATAGGCCTATTGGTCGAGGAGGTGGTCTTGCGATTATCTATAGGGACACTATGGTTTGTACAGCCCAGGAGGGAGGGGTGCTTGACTGTGAGAGCTGTCAATTCTCTCTACGGCTGTCAGCCACGATCTCTATCTCAGGCCTTTTAGTGTATCGCCCTCCGGGGTGTGTAGGCAATTTCTCCAGTTCACTGATAGAAACAGTCACGCTTCTAGCATCATCGACTGCCAATTTTATGGCGCTTGGAGATTTTAATCTCCATTTTGACGACCCGGCGGATATACTTGCTGGTGACCTGACAGGAGATCTGAGTGCCTTTGATTTGAATTTAATTAATTCAGGGGCTACGCATTGTAAGGGTCACCTACTGGACCCAGTCTTCTCAAACATGGATAGGATTGAAGCTGTGGCCTCTTTAGCTGTGCCGTGGTCTGACCACTTTTTGGTTCCGTTTAAGTAGCAGTTCGACGCATCGGATGTAACAATCCCTAGGACCTATCTGGTTGATAGGGCTTGGTCCAGGTTACCAGTAGAGCGCTGGATCGCTAATCTAGAGGACACTCGCCCGCCCCCTGGGTTAGATCCACTTGTTGCTGACATAAATTTGGAAAATTGGCTAAATAGGTCCCTAGATGCTATACTTCCGAGAAAGAAATTGCTAAAGAGGGAGAAAAGAGTGGGATCGCCCCCCTGGTACTCTCAAGGGTTGAGAACTCTCAGGAAAGGTTGTAAAAGGCTAGAGAGGATTTGGAGAAAGGATTGGGGGGAGGCAACCCGGAATGAATATCGTGCGGCAATGAGAGGATATAAAGCCGCTATCCGGGATGCCAAAGCCAAGTTCTTCGAGGAGAGGATTAGCAATTCGGCTAATTCTTCGAGAGAATCATTCAAAGTTTTTAGAGATCTGTTGAAAACCCCGGAACCACCAGTGAGTCATGAGAGCCCCCAAAAGAAATTTATGGAACTGGCTAACTACTTTCATAGCAAGGTAGAAAATATCGTAAACTCCCTTCCACCGATTGAACAAGTGAATCTAGGTGAACAGCGACACGACCTTCAGATTAAGTTCGATGCTTTTAGTTCAGTGACCTCTGATGAAGTCCGCAAGGTTCTTGGGGCTATGAAGAGTGGCTCACCGAGAGATCCGGTCCCGATGAAATATCTTAAGGAGATAACAACGACCTTTGTGGAACCAGTAACAGATCTCATCAATGCATCCTTTGCACAAGGGTTGGTTCCCCCGAGCTGGAAAAAAGCTGTCGTAAAGGCCCTTTTGAAAAAGCCCGGTCTAGATTCATCAGACCTGGCGAATTTTAGACCGATCTCCTTGCTACCCGGGTTTGGTAAGATCGCTGAGAAACTGGCTAATAGGCAACTGTCACATTTTCTGGAGTCTAATGGCTTGCTACGGACGTCCCAAACAGGATTCAGGCCTGGCCAAGGCACTGACACCGCCCTTCTGGCAGTCGTGGAAGAAGCCAGGAGCATTTTGGATTCAGGAGGATCAGTGGCAGTGATCCTCCTGGACCTCAGTGCGGCTTTTGACACCGTGAACCATCAGGTGCTGCTCCAACGACTGTCAGAGGTGGGCCTGACGGGGCTGGCTCTGAAGTGGCTGGCGTCATTTCTCCATCAGCGAACTTACCAAGTTTGGGAAGGGAATGCACAATCTACCCCAATCCCCCTGCAATGTGGTGTGCCTCAGGGTTCTTCCCTGAGCCCCACATTGTTTAATGTATATATGGCACCATTGGAGGATGTGGTGGCGCCACTGGGTATCAAAATCATCAGCTATGCTGATGATACCCAGTTGGTAGTGGCCCTCTCCCAACGGGGAGATTATCCGGAGCGCTTGCACTCTTGTCTGTCAAAGGTCTATGCTTGGATGGGCAACTCAGCATTAAAACTAAATGGTTCTAAAACAGAGCTGATGGTACTTGGACATTCGGGGCCTTCTTTGCCGCCAGGTAGCTGGCCAAGTTGCCTTGGCGATTCTCCAACTCCCAAAAAAGAGATCAAAAGCTTAGGCGTGTGGCTGGAACAAGATTTGTCTTTCAAGACCCATGCAAAGAAAACTGCTGGAGTCTGCTTTGCTCTGCTGCGATCAGCCCGCAAGATACTACCTCGGCTCCGGCCACCTCTAGGAAACTCCTCATCCAGGGGTTGATTGTTTCGAGGTTAGATTATAGTAATGCGCTTTTTTTGGGCGCACCGGAGGCTACCCTCAACAAACTTCAGCTGGTGCAGAACGCAGCAGCAAGGCTGCTGCTCAATGTGCCCAGGAGACAGTCAGCAGAACCAGCACTAAGAGCTTTGCATTGGCTCCCTGTGAGGGAAAGGATAAAATTCAAATCCCTTTGTACAGCCCATAAAATCCTGAGTGGGAGAGGTCCTCCCATCTTGGAGAATATGGTGCTCCCTTATAAGGCTACTAGAGCACTACACTCTGACCACCAATCCCTGGTACAAGTGGCCAGAGTCAAAAGAGTTTCGGTGAATGTGTCTAAGTTATGGAATGCGCTGCCCATGAACTTACGGACAGAAACCAGCAGGATGCAATTTCGTAAGTTGCTCAAGACCCATTTATTCCCCGCCTAGAGGCTGTCTTTTCCTCCCTCTGCTTCTGAGCTATGACCGAGCGCTGGGATGCCCGAGGGTAACCACGCGCTATACAAGATTCCAAATAATAATAATAATAATAATATGAAGTATGAACTTATGAACTCAAAAGGAAATGTCTGTCTTTTTTCACATTCCTTATCAGCATACCAGGCTAACTAAGTAACATCACAGCAGGACCTAGAGCAAGGAAGAAGATCCTCAACTGCTAGCCGGTATCAACAGCTTGACACATCATCAGTGAGGCAAAAGAAACCCACACCAGCAGAGAAAGTGCACCTGCCCAGAGACCAACCAAATCTGTCATCAAAGACTCTGGGTAGAGGCTGAAGAACCTACTGGGCAGTGGGAGATATGGACACCACTAGCCAAGAGCTGACAAATAATAGATATTCTTCTGGCCTTGAGAAAAAACAGCAGCCCCACTACCATCTGGGCCTGCAACCACCCCCTCCTTCACTCCAGAGATACCCATACTATCAGAGCCTCAAGCTGCATCACCTGCATAGCAATCATCTTCACCTTCCAGTGCCTCCCCAGAACAGTACTTGCAATTAATGAACACTTCAGCCCCCGACATACCACATCCCTTTTGTGTAGTCCGCTCCCTTCCGCCCGAGTATGTAGCTTCTCTCAAGGAGGTCCTGAAGGCAATAAGAACAGTTCATGGGGTGATCTCTCAGGATATCGAGGACTCCTAGAGATGGCACTGAGCAGCTCCAAACTTTGTGTGAACTCATGACCTCCATGATAGCAGGTCTAACGTTGTGTCTACCTCCACAAGCTCTGCACCTCATGTTGTTCCATCTCCCATTCTTCTCTCTACCCTCTTTCTCTACCACCTGTATCAAAGGACGATTTCACCATTGTTGTGAAGGAAGAGAAGGAGGATGAAAAGGAACTGTTGCCCTCAAATCATGAGCATAACTCAGATCCCCTCCTGACTTGGGAAATTACTTTATTATTGTTTGGGATATTGGCAGATTTTTTTGCACTCTTTATGGACTTTTTTAATTGGTCCCCTTTGTACTTAGAATTCTTCACTTGTAATTTCCTGATATGTTCTTATAATTTCCCTCTACCTATGGACTCTAGTTTTTTTTTGGTGTACCATTTCCAATTAAAGTTTTTTTTCACCTCAAATTTTTAATTTGCATAATACATCTTGATATTTAAAATACAAAAAGTTACAACATTAATGTCTTTTTTGATTATTACAATACTTGCAAGGTAATATATTGCAGCTCAGGAAAACATGGACTACTCCATTAGGAGTAGTCACTCACTCATGTGGAGGTCTCCTCCCAACATGTTGAGGTCTCTGCACAGGTACAGAGGTCTTTGGGAAGTATGAAGAATGTGAAGTTCAGTTGTAAATTTACTAGTAGCAACTTCATGGTCATGTTTTACACATATACATATTCCACCTCCTAAACTGAGGTGGTGGAGACCTATAAGTCTAAACTTTGTAGTAACTTTACACAAATGGTGTATAGGTAAAAGTAGTAAAGTGAATTCAAAGAATAAAAGTAAATTTACACATATGTAAAAATACCTTTGTGCATAGGCAGCTATGTTTGTATTTCTTTAAACATTTTTGTCGCCTTTAGTTTATTATATGCAATAAAATAATGTTAATGTTTGATTCATTTTTTCATGCTGCTGGATTTATTAGGGATTCATTCATTCATTTATATGTATATATTCATTAATGTCAATTGATTAACGTGCCAAGGCCGTCAAGGCCATTGGTAAAGAAAATGTTTTTAATATAATAAAGACTTTACCATTTGAAAGTATGTATGCATGCATATATAGGTCATTTCTATAGTGCCAACCTAGTCTAAAGGCAGCAGCCAACAATAAACAGAACAAAAGCTATGTCATAACTTTAACATTAAACATTCAACACAGATGACACACAACAGGTATTTTGTTTTAAAAAGAGACACAACATTTTATTGGATAAAACAAATATTTTGGGATTTTTTTTACTATTCTGCCTATACAATTCTGGTGGTAAGATTGAGATTATATTTTTCTTGTGGGTGGTTGAGTTGAAAGTAGTTGAGTTGATGGAGCTGCAGGTAGAGGAGGTAGAGGTGCTGTAGTAGGAGGTTCTTTTCCTCAGAGGAATAAGAAAAGATCAGAAATGGCACATTCATGGGAGTTGTTTAAGAGTAGTGAGGAGGTGCGTAGAGTTGGAAAAACTAATCAGTGGCTGCTTGCTTAGCTAATGGCTGGAGACTGGTTATCCTCAGAAGTGATTTGGGGGAAGACTGCTGTCCAGCCATAAGTGGCCTTCTTTGGGATGTTTGTTGTGAAAGCAAGAATGTGCTCCTAATTCATCCAGGTTCCCTCCTGCTCAATTAGCTCTTGCTCCTCCTCCTCATCCTGTTCTGAAGCTGGGATGGAAATTGAAATAGCAGCTTAGAGGAAGATTAGACCTACCATCCTCCACTTGTAGATAGTTCCTGCATGTCTCCTCTCCAGTGAAATGTATTTTCCTCTTAAGAAGAGGGGCATGCACCCTTCAGGCAGAATGTGGTGGCTGGAGGAGCTGAAAGGTGAAGAGGATAAAAGTAGATCCTACATGTGGGCAGTATGTGTTTTTTCAAAGGGGTTTGGTGTCAGCTGTGTATAATTTTGTTCAGGTGCATATTCTCCTTCCATTAGGAGTAGTCACTCACTCGTGTGGAGGTCTCCTCCCAACATGTTGAGGTCTCTGCACAGGTGCAGAGGTCTTTGGGAAGTATGAAGAATGTGAAGTTCAGTTGTAAATTTACTAGTAGCAACTTCATGGTCATGTTTTACACATATATATATTCCACCTCCTAAACTGAGGTGGTGGAGACCTATAAGTCTAAACTTTGTAGTAACTTTACACAAATGGTGTATAGGTAAAAGTAGTAAAGTGAATTCAAAGAATAAAAGTACATTTACACATATGTAAAAATACCTTTGTGAATAGGCAGCTATGTTTGTATTTCTTTAAACATTTTTGTGGCCTTTAGTTTATTATATGCAATAAAATAATGTTAATGTTTGATTCATTTTTTCATGCAGCTGGATTTATTAGGGATTCATTCATTCATTTATATGTATATATTCATTAATGTCAATTGATTATTGTGCCAAGGCCGTCAAGGCCATTGGTAAAGATAATTCTAGCTCTTCTAATATACCTATATGTGTATCAGACACTGCCCTGTATGTCAGTCCTTTGAGGGAGGGTTTAAGTTTGCAACATGGAATGCGAATGGGCTATTGAATAGGATGGAGAATGCTAACTCGGTTAGTACTATATCTGGCTATCACATCATATGTATACAAGGAACTTGGTGCATTAGTTCAGTAGATGTAGAAGGGTACCCTTCACATTTTTTAGAAGCCCTAAGGTCGCCAGCTGAGTGAGCTAAAAGGGGAATACAGATACTTATTTCCAATAAAATCTCTATTAATGTTAAAAAGATTGCATCAGTGGGCCCCCATGCACAATTATTGTGGTTAAATAAAAAAGGAGGGAAAGACCTGACAGTTGTACATTTTTACAATAATATCTTTGACTGTACAGGTAGTGGTGTGGCTGCTGCCCTTGACAATGCCCTTGAAATTTTGTTTTAGCTCCCATCAATACAAATTTTGCACTAGTGTGGGCAGGAGATTTTAATATTCAGGCATGCACAATATCTACCACCCAGGCATGCAGCCATATCAACCAGGATGGAGAGGGAAATTACCATTTTTGCCATAACGAGTATGGGGAAGCACTAAACTAGATAATCTCTAAATATGACCTTCAATTACTTAGAGGGGGCTGTGGTGCTAATGGAGACCTAGTCCCAACTTTTACTGGGAGAAATGTGTCTTCTATTATAGATCATGTATTGGTGTCTGTTACCGCAATTAATTTGTGTGATAATATTAGTGTTGTACCCTCAATATGTAGCGACCATAATCTACTTAGACTATTGTTTTTCTTCTGGGGCCAAAGGCAGGACTCATTCGATGTGATAAATAATATTGACCCCACCAGGATAAATTGTGACCAGTGGCACTGGTACCTAAACCTAATCCTCAGGGGGGACCCAAAGAGTTAAGGTTCTGTGTGGACTACAGAGATTTGAATGCAGTCACAAAGACGGACGCTAACCCTATACCTAGAGCTGATGAGCTCATTGATAGGTTAGGGGCAGCTAAGTAACTGAGTACTTTTGATTTGACTTCAGGTTACTGGCAGACTGCCCTCACTGATGGAGCAAAGGAGAGATCAGCATTCTCCACACCAGAGGGACATTATCAGTTCAAGGTAATGCCCTTTAGATTAAAGAATGCACCTGCCACCTTCCAAAGGTTGGTGAACAGGGTCTTTTCTGGGTTGGAACAGTTCAGTGCAGCTTACCTGGATGATATAGCTGTATACAGTTCTACCTGGGGGGATCACTTAAACCACCTAAGGGGAGTGCTTCAGGCCATGCAGCAGGCAGGCCTGACTATTAAGGCAAGCAAGTGCCAAATAGGGCAGAGTTCTGTGGTGCACCTGGGTCACCTGGTAGATGGGGGCCATGTACAGCCTCTCCAAGGTAAAAATCCAAACTATTTTGGAGTGGACAGCTCCTGTTACCCAGACTCAGGTCAGGGCATTCCTTGGACTGACAGGGTACTATAGACGGTTTGTTCAAAATTATGGGACCATTGTGGGGCCCCTAACAGAACTGACTTCTAAAAAGAGGCCCAAAAAGGTGATTTGGACCCCAGAGTGTCAGAAGGCTTTTGACACTCTGAAAGCTGCTATGTGTTCAGCACCAGTGTTACTGGCCCAGACTGACTGATGCTTCCGAGCAAGGGATTGGTGCAGTTTTGTCACAGCTGAATGAAGGGAGCCTTGACCAGCCAGTTGCCTTTATTGGCAGGAAGCTTCTTCCCAGAGAGCAGAGGTGGAGTGCCATTGAGAGAGAGGCTTTTGCTGGGGTGTGGTCACTGAAAAAGTTGAGACCATATTTGTTTGGAACTCACTTTCGTGTTCAAAATGACCACAGGCCTCTCAGGTGGCTCATGCAGGTGAGAGGGGAGAATCCCAAGCTGTTAAGGTGGTCCATTTCCCTACAGGGAATGGACCTTACAGTGGAACACAGACCTGGGGTTGCCCATGCCAATGCAGGACTTTCCAGGTTTTCCCACTTAGCCTACTACTTAGGACTACCAGGGTGTAGGTTAGTAACCCATCACCTTTCGTTTAGGGGGGGGCTATGTTGCAAAGTCATCCTGTGCCCTGGGCACCCCCCAACTTTTTGCTGACTGGAACTGGTGGTAACTGACTCTGACTGACCCTGGGCTCTGTTTAACCAGGCCTAGGGCCAGTGCCAAGCTAAAAGGAACACATTAGAATACAGTTAAGACACCCAACATATACTAGGGTACACTATAAACCCCTAGTATGTAATAGGGCAGGGGATTGAAACTACCTAGAAGTCTCCAGTATCCTGGGGCATGGCAGTTTAAAGGCCAGCAGATTTTCTGCACTAGCATGTGTGCAGTGCTGAAGCCTGAGGTCTGTTTAAAAGCATCCCTGGTGGCAAGGACAGCTTTTAAACCTTAAATTGTGCCCAAACTCGACTTTGGGGGTAGGGGCCCTTAAAAATGAAAAACCTACCATGTTTTTGCATATAAGAAACCCCCAGGGTCACCCCTATGTATCCCAGGGGTGGGGGGGTCAGTTATCTATAAGGAGCGCCCTTATAAAATGAGTTTTAATATGCCTGGGTAAAGTGAAATTTTACATTTCACTCCCCACATTGTATTAAAGAGCTGCTCAAATTCGACTTTGATGCTAGAAGGATTGGGTAAGGATGATCTGCAATATTTCTGCAGATTCAGAACCCCTGAAGTCTCCCCTAGTTGCACAGGGGGTGGGGGTCCTGTAGAAATTAGGGCAATACTTGAAAAGTGGCCCATGTAATTTTCCCTATTGCAAACCCCATGGCCCATAGGTTAACATGGTAGGAAGTGATTGATTAATAAATATTGATAGGAGAGGACTAGCCGGACCATTCAAAGACTTCCCAGAATAATAGTAGTAAATCCAACAATATTATCTTGTTAAATTTCTCCTAAAGTGTACATACAATAAGTTATGAGACTTTCTTGTTTGTAAGTCCAAATTCAGCCTTTCAGTGGTCTGCCCTGATTGGTCAGAGTTAAGTGTATTAGCCAGGTTGCTGGGAGGGCAGTGTGCTGTTCTATAGGAATGCCAGGCCAGGAGGTGGCGTCGTAAACTACGCTCTTCAAAGGCAAGAGGGGAGGCCTGGGTTTTAGTCCACTATGACAGTTGTGACCCAGAGTCATGGCTAGGCTTAAGAAAGGTATGTGCAGATGGTAGGGGGTGTGTTTAGCCAGCTCTTACCTCCTTGCTGGAAAATCAGCCATTATGGATTTGGAAGAATGATGCACTCTGGGACAAACTAATGCCAGACTCCACAGGATGTAGTCATAACTATGAGGGGTTGCCCTGCTCTCATTGGTCAGTAGTGACCTGGTGCTTGACCCAGAGAATTTTGAATAAGTATCTTAGAGGGGCAGAGCCCTCCAGATCTGCTGCTTGAAACTGAATGAAGCAAGAAGTGCCCTGCTGAAATGTTTTTGCTGTGCAAGGAACTCTAAGGCCTGACCTCTGAAGACTGCACCAAGTGAAACTGCAGCCCTGTGGATTACCTTGCTGCCAAAGGACTCAAGAGTGGAAACTCCCTGCAAGCTACAGGTTAACAGAGCTCACCTGGACAGCCCCACTAAGAATTCAAAGCCTGGAGTACCAGTGGATTTGTAAGGGTTTTGTTCAAGTGGATAGCGGAATTGAAGTTTCACACTTTCAAGGACCCTCTTGGAGATTCCAGAACCTTGTATTGGATACTTTGGGACCCGCAAGCAGAACGCCAGGAAGGTGTTCTAACTGGACCCCGCTTGCTGAAGAAGGTGGCCCACTACAGCGGCGAGAATTCTTTAGAACAATTTATAAAGGTGTGTCCCTGACAGAGAAAACAAAATGACTTAAAAGGGCACAGTTGGTTTCTAAGCACTAGAAAGTGACTAATCTTTAAAAATGCATATCTCTGGTTCCCTACAGTAGATTATTTTCGTTTTGGTGTCATTTAAAAGATAAAAATATTACCTATTTCTATAAATTGGTGTTGGATTTTTATTTTGTGTTGTGTCTTAATTATTTACTGAAATGGTGTTTTTGAATGCTTTACATACCTGTCTTTGAAGTTAGGTCTGTCTGCTTGCAGCCACGTTACCAAGGGTTGAGCAAAGGAATACTTTTCTAAGACCTATGCTGAGTCCTATCATGTGTTAGTGGCCTTATTGCCAGTGGCAGACCTACATTTGCCCCTACCAATAACCCACTTTCCAACAAACAAGTTATCTGTGAAAGGAGACAGTAGATAGTGTGCACCACCTTCACAGCGTAGAAATATACAATTACCTCCAAGCAGTGTGAATAGATAGGTTACAACAGTCTGAGTAACAGATCTACAAGCGTCGTGCGCCACTTTTGTGTCACTTTTAACATGGGAAAAGTGGTGCAAGGAGCTTATAAATCTGCCTCTGACTTCTCAAGAAAAACACTCACCTCCAGACTCTGCGAGTCAATGGGGTGCAATATTGAGAACTCACCGCTATGCAGTGGGAGTGCATGGGATCTACTACTTTGGAAGAAAAACAGCGCACAGACACCTCCTTACAATGGATCTTGTTACAATATAGTATCCTGACTGTACAAAAAAATAAAGCAAAAATATACGTGTGCAGTTGTATGGACTATGCTATTACTAACTCTTTATACTATCTTTCAGATCACTAAACTGGAGGGTGCACTATGAAACAGCACATCCGTGGACACACAGCGGATGCAAAAGGTGAGCTACGAGTATTTTCTCCACTATTAACGGCTCCATCTATAACTTTCTCTCTCCCACATTTTAATGTCGTGTTCTCTCTCTTTTTCTCTCTCACTCTCTCTCACATCATTTCTCTTTCTCTTTTAAAGTTATGGACGCTGCTGTCTACTCTGACATGTAGAACCAAAGCTAAGTTGGAATTGTGAATTCTGATGGTCACAGTGTTTACACAAGGTAAGCAGAGCAGCCTAGATATACAATGCCTCCCATTAAATGCATTAGAAATAAAAGAGCTTATTTGCAAGCCCCTTGCACCACTTTTGCGTCACTTTCAACATGAGAAAAATGACACAAAGCTGTTGCAAGAGTCTTGTAAATAAGCCCTAAAGAATATTATCCTGCATAAAGACTTAATCTCTCACCTAATTCTGTATTATCTCAGAATCATTTTAAAGACCTATTGATCTGTAATGTAAACCTGACGCAGTAGGCACTTCCATACAGACACCGCTTGAACGCGGGCCTATAACACAAGTGTAATGTACCAGGCACATTGCACACATAAAAAATATTGTCAAGTGTTACCTTGACTTCTAATGTTTGACCTCATTTAGTCACATCAATATCATTTTAAACAATAATTTTCTTTTTTGTTTTGCGTATTACCTACCATACGACTATTGGACTCCACATCACATTTTGTTTATTATATTGTTTTATTAAAGTTATTTTTCTAGTTCTTTATTGTATTGTTATCTTTAACTTACATTTCCAGTTATTTATTATTGTTTTAATAAAAGTTAATTAAAAAAAATATATACGTCTTTTTTTGGGGGGGAGGGTAGCGGTCCCCAATAGAAAATATATTTATAATTTGAAGTATAATTCTAACTACTCTTTACCAGATCTGTACCAGACTCCATAGCTACAACTAACGGTTCCAATTCAAAAGTTTTAAAAGTACAACGCCATTAGAAACATAGTGTGGTGAACTTCTAACCTCTGTGCTCACGTAAGTGTTCCATGAACTGTTACTATGGTAACAGCCAGAACGCCACTTGGGGGTAGAGTTGAAATGTACTAGCTGTACAAAAAACGTTATATTTATCCTGGGTCCTCTACAAGACAGAAAGGAAAGCAAAGTAAAACAAAACACTGTACCAGATTTACAACCTCCTTGCGCCACTTTCACGTCCAAGGCCCCCGCCACCTACAAAATTAAAAGTGTGTGGGCCTCAATGACACCCCTCAAACCCTGGGAACAACCACCCCCCGGAGATTTCTGTATTGTGTGAGGGGGGCTGCATGGCCCTCTGTCTGGTGCCCTCGAGAGCCCTGGAGACCGCCATGCCCAGAGCCGGTTCCTGCAGTGTCCCGGGGTGTCAACCTCTGGGACATTGCTGTTTGCTATGAGAGGGTGGAATTCTTGCGGCTCCCGCCCTCCCATAATAAACTTAGTTTGAATTTTAAAAGACAGACCAGTGAAATCTGTTCTCACTTTCAAAATCCAAACAAGATTGCATTTCCACATGCAAGTTAGCATCTCCCCATGTGTAAAAGCAATGCCGGCTCCCAAAGATCGCGGAAAGCCGGCCGGACCGTGGGGGCATAGTGGCTCCTCTCACGGTCCCCAACATTTATAAGACCTGGGGAATACGATACCCAGGAGTATTAGAAAGTTCTGATAGGAGCTATTTTTTAACAAAAAAGTAAAAGTTGCGCACCCAGCTCAGTGCGGCCCCCTGTTGTGCATGCCCTGGATGCATGACTCATAATCTATAGGGTGCGCAACTCCAGCACCTTTGGTGCACAACTTCAACACATTTGGGAGCCAGCATTACTTTTCCACAGGAGGAACTACTAGCATGCAGCTTCCCATGTAGAAAAGCAATCTGATTTAGATTTTGAAAGATAAAACATATTTCCTTGCTATGGGAGTGCAAGATGGGCACCCCGGGACACTGCAAAATCCGTCCCTCCCATAATACATAAAGCCCCAGGCAGTGGTGGTCCCCGGGGCTTTGAAGAGCGTACCATTTTACCGTAAAAAAAAATAGCCCCTATCACTAATTTTTATTATCCCTGGGGACCCCATCCCCAGGGGCTTAATTGAAAAGTTAGGGACCATAGAGGGAGCCCCAATGCCCCCACGGTCTCAGCCTGCTCCCCGCGTCCTTCGGAGCCGGCATTGCTTTTCCTCAGGGAGAAAAACTAACATGCTGCTCCCCCTGAGAAAAAGCAATCTTTAACCTACTCTCTCTTCCTAATAGGAAAGCAGTTTCCAATGACAGGGTGGGAGCCACAAGGCTCCCGCCCTGTCATTGCAAACAGCAGTGTCCCTGGGCTGTGCACCCCGGGACATTGAAGGAGCCGGACCTGGGGGGTGGCGGTCCCCAGCTCCATCTTGGGCTCCAGGAGGGGGGCCACGCGGCCCCCCTCCAACACTTTCAAGAAGCCCCGGGTGGAGGTCCCCGGAGCTGGGGGGTGTCAGAGCCACCCCTCAATTAATATTTTAAAGCCCCAGGGGTGTCACTCCCCGGGACTGGAGGGGCCTCAGAGCCTCCTCAATTAATATTTTAAAGCCCCGGAGGGTGGCGGTCCATGGGGCTGAAGGGGCCTCGGAGACCCCCTCAATCAATGTTTTAAAGTCCCGGGGAGTGGTGGTCCCCGGGGCTGGGGGGACCTAAGAGCCCCCCACAAATATACATTTACATTTACTGTGGGGGGGCCATAAGCCCCCGCCACACATATATATAAAAATAGCCCCGGGGGTAGCGGTCCCTGGGGCTGGGGGGCCCCTCTGGGCCCCCATTATAATAAACTTCATTGCCCCCGGGACTTGGCCCCCCGGGGGACTAATTAGCACTGAAGCGGGCTTCAGGTTTTGTTTATTTTTCCACGCGCTACGTGTATCCTACGCGCATCCCGCGATTTAAATTTTTTTTTTTAGACCTTGGGGGTTCTTGTGGGACCCCCTGAGCAGGCCTAAGGGGTCAGGGTGTTTCTACCCTGCCCCCTTTGCGTCTTTTGAGAACTTGTTTTTCAGTTTTCTTCTGCCTCGGTTCTACCGAGACACATGATGGCTGCCAACACTTCCTGGTTTGGAGTGTTGACAGACAGTTGACAGCCAATTAGCATGCAGCTCGTGCTCGTAAAGGTACGCATATAATCCTCGGACAGTACTTTGTCCATAGATATATATATGATTTTACTTTTGATTTTCTCTGGAACTACTGCACAGATTTACACCATTTAACAAAAAGCGTCATCTGCGAACCAAACTCTACTTTTTTGCCAAATTTGATGTAATTCCGTTCAGCAGTTGGGGCTATAGCCCGTCTTAAAGGTCCCTATGGAAAATTGCATGGGGAAAACATGTTTTGGCACCCCCCTTTTTTCTCGGCCCCGCTTCACCAAACTTTCAGGGAAGGACCGGAGTAGAGCAGGCCATCTTCTTGGAGAATTTTGCGAAGATTCATCCACCGGCGCCAAAGTTATTACAAATAGAATGTTGCGGATTTCCTATGGAAACTAGGTCCTAACTATAACTACCTACTGGCGAATCCCATTCAAATTTTAAAGGGATACACATCACATTATTGTACTGGGCATAGTGCCCTTTTAAACCCCATCATCACATCCCCAAACAAAAAGGAATAATAACCCATTCATGTTAATTAGAACCTCCATAAGAATTAAATTGATCATTCAAATACTTTTTGTAAAAAAAGAGATTAGATTCAAAATTTCATAGAACTGGAAAAATTCCTAAAAACAATCCTTTTAGAAAAAAAATAAATATATATATATATATATAAATCTAAAATCACATATGTATACAAATATATAGGGTTTCTCTAAATTCATATATTTACATAATGTACAATAAATATATAAAAAACCACCTATTATTTACATCTCACATATTCCAAAACAGATATTTTTTCATATTTGTGCTGTTGTTTTGGAAACGATTACCACAGTTCCATCAAAGGTATCATAATAGTTCGGGGAAAACGTGATTTATAACAGTATTAAAACGAATACTACCCAAGTGGGTTTTTAAGTTAGTATAGGGGAACCATCCAATTTCGTGATGTATGTGTTACAACTAGTTACTTCCCTGAGGGTCGTTTATAAAAGTTCCATTTAAAGTGAATGTGCAGATAAGATTCAAAATATGAAATTCTTATTAAAATTTAAAATACTCAGGCTGCCAAATATGTTATAGATTTTACAGTATTTAATCAGACGTACAAGTACCAGTGAAAGCCACCATGAGGTAATGTTTCAGATTATAGACAGGTGTATAGATCCTCCGTACTGTTAAGCCCACCAGGCTGTTTACTGTTACATTCAAGGATATATCGGGTTTCTAGTAGACGTAATTTACTGTCTCTGTCTCCCCCCCTCCTCAAAGGTAAAACAGAGTCCACCAGATAGTATTTTAATAGTTCTGGGTTGCTCTGGTGGCATTTTTCGAAATGTCTCGCCACTGGATAGGCTGAATCCTTTCCAGAAATAGCTCTTAAATGCTGTAGGATGCGTTTATGTGCAGGAAGACGTGTACTGCCTATATACAGAAGATCACATGGGCATACCAATACGTATACCACATATTCTGTCTTACATCCCAGCTTTTGTCTGATGGCAATTGGTTTCTCATGGAAAGGACTCGTATAGTGGGTTTTATTGATGGCGTGCTTACAGGCCTTACAAACTTGACATTTTTTAAAACCTGTAATTCGTTCCCACCACTTCTTTGGGAGTTCTAAGGTATTGCTTACAATGGCACTACTTAAGGAAGACGATCTTCTGAATGTAATCTCTGGTTTATTACATATTAGATCTCCTATCACTTGATCTCCTTGTACGAGATTCCAGTTTCTTGAAAAGATCCTGCGAATCTCAGCATGTTGCTGACTATATGTGACAATGGCTCTACATTGTATTTTCTCTGTTGGTGAGGTCATAGTTTCAATAACAGTAGTAGGGATTATACAAGGTTCTATTAGTTGTTCCCTTTTGAGTTTCATTGTTTTGGTCATAGCTTCGTCTATCAATTTATGACTGTAGCCTCTTTCCAAAAAACGTATCTTGCACTGAAGTTGAGCAATTCTGCATTCCTCCTCAGTACTACAAATACGTTTTATTCGTAACATCTCCCCATAGGGGATGCTACGAATTAAATGGCGAGGATGGTTACTGGAGGCATGTAATACCGTGTTACCAGCGGTAACTTTTCTGTGCAACTTCGTTTCTATTTTGTTGTTCTTAATATAAACTTCCACATCCAGAAAATTGACTGAAAACTCACTGATCGTTGAGGTAAATTGAAGATTCAAATTATTAACATTCAGCCTATCAACGAAATCAATAGCACTTTCTTTAGAACCCCTCCAGATAAAAAACAGATCATCAATGTATCTGAGGTACAATATAGCATGTTGTTCCATTGTTGTTCTGTGCTGTCCCATCAGGGTCTGCTCCTCCCACAGCCCCATGTGCAAACACGCGAAGCTGGGGGAGAAGCAAGACCCCATGGCCACCCCTCTCAATTGTTGATAGGCTTGACCTCCAAACGTAAAAAAGTTCTGTTGTAGGCATATATTAAGCATCCCCATAAGCATTTTGTTATGTTATATATATATTATTAAGTCCCTCGAAAGAAAACACCCCCAACCTCATGGGAGGTGTAACGACAGCTGAGGGAGCAACCCTGTAAAGTATGTAGTTCCACAAAAACATGAATGAAACCACTCACACAAGACATCAATTCCAAGTTTATTTGCAGAAACAAACCATTACGTGTTTCGGCCTTACGGCCTTGATCAAGCTTCCCTTGTCGAAACGAGTCATGTGCCGTTTATGCAAATACACTTGGAATCATCATCTTGCCTGAACTGCTTCATTCGCGTTTTTGTGGAAGAATGTATATATATAATATATATGTATTTATTTTTCACCACAATTTGTCCCTAGACATAGACGCACTCTTCACCAGGTACTTCAATTACTGTGGCACAAAACGGCAATACTTAGGCTTTCTTTCCTCTTGCTTAACATAGGGGCCGGAGGATGCGGGAAAACCGCTGGCGAGGCACAAAAGACCCACCGCCAAATTAGGATGGCGGTCGGTCTCAAAATCTGTCCACAGCTTTTCCGCCGCGGTCGCCTTCCGACCGCGGCGGAAAAGCTCTAACATGGCTGGGGGTGTCTATCAGACACCGCCAGCCATATTAGGATGGGGGTTAACAGATGCCTTTCCGCGGCGAATTCTCCGCCGTGGAAAGGCATATGGTAATTTCTTTGGGGGCCCGTTGCGGGCCCCCAGGGTGAGTGGGGGGGTGGAGGGTGCACATGGGGGTACTTATGATACCCCCCTGCATTTGCGTGCACGAAGCGGCAGGCACCGTGCGGTGCCTGCCGCTTTGTGCATGCAAATGCTAAGCATGCATATTTAACCTTGCGGCGGGTGCTGCTTCAAGCAGCACACGCCGCAATGTTAAATATTGAGGATGTGACAGCCAGGCTGGCGGTCACATCCTATTTGCACTAGAGTGACCGCCGCTGCCCCTGCGGACGGTCCCTCCTCCTCTGGGGTGGCGGACGGACGCAGGTCCGTCCGCCATCCTAATGCGCCCCATATTTCGAACTGCCAAAGTCCGTGATCACAGCCTGGAAACTTGGAAACACAATCATATGTTAGACGCTAGGGGGTCCATTAGGATGGCGGGCGGACTTAGTCCGCCCGCCATCCCATCGGTAATCGGGACCGCCTGCCATAAGGGCGGGGGTCCCGCGGGGGGAATTAGGGCACATCCTGTATTTTTAGCATTGTGGCGGGCGATGCTCTCAGCACCGCCCACCACAATGCTAAACATGCACTTTTACATTGGCATAAATAAAGCGGCAGGCACCGCGTGGTGCCTGCCGCTTTGTTTATGCAAATGCAGAGGGGTACCACAGGTACCCCCCGTGTGCACCCCCCACCTCTCCTTTACTCGGGGGTCCCGCAGGGGGCCCCCAGAGTGTAGACCGCATGCCGATGCCGCCACGGAAAAGCATCTCCGTAAGCCTATTGTAATATGGTTGGCGGTGTCTAATAGACACCGCCACCATATTAATCCTTTTCCGCCCCGGCCGCATGGCGACCGGGGCGGAAAAGCGGCGGACGGTCATTCCGTCCGCCGAAGTCCCCCCTGCCATACTAATATGGCGGGGGAATTCGAATGCGAATCTCGGTCGGATTGCCCCCGCCAGGCTGGCGGTAGCCACCGCAAGCCTGGCGGGGGCAATCCGCCCGACATCCTAATGGACCCCTAATTATTCATTCTTCAATTGTCTTTATTGCCCTCTGGTGGGCTCTTTCAAGTAGAACAATGCATTCTGGAATAAGTAGTTTGGTTATCTCATTAATAACCCTTCAGTGCAGTGGGTGTTGTAATGCCACATATTTTATTTCAATTATTGTATGCATATATATATATATTTTTTTTGTAATACAGTATTAGTATTTGAACCACATATTTTTGTACAGTATGGTAATCTAAATTATACGTTTTTAAAGTACATCTTCTTTATTTCGATATTTTGAGTTTTATATTTTCATAACACAATATTTTTGTGGGCAATTTTCTGACAAAGTGAGGCTACCCATTGAACTTCAATTAAGGGTTAGGTAAGTTTCTCTAAGTTGCCTTTCTTGGTCCATTAGCTGCTTTGTGGAACACGTCAATTGAGATATATTACATTTCTCCTTAAATCATACTTAAACATTTTACATGGTTTACGCTAAGAATAATTAAGTACTTGTCGAAGCATTTTTGAAACATTTTCCTATATTATCGTAATTACCCTTCATTTGTCACTGCAATGATGAACAATTTGGTGTTTTATAAAAAAAAATCATAAAAATCATAGCTTTTCTTTAAAAAGCCGCTGCGGGTCACATACAATGATTTAATTTATTAAATAAACATTTCGCATGGTGGCTATTGTAACACATCTGTTCCTGTAAATTAATGTGTTTTTTAGCCTGACGTCCTTCCAGTGCACGCTTCAATTAGAAAGCTAACTTTTTACAGAAATAGTCTCACACTTGTGAAACGGGCTCGAGAAACATTTTCTTGGATGTTATACTCAAGTAAGCAGTTTACATTATCTTCTTACAGAAGACTATTTAATTGGCAATTAATAATTTTTGTCTGATCACTGAGGCATATTCCAATATTATCATAGTATTTCAGCCTTCTCCCATAACAACTCCAACTTTGTTAGTGGGTTTCGTTTTCTTCAGAGAGTCCTTAAAAGGATAAAGTGAAAAAAGGAATAAAAACAGCGAAGTACTGAACTTACCACGAAAGTTACATAGCAGAAAATTACATGAATGCACATATTGGGTAAATACAATGTGCGATACAAGACCAGACAAAACGCCACACTGAGTTAATTTTCTTAGGTTATGATGTGTCCTGCTAAAACTAAAAGATAATTATATTTGTTTTTTAAATGCGATAATAGATGTAATGGTTACATTTCTTGCTAAAATATACCTTGGAAATAAGACCAGTAAAACCAAGATGTGCAAAGTAGGACAGACACAAAAAGGAAGTGATGGGCACGAATGAAAATAAAAGCAGAGGTAAATGTCCGGGGGCCTCATTTATGAGAAATGACGCATCGCTGCGTGAAAGCAGCGATGCCTCACTTCTCAGTGCGCACTCCTTGCGACATGATTGATGCGTCATATTTACAGCATGACGCATCATGTCGCAAGGAGTTACAGATACGTCAGTATTTCTGACGTATCTGTAAGTGTAAAAGTCACGCATTGCTGGAATGTGTCACAAAAGTGACGCAACTCCAGCAATGCATCCTTTCACATGGGGAAAGACCCATATGAAAGGGCTTGTGTCAGTCTTATGCCTGCTGTGAGGCAGGCGCAAGATTTTGACGCAACAGTGTCCTAAAAGTGACGTAGTGAAATCTCATAGATTTCACTGCGTCACTATTATGAGGCATTTTGCGGGGGAACGCCCCCTCTGCATACATTATACCTGACGCAGGTATAATGTAGCGCAGGGGTTTACAAAGTGATGCATCTGCTTAGATGCGTCACTTTGAAAATAGTGCGCAACAGGAGGCATGTTTTACGCCGCCGATGCGTCACAAAAAGTGACGCATCGGAAGCGCAAAACTGACGCAAGGCCTCATAAATGAGGCACCATGTATTTAACTGGCATCAGGTAACATCGTAGTTCCTAAGTGCCTAGGACCTAAGTTCAAGAGTAAGAGAATTCCACAGTCTGGGGCCAAAATAGGTGAAAGAGCGCCCTCTCATGCGGGCAAGACGGACTCTGGGAACAGCAAACAGTGAAAGGCTCGCTGATCCCAGCTGTCGAGTGGGCACATAAGGTTTGACCAGATTTTGTATGTAAGGGGGAAACATGTCATGGTTGGCCCTAAACGACCATGAAATCCCTCATTTGCATAGAGTATGCCTCTACGCAAATGAGGGAAAACACTCTCAAGGTGGCGCTTGCGCTATTACTGAAGGGGACGCACAAGCGTGTGCGCCCCCTTCTGTGATACCACAGTGCCACAGGGATGCTCAAACACCTGCTGCACTACCTTTGTGAATCAGCCTCATAGTGTATTTTAAAACAAAAAATTTAGAGACAGGGGATTAGGATCACTGAAGCAGTTGGTTACAACATTAAAATGGTATGCAAAAAGGCATTAATCAATAGTCAAGAGAATAAAACCTATTGTACTGGGGTGTCCTCTGATGAGAAACATAGGTGGAAATGGAACAGTGTCAATTGAGAGACAAATATAATATGCAAACAAAAACATTTATTTTCAAAATCTTAATATTTAGGGCCAGATACCAAGATTTGCAGTGTGGGAGTGGGCTGCCACACCGCCACGCACTCCCACACCGCCAAATCTCACTGCCCCCCACCTGTCAGATTATGAGTGATCTCATTGTCTGGTGGGCAGGCGGTGCAGCAATCCCATTGCAATGCATATTAAAAAGGCACCACATCGGGAGAGCCTAATGCCGTTTCTGCATGGCATGGACTGTGCAGTCCATGCCTTGCAGGGAAGGGGAAGGGGTGCATGAAGACAGGTACAACATGTGCCCCCCTGCTTGCATCCCATGCACATGGGCAACAGGCGGCCCTGTAGGGCCCCCTTAGTTTCCTCACTGCCAGCAGTTTTATGGTGTGAGAACTGCCACAAGACCACTGACAGTGAGGAAAGTTGTAATATGCTTAGTGGTGCTGTTCTCTGGAGGTCCAACCACTGTACTCGTAACACAGCAGTCGGATCGCTGGTGCAGTGGTCCCCGACTGTCATCTCACTTCCACCGTATGTTTGTCATCAGGACCAAATGTCAGTATCTTCAATCAAACCACAACTCCTCTTCAGTATCAAATGACAAATACAGGTGTTAAAATAACCAGTCCAGATTATACCTCAAGGGGAACCTCTCTTTCCTAGGAATAACTCAAGGTAAGAATCAAGATCTTTACGCACATTAGCACTGTCTGTATTAAGCAAGTTGGTGTAGTATTTTATCACAGCCATAGCTGAACCCTCTGATGGTATCAAACATAGAAACTGGTAGCAAAGTCAGTAGAGATGAACAAAAAAACGATTTTCATCTGGGGTGGCTGAGCAGGCTGCCACAATTCTTACAGGTGTCAGTACCTCTCACAGGCGCACAGGTGCATCTCAACAAGCTTGTCAGCTCAATGGCTCAAGGGAATCTTTTCAAACAGGAAGGGGTGCGAGCACAATACTGACCTCCCGGCACAGTTCGCCCCTTAGCATTATTGAGCTGACGAGCTCGTGGATGAAACACCTGCGCGCCACTGAGAGGTACCGGACCTGATATAATGTTTGGCAGCCTACTCAGCAAATCCCAAAATACAAGACTGTAATCTCTACTGATGACGGTTGATAAACTAGAAACACATGTCTAGAGATCAACACTATCTGCGCCAACCTTGGCAAAATACTCGAAAATATCGGAATGAGCTAAAAGAGACTGCATTTACCAGAATGCCAGGGAAGAACCTTGCCTGAGAGGTCAGCGGTGTGCTCCCACATCCTGTTTTCTATTTAAAGTACTCCCGTGAATCATTGAGCTGACGAGTTCGTGGATGAAGCACCTGCGTGGCAGTGAGAGGTACCGTACCTGATATAATGTTTGGCAGCCTACTCAGCAAACCCCAAAATACAAGACTGTATTCTCTACTGATGACGGTTAATAAACCCGAAACACGTGTCTAGAGATCAGCACTTTCTGCGCCAACCTTTGCGAAATACTCGAAAATTTTGGAGCGAGCTACAAGAGACTGCATTTACCAGAATGCCAGGGGTGAACCTTGCCTGAGAGGTCAGCGCTGTGCTCCCACATCCTGTTTTCTATTTAAAGTACTCCCGTGAGTCAATGAGCTGAGGAGCTCGTGGATGAAGCACCTGTTGTGCTGAAGGGTTGCCACTCTGCTGTGCCTGACTGTTCTAAGGAACTGCTTACCTGCTTTGTTGAGCTGCCCTGCTGCCTTCTGACCTCTGTCTTGCTAAAGGACCAAAGACTAAGCCCCAGAGTGACTCCAAGGGCTTACTGGCTTGCCCCCTTTTCCAGAAATTTCCGGGCCATCGAAGATTTTATCTCCCTGCTCCTGACATCAATTCTGTCATTTGCGAGTCTAGCAGCCAGCTGGGATAAAGGATCAGACTCTGTCTGATCATAAGTCTGGCCTGCTCTACAATCTACACTGCACTTAAAGGAGATTAAGGCCCCATGAGCAACACTGACGTCAACACTACTTCAACTACTTAAGTTCAGCACGTCTCCCCTGAAGCCGCCGCAGCGACTCACAGCGTGGCTCTTTCCTCTTCGATATGTTGCCCCTATAACTAAAGGCGGGCCAAGGACGGAGAGATAATTTGTCCTCTGGCCCACCCTTTGCTGAGGACTACAATGACTGAATATGTCGGCCCTTCGACACCCCCACAGCCCCACTCCTTGCTTTGGGGAACCGGCACTCACACCTGGCCAACGGCCTTGACAAGAAGGCACTGTGACCCAAACCCCTGAGGCCTTTTAGCCAATCTAAACCATGCATCTGCAGGCAGCAGAGACTCTCTCATTTCCCTGGACCTAAGGCGCATTTCCTGACTAGTGCGCTTGGCCTGACAAATGCCTAGGACTATGGATAAGAGAGATTTGTGGTTACCTGGGCTCCGACGCAAGACATTCTGGTAGCTGTGCAGCACTCACTGCAGCCAGTTGCCCCAAATCCCTTCCAATTGCAAACCTCCAGCTGGAGTATAAATACCATATTAGAAGTGCACCGGCTTCTAAGACTGCCGTACTGCATGTAATTTGCAAATTCTTGCAAATCTTAAAGCAATGCATTGGCCCATATACATTTCAAGGTGAATTTCTTGTGATCTATTGATTGGATGTTTGTCATTTGGTCTTATTTATTACTGCTAAATATCTCCTATTTTTCAAAACCTGTGTGGAGTCTTTTTGTGATGTGTTCATTGTGTTACTGTGTGTGTGTTGCACAAATACTTTACACATTGCTTCTTGATGATAAGAGTGCCTGCTCTGCGCCAAGCTACCATAGGGTGCTCACAGGTTATCATAGATGGGTAGCTATCTTACTCTGACGTGATTGGTGGGTTCTGCCTGGCTATGGTGCATACCCTAGCCAACCAGAAGCCCCATTCCTAACAATCTTTTTTCCACAAATGTCAACAAATATTGTAATGGATGTCAACTGATCGCTATCTCAGCAGTATGGAATTTCATTCTAATTCAAAGTCTGCTCATTTATTTTCTCGCCTGTCACTTATTTCCTTTTTTGTGAGGTTGAAGGACAAAATCTATCACTAGCAACTAACATCATTCTCTTGCTTCTATTCATCATTCTCTATTTGCTAGGGATTAATGATGGAGTCAGTTGTAACATTAATGCTCAAATTACTTGCCAATTACTTCTAGTCATAGTCATCCTATCCCAGCCATTTATTGTGAGGTGAATTTACAGGGAATGCTGAAGATGAAAGACCAACTTACTTTTACTGGACACCTAAAAGAGGGGGCCATTTAACAGCATCATTATGACATATCAAGCCTAGATGAAGGCCATCTCCCAGCTGGGTGGGAGGGTCATAATGACAGAGACAAGGATGAGTAGGACTAAAAGAAAAAAGATTACTAGCATGTAATCAGGTCATTAGTTATTAGGAATACCAAATTAATCACATCAAATTTGAAACGCCTTCCCAAGCCAAGCATATAAATTAAGAGTGGCTGGCTTACAATAAGTTTAAATCGCTTTGCTAAGTGAAAGGGTAGCCCTGTGTACTGAAAACCTCTCTTTTCAGATTCAAAAATGACAGCGCCAAACTCTCTGTAACTTGGATAACAAAGAGTCATAGATGAGGCTAAGAGAGGCAAAGAGTATAGAATTCTGCAATGAGGAAATAGAGATAGGGCTTAAGGAAAATAATCCATGCCCTCCAGCATCTGAAAGGTAGCGCCAATATGATAACTCTCTGCTCCATCTGCAACTTGGTTAACAGCTTGAGACTCAAGGTAAAAGGAAGAAAAACGTACTGATGTTCCTGTGGCAAAACCACCAGTAAAGCATGCACACCACTTTCACCATAGTGAAGGACCCCTGAAACAAAACTGGGGAACTTGAGCATTCTCCTTGCATGCAAGATCTCAATGGATGGGTCTCCAAACTTTCTCCATGTCCCTTGGAAGGTTGTAGATGACAGGGCAAGATTCTAGAGGGACATTCATTTACTGCTCAATTGATCAGCTTGAATGTTGTCCAAATGCCTAAATGGACCGCTTTCAACTGATGCGGTACCTAAAGGTGCAGCCATTGGGCCACATTCACGCGTGGGTGCTGAAAGAGCCCAAGAGAGACCGCTCTGGTGATTTATTTAAGATATTGTCTGAGATATCAACACATAATGATTTAAAGTGTGTGTTTTAAAGTGTCTGACCAATTTTAAGAGTGTTGTCAACTCCTTCCAACTGAAAGAGTAATGAGTCTCCAAGAAAAACTATCAACCCTGAATCCACAAGTCCTTTTTAAAATGTACCCACCCCAGGTAACTGGCACATGTGGTTATGATCTTCAAAGGAAGACCTCTTAGAAATTTTGCCAGATTTAAACAGCAAAACAGCAAAGAATGGTTGCCTTATTTCATAGAGACTCAGGGATCAGAGCTTCAAAGTCCTTTTACACTGGAACCCAAAACCTTTGCATATGACTTAGCGAAGGCAGAAAACATTGAAACCACATGGAACTATTAATATGTTGCAGACCATATGACCCTGGTTGCTGAGCCACATTATACCAGGGGCATGATGAAGTTGCAAAATAAAAGTGAACAGATGGATTTTTGTTGCTCTAGGTTTGCCCAGAAAGAAACATATCTGCCACCCTGAAGCATGCTCTATTTAACGTCAGATCAAAAGAAGTAATTATCTTATATTAAGCAAATGCTGATAACAAACCCATGATTCTGTAGACACTGACAGAGTACTTTCAGAGAGTACTTTACAGTTAAGCTAGCACTTTCATGAAGAATCTGTGGGCAGACAGGAGACCAAAGAGAAGTTCCTGGACCTGGATGTGTTTCTCCTGAACACAAACCTCTGCTATTGTGGATGTCTGGCCACTATTGGGAGTATTGGTAGACAGAGGTAGTCCTCAATCAAGTCTATGTTAATCTTCATTGGTATCAATGGAATTCATCTTCATTTAGAAATGAATCAACTCAATCCTGTTGTTGATCTCCAGAATTGATCCCCATTCTGTATCCCCCCCGCAGATTTGGTACTAGGAAGATAATTGAGTATATACCTTTTACCTCATACTTTCAGAGGAACAGAAACCACTGCTTTCTTTGACTGGAGATCTTGAATTACTCAAAGATATGCTTCTTTTTGTACTTAATATTGAATCCATTACGTATTCTTGACCCCTGAATCCAGAGGGATGGAAGCAAAACTGCCCTAATAAGACTCTCTGGTCATGTGAAGCACCCAAGGGTTAGAGGTTGGGTCTTTTCATTACTCCTTGAAGAACTGGACTTGGCCTCCCACCAACAATTCAGGGCACTCCTGATATAGTAAGAACATTTCCTCTTTTCAAAGAAGGATTATTTTTCTGTTTTTAATAATAAATCAGAGATTGAGAGATGTGGCCCCACATATAGAGTACACTTTTTTCAAGGAGGAATCATTCTTTTTGTCCACAGCATTCTTAATGATTGCTTCTTCAACCACGGATTTTCTTTTAACCAGGCCACTCACCACTTAAACCATTGAAACTACATCAGACAGTTTGAAATTCATGCCAACCAGTGCATAGAGACACTGAATAAATCTTCACAAACCTATTTTGTCTTGGTATTTCCACTCTTAAAGAACTACCTGCAATACATGAACATGAATAAGGAGACCTAATTCTTGAGAACACTGAAACTGGCAAAGTCTCTGATGAGGTGCCTGGTTTCACAACTACTGGAAACTCCATAGGATGATTAAAACATTATTGGAAGCAAACCTCTTCCTGTGTATTCACTCCCCTGCTCCCATAGGGTTAATCATTTTCTCCACTGTCCAGCTCAGAATCCCCTGACGTGGACATATTGCCATTAGACATCCCACCTTTGTGAATTAAGGCATCATCCTGGGGCTTGTTCTTTAAAGCAGCCAATGTCTCATTGATAATTCTATTTAAAATCTTGCAATCGAACTCAGCAGTGACAGACTGTCTCTTCCTTTTGGGAGATAGAGGAGACCTGTATCTGACCTTGAAGAAGGTGAGGAAACGTGATGATGTCCTTTGCTATCATGTTTTCCCATACTGCTACGATGGGCCGCAATTGCAGGATACAAGATAAACATGTAAAACAATAAAAGCAAAGCACATGAATTAAGGGCACAACTTACCCTGTCAATTGTATGATAGAAAGAGCTCACTTTACTCCTGACTTTCCCAGCCACAAAGGTAGGTATATACAAGTGCATCACCCTCAATTTACTGCACATGTAGCAATAAGCGACTCTGCCATTTGAAATTGCCGTTCATCTTAGTGGCATTTAACATGAAAAAACACCAATGCCAAACTTCTGATTCTTAAGGAAACAGCTTACAGAAACAAAAAGCATTGTGATGGCACTTTTCGGAACTCACGACCCTGCACACAACTTCCTACAGGCCCTTGGTACTCTGTACATCAGTTCCACCCTATGCCTTTTGGAGCACCTACCTATCCTTTTTTAGAACAAGGTCGGGTGGAAGCGGCTGCAGAAGGAGGGGACCCAGGCCAGGCCACCAACAAGTCACACAGAGAGTACAATGGTATCCCTTGATCGAATAGCAGGTCACATGGAGTATGACCCGTCTAAATCAACAAGTAACCTGACAACTTAATTATCAACCTCAGTTCCAAGACTTTAACTCCCCTGGAACAAGATGTCTTGAATAAAGGTTTAGGGTGTGTACCAACTCCTTTGGGAGATGAGTTTGTCATGTGTATGGAGATATCCCAATTCTTCAGAAAAATACAATTGCCATTTTTCTTTCAAGAGGATGAGAAGAATGATGTTCCTGAGCAAGAGATCAAAACAGGGCTTAGACCAAAGTCCATTTTTAATCCACCTCTTCATCTGGTTCCAGCAGAAGTGGCCACCTTTGAAAAAGCGGCGATCAAAGAATATAACAGATTGAGGCCATCAGTCAAAATCCCTTTCTCTAATTTATCCAGGAAGGAACTGATTTCTCTCCAGTGTTTGGGCTCTGATGCAGGGATTATAATCAAACCTGCGGATAAAGGTGTGGCCACGGTTATTATAGCCCTGGATGACTATCAATCTGAATGTCTTTGTCAACTCAGCGATGTGAAATTTTACGGTTGTCTGAATTTAGACCCCACCCCCAGATTATTGACCAACATCAAAACAATGGTAGACAAAGCATTGAACTCTAACCGGATTACAAAGAGTGAAGCATAATTCTTGGTTCAAAAACAACCTGAAATATCTTACTTCTTTGTGTTGCCCAAGGTCCATAAGCCCACCAGACCTGCACCGGAGAGACCGATTGTGTCCGGGATAGGGTCTGTACTCGAAACTCTTTCACTATTCGTGGATTGATATCTACGTCTGATTGTCACAGAGATGCTCTTGTATCTACAACATACTAAGCATATACTTAATACACTGACAGATTTCTTTTGATCCAGGATTCATGTTCTAGCATCCTTCGATGTAGAATCCCTCTACACTAATATTCCGCAAGATGAGTCCTTAGATACAATAAGATCCCTGCTGTACCAACGAGAACAAGAAGACCTGACACCTACCTCATTTGTGCTTCAATGTGCCACCCTTGCCAAGAAGGAAAACTTTTCCAACATAGGGAGCATTTGTACCTGCAGATTACTGGGACATCTATAGGCAGTACATTTGCACCCAGTATGTCGAATTTGTATATGCATAGGTTTGAGAGCCAGCATATTTATCCCCCAGACAATACGTATACATCAAACTTGAAAGTTTGGAAGAGGTATGACCGTCCTGAGACCCTCAGAAGCGGTCACTCCTCACGCTGCTCCCTGCTCCCATTCTGGTACAGTAGCGCTATACTGCCTGAGTGCTCTTTGCCCATTGCTCGTATTGCCCCTGCATCTATTTATGCCTTATTAGCGCCTTGACTGTATTTCTATCGTAGCGCTACACTGCCTGCTGAGCTGTGCTTTCATTATTAATCGATTCTGCACTCCCGCCTTTGAATTATTTGTGCCTGATTGTGCCGGTGACGCTTCCCTTTTAATAACGATTGTTGGGGTCTCGTCCTGTGTGACTTTTGGCTTGCTGCCATTTTGTTGTTTGTTGTTTGTGCCTTCCCAACCCGGCTCTCCACCCCGCTTCCGCCTCCCAGCTGCTCCTCCCTCCCACAGATAGATTAGGCTCTCCCCTCTCGCCCCAGCGCTGTGACCGTCCTGAGACCCTCAGAAGCGGTCGCTCCTCACGCTGCTCCCTGCTCCCATTCTGGTACAGTAGCGCTATACTGCCTGAGTGCTCTTTGCCCATTGCTCGTATTGCCCCTGCATCTATTTATGCCTTATTAGCGCCTTGACTGTATTTCTATCGTAGCGCTACACTGCCTGCTGAGCTGCGCTTTCATTATTAATCGATTGTGCACTGCCGCCTTTGAATTATTTGTGCCTGATTGTGCCGGTGACGCTTCCCTTTTAATAACGATTGTTGGGGTCTCGTCCTGTGTGACTTTTGGCTTGCTGCCATTTTGTTGTTTGTTGTTTGTGCCTTCCCAGCCCGGCTCTCCACCGCACTCCCGCCTCCCAGCTGCTCCTCCCTCCCACAGATAGATTAGGCTCTCCCCTCTCGCCCCAGCGCTGCGACCGTCCTGAGACCCTCAGAAGCGGTCGCTCCTCACGCTGCTCCCTGCTCCCATTCTGGTACAGTAGCGCTATACTGCCTGAGTGCTCTTTGCCCATTGCTCGTATTGCCCCTGCATCTATTTATGCCTTATTAGCGCCTTGACTGTATTTCTATCGTAGCGCTACACTGCCTGCTGAGCTGCGCTTTCATTATTAATCGATTGTGCACTGCCGCCTTTGAATTATTTGTGCCTGATTGTGCCGGTGACGCTTCCCTTTTAATAATGATTGTTGGGGTCTCGTCCTGTGTGCCTTTTGGCTTGCTGCCATTTTGTTGTTTGTTGTTTGTGCCTTCCCAGCCCGGCTCTCCACCCCGCTCCCGCCTCCCAGCTGCTCCTCCCTTCCACAGCTAGATTAGGCTCTCCCCTCTCGCCCCAGCGCTGTGACCGTCCTGAGACCCTCAGAAGCGGTCGCTCCTCACGCTGCTCCCTGCTCCCATTCTGGTACAGTAGCGCTATACTGCCTGAGTGCTCTTTGCCCATTGCTCGTATTGCCCCTGCATCTATTTATGCCTTATTAGCGCCTTGACTGTATTTCTATCGTAGCGCTACACTGCCTGCTGAGCTGCGCTTTCATTATTAATCGATTGTGCACTGCCGCCTTTGAATTATTTGTGCCTGATTGTGCCGGTGACGCTTCCCTTTTAATAACGATTGTTGGGGTCTCGTCCTGTGTGACTTTTGGCTTGCTGCCATTTTGTTGTTTGTTGTTTGTGCCTTCCCAGCCCGGCTCTCCACCCCGCTCCCGCCTCCCAGCTGCTCCTCCCTCGCCCCCGCCCCCTCCACTATCCCCATATGACAGATGCGTTTGCGCGCAGCGTTCACGAGCAGCGGTCGCGCCCAATGCGCGCCAAAGGTAAGCCCGTCTACGCCCGTCCGCACCTGGACCGCGCCCAGCGCCAGACCCCCTGTCCCCCGCAATATACTCCCTGCCCGCATAACGTACGATGCCGCAACCCTCTCAGCCCTTAACCCCGGTCGCCCACCTATCTGCTACCAAGCAGCCCCAGGACACACCCATGGACCCTTCGGCTGCCACTCCTGCAAGTTCGATAGCACCAGGACCCACACCAAATCCACAATCTCCAAACAGAGCTCCGACACCAACCACCTGAAGTGCATCCTACTCAACACCCGCTCGGTCCACAGACACTCCATCGAACTCTGGAACCTACTCGACACTACATCGCCGGACGTCGTCTTCCTTACAGAAACCTGGATGAATGCCTCATCAGCTCCCGACATCGCCATAGCCATCCCAGACGGCTACAAGATCATCCGTAAGGATCGCAGCAACCAAACAGGAGGAGGAATCGCCATTGTCCATAAGAACACCATCCGCATCACAACCAGTTCCGACGATAACCTCACTACCGCCGAACACCTTCACTTCCAGATCCACTCATCTACAGACCACCAGGACCCCGCACACAATTCAACGAAGACATCGCTGAATTTATCAGCCCACATGCCCTCCCTTATGAGAACTACATTCTACTGGGAGACCTCAACTTCCACCTGGAAAAGAAAAACGACAGCAACACCACCACCCTTCTGGACAACTTGGCCAACCTCGGACTCGAACAACTTGTCAATACCCCCACCCACTATGCCGGACACACGCTCGACCCAATCTTCACCTCCAGCAAGCACATCTCCTTCGATCACACCACAACTCTCCATTGGACGGACCACAGCTGCGTTCACTTCAACTACAAAAAAACCAAGACCCACAACCCCCCACAACATATTCCCCGAAGAAACTGGAACAAAATTACCACCGACCACCTCTTCACATCGCTTCGCCAAAACCCTCCTGCCAAATCATCGAACCCAAAGTAAGCAGCCACCAACCTCACACAATGGATCACCCTCAGCGCTGACGAACTAGCACCCCTGAAAAACCATTAAATCAAGCAAGGTAGCAAAAAAGCCCCCTGGTTCAACGATGACCTTAAAAAATCCAAGAAGCTCTGTCGTACCCTCGAGAAAGCCTGGAGAAAAAACCCAACCACGGACAACCTGGCCACCTTCAAAAACGCCACCCGCATACACCACCAACTGATCCGATCCACCAAGAAATCAGCATTCAAGGATCGACTTGATAACAACGCCCAAAACAACAAGGAACTATTCAACATCGTCAAAGAACTTACCAACCCCACCGCCGGCACCAACGACATCACTCCCTCCCAACACCTTTGCAACTCTCTATCCTCATTCTTCCACAACAAAATCGTCGACATACATAACAGCTTTGAAAACCAGTCTGAAGACCAGCCCACTCCACCCACCTCCGAACCAAAACCGCACTCTAACAACCTCAGCGCCTGGAACCCAATCACCACTGAAGACACCATCCGCCTGATGAACTCCATCAATTCAGGATCGCCAACCGACCCATGTCCCCACCACATTTTCAACAAAGCAGACTCCATTATCGCACCCCATCTCTGAGACGTCATCAACTGCTCCTTCAACTCCGCCACCTTCCCGGAAAGCTGGAAACATGCCGATCTCAGCGCCCTTCTGAAGAAACTCACAGCAGACCCCACCGAACTTAAGAACTACCGCCCCATCTTGCTCCTCCCATTTCCTGCCAAAGTCATTGAGAAAGCCGTCAATAATCAGCTCGCCGCCTTCCTTGAATCCAACAAATCCCTCGACCCCTCACAGTCCGGCTTCCGAGCCAAACACAGCACTGAAACCGCCCTCATCGCAGCAACAGATGACATTCGGACTCTACTGGACAACGGAGAAACTGCCGCCCTCATCCTACTTGACCTCTCCGCAGCCTTTGACACAGTCTGTCATAGCACCCTCATACAACGCCTCAACAACGTTGGAATACAATGAAAAGCATTAGACTGGATCATCTCGTTCCTCACCGGAAGAACACAAAGAGTCCGCCTCCCCCCTTTCAAATCAGAGGCCACCGAAGTCATCTGCGGCGTACCACAAGGATCTTCACTCAGTCCCACCCTCTTCAACGTATACATGAGCCCCCTCACATCCATCGCGCGCCAACACAACCTCAACATCATCTCTTACGCAGACGACACCCAGCTTATCCTCTCACTCACCAAAGACCCAAACACCGCCAAAACCAACCTACACGAAGGAATGAAAGAAGTAGCCAAGTAGATGAAGAACAGCCGTTTAAAACTAAACTCAGACAAGACGGAAGCCCTCATCCTAGGTTCATCCCCCTCTGCCTGGGACGATTCATGGTGGCCACCGGCCCTGGGAACCGCACCCATACCTACGGATCATGCACGTAACCTGGGCTTCATCCTGGACTCCTCCCTCTCGATGACCAGACAAGTCAACGCCGTCTCATCATCATGTTTCAACATCCTACTCATGCTCAAAAAAATCTTGAGCTGGATCCCCACGAAACAAGAAAGACGGTCACACAGGCACTGGTCACAAGCCGCCTGGATTACGGAAATACCCTTCACGCCGGAACCACAACCAAACTACAGAAAAAACTCCAACGCATCCAAAACGCCTCAGCCAGACTCATACTGGACATCCCCCGTCAAGCTCACATTTCCGATCACCTGAAAGACCTCCACTGGCTCCCCGTCAACAAGAGAATAACGTTCCGTCTCCTTACCCACGCACACAAAGCCCTCTACGACCTAGGACCCGAATGCCTCAACACGCGATTGTCCTTCTACACCCCCACCTGCCATCTACGATCGTCCAATCAAACCCTCGCCGATATTCCGCGCATCCATAAATCCACCATGGGGGGTAGATCCTTCTCCAACTTAGCGGCCAAAACCTGGAATTCTCTCCCCACCCACCTCCGCCTTGCACAAAACCACCTCTCCTTCAGAAAGCAACTTAAAACTTGGATAGTCGATAAGTAAAGCACCCCCTCCCTCAAGCGCCTTGAGACCCTCTGGGTGAGTAGTGCGCTATACAAATTTCCGAACTTGAACTTGAACTTATATCAATGACATACTGGTGGTCTGGGAAGGCTCAGTTTCATCTCTTGACACTTTTGCAGCCTGGTTGAATTCAGGAAATCCTCATCTTAAATTTACCTATGAGTTTAGTAAAATCGCCCTACCATTCCTGGACCTTTGACTGTATCCAAAAGATGGAAGGATTTACTCAGAAATTTATACTAAACCCATGGCTCGTAATTCTCTTCTGAGCTATCCAAGTTTTCACCCTCATTCCCTTAGAAACAACAATCTCCCAGAGGGCAGTTTCTGAGGTTACGACGTAACTGTACAGAAATACAAGAATTCAAAGAACATGCACAGATGCTCATCTCTCACCAGACACAGCGTGCTTACCTGATGAAGGTGGTACAGAAAGCTCGCAAAAGAGGTAGGAATAACAATCGAGAAGCCCTACTTGACACCTTTGTGAAGAGCCTGATGGATCCCCTGGTTTATGTCAGTACTTATAGCCACCTGACAGATGTGGTAAAGAAATCAATCAATAGAAGTTGGCATATTTTGAACAGTTGCTCAAACCAACTTCAAGACCACTTTTTGCTTTGAAGCGTAGTAGGAACATCAAGGATATAATAGTACATACATGACCATGGAGTTTGCCCACTCCTGCTAGACAAAATACATTATGGTCAAACATACCAGCAAAAGGACACTATCCCTGTGGCATGTGCTCTGTCTGTCCTTTTCCATCAATATCACTAACTTTGGATTTGGGCTCACTACCCCGTGGGTACTGCATGCCTTGACAAACTGCAATACAGAAGGGGTGATTTATCTCCTGCATTGCCTATGTAACTTAAAGTATATAGGCATGACTCCACGAAAGGTTACGTAGAGGATAGGTGAGCATCGTAGTTCTATCAGATGTAAGAAAGACAACACGAAACTTAGATAGCACTTTCTCAGTACAAGACATACAGAAGATGATATTCACTGGACGATAATTGATCAACCTAACTATGTTAGAGAGATGGGTCCCATAGTAGCCCAAGGGTATTTCAGGGAGTTCTGCGCTGGCCCAGCCATCATTTTAGGTTCTGGTTACCTGGTGGCTGGGAGCGCTGTAGTGTAGGAATTTTTTGTAGCCCCCCCTACCCTCCCTGGGCTTTGGGGTTTTTGGGGAGGAAGTTAGGGTAAGGTTTTCAGGGCTGTGTTTGGGACAGGGCATAAGGGCTATCTTGATTGTGAATTTTACTCTTGGAACAGGTGCTGGCGGAGTTTTTTTGGAAGTTGCCCAAGTTTGGCTGGAGTTTGGTAGTTTAGCGTTAAGTTTGGGGAGTTGGTGAACAGGAGCGCGGAAAGGTTAAGCAGGTTGGAAGTTACATTGGAGTTCGTTAGTTACAGTTGCAGGAAGATAGATAGAATTTTAGGTCTTGGGAGGTTAGGAATTTTAAATGGTATGTGATAAGATTGTGTATTATTTAATGTATTGGAACTTATGCATTGTATGTTGCAGGGTGGGGGGTTTTATCATGTGGGGATCGTAGGGGTGGGGAGAGGAAAAGGCAAGAGGTCAGGTAATTCAATGTTAAGAGAGGTTTTAGTTTTGTAAGGCAAAGTACCAGTTTAAATAAAATTGTGATGTGCACCTGTTTCAATAAAGCCGCCTTTTACACACACAAATGGTTGTTGGTGTGGCTTGCCCCCTCACCCCCCCCAAATTGTATATTTTGAAGACCTAGATAAGGAGAATTTTTACATTTCTCTATATTTGACATGTTGAAATGCCTGACCTCTAGTAATTAGTGAATCTACCTTTAGATTGCCTCTCTTTTACTACCATATGAGACAATTATGGTGGTGTGAAGAGCTGTTTTGTTTGATGAAATGTGTTTCAAATGAGGCTTTGATACCATTGAAGATCGCCTTTATAATTCATAGATAATTGGTTAGGGAATGGGGCCCTGATTATTGTGCCTTGATGTTCCAAAAACACTGACAGATTTTTGAAGATGTAACCTCCCTGTTCATTCTGATCTTGTTCGTTGGAATCAGGAGGCTGTATCAGGAACTTCTTTAAAATAAACTTCCATGCCCTTGATCCTCGGTATGTGATGCACGTGACATCTGACCTCACTTCCTCTTGGATCCCTTTTTCAAGCGAGTTGTTTTGCCACCCATACCTCTTGCTGGGACCTGCCATAGCGAGGATCTGTCGGACTGCAATACGGGTGAGTGGGGACTTAATAAGATCATTTGCAAAATGGCCCATTACGGATACCGAGGGAGGTGGGACACGATCTATAATGGTTTGCGAGGGCCGAAAAAGAGCGACCACAATATGGTTTTATTGTGCTCGTAATTCCGCTGTTTGTAACCACATCTTTGAAAGGTTACATGTACTAAACTCGTGATGAACGTTCCATCACGATGGGGTGGATTGGGCTCGCATCTCTTCTATGTTTAGCTGCGTTCTCTAATATGTTCGCTGGTATTAAATACACGGTACAGGCATTACCCCTGGTTATACTAGTCTTTTCCTATGAAGCATCTTAGGGGGTAGAAGTGGGATTCACTTTTGAATAATTTCCATGTACTCATTAGGAGGTGCACGTTCCACCATGGTGTAGTGTATTGTGCACGTAGGTCTTTCGTTCAAAGACATATTTTTTTTAAACGCTCTGTGTATTACATATGCGATGCACATATCAGCCAGGCTGATACTATTATTCTGTTTTCAGGCATCCCGGGTGTTAGAAGCAGTACACCGACTGTAGCACATGATTTGATGAGTGTTAACACTACCCTCTTGATGCCCTCATGTTCCATAGGATATCCATTATACGAGATCAAGATGATCTGTCTTCTCCACATTACTGCCATGTGTTTTCTTCTTCTTTCTTTCATTTTCTCCAGTAGCTGAGACTGATGTGGGGTACCTTATGGCTGAAGAGAGGTATTTCTAATTCCTCTATCAGTTAACCTTGGTTCTTTTGTTCTGGTGACTTGCTTTTTTATTATGTGTTGTTGAGGGTTATGAGGTTTACTTTATTTGGTCTTTCAGATGAAGACGGTGTATAAATCACCTGCCTTATATAATGGCTTCAAACGTTAACAGCCAGTATAATCATTTGTTTTGTTATTATTATTTCCTCTGCAGAGTGATTTGTTTTGTCTGTTGGTCCTGAGGAATGCCCATGAACTCTGGTTGGAGTTGAGTTAGGGCAGAAACATGTTGGCCTCTAGCAGGGGTGTAATTGTTTTTAACCCTTAGTCCTCTCTGTTTTTAATCCTGTTCAAGGGTACCACTAAATAAAATTATTAGGTCCCATGTGACAGTCTTAACATTTTCCCTATTTCCTTTGCACTCTGCCCCTTGCCCATCTACCTCGTTGATCTCCTTCATTGAAAACACCTCAGCTCCTCTTCACAAAATATCTTTTTGTGGAGATTTGTAGGCCACACCTGGGACCTTGCGGCCCCAGTAGGAGGAGGGAGCCCTATGATGAAGCAAGTCACCTTCGGGCGAGTGAGCGTTCTCGTCCTTAAAGTAAAGGTCTTCCTTTAACTCACACTTTTTCTAGAGAGACCCTAGTCATACTATCCTGACATTTTGTTTTCATGAGAATGTATCTTTTGTGAAACTATTGTGGGCTTAGGGCCTGCAATGCCGGGAGCTACACTCCAATTAGCCTGTCAACCAACCCTGTCCCAGCTTATGAAAGAGTTGGTAAAAGTTGGGGTGAAAAAAGAAGAGACTTAAACATGGTAATTGCATCTGTGAATATCTGAGGTTTGAATTTCATGCTCACTTCCTGCTTGAAGCAAGTAGGAGCTGTGTGGTTTTCCCGAGGATAAATGGAGCAGCAGGAGCTCAAACTGGGCGTGCACTGGTAACAAGGTAGGCAAAATAATAAATGATTTTTAATATTCAGTGTGTGCACCCGGATAAGAGTGTGTCTGTTAAAGAGAGTGTATAAGTGAGCAAGTATGGGAGTCTGTGAGTTAATGTGTGTGAGTGAAACGGAGAGCGTAGGAGATGAAGTGAGTCAGAGTGAGAATGAGTAAGCAAAAGTTAGAGTGAGTGTGGGTAATAATGGATGTGAATGAGTGAGAGAGTGTGAGTAAGTAAGTGTGAGAATGAGTAAACAATGAGTGAAAATGAGTAACAGTGAGTTTGAATAAGAGTGAGTGAAAATGAATAAGGGTGAGTGAGAGTAAGAGTGAGAAGGAGTGAATGTAAGTGCAGTTAAGTAACAAAGCAAGTACAAATGTATGGGTAACAATGAGCATTAAGGAATGTGAGTAAGACCAAATGTGAGTCAGAATGAGTGAGTGAATGACAGTGAGTGTAACTGAGTGAGACTGAGTGAGTCATAGTGAATGAAAATAAGTCAGTTTGAGTGAGAACCAGTATATCAATGAGAATGAATGAGACTGAGTGAAAATATATGAATAAATAAGAGTAAGTTCAGGAAACTGTAAATGTGAGTGAGAGTGAGTGCAAGTAAGCGAGGGTGAATGAGTAAGAAAAGAGAAATAGTGAGTGAGAATGAGTGAGAATGTGAATGAGTGATGGAATGTAAGTTATCGTGAGTGACTGTTATTGAGTGAATCTGTGGAAACTGAAAAGATCTGTAGAACCCCAAATCATACCTCCTTCGCAACCACTTGAGTAAAATAAAGAGAGTTTATTTAACGTGCACGGGAGCCACAGATGGGTGCTGAGCGCTCGAATAGCAGAAGTAAAACACAAGCATTTATAGACACAGACCACATCATTTCATTATAATTTGTCTGCGTAACAGGTAATTTCTAGGCTCTCATGTCCCAGCAGGCAATGAAGAAACATTTTGTGCTCGGAAACTTACAGTACATCGTTACACAAGAATATGTTGGAAATCACCCTATGTGCACGAGACAAGTCCCTGTATCTAAAGCCAGACAGTTAACTATTACTTTTACACCCAAATGCAATCACATTGGTCTACATTAGCTGATGTGGCTGAATACACTTTTGAGGCCTACATGGCCTGTTGCTAATGCAAGCAGGCAGAAATGTAATAACATGGAAATGTACTCTTTGTGCAAGCCTTGCAATGTGTCATGTTGCAGGCACCTTACTAAAAGCAAAGTTCTAACTCTTATTTAAGGCTGTCACATGATATCAAGAAATTATTATATTTGTATGTAATTCCCATCATCATTGAATTATCACACATCTGGATTGTTGTACATTTTGAAAACATCATTGGGCTCCTCCACCATTAGGGTGGAGTGTTAGCCCTGTTAAAGGAGACCCAGATGATGAAGCATCATCATTAAAGCTTTATTCGACATTTGTCATAAAAGCATCCATCCTTACCCTATACAATAAATACTAAAGCTAAAAATACTTTTTTTTAAAATACATATTAAACATATTAAACAGGTGACAGTCGAATACTTTACATGAATAAAATTTGTGCTTAGTTCATTTAAATTGTTTAAAAAAGAAAAAATTTCAATGGAAGAGCATTTAAAACATAGCAACCATACTTCATTATGTTACATCTAACAGTAATGTGCGGGTGCGGATTACCCAGGCCCAAGCAAGACATTTTGCTACAGCAATCACAAATGGTATAGAGCAGTCAGATTCTAATATTCTTAGTGCTATCGATTGACTGCGAGTGCCAATGTTTAAGCAGACTGGTTTTAGCCATTTACGCCTTGGGCTTGCATATAAAGGGCAACAAAACAATAGATGGGAGATGTGCTCTATTTGATCTTTACAATGATGACAATGTTCATCCCGCGGCGGGGACCAATGTTTCTTAAAAGCATTCACTGGGAGTGTTCCAACGCGAAATTGGAAATATAATTTCCTGTCAAGTGGGCGTTCAATTATATCCCAGTATGCTTCGCACGATGGAAACATTTTGATGTCCAAAAAGCGAGATGACAAATTGGGTGCAGATCTTTTGCAATACATTGTTAAATACACCATCTCCCAATACATTTCTTTCAATTTTGTTTTCGATGGAAAGCAAGCCACATCCCTGTTACCCCATAGATGTTCCAGTTTTAACTTTGCAAGTAGGCCCCGCAGTTCTTTTAACCATACAATACAATGGAAACGATCACACTTGACGACATCTGACAAAGCTGTGACATAGTGACTTAGCTCTGGGGTCACCATCAAACGCCTCCAATACAACAGTGGCCGTAGACGAGCTATGTCCTCAACATTATTCCTGCCGAGGTCCAACTTTAATGGGATTGTGGGTGTGCTTTGTGGGGCCATTACAAGCCCTCGCAAAAATGTATTTTCTGCCCGCCCCAGATCTCCTAGATTTGAAAAACCCCAAAGTTCGGAACCATATAAACAGGCGCTCAGTACTTTCATGTTATAAATTTCAAGGGCACAGTTTATTGGTTTTGTCAGCGAGGCTCTATGTTTGTGGGCGACTACGCCTGCAAGCTGGCTAAACTTTAGTACTGCCGTGTTAATATGCGATTTCCATTTCATATCGTCCTGCAAAATAATTCCTAGATAGGAAAAAGCATCAACTTTCTCAAATGGAGTACCCTTGTACGTTATCACACCTTTAGACGTGGACTGATGGTTAAGGCACATGAATTTGGTCTTGGTGGTATTCAATTCAAGGCCCCGACTATCGCAAAATTCACCAAAGGCATCAACCACTTTTTGGAGACCACTCGGTGTACGTGAAAGTAAAAGCGTATCGTCCGCAAACATTAGGACGGGGACATGTAAACCTGCTATGGTTGGGGCGTCACTTGGAGATTTCTTCAAATAATCAACAATACCATTTATATAAATTGAAAATAGTGTTGGGGCCAGGACACACCCTTGCCTCACCCCTCGCTCCACCGGAAAAGGCTCAGTCACTTCTCCCTGCTTGCCCCACCTAATTTTAGCGAAGTTATTTTCATGGAGGCGCACAAGCAGGGTGAGGAGTTCTTGGCTTAAGCCTACGTCAGCCAAGGTCTGCCACAGTTTTTCTCTAGGGACCAGGTCAAAGGCAGCTTTTAAATCCACAAAAACAGCGTACAATGTGCCCTTTTTTAATGTGACATTTCTCCAATAGATGGCCATGAAGTAGAAAACTTGGTCAACACTGCTGGTCAAGGGGCGGAACCCTGCTTGATGTGGTGACAGTATGTTTTTTTCATCAATCCATTGTTGCAATTTATTCTGGACTAAACGCCCCATAAGTTTTTGCGCTGTGTCAATGAGACTGATGGGTCTATAGTTTTTAGCCTGAGTTTTGTCACCTTTTTTAAATATAGGGATGATTTCCGCTCCCTTCCATGAGGCGGGCACATCCCCTCCCATTGCCACTGCATTAGCCAACCATGTAAAATAGGTGCACCAAGAATTCCAGTCAGATAGGAACACTTCTGCCGGGATTCCTTCCATGCCCGGTGCTTTTCCCCCCGCTACACAATCCAAGGCCATACTAACATCTTTTTCATTAAATATTTGGTATTGAAAAAAGACAGTTACAATGGGGGGATCAGAACTATGCATTGGATTGCGGGCATACTGTGGTTGAAAAAACTCAGTCCATTTATTTTTAGCAACATGGTTTTGTGGTTGTGCAGCTATCCCTCCCCTATCCCATTTTACTGTGGCCCAAAATAACTTGGAATCCTTGGCTGCGCAAGCCTGTTTCAGCTCGCACCAGCGTTCTTCATCCCAACGTTTCCTGGCTTGTTTCTGGGTCAATCTATAAATGTCTCTCGCCTTCCTAACAGCTGTGGCGTTACCCGTTCTCAATTCAGTGCTTAGGTTATGTCGTGCCAGTCTACAGCTCTTATCATACCATCCCTGCCTTGATTGTTCTTTTTTAACTCTGCTTGGGTCTACAGTTTTAATGAAGAAGCTTTGGAGTTTACAGAAGAGGTTTTTGTGAACCTCCATCATGTAGTCCTGGAAGTTTGGATTTCCACAATGGGACTTGATGTTATTTACTTCCTCTGTCACTACTTTTTGAGGTCCTCTAATTTCGCTACATCTTCTATCAACATTCTCCATTTCAAGTGGCGCTGGTTGTTTGAACACACAACATCTTGCGTCACCCGCTCATTTTTGTTGACATGTTCTGTGGTCTCATGGTAAGAGTGAAAGGTCATGCACAGGGGATTATGATCACTTTCCAATCTTACTTCTAAAGCCATGTCTATCAATTTGCTCCAGGCCCTTACATCTATTAAAAAATAATCAATTCTACTAGATGCACGGCCATTGTCAAATGTATTATTCCCTTTTAGATCAGAGGGCGTGCGCCCATTTACCGCTCTCAGTCCACTTGCTAAGCAGAGACTCTTTAACTGAATTGCCACAGCACTCCATCTTTTAATGGCAGGCACCTCCAACTGAGGTATTCCCCACTTAATGTCCTCCTCCTCGGACAGAATCCTATCCTCTTCACCCAAGGGTTCAAAGGTGGAATTAAAATCCCCACCAACGATAATGTGCGGTTGAAGTGTTAACAGTTCAACATCCTGTTCTAGAATAGTTACTACTTCTGAGGATTTACCGCGACCAACCCCCCTGGCATAAACATTAAACAGAGCAAGTTCTTGGCCGCTGTCCCATCTAATGTTAAGTGCTAAAATATCATTAGATGGTAAAGATCTTTGCGTTATTAAGCAATTTAGCGACTGGCGGATCCAAATTAGTAGGCCTCCGGAGGGGCGTCCTAAGCGATTTCTGATTGCTGGTATGTAGAAGTTTAAGTACCCCTGGCGAAAAACTGGGTTTAGTGACCAAGTTTCTTGTAGCATGATAATGTCATATTGGTCAATAAAATCAACCCATTCTGTTGTAGCTATCTTGTTCGCTATGCCTGCTATATTCCATTAGATGAGGGTCAAAGAAGGTTCTCCTAGGTGTAGCCCTGGCTGGCCCATCTCCACGTCATCTTCAACAGGGTCAACACTTATTATTTTTCCGCCTTCCCATACTACCTCACTCCCTGCCATTTCCATATTTTTACCATATGGGTCTTTATCTGCCTCTCCAGAATATGGGTCTCAGGATTCCCTGAATCCTATTGTCTGGTTATTAGATTGTGTGCATGCCATATTATCTGCCATTCCATTGGTTTGCATTCTCTGTGGTTTGGCTGACAAATGTATACACCCTGCGAGTCAATCGCATTCGTTTAGGTTAGATAAGGCAGAAAATCTGTTTTCCAGGTTCAACCCCCAGTCACAAATTGGACCATCCCTAGCTCTTCTACTACCCACAACTGACCACTTGGTCCTTAATACACTTGACTTTGCCACTAGTCCTCTTCTGCTATAGAAGAAGTCCAGCGTGAGTGGTATTAGTTCTGCCGTTCTGCGTTGGGGGGGGAATAGATTGAACAGGATTTCCGGTAGCACTTCTGGGCCCCTAAAGTTCAGTACTACACAGTCCACCGCAAATTTCTTAGGTTTATTCCCTATCCACTTCACTCGTCTTGCTGTTACCAATTCTTCTGACAGCTTTTGTTTGCCCCAGGGAGAAATGTGCATGTTATTGCTCAACCATTGCAGTGCTTTATTTAGCAAGGATTCAGGTAGCTCAATCTGGCCTGTATTCAGGGGTGGCACGTTGGCAAGAACAAGAATCAGAGGTGAGGCTTCAACGATTAGTTCCACAGGGCCTATTTCTAGATTTGGGCCTGGATCTGTAATATTCCCTGAAATTACTGAGGGGCCAACGGCTACGGCTACAGGGTTATTTGGTTGCATGCCAAGATGTAATCTAGTTGACTGAATGGGAGCTAATACGTCTACTGTTCCCCCTGGTGGATTTTCCATTGATTGCTTTTCATCGATTTTACCTAATACCAAATTCGGTATTTCCCCCACATTGTCATTAGTAGTTTTTAAGAGGATCTCCAATTTACTAACTTTATCAGTAAGGTGGTCAATTTTAGACAGCAGCGGTTTAATTATCCGATTTAGTTTAGTGTCCAACATACCCATGAGCTTCTTTATAATGGCGTCGTCCCAACCTATACTGCCATTTTCTTCTCCCACTTTTCCTACTATGACACTCTTACTAGGGGGGGTTGCTGGTCTTTTCCTACTAGACCGCAGCCCTTCTCTTTTGGGGGGAATCTTGGTGTCCCCTCTGGTTGCTCTTGGCGCTGGGACAAGTGCTGGTGGAGACATACAATCCTCGACTAACTCTAGATCATGTTGGGAGACATCTATATCATCCCTCACTGTTATGTCTACATTAGTGTCTAGATTTGAAACCGTGGAAACATTTAACAGTAGTCTATCTGTATTTTGCTGGGTAGATAATTCTATAACATTTGTTGTGTCCGATTCCATCAAATTCATGCCTAAGTTCTCCCTTTGGGAAGATGTTGGTGAGGTGCTAAGTCCCAAGGAAGACCTCCGCTCGTTATTTATTTTTGCCACCACCTGCACTAAATAGTTGTCCATGGTGTTGGCGGGAGTAATGGGGGTCTTTTGTTTAGACATATACAAAGCTAGTGACAACCAGATGATATATATATTAAGCTAATGCCCCTTACCAATGTCGATGTTTTCGCACTTTACCCAGGGACAGTCAGTATTGGAGCCACGGATATCTAATTAACTCACAGTGCGATATTTTGCAGGAATTCTGGTCCAGTCCAGTCGTGGCCAGTCTTGGACTGTCTTAGACTGTCCGCCCTTTGTCCGGGCTTAGTCTGGGCGTCCCGCGACGCGGAGAGTGCCGTCAATTTGTAGCACCTCCGGGCGCGGTGACCCCGGTGATGGCTTCCGGGTTGCAGGGCAGGCTGGGAGGTGTAGTCTCCCTCCGCTCTGGGCCGCGAGATGGACTACTGCGGCGGCGGGAGGGAGACCGATGCACAGCCAGGGAATTGAGACTGCAGGCGGAACCGCGATGCCAGGTAGGATTCTCCTCTTTGAATTAGGCAGAGCACCCGCTCCACCGAGAGTGCCGTCAATTTGTAGCGCCTCCGGGCGCGGTGACCCCGGTGATGGCTTCCAGGTCACAGGGCAGGCTGGGAGGTGTAGTCTCCCTCCGCTCTGGGCCGCGAGATGGACTACAGCGGCGGCGGGAGGGAGACCGATGCACAGCCAGGGAATTGAGACTGCAGGCAGAACAGCGATGCCAGGTAGGATTCTCCTCTTTGAATTAGGCACAGCGATGAAGCATGTCACCAGGACTGGTGAGTGATGGGAATCCGTACAAATTTGTATATTTTGGGTAGTTATGGTATAATTCAGTCTCCTTTTGTCTTTGCTGGATTGAGACTCCAGGGTATGTGTGTGTTATGAATTATTAGTACTGGGGCTGTATGCCCTGTAGAGTATATAAATTTAGGCCTCTGACCCTCCCTAAAGTCTAGTGTTTCGTAAGCAAGACAATACCCACTTTCTAAACATGGAATTTTCAAAAACAAAATACAAAAATTATCTTCACTAAAAGATGCATTTTTAGGTCGAGCAGACGTACTCTCAATGCGTGAGCATTGAGAGTGTCTGCTTCAGACCTAATGCTGCCCGTATGTCGTTTTGAGGACAGCAATCTGACACGAGCGTTTCCATCGCAGTTTTCACCGCGGGAGCGTGAGTCAGACCCGCGCATGCGCACAGTAACTCACTCACAGCCCTTGCTCACACAGACGCAGGCAGCCCCCACCCCTCTGCATGCACGCACGCACACACAGGCGAGCGCATGCACACACATACAGGCACACATACAGGCACACGGCACACAGACACTCGCTCACACACACACACCCCCCTCCCCCACAGTCACACACACGCACTCCAAGACACATACACACACGCACGCACGCACACACACATACACAGCCCGCCCCCCCCCGCACTCGCGCGCGCACGCGCACATGCTCCCCCCCACCCCCCGCCCCCCGCCCCGCTCAGCAACCCACTCACCGGCTTCCTTCGTGTGGCGGCTCTCAGCTGCAGGGGCCAGCAGCAGGACTCTTCTTCCCTCCTTCGGCACCGGGGCGCAGGGTAGGCTCCTGCCTGCTCCGGTGCTCCAAACATGGCTCCAATCGCGGCTCTTCCGTGGGAGGCGGGGTAGGCTCCCGCCCTCCTACTTCCTGTTTCCTGTTCTCGCGCCGGCCTGCCTGACTTCCTGGTCGCAGGCCGGCAGAGTGACGGCGGTGATTAGCGGTATTTATTTATTTAGTTATTTATGCATTTTTATATAGCGCGGACTTTACCCGAAGGCGGTATTTATTTATTCATGTATTTATGCATTTTTCCTTGACAGCCTGCTTACTTGCTTTTTACACACACTTAGCCTTCCTAATACTGTGCTTTCTTCTGTTCACATAACTCCATGTTTCTCACAACCACTTTCACTTTTTCGTTCTCTGTGTTTCACTGGCCAAGGATGGCTGTGTTTTCACACTCTTTATGACCAGTGTAAATGTTAAATAATAATTTTTGAAAGTTAAATATTGGAGAACACAAAGCTGTGTTCCACAATTAGGCACTATTTACTTACTTACTTACTCTGCTATGAGGTTTAAAGAGAACATTCTATCCCGCATTATAATCAAACCAATGCAGTGATGACTTCGAAATGAAACGTTGATATTTACTTGTGAAAAGAAACAAAAATAAGGTTTGAGGTAATCTACAAATCATTGAAGTCTGTGTTGTCGCGTTGGTTTATCTCATATCAAAAAGTAGCCATAACCAGGTGGGTCAATATTATTTGGTGCAGCCTGGTCACCTACGATGTAACTACGTTTTAGTCATGTATCTAGGTGCCAAACTCTTCGAAAAGGTTATGAATGCCCATGCATGAGGCCCTGTACAATCCTAGCCTCCATGCTGGCTCTGAACCAAATTTTGAAGACCCTCGCTGTCTTTCTGTGGCAGCTGGTTGTTGTGCCAAAGGATGGTGGCCCAATCACATATAAAGAGAGCTACTCTGATATGCTGCATGGGTACTATTTTACAGCAGCACACATATTCCGGAGGCCAGCTCAGAAGGCCTCAGGGATGGCAGATCTCATCGAGAAGCAAAAATCAAATACCCAGGTACCATTCTTGCCTTTCCTTCTACTACATGAAACTACACTTCTCAAGCACCCCTCAACATCCTACTCTACAATACTCGTCCTCCCTTCTTCTTCACCCACCCTTACTTGTTCCATATTATATATTTTTTTTTAGTTTTCTATAGCACAAACTTGACCAGAATGTATCAGAGCACTTTAAATAAGCACCAATTACATTACAGACGGACACATTCATTTTTGTTAGGCACCGGGAGAGTAAGTGATTTGCCCAGAATCACAGGATGATGACGTTTATTTAAGTATTAAATATTGGAAAAAAATTAAAAGCCATTGTTATTTGTAACATCAATACATGTAAGTCATGTAAATACAACACATATTGCATTACAGATGCTATAGGTGTCACATTTGCGAAAGTTATAACTATTGGCATTGTAAATGACTAAGCCATTATTTTCGCTATTTTCAAAAACAAAACATAAATAAAAAATGTGTCATTTACAATACCAATAGCTCAAACTCTCCTAATGCGAGACCTATTGCATTGCAACTGCTTGTTATATTCTGAGTTCAGGCATACCAAACTCCATCTTTCTATCTCATCCTAATGGGAAGATATATATTGTAAGATGTTAAAAGTAAATGCTCATTCTATCCTATGGGACACATGCCCTTTCAATAGTGAAAAACGAAATACCCTGTATTTCACTATCAGGACATTTCACACACCTCAGTACCTGTCCCACCTTTCACATACACTGCACCTGACCATGGGGCGACCTTGGGTCTACCTTAGGGGTATCTTAGATGTTAGAAAAGGGAATGATAGGGCCTGGAAAGTGGGTGCACTTGCCAGGTCGACATGGCAGTATCAAACTGCTCAAAGTCACTGCAGTGGCTGGTCTGAGTTACATTTTGAGGGTGCTCATGTATGACACAATCAGTGCTGAAGGCCCACTAGCAGCAGTGGATTTAAAGGCTCTGGGCACAAACAGTGCACTGTACTAGGGACTTACCAGTAAATCAAATATGCCCATCATAGAATTACCAATCCATAAACAATGTACAGGGTGAGCATATGCACTTTAGCCCTGAATAGTAGTGGCAAAGTGCCCAGCAACCTAAAACCAACAAAAACAGGGTAAAAAACAAGAGGCCAAAAAGCAAAAAGTCTGGGAGTAAACCCACTGAAAAAGCCAAGTCTGACAGAAGGTAATTCTTGGATGATAGAGACTCCCTTTGCAAAATACTAGTGCTGGCATATTGGAGGCAATTCTTTGAGTAACTGCACAAATGAAAATATTACTGACAATGGGATACTAGAGGTATTACTTGGCATTGGAGTACTAGAGGAAATATTTGTAGTGGCATACTAGAGGTAATATCTGACACTGAAAAAACAAAGGCAATACTTAGTAGCGGCATAGTACAGGTAATACCTACTACAGGGGCACTACAGGTAATACTTGGCATATGGGACATACTGGAATTTATTCTTGGCATACCAGGCAGCCATGGAAAAATGCTGACTTTGGCATACTAGTCATAATTCTTGACATATAGGGCACCCATAGAAAAATGTTGGTGCTAACTTACTGAAGACAATTCATAGCATAAGGGGCACCTGTGGCAACATGCTGGTAGTGACACATAGTAGGTATCTCAACATATGAGACGGCAACTACTATATTTTGGAAGGAGGCAATCATAATAAAATGCTGGCCATGACATACTAGAGATATTTATTGACATATGTTGACACTGGTATATTGGTGGCATAAATGGCAAAATACAGGCACTGTGGTATATTGGCATAAGGGGCCCTTCATGGCATTTGGAAAATTGGAAAATTATGCAACTGTCACGGAGGTCATTTTTGACATATGGGAGTGTCCATGGTAGGTTTTGAAAAAATGGGGTCAACTCCTTGGGAGTATCAAGATGCATTGAGTTGCCTCATCATGAAAGGACTTGAATATTTAATAACTGTTCCTTCAAAATATGGATTTTGAGCAAATATATCTGAAATCATGCTTTAAAAAGAACTATTAGATGCCATTTTTTTCTAAATTTATCAAGCAAGAACTACTTTTCCATTGTGAACCCTTACAGAAAAAGGTAGTCCTGCATGCTTTGTTCACTGGAATCCAAGTGCAGTATTACATTCCAAAACTTTCGGAGACACCAGCCACCACCCATTTATTGACTACCAATGTCCATTTAAAACAAAAAAAAATATATTCAACAACAATACATTGTTTGTTATTACTCTGTAGTCCTATGGGCATGATTCAGGCTTTACTCCATTTCATCATCATAATCATACTTTTTATTGAAGTATGTTCCTATTTTCTTTTTGGAGTTAAAACAATTCATTCGGATCATCAAGTAACAGCAAGCCAAGATGGCTGCCTGGTAATGCTCCTCCCGAGGTGCAGAGGAAACATCCACAAGGAGAAATAGCTTTCCGAACCTGAATTTTCCTCTGAACATCCCTAATGGTACTGGAAGTGTCCAGGAGCAGGGGGGCTCGTTTTTAGAACCTAGCTTGGTCTTAAAATGGATTTTTATGCTTTCGCCTTCGACTTCGCTTCTTTAACTCAGCAATTAATTTAGGAAGTTTACACACTAAAAAATGGGAGACTGGGGCTGATTACAAGATATAAAACTTGCCAAGGCAACTTGTGCAATGGATATTAGAACTAATAGGTCTCATTATTTGGAGGACTTTAAATATAGTGCTTAGGCACATACCTACAAAGAAATTGTGATCTTACTGCCTCTGTTCTTCATTTTTACACACAATTGGCTTCTCCTTAATCTGCCTCTTATAAGTGAGCTATCTCACTTTTACACCTCAACTATTTTATGAACCTTCCTAATACGTACTTCCAATGTGTGATCATATCCTTAACCATGTCTGTTTCTTTTTGTATGCTTTATGCTCAAATACAATCCTAATGTGTCCTCTGCTTTTGAGCCCCGCCCAGATACAGAATTGTATCATGTCATCTGGCCATTTTAAAATTAGATGGTCAAGCCGACTTCTCAGGTGGGCCCTGTCTTGTTGTCAGTCAACATTTTTATCTATTACAATGGAAGCTGCACATTCATCCAAAGCTTTTGTCTCCTCTAATCCTAACGCTATTGATCATAAGGAATCTGATGGAAATGCAGATAAGAGGGTCAAGAAAGTTCCTGCATCCCCTGCTAAATCACCGCTACCCTTACCTTGGTAGACATAATAAATTAACTTAAGCATTTGAATATCTTTGTAGTTGAGAAAAGTACAGCTCTTCAGAGAACTGAGAAAAAATGGTCTCATCTCGATTGTAGGCTCACTGAAGTTGAACATCGAGTCAGTGATACTCAAGACTTGGCAGACAAAGTGGTATTCTTGACTAAGAAAGTCCCTCAACTGAAAAAAATATACAGAAGATCTAGAAAACCAAAACAGATGCAACAACCTGTGAATAGATTGCATACCAAAGGGTTCTGAGGTGCCCAACATGATCAGATTCCTAAGCCTTCACATTCCAAAGATTGTAGGCTTACAATCATCCATCGAACAAAACATTCAGAGGGCACATCGAATTGGCTCCTCACAAGCTTCCAACTCCAACAGACCAAGATAATACACTGACTTAATGGAAATACTAACAGTGGCAAAACAAGAAACGCACATGCTATGGTCTGGACATAAGATTTTCTTCAGCCAAGAGGTATCCAGAGCAATGCCCAATCGAAGTAAAGACTTTTTAGATTCATGAACAACTCTGAGATCCATGAATGCCTGATATGACCTTATCCATCCTTGTTTCTTTAGGGTCACCAGCAAAGACAAAACAACTACTTTTGATGACCCAGCCGATCTAAGACAGTTTATGCTTACTCACAAGGGAGATATATGGAATGCAGTAAAACTAGATATGACTTTTTGCATGACTCCAGTTACCCCCAGGTTAATGGATCATGATGTTCTGCCCTCCAATGTTTCCTTGTTCTAGTGCTCACTTTCTATAATCGGTACAGTGTTCATTTTTGTGTTTATTAAGTCTGATCATCATATGTTGTTTCTGGATTTCATTCTTAATCACTCTTCCACCCTCAAGTTTTTAATTACATTCTATTCCTCTGAGGTTTACTTCAGGTTTGGTCTCTGCTCTCTTGTTTCTCTCCTTTCCATGAATAATACCTTATTTTTACTCCCTGATACCCATGACTAAAGTCATTTGGCTTTTTGTTATCTATTTATTATTTTTACACTGAGGAGCTCTCTTATCTCCCTGCCCTCCTTTCTCGTTTATAACTTCTTTATTTTCTTCATTTTCTTCTCTCCATCTCACTTTTTGTTACATCTTAATGCAGACTTTTTTGTCACTATGCAGTTGTGTATTGTACTATTTTCACCAGTTCTCATCCTTCTACGTTCTATTTTGTCTACAATATAGGTTCACTCAAGTCTTGTTATCGTATAGTCTTTGTACACATTTTACATTAATAACTTACATATTTCCAGGAACGTTAAAGGCTTACGCAATCCAGTTAGGAAAGATGAGGGGCTAACTCACCTCTCAAAACTGAACTGTCAAATCACTCTCTAAGAGGAAATGCACCTTAAAGAACAGGACATTGTTTGTTTACATAGACATTGGGTTGGACATGTTTTAGTTCCCCGGCTGGTGATAAGGAAAATGGTGTGGTAAACCTGGTTCATAAATCATTGCGTACTTAATAGTTGAATGAAGCTAAAGATGATGCAGGAAGATGGACCTTACAGAATATTAAGATTAATGAAACTTAGTTTTTTTATTTATAATGTATATGATCCTATAAGGGATGATCCACAATTCTTGGATCACTTTTCATCTGCATTATAATCATGCCCATCAGAAAACCTTATAGTGGGAGGAGATTGTAGCCAATTAATGGACCCTTTCTTAGACTGTCCTTCTCAGACAAGATACATCCCACCAAAATGCTAAATACATTCCAGAAGGCAATAGCATCCAAGGGGTTAGTCAACTCTTGGAGAACTTCCCATCATGATGTGATAGAATTTACATTTTTTTCCCCTGTTCACCTGTCACATTCCAGAATATGCTACATATTTCTTACATAGAATGTTATCCAGCTTATATCAAATGGAGATAGGTTCTATCCTTATTTCAGACCATGCCCCAGTTACAGTTGACTTGCACACCCCTACTGATACACCTCATCCCAATAGGTGAAGATTCAATGATGCCGTTTTACAAGACAAACAATTTATTGATTAATTTACATTTTTTTTAATGAACAGTTAATCTTCCTTCAGATACCCGGATGAACTTTATTTAGAATGCTTTTAAGGTGAAAGCCAGGGGTTTCATGATAGATCACACTGCAATCAAAAAGAAAACAACCCTTAAAGAATCCTCACAATCGTTAAAGCAGATCAAACCGCTTAAACACAAATATTTTCCATTGGTAAAACAGACACCCTGTGCCAGATTGATAGAGGCTGCAAGACAATATAATAAGCATAGTGCCTGCAGTACATTACTTAAAATTAACTCTAAATAGTTTGACGGCCACAACAAAGCTGGTAAATTACTGGCCAATTATCTGAAAATTAAGAAGCAAAAATCCAAGATAACTGTCATCACAGATAACCATAGAGTTAGACACATTAGTGATTCCAAAATATTTGATTGTTTCACAGAGTATTGTTCTAAACTATACACCCCAGAGTCTTCACCCACCATCAAAGTCTTCACTGCTTTTTTAATCTTTGCCTAAACCAGTTGATCATATAGGAGATCTTTCCGCTTTAGATACAGTGAAATCTGAGATGGAGATCAAAACAGACATCACCAAACTTCCAACTGATAAAGTTGCCAGACCTGATGGTTTCTCAGTTCAGTTGTATTCTTGATTTGCACACATTTTAATTCCCAAAATTATTACTTTTAATTAACAATTTTTTAACTGAAGAACAAACTCAAGGTACTCTCACTCAGGCTATGCAATTCTTGCTTCCCTGGCTTGAGGTCCCGGGCTCACTGTGTCACTGGATTCCAGCTATCCTGGCTGATGAGGAGTGAAACCCCGGAACCGGTCCTAGGATGCTTGTTTCTAGTCTAGGGAGAACCTGGCTTGGTAGTTCGGGCTAGACTAATCCCATGATGCACAGGGTCAAGACTGATTTGCATATGGCAAGGTCTAAACTGGGGTGGCATGGTGAGCAAAAGAATGATGGATTTAACCCAGATATCTTGACTGAGGGTGAATGTTTTGATTTGTTCTGCAGTCAGTCCATCAATTGTGTGTCTTTTGCTTTCTCACCCTAAGTGTGCCGTGTATGCCCAGAGGTGGTCCTGGGCTCACTGTGCCACTGGATTCAAGCTATCCTTTCATGTTGAGGGATGAAACCCCGAAACTGGTCCTAGGATGCTTGTTTTAGGTCCAGTGAGGACCTGGCTTGGCAGTTATGGCTGGACTGTTCCCATGAGGCACAGGGTCAAGACTAAGCCTGGGCAGAGTTTACGAAGTTCCACTAAGCAGAACTCCGCAAAGTGCAAAAAACTCTGCTGCGCCATGCGGAGCTCCACGAGCAGCAGAGAACAGTAGATAAATGCTATTTACAGTGATTCTCTGTGCCAGGTGCTTGTCCGCACTGTGCAATCATCGCAAACAGCACCATGCACAGGGCAAGTGGGTGCTACTTCCTCTCTGACGCTCAAGTAGATTTTTACTTGAGCAGCAGCTTTCTCAACTTGAATGGACGGTTTCTTGTGAGCATACGCGACCACACGCAATGAGAGATCTGACCACCCCGTTGAGAAATCTCTGGATGTTGATTTTCCACGCGAGGGAAAATCTCGGCAGAGGTGGATTTTCCTCGCTTGCGCTAGCTAACTTGACTTTGACAAATGTGAGCGAGGAAAAACAACTTTGCTTCGCTTTGCAAAGCAGAGTTTTTTGGAACTCCGTGAGCTCTGCTTAACGTGGACTGCAGAACACTCCACAAACTCCGCGAGCAGAGAGGAGTTCACCGCCCAGACTTAGTGAAGACTGATTTGCATATGGCCAGGTCTAAACTGGGATGGCATGGTGAGCAAAAGAATGATGGATTTAACCCAGATCTGAATTCCGTCCATCAATTGTGTGTCTTTTGCTTTCTCACCATAAGTGCACCGGGTATGCCCAGATGTGGGCCCCAGGCCCACTGTGTCACTGGATTCAAGCTATCCTGGCTGATGAAGAGTGAAACCCCGAACCCGGTCCTAGGATGCTTGTTTCCGGTCCAGGGAGGACCTGGCTTGGCAGTTCGGGCTAGACTGTTCCCATGAGGCACAGGGTCAAGGCTAATTTGCATATGGCCAGGTCTAACCTGGGGGGAATGATGAGTAAAAGAATGAAGGATTTAACCCAGATGTCTTGACTGGGGGTGAATATGTTGATTTTTTCTGCATTCCGTCCATCATTTGTGTGTCTTTTGCTTTCTCGCCCTAAGTGTGCCGGGGATGCCCAGACGTGGGTCCCAGACTCACTGTGCCACTGGTTTCAAGCTATTTAGGCTGATGAGAGGTGAAACCCCAAAACCAGTCCTAGGATGCTTGTTTCCGGTCCAGGGAGGACCTGGCCGGGTAATTCAGGCTGGACTGTTCCAATGAGGCACAGGGTCAAGAGTGATTTGCATACGGCCAGGTCAAAACTGGGGATGCATGGTGTGCAAAAGAATGGTGGGTTTAACCCAGATCTCTTGACTGGGGGTGAATGTTTTGATTTGTTCTGTATTCCATCCATCAATTGTGTGTCTTTTGTTTTCTCACCCTAAGAGCGCCAGGTATGCCCAGACGTGGGTTGCATCCTGACTGTGTCACTAGATTCAAGTTATCGAAGCTGATGAGGGGTGAAACCCTGAAACCGGCCCTAGGATGCTTGTTTTCGGTCCAGGGAGGACCTGGCTTGACAGTTCGTGCTGGACTGTTCCCAAGAAGAGAAGGGTCAAGACTAAGTCTGGGTGGAGTTCGTGGAGTTCTGCTATTGCGGAACTCTGCGAAATGCCAAAAGAACTCCCTCGCGCTAGGAGAGCGGAGTGCGGTAACTAAATGCCGTTTGCTGTGATTTTCAGTGCCAGGTGCTTGTCTACTGTGCAATCCTTGCAAACAGCACCATGCACAGCGAAAGCGGGCGCTACTTCCTTTCTGCCGCTCAAGTTGAGTTTTACTCGAGCGGCAGCTATCTCAATGCGAACTGATGGTTTCTCAACGCAAGCGGTCACAACCATATGCGACCACTCGCAAAGAGAAATCTAACCACCCCCGTTGAGAAATATCGCCGGGATGTTGATTTTGCAAGCTCGCCCTCGCCAACTTGATGTTGACGATCGCGATTGAGGTAAAATGTTGCCGTGAGTTACATTTTCTTTGCTTCCGTTCGCCAAATTGATATAGATGGACGTGAGTCTGGAAAAAAACTTCACTCCGCGAAGCAGAGTTTTTGAGAACCATGCGAGCTCCGCGTAACATAGAGTGAGGAAAACTCCGCGAACTCCGTGAGCGGAGCCGAGTTCACCGCCCAGACTTAGTCAAGACTGATTTGCATTCCGTCCATCAATTGCCCAGACGTGGTCCCAGGCTCACTGTGTCAATGAATTCAAGCTATGCTGGCTGATGAAGGGTGAAACCCCAAAACTGTTCCTAGGATGCTTGTTTCCAGTCCAGGGAGGACCTGGCTTGGCAGTTTGGGCTAGATTGTTCCCATGAGGCACAGGGTCAAGACTGATTTGCATATGGCCAGGTCAAAACTGGGGTGGCATGGTGAGCAAAAGAATGATGGATTTAACCCAGATCTCTTGATTGGGGGTGAATGTTTTGATTTGTTCTGCATTCCGTCCATCAATTGTCTGTCTTTTGCTTCCTAAAAAGGGCAAAGATCTATCTTTTTGTGGAAACTATAGACCCATTTCCCTCATTAACTGAAGTATTCGCCCTATGCCTAAACCAAGTCATTCCTGACTAGGCCTGGGTGGTAAATTCCGTTCCGTTCGCGGAATTTGCGGAATTTGGGTAATTTCGCATTCCGCGGAGAACGCGAAATTGCCCAAAATTCTGCATTCCGGACTTCGCGAATTTTTTTTTCTTGTTCGCGTTCTCAAATGTGTGTTCGCAAGATATTTCCCCCCGAGCACGCAAACAGCGATTGTGAACAATAAAAAAGCATCGCGAACAAGCACTTCCGCGTTCGCAGAATTTCTGCATGTTCGCGGAGATTTTTTACTGTTTCGCGGAGATTTGCGTAACGCGATAACGCAAATTCCACCCACCCCTATTCCTGACCTAAGTGGCAAACAGCAATCAGAATTTATGAATGGTCACTACATCTCTGACAACTCTAGAAACCTTCTCAATATTATTCACATGGCTTATTCTCATGGCTTCCAAATCCGATGCACCGTTAGCTGTCATAGCCTTAAATGCCGAAAAAGCCTTCTACGGTGTTAATTGAGATTTCATGTTTGGAGCTTTGAAATGGCATGGCTTCAGTCCCCCCATTCTTAGATATATTAGTTTAATATACTCTGAATCCTCTACCTCTTATTTTTGTCAATGGTAGTTAGTCACTGTATTTTCCTCTGCATAGCCAGACAGGGTTGCCCATTATCTCCCCTTATATGTATTTTAACCTTTGACCCTCCTTGGAAAAAATCCTCAGACCTCCAGCTTTTTCTGGTTTTAAACACAAACACATTGAGTTTGAATTTATGGCATACGCTTTCAGCAGTATCAGGATATAAACGTTATATAGAAAAATATGAGGTTATGCCATTAAACAAATATTGTCAACCTGACATGGCTAAAGATGTGGGCTTCATGTGGAATTCTTAACCCCTTCGGTGCTGATGACGGCTCCCAGCCGTCATGATTTACGGTGGGCGTGTGCTGATGATGGCCGGGAGCCGTCATGACCACGCCCGCGATCGTAATGTCCAGCACCGGCGCGGAATTCCGGCCGCAGCCAAGGTGTTTAAGTATCAAATATTTAGGTATCGTAAAATCTAATACCATTAAAGAAACTATGAAAACTAATCTCAATGAGGTCAGATCTAAAATTTAAAAAATGGCCGGCAGCTGGTTCCACCTATATTTGTCGAGGTGGGGAAGACTAGCCTCAATTAAAATGAAGATGCTACCAATAATTAATTTCTATCTGTCCATGCCACAAGTAACACTTCCGCTCACACTCTTTAAATCTATCAATAGTATATTAACAATTTTTTTTATGGAATAAGAGTAAGCCTCAAATTTTGTTAGCCAAACTCCAAAAATCAAAAGAAACAAGAGGGATTAATTTTCCAAATCTGAAGAAATATCACTCTACTTTCACCTTCAAACAAATATGGATCTCCCTCTCCTTCACCTCCCAAGACATAATAACTATTTGGGGTCAATTTGAATGCGCACAAATCACACCTTTTTCACTTTGGGATGCAGTACACAATTCTCAACCCCCTCAGCTTTTATTTTCACCAATACTCACTCATTCTATTTGCATTGCTACACCTTTAATCACTAGCTGTAATTTCCCCTAAGAAAATTTTGCATAAACCCCTATATGGTATAATAACACATAACATTAAATAACAGAGTTCTCTCATGGAAAGAATGGATACATAAAGAGATTATAACCACAGGTCGTATATTCACTGATGGACCCTTTTAGCATTCAACAAAAATATGGCATATATTCTTATTAAGTCAACCAATACCAACACCTTAAAACTGTCCTTCAACTTTTCTCACAATCCTTACTTCTGCATTCCAACACACAAGCCTCCTCTTCCCTTCTTGATTTTTTCTCACAAATAAAAGCATCCTCCAAGTAAAAAACTCTAAACATCTCCACTATTCAAATTGAAAGTCTACTGTTGAAATACAATGGGAAGTGGGCCTTCATCACTTTCTCTCCCTCCACACTTCGAACTCAATATGGGCTAAGATTCATACTACATCCTGCTCGGCCACTACAACCAAATCAGTCTTTTATATTTACAATAGATTTTATTTTTCTCCTAAATCTGTTTATAAGTTTAAACTTTCCAAAGAAACTAAGTGTTGGTCCTGTATTCATGATAATAGTTATTTCCTACGTATGTTTTTGAATGTCCCTTTGTTAAAACGTTTTTGATTACAAATTTGTGATAAAATGATCAAATTTTTGTCCACTGATATACTTTTCAATATTCTACACCTTTTTCTGGGAGGTCATCCCTTATATGGCAATCTCTAATGATTTGCTTATTGCAATCGTATTACATATTATCACATCAAATTGGAAAGGTGCCACCAAGATTTCTTTTATTGGTTAATGGAACTTACTTTGTCACCATCATAGAATGGATAGAGCAAATGCCAATACATTCCGCCTAATGATTGAAAGAGACTTTTTATTGCTGCTGCTCACATCCTATTTATCAATACAAGTTGTTCACCCCTCAACCACCAATACCACTGTCGAACCCCCATGATGTCCCTACTGATTGCACAGTTGCTTCAAGTATGACAGTATGGTTGCAAATCTCTGCACTCATTAAAGATTTGATCAAATACTTTTCTCTCCCTCCCTCTACTATTCTTCTTTTTCCTTCTTTTTCTTTTTATTCTTGAGACTTATTAAAATGCAATTTCTTTTTTTTTACAGCTTATAATTCCAGCACTATGTACTTTACTCAATGTACTTGTAATTTCACTAAGTTTTGTTACAAAGTGCTATTCAATTACAATGTCTCATTCGATAATTACAGTGCATGACTTACTTATAACATATCTCTCTTACTGTAATGTTTTTGAAGTTTCCTTAATAGAGCATTATTAAACTTTAAATAAAAACAATTAGCTCAGTCAGGTAAGTGCTTGATTCCCGTTTATACTTTATCCTTATCTTTTGAAGGCTTTGTTTGAAGAAAAAAGGCATTTTGAAATCAGGCACAATTAATATTGACTGAGCCAAGGTGTCCAATGCTGGATCATACTGCGTTGGCCTATTTTAGAAGGATATCCTAGCTTGTTACATCCCTAAACTATAGATGATAATTCTCTCTCTTTATGTATATACTGTTTGTTTATGACATTGCAATATTATATCCTCTTCACTCCAAAAACACTTAATAATTGTTATAAATTAATAGTTGTTGATACAATATTTCTTTATCATTTATAAATAAAAATTAATACAAAAATAAATTGGTTATGTTTTCAACTCCTTGGCATTCCCAATAATAAAATACTCAGTTCTACGTGTACAGTTTGTGATTGAATTGAAGAGTATTAAATACTGCAAGATCGTGAATTAATAGTACAATTACAGCCGCCAAAATAATCAGTAGTTTAAAAACGAAAATAACAAAATAATATACATTGAAAATAGTTTGAGGTCGTTGTGATGTCCTGGCAGTGGTAAAAATAAATGTTCACAGTATTTCATAGATGTGGTCTCCATCCATATGGTCCTATGTATTCTAGTGACTCATCGATTCAATGCCATTGATATGTCAACATGCAGACCTGCATTCGTCTGCTCAATGTACCATTATATTTCTCCAATGATAGGCATAGATATAGCCACTGCTTGTGTACCGTGCTGCTTGTGCCCATGCATATGTGCAAATGGACACTCTGTGGCTTTTGTTTTTAATATGGTCTCATACGAGAAGCATTGTACAGGTTAAAACTCAGCAACCAATGGAGCCCAAAAAGATAGCAACCACAATTAATAGCATTATGTACAATTTTCAAAATGCCCCTAGATTTTTTTCCCATAGCAGTTCAGTGATGTCCAACGCCTATATAACAACAACTTGATGAAGAAGAACCTATTTGACACTAGTCACCTGAAATGTATCCTTTCTCAATAAAATAGCTTAATTGACAGCGAGTCTGCTGTAAACACTTGAATTTCAATCTAACATATTAGAGCAGTTTTTCCAGTTATTTAGCAGGGGTGCACTGTACCCTTAATGCAAGCAAGGAAAAGGACACCCTGACTGAAGCTTGTGTAAGTACAATACAGCAATAATCAGTGTTCGGTGGGCCCCACCGGCCTCGGTGCCACTGCACCTGTTGCACTACTGATTGCTACTCCCTTGCAATATTTTCAAACCCATGATGCACCAGTGATTTAGTCACTGCACCACCGCGAACTCTGGCCCTGTGGGGTCGACTAGTTAAAGAAAAACAATCAGAGAATAACATGACAGTTACTGTTTTCCCAAATGCGAGTTTTTCTTTGTCATGTAAAAATAAAATCAATCATGGAAAAAACGAACATTTTGAGGGCTACTCCCAATAAATTTTGGCAAATTTACAAATCGAGCCGAAACAGTGGTTGAAACAGTAAACTCGAAGTCCTAAGTGCAGTTCGGTCTGGTCATGGAAAGGTCACTAGCTCAACATTTCGGTTGAAAAACATTTCAAAGTAAACTTTTGTGGTGACATAAAGCACATTCTCTGTGCACCACATTGTTTCTAGAAATAAAACTAGAAATTAATATGCATAGATGGTCAAAATTATAGGCCCATTTCCAAACAATTCTCTTCTAAGAAATTCCTTACATGAGGGAAAAGAGTGGCCCCATTGTATGCGAGTCTGTTCTGAACAGTAAGGGAATGTACTTTTCAGGAGCCCAAAGCCCAGCTATCGCTCGATATGCACGCCAGCCCAGAAGGACACAGTCGGATTATGTGAAATGAATTCCAGGATCATACAAAAGTCTTTTTTCACAGCATTTCCGCCTCCCACTTGCTGACTTAATGGCTCGCGCAGGACAGTTGTTTCACTCTGTCTTCTGCCACATCAGACAGTTTAGCACAACAGCCTCAAACGACAATAATGTACACATCGTCGACTAATATTTTGCACGAGCTGCAAAGACATTTTAAAGACCTGAAAGACTAACTTTAGTTTAAGAAAACATATTTTATTGTGTAGATGAAGAGAAAGGTTGTACTTTGATTTAATTTCACATTGTTAATTTTAAATTCTAGTGTGGTACTTCTTTACTTGGCCAATGTCATTTGATACATTTAGATTGGTCTTTCCACATTTTAGGTTGTAGAATAATTGGCATGACATTAGCTTGCAGTGGCATGAGCAGCAAAGCCAAAGTTTAACGGTAATTATACACAATCGGTGGAAAGTTTGACAGAAATATGATTTTTGTTTAAAAACTGGCTCGGGATGGAATTGCGCTGCCACATTTCAGCTTCTTTAACTCTCAATTAATAAATTAGGTAGCATTTATGCTTTTTTTTCAAAGATTGGAAAAAAGGCAAAGTGCAGAAAATATCCGGGAAAATTTAAAGCACAGCAAATTGAAAACTGCACGTTACAACGCACAGAATAACGAAATAATTACCCATAATCTTCATTACCATGAGTCCAAGTTTTCCAAATCCGATCTTTACTTAATGGAGGCGCTCCGCCTCAAGGGACAGACCATCCTAAGAAATACAACTGGAAGAAAGATTTTGTCCATAGAAACAGTATATTTCTTCCCTTCCCATGATACCGCAAAAGCTGCCTTCCCTCCTGTTAGATCTGGGGGTCTCTATTTGGCAATGGTTATCACCTTTGTCCAAATAGGGACCCTTACTTCTAAGTCAGGATAAGGGGATTGCACTACTTAATAACCCTTGCTCACACCCTTGGTAGCTTGACACGAGCAGACAGGCTTATCTCAGAGGCAGTTTGTTAAGCATTTATGAATATACATAGTAATACAGTGAAAACACTACAGCTGGACACAATACAGGTTTTATAAAAATAAGTATTCTTTATATATACTTAACACAAGACCACAAACAACAAAAATCCCCAATACTATACTTAAGATTACTTAAAAAATGATTAAAGTCTCTTAGTTCAAGTTGATGGTAGATGCGACAAAGTTCTCAACAAAGTACCTGGATACGTAACGCAAAGTGAACAAAAGGCTCGCAAAAGGGGAGATGCGTCAGTTCCGTGATCCGGTGTAATGATTGTGTCCTTCCTCAATGCTTGTGCAGGGTAGGGGACTCGTCGTGAGCCTTACCGGTGTGGAGGTGATGTGTAGATTCTCAGCTTGCGGGCCCGTTGCGGTGCGCAAGATGGTGCCTTGATGTGATGAGACGATCCAGTTGCGATGCGAGAAGATTACACCCTTGATGAGGCGATGCGATAACGATGCGATGACGCCCTGGCAGCCTTGCGACGACTCTGTACTTTGGAGCTGCGACCGGCCCTGCGACGCGCTTCTCCGGTGATGCAATGGCGACTCTCTCAATGGCGTCACGCTTCTCCGGTGATGCGACAGCAGGCAGCTTCAATGAACACACGCTTCCAGGGTGATGCGGCGAAGGCTCGCTTCTCCGGCGTTGCGATGATTTCAGCTGAGGCGGTGACACGCTTCTTCTCGATGCATCGCGCTTCCAGCTCCCAGCGGCACGCAAGTGACTGGAGTCAGAATTCCCAGCAAGGAAATTCAGGAGGGAGCTGGAGGTGAAGTCTTTTTGTCCCTGAGACTTCAGCAGGAGGCAAGCACAGTTCAAGCCCTTGGAGAATATTCTGTAGATGAAAGTCCTTACAAAGTTCCTTCTCCTTTCCCTTGGCAATGAAGCAACCACTGCAGGCCAACCCAGCAAACAGCACACTGGCAGAGGGGCAGTCCAAACTCCTGCAGCTTCCTTGGTTCTTCTCCTTGGCAGAAAGGTTTCTTGTTCCAGAAGTGATCAAATTTCTTGGGATCAGGGTCCCAATATTTATACCCCAAAATCATTTGTTCTCTGAAGGCAGAGAGGCTTCTGACTAGTCCAAACCAGTTCCTGAGCACTTTGTTTACATGACTCTCTTCTTCCTTTCACTGTGCATGGCAGAAACATGAGCCGCCCCACAGGAGGTGGAGCCAGCACAGGGGAGGGAAGATACTGCTCTGGAGCACTCTGTTGACATGATTCCTCCTCTCCTTTCACAGTACAGGGCAGAGACATCAAACAAGCCACAGGGGGTGGAGCCAGCATTGTAGAGGGAAGGCACAGCCCTATTCAGGTCCCAGGTGCAACTCCTCCCTCCCATCTAGATGCAGATCTCTCTATTCACCACTGGGCTGCCTCAGCCTGTCTCTTGGAATTCCCCAGCCCTGTCACACACAAACCCCGACAAGGAATACACAACCCAGCAGAGGCAGGCTCAAATGGTTAGGCAAGCAAATACCTGCTTTCTAAAAGTGGTGTTTGCAAACACAGGATATTAAAATAAACTTTACTAAAAGATGTATTTTATTATTCTGAGTTCAGGCATACTACATTCGAATTTCTACCATGTTCCCTGAGTCAGTTAGGATTATAAGAATATAATAATCTAACTGCCCATTATAGCCTATGAGAACAGGTAGCCTTCAATAGTGAAAAACAAAAATGGCTGTAATTCATTATTAGAACATGCTACACACATCAGGGCATGTCCTACCTTATACTTACAATGCACCCTGCCCTTGGACCTACCATAGGGGTGTCTAATATGAAGCAAAGGGAAGATGTAGGGACTGGCAAGTGGGTGCACTTGGCCAAGTTGACATGACAGTGCTAGACTGCCCATAGGCCTTGCAATGGCAGGCATAAGGCACACTTTACAAGCTGCTTCTGTGGGTGGCACAACCAGTGCTGCAAGCCCACCAGCAGCATTTGATTTACAAGCCCTGGGCACACCTGGTGCACTGTACTAGGGGCTGACAGATAAATAAAATAACCCAATCATGGAATCCAATTAGTATATCAATTTAACATGGGGGGCACCTGCACTGTGGCACTGATTAGCATTGGCACAGTGCCCAAAGCATAAACCCAGCAAAAACATATCAAAACAGAGGAGGCAATCCGTCACAATGGAAAGGAGTCTCACGCCAATGATGTCAGGTCTAACACCTCCCATATGGCACTCCCCACAGGAAGAACAAGGACACCTAATACTAAAATGATTACATATGCAAGGGAAAAGAAAGAAAAAGTGACCAAAGGTATTTTCAAACGCATAATGTAAAAGTCATTTTTACTAAAAGATGTACTTTTAAATCCTGAGTTCAGAAAAGATGTTTTTTAAAATCCTGAATTGAGGCATACTAAACTCCAATTTTAGGTCTCGCCTACGCAGCGTGCATGCGCTGCTTAGGAAAAAGACCTTTAGGAATGGATTCACTTTTGCAGGCAAAAACGTGCATGCGTTGCATTACTTTCAATTGCAACGCGTGCATGTTTGGCGATTCCCTTGCGGGAGAGAGCTTTGGCGCCATCTGTCAGCAATTATCGTGCATTGCTGCTCACTCCCGCAATGGAAAATGCCCTCCCCCGCCTGCACTCCACTGTCCACGCCTTTCCGCCCCCCTGCATTGCTAATGCTTGTTTTCTTTTTCGTATAAGGCATGTTGGCTCGTATCCAGCACGAACTGGGCCCAATGAGACAGCAATTTCCAGAAGCTGGGACTCGTTCCAGCCTTCCCTATCTTTTCACGCTGATCGTGCAAGTTTGTTGCCTTTTTGTTGGAAGGAGTTACTTTTGTCCCGAATACTAGAAAAAGCTTTGCACATCAACGGCTATGTCTGCTTCTCAACATGGATCCCGGTTCACCCAGCTCGTGGCGCAAGCCTGGTCCTGCGACACCCAGCGGTATACTGGGAGAACTGCTCCTTATTCACGCCACGGACGGTATAAGTGCACGTAAGGGCGCTTGCTCTCTTTTGCCATTCTGATTTTTCTCTTTGGAATCTCTAAATCATTTATTTAGGCGACTCATTTTGAGGTCCGAGTTTTGGCAGCAAACGATATACACATAGTGGGCTTTCATTGACTAGCTTCTTTCACGCCCTGACTGTCCCTTATGGCTTGGTTCGGCTGTTTTGCTAAGTGTTCATGTCCACTGAACTGCAGCCCGTTTCACAATGGCCTGCTGTCCTCCCAGCCAGAACATGGGTAAAGTAAGGTCCCCAGGGGCCCTCTTTCATGCACCCTTCAATCACTTCCGACAGAGCCCACCAGAGTTTCTAAGAAGACCCTTCTGCCCTACCGAACTACCCCAGGCACACTCACCTCTCTGCCTGGAGCCCTCATGCTCTCCCCTTGATTACCACAAAGTCTCTCTTTAAGGCCTCTCTTCCCCAGCACACTCCCATTGGGTTCCTTAAAGCAGCCCTTTCTCCATCTGCCCTCCCACATGGTCTGCCATTTCTTGCTATTTACTCGAATTTCTCCCGACATCACTTTTAATATGGGTGGAGAGGGAGACCTTTAACTACTGTGCCTGAACGCATGATAGCCAGCAATTTTGTTCATATCCCTCCTGACTGTCTCCCTTCTAGTACCGTCAATGCTGACCAGTCACTTGCTCTTGGCTTAACATCAGTATAAGATTGCCTCACTTATTTTGTTAAAAGTTGATGTTTTAATGTTTTCCTTTGCGGGCTATTGGTTAAAATGTTGCATATTTGGGTCCCAGGAAAGAAACTCCTCTGTTCTCTTTCCCTAACCACCTTCACTTTTGAATCCGTCACCTCTGAATCCCAGTGAGCAGAGGCCCCTCTTCTGGTTGAAAGAGATTGTTGTCCTTCACTCTCAATCTGTGAGCCTCCAGGGAAGTAACCAATTGAGCATGCAACACATTTGTACCCAGTTTCTATGAATAACAAGCTCATAATTCCATGCTTTTCATGCTGTAAGACAGAAGAAAGCACATGTCAATGTTCTGGTAGTTGTGTTATTTCCCCAGAAACAAAAACATGGCTTAGATGGGTTGAAAACCAAAGTAAAATGACATCTAATATAGCATGATTTTATGGCATTAAAAAAGGAACAGGCAGGAATTGATTGTTGGGTGCAGAAAGTAAAAAGAATTGAAACAAATATCTAACAAGTTCCTGTTTAGGGTTGCTTTGGAATGCAATTTTTTCTTTTATTCGTCAGCTTGAGTTATGAGACAGCTTTGTTTGCAAATCATTCCCGCACCAATGACGGAAAACTGTACCCAAGATTGTTTGCAGTTTAGGCGTAGAGTGCTGACTGGATAAAGGGGATTGATTAAGTAGTGTGTTGATTATTGAAAGGGATTCTTCTGCTTGGAATATAGACTACTTGAATGGCGAGAAGGATGTCAAATTGAGTCCTCTGAACTTCCATCGGCTAGAATCCACAATTGATATCTGACTTGTAGGTGAGTGGGAGTATGAATTGATCTGTATGTTTTTATTTGTGCATTCTTTCTCTTGTATTATAAAGTTGACTTAAGGGAAGGGCAAGCGCAAAACGTGATCAGCAGCACTCCTAAAAAAGCATTGTCTTAGCCAATAGGTCTCGCCTTTGGGACCTTATAAGTGTTTAGCCATGCAACAGTTGATGTTGCACCAAGGATATTGTGCTGCATAGCTAAATACGTATAAGGTCCCAAAGGAGAGACCTATTGGCTATGCCAATTCTTGTTCTATTAGCTCCCACTGGCGAACAAACTTGGGAAAGTGTTACCAAGCCAAGCAGCTTCCATGTTAACCTATGGGAGAGATAGCCTTTCAACTGTGAAAATGAAATAGACTATGTTTCACTATTAGGACATGCAAAAATACACCACTACATGTCCTACCTTTTAAATACACTGAACCCTGTCCATGGGGCTACCTTGGACCTACTTTAGGGGCAGCAGCAGCTAGTGCAGTTAAGCGCGGCAGGTGTAATGTTGACAGACGACGAAATAGGGCAAATAAAATAAATAAATCCTATTCCGTCATCTGTCGACATTGTCAGATTCCCCCCCCCCCCCTTCCCGCCCTGCCTACCTGCACTGGACACCGCTGCTTAGATGTGACATATGTAGGAAAAGGGAAGGGCCTGGCAAGTGGGTGCACTTGCCAGGTTGACATGGCAGTTAAAAACACTCCTGTGCACATTACTAGGGACTTATTAGTAAATCACATATGTCAATCATGGAAACACCAATCCATAAACACAATTTACATGGAGAGCATATGCACTTTAGCATTGAATAGCAGTGGTAAAGTGCCCAGAATCCTAATACCAACAAAAACAAGGTAAAAAAGGAGGCCAAAAGTAAAAAGTCTGGGGGTGACCCTGCAAATGAAGCCAAGTCTTACACTGGCATTTCACCTATCCCACATTTTTGTCTCAAGGGCAGCCCTATACTCACCCTGTAAACTTTCCATTCATCCCACATGTCTGACCATAAGTTGCCCTGAGGCCTGGACCTCCCTTTTCCTTCTGAGCATTCTAATTTGCAATCCCCTTAAATCCCGCTCCTAAATGGTAAACGACTAATGAAACAGCTTTAATTATGCAGCCGCTCAGGTATGCCTAATAGGACCAAAGAGTGGTCTGAGATGTGAGCCGGTAACTGGGATACTGACAGTAAAATAGGCCAACGATCTAACAAGAAGAAAGTAGTCTGTGCTGGAATAATGCCCATTCTTCATGTTTTAAAAAGCGTAACCTTACTGTTCTCCTGCCTGTTCTAGCAAAATGTCTACCAAACCCAGATCATGGCAGACAGCTCTAATCCTGGTCCACATTTTCGTCATACTGGTACATCTGCCCTTGGATGTCCTATACAATACATTATCCAAGGCCACATTGATGTCACCACCCACCACATATGGGGAGGCAGACAGTACCAGATGTTCTAAAATAGTCAACTTTGCTGGGATCATCACAGTTTTTTTTTTTTTTTTTTTTTTTTTTTAACTTTATTCACTTTCCATGCATGCACACAGCTTTCGCCTACAACCCTGGGGCCGGCAGCAATCTAGTATCACGTCAACACCAATTTCTGTACCAATGTTCCAGAATTTACGCTAATAGTGGTATCGGCGTCGCCCATTCCAGGCACCTGGGGTTCAGATCCGGGTCAACAGTTTAATGCATTGGTGCTAGTGTCCCACATCAATACCCTCCAGCACTGCAGGGGGCCAGCTTCCGTTTTCTCGAACGCTGCATTGGCAGTCTCTTTCAGTGCACGCTCTCAGCTACGTGGTCGATGTCAAACACCCCTAACCCAACTTGCCCACAACGTCCCAAACCCCCCCCCCCCCCAACTACCGGTGTGCCTCTTCCCGTGTGCTACTGCCTTCACAAGTTTACATGTCACTCGCCTCAGCCTAGTCCTCTCGCCCCCGCCTCACTCCACCATTCAATCATCCACTCGATGCACCCCACCATTCAATCATTCACTCGATGCTCTCGACCTGAAGGATCCCACATGCATGTTCCTATGCGTCCTAGATCTCCGATGTCTGTAGTCCCCTGGTGTCCCACCCTCACTGTGTGACCATCAGACCCGAGATAATCTAGTCCCCGGTGTCTCCCCCCCGATCCTGCTGCTCCTCCGCCTCCTCCAGATCCTCCTCCGAGGCGTTCCTAATTGAGACATACGTCAGGTACTGGTCCCAGAAGTTCCGTGGTCTGCTCATCGGCGGCAGTAATTCGCAATACAATTGGGATTGGGTACAACTATACAGCAGAGCTCTTTCCCATTCTTTTTTAGTTGGAAGTGGGCCGCGCATCCAATGCATTGCTATCGTTCTTCGTGCCAGAAGCAACCCTATGCCAGCTAGACGACGCACAGCCGGGGGCAAGGGTCTGGTATGCCCCAGCAGAGCTAGTGCCGGATCAACCGGGAGCTCCATCTCTAGAATCCGCCCCAACTCAAGGAAGACGTCCTCCCAGAAGGCGTTAATCCCGGGGCAATTCCAGGCCAAGTGCACGAAGTCAGCCACTGACGCCCTGCAACGCTCACATTCCGGTGTCTGCCGTAGCCCATACCTGTGCAAGCGTTCTGGGGTGTAATACACTCTCTGTAAAAATTTAAACTGAACAAGCCTATGCCGGGCGTTCAGCGACACCCTTTTCGTATTCTGACAGCAGTATTGCCACATTTCGTCGCTGATCTCTACCTGTAAGTCTCGCTGCCACGCCTGGCGGGCCTTCGAAGGCTCCTGCTTTCGGTGACACTGCCCAATTCTGTATAGACGCATTATCAACTTGCCACTCGACTGTGTTTTTATAACGTAAGTCAGTTCTGGCAATTCTGCAGGTTCCTCCATAGCTGGCCCCAGCTGCGCCTGTAGTGCTGCCCGGACTCTATGCAGACTGAAACGATGCAGCAGCGTCGTAGCGGTCTGGGGTAAATCCACCTGTTCCCAGGTGACCACCTTCCCGTCCCTGAACATGTCCCCCAGCTTGAATATGCCCAGCTGATTGAGGGCGCGCGCGACTCCCTTTTCTCTCAGGGGGGGAAGCCATAAGGCCCACTCAATCGGGACCAGGGGAGAATACAGTAGCTTACAGTCACGGCTTCTCACCAAAGAGTGCCATGCGTGATTCGTACTCGCAATAGAGTCCAGGGTGCCAACCCGTCGCGCAGCCGGTTCGAACACCGTAGACGCTGGATGGAGGGGTTTTGTGAAGAGCGTCTCTAGCTTCACATGTGGAACATCACCATCGCCATGTATCCAAGTGTGCAGGTGCATTGCTTGCGCAACCCTGTAGTAATGTTCCACGTCTGGGGCCCCCAGGCCGCCTTGGTCATATGGGAGGGTCAGGGTTTGCCACTTCACCCTCGGCTGCTTACCACCCCATGCCAGCCTCGTGAGGGTCTGAATCAGCGTTGTAAAGAACGCCTTTGAGAGCACCACCGGGAGGTTGCAAAAAAGAAACAGGAATCTCGGAAGCACCAGCATTTTCATGAGCGCAATACGACCCGCCAGGGACAGCGGTAGCCTACACCATCTGTCCACATCGTCCACAAGTTTCATGTAAGCCACTCCGTAATTTTCCCTGATCAAAACCTCCGGGTCCGGGTGTAGTTTTATGCCTAAATACCTGACCGGATCCTCCGACCACTGCAGTGGGTAATCCATGACAAATTCCTTTGTCACCGGTGTCAGCGGGAACGCCACCGATTTCGACCAGTTTACCCTAAGTCCAGATAGGGCTCCAAATTGCACTACCTCCCTTAGTACCGACGCGAGGTTAAGCTCCGGGTCTCGGACATATAAAAGCGTGTCATCGGCGTACGTGGAGATGCATATCCTGTATGTGGGGAAATTAATACCTTCATGACTGTGGTACTCCCGGAGCGGACACGCTAGGGGTTCCGCCACTAGAGCGTATAACAATGGGGAGAGCGGGCAGCCCTGTCGCGTGCCCCTGCCAATCCCAAACGCCTCTGTGACGATGTCACCAATGCGTAGTCTGGCCCTCGGCTTGTAGTACAAGGCGCCTATCATTTGCAAAAAAGGCTCACCGAGACCCAGTTTCCTGAGTACCCTGGACATGAAAGGCCACTCTACTGAATCGAAGGCTTTGTCCATATCCAGGAATATTGCTAATGCCTTGTTCTCCGGTTTCACGTGCTGCATCGTTCCCAGGACTGTACGTATGTTGTATGTGAGGTTCCTAGATGGGATAAAACCTGCCTGTTCCGGAGCCACCAGTGTAGGGGCGAGAAGAGCGAGACGCGTAGCCAGCACCTTCGCATATAGCTTAGCGTCCACGTTAATCAAAGAGAGGGGCCTGTACGATCCGCAGTCCGTGGTAGGTTTCCCCGGTTTGAGTACCGTCACGATGAGTGCCTCTCGCATCGTCGGGGGCATGGATCCTTCTACACATATGTCATCGAATAATGCTGAGAGGTAGGGGACCAAAAGGTCTTTAAACGCTTTGTAAAAGCCGACAGTAAGTCCGTCAGCGCCCGGTGCACTGCCCGCCCTCATACTATCTAATGCCTCCACTATTTCCTCCCTCTGAATGGGCATCATCAGGAATTCTCTCTGCGCGTCAGACAGTTGTGGCATCTGGACATAACTCAAGTAGTCATCTATCGCCCCGTCCATCCCCGTTGATTTCGATTCATATAAAGCGGAGTAGTACCGCTTGAATTCCCCCACAATCTGCTCCTCATCTGTGAGGGTCTCTCCCGTGCTCGATACCAACTCACCTATCAGCAGCGGTCGCCGCTCATGTTTGATCATCTTTGCCAGGAGTGAACCAGGCCGTTCACCCTCGCCATATACACGGGCTGTGGCATACTTGCCCATATGTTGTACCTCTCTATCTGCCTCCGTGTGATATTCCTTCAATAGCTGTTTAATCTGTTCCAGTGCGTCTCCCTCTGGCTCCGCCTGGTGCCTCCCTTCAAGGTCCTTCAGCTCGCCCTCCAAATAGGTTAGCCGCTGCCTAATGGATTTCAGTACACCGGAGTGTTTGGCCATGGCGACCCAGCGGATGTAGACCTTAAAGGTTTCCCACAGCGTCTGAAAACTTTCCACAGAGCCCGTATTTGTAACAAAAAAGTTTTCAATTTCCTCCGCAAGCTCCCCTCGGAACACCTCGTCCAGTAAAGAGTACGGGGGGAAGCGCCACTTAAAGGGGGGGATTCCGCGCACCGGCGATTCCAGGAGCAGGAGGAGGGGAGAGTGATCAGACAGTGTGCGTGGCAGTATGAGACAGTCCCTAATGTTGTTGGATAGCCGTTGTGAGACAAGCCAGTAATCTATTCTAGTGTGCAGTGCATGATATGCTGAATAGTGTGTGTACCCCCCTCTGGAGTGATGTCTACTACGCCACACATCCAAGAGATCTAGGTGCACCATCTCAGCGCGGAGCTCCGTGGCAGCCGCCGACGGGCTCCTGCTCGGACCAGCGGACCGGTCTAGGTCCGGGTTTAGAACCAGGTTAAAGTCCCCGCCCCAGAGCACAGTTGCACAGTCATACCTTTTGCATCTCCTGGCCAATTCAGTGTAGAACTCAGGTGAATCGTAGTTTGGCCCGTAGAGATTCACAAGCAGCATATCGTGTCCCCGCCCCCTGCACCTGCAAATGACATATCTCCCCTCCGGGTCCGACTTCAGAGCTTGTAACGTGAGTTTGGAACGTGGGTTCACCCATATCAGTGTCCCTCTCGAATGTGTGGTGAAGCCCGCTGCAATACTATTGCCCGTCAACCCCTTATGTTGGAACATCCTGCTAGCAAGAGGCAAGTGAGTCTCCTGGAGGAGAGCGAGGTCTATATTATGCCTGCGCAGGTAACTAAGGACCTTTCTCAGCTTCCTATAGTCATTGAGGCCCCTGACGTTCCATGTCAGCGCTCTCAGTGGGGCCCTCCCCGCTCCTGATCGTGGCGTGTGCTCCTCAACCCCTGCCATAACATTTAAGGTGTGTGATAAGGCTGCCCTGTAGCGGTGACCTTCGGATCCCAGGAGCAAAAGCTGGCAGGTGACACAACAAACATTTGCCTATTCCAGACCTGATGGCCCTCCCCCAATTTACAGAGAGCAGCAACTCGGTAGTCAAACCCAAAATCAACTGGCATTTAAAAACAAACCCCAACAGTCCCCCCACCTCCCACAGCAGACCCACCCCAATTTGGCCTTGCAGAATCCCATCCCGCCCATCCCCCCCCAGCAACAAGTAGAATTTTCCCATTTGCACAACGCTCAGAAGGTTTAGGGTCTTGGAGAAGAAAGGGGTACGTGTCCAGTCCTTACAAGTCGACTCCTGCCGCCGACCGCCAAAGCCAATTAAGGGGCAGCTCAACAGTTACTCATCAGCCGTGTCCGCAAGTTCCTTTGCCGCTGTCTCGACCGCCGCCCGCTGTCCTTCCTGTATCTCTTCCTAGGGAGGGCGACGCTGTCTGCGCCATCGTCTCTGCTGACGCCATTGCCCCGCAGTGCTGTTCTCCGAAGCGTTCCCCGGTTGCAAGTCCCCCACTGGTTCGGGTTCCTCAATGCCCAACAGCCGGCAGGCTTCTGCAAGAGACCGAGTCTGGTGCACTTTATTGTTCAATTTAAAGACAATCCGGAACGGGTGTCCCCAGCTGTACGTGACTCCGAGGCGTCGCAGTTCAGCAGTAACCGGCCTGAATGTTCTGCGCTTTTCCAGGGTGATGGCCGCCAGGTCTTGATAGAGTGTCGGCGAATGTTCGCCATAGGTGACAGAGCCCAGCTGTCGTGCTTTGGTGAGAATCTCCTCTTTGGTGCGATAGTCCTGGACGCAGACCAGAATATCCGCCGGCAAGGCGCCCGAGGCTCTAGACGGTCCAGAACGATGTGCTCTATCTAGTGCAAGAACGGAGTCCGCAGACCGGCCCAAAATGTGATTGAAGATGCCTTGCGTGAACTTGAAGAGGTCCGCTGTGTCCGGGGTGGGTTTTACTCCTCTAATTCGAATGTTATGCCTCCGGGACCTGTTTTACAAGTCTTCCACATGGGATTGTAAATCGACTTGCTGGTCATGAATGCGGATGATCTCTTGCTGGAGCGCTTCCATCTCGACGTCCCGGGCGTCATTCTTCGACTCCAGATCCGCTACTCGCTCCCCGATGGCGTCCGTGTCTCGCCTCAGCTCACGAATCTCTCCCTTCAACTCAGTCTTAAGAAGCTGGAGATCTTCCCGTAGGCCCCCAAAGAGCGATTCCAAGAAAGATCGCGTGACCGGCTCGTCAGTGCTTCGGGGGCTGGGGCCTGGTGCGCCGTTCGTTGACTTAGTAGACGCCGCATTGTTTTCAGTGCCGTGAGGGTCCGTTTCCCCCCCCCCGCAGAGATAGGCGTGAGTAAGTCTTTTATGGTCCTGTCTTTCCGCACCCTACCATTCGCCATACTTCCCCGGTCAGTCCGCAGTACTGCCCGGCGTAGACCAGTCCAGCAGCTCGTCCCAGCACCTGTGGTTGTGGACCAGACTGTCCGGTGCTAAATGGCCACCTCCCTCGTTCCGCCGCCGGTCTCCGCTGCGCCAAGTGCTCCCGCTGGCAGGATCTGATTGTCTGCGTGTCCCCCCAGACAGTGCGTGGGGCGCCACCCCAGAAGACGCAGTCCGCGTGGTGAAGCTGTCACTAGGCTGTGCGGGGACTCAATATGGCAGACCCCAGGGCACCACACCGCAGCCGTCACTCCCGGGCACGATCGTGGTAACTCACACCGGGGGCCACCTCAGCAGCAGTCTCACACCGAGGTCTCCGCACCCCGCCGCTGTTCCGTCCCTGCTGCGCGGCGTGGGGTGGGACCTCTATTCCCCGCAGTTGACTAGGGCAGCTGTATTTGTAGATTCCCACCCGGACCCTCTGGTGTGTGGGGGGGGGCAGACGTGTGTCTTTGGTGTAAACAAGCGAGCGCCGGCCAGGCGCAGCCAAGGGCGCTCTCCGCTGAAGCAGAGTCCCGGTGCTGACCACCCTGTCCCAAGATGGCGGCGCTCTGCATATGTGGCACCTCCAGTGCCAGGGGAGACCTCAAGGGCGGCAGTCCGCTGCTGGGGGGGCTCAGCGCTGTAGTCAGCCACTCACCGCCGACCAGAGGCACAGTCCGGAGCGGCGTGGGCTCGTCTCCGTCTTCCCCCCTCTCCTCACCTCAGGCCACGTCCCAGGCCCAGCCGTCACAGCCTTAATCGTCGCTGCCGCCCTCCTGCAGTCCCCCGTGCAGCTCGGAGGCTTCCGGTGTGCTGTCGAGTGACCCGGCAGGTCCGCAGGAGCCTCCTCGGGAAAGCCGCGGGAAGCCCCGCTCTCAGCCGCGCGGGTTAGACCCGCCGCCCCCCGCCAAGGAAGTCGCAACAGTGGCTTGGTGGCTCCGCCCCTCTCGCCTCTCCGTCCGCCTCAGGGCCCCACAGGCCGCGACATCCTGTGCTCGCAACGGCCCAGACCTCTCACACCTGGATCGCAACTCGCCTCACCGAAGTCCGCTCCAAGCCGAGACCTGTTCTGAGAACCCAGCTAGGTCCCCCAGGGCCCAGGAGAACGCTGTAGATGCTATTTAGCGGCGTTCGGCGGCAGGAGCACAGTGGAACACGTCCGTTCACACCGCCATCTTGGACACGCCCCCGGGATCATCACAGTTAGGCCTGTAATACCCTGTGCATGTCAATACAACCCCTCCCTTTCTTAACATGGCCAATAACCACCTGCCCGTACAGTCAGCCTTATGAGTTAGTATTAGTATTAGGATTCCCTAGTTATTCATAAGTAATATAGCCACCCTTTAGTGTTACAAGATTGTTCTGAACACACCATATCCTCATCCCAAGAAGATATCCGAAAGAAAGCCAAACACTTTAATTTCCTCAAGTGTGTTTCTTGTAATATTATAACTTGGGACTTTGCTTCCTTTAAGACTTCTTGTACTAGCCGTAGTCTATTCCTGACCCTTAGGCAATTCACATTCCAAGTGGTAATATCTACATCTACCCCCTGCATTTGTAGAGTTTCTCCATTGTCCTAAAATCACTTATTAACTTACTTATAAACTTCACTAGGTATTCTTTTAGTGTACTGAGGACCGTTTTTTATTATTTCATCCACATGCTCCTCACCCTTGTGACCCTTCTCAGAGGACCCCTCTCTTGTATATCTGGCATTGATATTACACCTTTAAGGCCTCAACTCCAGGGTCCCACTCTCACCAACCCTTGTTCAGAAAAGAAAAAAGAAAACAAAAAGAAAAAAAGAGTGGACCTAACCCCCCTACCTCGTGACTATTAAGTGCATCTCTATCTTTCCTTTTCAGTGACTAATTCTTAGCCTCAACTAATTATAATCCCACTATACCCACTATTCTAACTCTAGTTCAATAAATACAGCTTAATCATACATATAAAGCAATACAAAAGGGGATGATGGACGAAGCATTTGAACAAATCAAACACTCACCCCAGTCAGCTGATCTGGGTTTAATCCATCACCATTCTTTAGCGCACTCCGCCACCCCAGTTCAGACATAGCCATAAGCAAATCAGTCTGACCCTGTGCCTCATGGGAACAGTCCAGCCCGAACTGCCAAAGCCATGTCTTCCCTGGACCGGAAACAAGCATCCTGGGACCGGTTTCTGGCATTTCAGCCATCATCAGCCTGGCTAGCTTGAATCCAGTGGCAAAGATAGCAAGGGACTCATGTCGGAGCATACCCTGCGAACTTAGTGCGACAAAGCAATGCAAAAGGGGATGATGGACGGAGCGTTTGAACAAATCAAACACTCACCACCAGTCCACTAATCTGGGTTTAATCCATCACAATTCTTAGGCTCACTCCGCCACCCCAGTTAAGACATGGCCATATGCAAATCAGTCTGACCCTGTGCCTCATGGGAACAGTCCAGCCCGAACTGCCAAACCCATGTCTTTCCTGGACCGGAAACAAGCATCCTGAGACCGGTTTCTGGCATTTCAGTCGACATCAGCCACGCTAGCTTGAATCCAGTGGCAAAGTGAGCAAGGGACTCACGTCTGAGCATACCCTGCCAACTTATGGCGAACAAAGTGATACAAAAGGGTATGATGGACGGAGCGTTTGAACAAATCAAGCACTCACCCCCAGTCAACTGATCTGGGTTTAATCCATCACCATTCTTTAACTCACTCCGCCACCCCTGTTCAGACATGGCCATATGCAAATCAGTCTGACCCTGTGTCTCATGGGAACAGTCCAGCCAGAACTGCCAAAGCCTTGTCTTCCCTGGATCTGAAACAAGCATCCTGGGACCGGTTATTGGTATTTGAGCAGTCATCAGCCAGGCTAGCTTGAATCCAGTGGCAAATTGAGCAAGGGACTCATGTCTGAGCATACCCTGCCAACTTAGGGCGAACAAAGCGATACAAAAGGGGATGATGGATGGAGCATTTGAACAAATCAAACACTCACCCCCAGTCAACTGATCTGGGTTTAATCCATCACCATTCTTTAGCTCACTCCGCCACCCCAGTTCAGACATAGCTGTATGCAAATCAGTCTGACCCTGTGCCTCATGGGAACTGTCCAGCCCAAACTGCCAAAGCCATGTCTTCCCTGGAACGGAAACAAGCATCCTGGGACCGGTTTCCGATGGCTGAAATGCCAGAAACCGGTCCTAGGAAGCTTGATTCCGGTCCAGGGAAGGCATGGCTTGGCAGTTCGGGCTGGACTGTTCCCATGAGGCACAGGGTCAAACTGATTTGCATATGGCCATGTCTGAACTGGGGTGGCAGAGTGGGCTAAAGAACGGTGATGGATTAAACCCAGATGTTAACTGGGTGTGAGTGTTTGATTGGTTCAGATGCTCTATCTATCACCACCCCCTTTTGTACCGCTTTAATCCTACATATAGGCAGTGGCAGCTCCTCAGCTAAAGTGGAGGAGCGTCGCCCCACTGCTTTTCAGCAGTGTAGGGAAAAATAAAATGATAATACTGAAAGTTATCATCATTTTATTTTTTCCTGTTTTAGGTGCTGCAGTTTTGACAGTGGGGTGGGGCGGGGCTGCTCTGCTGACAGAGGGGGGAGGGGAGAAGTGGTTTTCACTTCCTAAGTGTGCATGAATGTTTGGCCGGCCCTCTCGGGCTGGCCAAACATTCATGCGCACTTAGCATGTTCTCCACCCAGGCTGCAATACAGCCTGAGTGCAGAACATGCTCAGACTCACTGTCCCTGTCTGAGCGCCGAACAACGGCGCTCAGACAAATCAAAACGCTGCATTGCAGCATTGTGATTGGAAAAAAACAATTATGAAAAAAACAATAATGAAAAAAACAATATGAAAAAAACAATAATGAAAAAAAACAATTATGAAAAAAACATTAATGAAAAAACAATAATGAAAAAAACAATGAAAAAAAAAATATGAAAGAAACATTGTGATTGGCTCAGGGGAGCCTTAGGCGGGGTTCTTCCTGTTCTGTGTTCCGGCTGGAGGAGAGATGCGACAAGGAGGACGCAGCAAAGGAAGACGCGGAGAGGAGGTCTGTTTAATTTTTTATTTTATTTACCCCTCGTCCCCGTCCCCCCACCCCACCTTGCCATCACCGATCCATGCTGGCCACCACTGCATATAGGTCCTATACATGTCCCCTAAGAGAAATTGATATAGGATACCTGCAAGGCTCTGTGCTTGCAGAGCTGTCAGCCCTCACTGCCTGGATTTGCTGATGCTTTGAGAATTCTTTGCTTAGATTATATACCTCCTTGGTTTCCCTTACATTGAACATCTCATTCATCCCCATAATTTATAATGATGCTGGGTACTAAAACTGGGCTGTGGCACCTACGTCTCCTAACTCTTTCAACTTCCCCCCAAGTTTCCACTGCTCTTGCTCTGTGAGATGACCCACATCAGATCTGACCAGATATGTGTTGCTTCAAAGCAGATGAGAGGATAGATCCCTTAAGGGTGTACGTATGGAAGTTAACCAGAGACTTTCTGGGGGATGTACACTGTGAATTTTGCCTAAAGGGATCGTGGTGTACCCTTTGAATATTCAATTTTAAGTACACATCCTCCTGTTCTTTAAAGAAACCTTCTCTTAACAGGTTCATCACAAATGCCCTAATATCCACACCTTCTGACTCCTCTTTGACTGTTCCTTTTTAAGTGAGTTTCAAGCGTCTCCATATCCTCCCTTAACTATCTGTGTTGCTGGTGGAAGATTTCAATTTACTTTTAATATTTGGATAGGTTGCTTTTAATTTGGATTACCCCATCTTCTAGCTTGTCAGTGCAACAGGACAGGGCATCTAACTTGTCACTCAGCACCTGACAGATCCTGTGTATTACTTTTTGGTCCTGCTCTGGTGTCTCAAATGTATTTATTATCTTTGCCTTAAAAGACAAAATTAACACAGCCAATGAAGGGGCCTCAGTCTGCTGGACCTGGGATTCCCTGCTTACTTCTAAGGTGCATCCAGCAGAAGCTCCTTCTCCAGTAGCTAAGACTGGTGGCCTAGTTGTTTGTTCTGTATTAAAGATGGGGAGCTCTCTCCGAGGTTCGGGGTCCTTTTCTCTTCTGATATAGTCATGTGAGAGTGATCGAGAGCCTGAAAACCTATGCCTCAGTGGGATACTTGGGCAAGCAAAAGGCAAATTTGAGCACCCTTTCTCTTGCTGAGCACCTGCTGCATCGTTCTCTAGGAGCAATAGTTTGCTATTGGTTTTTCCCTCCCCCTCCACTTTCCTAATCCCACTCTCAGATACTTATTTGGACATGCTCACAGCCTGCTCCTCAGACACTGTGCCCTTGGTCGTTTTGTCCAAACTTTTAAAGTAGGAATTTAGAGAGGGGAAACCCCTAACCTGAGAATGCTTCATAGGTAGCTATAACATCTTTTTGATTCCCTGCTTGGGGCCACCCAGCACAAGAGATCTATTCTCTAAAGAGCCATTTTCTGAGATACTCAAGCCTCTCTGAGGTTTTGGTCATCGGGACTTTCTCCCTAGATGATCTGAGGGAGCAACTGTTCTTTTGAGGCTCCTTCAGAAGATTAAATTAGAGTTTTCCATGCAGTAAACATGGAGGCCTGAGGCTGAGCCTGAATTGGCATCTCCCAGAGAGTGTCTTACCTCCCTTGTGCCAACCAAGATAGATTTGCTGCTTAATGCTGTTCTCTCCATACACTGTCCAATACCTCATGTTTCTCCTTGTTTTTCAGGATGCCAGGAAGTTAGGTGGTATCCAGAGTCCACTTTCTGCTGATTTCTTTTAGAGTACACTGTCCCCGGGGGCCAAAGCAATCACTACTGCTGAGACCTGCACCCGCTGCCCAGAAGCAAATTTTCACAGCTACAGTCAACCTCATCAACAGCCAGGGCAGGGCACGGCAAAAGGAACGCACCCCTTGCTACCCCATGTGTGATCCGATCACTGAAATCAGGCACATCCCAGTGGAAAAATGCCAGCAGAAGGTAAGGAGTAGATTGTCAATTTGAGAGAAGTGATGCTGGGGGAAGTCGCAGAACTAATTTCAGATAGTTCTTGCATGCTCTGGCTAAACGGACCGGGCCCCTTAGAGCACTCCTTCAGACCTGCGGCTGCACTACCTTCCCGCCATATTCCTCATTTCCCATATCGACAAGAACAAAATCCCCATTTGACAATAACAGTGGACTCTGAAAAAGCATTCAACTGACGTAACTGGGCTTATCTTTGGAAGGTTCTAGATACATTTGGGACACCCTCTAACTTAGTGAATGCTATACAAATTCTATATCAATCAATTAATCAATCAATCAATCAATCACGGCATTTGTAGAGCGCGCTACTTACCCAGGAGGGTCTCAAGGCGCTGGGGGAGAGGGGTAAGCTACTGCTCGAATAGCCAGGTCTTGAGCTGCTTCCTGAAGGAGAGGTGGTCTTGGGTTCGTCGAAGGTGGGTGGGGAGGGAGTTCCAAGTCTTGGCTGCCAGGTAGGAGAAGGATCTTCCTCCGGCGGTGGCTCTGCGGATGCGTGGTACGGTGGCGAGGGCGTGGCTGGTCGATCGTAGCTGGCGGGTGGGCGTGTAGAAGGTCATGCGGTCGTTGAGGTACTTGGGGCCCAGGTCGTGGAGAGCCTTGTGTGCGTGGGTGAGGAGTCTGAAAGTGATTCTCTTGCTGACGGGGAGCCAGTGCAGGTCTCTCAGGTGTCCGGTGATGTGGCAGTGTCGGGGGATGTCCAGGATGAGTTGTGTGGACGCGTTCTGGATGCGTTGGAGTCCTTTCTGAAGTTTGGCTGTGGTTCCGGCGTAGAGGGTGTTCCCGTAGTCCAGTCGGCTGGTGACGAGTGCCTGGGTGACGGTCTTCCTGGTTTCGGTGGGGATCCTTCTGAAGATCTTGCGGAGCATGCGCAGGGTGTAGAAGCATGAAGATGAGAAGGCGTTGACTTGTCTGATCATCGACAGGGAGGAGTCCAGGATGAAGCCCAGGTTGCGTGCGTGGTCCGTAGGTTTGGGAGCGGTGCCCAGGGCCGGGGGCCACCAGGAGTCGTCCCAGGCGGAGGGTGATGATCCCAGGATGAGGACTTCTGTCTTGTCCGAGTTCAGTCTAAGGCGGCTGTTCCTCATCCAGTCAGCGACGTCTTTCATCCCTTTTTGTAGGTTGGCTCTGGCAGTGGTGGGGTCGTTGGTGAGGGAGAGGATCAGCTGGGTGTCATCGGCATAGGAGATGATGTTGAGGTTGTGTTGGCGAGCGATGGTTGCAAGGGGGCTCATGTCGACGTTGAAGAGGGTTGGACTGAGTGAAGATCCTTGTGGTACGCCGCAGATGACTTCGGTGGCCTCGGATCTGAACGGAGGGAGGCGGACTCTCTGGGTTCTTCCGGCGAGGTACGAGATGATCCACTCCAGTGTTTTCTCTCGGATTCCGATGTTGCTCAGGCGCTTCACTAGGGTGCGGTGGCAGACAGTGTCGAACGCTGCAGAGAGGTCCAGGAGTATGAGGGCCGCTGTTTCCCCGTTGTCGATCAGGGTTCTGATGTCGTCGGTGGCAGCGATGAGGGCGGTCTCGGTGCTGTGGTTGGTCCGAAACCCGGACTGCGAGGGGTCAAGGGATCCGTTCGTCTCGAGGAAGGCGGCAAGCTGTCTGTTGACGGTCTTCTCGATGACTTTGGCCGGAAAAGGAAGGAGCGAGATGGGACGGTAGTTCTTTAGGTCGGTGGGGTCCGCCGTTGGTTTCTTCAGGAGGGCGGTCAGCTCGGCATGCTTCCAGCTCTCCGGGAAGGTGGCGGTGTGGAAGGAGGAGTTGATGATGTCTTGGAGACGGGGTGCGATGATGGCGTCAGTTTTGTTGAAGACGTGTTGAGGGCAAGGGTCGGTTGGTGATCCGGATTGAATGGAGTTCATCGTGCGGGTGGTGTCTTCGGTGCTGATCGGGGTCCAGTTGCAGAGGGTGGTGGTGGCGGGCGTTGGTTCGTGGTCTGTGCGTCGAAGATGTTGTGTATGTCGGCGATCTTGCGGTGGAAGAACGAGGCGAGTGAGTTGCAGAGGTCTTGCGAGGGAGTGATGTCGTTGTTTCCGGCGCTGGGGTTGGAGAACTCTTTGACGATGCTGAAGAGTTCTTTGCTGTCGTGGGCGTTGTTGTCCAGTCGTTCTTTGAGTGCCGTCTTCTTGGTGGCGCGGATCAGTTGATGGTGTTTGCGGGTGGCGTGCTTGAGGGCAGTCCTGTTGTCTGTGGTCTGGTCGAGCCGCCAGGCTTTCTCGAGGGTGCGGCAGTTTTTCTTGGATTCCTCGAGTTTGTCGGTGAACCAGGGGGTTTTCTTGCTGCCGGGTCTGCTGGGAGGGTTCTTTAGTGGTGCGAGGTCATCGGCGCAGGCGGTCAGCCACTTGGTGAGGTTGCTGGCCGCTTCGTTGGGGTCCGTTGTGCTGGTGGGGGTGTTCTGGCTGAGGGAGGCGGTGAGCTGCTCGGCGGTGATCTTGCTCCAGCTTCGGCGGGGAACCTGTTGTGGGTGGTGGTGGATCGTAGTTCTTCCGAAGCTGAAGTGGACGCAGCTGTGGTCGGTCCAGTGGAGTCCGGTGGCATGGCTGAAGGAGATGTGCTTGCTGGAGGAGAAGATGGGATCAAGCGTGTGGCCGGCGTAGTGGGTGGGGGTGTTCACCAGTTGCTTGAGTCCGAGGTTGGCGAGGTTGTCCAGCAGGGCGGTGGTGTTTCTGTCGTTGTTGTTCTCCAGGTGGAAGTTGAGGTCCCCTAGGAGGATGTAGTCGGCGGAGGGAAGGGTGTGTGGGCTGATGAAGTCCGCGATGTCTTCGCTGAATTGTGTGCGTGGTCTCGGTGGTCTGTAGATGAGGGTGCCTCGGAGGGTGGTCTTGGGGTCAGTATGTATCTGGAAGTGCAGGTGTTTGGCGGCGGTGAAGCTTTCGTCGGAGTTGGTCGAGATGCGGATGGTGTTCTTGTGTACGATGGCGATGCCTCCTCCCGTCTGGTTGATGCGATCCTTCCGGGTGATCTTGTATCCGTCCGGGATGGCTATGGCGATGTCGGGCGTTGAGGAGGCGTTCATCCAGATCGGTGAGGAAGGCGACGTCCGGTGCAGTCGTGTCGAGCAGGTCCCAGAGTTCCACGGTGTGCCTGTGGACGGAGCGGGTGTTGAGCAGGATGCACTTCAGGTGGTTGCTGCTGGTGCTCGACTTGGCGGGGGTGCTGCAGGTCCGGGGGCAGGTGAATCGGCAGGCTTGGCAGGCGAAGGGTCCGTGGGTGCGTCTCGGGGTGGCTCGGTAGCAGGCCGGGTTCCGGCCGGCATTGAGTGCGTTGAGAGTGGCGGCGTCGTAGGTCTGTCGGGTATTCTTGCCTCGGCGGTGGGGGCCAGGGGTTCTGGCACTGGGCGCGGGCCAGGCACGGACGGGCGCAGACTGGCTTGCCTTTGGCGCGCCTTCGGCGCACAATCGGCGCGTATGCATGGGCGTCATAAGAAGGAGCCGGGAGGGAGGAGCAGCTGGGTGGCGGGAGCGGGGCGGCGAATGGGCAGGAGGGGGGCGGGGCCGCAGGGAGGCAGCGGCGGGAAAGGAGGGCAGGGGGCAGCTCAGCTGCGCCTGGGTCGCCCTGTGGAAAGAAACGGGAAGGAAAAACAAAGGCAGCAATAAGGCAAGTCAGGGCACAGCAGAAGGAAAAAACGAGGGCAGCAGATAAGGCAAGTCAGGGCACAGCAGAAGGAAAAACTAAGGCAGTAAATAACGAGGCAGCGGAAGGAAAAACGAAGGCAGCAGATAAGGCAGGTCAGGGCACAGCAGAAGGAAAAAACGAAGGCAGCAAATAACGAGGCAGCAGAAAGAAAAACGAAGGCAGCAGATAAGGCAAGTCAGGGCACAGCAGGCAACAAGGCAGTAGCAGGGGTGTGTGGGGGCGACCTCGCCCTGTTAAGGCACCCACAGCTAGGATCCAGGTAAATGGGGAGCTCACCTCACCTTTCCCGCTGTAACAGGGTACTAGATAAGGGTGTCCGCTCTCACCACTTCTTCTCAATCTGTATATAGAGCCCCTTGCGCAGGCAATCAGATGGGATCAATCCATGCTTTCCTTTAATCATCAAGGCTTTTACATCAAGGTTGGCCTGTATGCAGATGATTTGTTCCTATATATGACAAATCAGAGGACTAAATCAAGACAGCATGCGGCAAGATTTTAGGAGTTATCCTGCTATCTAATTAATAAGGATAAAACAGAGATGATGGCCTGCCAAATGTAAGCCCCATTTTCCATCTTAAAGATCAGATTAGATATCTAGGGGTTCAAATCACACAAAGCATAGTAGGGCTCCCTCGTAAAAACTTAGATAAAGTCTGTAAGGCGATAGAAGGTTTACTGAGAAGGTGGGGAAATTTGCCACAGGGTATTTATGGAAGGATCAATATCATCAAAATAATGGTACTCCAGAAAGCGACCTTCTTGTTTAATACCATTCCTTTGATGTTCTTGATTAAGCAGATTGAAAGGCTACAGTGCAAGATATCTAGCTATGTATGGGTATCTAAGGGTGCTGGGATCACCTTACACTCAGTGCCCAATCCACAAAGGTTCTTATGTGTAGCATAGTTACGAGTGAGGAGTCTCCGCACTCAGGATGGAATCCCTGTACACACACTGCGGAGAGCGCGCTGTGTAGAGAATCCACCCCGAATGCGGAGACTTTGACATAAGTGTGAAGACTTTGCACATGTAAATATACTATATCTAAATACCTTTGTGAATTGGACCCAGAATGCTTACTTTGTTAAAAAGAAGAAAAAAAAGTATTACGCCCAAAGATTTATTCAGAAGCCAGCGGCCCATGCTATTGAAGGTCAGGGTGTCAATTACAAATGCTGCATGGTCTTGATTCCACATTGTCTCTCTTTAATCCCCCTCAGGGCACTCCATACCTCTTTATCTCACTCTAGTAGATTCTTTTTCATCCCTGGTTTCTCCCAGTGTCATTATTTTTCTGTCTTCTCTTTCTCCCCTTTTTTCCTTTTTTTATATTTTAATCTCTCTTTATACGGATTAAAGTCTACTAGGGAAAAAAAAGTACTGTGTTGGTGGGCACAACCTGCAACCATTGGCTTAAATTAAGCACTGACTATACTCATCACTTTCAGGAAACATCTCAAGACCCCTCTTCCGAGGCAATTTCCAAACTGATGTTGGGGTCTTATTGGACTGTGGTTTCCCTACCTCGCCCATGGACATCATCATCATTCTTATTTTTTTCCCATTCTCTCAATTACTGAATCCCTCCTTCCCTTCTGATATAAACCTTTTTCTGATCAGCCCATGTTTGAAGTGAAGTGCTCTAACATTGTTTGGTCCTGGAGCACTATAGTAATTCATAGATAGATAGATAGATAGATAGATAGATAGATAGATAGATAGATAGATAGATAGATAGATAGATAGATAGATAGATAGATAGATAGATAGATCAGGTAGAGGCAGCAGACTATACTACAGTCATTGGTGCTCAGGTAAGCAGTGGGACAGCCAATGTTCTACCAATGCTAAGGCAGTAGGGACCGTCGGGGGGATTCAGCTAGCTATTGTCCAGAGTCACATGGTGCTGGGCTATGCTGCTGCCGGCACCGAGGATCGAACTGTGAGCCTCATACTCCGGAATCAGCCGCCCAGGCCGCTGTGCCACACATCTCCCTTCTTTGCAGCCTGCAATAATTTCTTTGGTGCTCGCAGCAGTGATTGGCTCCCACATGGGGTGTAACTCACACATCGGCCTTCCACTTGCAGTAGATGTAATCAGTGATTTTTGAAGTCCTGGGCACAGAGGTTCAAAACAGTGATTTGCCAACAAATTAGATATTTTCACAAGATCGTGTATCCGATTCGTGCCTGTAGAAGGTGTGGTCAATGTGCCTTTAAGCTTTAGGTATGGGTTCTCACAGTGGTGATGGACCACCACAAGAAATGTTACCTTTTGCCTTGGTCCAGTCAAGGAGCACTAAGTATTGTACTTTTGCATAGTGGATGTCAGCTAATGTCATTGCAAGAAAGGGTCCTAAGCACTACAGACAGTCTACCACGTTCTCAGCGTATTACTTACATGGAAGGCAGCTAAAGTTTCTTTCTCAGAACTTCTTTCTCTACAATGTAGTGCACAGTTTCTTCAAGAAAGAAGGAGGCCCTGGTTGTGCCTGAGGTGCCAACTTTTATCCAGTCAAGAGGATAGATGGTACAATCAAATGATTGATTTGAAACTTAACCCAATATGTTTTGGGAACTGACTCGCAGCAAAGTACATTTCCTATTCAGTTAGCCACAGTACAATGTCAACCTTTAGTGGGTGAAATTTTCACCATTCCTTTAGAGAATCCATATAGTCAGATTCTGTTCTTAGTCCAAAACACAGATATAAGGATGGGCATGGAGGCCATGTCATTATGTAAGGGGTGACTCCACGGTCATCCTCTCAGACCACTATAATTATTATTTTTTTGCTGTCTCACCAGGTCACTCCTGAATCTGCTGGAAAAGGTTGAGTTTCAACCCTGTTCAACAAAAAAAAGATCTTAGAATCAGTGGCGTCTCGCATAGGGCATACAATGGAACGGAGAAAAGTAATGATTACTATCCTCCCTTCTGTCGTATGTCTGAGTTTACTACCCCCCCCCCACCCTGTATCTCCCCCACCACCTCTGTAGCATGCCCTATGCGAGCCACCACTGCTTAGAATGATGATTAAATCTCACACAGTGCATTTAGGGCATATCTACAAGAACTTAACACCACCGTAGCGACCATTTTTGGACGTTACAGCAGCTTTTTTTTCACCTTATTTACGAAGTGCCGCTAACACCAGTTAGCAGAGCTTTTCCATCATAAACGTGAATCTTCAGGATCGCCACTTCTGTTAGTGGGACTTAACGAAAATGAGAAAAAACTACAGCTAACCACACTTCAGATAGATACAATGAAATTCTCATACGTTGATAACCCCCCAAAACTGCCTCTAAGTCCAACTAGAGGCAGTTTTTTTAAGACCAGAAAATAGCTGGTCTTAAAATTGGTGCAAACACTTGGGGTCTCATTTCAGAGGGTTTGGTGCTGGACAGTGCTGTAAGAAATGTTGCTGCGCTGTCCTGCGACAAAATAATATAGGGCGCATTCCTGAGCCTCATTCAGGAAAAGTATTGCATTACTGTGATATAAACAGCGATGCAACACTTTTTACTGCGCCCTCCTTGCAACACCATGGGTGCCCCAAATACACTGAACAGTATTCCATGTGGCAAGGAATGACAGATATGTAGGAATCCTGACATATCTTTTAGCGCTAAAGTCATGCATTGCTGGAGTTGTGTCGCAAACATTATGAAACTCCAGCACGGCATGGGGCAAGCCGATCCCTGTGGCACTGCGTCACCCTTACACCTGCTAAGAGGCAGGTATAAGGTTTTGACGCAGTGGCGTCATAGAAGTGTTGCAGTAAAAATCGCATAGATTTCAGGGCAACACTCTTACGAGACTTTGTTGCCGGTGCACGCCCACTCTGCATACATTATACCCGACGCAGGTATAAAGTGGCACAAGGCTTTACAAGGTGACACACATGCCTAGATGCAGCACTTTGTAAAAACGGAGCAATGTGGTTCAAAAATCACGCTGCAAGTACGTCAAGAAAATGACTCACTGGCAGCATTAAACTGCCAGAAGGGACTCATGAATAAGTCTCCAGTCTGTTTCGTTAAACGTTGAGGTGCAATATAGGCTGCCATGTGCCAACACAGGCACCCTTTAGAAATGCTGCAAGGGTGACTGTTGCGGAGTTGATTGATGCTGTGCAGGAAGGGACATTTACCTGTACAAAACCTGTCAATCCAGGGAATTTTCTCTTTCTCTGTGTGCTGCTGAATGCTGCACAAAAAGTGAACAAAGGATGCTTTCACTTTGTAGCGCCTCCCAAACGCCACCCTTGGGGTGGTGTTAGATTCTGATGCATTCTGAAGGTGTGCTGTTTCCAGTAAACCTGGGAATGCTTCAGATTCCATCGGTTTGGCGTGGGAACTCCCTCAGCAACACCCATTGAATGACCCTTTCACACTGTTTAATGCACGAAAGGGGCACATATTTACAAGTCTATGAAAAGCCAGCTAAAGTGGTTTTACATGGTTTTGTAAACATGCTGTGACACATTGCGCAACCAGAACGTCAAACTTGTGATGTCACACCATTACAAGAGTGTCGTTTGGCAATGTGGGTCTAACGCAGCACAGGGATTGCTCAGGGCACAGTGTGCACCACCCACAGGTGCTAGTCCTGGGCCTGTCACAGCCCCCAGGCCTCCTCCACTCCCTGTCTGACCTTCTCCTCACCTGGAAATTAGCACCGGGCTCAATCCACCATGCTCTCTCTGAATCTGTGACTCAACCAGCAGGAGCCTCAGCCAGGTGGGATTTCACAAGCCTGGGTACAGCAATAGCCGCCAAGTCTGCTGGGTAACCTCCCAATGCAGGTGATGCAACAGGGCCCCCTTAGCCGTGAAGTTGCAGCTCTCCCACCACACAAGTTCGGTGCAGCTCTGGGGCCCCATAGCTGCCAGACAGTGCCACATCCTCGGTCCTGTGATGCCGAAAGGCCCTGCCCACCATTGGCTATCTCCTCCATGCACCCCAGTGTAGTGGTGGTGCCTGTTAGGCAATGCAGACCTCCCTATGTTGGTGCGCAGGAGCGCCTCTATTGATCACAGCTTCAAGGGGCGACAGGCGGTCTCCTCACACAGGTCAGCAATGTGTCTCCATGCGACCTCCCAGACTTCGCCACCAGGTAAGGGTGATCTCCGACGCCTTGATGTCTATTGTAACAGCCCACAAGCTTGGGCTCGACGTGGCCCGCATCCCCTGTCAGGCCCCAGTGACTCCACAGCACGCTGCCTCCCACTCTGGGTCTCAGATGCAGCCCCAGCAAGGCCTCCTGGCCCCAGAGACTGTCCTCACTTCCAGGCATCGGTTGTCATGGTTTAGCAAGGATGGCGCTATGAAAAGTGCTGCATCACAGGGCTTCCCAACGATGAGCCTCTCTTTATGAATTAGTCCCTGATTCTGCATTTCCTCTTCCCCAGGAACTCTGGCTGGTCATCCTGGCTGTTGGCGAGTTTGGTGGGTTTGTTAACCTGTGCTGGACTTGGCTCTGGCTGATCCATTCAGCATTCCATTGTTTTTTTTCATTAGGGGTGTATTTTTAAGCTATTTTTGCCTCTAGAGGCTTAAAAGTGATGTTCGGCTGGCCAAAGTGAGTGTTTTTTTGCCGCTAATTGTCCTTTTGTCACTTTTCTCCTGCTAAAATAAAAAATGTTATCGTCTGGATTCTAATGTTAGCGGCAATTTTCACCGAGGCTAGCTGATACTATCGCCATGTAGCGACATATTGTAAATACGTCGGTACCGAGGCAATAGTTTTAATCAATCTGCAGCGGTAAGAAAATTGCTGCCAACTAATGCTAACGCTTGTTAGCAGCAGTTTTTGTAAATATACCCCTTTGTTGCTGCTGCTCACAAGATAAGTACCTTATATTTGCTCTCCGCACTTTACTTGTCTGTGCTCTCTATATGTATTAGATTGGGTCGAGGGAGACTGTTTTGAATGTGTTTCTTTCCACCCTACTCCCCTCCTCCCTTTAATTGGCAGCATATTTTACAGACTTTACATATTTTATATATTATATATATTTTCATGTTTCCTTATATCTTGCTTGGCGGCTATCCTGTTCCCTAATCTGGCAACCTTGTGCCTCCCTGCCTGTACCTTCTCTCTGCCCCTTTCCAGCCTCCTGCTCTCAGGAGCGGCGCACGGTGTTTCTCCCCACCCGCCCGCTCCCTCACTTTCTCCGACCCCCCCCGGCCCCTTAAGGCCGGGCGGTTCCTCTTCCGCCTACGGGCCTAAATCCTTGATTTCCTTCGTCTTCCCCCAAGACCGCTTGGCCTCTCACGCGGGACCGGCGTCTTTTGAAACGCCGGCCCGCGCCCTTCACCTGCACGCGCTGGGGCCTCGCACCGGGACCGGCGTCTTCTGAACACCGGTCCCGGCCTCACACGCGTCTCCATGGTGATGACACGGCGCCCTCGCTCCGACGCGAGGCCGCGCCGTGTTACCATGGAGACCGGCTTCATTTCAAAGACGGGCAAATGAGCCTCGCTCTATACGCGAGGATAGAGCGAGGCATTTACGAAGCATTTACGAGGCATTTACGAGGCTCTCTCCTACCTGCTAACTTTAGGAGTCTTGCCCGCCTTCGGTTTTTCCCGCGGATCCTCGGCGCTGTCGAGCCCACATCCTCCACCAACCTGCACAGCTAATCCAAAAAAAAAAAAAAGATTACTGACACAGAAGAAGGACTAAAGGGCACAATTTACAAGAAACTAACAAAGGACTCACAACCCTTCACTGGGACTGTTAGAGGAAAGACCCTTTCCACTACCCCTGTTGCCATAACTACATTACATCCATTTTGTTCCCAACATTCTTTCTTTTTCAGTTGATTCCCACTGCTTACTACCTTTCTGACCCCAGCTTATCAACATGTCCTCTGACCCTTCTTCATCCTCTATGGAGGACAAATTGGAAACCCTTATCAACAAAACGCTTGACAAGGTAATGGGATCCCTTGAGGACACCATTAACAAAAAATTGGAAACCCTGGCCAAATCGGCTTGGCCACCTATGAGGACCCAAGGGGACCCTACCGAGGCCTCAACAAGCCATAGAAAAAGGCAGTCCATTTCGAATCCACCCCAAATGGCTAAAAACCCAAAAGCGCAAAGCCTTTGCTCTCTGATTCACGCTCTGGCGGTGACAATGCTGGTGCCTCGGGCACGCTGGATGGGCAACTCAGAGGCCCTAGCCTTCCTATCCCCATTGATAGCGACGATGGAGGTGAAGACGAAATTGACCTGTCTTGCTCCTCAGAATTTGACTCCGATCAGGAGGAAGGCGAAATCACAAACTTATCTGGTGAGGCATCAGGGGCCTCGGGCTCAAAAATGGGGATACTTGACCCCTTTGGGGAGCATATGTTCGACCCGCTCCTCATCAAGCACCCACTCTCCCCAGAGTGGACACCTGCCCAACATATTGCCGAATACCTGTCCTTTTGGCTCCGCAAAGAGATACCAAAGGAGGTCAGGGCTCGCCTCAGGTCCGAATGTCCTCGCCCCTCCCTCCCCGACAAAATAGCCATGACCCCCGAACTAGACAGTAAGGTGATGGCATTCATTGCCAAGACGGGGAAAGACCCCAGGAGGGGACTCGACAGAGGACTCAAATCCTGCCAGGACAGACTACTGGATATCACTGGCCCCCTGACCAAAATGTTTGAGATGGCTGAAGGAGCCTATGTCTCTGATTCCCCCATTGACCCAAAAGAACTGCGACAATGGGCGCAAGGGGCTATATGCCTCCTGGGCAATGCAAACACCGCTCTCTCTAATGAAAGACGTAAGAGCGTGCTTCTCAAGATTGACCCTAAACTAGCTGAGCTATCCAACAAAGAAGGCGGCGCTTCCTCCCAAGGCCTTCTCTTCGGAGAAGAATTCATTAGGGATATGGCCAAGTATGTGGGAGTCTTTAACTCCATCCAAAAATCCCAGAAAGATATTAAAAGGGTCTTCAATACCAGAGGAGTTTTTTCCCGGGCCGGGAGGATGCGGGGTCGATTCCCCGGCCGTGGAAATGGCTCGACAAGACCCTTTGGAGGACGAGGAGGAAGGTCCTTTCAGTCCGGTTATGGCTTCCAGTCATCATCCTTCTTTCCCCAAAGACAACGATCCAGAGGAAGAGGATTCAGAGGCGAAAGGAGGACGAGACCCTTCTCTACCGGTAAGATCTCCCAAAGACCCTTCAGATACCCCTATAAAGGTGGGCGGGAGACTAGCCCTCTTCTCTGGGAACTGGACCGTAGTAAGTCAGGATCCCTGGGTGTTAGACACCGTCAGAGGGTACAAAATAGAATTCGTCGGCTTCCCTGTCCAGAAGAGACTTCCCCAAGAAATACGCTTCTCACAAAAAGATTCTACTTTAGTTTCCCAGGAAGCAAAGGACCTCTTTTCAAAAGGCGCAATCCGGCAGGGAAAAGAAATCGGCTTTATCAGCAATGTCTTTCTCGTAGAGAAGAAGGACAAGAAAATGAGACCCGTCATAAATCTCAAAGATTTGAACCAGTGGGTGGTCTTCCGACACTTCAAAATGGAGGGAATCCACCTTCTCAGAGATGTTCTGAGGAAGGGCGACTGGCTCACTCGCCTAGACCTCAAGGACGCATATCTGACTATTCCAATCTGGCCCCCTCACCAAAAATTCCTTCAATTTCTCTGGGAGGGCAAACTTTGGCAATTTTGCAGCCTTCCCTTCGGCCTCTCCTCAGCCCCTTGGTGCTTCACCAAGGTTCTTCGTCCCATAGCTGCTTGGCTAAGGAACCAAGGGGTCAGACTGATCCTCTACCTCGACGACATCTTGATAATGGCCAAATCCAAAGAGGTCGCTTCTCGACACACTACCCTTGCCATAAATCTTCTGGAACATTTAGGGTTCGTGATAAACACGAAAAAATCCTCCACTTCTCCAACCCAAGTCACTCAGTTTTTGGGTTTTTCAGTAGATACTCTCCATGCCGAACTGAAACTCCCTGGCGACAAACTCAGGAAACTGAGGAAAGAGCTGAGGAAAGTGCTAAAGATTCGCTCCTTTCCCCTAAGGACCGTAGCGAGGATATTGGGTCTACTCTCCTCAACTATCCAAGCAATCTACCCAGGTCCCCTTCACTATCGAGCGCTTCAGAGGCTCAAAGCCAAAGCCCTCAGATTGAACACATCCTACTCCCAAATGGTCTCCCTGGACACCGACTCCAAGAAAGAGATCATATGGTGGTTGAAAAATGCAGAAGCCTGGAACGGCAGAGCAATCTTCGGAGAAGAACCAGACTTAGTCATTCACTCGGATGCGAGCCTGGAGGGATGGGGCGCGACCTGCGGCGACTGCTCGACTGGGGGACTTTGGACCCAACAGGAAAAGGATCTTCATATCAACTGCCTGGAACTTCTGGCGGGATCCTTTGCCATCCAGAGCTTTACCAAAGATCAGATGAAATGCTCAGTCATGCTTCGCATGGACAACGTGTCCGCTGTGAGATACGTGAACAAAATGGGTGGCCCTCATTCCAAGGGCCTCTCGGACCTAGCCAAGGAATTTTGGGCCTACTGCCTCAACAAGGGCATTTCGGTCATTGCCGAACATATTCCGGGGTTGAACAATGGGGTAGCAGACTGGTTCTCCAGGAACTATGTGGATTCAAGCAACTGGAGACTAGACAGGAACACCTTCCTTGCGATTCAATCTCGGTGGGGCCCCTTCGGGATAGACCTTTTTGCGGACCGTCTCAATACTCAGTTGCCAAAATTTTTCAGCTGGAGACCGGACCCTCTGGCCTTGGGAATAGACGCGTTTTTTCAGAACTGGCTTGGTCTGAGACCTTATGCATTCCCACCTTTTGCCATGCTTCCTCGCCTCCTTGTTCAAGTCCGGAGGAACAAAGAGTCCATAGTAGTAATAACTCCCCTTTGGAGCTCCCAAGCGTGGTTCCCCATCCTATTGGAAATGAGCGTGGATTTCCCAATCCTCATCCCTGTTTTCAAAGACCTACTGGTAGGACCTCACGGAGAATACCATCCACTCCTTCTTCAGGGCACCCTGTGTCTGATGGCCTGGAAGATTTCAGGAGACAGTGGCAGATCCCTGGACTTTCGGAAGGCGCTTTCAGGCTCATGTCAGAATCATGGGCCCCCGGTACCCAAAAATTGAGTGACTTGGGTTGGAGAAGTGGAGGATTTTTTCGTGTTTATCACGAACCCTAAATGTTCCAGAAGATTTATGGCAAGGGTAGTGTGTCGAGAAGCGACCTCTTTGGATTCGGCCATTATCAGGATGTCGTCGAGGTAGAGGATCAGTCTGACCCCTTTACGTCGGTACCGAGGCAATAGTTTTAATCAATCTGCAGCGGTAAGAAAATTTAGATTTTTCACAGCCTGCTGGGCAGAAAATCTGGATTTTATTAAGGACACGGAGGCTAAGATTATGCAAATCTCCTTTATTGCGTAGCTCACAGCAGCAACAATGAGAGATCTAGAACTTGAATGAACATTCCAATAGAGAGGATATAGTCCATGAACACACAGTAGACTTCCTTCTTTGTAAGCGAACAAGATAATCAGGAATAACTTAGAAGACTCTGGATCCAACGTAAAACCATAGAGAATTCATCCGAGTCTTCTTTTGAAGAAATTAATCTGAAAAAGAAGAGTAAGAAGGTAATAAACATTCCCAGGGTGGGAATAAAAGAGGTGGGATAATCTTAGCCTCCGTGTCCTTAATAAAATCCAGATTTTCTGCCCAGCAGGCTGTGAAAAATCTAAATTTTATGGCACGACACGGAGGCCAATATTATGCAAGTTCAAAGTGTGTTCAAAACATTATCAATGACATTTGAAACAGGTTTAAAGTAACATCTCTTAAAGATACATTCGTTTGACCAGTCTGCAGCCCTAAGGATATCCTGGAGGCCGCCACCCAAGATAAAAGCTTTTGAAGCTGAAGCACCTCTGAGGGAGTGAGCTCCGAAAATTGAAGTATCAATACCAGCTTCTTTCATGACATCCTTAACCCATCTAGCCAAGGTGGGAGAGGAAACAGCTTTATGAGGGAACCTGTGGGAAATGATTAATTGATCTACAGAACCCCTTAGACCTAAGGTCCTTTTCTCATATTCCAAGAGACAACGTACCACACACAAGATCTCATTTTGAGGGAAAAAGGGATAGAAAACAGAGGTTGACAAAGTTTTAGTCCGCCTTTTAATGAAAAAGCAAACACCCTCAGGTTGAAAAGCTCTATTAGAGACATCTAAGGCCTTAACGTCCAAGGTACGTCTGAAGGAGACGAGGCAGAGAAGAACAGTTAATTTAAAAGACAATTTCTTCAAAGAGAGAGAAGAGTTCTCGCCCCAAGAGGAGAGTAGTCTGAGGACGTCTCTCACGTCCCAGAGAGCGGAATATTTTGGTAGAGGAGGATTCAAAACCCGCATACTCCTCATAAGTTTTTTGGTCAGAAGATTTTGGCCTACCGAAGAACCATCTAGCAAGCAATGACCTGCAGCAATAGCTGATCTATAAACGTTAACGGTCCGATAGGCCAGACCCGAAGCGAAGATTTCAGTTAAGAAGTTAAGAACTTGAACTATATCAGCTGAAACGGGATCATAACCCCGTCGAAGGCACCAGCAAACCCATGTGTGCCAGGCCAATCTATATGCTTTCCTGGTACCGGGGGCCCATGATTCTGACATGAGCCTGAAAGCGCCTTCCGAAAGTCCAGGGATCTGCCACTGTCTCCTGAAATCTTCCAGGCCATCAGACACAGGGTGCCCTGAAGAAGGAGTGGATGGTATTCTCCGTGAGGTCCTACCAGTAGGTCTTTGAAAACAGGGATGAGGATTGGGAAATCCACGCTCATTTCCAATAGGATGGGGAACCACGCTTGGGAACTCCAAAGGGGAGTTATTACTACTATGGACTCTTTGTTCCTCCGGACTTGAACAAGGAGGCGAGGAAGCATGGCAAAAGGTGGGAATGCATAAGACCAAGCCAGTTCTGAAAAAACGCGTCTATTCCCAAGGCCAGAGGGTCCGGTCTCCAGCTGAAGAATTTTGGCAACTGAGTATTGAGACGGTCCGCAAAAAGGTCTATCCCGAAGGGGCCCCACCGAGATTGGATCGCAAGGAAGGTGTTCCTGTCTAGTCTCCAGTTGCTTGAATCCACATAGTTCCTGGAGAACCAGTCTGCTACTCCATTGTTCAACCCCGGAATATGTTCGGCAATGACCGAAATGCCCTTGTTGAGGCAGTAGGCCCAAAAGTTCTTGGCTAGGTCCGAGAGGCCCTTGGAATGAGGGCCACCCATTTTGTTCACGTATCTCACAGCGGACACGTTGTCCATGCGAAGCATGACCGAGCATTTCATCTGATCTTTGGTAAAGCTCTGGATGGCAAAGGATCCCGCCAGAAGTTCCAGGCAGTTGATATGAAGATCCTTTTCCTGTTGGGTCCAAAGTCCCCCGGTCGAGCAGTCACCGCAGGTCGCGCCCCAACCCTCCAGGCTCGCATCCGAGTGAATGACTAAGTCTGGTTCTTCTCCGAAGATTGCTCTGCCGTTCCAGGCTTCTGCATTTTTCAACCACCATATGATCTCTTTCTTGGAGTCGGTGTCCAGGGAGACTATTTGAGAGTAGGATGTGTTCAATCTGAGGGCTTTGGCTTTGAGCCTCTGAAGCGCTCGATAGTGAAGGGGACCTGGGTAGATTGCTTGGATAGTTGAGGAGAGTAGACCCAATATCCTCGCTAGGGTCCTTAGGGGAAAGGAGCGAATCTTTAGCACTTTCCTCAGCTCTTTCCTCAGTTTCCTGAGTTTGTCGCCAGGAAGCTTCAGTTCGGCATGGAGAGTATCTACTGAAAAACCCAAAAACTGAGTGACTTGGGTTGGAGAAGTGGAGGATTTTTTCGTGTTTATCACGAACCCTAAATGTTCCAGAAGATTTATGGCAAGGGTAGTGTGTCGAGAAGCGACCTCTTTGGATTCGGCCATTATCAGGATGTCGTCGAGGTAGAGGATCAGTCTGACCCCTTGGTTCCTTAGCCAAGCAGCTATGGGACGAAGAACCTTGGTGAAGCACCAAGGGGCTGAGGAGAGGCCGAAGGGAAGGCTGCAAAATTGCCAAAGTTTGCCCTCCCAGAAAAATTGAAGAAATTTTTGGTGAGGGGGCCAGATTGGGATAGTCAGATATGCGTCCTTGAGGTCTAGGCGAGTGAGCCAGTCGCCCTTCCTCAGAACATCTCTGAGAAGGTGGATTCCCTCCATTTTGAAATGACGGAAGACCACCCACTGGTTCAAATCTTTGAGATTCATGACAGGTCTCATTTTCTTGTCCTTCTTCTCTACCAGAAAGACATTGCTGATAAAGCCTATTTCTTTTCCCTGCCGGATTGCACCTTTTGAAAAGAGGTCCTTTACTTCCTGGGAAACTAAAGCAGAATCTTTTTGTGAGAAGCGTATTTCTTGGGGAAGTCTCTTCTGGACAGGGAAGCCGACAAATTCTATTTTGTATCCTCTTACGGTGTCTAACACCCAGGGATCCTGACTTACTACGGTCCAATTCCCAGAGAAGAGGGCTAGTCTCCCGCCCACCTTTATAGGGGTATCTGAAGGGTCTTTGGGAGATCTTACCGGTAGAGAAGGGTCTTGTCCTCCTTTCGCCTCTGAATCCTCTTCCTCTGGATCGTTGTCTTTGGGGAAAGAAGGATGATGACTGGAAGCCATAACCGGACTGAAAGGACCTTCCTCCTCGTCCTCCAAAGGGTCTTGTCGAGCCATTTCCACGGCCGGGGAATCGACCCCGCATCCTCCCGGCCCGGGAAAAAACTCCTCTGGTATTGAAAACCCTTTTAATATCTTTCTGGGATTTTTGGATGGAGTTAAAAACTCCCACATATTTGGCCATATCCCTAATGAATTCTTCTCCAAAGAGAAGACCTTGGGAGGAAGCGCCGCCTTCTTTGTTGGATAGCTCAGCTAGTTTAGGGTCAATTTTGACAAGCACGCTCTTCCGTCTTTCATTAGAGAGGGCAGTGTTTGCATTGCCCAGGAGGCATATAGCCCTTTGCGCCCACTGTCGCAGTTCTTTTGGGTCAATGGGGGAATCAGAGACATAAGCTCCTTCGGCCATCTCAAACATTTTAGTCAGGGGGCCTGTAATATCCAGTAATCTGTCCTGGCAGGATTTGAGTCCTCTGTCGAGTCCCCTCCTGGGGTCTTTCCCCGTCTTGGCAATGAATGCCACCACTTTGCGGTCTAGTTCGGGGGTCATGGCTATTTTGTCGGGGAGGGAGGGGCGAGGACATTCGGACCTGAGGCGAGCCCTGACCTCCTTTGGTATCTCTTTGCGGAGCCAAAAGGACAGGTATTCGGCAATATGTTGGGATGGTGTCCACTCTGGGGAGAGTGGATGCTTGATGAGGAGCGGGTCAAACATATGTTCCCCAAAGGGGTCAAGTATCCCCATTTTTGAGCCCGAGGCCCCTGATGCCTCACCAGATAAGTTTCTGATTTCGCCTTCCTCCTGGTCGGAGTCAAACTCTGAGGAGCAAGACAGGTCAATTTCGTCTTCACCTCCATCGTCGCTATCAATGGGGATAGGAAGGCTAGGGCCTCTGAGTTGCCCATCCAGCGTGCCCGAGGCACCAGCATAGTCACCGCCAGAGCTTGACTCAGAGAGCAAAGGCTTTGCGCTTCTGGGTTTTTTAGCCATTTGGGGTGGAATAGAAGTGGACTGCCTTTTTCTTTGGCTTGTTGAGGCCTCGGTAGGATCCCCTTGGGTCCTCATAGGTGGCCAAGCCGATTTGGCCAGGGTTTCCAATTTTTTGTTAATGGTGTCCTCAAGGGATCCCATTACCTTGTCAAGGGTTTTGTTAATAAGGCTTTCCAATTTGTCCTCCATAGAGGAGGAAGAAGGGTCAGAGGACATGTTAACAGGCTGAGATCAGAAAGGTAGTAAGCAGTGAGAATCAACTGAAAAGGAAAGAATGTTGAAAACAAAATGGATGTAATGTAGTTATGGCAACAGGGGTAGTGGAAAGGGTCTTTCCTCTAACAATCCGAGTAAAGGGTTGTGAGTCCTTTGTTGATTTCGTGTAAATTATGCCCTTTAGTCCTTTAGTCCTTCTTTTGTGTTTGTAATCATCCTTCTTTTTTTTTTTTTTTTTAATTATTTATTTGTTTAAGCTGGCGGAGGGTGTGAGGTCGATAGCGCCGAGGATCCGGGAAAAAACGAAGGCGGGTAAGAGTCCTAAAGCTCTTGGATGGGAAGAGCCTCGTAAGTCTCTCGCGTATAGAGCGAGGCTCACTTGTCCGTCTTTTGGTTGAATCCGGTCTCCATGGTAACGCGGCGCGACCTCGCGTTGAAGCGAGGGTGCCGTGTTGTCACCATGGAGACGCGTGTGAGGCCAGAGCACGGGACCGGTGTTCAAAAGATGCCGGTCCCCGTGCGAGTCCCAGCGTGTACCAGCGAAGGGCGCGGGCCGGCGTTTCAAAAGACGCCGGTCTCGCGTCAAAGGCTAAGATAGGGAGCGCTTTCGGGGAAGACGAAGGAATCAAGGACTCGGGCCCGTAGGGGGGAGAGGAGCCGCCCGGCCTTAAGGAGCCGAGGGGGAAAGAGAAGGAGCGGGCGGGTGGGAAGAAACACCGTGCGCCGCTCTCGAGAGGCAAGAAAGGGCAGAGAAAAAACACACGCAGGGGGGAACAAGGTTGCCCAGGTTAAGGAAGAAGATAGATAACAAGCAAGATATACAAACAAGTAGAATGTATAATATGTAAAGTATGTAAAATATGCTGCTGAATAAAGGGAAGAGGGGAGTAGGGTGGGAAGAAACACACTCAATACAGTCTCCCTCGACCCAATCTAATACATACAGAGAGCACAGACAGGTAAAGTGCGGAGAGCAAATATAAGGTACTTATCTTGTGAGCAGCAGCAACAAAGAAGGAAGTCTACTGTGTGTTCATGGACTATATCCTCTCTATTGGAATGTTCATTCAAGTTCTAGATCTCTCATTGTTGCTGCTGTGAGCTACGCAATAAAGGAGATTTGCATAATATTGGCCTCCGTGTCGTGCCATAAAATTGCTGCCAACTAATGCTAACGCTTGTTAGCAGCAGTTTTTGTAAATATACCCCTTTGTTTTACAAAGATTTTCAGACGAGAACAGAATCTAGAGCTTTGGGAAGATAGCAGTGTGCACTGGGATGAGAGTTCCGAATTTTGCAAAAACTGTGGAAAAGTAAATTTTGCCATGTTCTGTGTCCCTACGTGTCATCCATCATATGTTATGTGTGCATGATTAAATATGCATATGCATTCCCCATGTTCGATTAATGACGCAATTACAGTTGTGTCCACCTCTAGTATGCCAGTTTCCAGTCCTCGTGAATACTACGAATATCAGGCCTATGTAAAGCTACGTTGCCACGTTTCTCAGTGTGCACGTTATTCCATTGTAAAGTCCCCGTTTCTAGGCCTCAAAAGGGCCTGGACACCAGATTCAGCTCCTGTCTCCTGAAGCCTCGCTGAGGAGCGATACAGCCCCCACCTGTATCCTCGACCCTTCACTTACTTCCTGCCTCGCAGTGCCCGGTCCAGCCTGGCTCAGTCTCTGAGTCTGCCAAAAGTATGTTATAGTTCCAGTTATCAGTTCAGTCCTCCTTCTCTGCATTCCTAAGCTACTGAATCGCATCGATAGTTTCCGTCATTGTCTAGCCTTCACGTCTCCACGTTAGAGAAATACTGCATTTAATGGTCATTTAATATTCTTCATCACGCACTACATGTAGAATAATGCATGGTCCAGTCTTAGAATCAAGTTAGCCTTTCCTCTCCTGACTTCTAGTTTATATCAACATGTTCTCTAAACATCAGATACTAGATACTGTTTAGGTACATGTCGCCCTGACTCTCCAGACTTCAGTCTCTGCTCCCAGCACAGAGTTCATAGCCCCCAGCTTCTCCTAGTGATACGTCATTGCTAGTTTGCGCACACCATCAGGTTAGAGGTCCCGGCTCCTCAGGTAGCCCCCTCCATGGTTTCCGCCCTATTCATGACATATTCTGTTATGTTTGCATCACATGTCCATGTATACGCCCAGTTACACCTACTTTCGCCCTTATCTTTCGCGACTGCTACGCGTCACGCCTTCTGCTCCACCCACTGCTACGCCTACTGCAATGTAATGCTATGTGTTTGCGTTATGTATATATGCTCATGTACTGTTATTAAAAGGTTATCCTTCCTAGCGCGCTCATCCCAGATCCAGCCCCAGCAGCTGCTGGGCCCTGTCATCCTATTCCTATGCAGGTTGTCCTGTTCCTGTCCTTATGCTGTATTAAACCTGCAAAACTCCTACTACCTCGAATCTTGACTCTTATTTATTGAGCTATCTGTTATGATATATGTCTAGTCAAAAATAGGGTATTATTTATTTATTTACCACATAATGGCGCCCGAACAGGGACTTGCCCTTTCCCCACGCGTCGGTGAAGCCACGCCGACCCCCTGACCCTCTGCAGTCGTGACGGAACTCTTCTGTGCACCGGCAGATATTTCTGCTTCAAGTATCCCTCAGGCCCACGGAGGAGACGGAGGAGGCGGTCCAGCATCCAAACGAGACGGTGGAGGAACGCGGCGAGTCCCGACCAGAGCCCAAGCCAAGAGTCCAAGGTCCGAGGTATCCGGAGGCCCACCCGTAACTGAAGTCCGAAGTTCGTCGTCCGTCGTCGTAGCAGTCCAGTCCGATCCGAGGCTTTCCGTTCTTGCTGCCCGGTGAGTACCATTACTGGGGTAGTATCTAGACAGGGTCAATCTAAATTGACTCTGGTCCGTGGGTTGGTGGTACACAGACTCACAAACGAAGTGTTCACCTAGGTGGATACGGGTCTTGATGCGTCCCTTTATGGGACCGGTATGTTCCGTACTGTTTCAGCAGTGCATCCAGTAACTCTAGTCTGTTCCGTTCTCGAGAAATTCTTGTGTTTCTGTTCTCAGTATTCCAGGTAATATTCTGTCCGAACTGTTATGTTATGATGTTGTTCAATGTATTTCCAATGTCGTGGTATGCCTGAATTGTTTTCCCAGTTGTTATTGTTTCTCGTGTATTGTATTGTGTTCCGATTCAAGTTTACAATGTCTCTCTTTTCGAGATTACGTCAGCTAAAAACTAGAAAGGGTTTGTTAGAAGAAGCAGTTCCTGTCCCGCCGAGGGACAGTCCAGGTCACTTTATGTATCAGAAGCATGGCATAAGCGCCATATTGTATCTAGATTTATGGGTAGAGTATACCAAACAGTTAGAAGAAAAGTATAGATGGCCCGTATCGGGTACATGGGATGCCGAGTGCATCATGCGAGTAGAAGAAGCATTATGGAAAAAGAAAGCCAGACAGTCACAGAAAGATGCCATCGAGTTATGGCGTAAAGAATCTCATAAAAGAACTGAAAAGGAAATCAGAAAGTCAGAATTAAGTAGAGAATCCTTAGAACGAGCACAAGAAAAAGAACTAATCGAGATAGGTGAACAAGTCAAAGTCGAACAGTCAGACAGACAGAGGCATGCCCTTATTAGGGGTATGTATCCTCTCTTTGCCGAGGGCTTGCCAAAAGCGACCCCAGAGGCATCCAGTAATTTCCCGCCACCATTAGTTCCGACCAAGCTACGTCACAAACAGACCGCAGCTGATATTTTTATTTCGTCCTATTTGGACGACACAGTCCCAGAATATGCAAATCCTGTTCGCGCTCCACCAGTCCCTGTAAATCAGGCACTTCCCGCTCCTCCAGACACCGGAGTACCTGTTACGGTACCCCCGGTCCAGTCCGTCATACAAGTCCAGCCTACATTTCCATTTCCCACTCTGCCAGGACGAAGAGCCTCAGTAGACCTAGACTCCAGTTTAGGGGCCTCAGGGGGAGGTACTCCTCAAACCCCGCCGCCACACAAGCGTTTAACGTTAGCCGAATTACATGCACAAGCGTCACAGCGTACGCCCAGACATCAGACTGTAGCGGAAATAAGAAAATCCCTTGCCGAATGCGGCTATGATCCAGTCCCAGGCGAGGATAATATGGTTTTATATTCATTCCGCGTAAGAAAGATGGCCGAGTATCTAGTCACCTTACCGAATATGAAAGAAGATCTAGACAGAATATATCGTTTCATCCGTACAGGAGATGATCCAGAAAGTATTAGCGAGGCCATGTCTCAAAGGAAAGCCGAGATCCAGCTCATGATATTAAAGTTTCTGATCAATTGTCTAATAAGAGAACAAGATTACCCGTCTAAAGATCCGGCCGAAATGAAAATCCTGACAAGGTGGAGTGATAATATAGCCGAGGGTAAGCACAAGACCGTCGGTGCTATGGAGAGTATGTACAAGAAAATCCGTAGAGAAATAATAAAATTACACGAACAGCGTAAAGCAGCACAAGTAAGCGAGAAAGAAAGTAACTCTGATACTGAAGAGGTAGAGGACGAGAATCCCGCCAGAATAGCGTATGTAGGAAAATCTAGATTTCCAGATCGCCATTTACGCCTAGAACACAAGTCTATTTTTCATTCTCCAGCACCAGAACAAGGTTCTCTAGAACAAGTATTCCAAGCTACCGATCACATTCTGAAATCACGAATCGGTTACAGTGAGTTAAGTACCATGCATGAACAAGAACTAGCCCGATCAGCAGTCCGATGGATTACTGATTCTACCACTTTTCCAGACGAAATAGTGGCACAAATGTTTCTGAAAATGCCCCCAGCCGAACAACGACTGGCGGGTATGTATATGATCCAGCACCTCATTACTTTGTATGAGGGTCAACACTCTGATCCAGGCCCGTTACATGATGTCCTGAACGAGTTACTCCAGTATAGATGGAAAGGTCTAGGTACCGATTTAATTAGTGTCATTCTCGAACAGCGTCACAAATATAGAACGTTTCTGAACCCGCATTTTGTTCATGTCTCACCCCCAGAAAGTAAACCATTTTACATGGAAAGACAGAATCCGTTACGAGAAGTCCACCCAGTTAAAGGAACGGGTGGCGAAATGCAGCGAGTGTTTGTTTACACTCCAATAACAAAGATGGAACTCCTCGAGATGAAGAAATTAATTCCCTGTCATGACAAAGATCCAGCAGGGTTCCATAGAGAATTAAAAGACATGCTCCGTATGGGAGAATACACATACCCAGATATAATTAAAATGTTAAAGGTTCTGCTGCCCGCAGGGGTGTATGAAAAGCTCAAGGAAAAAGAATGGGAGGTGGGAGAGAAAAAGATCGATTGGGCAGTTCTAGAAGCTGAAGACAAGTCACGTGTACCAGGTACCGGTCTTGGAGATAAATGTAAAGAATTATCAGAATTATTGATTCAAGATTTACCTAGATTATTGACAACGAGAAAAGAAGACTGGGATGCAATCTCAGCCTGTAAACAAAAGCAAGATGAGGATATTAGTGATTTTTATTCTAGATTTGAAAAATGTTTCAGCATCAACAGTGGCCTCAAGACAAGTAGTGAGTCATACCCTCACCTTTTTGTTACCAAATTAGTCGAGAATTCAAGTCCACAAATTAAAAATCGAGTTTTGAAAGTCGAAAGTACCTGGCAAGCTAATACCCCGTCCCAGATGTTGCAAATGCTTCAGTATCATCAGAATAGAATCAGAGAAGAACAAGAACACGAGAGAAAACGTATGAAAGATACGAAAATGAAAGTACTAGTTGCACAATCTGTTCCTCAAGACAGTCAGAAGAGGGGTCCGAATCAAGCCAGTCATCCTGCAGCTCCCGTTAAAGGGAACTGCAATTATTGTAAACAGCCAGGTCATTTTATAAATGAGTGTGCAGTTCTGAAACACAACATAGCTACTGGTAAGACTAAAGAAAGACCACGTCCGCCTAGACAAGGACAAGTTTCACAGATTCCTCAGCCACAGAATGCACCACAGACAGTTCCAGCACCGCAGCCTATTGCTGCAACACAGCATGTTACATCGCAGATGTACCAGTATGCACAGTCTGAGTATCCAGAGTACCAGCAGTATTCATGAAACAGCCTAGAGAGGGAGGTAGGCTTGCCTCTCATAGAAATACCTGTAGATCAAGAAGGTCCCTATGTTCACAGTCAAGTATTAGGGAAAGACAGAAAGTTTTTGATTGATACAGGGGCAAGTAGGACCACAATTAGTCACGCCGAAGTTCCAGGGGCTCCGCTCTCAGGCTCAAGAAATGTTTCCCTTGGATTTTCAGGAAAACCTATCGTAAATGAGATTTCAAAGCCAGTTACTCTAGAAGTAGGTCCATTGTCCCGCACTACTGATCTGTTACTTACTAAGTCATGTCCAGAAAACCTATTAGGCATTAAGACACTGAAAGAGTTAGGTGCAGTTATATGCTGTTCCCCAGAGGGAATACGATTGTTCCTACGTGACTTCAAGGGTCACTATGTATTACGAGATTTTGATTCAAGACTGTCTAATGTTCCGCAGCACTTATGGGCGCAAGGTCCAACTGATGTAGGTTTACATGCAAATCACACCCTATCGTGTGACTCTCAAGCCAGGTGTAGTGTTACCACGAATCAGACAGTACAGATTGCCACCTGAGGCTGTAGCAGCCTTATCCAAAATTATTGACGAGCTCATGGCTCAAGGAGTGGTTGTAGAAACTGACTCCAATGTATGTAATTCTCCGATCATTCCAGTCATGCAACGTACTGATCCAAATGCACCCCCAGTATATCGATTAGTGATTGACCTACGAGAACTTAATAAATGTATTATTCCGCAGTACCCAGTTGTCCCAGACATCTCTTCCCTATTGACAGCCATTGATTCCGAAGCCACGTTCTTCACTGTCATAGACCTCAAGAACGCATTTTTCAGTGTTCCTATTCATCCAGACAGCCAGTTCCTTTTCGGATTTTGTTTAAATGGAAGGAGCTATATGTTCACACGAGCTCCTCAAGGTTTCACAGAAAGTCCTAGTATTTACAGTCAAGCACTCAAGAGACAACTAGACAACATTCACATGCCAACTGACACTGCCCTGCTCCAGTATGTCGATGATCTACTGATCACAGCCCGTTCTGAACGTGCTTGCGAGCGAGCATCACTTACAGTTTTGTATTTCCTAGCCGAGATGGGGCACAAGGTGTCCCCTTCGAAGCTTCAATTCTGTGTCCAGCAAGTGGTCTACTTAGGACACTTACTGTCCAAGAGGGGTAGGCAGTTGACACCAGACCGTATCCAGTTAATAGCGAGTCTTCCTCAGCCCAAGACCCAGAAGGAGGTACGTGCTTTTATCGGCCTTACTTCTTACTGCAGACAATGGATTCCCCAGTATGCATTTCTAGCCAAACCACTGATACAGTTAACGACACAGGAGGCAGCCGTATCGACTGTCCTCCCTTGGACATCTGAACATACACTTAGTTTCAATGAGTTAAAGAAAGCCCTATGCCAAGCTCCAGTTCTAGCGACACCGAACTACAGTAAGCCTTTTACACTTTTCGTTACTGAACGTGAAGGTACAGCATTATCTGTTCTCACACAAGATCAAGCAGGACAAAACAAGCCCTGTGCTTATTTTTCGAGCACATTAGATTCTGTAGCCCAGGCTCTGCCTGCGTGCCTCAAGTCAGTTGCAGCCACAGCACTAGCTATCAGACAAAGTGATTCCATAGTCTTAGGACACTCCTTGACAGTACAAGTTCCACATTCTGTGGAAGTTCTTTTAAACCGAACACAAACTCAGCACTTGACCATTGCACGTTTAACAGGTTATGAATTGACACTGTTCCAGCCTCACATAGAAATCAGACGCTGCAACATTTTAAATCCTGCTACACTGTTACCATCAGTTACTTCGAATCCTGACCCACATGACTGTGTGGAAGTAGTTAACATTACGACAAAGCCAAGACAAGATCTGACAGATATTCCGTTACCAGACCCCGACCTGACACTTTATGTGGATGGTTCATGTATGAGAACTAGTACAGGAGAACTAGTCGCCGCGTATGCAGTGACTACTGACACTGAAGTTATTGAGACACACCGTATTGATACCCTGTCCGCTCAAGCAGCAGAGCTAGTTGCTCTGACACAAGCCTGTATACATGCCAAGAACCAGAAAGTTAATGTTTACACAGATTCACGTTACGCATTTGGAGTTGTACACGACTTCGGAGTGCTCTGGCAGGAGAGAGGTTTCATGACTTCTCATGGAACCAAGATTCAGCATGGTCTCCTTATTCAAGCTCTGTTAGATGCCATACATTTGCCGACATCTATCGCTATCATGAAGTGCAAAGCACATACGAAAGTTACTGACATTATTTCCCAAGGTAATGATCTAGCAGATCGCACAGCCAAGCTTACAGCACAGACTCTAGACATTCCAGTTAAACAGACACATGCTCCAGATCCGACTACATGTATGACAGTTAAGGACCCTACACAAGATGTCATAGATATACAGTTACATGCTACTCCCGAAGAAATCAAGAAATGGTCCGAACAAGGAGGGGTCCAGACAGATCAAGGATGGTTAACGAAGGGTAGAGCCACATGGTTTCTCCCCGACTCTATGGTTCAAGTCATTATTAATACCGCACATAGTCCAGCACATTTAGGAGAAAAAGCTATGTTAGACAGTATCCAGAACATTTGGTTCAACAAACATTTACGAGCTGCAGCCAAGCAGAAAGTCCGTACCTGTATGATATGTTGTCAGTTTAATCCAGGTAAAAGTGTCCCGGTGGAACAAGGTGGATTCCAGCCCCCTGACCACCCTTTTGAAGTCCTCCAGATGGATTATATTCAGATGGAGCGATGTCGAGGTTTCAAGTATGTCCTTGTAGTTGTATGCGCTTTGTCCAGGTGGACAGAAGCATATCCAGTCCCAGATTACACAGCCGCGACCACTGCCAAGCAGTTGGTTCGTGAGTTCTTCCCTCGTTATGGACTCCCTAGAGTCGTATATTCTGACAACGGCCAGCCATTCTCATCTGAACTCATGAAGCATGTTTCCCTGTTATTAGGGTACCAGTGGAAGTTTCATTGTGTACGCCATCCTGAAGCAGCCGGTCTCGTAGAGAGACATAACCAGACCCTGAAAATCCGTATTGCAAAAGTGTGTAAAGAAAAAGGTGTGGACTGGCTAGTAGCTCTACCAGTCGCTTTATTTTATATGCGCATGGTCGCACATTCCAGATCAGGTCTGTCCCCGTATGAGGTCGTATTCGGCCGCCCCCCTAATATGTGGGGTACTCCTAGACCCCGAAGTATTACCGATGTTTCAAGTAATATGCTGACAGATTACCTAGCTTCCTTGATGTCTGCCCTCAACTCATGTCGTTCACAGGTTGCTGCCGCATTTCCAGACAATACCGAGGTGGCACCGCATGAAATCGTTCCAGGATCCATGGTGATGGTCCGCAACTTTGACAGATCAAGTCCGCTGGAACCTCGTTGATAAGAGCCCCGACAGGTCCTCCTCACCACCCGTACAGCCGTGAAGTTGGAAGGACGCAAAGGCTGGGTACACCTTTCTCATGTCAAACTTTTTAATGGACTGAAACCCGTCTTAAAGAACATTTCCCAGGATTTGAAGGATTGCCAAAGCATTGTTCTCAAGGACTGTCCCGCAAAAGACATTGCTACAACCCCTCCCCTGTTAGAGAAAACTCCGCAACAGGAGTACAAGCTAAAACTCCGGTCTAGTAAAATAAGTCAGTCAGTTTGATTGTCTAAGTCCTCCCCTAGGTGAAACGGTTAGACTGTTTCTGACATGTATAAAATAGACCCCCATAGTGAGAGAGTTAGTCAAAACTCAATCCGATGTATCGTTTTTCTATGTTTCATATTGTTTCTCAGCCTTATGATTTCCTGCACCAGTTATGCATTTTACCTGTATCTCCCAGTTTCTCATGTAAATAAGTCTGCTAATGCTACAGTAGAGCACACGTTTAGTGATCTGCCCCCTCATGAACTCTCTTACCGCCTCGCCATGCGAAATAACTCCTTTATCCGCATGTTACATTACTCACACCAGACCAGCAATGCCACTAATTGTTGGGTGTGTGGTCGACTCCCCCCTTTCCAGACACCGAAGGGAGTTCTGCCACTTTTTCCTTATCCATTTTCACATAATGGTTCGTGTGGAGCATGGTCCACGTTAACGTCATCCTCAACAGATATGTCTTTTCTCAACAGTACATGTTTTCCAGACAAGCAAGGTCTCCCCCACAGAACAGGGTTAGATCTAGAAAATGAAGTGTATAATTTAGGTAATTATTCGTCGAATTTCATGGTCCTGAATGTTCAGTCTGATACTACTCCAGACTTACCTGCTATTTCAGTACTACCAGTCAAAGGCGAATTATGTGTCCGAAATGATGGTTCCGTACATGTAGGACATAGTGATTGTACTACTATTGTCAAGTATAGTGACAGTGGGAAATCTATCTTCAAAGCTTCACGTCATTCTTATTTTATTTGTGGTCAAACCGCATATGTTCGTTTGCCCCTCGATTGGGAGGGAACCTGTTACATTGCCTTCCTACTGCCACCAGTTTTTCTAGCCCCACCTGATTATCATAGGAATACACATCTAGTACACATTAGACATAGAAGGGAGTCCCCAATTGTCGATTATACTGAAACTGCTCTAGAACAGTATACAGATTTCAACAGAGGTTTCTTCTTCTTTATAGGACCTATCCAGAATAGTAAACTGATCCGTAGGTTAACCAGAACCCTCGAAGCTGTAGTAAATGAGACTGCCTCTGCTCTAGGTAACTTAACCGAAGAGCAATCTGCTATGAGATTTGTCGTTTTACAGAATCGTCTCGTCCTTGACGTCATACTGGCCGATAGGGGCGGGGCCTGTAGAGTCATCGGATCTAGTTGCTGCATTTTCATTCCAAATAACGCGCCGTCTGTTTATTCAGCTATAACCAGACTCCATAAAATTGCCCATCTGATACACCAAGATCCAGGCACCTGGACATGGTCCGGTTGGTTCTGGAATATAATTTCCGCATGGGGATGGAAAATATTGTCCTTTCTAGGTATTTCAGTAGCGATCATATTCAGCTGCTGCCTCTGTATACAATGTGGCCCTGCGATTTGCGGCATTTGTGCTACCTCTTGTATTCCTAGTCCCAAGCCCCGTTCTAAATCCCGTTCCAGGATAATTCGAGACGAGCAAATGATACTGTATGAAATGATAGATGGTATCATGAATATTGATGTTTCCTGATGGAAACGTAGTGACAAGGAGGGAATGTGGAAAAGTAAATTTTGCCATGTTCTGTGTCCCTACGTGTCATCCATCATATGTTATGTGTGCATGATTAAATATGCATATGCATTCCCCATGTTCGATTAATGACGCAATTACAGTTGTGTCCACCTCTAGTATGCCAGTTTCCAGTCCTCGTGAATACTACGAATATCAGGCCTATGTAAAGCTACGTTGCCACGTTTCTCAGTGTGCACGTTATTCCATTGTAAAGTCCCCGTTTCTAGGCCTCAAAAGGGCCTGGACACCAGATTCAGCTCCTGTCTCCTGAAGCCTCGCTGAGGAGCGATACAGCCCCCACCTGTATCCTCGACCCTTCACTTACTTCCTGCCTCGCAGTGCCCGGTCCAGCCTGGCTCAGTCTCTGAGTCTGCCAAAAGTATGTTATAGTTCCAGTTATCAGTTCAGTCCTCCTTCTCTGCATTCCTAAGCTACTGAATCGCATCGATAGTTTCCGTCATTGTCTAGCCTTCACGTCTCCACGTTAGAGAAATACTGCATTTAATGGTCATTTAATATTCTTCATCACGCACTACATGTAGAATAATGCATGGTCCAGTCTTAGAATCAAGTTAGCCTTTCCTCTCCTGACTTCTAGTTTATATCAACATGTTCTCTAAACATCAGATACTAGATACTGTTTAGGTACATGTCGCCCTGACTCTCCAGACTTCAGTCTCTGCTCCCAGCACAGAGTTCATAGCCCCCAGCTTCTCCTAGTGATACGTCATTGCTAGTTTGCGCACACCATCAGGTTAGAGGTCCCGGCTCCTCAGGTAGCCCCCTCCATGGTTTCCGCCCTATTCATGACATATTCTGTTATGTTTGCATCACATGTCCATGTATACGCCCAGTTACACCTACTTTCGCCCTTATCTTTCGCGACTGCTACGCGTCACGCCTTCTGCTCCACCCACTGCTACGCCTACTGCAATGTAATGCTATGTGTTTGCGTTATGTATATATGCTCATGTACTGTTATTAAAAGGTTATCCTTCCTAGCGCGCTCATCCCAGATCCAGCCCCAGCAGCTGCTGGGCCCTGTCATCCTATTCCTATGCAGGTTGTCCTGTTCCTGTCCTTATGCTGTATTAAACCTGCAAAACTCCTACTACCTCGAATCTTGACTCTTATTTATTGAGCTATCTGTTATGATATATGTCTAGTCAAAAATAGGGTATTATTTATTTATTTACCACAAAACAAGGCACTTTTGCTATGCTCTCCTGACAGTTTTTGGCGGGCCAAACATACAAAAAAGTATGGGTGAAATGTTTGAGAAAAATCTGATCCATGCAGAATTTAGTGCGATAAACTCAGTTTCTGCAAGTAATTTCACTTGGGTTCCATGAATTGCAACTTGAGCTGCACGAAAAACTCAGGGGGCAATTACAGCACCACAACAACCCTGAGGGGCGCTCTATACGGCATGCTTTGTTGCAATCCTTTCAGCCTCACAGTGCACCTGTACTGAAGTCACACCACCGGTCTTCCATAGCTGCACTCAGCCCTCCTCCCCACAGCGCACTGGTGGTGTAGTTTGTGGTGGGGCTACTTCAGTGCCATGAGGTTTTCATTAAAAATACTATTATTTTACTTGCTTTTTGCATGGACAGCAGCTGCTCATTTTCCCTTGAGGGAAAAAAATACTCAAATGACATGGCTTAAAAGAAGGTTCCATACTTATTCCACCCCTTTGCATCTTCAAGGCAGGCACTAAAATATGACACACAATAATTTAGTGCCTAACCGAGAGACTATTAGGGCTCATGACAGCAGCTCAGGCTGTCCTCGGCCTGTGTTTTTTATGCCTCAGCGACATATTGTTAAGGTGGAAAAGACAACCAAATTACACATAGGCTGCTTTTGTGCCGCAGATATGCATACAGATTCAGACATCGTTATCACATGAAACAAAAGATAAAAAATAAACACAGTTTGTCCATGAGCACTTATGGATGATTTAGTTAATTATATTCAGGGGCACTAGAATTATGCGATTCTGTGGTCACTGCTTTCTTCGCAAAAATATGTTTTTTGCCTCATTTGGCACATAACCCATCATCTGCTGCATAATCTGTGGATTTTAGCAAAAATAAATGATGTTTTAAGTTCAAATGGATCAAAAGTTACTAAAAATGTGGGATGTGTCAGTGGGCAGTGGAAAGCCCTTTGCAAAGGATCAGCAGCAGCTCCTCCGCTAAGGCGGAGTGGCATCGCCCTACTGCATTTTGAGCAGTGGATAAAGGAAAAATAAAATGATAATAATACTATGTTAAGTTCAAGAAAATTTTATTTGATAATGACAAGAGAAAAGCAAGGTGTCAAAACAAAGTACATTGGAAATATAAAACATTGAAAATTATAAAAAATAAAACAAGCATACAGTTGTAAATAGTATCAAAAGGGAAATCTGGGCAATAGAATAATAAAAAAAAGGGGAAAAAAAAGGAAAAAGCATTGGAAACATGAATCATAAAAAGCATGAAAATACCTGAAAGGAATATGAAGATGATACAGTGAAGAAAAATTGAATGCAATGAGCATTTAAGGAGGTTTGGGAACTTCTTGTTGCGAAGGTAGTGGACGAAACAAACGATTAGCACAAGTGTCCAAATAAAGCGTGACAGGGAGCCATAAGTCCATACATACGGTTTGCAGCCATGCGAGCCGGAAAAACAAAAGCAGTGTCAAGCCTATGGTTATGGCAAACATTAAACAACCACGCCTTAAAGGAGATATTGGAGAAGTCCTTCCAATTTACCGTTATCTGCTGGAATGCAGCAGCCAGTAGCAAATCAATAATCTGAGGCTTTAGTTCAACATTATCCCAGCAAGGGGAAAGACTGCCTAAGAAAATGTTTATGTGAGAAAAGGGGATACATGTGTGAAAAATCAGATTAATTTGAGCCCTAACCTGTAACCAAAAATCATGAACAGGGGTGCACAGGAATAACATATGAAGCAAAGTGTCCTGTGGGGACGAGCAAGACCAGCAGGTATGAGAGGTGTTTGGAAAGCGTTTATGGAGGTCAAAGGGCATATAAAGAAGTCTATTATAAATGAAGAACAAAGACTGTGTCAAAGTTGCCGCTCTTGAGGATTTACGGATCTTGATCCAAACTTTGTCCCATAGTGAAATTGGCCAGGACGTGGAAAGGTCATATTCCCAACACACCTCCACTTTGGTTTTAGCTCTAATAAAGTCAGTAGTGTGAAGGTATTTGTAAATGGCGGAAGCCTTTGGGGTGTTGCGCAAAAAGGAGTGAAGCAAAGAAATGGGAGCAGGAGAAGCAGGAGAGGGACATAACTGAGAGAGCCGATTGTAAGTTGTCAGTGCAGCCTCTCTAAGTAAGTGATAGTGACGAGTAAAAGAGGTAGGTAAGTCATAAAGGGAACGTAGACTGGTGAAAGGTAAGAAAGAGGATTGAGAAAAGAGTTGAGAGACCCATATCAGTCCCTTGTGATGCCATGCTTTCCAAAAGAAGGGTTTGTTACGGATAAGTAGGGCGGTGTTATGCCAAATGGTAGAGGAAAGGAAATCAGCAATGGTCGTGGGAAGGGAAAGGGAAGAAGAGAGGAGCAGTTTGGTAGTAAATTTGTGAATGGGAGTGGAAATGGAAGAGGGTTTACGGGAGAAGGAAAGATATTCAGCAAAGGAAAAGGGAGAGAGAAGAAGGCGTTCAAATTTAGTCCATAAAGGAGAGAGAGTGCTGGGATCCTGCAACCAGAAAGAGGCTTGTCGTAATTAACGCTTTATGGTAAGCAGGGAAGTCTGGGAAGTTGACTCCACCCTCCATCTTAGGACGGATCAATCGAGCTAGAGACATTCGAGGCCTCTTCTTATTCCAAAGAAAGGACATTAGAATGGAGTTAATTTTTTTTAATTTGGAAGGAATGGAGACTGGAATGTTAGAAATAGTATAAAGGACTATGGGAGATAACATCATTTTAATAGTATCAAGGCGGCCCCACCAGGACAGGTAAAGAGGATGCCACTTGGACGTTAAATCCACTAATTTTTGGGTGCATTTGGACAGACAGAGGGAAACAGTATCTGGGATGGTAGGAGTAACATGCAATCCAAGGTATTTAATATGGGAAGATTTCCATGTAAAGTTAGATGCAGCGAAATCAGGCTTAAATGTGAATTTCGTCAAGGGTAGGATCTCGCATTTATCATTATTAAGTTTATAACCGGATATTTGGGAATAATCATTTACTTCAGAAAGGAAGGCGGGAATCGAATCAGTGGGGTTAGAGATAAAAAGAAGGATGTCGTCCGCGTATGCGGCTAGCTTAATTTGGGAATCCAATATCTGAAAGCCCTGAATGGTAGGGTTCTGACGGATTTTAGACAGAAAGGGTTCTAAGGCCAAATTAAAGAGAAAAGGAGATAGGGGACACCCTTGACGGACGCCTCTTTTCAAATCAAAAAAGGAGGATATTTGACCATTAGCACAAACAGCTGCACGTGGATTGGAGTAAAGTAAGGAAATCAGAGAAATAAAATTAGGACCAAAACCAAACCAATGAAGGGTATGAAAAAGATAGGTCCATTCAACTCTATCAAACGCCTTTTCAGCATCAAGGGCAATAGCCGCAAGGGAATGGGGCAAATGACGGGACTTAGATAAGACATTAAATAGCAGTCTGGTGTTGTCAGTTATGAAACGGCCCTTGACAAAGCCCGACTGTTCCTCACCCAGAAGATCCGGGAGAAGAAGATCGAGACGTGCTGCAAGAGACTTCGTAAATATTTTATAATCAATGTTAACCAAGGGGATTGGCCTGTAATTTTTACAATGTTGAGGATCTTTCCCTTCCTTGGGTATGAGACAAATGTGTGCATCAGAGAAAGAACCTGAGGAAGATCCCAAGGTGAGGAAAGCATCAATAAGGGAGTGTAGTTTTGGGATGAGAAGTTTTGAAAAGTGAAGGAAAAATTCAACAGTGAAGCCATCCGGCCCAGGAGCTTTATCTTTTTGAAGATTCTGAAGTGCTGTGAGTAACTCTTGTTGGGAGATGCTAAGCTCTAAATGAGAAAGGTCAAGCGGGAAGTGAGCCGGCTTTTGGATGTTGGAGAAAAAGTGGCCTAAGGAGTGAGAGGAGGGTTGGGTTTCAGAAGAGTATAAAGTTCTGTAAAAGGCAGAAAATGCAGCAAGAATGTCTGTATCCGTATGTTTAAGAACAGAGTGCGTGTCATAGATTGATTCAATACTTAATTTGTTGTGCTTTACCTTCAGATAATTAGCTAAAACCTTTCCAGCCTTATTTTTGCCCCCATAAAACTTGGCACTCGATTTCAATAGATATAAGGACGCATCGTCCGTGGACTTTTTGTTAATTTCATTTTAGCATTGATCAAGGCTGTTAAACTTTCCTGCGATCGGGAGGTAAAATAAGAATGCTCCAATTTCTTAAATCAAGAAGGATGGCAGCTGTAAAGCTACGAGCAGCTCTCCGTTTTTTCGCCACAAAGCCAATTATAAAGTCCCTTGCTGCGGCCTTGAAGGCATCCCAAATGGTGTGCTTGGGAATAGAGGGAGTGTCATTAAGTAAAAAGAATTAATCTGGAAATTCAGTGAAGGATGCAGTGAATTTGGGGTCTAAGAGAAGGGAATTATTAAAGCGCCATCGCTTGGGCCCAACTGATTTAGGTAGGATGTCAAGTTGAACCAAAGTGAGGGCATGGTCTGAAAGTAAAATAGGACCAATCTCTGCATGGGTAAGGGTTTGGACAATGTTGTGAGTAACAAAAATGTAATCAATCCGGGATTGGGAGTGATGACAGGGAGAATAAAAAGTGAATTCCTGCAGCTCTGGGTTACATAAGCGCCAAGCATCAGTGAGCTTATGCTGAGAGATAGCTTGAGAGAAGGATTTATGTGACTTATTAGGAATAAAGTGAGCCTTGGAATTTCTGTCCAAAAAGGGGTCAAGGGGCTGATTGCAATCTCCCGCTAAAATAAAGTTGTCATCAATAAATCTGGTAATATGACGAGAAAAAGTATGCCAGAAAGTAGGATCGCCAGCAGTGGGGGCATAAACATTTAAAAGGGAAATTGGAACATTCTTAATAAAGAGCTTAGCATATGTCCAGCGACCACCATCATCTGATTCCTGAGCGAGCAGAGAGTGAGAAAGATTTTTGTGACATAAAATGGCTACTCCATTGCGCTTGCTATCCCCTGGAGAATAGTAAACATCACCCACCCAACCTCTCTTCAGTTTAACAGATTCTTCAGCAGACAAATGAGTTTCTTGCAGAAAAGCAATATCAACATTTAAACGTGCTAGGTGCGACAAAATTCTCTGTCGTTTGATGGGAGAATTAACGCCCTTAACATTCCATGTAACTATTTTCAACGCCATAGCATGAAAGTGAGAAAGAAAATGTGAATGAGAAAAAAAGGAATATAATAAGTACCCAGAAGGAAAAAGTGAGCAAAAAGAACAAGAGAGTCAAGAAGAAGTAAGATAATGTGAGATCGAAAAAGTAAGTGAAGAAGAGGAATATAGAGTAAAAAAGTGGTGATAAAAACCAGTGGAATGAGGAAACAAAGTAGAGGAATGTAAGTGAGAGAGAGAAAGGTATGAAAAAAATTGAAGCATAACAGTTGTTGAAAACGAGAAGAGGAAGACACCTGTGAACAGAGGAGAACTAGGGAAAATAAGAGGATGAAGGATAAAAAGGAGGCAGCAAGCAACAAGGGAAGGGAGGAGAACATACTTACGGAGGCAGGAACTGGGGAAGGACGATCACTAGGGAGAGAAGACGAGATGAAAAAACTGAGGGGGGAGCACCAACTGGAGGAGGCAAAACATCCAATGTAAGCGAACCACCAGACCGAGGGGGAAACACACTGTAAGTTATAAAACCTGTGGAAGAGAAGAAAGAACAAAAAACCTAAGAAGAAGAAAACATCAAGGAATTAAGTAACAAAAACGGAATGGCAGACAATGGTAGACAACATATGACTACATTGTAAAGAGATAAGGGAACAAACGAGAAGCAAAAAGAATCATATAGAAGAAAAGGGCGGAACAACGTGATACATGCGAACATGGAAACAGTCAACATTAATTGTGCAGACTAATTAAGAAAACAAAACAGCAACTCATGAAAGTCACGGAGGGAAGGCTGATGAGGAACTAGATAGATCTATGTTAACAACAAGGACCCCCTGGTACGGATCAATATCCTGGGACAGGGTAAACAATATATGTAGAGTAACACTCCCAGGCATATACTTAAAGCAATTACACAATAGATTAAACAAACAAACTAGTGCAGTTTAGAAAATATACATTTTTAATTTGATTAAAAAAGGTACAATAAAAGTCAGTGCATTGATCAAGTTTGATAAAAAGATCATATAATGATACATGTGTATTCACAAAAAAAAATTTTCATTTAAAAAGAGGTTAGATGGCATCCGGTCGACGCGTTTCGACATAAAGAATATGCCTTCATCAGGACTTTAACCATCCAATTTCTGTAAGAAAGATTATAACAGTGGTTTACTTATTTCGCCTCCTATCGTGAAATAATATAACTGAACTAGTTCAAGTTTGTTACAACATTCTATTGGTAAAACATTATTTTCGCATTTATGATATCATAAACGCGTCGACCGGATGCCATCTAACCTCTTTTTAAATTAAAAAAAAATTTTGTGAATACACATGTATCATTATATGATCTTTTTATCAAACTTGATCAATGCACTGACTTTTATTGTACCTTTTTTAATCAAATTAAAAATGTATATTTTCTAAACTGCACTAGTTTGTTTGTTTAATCTATTGTGTAATTGCTTTAAGTATATGCCTGGGAGTGTTACTCTACATATATTGAGGAACTAGGTAGATCCATATCAGACACTTGAGCAGAGTTCAGGAAGCTCCGGAGGTGAGCAGGATCCTCATAGGTCGTCGTTTTGTTGTAGTGAGTAACCCTGAAGAGGCAAGGATGGAAAAGGCCATATCTAGCGCCAATGGAACGGAGCTCCGGTCGCATATCCAAGAGGCTTTACGACGGGTAGCTGTAGCTCTGGCGTAATCCTGCGCAAAGAAGAGAGTGGATCCAGACCATGTGAGGCGAGGGGAGGCACGGGCCGCTGAAAGAACTTTGAGAAGATCAGTGTATTCTAAGAAATACATGATGACACTTCTTGGTCTTGAAGAAGCAGAGGAAGTGGAGGAAATGCGACCCAGCCTATGTGCTCGCTGGATGTTAAGCGTGGTACCTTCGGGCAAGTGAAGGAGCTTAGGTAGGAAGGATTTGAAGAAAGCAATGGGGTCATTTCCCTCACAGTTCTCCGCCAGGCCGTAGAGACGAAGGTTGTTGCATCTGTTGCGGTTCTCAAGCTCCTCAACCTGCTTCTGGAGAAAGGAAATCTGCGACTGCATGTGTGTCACCTTGGAAGATGACTCTTGAAGAGAGGATATAGAGCGTTCCACTGTAGTTACTCTTGCGTCCATCTGTGACCAGTTGTCAGTCAAAACTTGCAGCTTGGAATTAGTTTCCTCCATGAAAGGTCGGAGAACACGTATTTCCTCCAATAGCAACTCCATAGATACAACTGAGGTAGAACCTGTCGGTGATGGAGGATCCCCTTTGAGACGCTTCGACGTGGGTTTCCCTGAAGGTTGAACTGGACGCTCAACGTTGGGCTGCGACATTTGGACAGCAAGTTCCCGAGAAGCTTCCAGATGTGCCAATGCAGAAAATACTCTTGAGTTTTTGATGAAAACACGTCGTGGAGTTTTGGAAATACGAGTGTTTACACTTCTCTCCATAGAATGAGAGGCGCCTCCAAATAGAAAACGAGGGAAAAACTGGCACCAGGAGTATGCTGTGCGTGCCTGCGAGAATTAGTTCATATCTGGAGGAACGCCTCAATCAGCAGAAGCACACAAGAGCCAAAAAGGTCCAAAAAGGGTTCCCTCTCAGCCACTTAGGAACGCTAGAGGATCACCTAGAGGCGCGAAACAGTATCCATATACTTATGTCAGGAAGTCCTCACATTGAAGAAAGAAGCGGAGAATGTCCATGACAATGAGAATCAGCAGGATGGTGTATGGTAGAGAAGGAAAAGTCCCTCAAGAAAAGCACATCGTCGTAGTGGAGAAGGGCAGCTTGAGACGAATACGCAAACAAGAGAATGCGTGGATGGTGTGAAAAGCTGCCAAAATGAAGAAATTCCAAAGGTGGGAGAGTGCAAGGAAATTGTATTGCGCCTGGTAGAGAACAAACGCAGGTAGCGAGCACAGGTAAGCTGTGTGAGAGAAGAGTTCCAAAAGGACAAAATGGCCGCGAAAGTCGCAAAGATCGCGAGTGAGACTCGCACAAATCAGCACAAGCAGGTTGAGGGCGATAGCAGCTTGAAAATGTGAAATTTAGCTCACCATGAGCGATTTCCGAGGTCTGGAGCGCTGTAGGGGACAAGCATTGTCCGTAGCAAGGTGCGCGCTGAACGCGCGATGTGAAAAAACAAAATGGCGGTCGCGGCCATCAGAGAGCCGCAGTCGCTCGAAAACTTGCCAGAAAAACCAGAAAAATGCCCAAAATCTGCCTCGAACTAGAAGCACGTCATTCTCCTGATGCTCCGATGGAAAAAACTGCTTCTGGCAGGTGAAGGCAGTAGGCAGAAGAGAGCGAATCCCCCGGTCGACCCGGAGCGCTCACATCGGAGCCGCCGTCCTCGTCGGGCGCTAAGCCACGCCCCCCAATAATACTATGTTATTATTATTTTATTTTTCCAGTTTACGCGGCGGGACTTGGCTGTGTCACAGCCAGCAAGGAGAGTAATGGTGGGCATTTAAGTGCGCATGACTGTTTGGCCGGTTGTCTTAGGCCAACCAAACAGTCATGCTCACTTTGTATGTACACCAGCAGGCTGTAATACACAGCCTGGTGGGAACATGCATAGGCTTCCACTGCCTGCCTGAGCAACAAACCACGGTGCTCAGACCAATCACAACGCTGCATTGCAGCATTGTGATTGGATGGGGGACTCTGTGTGTGCTTCCTGCTTCTAGCGCGAACAGAAGAGGACGAGTCGAGGAGGCAGTCTGGCAGCACAGTAATTTTTGTAATTTATTTTTCCATCCTAACCCCTGGCCCACCTGACCCCTCTTACTCAATGGCAGCTGCCACTCTAAAGGATGACTGGCTACTTTTCAGTTGCCTTTTACTGCATTTGGTTGTTTAGCTGGTACCATTGAGGTGAAATCTTTTTCCAGTTTAAATGTTTTTTGTGTGAAATTCATGTGCCATAATTGAGCATATATGAAAAATACAATACTTAAACTCAAAATCTGGACCTTATGCTTGGGCAATATCACAAACTATTTACTTGTTTACTAAGTTAATAGAACCCAATTTCATCACGTCATAATGTCTGTCTCAGCCATGTAATAGAGAACAATTATTTTAATGGATATAAAGCCCAAGTGGGCATAAGCACAATAACATTTTAATTGTAGTATATTCACGCTCATGTGACTTACCGCACAATCACCCTGTTTAATATGCTAAAAATGTGATAAGACACAAGCTCTTAAAACCAATCTATTAATAACAAATTCTATCATAGGGATGTCAAAACTCATGCTATCTCAGGTGTGCACTCAATTCCTCACTTGTATTTAACCTATTCAGGGTCTTGGTATCAAACTCCTTAATTTATCTGGATTCCATTCATCACAAGGACAGTATTCTATCACCTCCCCTTTTTATTAGGGGTCCTCTGTCAATAACAAACTATGCTAAAAGACTGCTGTTGCCCTCATGGTATTCAGCAAAATGTTGTGTAACTAGATACTGTTGGTCCCTCTGAATAATGGTTCAAAAGAGCTCCAAAACATGTGTTGTGCTGCCCACATGCCATTTACCAAAGGTACACACTAGAACCTACATATGGCATAGTCTCGGTTCATGGAAGGTGATTTTTATTACCCTCTCCTCACCTTGCCATACCTTTTCACATTAGAACTGTTCTTGCAAGCCTTGCAATTCATACAAATGTAGAACCCCAAGCAATTTGTGATGTTTCTCCATGGTTTTCTTGCTAATTATTGAGTTCTTGCTCAATCTGTCTTTCAGGGTAACCCCTGTAATCTTGGGGTGAGGCTCTATGTATTTAATTAGACTTGGTTCTATTGTAAGCATCTGACAATGTGTGGCGACTATTTTACTGACACCCTGAACTTTCTCATGGTAAGTGGTAATGAATCTAACCTGATAGTTTTTAGCTTTCTCTGCCTTGGTCTTGGGTATTAGTAAGTTGTATCTCTCTTCTTTACGTAGCAGTGTTTAAGTTGCCTCCAGTGTTTCCTTTCGGTAACCTCTCTCTTTTAATCTTGTCATCATGTGCTTATACTCTAGTTCAAAAATTCCATTAGTATTGCAAATGTGATGCTCTCTAAATAGTTATCCATATAGAATGCTGTCTATTAGAGATTTAGCACGACTGCTATAGGCATTTAGAAATGTGTTTCCCTATGTAGTTTTTAGGTCTCGCCAAGCAGCACATGCACGCGTCACTTGGCCAAACTCTATTGTTGTGGCTTTGGTGAGCGAAGGGAGACAAACCATGTGCGCGCACGGACAGGCGATGAGCGCGCGCATGGCGTCTCCTCTGTCTCACACGCTCCAACCGCACGCTCACACTACAAGGCAGACACACGCTTGTTGCTTACTGAAAACCGTGACTTGAAGAAACGGTTCACAACCTCTCTTTCCTTCTTTCATTTAGTTGCTTCCCTGTGAAATGGATCTAAAAAAGAAAAACACTCTTGCGGGACATGCCCTTTTTCAGAAATATTTCTATTCCAAAGTGCAGCCTCAGGATGGAGAGAAATAAAAGGTTTTAAAAATAAAAAATGAATACATAACTAAAGAAAGCAAGACAGAGTGGTTGCAATGTGGCCAGATTGGTTTTATTCAGATCCAAACACATCAGCCTCACTCTACAGACTTTTCAGTGAAGCACTACTTTTGTTTTCTCGTCCCAGGTGGGGAAGTGTACCATTCCTGGATGTATTGCAATACCTGGTTGATGGGTGAATTGGAAAACAAAATGTGTACCATGACTCTGTGTTTATGGACGTGGTCTTTTTAAACCATGCTGCTTACGTTTTATAAGGATATAAGCAATGGACATTGAAACGGCTCCCTTCAATGCCCTGTAGTCATGTCCTTAACTTTTCAGGTAAAACCACTTGCTGATTTCTGAATAGTGAGTGAGAGATCGTTAAGGTAACTATGTCGTTTCTGCTTTACTTAATTTTGCACTCCCTATGAGTGTTTGCTTTTACTTTTTTTTTGTTTTAGGCAGGATATTACTCTTATCAAGTGCATAATTTGAATTGAGCCACATCCAAGTGTTTATAGCGGGCACAATTTGGTTGTAGCTGAAGGCAGTGCTAGTTTCTCTCAGTGGGGCAGTATGGTGTTCAGTGGGGGAGAGGATGTGGCACTATGGCCAGAGCTGTCGAATTTGGAACTGGGGAACCGGATTCAGCCTTCATGACCAGTCCACTAAACCACTCTACTAAGGGAGCATATTCCTTTGAAGGCCCCGAAAGACCTTAGAAGGCCTGATGTCTTAGCCCAAGCAGGTGTACCCCAGTGGTGTCAATTGTGGGTTAACCTTGAAGGCCTGTCCACCACACTCCATACTGAAGTTCATCCCCAGTCTTGCGGGCAGGCCCACGAAGCAGCATACCCTAGAGCAACAGTGATCAAGTCACTGTGACTCTGTCACTGAGGTAACATGAACCTTGAACAGGTTAGGTCGGTGCGAACAGTGTGACAGCACTGGGTACCTATTTTGGGTGGGTGCGTAGTGTTTTCAAGTATATTATGGTTTAAAAAAAATTGCTGCTTCCTTCCTGGCCTCCAGAAATTTTCAGCAACAATAAAAATGTCATGATAACTTCGGTGATTAATGTTCTTCCTGGAGAGAGATCAGAGTTTTGTCTAGTGGAAAGGTTGACTCCTGGAAAGGTAGCACAGAGTGTTAATGTGCTTGCTGCAAAGAACATGTACCATGCAAATCACAAAGTGCAAATAATGTTAACTAGGTTAGTAGGTTACTGCTATTGTCAGAGAGATCCTTTTGTTACTTGCAGTCTATAAGTTAAAATCCTAACATAGAACAGTGAGGTATTAATCTATACTGCTTACTAGTATGGTTGTCTTGTGGCTTCGAAACCTTGTAGTCCTTTGTCTTATGTAACATTTCCTATACAGTGATTTACACACATATAAATGATTGTCTCTGTGTAGTATGTGATGTAAAGTGCTCTGACACTGTACACTGGTATGAGTGGCGCTGTAAATCAAATTAAATGTATCTGAGAAAGCGTGTGGTTATGGAGACTTGAGAGGGACTGTTAAAGGGTGGTAGTGAGGGAGTCCGAGGTGTAGATGGTCATTGAGGGCACCAACAAACATTATTGCACAGGGCGCCACCAGCACTAAAGTTGGCCCTGATATCAAGGCCAGTCCGCCTCACCCATTGGTACCTCCATTGGCCTTGTTTCAGTAGTAGTAGCTACAACTTACCAAGGATTGGCAATGCAGGATTTGGAAGCAAACCAAACTAAGGGGCCGATTATGATCGCGGACGGACGAAAGTCACTGAGGAGGAGGGAACGTCCGCATGGGCTGCGGCGTTCCCTCCTGTACGATTAGGATGTGACCGCCACCCTGGCGGTCACATCCTGTATTGTTATCATTGCGGCGGGTGCTGCTTGAAGCAGCACCCGCCGCAATGATGAAAAAGCACGTTGTGCCTTTGCATGCACAAAGCGGCAGGCCCGCGGCGGAAAAGCGGCGGACAGATAGTAAAACCCACCAGCCAGCATAATATGGCGGTGGGTCTTTCAATGCTCCCCGGAGGATTTCCCGCATCCTCCGGGCCGGCGGTGGCTTCCGCCGGCCCGGTGGATGCGGGAAATCCGCGATCATAATCGGCCCCTAAGTTTGCAAACTTCACAGTCTCTCTGCTTCATGCACAAGTACTTTTAACATTTGTTACCTGCTCTGGAGCCACTGGAATTATGCAGCAATGGGGGACAAAATGATGCCGCAGTGTTGACTAAATTATGCAACAAAAAAAAGGCTACAGCGTAATGCAATAGATTTTCTTATACTTTATTATTTAGACATTTTTACACATGTTAAGTCTCTGCAAAGATTCTGCCTCATCAATATCAGTATATAATACAAATGCAGCAGTGAGAAAGGTGATCAGTCAACCTTTGCAAAGGGCTGTCCACATTGCAGCAACTCAAGTCACATTTTTTTAGTAAATTTTTATCCGTTTGAGCTACAAACAAAGATTAGTTAAAACTGTAAGATTATGCAGTGGATGATGTAGTATGTGGCAAATATGGCAGCGCCATAATTATATAGAAAACATTTGCAAAGTAGGATATTTTGCCTTCATGTTTGAACTGCTCTTGTGGAAAAAGGGAGGAGAAGTGCTAATGAGTGAAACTGCATGGCTTGGAGACAAATGGCTTGTGATTCCACTTTTAAGTGTATTTGGGACATTGTGTGATTGGAAATATATCCCACTTTGTGAATGTATTTAAATGCCAATAGCTCCTATTAAACCTTAAATAATCAAGTGTATCCATTGGTTGAATTAAATAACACAATAAGCTGTCAATGGTCAGTGAAATTCCAAACAAATACTAAAAATTGGGATGTTTGGCACATTCTGGCCACACCTCTGACTTCGCCCACTGATCCAATCCTTGGGTTATCCCCGCCCCGGAGTCTCCACCCACTGTTCCCTTTCTTTTTTCCCCCCACTTCGACCACTGCATACATGTAGTGAGCATCAGCACTAGAACTCCCCATGTACTTCCGCAGGACCAGGGTGGAACTTAAACCCCATTCTTTTGACGGCTTCACCCCGCGGTGTAACGGTGCCCACCATGGGTGGTAACAACGTGCTAACCATGCTCTTTGAACGGAAACAAGGTCCCTATACAAGGCGGTATTTACTTTGCTTTTGTTCTCTTAACACACAACAGTGCCATCTTCTGTAGCATTTGCTGCTGTGCCTAATCTCCTCCCTCCGCTCCCGGGGGTCTCCCGCTCCACCATGCAATAAATGTACCACCTGCACTTGGCAAGCGGCACGCTTTATAATGCCCATTTGAAGGTGTTTGCAACTGTGTCATTCGTAAGCTATTGTGGCACACAAATACGCAGTAGTAAAAGCATTTATGCCTGCTACGTAGTCTTTTGTTGAAAGCTGAATGCCAAAAACACAGTAATTGTGGGCTGTAAAAGTATGCTTAACAACAAAAATGCCTTTGTAAATTGGTCCCCAAGTTGTTTTAGACCCCTGTACCCCAGAAAGTGAACATTCAGCATTTGCACCACTTAGGACTTTATTATGCCCATTTGAAGGTGTTTGTGACTGTGTAATTTGTAAGCTATTGTGGCACACAATTACACAGTAATAAAAGCATTTATGCCTGCTACGTAGTGTTTTGTTCAAAACTGAATGCCAAAAACACAGTAATTGTGGGCTGCAGAAGTATGCTTACCAACGAAAATGCCTTTGTAAATTGGTCCCCAATTTGTTTTAGACCCCCGTACCCCAGAAAGTGAAAATTCAGCATTTGCACCACTTAGGATCTTTGCCAGAGTGCAAAGACGGGGCTGGAATCGGAGCAGGTTGGCGCTGGGGCGCAGCTCCCAGGAATGTGTGCAGTCTGTGTGGGCCAGGCCGTTTCATGCTACCTCTTGTCCATGTATCTGAGCACGGATCTCTTCTTTTGCTTTCATGCTCTGTGAAAACGAAGATTCTAAGACTACCTGCGCGTTATTAAAGCTTTGGTGCTCAATTGTTACCACTCTCACATTTTTAATTAAACGATTTATGACTCAAAGTAAAGTCTCAACATCGTTTATTCGTCCTCGCTTAACCTGGGCAGCCTGCCACCCTGTGCATCCTTATTTTGCTGACCTACATCCGGTTCGAATTTTAGTTTGGAAGAGGGTAGGGGATGGGGGTTGAGAGGTCATGCACTTCCTGTTGTAATTTGTATATTATCTGCAAGTCACTCGCTCCAATCCAAGTGTCTGATTAGTCATTTATTGCCTTTCATGTTATAGCACTTAATACCGTGGCTTGGGCTTCAAAGAACTTTGAATAGTAACATTAGTTATTTGACACCGGTACCCTTTTTACTGGCCTTGGTAAGATGAGAGGTGGTGATGTGAGTCCAGCCTGGTTTTTTGAAGGGCTGGTTTTATGCAAGTTAGTGAATCATTTGTTATCAATCACCCTTACTCTGATGTCAGGGAGCACAATTTTCTGTCGACTCATATGACCAGGAAACTTGAAGTTCAGGGTATTAGGACAGGTTATACATTCCTTAGCCTCTGCCATACTGCCCTTTCAAATTACAAATATGTTGACATATGTGTTAAATTGTTCCAGGGCACTCATGACTTGCTCCTCCATCATCCCATCAGGGGCGCTGCAAAGCTTGAGGTAAAACAAGTCCCCATTGCAGTATCCTGGATGTGTCTGCAGTAGCTGTCATTAAATGCACATTTTTGGGGTGTTTACGGTATAGAAACCTGAACTCCTTCCACTCCTTCCACTCAATCAGACACCGTTCTCTCCCCTGTCTCAATTTTCATAATTTTCCACATTTATTTGGGCAATGCTTTCCTTACTCACTCTGTCATTGCAGTGGCTGACATTCATTTGACTATAACTTTCTCTTAAATAAGTACCTTTCGATAACACTGCCACACTTCCCATTTTGTCTGATTATCGCAAGACAATTGATTGATTGTCTTCCAGATCTTTTATAGCTTTCTTCTGTGCAAATGTCCAGTTCTTCCTAGCAAGAATATTAAGGTCTTGTATCACCACCTCCACATATGTATCAATCAGATTAGGAGGGAGTGAAGGTATGAAAGTGGAATTTGATCTAAAACCCCCAGACAGCTGCTGTCCATATCAAATCTCATGTCAGCTAAATTAAAATAGAAGTCACCCATGTCTGTACTTTCGGGGTACAATTGTGCAAGGGTAAAAAGGATGTTAAGGTCACTAATGCATAAGTACCTAAAAGTCTCATTCTCTCTCAGAGGATTTTGGTGTAAATCCTTGGTGCATGCCATTTGTGAAGTTTGAGCTTTCTGCTAAAACTGTAAAGATTGCCAACATTGGGCATAACTGAACAGGCTAGTGGACAAAAGGACACTTCCAGTTCAAGAACAATGGGCCCGATTCACAGAATTAACTTAAGACAAAATCCTAAACTTACTACCATTTTGGTATTCACAGAAGGCACTTACTCATTTTGGTATTCACAGAAGGCACTTACTCATTTCGGTATTCACAGACGAAAGGAGTCCTAACTTTAGGACTCCTAAATGCGTTCTGTGAATACCGAAAGTCTTAAAGTTAGGATTTTTCTCAGTTTAGGAGTAGTAAAGTTAGGACTCCTAACTTTAGTATTTAACTAGGTAGAGATAGTTTGGGTGGGAAACCAGTTAAACCCCAACTAACAGAAAGTCCTGAAAAGGTCTTTGTTAGAAACACTCTCACTACTCCCAAAAAGAAGTGGGAGAATACTAAACAAACTTCGAAAGAGAAGCGTTCTTAGTCCCGAGGGAGGGATCCTCAAAAGGAGCCCTCTGAAAAGAGGTATAACCTCAGGAACAGGGATAATTTGAAAAAACCTGATAGATATCAAGATACTGATACATGTTCCTCTCGTACCTTTCAGACTTCCTCACAGAAATTGGAAAGAAGAGGACGGTCAGAGCACAAGGAAGAATGTGTGAAGTCCTAAGACGATCAATACGTTCCAAAAAATAAGAAAACCCAATTCATCAAAAAGATGGTAGCAGGTCTAAAAATCAGACATGCCGAGGATCTTGAGGACACAACTCAAGAACGGGGAGTGGGCCCAAACAATGCTGGACAGCACAGCACAAGTCACCTTAGCTCGCAAGATCTTGAAGGATCATCTGGAGACAGTGGACAGAGGCTCATGTTAATCTGGCCCTGTCGGAACATCTTGTCCGGTCTAATGCCCTTGACCCCACACAGAATGGCTTCCGTGCTGGGCACAGCACGGAAACCGCCCTTCTCGTGATGGTAGAGCATCTGCGAGCGGTGCTGGATGCTGGTCAGACGGCGGCGCTGATATTATTAGACCTCAGCGCCGCCTTTGACACGGTGTCCCACAGCATCCTGTTGCACCGGCTCGCGGAGATTGGTGTCGGGGGCCAGGCTCTGCAGTGGTTCCGCTCCTTTCTTGATGGTCGTTCCTTCTGTGTGGCCACCCCTCCCTTCAAGTCCAATTTTCAGCCGCTGGCCATGGGGGTTCCGCAGGGATCCTCGCTGAGTCCCACGTTATTCAACCTATACGTGCGACGGCTGGCTGAAGTCGTTAGGCAGTGGGGCCTAACCTTGGTCTCATATGCCGACGACACTCAGCTGGCGGTTACTCTCAGCGGGGACGCGGAATATGATGCCCCCAGGTTTCAGAACGGACTGAAGGCGGTGGCTACCTGGTTGACAGGGAACTGTCTCCAGCTTAATGCCACCAAGACTGAGGTGATGATCATCGGAAAGCGATCAATGGTGGCCGGCTGAGTTGGGACCTACTCCAACCCCTGTATTGGAATTGAAAAACCTGGGAGTTTGGCTGGATGCCGGTCTTACTTTTGTCGGCCACACTAAGAAAACAGCAGCATGTTGTTTCGGACTTCTTAGGGGTTTAAGACCTGCCCTTAAGTTTTTTGATGCCCCAACCAGGCAGCTGGTTATACAGGCTACTGTCATCTCGCGCCTGGATTATGCCAGCTCTCTCCTGGTAGGGGCTAACTTGGCAGAAATTACCCGTTTACAACGGGTACAAAATGCTGCGGCCAGAGCAATTGTAGGCCTGCCCAGATTTTGCCCTGTGTCAAGCGTCCTCCACTCCTTGCACTGGCTTCCAGTGAGGAAGCGAATTTATTTTAAAATCCTGTGTCTGGCCTTTAAAATTTTGAAAGGCATAGGCCCTCAAATCATGTCTGGCTTCCTGTCTTTTTATGTACCTACACGTACTCTTCGTTCTCAAGGTCAGGCTCTTGCTGTAGTCCCCAGATTCAGGCTCTGTCGGGCGGGCGGACGCTCTTTTAGTGTTAAAGCTGCAACCCTTTGGAATTCCCTCCCGGTTGAAATCCGCCTGTTGGAGGACCTTATGCTTATCCGGAAATCTATTAAGACTTTCTTGTTTTAAAAATGTTCTCCAGTGGTCTTAATGTTTAGTTTTTGTTATGTTGTGTCCTACCTTGTCACTGCGCCAGGACGCTCCTTCGCTGGAGCAGCTGTGCGCATAATAAAAATCAATAACATAACATAACATAACTTGAATGAGTATATTCAAGTTGAAACAGCTGACACCAGGGTTAGTGTACCCCATAAGTTAAATGATGTAAAGCTCCGGATGGAGAGGGCATAACCAGGAAAATAAGAGCACTCTTTTGGGAGAAGCTCTCTAAGGGTTATGACATTCTTCTAGCTGAAAAAGACTGGCCACCAAAATTTGTCAGGGAGTGCCCACATGGCGAAGACATCATTATGCCAGCCTTCTCCAATCATATTCCAATTCACTTAAAATACACGTATGCCAGAAAATGGCTGTAGCCCAGGCACCAGCATTATATAAAAATCATGTAGGATGGGATGAGGGGTCTCCTCATCATAAAATCCAGTTAAAAACTCAACCAACTGCACAGAGGCAGTATCCAGTTAAGCAAGAAGCTAAAAAACAGGTCAGGGAGATATTAGATCAATTTGAATATCAAGGGGTGAATGAAACATGCACCTCGTCAATGAACAATCGTTTTTTTCCTGTCTCCAAACCAGAAAATACATATTGTCTAGTTTTGGACTACAGACATCAAAACATTTGCAGTACAAAATGCACACAGTGCAGCAGTAATGAATAACATTGTGCGTAAAAAAATATAAAACAACATTAGATATTTTGAATGGTTTCTTCTGTCAAAACTTGCACCTGAAAGCAGGTACTTGACCGCTTTCTCAATTATGGGGACATAACTTCACTTCTGTCGTCTCCCCCAGGGATGAAAGAATAGTCCGGGGTTATTTTCAGCTAGAGTAACAGAGTTATTACAAACGTATGATGATGAAGCATTATCTTATGTCGATGACATCTATCTAACAGACGATGACTTGGACAGGCACTTGAGCACAGTGAATACCATTATACTTGGATTCGCCTCAGAAGGGTATAAATTCAACTTTAAGAAATAAAGAATTGCCCAACTCAATGTCCTCTTTCTAGGATACGAGTTATCAAGTCAAGGCAAAAGCCTGACAGTCAACTTTTTAGAAAAAAGTGCACTGCTCCAACCTCCAAAATCGCTGAAAAACTTACAGTCGATTCTAGGTTTCCTGATTTTCGGAAGAACTTACATTCTAAATTACGCAGAAAGGGTTAAACCGCTCTACGAATTAATCAAACCTAATTTCAAAACAACCACTTGGACTCAAAAACACACAGAAATGTTGCGTTCAGTGCAAACGGACATGTTAGCAACAACACATTTACAGACACGCGTAAACGTACGCAACCTTGTAATTAGAATCATCCCAGGAAGATGCAGATTTACGTATTTAACTTTTAATGAAGGTGAAAAAGTACCAATTGCTTATAAATCACACTTGTACACATAGTCCTAATAAGCCACACCAAAAGAGGGCTTCAAAATCTTTTGAACAGCACACAGAGCTACTCCAAGTCGAATGACCTAACAGTAAACCTCGAGAAAACCCAAACTATGACCATTGGCAAAAGACAAAATAAACTTTTTTCGTGGTTCTGGAACAACTCGCGCATTAAAGGCACGTCGACATATAAATATCTAGGCATGCAGATTGACAACGGCGGTCGATTCAGCGTGCAAAGGTCTAGTATCAGAGGCAAAGGACTCGCATTGGCAATCGCCTTAAAAACACTGAACAACAAGCTCTATGGGCCATCTCTAACACCTTTGCTACAAGTTACTCGTGCCAAACTGCTGCCCACATTAACTTACGGGAGCGAGGTGCAGCAAGGCAGAGACGCAACAACACTTGACAGCACAATTGTATCCTCATACAGAATCATCTTTAGCCTCCCTAAGCGAACCTCGCCATCACAGATTAGGCTGGAGTTTGGAATTCAGCAACAGCTACTGGCACGACAGGGGGCCTACATTTGTTCGTGGGACAAAGTGAGGAAATCTGCTGAAGGAACCTTGAACGAATACCTGTGGAGGGAGTTAGAGCAGTCTCCGACTTCACCGGCTGCAAAATACTTAGCAAAAAGTCTTGCAAATACCGGGCTGGAGCAGCTCTGGACTTCCTCCACAAATCACAAAACGTTTAAAAAACTGACCAAGAAGTCGATTAAACAACAGTCGTGGTTCCAAGATAAAGCAGACTTCTCAAAAAGATCTCACGCTTGGATGATCCTGAATTCATATTCGGCACAAGCTCCCCACATCTATCTTGGGTTGGGCTATGCCAAAACGACCAAAATGTGCTTCTTACGGTATAGGCTAGGACTTTTACCTTGTATTCGGCATCTTCCGCATTGGAAAAAAGAGAAAGCAGGCACACTATGCCGGCTATGTGGTGTAACGCAAGAAGATATGCTCCATCTGTTATGTAACGCATAATGGTCGTTACTCCTGTCCTGACAAAAGCAAGCATTCCGAATGCAAAGGCTTTACATCCAAGATGGATACAATGGGTTAATTATTTTGCTGCAACAGACGTTAAATACGTTTTTGACCTTTATTTGAAAACTCAAGAATTTCTACAATACGAACAAGAATGACCTCTGCTCGCTGAGATTCTACCTCTTGAACACTACGAATGTATAATTTATACAGACGGATCAGCACAGCCCGAAATTGAGGGTAAACAAGCTTAAAGTGCTGCGTGCGCGATCGTCAAAGGTCGCTGGTGTGATGGTAAATTCAGACCTATGGTAACAAAAACGCAATCTCTCAGAGATTGTACAGCTCAGCGAGCTGAACTACAAGCATTCAAGATGGTGCTTGCAAATACCGATCGCGAATTCCCCACACTCATAGTGTGTGATTCTTATTACTGCGTTCAATCTTACAATGAATACTTGCAGAATTGGATTCAAAACGGTTTCAAAGATGCAAAAGGTGGCACAATCAAGCATAAGTTGCTTTAGGAACAAGTAGTTCAATTACAGAAAGAACTACAAAAGACTCACGTGATACTTACACTGAGTCATCAGCGTGAAGGCGTTCACGTTGCAGGGAATTCATTGGCTGATGAGGCCTTGAAGGCAGTTGTACAAACGGCTTCCGTAGCTGCAATCACTCATTCAAAAACGAAAGTAGACTTCAAAATAATGCTAGCTGTCAATGCCACAAGCAAAGGCAGCGGTGAAGCATTACCTCAAAAATATCCGCTTGAATATTCATACATAATTGATGCCAAATCCGTTCCTTTTGCTCGAACCACTGGCGCGGGGGATAGAGTAATCCCAAACAGAAGACGTAGAGTAGCTTTGATACACAAAGCACATTTGGGAGAGGGTCTCCTTTACTTCTAGTATAGATTTGGAGATCCCTTGATGTATGATATACATCAAGGGATCTCCAAATCTATACTAGAAGTAAAGGAGACATACTGGTGGCCAGAGATGAATGCCCACATTCATGAATTTGCAATTAATTGCCATGACTGCAACAGAGATCGCAGCAAAGAACGCCCCCAGATACCCGACTACAGTGTAGCCAGCCCAGTACAGACACCGTTGTTAGACAGTATTAGACTATCTACCAAGAGACGTCAATGGACAAATGCGGTCCCACAACTATTAGGACAGATTCATTTTGATGTGGCCTCAGCGCTCGCCTGACGCCCAAACTGTTATAAAAGCTTTGCAAGTCTTTATCGGCACATACGCAGTCGGCACGCTACATTCTGACCAGGGTCCTGCATTTAGCTCCAAAGCTTACAAAGAGGCCATGGGCAATCTGGGCGTTGCATTGCGGTATTCAAGTCCATTCCATCCTGAGGGAAATTCTGTAGTGGAAAGAAAAAACGTGACATAAAGCAATCTATAACAGCTAGGGTATTAGGCTCGGGTGACGGGTGGGCCAAACATCTAATAAGTGTCCAATGTAGTCTAAATAATCTGCCAAGAAATTCTCTGGGTGGAATCACTCCATACGAAATACTTTTTGGTACTAGAATGCTTGTCCAGGGCCTTGATCATCACACTTCTGTGGTAGAACAAAAACCTTTTGATATCATGACCATTTGGCTGTTTTGCAGGACTTAAATGACACAAGAAGAAGTCAAAGCAACACATTACAGAAGCCAATGACCACTGAAGGAGAACCACCCGTCCCAGCAAGGCCTGCCTGGATTCCAAAGATTGGGGATCTAGTCAGAGAAAAGATCACGGATAAGAAGGAATTTGGGCCTTCTTACAGAAAACCAGTGCCTGTGCTAGCAATCCACAGATCAAGAACCGTGTTACTGCCGCCCCTTGGTGGAAGAAAGGAGAACAGGTTTGTATCCATCGACCTGGACCACATCATGTGGCCAATCATAAGTAGTAGGCCCAGTGGACTCCATAGAGGGAGAAGACGACCAAATCTGGCTACTATCCAAGAGGTTCAAACTGAGAGACACATCACCTTTGAGGAATCTGCAGTACGAAAAGAAGGACTTAACAATAACGCTATGGAACTTGTGCCTCTTGAACCCCAAATTACAGTTTGTCAAGACACTCCTGTCTACAATGATGTAGCATCTGACTATACTAATATGATAAAGGATCCAGTAGCTCCAGTGATTTCGAGTAATCCTGATGCAATACCTACAATTGACAGAACTGCATCTGGCTATTTCATTAACTTTGATACGTTTTCTGAGGATCCCAGTGAGCCTGAAATGACGCCAGCAAAAAGAACTTTTAAAAAACTAGTAACAGAACTTTTTCAGCAACTTGAAAAAACTTATCTGGTTTCACCATGGGTTGAACTTTTTTTGTGCTAGGCCTACTTTTTCTCCTACTTTGGCTAATCCTTGTATTAAGTTTGGGACTGCTGATAAATGGAAGATATAGTAAAATGGACACAGCCAGTAGGAACATCAACCTTCTCCTCAAGTCACACAAATCATCTCATCGTGAACAAAGAGACTTGACATCAGTGAACATTACAGCCGTTCCTGTACCTGGTGGTATAGCATGGGACAGAACTGATTATGACATCTTTGGCCCTGCAGAGCTGTTGAAGATTCCACATCAATTCAAGGTTTCCTTGAGTGACTTTGTTTCACCCAGCACATTTTCTGATGACTGGGACTTTGAGACTGTTAAAAATATGATGTCAGACTTATAGATGTCTGCAAAATTTACAAAACATGAATACTTAGAAGGTTCATCATATTATGAACAAATGTACTGTTATGATCACTATGGTCATCATTATTTGCACAAATCTGCAAACCCTAGAAATGTTTATACTTTCAATCAATGGGAACATTGTCCAACGCCACCAAAAGGTAGCTCAAAAACATTCTATGATAAATTTCCATAATTTTCAGGTTTTAATACCTCAAATCCGGAAACGTTTCTCTTTAAAAAAATGTTAATAAGAAAGGAATGAAAAGTATGTTGACTAATACTAAGCAAATTTACTCTGCAGCCTTTTATGCCCAGCTGTCCTCGTTAGGTTTTGACTTTTGGAGTGACAACATAGAAACAAAAACTGTCTGGGGTTCAAAAGACTAGCAAGTATAGGGAATAGAAGCTTTATTTCGAGCCTGCATTATCCCTGAACAAATAATGTTTTTGAATGGCAATGTGCAACAGACATCCTGCCTTGGCCTAGCCAAGATAAAAGATTTGAACAAACCGTCTATACCTACATCTGATAGTAAAAACACTTAAGAAGGAGGGGTTGAGGTAAAAACAATTTTACTTAAAAACAGAAATGATCCTGATTGGAAAAAATGGTTAATCTGGCCCAAAGACACAAACAACTGTCAAGGTAGATACCTGAATAGGACACAAGGGTTTACACTCACTAGGCCAGTTCCAAGATATGTCCAGAGACAACATCCAGGGATAGTAACAACATACAGGGTAGGAAAACTGTGCCTTGACTGGCTACAACACTTATCTTTACTTAAAGATGGTGTTGATTGAAGGGACTTCTTACAAGGTCCTGCGAAACGGCGTCATAAACGTTTTATATACGCTGGTATATATGCCATTTATGATGAAGCTTGGAAAGTGACACAAGCAGTGACTGCATAATGAATACGAGAAATTGATCGTATTAATTTAGAGAAAGCTCTCTCTGTATTTTACAATGGGTTAACGACTCTGTCATTCAGAATTTATTCTTTGGACAGCATAGTACCCTCTGCCATAGACATAATGGAACAGGACTTGCTCATGCTACAGCATGGACAGTCACAATTGCGTTCTAATATGCTTTTAGGCTGGATGTTACAAAATCTTTGTTCTGGATATGTGCCATGGCGTCTAATCAACACCACGTCATTGTTTTCTGTATTTAACCTTACAGATAAACAAATCACTTTGGCACAAAGAGGAGCAAACTATATGGTGCTGAGCATTGAGAAACTGGAAAGATTACCATTGACTGTGTCGGAAAAACCTGCAACAGAATGGCTAATACAGGGAACAATCACTCTGCCTGTCAATTTTCCATTTTCAATATTGTTTGAAACATATACCAGCTGGCGTATGAAAGGTTGGGTAAAGAATACATTAAGTCAACCTGGGAATTACCATATACACACAGATGTTGGAGTGGGGGAAAATAAGTATTTCTTAGTGGTACAAATTGCAAAAGCGCACTAAGCGGTACACTTTTATGTCCGGGTATTAATTTACATGGAGCCTGCGATCTTTCTTCGACCTACTTATCCTGCCACCAGCAAGGTTCTCCAGCTGCAGTGATAGATCCAATTTTTAGGCAGCTTTCTAACGGAAGCTATATTATGTTGAATGATCACAGCTGCTGTGGCATGTTGCCAGGAATAGCCTATCTCGTAACTGTGTCAGCCGGGTCACTTGTTGTATGCAAGTATTGTTTCCTAAAACTAAGACAGACGGGGAGTCGCCGCTACGGCCTTCACTGAACATCTCTTCTATACGAATTGATACTTTAAGCAGAATGAAAGCCATTCTTTTACAAAAAACGGTGCCACTGACTTCGTCCAAAGAGACGTATGAACTACAAGTTGCAAGGTCCTCTGCAGAGATACATGCCCTTTTATCAACACACTGCCCTGTACATTTCGTAGAAATGTTAGGTCGAATCATAAACATGTCTGATACCAATGGTATTATACATGTATTTAAGACAGTTTTTTTCGGGACTGTTATCACCTTTTGAAGCAGTCCTCGGCATATTTCCAAACTTCATGCACTCTGTGTTCTGCAGCCTGCCTCTCATTTTGCGATTCGTAGCAGGAATACTATTCTTATTCCTTCTGCTCCGATATGGCAAGTCCGGTCACCAGCGCCACCCCGATTACCATAGAAAACACTCTCCTGGCAATGAAGTGTCGTGAGCGCCTGATACAGGTTCTGGGCTTGACTCGTTTGAGAGATCTGAATACCACGTGGTTTCTATCATTCCAACCAATCTGGCAAGATTGCATCTTACCTGTTCTACGATGCTTGCTATGTGGAGAAGAATGTGTGTTGGACATCTGTCTAACAATTCCATCAGCACTGCTAACGGGTGTTGATACGTTGCTTTGTTTGGTAACAGCCCATGCATTGTGTTGTCCCCAGCGGCTGCCAATCCTGATGACGGCATTCATTGAGTTCTCACAGACGCAATCCGCTGATGGTGAGATACGTGGATCGACAGGCACAAAGGTACCATCACCATCTCCATTGAACGGCTCACGGTGACGGCAATGCTTCACATTTTTTGTGCAATCGGTTTACTTAACAAAGTGGTCCAACTTTCACCTACTGTGGTAGACGAATTCTTTACCAGCTTAGGAAATTTGATGTTTTCTTCAAACAACGAGAATGACTTTTGAAGTTAGCACACAGCGTTCTATGGAACTTTGTTTTTGACCTTCACTTTTCTAAAACAAAACAAAACTTCCAACTTTAGAACTCTATTTTTCTACGATTTGACTTTTTCCAAAATTATTACTATTTTTTTAGGCATAAAGTAATCTGCTTAAAGTAAAACTATTCATAGAGAACAAGAATTCTTTGAATACTTCCAAAGAGACAATATTTTGACCTTGTCCACAACCAAAACATATTTATATATTCTGTCATGGAATGGTCTCGACTTTTTCTTCTGAATGTAATTTCATGCTTCATTCGGATGGCATTTCCAATGTCATAACATATGCTTTGAATGGAAACATTGCCTTTAAAATGCGTACAGGGGGCGTGGCCAAGCTCCCGCCGGCAGCGATATTCAGCGATATAGCAGCTGCGGGGGGGCGGAATCTGTGAGCCCCCCTCTTAGAAACCGGGGTGTGTCCGGACCGGTGAGTGGTGCTAGAGAGAGGCGGTATGTCCGTCGGGGAGAGCGCGACCGGAGCGGAGGCTGGCTGGGCCGCGTCTGAGACCCGGAGGAGAGCGCTGTGGTGCGGTGAGATCAGCGGCAGGCTCCGCCGGAGTGTGGAGTGACGGAGGCGCCGTGTCAGCCTGCCATTTTGAGCGGCAGCAGAGGTGGTCGGAGACCCTGAGCGGTGGGCACCCTGAGTCTGGGTGAGCAGGAGGAGACCTCGAAGTGGGGCCGAGACACGATACCCAGTGGTGAGCGGGGGTGGCCTATGGGGGACGGCTGTCGGCCAGGTCTGGCCCCCCCGAACTAGAGGGGCAGCCGCCATTTTGACTTGGCTGTGTGGGGCCGAGGCAGCGCAATGTGAGAGGAGTGAGGGTGCGGCAAGTCTATGTCCTACTATCACATATAACATACAAATGAGGCAAACAAAAAACAGGGAAGTCTGTAAGTGCTTTTAAAGTTAAACAGACAATGAAAACTACACTTTGCGTGATCTATTCAATGTAATGTCAAAAGATCATCAAGTGTACAGTGTCGACGACGTTTCGATCCCTGGTGGTGTGGGAGCATCATCAGGACATGTAATTTTATGCCTTTAAGTAATTATTGAAGGCCCAACAATTTAAACCAACACACAATTACATCACATATTTACAATTAAAATAGACATCAAGGGAATAAAACGGGGAGGAAAAACAAAATACCATATATAACATATATTAGACACAATGGTTATACCTTTAGATTTTTGTTAGCTCTAAAACAAGATTAGAGCCTATTCAAACAACCTAATGATTCCAAAGAAGTTCTCATATCAAGAAAACCCAAGCAACTCATGCCAGCCAGGAAGAATGAGAATAATTCAGCGTGAATAAGAAAAGGAAGAGATTAACACCTTATTTACCGATCTTTTTAAGAATAGAGCACCCGTGAGAGAATGTGTTTAGACTCCACTTGCTCTTAAACCACTTTACAAGGAACATACCTTAGTGCCCAAAATTTTAAACAAGGACGTCTGTTTGGTTAAAATAGCCATGTACGGACCTATTAGGGGAGAGAATGGAATTAATTCCTGTCTCCATACAACTAATGTTGGGTATGGTTCGCTAATACGAAAAGCTTACCGATAAATTTGTGGCTTTACAAAAAGAAGTGAGGTCCTACCAGTCAGTTGGGGTAATTTCGGAAATAGAAGACCTAGTGATAAGAAATGGGCATTAATCTCTGGTTAAGAAGAGGCTTAAATAACGAAAATAATTTCCAGAGCCAGGCTTACCGTTATATATAATAATAGAACAGTCTGTTCCTGAAAAATTCAATTATTATAAGAATTTAGTCAAGGGTGGGGAGCCAAAATAACTTCAAAAATATATAGAAGCCAATTGCACTCTTACCGGGATGACGCTCGAGTGCTGGAAATGAAGGTTATTCGCAGTCCACTCCGGGGAAATGTTTAAGCGCATGTTTCTAATCTTTTAGGTTATAATCTTCATTTCCAGCACTCGAGGCATGTCGCTTGCTGGGTATTGACCCTCCCGAGGAGACAGAGGAAACAGCCGGGCCCATATCGGAACGTGATGATGGGAAGCCCCGGTGGCAGCATCAATACAGACGGCGGCGGGTCCGTAAGCCCCCAAGTGGCCGCAATCATAGAAGGTCAGCGAGCAGCGGTGGAGGCAGTGTCCTCTGGTCCGGACGCGGCCCACCCTAGCTGAAAGTCGAACTGAGTCTCATCATAGCTGGGTAACTACAGTGACGATGGCTCCCGCTGTTGGCGGGGGGAAGGGAGATCTAGATTTTTTGTGTGGATGAACGACCCTGAGGTGATACTCTACCAATCATCCTTTTTTTTTTTTTTTTTTTGCAGAGTTTTATATAGCGCGAACTAGAACCGAACCGAATCAGTTATCAGAGCGCTTTACATAGCACCAGTTATGTTACATGAGGACACACATTCATTTTAGGCACGGGGAGATTAAGTGATTTGCCCAGAATCACAGGGGGTTTTGGCGTCGTTACCGAGACTCGAACCCAGATCCCCAGGTCCGAGGTCGAGTGCCTTAGCCGCTAGGCCAACCCCTCTCCCCTTGGATGATGGACATTGACTTTGGGTTCCTAGTTGGGGGTTGTTCTTTATTTCTTCGTGCAAGTTTTCAGGGGTAGCATTGTTGGGGTGGGGGAGGGGTTCCAGGTCCGAGTATGGCTGGGTGTGCGTGATAGAGTGGAGCCCCAGGAGACTCGCAGTGGGCATGGGTGGGGCATCTGGTGGTGGCTCTGTTAGTTCAGGGGGGGACGAGCCGAGGGCATGCAGGTACATGGTGTGGTAGAGCTCGGAGGGTTGGTGGTTAACTATGCCAGCGACTGAACTGCGCCTTCTCACACTGAATGTGCGGGGTCTTAACAATCCAGTAAAGCGCAGGGCAGTCTTGTCGCACATGGAGAATTCGAAAGCGGATATCTGCCTTCTCCAGGACACACATCTCTTGCCCAAAGATTGTCATAGGCTGAAATCAAGCCACTTCCCGATACAATTTTTTTCCTCAGCTCCCACGAAGACAGCAGGGGTTGCAATACTGGTGGCCCAACATTTTAGGGGTAAGGTCCTACAGAAGGGAGCGGAAATCAAAGGGGAATTGCTTTCCTACAGGTTCTCGCTGGGGGATGATACCTTCACAGTTTGCTCGGTCTATGCGCCTAATGAGGGGCAAGAGAAGTTTTTTCACCAAGCGCTCAGCGAGGCAGCGGCGTCATCTGATAGACACATTTTAATTGCGGGGGACCTCAACTTGGTCTTTGATAACATTCTGGATAGGTCAGGACAGCGCTCCTCACAATCGGGCACCCTATCGGAGGGAGGGCGATGTAGACTGCAAGAGTTGGGATGGTAGACCTTTGGCGGAGCTTCAACTCAGGAGTCAGGGACTACACAAACTATTCTAATGCCCACAAGACGTACGCGCGGCTAGACTACCTATTAACTTCTACTTCACTCACGGCGTTGGCGTCAAAGGTAGAAATAGAGGCAGCGGCGCTCTCAGACCATGCCCCGCTCTCTGTGGTGTTTTCCTTCCCACCCCTCACCCGCACTACGCGTTGTTGGAGACAGCGCGACCCGCTACTTCATCGGAAGGACGTAGTAGACAAAATTGGAGGGACTACCTAGTACACAATCAGGCTACAGACACTTCGCTGGTGACGCGTTGGGCGGCTCTTAAGGCAGTACTGCGGGGCGAGTTTATTGCCATATCAGTGGCAGAAAATATAGAAAGGGCGCGCAAAAGAGAGGAACTGACGTCCCAATCCCGAGGACTGGAACGGATACACCAGCGGAGAGGGGCGCCACGCAGTTGGAGGCAGCTGCGCTTGGCGCATCAACAACTGGCGGCTTTAGATCAGGACCGGGCGGAATTTGCGGCCTTGAGGGTGCGGCACATGTATTACACATGGGGGATAGGTGCGGACGTCTGCTAGGGCGAGCACTTAGAGAACTGCAGCAGTGGCACACAGTACAAGAGATAACCACTCAGGGGGGGTGTAGAGTTACCGAGGACGGGGACATAGCGAAAGCGTTTAGCGATTTTTACACCTCCCTATACGCCGGGGCCCGGTTAGACCCCACTGACAGTGAAGCCTTCCTAGAGTCCGTTGCTCTCCCGACCTTGTCGACAGACCAGTCGGAACTGCTGGACAGTAAGATCTGACCCGAGGAAGTGATATCGGCGATCTCGCGCCTCAAATTAGCTAGGGCACCAGGTCCGGACGGTTTTACCACCATTTTTTACAAAACCTTCTGCCCGCAGATAGCCCCGTTGCTGACCTCTCTTTTTAACTCGTTCTCCGACCCAGGGTCCATTCCTAGGGACCTGATGGACGCCACTATTTCCGTCATCTCCAAGCAGGGAAAGGATTGTGCACAGTGCGGAGCCTACCGGCCCATATCCCTCCTTAATGTGGACCTTAAACTCTATACCAGCATCCTTGCGGCGCATCTGGCACCGCTCATGCAAGGATTGATTGACCCAGACCAGGCGGGATTCATTCCCGAGCGCCAAACTGCCGACAATAGTAAGGGAGCGCTACACTTGGTTGAACGTGTCACGAGATTGCCGGGAGAGATCATGATGCTGGCGATCGATGCTGAGAAGGTGTTCGATCGGGTCCACTGGCCGTACCTAGAGCAAGTGCTGATAAAAGCAGGTTTGGGAGTCCAATAACGCACGTGGGTTCTGAATTGTTACACTTTCCCAATGGCGACGGTGCGTGTTAACGGAAGCTTGTCGCCTCGTTTTCCCATTGAGCGCAGGACCCGATAGGGGTGCCCGCTTTCCCCTCTCCTCTTCACGCTCTATATGGAACCACTGGCGCAGGCACTACGGATGGACCCGAGGGTTAAGGGGATAAAAATTGGGGTGTATGTTCATACAATCAGCTTATATGCTGACAATGTCCTTCTCTCCCTTGCCAACCCCGCCGACTCCTTGGCGGCCAGCGTAAAGATCTTAGACACGTTCGCGGCGGCATCGGGCTTCAAAGTTAATACGACGAAATCTGTGGCACTTGACCTTTCCTTGGAGAAGCAGACTCGTGCTTCCTTGGAGGAGCGCTTCCTCTTCCACTGGGCGAGAGAGGCAGTCCCGTATCTGGGGATTCAGCTGGCGGCAACCTTGCAAGACACTGTGTCTATCAACTATGCCAACCTTCGCCAAACACTTCGCACAGAATTGGGCCGTTGGCGACATCTCCCGCTATTTTGGCTGGGTCGGGTGGCCTCGGTAAAGATGACCATTCTCCCTCCGATTCTGTATATATTCCGAGCCATTCCGCTTCGCCCTCCTGAGGGTTGCATCCGCCAAACTCAATCAGAACTTGCTCAGTTTATCTGGAACGGGAGGCGGCCCAGGACGAAGCTCCGGTTAGCAACTCTCCCCCCCTGAGAAGGGCGGTCTGGGGATGCCTGATCTGTTGCTCTATTACCAGGCGACCCAACTCCGAACCCTGGTGGAGTGGAGTAAATGGGAGTCGGAAAGGCACTGCCTTTTCCAAGATCAGGCGGTAGCGGGCCGCCCGCTACAGGAAGTCCCTTTCCTTCGTAGACAGCACCGGCCTCCCAATCTGTATGCGTCTTATATAACGAGAGTCCTTTCCATCCCCGCTCACGCCACTGTTGGAAAACCCGGACTTTGGACCGGGAAGGGATGTCCAGGCGTTCGCTCGCTGGCGCCCTGCGGGCTGCAGATCCTTATTTCACCTGCACTCCGGAGAGGTGGTGACACCCTTCGAGTGCTTGCGGTGGGACTATGGTCTGCCGGAAACGGAGAGACTCCGGTATTTACAGGTGCGTCATTGGACACTTAATCCCCAGGTCCGGGAAGGGGCGGATCAGAAGCTTAGCCGGTATGAATACTGGCTTATGACACGGACGACGGACAGGCGACTCATATCGGACCTATATCGCATGTTACTGGACCAGGTTACTTTTCCTTGCTAGAGGTGACAAACGGTCCCCTAGCGTCTTTTCATGAGACAGGATCCATGTAACGAGTCACTCGTAACCATACAATGCGTTACGTGCCGGATCTGTGAGTATGCTGATCCACCACATACACAGCACGCTTTAGGGTGTGCGCTGATATAACCTCACATCTCAGTGGCCAGCCTAACACTTTTTGGCCACCTGCACTTTTGGTCCTGATGAAAGCCTCACGAGTAACGCAGAAGGCTGAAACTAGTAGACCTACACACACTTTTTAGAGAGATATAGAGGTGAATTACTACCTCCAATATATCCATTGTGTTTTTACCTGTGCCATAGGACCCTTCTATTAAAACTTTTTCAAAAAGGGTATTTCCTATAGGTACTTTTAACATATATTTTCACCACATATAACACTGTCACTATTCACACAAAAAAAATCCCGCTCTGCTGTAGTCAGGCGTTGTAGCACAGCTGGATCGCACTCGGTGATCCAGCTGGACCCCGATGATGAAGCATGCCACCTACCAGGTAGGTGGGTGAGGGTTTTTTTAACAACAACACCCTGTTGTTATCAGTGTCCAGGTGACAGGGTACCGTCCCTGACCTATACCTGCTTGAGGTCTTGTCCTTGTTGTTCTATTATAACGCAGGACGGTCACGATGGGAGAGAGAACTAAAGGACGGGGTCTGAGCAATAAGGAGTGGGAGGACATCTGTTACCAAGCCCAACATTCCGCTTATCATATGGGACTGACGGACACTCACACTAAGCTGGTGACATACTGGTACTATACGCCTGAGAGGTTGCATGAGATGGATCACACCAGGGACTTGTCCTGCTGGCAGGGTTGCGGGGAGAGGGGCACATTGACACATCTCCTGTGGGACTGTACACACATTCAGGATTATTGAAAGTCGATCCTCGATGAGATAGCAGAGCACTTCGACACAGACATCCCGAGGTTCCCGGCATATGTTCTTCTGGGGCTCCCCAACGCCATCACTTACCCTTTGAGAGCACGCAGGGGCCGGCTAATTGCGATAGCATTGGGCTCTGCCATTCAGAACATACTGGCTTTGTGGCGCACCTCACATCTCCCTACTTTTCAGGGTTGGCTGGGCCGTCTCTGGTCGGTCTTGGGTATGGAAAAGCTGCCCCTAGTTAAGGCGGGGGAGGGAGCTAAGTATGCAGAGTTATGGCTGCCTTTCTTGTCACTGCTGGCGACTGAATTCAGTGAGGTAACATGCCCTCCATACTTGCTTTGCTGCGCTTATCGCAGCCTGACACCTAAATGGTGCTGCTATGTTTGGATGGATGAATGTTGTGGGACTGTGGACCTGGAACGGGGGGGAGGGTAGGCTGGGGGGTGGTTCGGGATGGGGAGGCTGGGGGGGGTTGTTTCTTGTCTTGACTCTTTCGATAGTGGGCCTGGCCCAGCAACTATACCGCGTATATGAGGAGACTTATGGGCCGGGTGGGCTCATTCTAAGGATGAACCCTGATTATTTTGCTGGAGACCTTGTTAGCATTGTCTATGCTTTGTATGATGGGCATGTTATGCTTTGTGATCAAGCCACTGTTTCAATAAACAGATTTAATACTAAAGTAGCAATAGCGAGCAGCCCCTTTCACCGCTTTTCGCCTTCCTTAAGACGCGGCCGGCCCTGTTGGGTTGTAGGCGGCTTGCTGTGTTTAATATTTGACACCCCTTCAAGGTTATTTGCTTGCCTGTGCAACTGATCTTTCTACCGCCGGCCCGCAGGGTTGTAGGCGACTTTGACTGTGGGTCTTTTCTTGCTCTGTATTTTGTCAATAAAAACATGTAATACTAAAATGCGTACAGCACAAATGCTCATTTTCGTGTACAACCATTTCGAATGCATTTTATGTATTTTGGGTGGGGTTTTTACACATCGTGCTTTTGATATGTTTTAAATGCTTAGAATTTGGTAATATCAAACATAATAAAGTGGAGTGGGTGTTGTATGGCGTTTTAGGATCCGAGTGAATTTTCCCTATTCATTCCCTTATATAGGTACAATTCACATTGCCCTAATATAGGCATAGAAATCATAACCTTATTTAGACATAGCCCATGCAGTCCAAATACAGGCATGACTACTTCCACCTGTTCCAAAAAGCCACAACGATTTCTTGGAAAAATCGGCTTAAGCAGTCAGGGACATCCTTTTGTTTGAATATTGATCTGTCCAAGAACTCATGGAGTTTTTAAAGAACTACCATTCCCTGGGGTTCTTTTCTCACGTTATTATGCCCGACTTTACGTCAAACCAGGCACCTTCAAGGTATAAATATGCCTACACTTGCCCTAGCAAACACTCGGTGGTTCGGGGGCAGCTTGACTATCTACTTGCCTGACGCAGCTCACTACAGCAAGTGCCGAAGGAAGCCGACCCTCCAGCTGATGCACTGATCAAGAAGCTGTCCTTTCTCTTGCGGAGAATCCAGCTCCAGTGTTTCCAAGCTCCCCTTCCGGGGTGTTGGGAAATCGAGTCCCGAGACAGAGACACCAGACCTCCTTCATTCTAAACCAAGGTACAGAGCTGATTAGACCCTAAAGAGAAATCTTGGATAGATTATTGGCAAACTAAACCTATGTTACACCACACTTACTTCTTCCCTCGTACTAGACTTAGGTTAGGTACATCGGGGTAGGCGTATTTTAGAAGCACCAGTTGAGTACTTTTAGCCTTTGTTATTTATGTATGTATTTATCTATGGCTTAGAAACCATACAATGCTTCTACAGTATTATTTTATATACTCTTCAAGCTGTACGCAGTATACTTTGCAGCCTGTATTACGATTATAGCAGTTCACTTTTCTTGCATGAGAAAGAAGACTGTTCAATAAATCCCTTTTATTGAAAAAGCCCTTCTCTCTATTTCTCTGCACCTCTGATGAAACGAAGCATGCACGATTGACTGAGTAAAATATCTATCTAGTGTTTCCACGACTCTGCAGATACTGTGGAAAAGTAAATTTTGCCATGTTCTGTGTCCCTACGTGTCCCCCATCCTATGTTATACGTGCATGATTAATATGCATATGTATTCCCCATGATCGATTAAAGACGCAATTACAGTTGTGTCCAACTCTAGTATGCCAGTTTCCAGTTCTCGTGAAAGCTACGAGTATTAGGCCTATGTAAAGTCACGTTGCCACGTTTCTCAGTGTGCACGTTATTTCATTGTAAAGTCCCCGTTTCTAGGCCTCAAAAGGGCCCGGACTCAGATTCAGCTCCTGTCTTCTGAACCCTCTCCGAGGAGCGATACAGCCCCCACCTGTATCCCTGACCCTTCACTTGCTTCCTGCCTCACAGTGCCCGGCTCGGCCTGGCTCTGCCTCTCAGTCTGCCAAGAGTATGTTATGATTCTAGTTATCAGTCCAGCCCTCCTTCTCTGCATTCCTAAGCTACTGAATCGCATCAATAGTTTCCGTCACAGTCTAGCTTTTATGTCTCCATGTAAGAAAAATACTGCATTAATGGTCATTTAATATTCCTCAACACGTACTACATGTAGAATAATGCATGCACCAGTCTTAGAGTCTGTTAGCCTTTACCCTGATAACTTTTGGATTCTATCAACATGTTCTCTAAACATCAGATACTAGATAGTGTTTAGGTACATGTCGCTCTGACTCTCCAGACTTTAGTCTCTTCTTATAGCGCAGAAGTCATAGCCCCCCAGTTCTTCCTAGTAACACGTCATTGCCAGCTTGCGCGCACCACTAGGTCAGAGGTCCCGGCTCCTTAGGTAGCCCCCTCCATGTTTCCGCCCCATTATGACATATTCTGTTACATTTACATCACATGTCTATGTACACGCCTCTTGTTACACCTACTTTCTGCTTTATCTTCCGCGACTGCTACAAACCACGCCTACTGCTACGCCCCCTGTACTGAATACAATGTATTTGTTTAACTATAAATATTGTGTGCTGTTATTAAAGTTTGCTAGCCATTCCCAGATCCTGCCCCGGCAGCTGCCGGGCCCTGCCATCCTATTCCCATGCAGGCTGTCCTGTTGCTGTCCTTTATGCTGTATTAAAGCCTGTCAAACTTCAGCTACCTCGAATCTTGACTCTTATTTATTGAGCTAACCGTTTATTAATTATAGTCAAAAATAGATCAGGTAATTAATTATTTATTTACCACATAATGGCGCCCGAATAGGAACTTGCCCTTTCCCCACGCGCCGGAGAAGCCACGCAGGCCCCCTGATCCTCTGCAGCCGTGACGGAACCATACCGTGCACGTGCAGATATTTCTGCTTCAAGTATCCCTCAGGCCCACGGAGGAGACGGAGGCGGCGGTCCAGCGTCCAGACGAGGCGGTGGAGGAACGCGGCGAGTCCGGACCAGAGCCCAAGCCGAGAGTCCAAGGTCCGAGGTATCCGGAGGCCCACCTGTAACTGAAGTCCGAAGTTCGTCCGTCCGTCGTCGTAGCAGTCCAGTCCAGTCCGAGGCCTTCCGTTCTTGCTGCCCGGTGAGTACCGTTGCTGGGGTAGTATCTAGACAGGGTCAATTAATTTGTCTCTGGTCCGTGGGTTTGGGTACACAGATCAAACACGAAGTGTCCACCTAGGTGGATGCGGGTCCTGACGTGTCTCTGTATGAGACCGGTAAGTTTTCGTACTGTTTTAGCAGTACATCTAGTCAGTCCAGTCTGTTCTGTTCTCGAGAAATTCTTGTGTTCTGTTTTCAGTATTTCAGGTAATATTCTGTCCGAACTGTTATTTTAAATGTTATTTCATGTGTTTTCAATGTCGTGGTATGAATGATTCGTATTACAGTTATTATTGTGTTCATTGTGTATTGTATTGTGTCTAGACTCCAGTCCAGTCATGCCTCTGCTCTCGAAGTTACGTCAGTTAAGAACTAGAAAAGGTCTGCTCGAAGAAGCAGTTCCTGTCCCGCCTAGGGACAGTCCAGGTCATTTTATGTATCATAAGCATGGCATAAGTGCCATATTATATCTAGACTTATGGGTCGAGTATACTAAAGATCTAGAAGAGAAATATAGATGGCCTGTATCAGGTACATGGGATGCCGAGTGCATCATGCGAGTAGAAGAAGTATTATGGAAAAAGAAATCCAGACAGTCCCAGAAAGATGCCATCGAGTTATGGCGCAAAGAATCTCATAAAAGAACCGAAAAAGAAATCAGAAAGTCAGAATTAAGTAGGGAATCCTCAGAAAGAGCCCAAGAAAGGGAATTAATCGAAATAGGTGAACGAGTTAAAGCCGAACAGTCAGACAGACAGAGAAATGCCCTTATTAAGGGTATGTATCCTCTTCTTGCCGAGGGCTTGCCAAAAGCAACCCCGGAAGCACCATGTAATTTTCCGCCGCCATTAGTTCCGATTAAGCTACGTCACAAACAGACCGCAGCTGATATTTTTCTCTCGTCCTATTTGGACGACACAGTCCCAGAATATGCAAATCCTGCTCCGCCCGCTCCTGTAAATAATGTAATTCCTGTTCCTCCAGTCACCGGGGCACCTGTCACAGTACCTGTTACGGTACCCCCGGTCCAGCCTACAGTACAAGTACCCGCTACTTCGGTCACTCTGCCAGCACGAAGAGTATCAGTCGACGATTCTAGTTTAGGGGCTGCGGGGGGAGGTCCTCCTGGTACCCCGCCGCCACACAAACGTGTAACGTTAGTCGAGTTACATGAACGTGCGTTACAGCGTACGCCCAAACAGCAGTCCGTTGCAGATATCAAACGAGCTCTCACCGAATGCCGTTATGATCCAGTCCCAGGCGATGATAATATGGTTATATATTCATTGCGCGTAAGACGGGTGACCGAGTATTTGGACACCCTACCGAATATGAAAGAAGATCTAGACAGAGTATATCGTTTCATCCGTACAGGGGATGATCCAGAAAGTATTGGCGAAGCCATGTCTCTAAGGAAAGCTGAGACCCAGCTCATGCTATTAAAGTTTCTAGTTAATTGTTTAATAAGGGAACAAGATTATCCGACTAAAGATCCGACCGAAATGAGAGTTCTGACAAAGTGGAGTGATCATATAGCCGAGGGAAGACACAAGACACTAGGTAGTATAGAGAGTATGTACAAGAAAATTCGTAAGGAAATAATAAGGTTACACGAGAAACGCAAAGCAGCACAAGTAAGCGAGAAAGAAGACGACTCTTCTACTGAAGAGGTAGACGACGAGAATCCTACCAGAATAGCGTATGTAGGTAAATCTAGACTTCCCGACCAACATACACGCCTAGAACACAAGAAAGTTTTTCCTCCTCCAGCACCAGAACAAGGTTCTCTCGAGCAAGTATTTCAAGCTACCGATCACATTCTGAAATCACGAATCGGTTATAGTGAACTTAATACCATGCATGAACAAGAACTAGCCCGATCAGCAGTCCGATGGATTACTGATTCTACCACTTTTCCAGATGAAATAGTGGCACAAATGTTTCTGAAACTGCCCCCAGCCGAGCAGCGACTGGTGGGTATGTATATGATCCAGCACCTCATTACATTGTATGAGGGTCAACATTCTGATCCAGGTCCGTTACATGATGTTCTGAACGAGTTACTCCAATATAGATGGAGAGGTTTAGGTACCGATTTAATTAGTATCATTCTAGAACAGCGCCACAAATATAGAACGTTCCTGAATCCGCATTTTGTTCATGTCTCACCTCCAGAAAGTAAACCATTCTACATAGATAGACAGCATCCGTTACGAGAAGTACACCCAGTTAGGACAGAGGGTGGTGAAATGCAACGAGTATTTGTTTACACCCCTATCACAAAGATGGAACTCTTAGAGATGAAAAAGTTAATTCCCTGTCACGATAAAGATCCAGCAGGGTTCCATCGAGAATTAAAAGACATGCTCCGTATGGGAGAATACACGTATCCAGATATTATTAAAATGTTAAAAGTCCTGTTGCCTGCGGGCATATATGAAAAACTCAAGGAAAAAGATTGGGAGGTGGGAGAGAAAAAGATCGATTGGACAGCTCTAGAAGCTGAAGAAAATACACGTGTACCAGGTACCGGTCTTGGAGATAAATGTAAAGAATTACCAGAATTATTGATACAAGTTTTGCCTAGATTATTAGCCACTAAAAAGGAAGACTGGGATGCAATCTCAGCCTGTAAACAGAAACAAGACGAAGACACTAGTGATTTTTATTCTAGATTTGAGAAATGTTTTATAATCAACAGTGGTCTAAAGACGAGTAGCGAGTCATACCCTCATCTTTTTGTTACTAAACTAGTCGAGAATTCAAGTCCACAAGTTAAAAATCGAGTTTTGAAAGTCGAAAGTACCTGGCAAGCTAATACCCCGTCACAAATGCTTCAGATGCTCCAGTATCACCAGAATAGAATCAGGGAAGAGCAAGAACACGAGAGAAGACGTATGAAAGACACGAAAATGAAAGTACTAGTTGCACAATCTGTTCCACAAGACAGTCAGAAGAGGGGTATGAATCAAGCCAGTCATCCTGCAGTTCCCGTTAAAGGGACATGCAATTATTGTAAACAGCCAGGTCATTTTATAAACGAGTGTGCAGTTCTGAAACACAATATAGCTACTGGTAAGACTAAAGAAAGACCACGTCTGCCTAGACAAGAACAAGTTTCACAGACTTCTCAGTCACCACAGAATGCACAACAGACAGTTCCAGCACCGCAGCCTATCGCTGCAACACAGCATGTTACACAGCAGATGTACCAGTATGCACAGACAGAGTATCCAGAGTATCAACAGTATTCATGAAACAGCCTAGAGAGGGAGGTAGGCTTGCCTCTCATCGAGATACCTGTAGATCAAGAGGGTCCCTATGTACACAGTCAAGTATTAGGGAAAGACAGAAAGTTTCTGATTGATACAGGGGCAAGTAGGACTACTATCAGTCATGACGAGGTTCCAGGGGCTCCGCTCTCAGGCTCTAGAAATGTTTCCCTTGGATTTTCAGGAAAGCCTATTGTAAACGAGATATCAAAGCCAGTTACTCTAGAAGTTGGTCCATTGTCCCGAACTACTGATTTATTACTTACGAAGTCATGTCCAGAAAATTTGTTAGGTATTAAAACATTGAAAGAATTAGGTGCAGTTATTTGCTGCTCCCCAGAAGGAATACGTTTGTTTTTGCGTGACTTCAAGGGTCACTATGTTTTGCGTGATTTTGATCCGAGATTGTCTAATGTTCCGCAGCATCTATGGGCGCAAGGTCCAACTGATGTTGGTTTTATGCAAATCACACCCCATCGTGTGACTCTCAAACCAGGTGTAGTCCTGCCACGAATCAGACAGTACAGATTGCCACCTGAGGCTGTAGCAGCCTTATCCAAAATTATTGACGAGCTCATGGCTCAAGGAGTAGTTGTAGAAACTGACTCCAATGTATGTAATTCTCCTATCATTCCAGTCATGAAACGTACTGATCCAAATGCACCCCCAGTATATCGATTAGTGATTGACCTTCGAGAACTCAATAAATGTATTATCCCTCAGTATCCAGTAGTCCCAGATATCTCATCCCTATTGACAGCCATTGATTCTGAGGCAATATTTTTCACAGTAATAGACCTCAAGAACGCATTTTTCAGTGTTCCAATTCATCCAGATAGCCAGTACCTTTTCGGATTCTGTTTAAATGGAAGGAGCTATAAATTCACACGAGCTCCTCAAGGTTTCACAGAGAGTCCTAGTATTTACAGTCAAGCACTTAAAAGACAACTAGACAATATTCACATGCCAACAGACACTGCCCTGCTCCAGTATGTCGATGATCTACTGATCACAGCCCGTTCTGAACGTGCTTGCGAGCGAGCATCACTTACAGTCTTGTATTTCCTAGCCGAGATGGGGCACAAGGTGTCCCCTTCGAAGCTTCAATTCTGTGTCCAGCAAGTGATCTACTTAGGCCACTTACTGTCCAAGTGGGGTAGGCAGTTGACACCCGATCGCATCCAGTTAATAGCGAGTCTTCCACAGCCCAAGACACAGAAGGAGGTACGAGCTTTTATCGGCCTTACTTCTTACTGCAGACAATGGATTCCTCAGTATGCATTTCTAGCCAAGCCACTGATACAGTTAACGACACAGGAGGCAGCCGTATCGACTGTTCTCCCTTGGACATCTGAACATACACTTAGTTTTAATGAGTTGAAGAAAGCTTTATGCCAAGCACCTGTTCTAGCTACACCGAACTACAGTAAGCCTTTTACACTTTTTGTCACAGAACGTGATGGTACTGCATTATCTGTTCTCACACAAGATCAAGCAGGACAGTACAAGCCCTGTGCTTATTTTTCGAGCACATTAGATCCAGTAGCCCAGGCTCTGCCTGCGTGCCTCAAGTCAGTTGCAGCCACAGCTCTAGCTATCAGACAAAGTGATTCCATAGTGTTAGGACACTCCCTGACAGTACAAGTTCCACACTCCGTGGAAGTTCTTTTAAACCGAACACAGACACAGCACTTGACAATTGCACGTTTAACAGGTTATGAATTGACACTGTTCCAGCCACACATAGAAATCAGACGCTGCAACGTTCTAAATCCTGCTACCCTGTTACCATCAGTTACTTCAAATCCTGCCACACATGACTGCGTGGAAGTCATTAATACTATGACTAAGCCAAGACAAGACCTGACAGACATTGCATTACCAGATCCCGACCTGACACTTTATGTGGATGGTTCATGTATGAGAACAAGTACAGGAGAACTAGTAGCCGCGTATGCAGTGACTACTGACACAGAAGTTATTGAAACACGTCGTATTGACATCCTGTCTGCTCAAGCAGCAGAGCTAGTTGCTCTGACCCAAGCCTGCATACGTGCCAAGAACCTGAAAGTAAACATATATACAGATTCACGTTACGCATTCGGAGTTGTACACGACTTCGGAGTGCTCTGGCAGGAGAGAGGTTTCATGACTTCTCATGGAACCAAGATTCAGCATGGTCTCCTCATTCAAGCTCTGTTAGATGCAATACATTTACCGACAGCTATCGCTATCATGAAGTGCAAGGCACATACGAAAGTTACTGACATCATTTCCCAAGGTAACGATCTAGCAGATCGAACAGCCAAGCTTACAGCTCAGACTCCAGACATTCCAGTTAACACGACACAGACACTCACTCTAGATCCGACTACTTGTATGACAGTTAAGGACCCTACACAAGATGTCATAGACATACAGTTACATGCTACTCCTGAAGAAATTAAGAAATGGTCCGAACAAGGAGGGGTCCAGACAGATCAGGGATGGGTGACGAAGGGAAAAGCCACATGGTTTCTCCCCGACTCTATGGTTCAAGTCATTATCAATACCGCACATAGTCCAGCACATCTAGGAGAAAAAGCTATGTTAGACAGTATACAGAACCTTTGGTTCAACAAGCACTTACGAGCTGCAGCCAAGCAGAAAGTCCGTACTTGTATGATATGTTGCCAGTTCAATCCAGGTAAAAGTGTCCCGGTGGAACAAGGTGGATTCCAACCCCCTGACCACCCTTTTGAAGTCCTCCAGATGGATTATATTCAGATGGAGCGATGTCGAGGTTTCAAGTATGTCCTCGTAGTTGTATGCGCTTTGTCCAGGTGGACAGAAGCATATCCAGTTCCAGATTACACAGCAGCGACCACTGCCAAGCAGTTGGTTCTTGAATTCTTCCCTCGTTATGGACTCCCTAGGGTCGTGTATTCAGACAACGGCCAGCCATTCTCATCTGAGTTAATGAAGCATGTTTCCCTTCTGTTAGGGTACCAGTGGAAGTTCCATTGTGTGCGCCATCCCGAAGCAGCAGGTCTCGTAGAGAGACATAACCAGACATTAAAAATCCGCATTGCCAAAGTCTGTAAAGAGAAAGGTGTAGACTGGCTAGTAGCTCTGCCAGTCGCCCTATTTTATATGCGCATGGTCGCACATTCCAGATCAGGTCTGTCCCCTTATGAGGTCGTATTCGGCCGCCCCCCGAACATGTGGGGTACACCTAGACCCCGCAGTATTACAGATGTTTCCAGTAATATGCTGACAGATTACCTAGCTTCCTTGATGTCTGCCCTCCACTCTTGTCGTTCACAGGTTGCCGCCGCATTCCCAGACAATACCGAGGTGAAACCGCATGAAATCGTTCCAGGAAACCTCGTATTGGTCCGAAATGTTGATCGTTCAAGTCCGCTGGAGCCCCGTTGGAAGGAGCCTCGTATGGTCTTACTTACAACAAGGACTGCGGCCAAGCTAGAGGGGAGAAAAGGATGGGTCCACCTGTCCCATATCAAGAAATTCCATGGATATCGTATAAAAACATTTGCCAAGAACATTTCTAAGGACTACCTTTTTCCAAGAGACTGCCTAAAAATTGACTCTGAATCCAAGCCTCCCCTGTTAGAGGAAACTCCGCAGCAGGAGTATAAAAAGAAACTCAGGTCTAGTAAAATAAGTCAGCCAGTTTAATTGTCTAAGTCCCCCTCGGGTGAAACGGTTAGACAGGTATCTGACATGTATGAGATAGACCCCCATAGTGAGAGAGTTAGTCAAAACTCAATCCGATGTATCGTTTTTCTAAGTTTTATATTGTTTCTAAGTTTAATTATTACCTGCACAAGTTATGCATTTTATTTATGTTTTCCAATTTCTCATGTAAATAAGTTTTCTAATACTACAGTAGAGCACACATTTAGTGATCTGCCTCCTCACGAGCTATCCTATCGTCTTGCTATGCGCAACAATACATTCATCAGAATGTTACACTATTCACACCAGACCAGCAATGCCACTAATTGTTGGGTGTGTGGTCGACTCCCCCCTTTCCAGACACCGAAGGGAGTTCTGCCACTCTTTCCTTATCCGTTTTCACATAATGGTTCGTGTGGAGCATGGTCCACGTTAACGTCATCCTCAACTGATATGTCCCTTCTGAATAGTACATGTTTCCCAGACATGCAAGGTCTCCCCCATAGAACAGGGTTAGATCTAGAAAATGAAGTTTATAATTTAGGTAATTATTCTTCGAATTTTATGGTCCTGAATGTTCAGTCTGATACTACTCCAGATTTACCTGCTATTTCAGTACTACCAGTCAAAGGCGAATTATGTGTCAGAAAGAATGGTTCCGCACATGTAGGACATAGTGATTGTACTACTACTGTCGAGTATAGTGACAGTGGGAAATCTATTTTCAAAGCCTCACGTCATTCTTATTTTGTGTGTGGTCAGACCGCATATATACGTCTGCCCCTCGATTGGGATGGAACATGTTACATTGCCTTCCTACTGCCATCAGTTTTTCTAGCCCCATCTGATTATCATAGAAACACACATCTAGTACATATTAGACATAGAAGGGAGATCGAGTCCCCGATTGTCGATCAAACTGAAACTGCTCTAGAACAGTATACAGACTTCAATAGAGGTTTCTTCTTCTTTATAGGACCTATCCAGAATAGTAAGTTAATACGTAGATTAACCAGAACCCTTGAAGCAGTAGTGAATGAGACTGCCTCTGCTCTAGGTAACTTAACCGAGGAGCAATCTGCTATGAGATTTGTCGTGCTCCAGAATCGTCTCGTTCTTGACGTCATACTGGCCGATAGAGGAGGAGCATGTAGAGTCATCGGATCTAGTTGCTGCATTTTCATTCCTAATAACGCGCCGTCTGTTTATTCAGCTATAACCAGACTTCATAAAATTGCCCATCAGTTACACCAGAATCCAGGCACCTGGACATGGTCCGGTTGGTTTTGGAGTATAATTTCTGCCTGGGGATGGAAAGTATTGTCCTTTCTAGGTATTGCAGTAGCGATCATATTCAGTTGCTGCCTCTGTATACAATGTGGCCCTGCGATTTGCGGCATTTGTGCTACCTCTTGTATTCCTAGTCCCAAGTCCCGTCCTAGATCCCGTTCCAAGACAATTCGAGACGAGCAAATGATACTGTATGAAATGATAGATGGTATCATGAATATTGATGTTTCCTGATGGAAACGTAGTGACAAGGAGGGAATGTGGAAAAGTAAATTTTGCCATGTTCTGTGTCCCTACGTGTCCCCCATCCTATGTTATACGTGCATGATTAATATGCATATGTATTCCCCATGATCGATTAAAGACGCAATTACAGTTGTGTCCAACTCTAGTATGCCAGTTTCCAGTTCTCGTGAAAGCTACGAGTATTAGGCCTATGTAAAGTCACGTTGCCACGTTTCTCAGTGTGCACGTTATTTCATTGTAAAGTCCCCGTTTCTAGGCCTCAAAAGGGCCCGGACTCAGATTCAGCTCCTGTCTTCTGAACCCTCTCCGAGGAGCGATACAGCCCCCACCTGTATCCCTGACCCTTCACTTGCTTCCTGCCTCACAGTGCCCGGCTCGGCCTGGCTCTGCCTCTCAGTCTGCCAAGAGTATGTTATGATTCTAGTTATCAGTCCAGCCCTCCTTCTCTGCATTCCTAAGCTACTGAATCGCATCAATAGTTTCCGTCACAGTCTAGCTTTTATGTCTCCATGTAAGAAAAATACTGCATTAATGGTCATTTAATATTCCTCAACACGTACTACATGTAGAATAATGCATGCACCAGTCTTAGAGTCTGTTAGCCTTTACCCTGATAACTTTTGGATTCTATCAACATGTTCTCTAAACATCAGATACTAGATAGTGTTTAGGTACATGTCGCTCTGACTCTCCAGACTTTAGTCTCTTCTTATAGCGCAGAAGTCATAGCCCCCCAGTTCTTCCTAGTAACACGTCATTGCCAGCTTGCGCGCACCACTAGGTCAGAGGTCCCGGCTCCTTAGGTAGCCCCCTCCATGTTTCCGCCCCATTATGACATATTCTGTTACATTTACATCACATGTCTATGTACACGCCTCTTGTTACACCTACTTTCTGCCTTATCTTCCGCGACTGCTACAAACCACGCCTACTGCTACGCCCCCTGTACTGAATACAATGTATTTGTTTAACTATAAATATTGTGTGCTGTTATTAAAGTTTGCTAGCCATTCCCAGATCCTGCCCCGGCAGCTGCCGGGCCCTGCCATCCTATTCCCATGCAGGCTGTCCTGTTGCTGTCCTTTATGCTGTATTAAAGCCTGTCAAACTTCAGCTACCTCGAATCTTGACTCTTATTTATTGAGCTAACCGTTTATTAATTATAGTCAAAAATAGATCAGGTAATTAATTATTTATTTACCACAATACGATTATTCTTGGGGAAACAAATTTGTCATGTTTATGCGGTTTTCAGAAACAAATCCCTTCTTGTGACTTTGAGAAAGTTTCTAGTGACCTCTGAGCTAGCTGGCACTCACAAGTAAGTCCAATATATGTGATAGAGACCTAGTAGACATAAGTCCTACGTCAAATCTATAGGATATATTATTCCATTGCGCAGAGCCTATTGGGAATATAGGAACTACACTACAACGCAAAGCCCATGGAGTTTGATGCTGACCCATATTTACAAAATCACGTTAACCTGGGGCAGCTCCAAAAACTGATGTTTCTCCAGTGGAGGGGTAACGAGGAGAATATTTTCATTTTTCCTCGCTTTTTCCTCTTTCCATGTGTGATGTATTCTGCAGCTCACATAGAAATAGGAAAACACCACTCAGGATTATTTTGGTGAAGGAAGGTTCCTCTTCCCATACAAAAACAATCCTGCCTATGATGGTGCTAGGCAGCAATTTGTGAAGGGAAAAGGACTGGAATGCACTGTATTTCATATATACGGTGCATTCTCGCCCTTTAACATTGGCATGGGGCAGCGCCGCAAGAAGACTTGCAACGCCGTCCTAAGCCGATTCCTCATAAATGAGGTCCTTTGTTTTTAGCTACACCTTTGGCTACACCCCTACGCTCAATGACCTTTGGTTTGCTAAACACTGTTTAATATCAATTCGCCACCGTAAAAATTACTTGCTGTGATAATTGGCGGCTGTTAGAAATGGATATCTCTAGTTGGCAATGGTTGGCACCTTTGTCCAAGAAGGGGGCCTGTCCTTCTAGTCAGGGTAAGAGGGATATACTACTGAAATAACCCCTGCTTACCCACTCAGTAGCTTGGCACGAGCAGTCTGGCTTATTTCAGAGGCAGTGTGTAAAGGATTTGCACATAACCAACAGTAATACAGTGAAAACACTGCAAAAGGACACCACACCAGTTTAGAAAAATATCCAATACTTTATATATTCAGAACAAGACCAAAACGATACAAAACTAACATACAGTACTTAAAAATATGAACTTTGCGGGGAGCTGGCATCGGTCGGTGTGGACTGGATTGTGGGATGGGCCAGTGTGTCGCAAAACTTATGAGCAGTGCCCCCAAGCTATGGTGCGGTCACAGTTGTCAAAGTCAGCAAGGTGTCAGTGAGAGCAGGGCGGTGAAGTGAAGCAAGACGGTGCGGAGTGCGGTGTCCACAGGTCATGGTGCAAGCAGCAGCTCGGCGGCCGTCGTTATTGAGACCAGGTTTCCTGTGCGAGATGCAGCGGTACACTCTGCGGTGCTTTCTGGACACGGAGCAAACAGCGGAGTCAGTGACGGAGTCTGTTGCTTTCCCCCCTCTGTGGCAACTGAAACCACGGTTCCAGAGGCGGTACCCAGATGTCAGTGAGGATCGAGGTGGTCCCTGAGACTTCATAACAGGAGGTAAGCTCTACTTCAAGCCCTTGGAGATAGTCAGCAACAAGTAAATGTTTTGTCTATTCCTTTCACTGCCCAAGGCAGAAGCAGCAACTGCAGGCCAAACCAATATAGCAACAACACAACAACGTTGCAGTACTCCTCTTGGCATTTCTTCCAGCTCTTCTTCATGGCAAGTTCCTTGATTCCAGCAAGTTCTAAAGTTCTTGGGTCCTGAATCCAATATGTATACTTAGTTTCTCTTTGTGCTTTTGGGCACAGAGTGCCTAAGCCCAGCCTAAACCAGTTCCATCCTCTCAGGCCCATCTTCCTGGCAGGAGGCGGAGACAGATTGTCCAAGGCAGACCAGGCCCATTCAGGTGCAAGGAAATCTCCTCCCACTACTATAAATGCAGCCCAGGTATATTCAGCCCAGTCCTGACTCATCTAGAAAAGGCAAGACACACCTTGACCCCCAGTGGCTGTCTGGTGAGAATGCACATCCCCAGTCCCTGTCACTCCAAAGCAAGACAGTCAATCCACAAACTCAGCAGAGGCACATAGGATGGCTAAGCAAGAAAATTACCTACTTTCTAAAAGTGGTATTTTCAAACACAGAACATTTAAATCATCTTTACTAAAAGATGCTTTTTTAAATTCAGGCATACTAAGCTCCATTTCTCTATCTTGTCTCAGTGGGAAGATATGCTTCTAAGATATTATAAGTAAACTCCCAATCTATCCTATGGGACAGATAGCCTTTCCATATTAAAAAAATGAAACACACTGTAATTAACTACCAGGACATGTCACACACACCAGTACATGTTATACCTTTAATATACACGGCACCCTGCCCACAGGAGTACCTTGGGCATACCTTAGGGGTGACTTACATGTAAGAAAAGTAAACATTAGGGCCTGGCAAGTGGGTGAACTTGCCAGGTCGACGTCGCAGTTACAAACCGTGCAGACACTGTAGTGGCAGGTCTGATAACCCTATTCAGGCGGCACGGGTAAGTGGCACAATCAGTATGCAGGCTCACCAGCAGCATTTGATTTATAGGCCCAGGCACCCTCAGTGCACTTTACTAGGGACTTACTAGTAAGTCAAACTTGCCAATCATGGAAACACCAATCCATAATATCATTTGCAATAGGAGCACTTGCACCTTAACTATGAACAACAGTAAGAAGGTGCACAGAGACACTGAACCAGCAAGACAGAGTCAAAACTAGGAGGTCAAAAAGGAAAAAAACAGGGGAAACGTGGCAAAAGATGCCAGATCTAACAGGAGCATTTATGGTTGTCGATAGATTTTGATGATGAGGAGAGCCAGTTTCTAGAAGATTTTATCAGAGGGGTCCTTACACCTAAAAAGGTTTGACAAGGGGGTCTCAACATCCAAAAGTTTGAAGACCAATGCCCTAGGCTGATCATTCTTTTTTGGGTTCTGGTTGTGCCCCTCCCCCCCTGCAAACCTTGTAAAGTACTTAGTGACCCATATTCACCTGTCTGATTACTTTTTTGATGGATGGGTGCTGAGGCCCTTCTGAGCCTCTGAACGGCCCTGGAGCCCCACACCCCAAGGCCTCATTTGTTAGGGTGAGGTGTGTGGGACCCTCCTCCCTGACCCTCAAAAGGCCCTGAGGAACCTATCTTCCAGGCCAAATTTGTTTTTGTGGGGAGGGAGGTGTGGGCCCCCACCCCCTTAGCCACCCAGTAATACTAAGTACCTCATTCCCTGGGGCCTAATGGCAGCAGTGTCCCGGGGCTTCATACCAGGACACAGCAATTCCCAGCCTGAGAGGAGCATGAGCAGGGAGAATTTCAACTCTCTACCTGTGCTCTTGAGGGCAGGTAACAGTGGTTCATTTTCGACACGCGGGAGCAAAGAAAAGGTACCCAGGGCCTCATATTAGCATAGGGAGGTGGCTGTTTGTCCCCTTCCACATACAAAGGAGAGCAACCCCAGGAAATGCAGTCCACTGGCCCTTTAAAGGCTCAGACAGGGGGCCGCTCACCCCTCTACCCATAAATGAACTGATTGGCCCCCCAAAAATATTGCGCTAACGTCCAAGGCCCTGGCCCACGCAGGGGGCTTTTATTAAAAACATGCCTCCTTTTTAAAAAAAATTACCAGGCACTCGCGGAACCCCCATAAAAGCAAAAAAAGGGGGGTCCCTTCTTTTGGACAAGTTTATGAAGATTTATCAAGGCGCCAAAGTTATAAGCAACCAAAAATTAAATGTCTGTGTAAACTAGAACTACCTACTGAAATATATACGTGTGTGATATATATCACAATGCAGTCGGGTTCCTTTTCACGCTCTCTCTCTCTCTCTCTCTCTCTCCTTCTCTCTCCCTTGATAGAGAGAGTTGTATGTTTTCATAAAAAGTGGTATATTTTCAAAACGTAGAAGCATATGTACAAGTCCCTGCCGCCACGGCAACGTCACTATTTCCTACATTCCTTTGGCAATAGGGGCTTTACCTTATTTACAAGGCAGCGTTAAGCCACTTAACGTGCCTTAATACTGCCTTGTACATAAGGCGCCCTTTCACGCTATTCTTAGCGTGAAAGGGTGGGCAGTGGGTGTTGCGGTGAGAGTTCAACCGCAACACCCATTGATTTTGACACTGCCCCCTATTTACAAGGGAGGCGTAAATAGGATGCAGTGCCAGAATTAAGACCAGGGAAAACCTGGTCTTCACTTGAGGAAAAGAGGAGAAATGCTTTCTTTTTCCTCGTTTTTGCTTTTTCCATGTGTGCTGCCTTGTGCATTAAGCAGGTGGAAACACAAGGATCACCATATTCTTGTAAATATTGTACAGCCTTGCTTTACTAAAGTGGTGGAGTGAGGTGTTAAGCCATGATGGCTAACGCCTCATACTGCCACTTCTTTGTACATATGCCCCTTAATTCACTAAATATATCTAAATGAAAACATATTCTAAGTTAAATAAAATAATATTTTTTAGGTATTCCAGTTTTAGATTTTAAATTCATTTTCGATTTCATGGTATTTCCTGACATCTATTTTTCCTTCTAAATATTTCCTATAATTTTCGATTTATTTATATTTCCTTAAAATTCTATTTCTTTAAAATAGTTTTTCGTGATTAGCTGTTTTCTCAGTTTTCGTTTTTCTATTCAAAGCAAATATGTAGAAAATGTTCCCTACTCTCCTCTAAGAGTGAACATGTCCAACTTGCCAAAGAGGAGTTTAATTGCCCCCACATGCATCAATGTAGGATTTTGCATTTCTTAAATAGCGAAAATTAAGGAATCGCTATTTAGGAAATGCAAAATCCTATGCATCAAGAAATCCTAAATGTTTTTAGGATTTCTTAATTTTCGGAAATTGCGATTGAATGGCATTACATTGATTCCTATGGGCCTAGGCCCATAGGAATCAATGCCGTTTTGCATTTTTTTTTTTTGCACTCGCAATTTGTTGATGCATTGCAAGGGTGCAGAGGGGGGTCCAAAGGACCCCCCCCTGCACCCCTGTAATGTATTTTCAAGTGCATGTTTCACACACACACATGTCCTAAGGACATGTGTGTCTGTAACATGCAAGTTTAAAAAATGCATTTTTTTGCTTTTTTTAAAATTTTCGCAAATTAACACGAGGGTCAACCTCGTGTTAATTTGCACTTCCAATTTCAAAATTCGCTATTTTTTGCAAATTGATGCATTGCATTTAAGGAATCGCACAAATGCGATTCCTTAATTGCATTTGCATTTTTAAGAAATGCAAAAAATAGCGAATTGTTTAATGCATCCCAAAAACGTATTTAGGAAGTGCAAACGGCCGAATTTACCGATTCGCACCGTTTGCACTTCCTAAATAGGTTGATGCATGTGGGGGTAGTTTAGTTTAAGAAATTAAAGAATTTTACTGACTGACTCAATTAGGCAGCCCAATTAACGAAAACTATATAATTTAAAAAAATAGACAGAAGGGAAGTTTTCTGTGCTCTTAACAGTTATCGTTAAGTCACTTTACCTCTTTGAAATGAGCCTGTGGGCTTGAAGGAAAGAAAAATAAGTGACAATTAGAACAAATGGTGGTTGCACCTCTCTTGGGACCCCACATCTGTCGATACAAGGCAAGGTGTTTCACAGCATTTCGAGAAACAGGGAGGGTTTGTGCTGTTAATTTAAAAATATTATTCTTCGTTTTTATCACTGCTAATTGATCCCCCATCTGTTAGGAAAGCAGCAACCTGTCCTTACATCAGCTACAGCTCATATCACCTTAAAGGAAACGGGGGTTTGAGGCTTCAAATAAATGGAGAAATTTTAGCGATTTTCTTTTCCTGTTTTAAATTTGGCACTTGAGTGCCAAGGTCTAATTTTATAAATGGAAAGGCAAGGAAATGCTTTTGCTAGCCATGTGTTTTCATACCTTTCGAAAGGATGGAAGTGCTCATGTAGTACAGAGCTTATAACAGCTGGTATTGTGTTTGTTAGTATAATCATCCGTCTAATTACACAGGAATGTGACAAAAAGTTTTGTTTTGACAGCTCAGTTTTCCAAGTTCCCAACAGGCAGCCAATTACACTCTGGAAAAGAAAAATGGAGAAAAAAATGTATTTCATGATGAGACATAGTCTGATCTGTATTAAAGCGATTGTCAAAAAAAGATTTACTGTTTATTTTTAGAGCTTTTGTATATTAAATGATAAATGATTCCTGAATCTGTCAGCTATTAAAATTTCCTCTCATTGAGTCTGTTTCTACACATAATTATTTAGTTCAATCAGATAGATCTTTGTATATTGCTCTCTTGCTACATAATTATATGAACGCTGTACCTATAGGCACGTGTACGACCCGAATGTTGCTATAGCTTCCAAAATTAAAACTAAAAGTTTAATCTATGTTATGATCGCACGTGTACATATTTCTGTGAGCATTTAGCGCTTTTTGTGTAACAATTTTTTCAGACAAAGAATTAAACATGATATGAGGCCACACAACTATAAAATAATTTCAAAGATATCACATTTTACTTAATGCGTTATAGCAAGACAGATATTCGTACATGACTGATGTTAGTATGCATGCTAAAAATACTCCAAAAGGAGAGGAGGAAAAGAGGTTCTGAAAGTGGTTGCTTTTTATGATACTAAAGAAAGGGTTTACATACCCCATGAATTGTTTGCCACTGGCGAAATAATGTTTCAGCAATTAGCTTTTATTTGAAACATTTGAATTAAACAAGGAGCTAATGGCGTGTAGGCGACATAAAAGGTTCATATTTCTTATTAGCACCTGCTGATACTAGAAAAGACATAACATTTTAACTTTTTAAACAATCAATACTTAAAAGTTGTCGAATGTACTTTTTCGGGAAATACGTGTCTTCCAAAATGTGAGAGATTTATTTGCGCCATGTGCAAAAAATACACGTGTCTCATTCCAAAAGAAACAATTGACATATTTTTGCTCCTAACCCAAATGTAGCACACTTTGCTACCACTGCTGTTGTCCTTGTGCTGAGACTGCCTTGCTTCCCCTTATGGGCTTTATGATGCCGAATTACAGTGATAACGTGGATCACTGGTACCTGTTAGTTTTGATGAATCGAGGCGATTCAAGTGCGCCCTATTGTTTCCCAGATCAGAGGGATCCACTTGTGGCTTTTTAAAGAGAGGGATTGCCAGGGCTACTTTTAATTTACCATGACTTTACCTTCTGACAAGGATAGCTTAATTATTTTTCACAGTACGTTGCTAGTCTAGGACAGAAAGCTAAAGCCCTGAAGGTTTTAGCAAGCAACCTGTGACCCAAAGATGTGACTCCGACCACCTCGCCTGAATCTGAGTTGAGAGTTGTAAGAGAGTTACTGGTTGAGGGGGATAACCCCCTTCTCAAGCAGCAACCACAATTCTTCTCAGGGTGAAGTCACAAGCAAACTCTAAATTAATCAGCACTAAACCCTCGGGTAGCGTGGCATAGAGAAGTCAGGATTTAACTAAGAGGCAATGTTTAAAGTATTTGTGCAACACTTCGAACAGTAAGTGAAAACTGACTACAAAAGGAGCCCACAACAGAGGTTAAAAAATTAAGGGGTCTATTATGATGGCGGTGTATCCGCATCCTCTGAGCCGGTGGAAGCCACCGCCGGCCTGGAGGATGCGGATTCACCACCGCGGTCCATGAAAACACCCACCGCCAGATTATGATGGCGGTGAGATCAGCGGCGGACGGCAGGACCGTCCGCCGCTGATCCGCAGGGTGTGGACCACAATATGGTGGCGGTGTCTGTAAGACACCGCCAGCCATATTATGATGTGTGCGGAGACATGCTTTTCCGCTGCAGATATTCCGCCGTGGAAAAACATGTGGACCTTTGCTTCTGGGGGCCCCTTGCGGGCCCCCAGGGTGTTGGGGGGAGGGGGGTGCACATGGGGGGTACCTCCCCCTGCATGTGCATGCACATGAAAAGCATGCATTTTTAACTTTGCGGCGGGTGCTGCTTTAAGCAGCAACCGCCAGAATGTTAAATATACAGGATGTGACCGCCAGGGTGGCGGTCACATCCTAATTCCTATGGAGGGAACGCCGCTGCCCCTGCGGATGGTCCCTCCACCTCGGGGGTGGTGGATGGACGAAGATCTGTCCGCCATCCTAATCGACAGCTAAGTAATTTTTAATAAAGAAAATGTGGTAATTTTCTTCTCTCTCATCATTCCACATTTCAAGTACTGTAAAGTTAGAATGTGTAATGTGGTGGAAAGGTTGATTTTGGATGTTCCGGGGCAATAGTGGATTCTCGAGAGAGTGCTGCGGGGCGAGGTGGGGCGGGGGAGGGGCAAGGTGGGGGGCAGTAAACTCTGGAATTTGGCCGAACGGAGTTGAGTAAATAAATAAAACAAATTACATTGCGCGCTTCATCGCCGATTTGGCGTTGCAGCACGTGCAATGTAATTTGTTTTATTTATTTATTTATATGCACAACTCCGTTTGCCACATTCCGGAGTTTATGGAGATTCTGGGGATGAGTGTAATGAAGAGAGGGATTTATTATTGGTAGTACAAGGTTGTGAGACCTATTGCATTGACGCTTACGAAAATATTGTGGTTGATAGAAAAGTCCTCAATTTGTTGATAGACTCGGGTGCAAGAATGAACATGGTAACCTATGAATTGTTAAAAAAAACATGGGGTGAAAGAAGCTTATTGCCTCCTGACAGAAACCCAGTCACATATGACAGGAGGAAAATCGAACTCATGGGATAGTTTGAGTGCCGTTTCAAAATTAAGGCAACAGTCATTTTTGGAAAAGTGTACATAGCAAAGAAGGGATTAGAGTGGTACCATCAAGGATTGTTTGGGGGGACTCTCAGGTCAGGGAAGAAAATATAAGTCTTGTTAGTAACAGATGACATTGTGAATGAGCAAGAAGTTGGGGAGGAGGATAGCAGTGTTTGGAGAAGTGCGTTTAAAGATATATTTTGAGACAAACTCAGGAAGATTTCAGGTTTCAAGCACAAAATTAAAGTCCAGACTGGGGCTACTCCGGTCAAACCCAAGTTAAGGAATTGTCCTTTTAGTATAAGGGAAGAGCTAGCGGAAATTCTCAAACAAATGTGCAAAGATGAGGCCATTGAACCCATTGAGTCCTCGCTCTCCTTTGATGATAGCAAGGAAGGAAAATGGTCTATTGAGATTTTGTGTGGATTAGAGGAGCCTGAACATAGTTGTATGGGTAGATTCCCATCCCCTTCCATGCATTGATGACATTATCACTACATTTGCAGGGGCCAAAGGTTTTAGTAAGATCGATTTGGCATCTGCTTACCATCAGATAAAGCTAGATGAGTCGTCCAAACACTACACTGCATTTGTGTCACCAGTTGGTATGTTCCAATTTAGACGGATGCCGTTTGGATTGACATCTGCTGCCTCTGTATTCCAGCGTGTCCTGGGAAATGTCCTTCAGGGTATTAATGGGGTGGTCATGTTCCATGTAGACATTCTGTTAGCAGGAAAAAAACAGGTTAGTCATGACAGAATCATGCAGGTGGTGTTAAAAAGGTTGTAGAAATCTGGTATTGTGGCTAATACAAACAAATGTCAGTTTGCAAAGAGCAGTATTGAGTATTTAGGACACATCATTTCAGAAAAAGGGATATAACCGTGACCTGGTTTAGTAGAGGCTATAACTAAGGCACTGATTCTCAAAAGCAAAGAACGCATGTCATTGTTTCTTGGTGTATGTGAATTCTATGCAAAGTTTGTAAAATAACATCTTGGCGAAAACTGTGAATTTGAGGGAGTTACTTAAAAAAAAGAAAAACTTTGAATAGAATGTTGATTGTCAGAATGAGTTTGATGCTCATAAAAGGTCTCTGCTGGAGTGTTAGCACCTTTCAATCCCATGATTGAGTGTATCATAACAGTGGATGTAAGTAACGATGTGCTTGGAGCAACATTAGCACAAAAAAACAATGTGGGAGGTGAATTTAAGATTGGTTTAGCATTAAGGTCATTGAAAGAAAATGAAAAAATGTTCTCTGTTATAGAGAAGCAGTTATTAGCCTGCTGTTGGGCTGTCTAGAGATTCAAGTGTTTATTTTGGGGAAAGAGATCCACTCTTAAAATGGACCATAAACCGTTGGTGAATGTCTTAGGAGGAACCATCATCAGGGATCACTACTAGACGGACCAGATTGAGCTCCAAATATTTGCAGTATGATTTTAAAGTAGAAAACATTCCCGGCGGTAAAAATATTACGGCTGACTATTTGTCCAAGTCTCCAGTTCCTATGGAAGCGAGTATTGTGACTTATGAAGAGGTTGATAGCTGTCATTGGCATAGGTCGAAGGAGTGCTCTCATTGAAGATGAATGGAATGGTGGCATGATGGAAGACGAAGACTTGGAGAGTGTGAAGAAATATGTGGAAGAGGGGTGGCCCAGTGAGAAAGTGTTGCCTGTGAAAATGCAGTTCTATGCTAAAGTAGCTGAACAGCTGTCAGTTGAGAAGAAAGGGATGCTGGTGAGAGGTGAGAAGTTTATTCCTCCCATTGGGTTGAGGGGTACAATAATTGTTAATGGATGAAAAACAAATTTTACTAAAAGAAGAATCAGAGAAAACTATTGGTGGCCAGGTATGGACACAAAGATCTTCATAAAGCATGCGTGATATACGCCATCAGCAATAACGTTTTGAAAACTGAGGCACTTTCTCTTCAGCCATGTGCATTACCTGAAGGTCCTTTTGTCAAACTGGCTATAGATTTTATTGGGCCTTTCAAAACATTAACACGCAAATCAAGGTTTGCTGTAGTGATAGGTGATTATTGCAGCTATTAGTAGGAGGTTGAGTTTGTAGAGGAGCCAAACACTGAGGTAGTCATAAAGATTTTACAAAAAGTGTTTCTGAGAGAAGAATGCCCTGAAGAAATTGTCTCTGACAATAGAGTGCAGTTTGTCTCTAGAGAGATGAGGGATTTTCTAGAGAAAAATGTGATTAAACACAAACGTGTAGATTTGTATCATCCTGAGGCAAATGGTCTTGTGGGAAAATGAAATGGGCATTGGTGGAGTGCGTCCAGTGGGCTGTCCAAAATTAAATAAAATTGGCCTGTCTGAAGTGGTGGAGACTATGTTATGGTCGCACTGTTCTACCCCTAATGCCATCACTGGTGTGTGTCCTTTCGAAATTATGAGGGGATGTGTGTCCTGCATGGTTGAGGGAATATCAAACTAAATCTGAACGAGGATGGGAATTAGACAAAGCCATACGACCTAAAGTAGAAGCATATCAATATAAGATGAAAGTTAATTATGATACCAGCCACAGGTTTAGGAAAGAAAGAAAGGTGATCAATGTTGGTGATTGGGTCCATATAAAAGATCCCATTCATGTCACCAAAGGGAAGTCCAAATTCAGGACTGCTGAAATAGTGGACACTATTTCTAAGAACGCAGTATGAGTCGAAGGACGTCAATGGTGGAACAATGGTGGAACAAAAGCAGAGTAGTTAAAGTGAAAAATCCCTTTAGTAGTCAGGGGGTGTAGAGTTTGAATCCTTGGGAAATAAACCATTGCTGTTTGATGAGAAGCATAGTGATGTCAACATTTGTGTACGTCCTCACCTTAGAGAGGAGCAAAAGAGTGGTAGTTAAACTAGCTGGATAGCATGATGGAAAATTATCAAGAAGAGTGGTTTGTTTATGTCTTACAAGCTGTATTGTGTTCTGAATAATAGTCAACAATGTTGTCTTGTTATTTCAATCTTTAGAAGCAATTAGATGGTTCTTTCTGTCCCATCGGAAACCATTGTTATTTTCATATTATATTTTGTGTTCTATTTGTTTTTTTGTGTTTCCTAATTCGCACTATAAAAGGAGAGGGGTGTTGTGGTGATGTTGTTCTCTCATTTCATTCCACTTTCCAAGTTCTATAACCTTGGATATCTCTTGATTTAAACAAAGAGTCTTGGAGATATTGAAGGAAGATACCTCAATACAGAAAACAAGACCAAAACCACAAAAATCCATTCCAACTGTGGATATCTGTCGCACTGCACCAGAACAAAGTCACAAGTTCAGGCCGACCACGATGGTTGGCTACCGGGACCCAATTAGGCCCACTGAGCAAGGCACCTTCAATCCTGATTTGTGGAGAATAGTGAGAATCCGCATCAAAGATGCATTATGTAGCTGAAGCTGCGTCATTTCCGAGATGAGATTAGGCTGTGGTGTTTGGTCCTGTTGCATTATCATCGAGGTGGGCTTGTGATGTGATGTCTGGAAATGTGGGTGCGTAGCGCTGTTGGGGCAATGCATCGGTTCCGAGGAGCTATGAGGATGCGATGAGGAGTCTGGCATCATCGTGGAGGCTACCATCGGCGAGGGATGTGAGGGACTGAGCCGAGGATGTTTCATGCAGTGATGGTTCCTATGCAGCGATGGGCTGCAATGTAGGTCTTTGCAATGATTACGAACCACACAACAGCTGCAAAGTATTGGTTCTGTTCAGGGTTGCACATGCAGCAGAGAAGATGCGTTGGTTCAGCCGGGATATTGTAAAATTATTTATGCAGTTTTTTAATTGTAAAAGGTTGATCTTAATTATGTATGAGATGTGATGTGGTTATCGTTTATGGCTTATCCAGCCCAATAAAGTTATTTATACTGGTTCCACTGGGTCTACAGAGTCTGGCAGAGAACCTTCAGATCACTTCCAAGGGTGCAGGACTGGGGTGGCATACTTGGCAGGATAGGCTAGCAGATGGCAGAGTTCAGGTGCTGGTGCAAGGTTGTTGGAGCCTTCTGTCCCTTAGGCTCATGTCTGGAGGCCAGCCCACTAGCCCTTGGAGTCACTCTGCGGTTCTGGGTTCAAGAGATGTATGTCCAGTCCTCCTAACCCAGGCAGGGGGGCAGCAGTCAGCAGGTCAGTACAGCAAAGCAGCAGCACAGCAAGGCAGTAATACAGCAGAGTGGCAGTTCTTCAGCAGCACAACAGTCCTTCTTCCTGGCAGAGTATCCACAGGTCCAGAAGTGTGCTGAAGTTCAGTTGTCTAAGGTTCAGCATTTATACCCAGTTGTGCCTTTGAAGTGGAGGAGAAGCTTCCAGGGGTTTTTCTTTGTAGTCCCTGGTCATCCTATCTTCCCTATCCTGGCTCCACACTACCTACAGGGGGTATACAGCCCTTTGTGTGGCCGCAGGACACAGTCTATTCACGTTTAAGTGGAGCTATGCCCAGCTACTCCCTAAGATCCTGTCAGTGTTGGTCCTTCCAGGCACACCTAAGCTCCCTATTGTGTGTGGCTGTCTAGGACAAATACACAAAGCTCATCTGTCAGCCACATCCAGTCATGTAACCAGGTACAGACTACAGGCACCAAATGACAAAGACAAAAAAATACTTACCTTCCGGCGCCTTCCATCCTTCTTTGCAGGAGGCGTCTTACATCCTGTTTCCTGCATGTACCAGCCAGAGAGAATGTCACGACTGCCTCCCACCACCTGATTATGCCCACCAACTGGTCCAGACCAAACTACGTCTCCCAGCAGCTACGGAGGCAGGGTCTGGTGACAGTCAGTTGCCTGCCTCTCAGGGCAGGATAAAGCTGGCCCGCAGCTACTGCATCGTGGGAGACGCAGAGGCAGAGGCCTGGCAAAGCCAGGGCCAAGGGCAGGCTCATCCATGCCTGTCAGAGCCCGGAGGAGCTGGGATGGGTTACCCCTCTTCGTCTTACCCCTGGCTTAAAATACTGCTCCCCCCTGCCCCTGCATTGCCTGTCGCTATTGCACTGCCTGCTGCAATGGGGGCTGCCTGCTGTCCCTGCCTACCTGCTGTCCATGCCCCTGAGCTGCCTGCTTCTCAGTGCTGCCAGCTGCCCCTGCACTGCATGCTGCCCCTGTTCTGCCTGCTGCCCCTGCACTGCTGCTGCCCCTGCACTGCCTTCAGCCCCATGCACTGCCTGCTGCCCCTGTGCTGCCTGCCTGCTGGTACTGCCCCTGTGCTGTCCGCTGCCCCTGTAGTGCTTCGGGCCCCTGTGCTGCCTTTTGCCCATGCGCTGCCTGATGCCCCTGCGCAGTCTACTGCCACTGCCCATGCACTTCCAGCTGCTCCTGCGCTACATGCTGTCCCTACTCTGCCTCTTGTCCCTGCACTGCCTGCTGCCCCTGCGCTGCCTGCTGCCCCTGCGCTGCCTGCTGTCCCTACCCCTGTACTGCCTTCTTCCCCTATGCTGCCTGCTGCTCCTGCTCTGCCTACTGCCACTGCCCATGCACTGCCTCCTGTCCCTGCGCTGCCTGATGTCCTGTGATACCCGCTGCCCCTCTGCTGCCTCCTGCCCCACCCGCGTGCTTCCTGCTGTCCTTCACTTCTGACTGTCACTGCGCTGCCTGCTGTCTCTATCCCTGCCCTGCCTGCTGTCTGTATCCCTGTACTGTCCAGTTTCTGGTCCCTGCCCAGCCCCCAGGACAGCGGTTGCGCACAGCAGGCATGCCACCAACTCATCGTCTGTTGGACAATGCCCAGATTCAGGACCCCTGCCCAATCAACTCCTGGACCTGGACCCCAGACACAGAAACAGCTGTGTCTCCTCCCTAGATCCCCCAATGGACCCTTCACCTGCCAACACTGCCACTTGTTCTGCAACACAGTCTATGAAAGATCCCGCACAACTCCTGCCCACAAGACAAAGAACACCCCACACTTGCTCCATTGTATCTTGCTCACTCTGCAAACATGCCATGAAAATGTGGGACACTATCACCACCCTCTCTAAGGATGTTGCCTTCATCACAGAAACGTGGCTTAACCTCTCCTCTATCCCTACATCACCACATCAACTCCCAAAGGCTACATGATATTACACCATGACCATGCCAACAAACAGGGGGAGGGTATTACCATCATCTTCAAGGAAACCATCAGATGCACCATCACCAATTACGACCCCACGCCTCTCATGGAACATCTCAACTTTCTACTACAAACAGGCACGAAGACAATGATAAGAGGCACCCTCGCCTACAGAACCCCGGGACCCCGAGCAACATTCTGCGACACAATCCTGAACCTCATCACTCTCCTAGCAATTGACTCTTACCACTATATCCTACTTGGCGACCTCATCTTCCACTTCGACGACCCCAATGATGCCTCATGGAGAACCTGAACAACATCGGCCTCAGCCAACTGGTCCCTGAACCCACGCACAAAGCTGGACATATACTCGACCCCATTTTCACCTCCAGTGACAGAATTAAGTTCAGCCACACAACTGGACTCACCTGGGCGGACCACACCATCATACACTACACATGACCAATGCCCAGTACAGCATCACCAGGCATCAGATTTCCTCCTACCACAGCTGGAGCAAGGTCACTGGAACTCAGTGGTCACATGCCCTCACCACCTCCCAACTCAAGGCATCAACAGACCTCAACCAGGCCTTCTAGAACTTTGCCACCTAAATCACCGACTATTTAAAGAAGACAAGGGAACCCAAAGGCAATGAGTTAGGGACCTTGGGTGAGTAGATTTTTACTGAGGACAGTGGTCCCTAGACAGGGAGGAGTTTTAAAGAGCACTTAGTTAACATACGCTAAATAGACAATATGTTCTTTGTCCAGCCGGACGGTATTTATTCATTAATAAGTGTTTAGACAAAAGGATCAAATAACAAATGCAAGTGGGACGCGACCTGCATCCAACTCAAGAACATAAATGGGGAACATAAAGGGAAGGGAGGGGCGGAGTTTCAGGCAAAAACAAAAAGTCTGTGTACAACAATATTTTAGACTTCATTTACAGAAGAGTAACATTGCATTTTGAAATCCAGAACTATTAAAGACATATGGTACTTATGGTGTCGTCGATGTTTTGATCCCTTAAGGGCGATTTATGGGATCACCTTCAGGACAGCGAAAGTAAACATGCCTTTGTGCAAACATTGTAAATCATTTTTGTCAAATTCCGTGTAATACTGGTGATCAGCGTTAAACCAATTGGAAATTGAAGCTTCGCAAGCCTGTTTCGGAAGGCGGGGTGCCGAAAAGGAAGGAAAAAAACAGGAGTCTGCAATGGTTTAATCCTTAGCAATGAAGGTGGGGCATTTTGGAGTTGGTTGCCGTTTCCGTTGTGGAGTGATGTCAGCAAACCAAGTCAATACTCGAGCAACTTCCATTAGTGACTGCTTCAGCCAGATGTGGGCCTGGGGGATATCACAGACAGCGCTGATAGAGTCACCCCACTGAACCCTATGAAATCTAACAAGAGCTCCAACCATTGAACTATGTAATGAGGAGATTCCAACAGGGGCAAGCATATTTTGGATCTTGTCCTTTGGGCTTTGCAAACGTACACTATATATATAAAATCTGACATACAAACAGAGATCTATGGGAAATATTCTCGGAACTACCTGTTAGGTAGATTTCCGGTATCTTAACTGTGAGATAGACGGACATCACTTATAAACTAGGAAAATATCGGTCTTATTCGGACTGTGTCTGACAAATTACCTTGGAGTAATAAGAATCTTATAGTCACAGAAAAAAATACTTTTTGAAAGCCTTGAGGAAGTCACTTGATTTGACGAAACACGTGTCGGCTGTTGCGCTTTCGGATCAAGACTGTAAAGCTACAAATACCCTTTTTAAATAGTCTCTTCAATTTCATGCCTGTCTAGGGACAATGGGTCTTTATGGTCTTGCTTGAAAACTGTGATGTTTTACACAATGTCTTTTTTAAATTAAAAATAATTTTTCTTGTATGTATCCATCTTTGTTTGTCGCCAGTGATATATTGACACAATTGAATGTAGTTTGCTTATAATGGTTATATACGGGAAAAAATAGGGTATCACTTGGATACTTGTGTATTATATTGCTTTACACATGCTGTTTGGTTGATTGATTGATTCATTCATTCATTGATTGGTTGATTTCTAAAAGGGCCATTTTCAAAGTTGTAATTCAAAATACAACCTCGTCATCAGTTAGAACATTTAATTCCTACTCCAGAGTCACCAAACATAAACTGGTTACCTGCGCTCATCTGAAAATTACACATAAAATTTAAAAAGGTAACTTCTAGGTCATTCTAAGGGAACCGTTGGTCTTGCAGTAGTGAAAAATGAGTAAGAGTTTTTCACTTCCAGGACATGTAAAGCTTAAAAGTACATGTCCTACTTTCAAAATACATTGTACCCGAGCCCCTGGGCTGCTCAGGCCTACCCTAGGCATGACTTGTATGCATTAAAAAAAACAGTTTGAATCTGGCAAAAGGTTTAATTTGCCTGGTCGAAGTGGCAGTTTAAAACTGCACCACATGCTGACATGAAAGGCCTGAGACATGTTTAAAATGCTACCAGAGTGGGTAGCACAATCAGTGCTGCAGGCCCACTTGCATCACTTAATTTGCAGACCCTGGGGACATGTAGAACAACTTTACTAGGGACTTAGAAGTAAATTAAATGTGCCAACTGGGCATAAGCCAAACTAACATGTTTTAAAGAAAGAGCACAAGCACTTCAGCACTAGTTAGCAGTGTCAAAGTGAGCAGATTGCTAATGCCAACAAAAACGAATTCTGCAAAAAATAAGAGGAGGATGGTAAAAAGTCTAGGGATGACCCAACAGTAAGGGCCAACTCCAACACAAGTCAAATGTGCTCTTACATTAAACTTCCTTTTATCCAAAATGATGGGCTTCCTTTCCCCATCTAATCTTTGCAGTAAACATTTAGTTGGTGGTAATCAATACAGAGTTAAAATGAAATTATTTTATGTCTTTGAAATCGATAAAGGGACATGATGCACCAGATAGATTTAGTGCTGATTTAATGCATTCTTTCTATGAACTTTCTTCTAAATATGTCTTAGGAGTCTAATGTTCTTCACCAAACAATCCACAGATCTCTCAATGCAGAATCACTTCTTCTGGTTGAAGGTCATTCTGAGATCATAAGTATACACTGACAATATGTGAATTCATGCAAAGAAAAAATGACTGGACCTTCTGATGTTTACATGATATCTGGGGTTGCATTGTAATTCTCACTTTCTTTCTTTCCATATCATGGGGAAGAAAAACATTTATGTCAGCAATGAGAATTGAATATTAATATCCATGTTAAAAATAATTTTCAGAATTATACTAAATTAACCATGGTATCTTTAGAGGGAGCTAGAACTGGTAGGCCACAGTAATTTAAAGTGAAGCTTTTACTTGATAGTGAGCATCACATGTCATATGTATACAGATATGGGAGCGTTTAACCTTGGATGGGCAGGAGCACTACCATTAAGTTGGTATTGCTTGCTGTGAGGACATGGATTATTAGTTGGGGTGGATGGTAGTCCACCACAAATAGCAGCCTCACTATTTTGTTAGGTCCAGTAAAGGTTTAGTAATTTTAACCCGAGCTACAGCTCAGAGAAGACAGGCTTAACATAAGAAAATGTGTAAAGCATTTAGAAGTACTAAAGCAGTTATAAGAAGAAAACACAACAAGTTAAAAACCCCACTCTAATTTATAAAAATAGAGAATATTTTCATGGACAAACTTACACCTAAATGACAAAAATCTAATAAGGAGAGCCAGAGATATAACATTTTAAAAATGTTAAATGCAAATTGCATCAAAAGATGCATAGCACCAACAGCAGGCAATTGGCTGCTCTAAACCAGGACATGGATAAGGTTTAAGGCCGACTGCCACGGAGTCCAGGTTGAATATGCAGTTCCAATTGGTTCTGGTCGAAAAGTTCCCTTTTTCAATATGGTAGAGTCCTCAGCTGAGCAAGGCAGCAGGTTGGATCCGAAGATGGCCTTGTCGATGACAGGTTGATGAAGGACAAGGTCTTGGTGAAGCCATCAATGAAGGCAGGAAAAGCTCTGAGAGGGAAAAGTCCAGAGTTCACGGCCAGAAAGTCATCGATGTCAATCCGATGCTGCTCTATGTTGAGCCTATTGTAGATTTCAACATTCAGACTTAGACACTTTTCTGGAAGTTGGATTTCCTCAAGGAGGCAAGGCTGCTGGCAGTAGCCAAGGAGAGCTCGAGTTCGTCGGATGTTAGTTGTCGTTGGGTACTTGGAAATGGTTCTGCTTCTGCAGAGAAGAATGTAGCAGGAGCTGCAACAAACTCAGTCCCACCTGTAATTCACTCTCGGCAGATCGACTGGTAGGGTGGTCCTCGTCCTTCAATTGTTCTCCAGGAAAAAGGTTTTCCAAATGTTTTTTAAGTCCCATATGTTTAGCAGGAGGAGTATACTTTGACAGCAGCCAAGGGTTCCATGAGACAGTGCTTGATGGTCAGGATTAGGCCTCGGCGGTAAATTCTGTTCCGCTCGCAGAATTTGGGTAATTTTGCGTTCCGCAGAGAGCGCGAAATTGCCCAAAAGTCTGCGTTCCGTGACTTTGCGAAATTTTTGCTTGTTCGTGTTCTCCAAATGCGTGTTCACGAGCACGCAAACAGCGATTGCGAACAGTAAAAAAGCATCGCGAACAAGCAATTAAACGTGTTCGCAGAATTTCTGCATGTTCACGGAGATTTTTTACTGTTCTGCAGAGATTTGCATAACGCGATTACGCAAATTACGCCAACCCCTAGTCGGGATTCACTCCAACAGAAGCTACCAGGAGGGTTTAGGGCAGGCCCAGTTTACATTTTTGAGCTGGGTTTCTTGAGTTTTTTTGTTCCTGTATTTAGCAGGAAGTCAGCCAACTGACCCTCTGAGTCTACTTCTTTGTCATGGGTACAAGTGGGAGCAGGTCCAGTCCTTAGCATTCTCCTTACAGGTGTCAACAGAAGGTGGAGTCCTTCTTTTGTCTTCCACAGGTCCAATAATATTCTGAAAAGGGGCCAAGGGGTACTAAACATACAAAAGTAGTATTATGCATAATTAAATCATGGAATATAATAACAATGAGACAACATTTCATAGACTTGTGTATTAAAAGAATAAAAAATGTGCAAACATGGAACATTACCCCCAGCTGTGCAGGTAAAGAATCTTTATTTTTTACTCAATCCTTAGTAAGCACTTTTTGAAGCAGCAATTTAAAATTGTGTCTGTTAGGTTAAAACATGCAAGGATTGTTTGCCAGCAGGAGTGAATACAGCGTGGTTTAAATGCCCCCCTCAGGATTTCTCTTCTGTCATGCAGCAGAGCTGGGCATATGCATACCAGATGGTGTTGGCTCCTCTTTGCACATCCCACATAAATGGCGGGTTGTCAATTCACTGGTCTGTTGCCATGGGAACCTATGCTGAGGCGAGGGTAGGTGTCCAAAGCAGGAGTTCAAGATCTTGAAACTTAAAAAGAAAGAGTAGCTGGACTCAAAGTGGGACAGTGGTTTTAAGGCATTGTAGTTCTGTATCAGCACCCAGGCATGTCATCTTTTTGATAGTAACGCCTTGTCTGCGACAATTGAACAGTTGATGAGTTTGTTTAGCATATTATACCATATGTTTAGATCACAAAAGGAAACCAAAACAAAAGTTTGTAAAGCTGAGTCCTAATCAGGCCCACACTGGCCCTTGCGGGCACCGGGAAATCCCCGGTGCGTCGCACAGGTGTGGGCTGGTTTTGCAGGAAAGCTGCAAAATCTGACCTGTAAAAAAAATCGGCCGAAAACCGGCCCTGGCAGAGAGCGCGGTCGCCCCCCTCCCCAAGGCGGGGGGGTGTTACGGTGGGGTGGGGGCTTGAGCACTTTGCCAGGGCCGGTTTTGGTTCCCAGTCCAGTCCTGGTCCTAATACGTCCTGGCTGGTATTGTAGGGCACTTGGCTATCATGAACCATAAAACTGTATTGATGGACTAGCCAATTGTTATTTTTAGCCTGTAGCTGCTGTTGATGTAAGCACCCTGTCTGGCGGTTATCCCAAACTCCAGGCGTATTCGTGCTGGCGAGGCATTTTGGTCAAGTTAAAGAGGCCCCTATATTCGCTAAAGATTATTGTTTCCAGCTGTGCAGTACTAAGTACTGGCAGTACCTTTCTGACATAGGTCAGGGCTGGTAAGAGCTTGGTGGAAATGATCTTTAAAAAGGGGTTGGCTTGGTACTTTCAGGATGCTGTGCAAAGAGCAGAACGCCTGTATCAAGGTGTTACCTTTCCGTAAGTTTTGTGACTTCTGAGACTGGAAGGAACCTACCTTTTCTATTAAAGAGAGCCTCTAGATATTAATATTCATCCTCAGCATCTAAGTTGCCCTTGTGGGAACCATTTGTACTTCCCCTTGATACATTTGTTGATTACCATAACTTTGGATTTTGAGCGATTTATTAGCATCCCATTAGTTGTAGATATTGGTTTAGTGCATCAAGCAGACATTGGAAGCTGATTTAACTTAGGCTTAGAAGAATCATATCATCGGCCTATAACAGATTTGAGATTTGGAAGTCTCGAAACTTAAGAAGATGTGAATGTCCTCGGTCTAAACCAGCAGTCATGTCATGCAAAATGAGACTGAATAGCTGGGGTGGCAGAACATGTCCTTGCTTTAGACCTTGATGTGTGGCTATCCTTCCTGAATGTCGAGTGCCATCACCTATCTCAATTTTTAGTCAAGTGTCAGTGAATAGTAATTGTATTGCTTGCAGCAGGTGTTGTGGTCTTCCCCAGTTTGATCATTTGGACCAGTGGAGATCATACGTTACACAGTCGAATTCTGCCTTGAAATCAGTACAGTGTAAGTAAAGCACTTGCCACTTTAGTAACTTTTGATCTGAGATTAGGACTAGAGTCATAATATTAGTGGCAGTCTCAGTTCCACTAGTGAAGCAAGTTTGGTTTAATGGAATTATACTCTGTTCAAAAGACCGAATGATTAATTCCTCAAGTATGTGTGAGGCATAATACTTTTCTTTGCTAAAAAAGTGTTATGTTAAATTGCTTATGTAGCACGAACTACTGCCCACTCGGGGTTTCCCAGCACTTTTAGCAATAGATAACGTTTTCACCATCCCAGGTAATTCAAAACAGCCATGTCTTTAGTTGCCTATGAAAAGAGGGCAGCAAAATGCAAGATATCAGGTGTTCTGGCAGAGCGTTGCAAAGCTTAGGACCTAGGAACGTAAAGGAGCGACCTCCCGTGCGAGTAAGTCTAATCTTTGGGACAGTGGACAAGGAGAGGTTGCTGGAACACAGATAGTGAGTGGGCTGATGCAGTTTTATCAGACCATTGATTCATGCCCATGTTTTGAAGACATAACACAAAGCCTTGAATTAGGCACGTTTTTCAACCCCTAGCCAGCGAATCACACGGTAAGTAGATGTAACTGATTGAGCAGCCTTGAGGTTGCATTCTGCACCACCTGCATATGTCTCATAGAGGCTTTGTCAGCCCTCAGGTACAGTATATTACCATAGTCCAGGCAAGATAGAATGAAAGCCTGGATGAAACGAAATTAAATGAAATTTAGATTTGTAACATGTGTTAATACCCGAGTGTGTCTAGGCGCAGCAGTTCTGCAATAGCGACTAACCGGAGTTAATGTTAGATTGGTGCGATCGGGCTAATTTGTTAAAGAGTCTGGTTTTTAAGAGCTTGCGGAACGCCAATAGATTGCTTTCCATCTTTAGTGCTAGGGGGTTGAGTTCCACAATCTAGCTGTACCCGCAGCAAAACATCTCCCCCCCATGAGGCAGTTTTGGCCCTAGGGATTACCAGATTTAGGGAGGCCCCTGAGCAGAGCTGCCTCTCTGGGACATACCACCTGAGACTGCATGTAAAGTAATCAGTTCTTTGGGCAGATATGGGGGGAGTCCAGATGAATTTCTGTAGCCATTCAAAAGTAGCAAAGCAGGTTCAGGATTCCCTTGCCACCTGCAGCTTCATGGAGAGCATATTGTCTACCATGAAGTCTAGATTCTTGAATTTGGAAGCAGGGATAGAGATAGCACCCAGAGCTGCTGGTCAGTGCTGTAGTCCCCAGAGGCCCGGGTTCTTCCCAAGGATCAGCACCTCCGTTTTTTCACCATTCAGTTTCAACAAGTTGTTGTAGATCTCTGGTCTTGAGAGGATGATAATGAAAAGATGATTCAAGTTTCTTCAACATTGGAAAATAAAGTGAGGCCACAACGTTTCACTAGCTCAGACAAGGGGCACAAATAAATATTGAAAAGTGCTGGACTCGGAGCTGACCCTTGAGGAACCTCGGAGGTCAAAGCATGACACATGGGTGAAGCAGGGGTGGCCTTAGGCATGTGCAAGCTGTGCATCTGCACAGGGCCACCAAACCCCAGGGGCCACCACGCCAATATATATCCTTAATATAATAATCTTCTGAGGATGGTTACATATTTGCATTGCGGCCCATGGCAGGGATTTGGCGGCCTCCGGCTCTGTTCCACTTCCAAACACCCTGACCCCCCCTCTTCACTGGCCTCCGTGCTCTGCCCCGCCCGGACCCCCTTTTCCTGGGCCCCCTACCTACGCTCCCTGCCCAGGGCCGCCATGAGCCTAGAGCAGCCCCTGGGTGAAGCGCTGCACTGCTTTGTTGTCAAGTAATGCTATTCAGTGATAGCTGCAGGGATTTTACCTGTCTCTCTCCTTAAAGATCGGATTATCAGTTGAACCTATCCAGGAGTCAGGAATGACCTGGGTCTGTATGATGCTGTTAAAAACTGTGGCCAGTTTCTCTGCCCAGCACAAGGGTTGATCTTGTAATCACCTGGGTGATGTTGGGACCTGCTGCTCCAGCTTGATGTTCTTGTGCAAACATTTTCTGGAATTGGGGTTGAATAGCATTGTTGTTTTGTTGCTGAGATGTGATTGGCAGAATCAGTTGAGAATGTGCTGCGAGGTTAAGTCACTTCCTTGTCTGGGCAAACTGGGTCATCCCTACGTCCTCTTGTGCAGTTACTGATTGCAAAGCCCAAAAAGCCCGCATTAGGGAATTTAGTTTGTGTAGATTTGTTTACATTTGTTTCCTCTGACTTCCCAGACTTGTCTCCCACAAGAAGTTTAAAATGATTGGTAAGAAAGGCCGCCCACGTGGCCTCAGCAATGTTAGAGTTATTAATCCAGTAGAGTGCTTTAATTATGCTGTTCACTGCCTTATTAGCTTATTGAGTTGGTTTCTTACTTAAATATAGACTTTTTGCCCAGAAATCGTCCTTGCATGATTTTCAGAGTGGCCTTCTATAAGATTTTCTGAGTAAACCTACAAGTGGAACTTGTACCGAGGCTATTAGGGGATATCATCTGCATTCTCCATGCTTTATTACGTTTCTTCTTTGCAATTTTGCAGGCTGGTGACATCTTTTTGACAAGTGGATTTAAATCAGGTTCTCTTTGAACAATATTCCTAGCCCAGTGCTGTAAAGGGCTTAAGTTTTTGTGTAATGGTTGTTCCTTGAAAAGTATCCAGTTTTCTAAACTCTGTCACCTCAATGGAAGTGATTGAGTTGTCTGACCATTTTATTTTCTTAAAGTTTACAATGTACAGGGTGTCGGATAACTCATTTACTGGACGATGCAGTGGTGTGTTGGCGCTGAACATGATTTGTGGGAATTGGGAAATGGTCAGGGACCAGCGACTTATGCGTGGGCTGTCCCAACAGGCTTGTTGTTCGAAAGTTTGCAGTGCACTCACTCACATTTGCCCGTTCAGTCCCATTGCCATAATGCCTATATCTCTCATTCCAGGGACAGGGACTCCGATGACTGTGAGACCCCAATATACCATGGGCCTTATTTATGAAAAGTGACGCATCGCTGTGTTACAACAGCGATGCGTCACTTTTCACTGCGCTCTCCCTGCGACATGATTGATGCGTCATATTTATAATATGACTCATCATGTCGTAAGGAGTTACAGATACGTCAGTATTTCTGACGTATCTGGGTTTTTTTCAGTTGAAGAAATTCTATTAGATTTTTAAAGATAATAACAGTACATACGTTATGAATTCATAGAAAGCAAATATATAATATGAGTAAATAAGAAATACATAACATATGCAATAAAAACTAAATAGATTAATAAGGGGGGTATTGAGGAAAGAGAAAGAAAGAAATAGGGAAAGAAACAAACAGAGAACAAGAAAAAGAGAAGAAAGAGAAGAAAAGAAAAAGAAAAAGAAAAGGGAAAAAGAATGTGGGAGTAAATAGAAAGCAGTCAAGAAGGAGAATTAGAGGAAAGATATGATGTGAAAGGAAGCCATAAAAGATCCAATTTAATTTTTAGGGGAATAGAAGAAGAGGCAGCAATAGAGATCCTATGTTCATCGCATACAAAATTCCACCAAGTATGAACAGAAAGCTTAGAATTATCTTTCCAACACGATAGAATGACTTTGAATGCAATAGAGATCAACAGGTCTAACAATTTGACAGAAGAAGATATAATATCAATATCATCGGATAAAGAGCCTAGAAAAATGTTCTGTAAAGATAACGGAGCGGAACAAGAAAATATACGCATACAGGTTTTCCAAACTTCCTTCCAAAATGAAAGGACAAGGGGGCATGCATATAATAAGTGTGTAAGTGTTCCAGTTTCTTTAGAACATGACCAACACATTGCAGAAGAAGTCTGGGAAAACTTATGAACTGTAACAGGTGTAATAACGACTCTATGATAAATAAAAAACAAAGATTGAGTAATTCGAGCAGAAATAGATGTTTTAAACAGTTTGGACCAAATATGATCCCACAACAAAACAGGGAATTCAGTCTCCAGGTCACATTCCCATGCAATCTCAACAGAAGATTTGGGACGATTACCAACAATCGAAGTCAAAATTGTATAAACATGAGCAGCCTTAGGTTGATGGCAAGAGAATAAAGGATATAAAGGGGAGATAGGGACAAAAGAAGGAAAAATAGCAGGAGGTGAGAAGGAGGCTAAGTGAGATAAAATGGCAGACGTAATAATGTTGTATTCATTGACAGAAGAAGAGGGTAAGTCAAATAAGGTTTGCAATTCAGAATAGGGAAGGAGAGAGCCATCAACAAAAAACTGATGAACGAATACAATATCCTTTTCCTTCCAATGTTTGAAGTAAAACGATTTACCTTTGTAATGAAGGAATTTGTTATAACACACAACTGAGGCTAAAAAACATTGCAATGGGGATAGGTGAGAGAAAAATACATTAGATAGCACATTTTGAGAGTACTTTAAAATAGGGAATTTAGTAAAAAAAGAAGAATTTGACATAAAAACGGTATGCTGAAAAGAAAAATCCTTCAATAGAGAGCGTTCAAGGAGAACCCAGGCAGGTATGGGTGTTTCATTAAAGTCATAGGCCAAAGAAAAAGCTTGTCTAATCAGGAAGGCTAAATGGTACGTTTTAAAATTGGGAAAGCGAATGCCACCTTCAGACTTGGGGCGCATCAGCTTATGCATAGCTATACGAGGGTGTTTATTATTCCATAGGAATTTGGAGCAAATAGAGGTTATACGGGAAAAATAGGAAAGGGGGATTTTAAATGGGAGCATAGATACAGTATATAAAACATGTGGAGAAATCCTCATTTTAATTGTATCCAAACGCCCCCACCATGAGAGGAATAAAGGAGACCAAGTCTGAAGAAGGGATTGGAGTTTCAGTATGAGAGAAGCAAAGGTAAGCTTGAGGGTTTCTTTCAGGGAAGGTGCGAACCAAATACCAAGATATTTAATTTTGGTTGGACACCATGCGAAATCAGTATTACTAAACATGTATTGGTAACATAGCGCATTAAGTGGTAGGACTTCAGTCTTGGAGAGGTTCAGCTTATATCCCGACACAGAGGAATACAAGCGGACCTCCTCCAAAAAAGGAGGAAGAGAGGATTCAGGGTTGGACATATAAACCAGCACATCATCCGCATAAGCTGACAATTTAGTCTCGGTAGTAGATAATTTAAAACCAGAAATCTTGGGATTAGATCTAATTCTTTCTAGGAAAGGTTCAAGACACAGAATAAATAATAGGGGAGACAAGGGGCATCCTTGTCTGGTACCTCTAGAGAGGGAAAAGAATTTAGAAAATTGATTGTTAACAAAAATACTAGCACGTGGTGAGGAATACAGGAGTTTGACCATCGATATAAAAGAGGGACCAAAGCCAAACCATTGTAAGGTATGGAACAAGAATTGCCAGTTGATGCGGTCAAACGCCTTTTCTGCGTCTAAGGAAAGAGCTGCCAGAGGGATTTGAAATTTTTTACTGTGGGAAATGACATTGGAGAACATACGGGCATTATCAGAGGCAAGTCTACCTTTCACAAAACCTACCTGATCGGTTTTAATTAGAGAAGGGATAAGGGAGTCAAGACGTAAAGCCAAAATGTTTGCGAACATTTTGCAATCATAGTTAATTAGAGATATAGGGCGATAATTTTTACATTGGGAGTGATCCTTGCCAGGTTTGGGAATGATAATTATTAACGCATCCAAAAAGGATCCAGAAGCCTTTGCATCCAAAATAAACAAGTTAAATAATTGTAAGAGTTTTGGAGCAAAAATGGCATGAAAAGAGGAATAAAATTCCACAGGAAGGCCATCTGGACCAGGTGCCTTAGATTTTTAAAGTGAATTAATGGCCCGAGTTATCTCTTGGATAGTAATCTCTTTTTCCAAGAGAGCAAACTCATCTGGAATGGATGGGGGAGAAGGAAGGCCAGCAAAAAAGGATGTTAAATTAATATTAGAGGGACGCGTATCATCAGTGTATAAGGCCTCGTAATAATTGTGAAAAACGTCAGCGATATCTTCATCCGTTGAAACTAGTTTGTTTAGAGAATCATTAAAGATTGGACCTACATTTTTACGTTCTGACTTTACTTCCAAATAATTTGCTAGCATTTTCCCCGCTTTATTTTGGCCACCGTGAAATTTGTACTTGATTTTGAGAATGGTGTTACACGCTTCATTCGTAATAATCTTATTCAAGTCCGTTTTGGCTGAAATTAAATCTTGAAGGGAGGAAGAGGATTTAGAGGAAAAATATAAGTGTTCCAGGGATTTGATTTTCAGAAGTTGCTCCTCATATTTTTTCCTATTGAGTTTCTTTTTGTGTGCAACATAGGAGATAGTCCTTCATCATCAGTTTGAGTAGAGATAATCTGTACATTTAAAGCTTTATGAAATAGAATAGCGACCCCCCCTTTCTTATTAACAGCAGGAGAAAATACAACTTGGCCCACCCACTGCCTTTTCAACTTTAAAGATTCTATATCAGAACAATGTGTTTCTTGAAGGAAACCAACCTGCGAATTGAGTTTAGATAAATGAGACAATACCTTTTGACGCTTGACAGGATGACCAAATTTACACACCATGGAGGGAGGAGGAGATGGGCAACACGTGAATGAAACACACGGTAAGGGAGCAACTACGGAGATGAGAATAACAGAGACAAAAAACGCATGAGATGTAAATTCCCAGAAAACTCTCTGTACAAAAACATAACAGACCGCATTCCAAAAAGATCAACATGAATGAAAACAATTGAAGAAAAGATCGCATAGGAACAAAGGAACATGGAACGAATAAGAAGAAGAAAGAGCAAGCTAGAAAAGAGGAAAAAGGGAAAGAAAGAGAAAAAAGTGGATAGTAAAGAAGTATAGAAAATAAAAGTGAAAGAAGAATAACCAGATCAAGGCACAGAAGCCTGACCGGAGAAAGATAGGAGAACAGAAACGAAAGAGGCATGGATACACCAGACAGGGGACATGCCCCCACGAGCAACCGAAAAAGGACACAGAAAGAAAAAGATATCATAATGTAAGAGCTAAACCTCAAGAATGAGAATAAAGATCATAAGAAAGAACAAAAGAGGATAAGAAGAAGAAGAGAATAGCTGCAGTATGGAGGAAAGAGCATCAGAAGAGAAAGCCAGCATGCGGAACATCAGATGGCACTGTCCATATTCGAAGGCGTGATACTCTGAAGATATTCATGGAGCTTCTGAGGATCATCATATGAAGAGGTGCGGCCATTATGCGTGATCTTGCAAAAGCATGGATGTAGGATGCCATATTGAATGTTGAGCTGTCTCATGAGAGGCCGAAGGTTCAGAAATTCCTTGCGTCGGACATTCGTCGCTGATGAAAGATCTTGTGAAATGAAAATGTTATGGCCGGACCATTGGAGGTGTCTCTTGAGTCTAGCGGTTTTTAAGACAGACATCAACTCCGTGAATTCAAGGAAAAGCATAATAATGCCACGAGGCTTATTAGAGTTCGAGTTAAGTCAGCCCAGACGATGAGCCCTTTGGATATTAGGAGGGTGTGACGCAGGTTGGAGGTTCAAAAGTTCCTGTAAAAATTTACGTATAAAAGCCACCATGTCCGGCCCTTCCAAATTTTCCGGAACACCATAAACACGTAGGTTATTTCTACGATTTCGATTTTTCAAATCCTCCGTGTGTAGCTTAAGTTTATGGATCTCCTGCTCTAATATTGGAATTTTGACTGAAGCATCCTGGATATCACTCACTCTCTGCTCTAAGTTTAGGACCTGGCCCTCCATAAGCACCCAACGATCCTCAATTTGCTTAAGGCGATCATTAGTAGCAGACATAAATGGTTGGAGACCACGTACCTCCTCAAGGATAGAGTCTAACACCGGGTTTGGAGAAAATTTTATTGGAGAAGGCGGGTCATTTTTTGAGTCGTTTAGGCTTGGTACCAGTTTGAGACATTTTCGAGGTATGAGAGTCCGTCGCCATGTCTGCAACACTAAATAAAGCAAAGAGAACCGTACAGGCTGGAGAAGCAAGGTAGACACAGCCCCGGTTGGATGTGGTATGACTAAGAGCAAAGGACCACCAACACTGGCACCTCAGTCAAGCCGCTAGAACCACGTAGTGTAGAGCAGGAATTGTAGAGCAAATAGTCTCAAAGCACTGGCGCAGCAGAAATAATATTATGAGGAAGTATCATATTAAATGATCAGAAAAGGGCATTAAATATCGTGACCGCCACCATAGGGTTCAGCATAGGCGAAAACTCATTGAGTGACAACTCCTGAGGCACAACAATTTTAGGAAAGATATAGTTGAGAAAAGGAGTACTCATGAGGGAACTTCAACAGCAGGAGATGAAGCGTTCCCAAGATGGCGGCAAGGATTTCAATGAGGCACACACCAAATGTGAGAAAAAACGGCAAAAAAGAAACATGCAGAGCCGGTTAGTCAAGGAAATGGGTCCAGTAGTCATTGAAGGACATCTCAGTGGAATATTATCATATTAGTAGTCCCTCATAACAGCAGTAAAGTTGGAAGCAGAGGAAAAGTCAAGCGCGAGGTCGGCGGCTAAAATGGCGGCCACCCGCGTTACAGAATGAGAGAAATTACCGTTGCAAAATAAACACATCACCGCTGCGTTAAAACGGACGAAAACAGCATCCACATAGTCCCGGTGTGTTCCGCCGTATTTGCAGCTGCCTCAAGACGTAGAAGAATATGTAAAACCGCTCTCACGGCATCTGCAGAGGAGGTCCGTAGCGGAGCTCACGGAGAAGCCGTCCACATCCGTCGGCGCGCAAGCCACGCCCCTTTCTGACGTATCTGTAAGCGCAAAAGTCACGCATTGCTGGGGTGTGTAACAAAAGTGACGCAACTCCAGCAATGCGTCCTTTCACATGGGGAAAGCCCCATGTGAAAGGGCTTGCGTCAGTCTTACGCCTGCTGTGAGGCAGGCGCAAGATTTTGACGCAACAGCGTCCTAAAAGTGACGCAGTGAAATCTCATAGATTTCACTGCGTGACTATTACGAGGCTTTTTGCGGGTGAACGCCCCCTCTGCATACATTATACCTGACGCAGGTATAATGTAGCGCAGGGGTTTACAAAGTGACGCATCTGCTTAGATGCGTCACTTTGTAAATAATTGTTTTACGCCGCCGATGCGTCACAAAAAGTGACGCATCGGAAGCGCAAAACTCACGCAAGGCTTCATAAATGAGGCCCCATGTGTAAGCAGGTGTGTTGACTGTGTTGCATAGGCTGGGTGTTTCGGACGTACTTGTTTTGTTCTGACCCCAGGTGTTCTTTACTAGCAGAAGTAGGTACCATAGTTAGAGCAGTTTGTTGACTGTAATCAGGTGTGATGGAGCATTTAAGGGTGCCATTATCCATTTGTCCAACAGCCTCGTCATGCGTCTTGTTTGCTAACTTGCTTTTGGTCTCAACTATTCCAAGTTTATTTTGTGTGGTCTTGAAAATTTGGAAAAGTTCTGTACTTTTGGCTTTGCATGAATTCTTTATTTTAGTCTTTGGATGTTCAGTAGACATGCATCATGTGGACTTTGGCAAAGTTCCTTATTGGGTACTGCAGGCATAGCACAAAAGGCAGAGTTTGACTGCCTGTATAATGGTGATTTGCTCTCTTTGTTTCTGGTTTATCTCTGTCTATTTCTTTGCCTTTTTGTTATTGGGCTGGCTTGGTCGCCTTTATAGGTAGGTATGACAGTATGTATTTGTTTTAAAGATGTGTTTACCATATTGTGACAGGGTGTCACTGTGGATGGTTTAGTTTGGAGTTTTAGTGGAGGCATGTGTATACCTCTCATATGGGTAATGTGGTGTATGGTCTCCGTTGAATTTTCTGTGGAGGGCTGTGTATCTATATGAGCTTTTCCCCTTGCCTTTGGAGGAGCTAGGCAAATGGGAAATGGTTGGCATCGAAATATAGTTGGAGTGCACCTGGTTAAATCTTGGTGAAATCTTACTGAGACGCTTAGGGGCCCATTAGGATGTCGGACGGAATGCCCCCGCCAGGCTGGCGGTAGCCACCGCCAGCCTGGTGGGGGCAATCCGCCCGACATCCTTCCCTGAATTCCTCCCCGCCATATTACAATGGCGGGGGGACAGCAGTGGAGAAAAACACCGCCTGCCACTTTTCCGCCCCGGTCGCCTTGCGGCCGGGGCGAAAAATGTTTAATATGGTGGCGGTGTCTATTAGACACCGCCAGCCATATTACAATGGGCCTTGGTAGATGCCTTTCCGTGGCTGCGATGCCGCCATGGAAAGGCATGCGGTCTTCACTCTGGGGGCCCCCTGCGGGCCTCCAGAGTGAAGGAGGGGTGGGAATTGCACATGGGGGGTACCTGAGGTACCCCCTTCTTTCGCATAAACAAAGCGGCAATCAACGCGCGGTGCCTGCCACTTTGTTAATGCAAATGCTGAAAAGCATTTCTAGCATTGTGGCGGGCGGTGCAGAGAGCATCGCCCGCCACAATGCTAGAAATGCAGGATGTGCACGCCACAGTGGCGGGCACATCCTAATGCCACCCCCGGAACCCCCGCCCTTATGGCGGGCGGTCCCAAACCCCGCTAGGATTACGGGCGGACAAAGTCCGCCCGTCATCCTAATGACCCACTTAGTGTTGCATATCAGACACGGAGTATTCAGGCTAACTTTGATTTCTTTGGTAAGTCTGTAAACGACTGAAGGCAGAGAACTAAGAGCATCATTATGATGGCAGGTGGATAGCCCACTGGCCACTATTCCGGCAGTTGGGATACTGCCCATCGTGCATGCGTCGGTCCAGCCGTTATATTTGGATATAACCACTGGGCTGGCGGTCAGAAATCTGGTGGTTCTACCGTAGTGGCATGGCTTGGTCACATTGAAGGCCCACAGCATATGCCGTAGTGATGCAGTGCTTTCTGCATGTCCGCGCGCTGTGTGCCATGCACCACTTGGTGCTTGACACGCGGGGCATAGAGATGAGTGGGGTAACTACAGGTTCCCTCAGGCCCCCTTTTTAGTGACCCATGATGGATGGGGGTGCCTGTTTGGGGCCCCATATCCCTTTCTGACATCCTTTTCATAGTGGGATTTCCGCCATGAAAAGGCTGTCAAAAAGGGATATTGTAATTCCAATGGTGGATCATGCCTTGGCACTACCACCATGCTAGGATGCTGCTCCGACTGCCATTCCATCTGGATCTCTGATCCTAGTGGAGGTGGCGGTCTTGCGTCCAACAGCTGTGGAACCGACCCCCATTAACGAAGGGATGTTGGCAGTCGGATCCCCATGGATCCCCAGTGTTCTGACTGCCCAACATCCTAATCAGGCCCTAAATGTTCGTCAGTTAGTGGTGAATGTGAACATGATAGCAAGTGCTCTGATAGCGCACAAATTAATAAATTACCGAGGTTGCTAAGCTTAGAGTCTATTACAGCGACAAATTCTGCCAAGGTATTTAAGAGGTTGACTTGCAGGTCCATTTATTTTTGGATTGAAAGTTTGGGGAATCTATCAAGGACTGAAAGATTTCTTGTAAGATCTTCCATGTGTCCGAAGAAGAGCAGGTTGATTCTCTCCTTTGTTCCTTTGTTAAATTGTAATTCATTGGTGTTGCATGAGTGGTCTAGGTGCTGTTTTCCTTTTCTAGGTCTAATTCTGAACAGCCACTTACACTTTCACCGACCCACCAGACACCTACACTCTGCCTCACTCTCCCTCACACACATTCCCCTCATCTGCGAAAGCAAAACTGAAGGTCACTCATTCTCCTACATTCCATCCAAGACACTGCTCTAAAGGGTAGAGGTTTAGGAACACCACAGGCTATTGCTGTGGTGGGGTGGAGCAGGGCCCGGGGGATGATATAGCTTCATGGCAGTAGGCATTCATATAGCAAAGAATCTGTGCCAGTAGAACATCTTGGATATTGCTACAGCTTTCTGCCTGCTGGTTGAAGGAGGAGGAAAAAAGATGGTGCAAGAACATTACCATCAACCAGCACTGCTCACCAGCTGATGAATGGTCTCATTTGCCACAGCCACAGGTCTTGTTTCACCAAAGTGGTGCTTTATCTGTTCACAGTAATATCAACTAGGTCGTATGTAATCAAAGGAAGACTATGGCTATGCAATGGCACTTGAACAGAGAATAATATTCGTCAGGAAAATAAATATTAACTATCACAATTTTTTTTTTTTTTTACTTTTAATTGCTGGAGTTCAGTGAGTGTTTCTTGTTGTGAGAAAGACTGTTTGTTGGGGGAAGTGTCCTTTTGCGGATTTGATTTGTTGGGTTTGGAGAGGTGGTAGGTATTTTTGTTGGTGCAGGTGGGAGGTGTTTGCTTTATGTAAGGGGTAGGTGTGTTGTGGGAGGGATGTGATAAGTGTAGGGAACTGTGTTTTTGGTGAGGATGACATTTTATTAGTTCAGCAGTGGGTATGTAATAGTTTGTGTGGGCTGCCTTTGCTAATGCTGTGGGAATTTACTAAAATACATACATATAATTTATAATGCATAATGTATATTTTGCTTTGTATTAGTACTCTACTACTATTATTAAGGCCCCCAATACACCTCATGATGAGATGAATAGTGTGCTCTCTGTTTATTTTTGTATTGTATGTCATTGTGGGATGTATACAGAGGGTTTTATTATACCTGATGGGGGAAAACCATGCCCCATATTGCATTGGGATTGTAGTATGTTGCAATATAGCTTGCCTATTATATGATGCTCAGCATAGTGATTGTAGTTTGGAATGTTAATATTTAGAACGTTAGTGAGAGAGTTAAGACAGTTGCTAATGGGCTGAGCATGATACAGGCTGCTCCTGGTGGGGTTCGTAGTTTATAATCTTAATTACCTAATAAACATCTTGGAAACATCATCTTCTGGATTTCACTCGTCTGTCCATCATACTACAGGGATTATGGGCATCCTGTTGGAGTGTAGGGCTGAAAAGATATTGGTTGTAGCATGTTCTATATGGGAGGTACTGTATGAAGTGCATGAGGGTAAAAACGTTTCAAACATGGCAGGTTAGAAGTGGCGGAGCGCGGCATTAGCCTCCTTAGCTTAACACCGCGCTTGGCCACTCCTGAAACGTAGGACTGCACCATATTTACAACAGTATGGTGCAGCCCTGCATTTCCCCATGCACTGGCGCCAAATTTAGCTGCCCAGCGCTAATGCAGGCACCCTTGCACCATAGTGTGTGCAGCACAGAATGCAGCACACATAGAAGTTGCAAAACGTCTTTTTTTTTAAATGATTGTTTATGTGCAGGATGGGACACCTTCCTGCACATAAACAATCAATGGTGTTTTGCTGTTTCCATGTGTGCTACACAACGCAGCACCCAGGGCAACAGCAAGAACGAGGAGAAATTAAACATTTCTCCTCGTTGCTCCAGGGTGAGACCAGGTTTTCCCTGGTCTCAATTTTCCGAGCTGCCCCATATTTACGCCACCCTTGTAAATATGGGCAGCGTCAAAATCAATGGATGTTGTGGTGGAACGCCCACAGCAACACCCATTGCCCTCTCCTTTCACGCTAAGTATAGCGTGAAAGGGTGCCTTATTTACAAGGCTTTTGAAAAAAAGGGGGGGGGGGGTTGGGCCCTGTGGGAAAGAGGGTAGGTTGGGCCCCTGAATGCTACAAAAAGGGAAATTTACCTATGCCTCTAATGTTGTTTCAGACAATTAATGCTTGAACAAGGATAAACAAAACTTTATTAGTTTATCCTGGCACTTTATTTATGTCATTTTGTTTTTTAATTAATTGAAGATCTTATTTTATGGTCAGCCAGAGAGAGAACATCATCAACTGAACGTATTGTCATACAATTGAAAATTCGTGGATCACAAAACATAAATCTTAGAGTGAAACACACAAAGAAATATACAAATATATTCCAATACATAAACAAACATACTGACAATTTGTGCATAAATTAAATACAGTTGCCAAGGAACAATGAGAACAAAAACAGTTATGTATTCAATTCCCAGGTGGTGAGAAAACACTTTTTGTGAACACCCCTAAAGCCTGATCACGTGTCACATTTAATATTGTCAATTTGATCAGTGAATGCGACCTGATAGCGCAGTGGAAGTTAAAACCTGTATGTTGGCACCACAAATGTGGCAATTGCGTGTCCTGTTCAACGACACTAGAAGGAAATGTTTCTGACCATGACGGGGTCAAATGGAAACATGATATGTTCACGAACTGCAAGACCAAGAATGTGGTCTATGCTGTGGTATGTCCATGCAACAGAGTATATATCGGCAAAACTTGGCAATCCATCAATGTAAGGATCACACAACACCGTTCGAGAATAAAGAAAAAGGTTTTATCTGCACCAATGGTTGAACATTTTTTGAGTAAAAACCATGGTGAAAATGATTTCAAGTGGACAGTATTAACATGGATTGACCCTAAACACTTATCGCCATGCATTGAGAGTGCACTGCTGCGCAAAGAGGCGTATCTCATTATGAAATTCAATAGTGTAAACAAAGGTCTAAATTGCATGAGCGAAGAAAAAAGGGCTTAGAAGTCACGCACGCACTAGAAACCCGAACATTCCTCCATGACAGTCAGACACAGATGCGTGACACCGCTGAAACTACAATTCCCATAACACAATGTAAACACCAACAGCGTTGGATTGGCCAGATTGGCATGAGATCCGAGTCCTGAATGCAATTGCGCATGCACGGGTTTTTTCGACCGCACACACCCGTGAGTGAGATGAAACTGACTACGCTGAGAGCTTGAAAACTAATAGGTGAGATTCCCATACGGCCTCTGTCGTGCAATTTACTTTCAACACGAAGGATCAGTGAAGTGATTCCTCCGTTGTCTTCCGCAGGACACACGACCGCCAGGAAATTGAAAAATAGCGGCATCCATTTCCGATTTCCTTCCGTCCATTGACGAGTAAGTTCACATTTTCGTTATTATACAGGGCACAACAGCTTCTCCCCCTCTAAAACATACTTATGCGATGTTTTGCATTCTTCCAGAAATGTAATTTTAAACAATCTGGCACCCAGAGTCCATTTGAAAAACACGACGGCCACGCAGCACGCCGCTAGTTCAACACGATAAAGGTAATACAACCATTTTGTCCCTTCCACTGATGGTAGGGCTCCATCCACATTGGGAATAACGGTTCCCTAACACGCATTTTACAGTGTTGCAGCGTGACATCCACGGCACTGACGACATTTTAAAGGCCAATGCAACCTTGGTTATACAAAAGGTATGTTGCATCTTTTGATGCAATCTATTGTAGTGTAGTTCCTATTATCCCAATAGGCTCTGCGCATTGGAATAATACCTTCAATAGTATAGGCCTAGACCAGACGTTAACTAGGTCTACTACTGTCGATATTAGACTTAAAGTTTTGGGTTTGCCAGCTAGCTCAGAGTTCACTAGAAACTTTCTCGAATAGGCAAGGAGGAGTTGAACCTCCCTGGATAGACAAGAAGGGATTTAGTTTCTGACAACCATAGAACATGACAACTTTGCTCTCCCCTAATCAAGAGTGTATCTCGAGAGTCGTGTGAAAACAAAAGGCAATTTATTTTACTCAGTCAGTACGTGCATTCTTAGTCTCATCAGATTGTAGAGAAAAGGAAGAGACGGGCGTGTTCAATAAAAGATGTTATTTATTGATCATTCTCTTTTCTCATACAAGAGAAATGGATCGATATTATTGCAATACTTATGGTTAAGTAAAGTGCATACATTAAAAGCAGAAGTATAAAATAATACTGTAAAAACATTGATATGGTTTCTAAGCCATATGAAGGTTTAAAATGAATAAGATATATTACATACACATATACATTTGACTAATCGTACTCAACTGGTGTTTCTAACTACGCCTACCCCGTGTACCTGACCTAAGTCTAATGCGTGGGCGGGAATAGAAAGTTACAGTTTAAGTTAAGTTTGTTTTGCCAAGTGATTGACTAAAGAATTCTCTGCAAGGGGTTATTCAGTTCTGTACCTGGAATCTAGGATGAATGAGGGATGGTATCTCTCGTCTCTGGTCTCGATATTCCAGGCTGCCTGCGAGGGCTACCCGGAAGCGCCGGAGCTGGATTTCTCGGCAGGAGAAAGCAGCGTCTCGTTCTCAGCGCGTCAGGAAAGGCGGGGCTGCACCAGCGGGGTCTGCTCTGGGCTTCGGCAAGTCTGGCTGCTCCGATCTCGTCACCACCGCGTGTGTTTGCATAGGGCAATATCGGTAATATTTATACCTTTAAGGTGCCGAGATTGACGTAAGGATGGACATAGATACGTCAATAAGGATGTCATACGACCAGGTCGTTAGCACATTCTTTTGCTGAAGTTCTCGGTGAAATCAAAACAATGGCCGCAGGGTTTTTCCCAAGGTGTCATAGGTTTGATTTGTTTTGAGAACTCCGTATGCCTTATCAGGGGCTGGAGGAATATCGCTTGTCTAATTAGATGGCAAGCGTTATGACCTAATCAGATAACACGCTCCTGTGCCGTAGTGTGGCTTTATCAGATAACGGTTCCTGCATCATGGGGGTTTTCTGCCTCATGGGATGGCTGCTAGTTAACTTGTTAGTTTGTTAACCAGAATAGGGTCAGGAATAGGGGGATCGATACAGAACCTATAGGAATACATCACACCCACTCCACGCTAACTATGGACATATTTACTAATCTATGCATAGTAAAACATACTGTAGAGTATCGTGTATACCTTACCACCCCAAAATACATAAATGCATTTTGAAATTATCAAATATACGGGAAAAAAAGCATTTACATGTATTGTATGCACTCAAGCTGTGAAATAAAGCTAAAGTAATCACGCATTTGTATACATTATTGCTAAATGGTATATGAGAATTTACACATGAAATGGCTCTTAATACAGAAAAAGGTTCGAGACCATTCCATCACAAAATAAAATAATTATGAACATACCAGCGGGCAGCTAATGTCTATAAGCCATCTAAAAGTAGAAATCTTAGTTCTCTAAGAATAGTTCTTACTTTAAGCAGAAGATAGTGTCCCAAAAAATATGCAAAAATATTTTGGGGCTGCTGAAAAAATTGCTGTCCGTGAACTGGAGGGAAAAATGTTCATGGTATTTTGCTTTTCTAGTTGAAGGCCAAATTCAGGGAACGCCGTGTACGAGCTTGCTCAAAAGTCTCTATTTCTGCTCTGGTGAGAACATCATATCATTTAGACTCTCGAAAAAGTTGTCAACAGCTTCCTGGGAGAGTTCCACTAACTCGGAAATAGGTGTAACCATGCATTCGTGTGCATGATTGTCTCCATTGACATTCCGATTTGGATTGCTGACAGAAGGTCGTACCTGATCGATGCTGCTTTCATTTTGAACCTCACTACCCCTTAATCGTAGTGGTGAAGCTTCCACGAATGCCGTCATCAGGATTGGTAGCCGTTGAGGGCAGCACAAAGCATGAGCCTTTGTTGGACTCAACAATGTTTCTGCCTCCATTGGCGCATCCGATTGTAGCGTCAGACAGGTGTCTAACACGCATTCTTCTCCGCATAGCAGGCACCTTAATACAGGTAAAACACATCGTTGCCACATTGGTCGAAATGATAGAAACCAAGTCATGTTCAGGTCTCTAAGCCGGGATAGTCCCAGGATTTTTGATATCCGGTCCCGGTATCCAATGGCTAGGATTGTTTCTTCCCTTGTCGCAGGTGTTTTGTCTGTGACATGGTTTGCCATAACGAAATATAAGGACTAAGAATAGGATTCCTGCAATTAGTCCTAAAATGAGGGGAAGTCCGCCAAAAATCGAATGGACGAAATCTGGAAAAATACCCAGTATGGCTTTGAATGGTGTTAATGCCATCGAAAATACTGTCTTAAATACTTTTGAGACTCCACTGGTATCAGAAATATTTAAGATTTCATTCAGGATTTCTGCGAAATGTATGGGGGAATTACTCGATAACAATGAATGTATCTCTGCAGTCGTCCTTGCGACTAGGAGATCATACGTTTCTTTTGATGACGTGAGCCTTGTCGGCGTCTGAAGAAGCACTGTTTTCATTCTGCTTAAAGTATCTATTCGAATAGAAGTAATTTTCAAGTTGGGCCATGCCCTTGCCTCCCTGTCTGGAAAGGAGCTGGGGAACAATAAGCGTCCACAGCACTTGACCTTCGCAGTCGTAGTTACGAGATAAGGAGTCCCGGGCATAAGACTACAGCATCTGCGGTCTACAATTAGAATGTAACTCCCATTATAGAGTCTTTGAAAGAATGGTTCTATCTCTGTAGCAGGTGTGCCTAGCTGGTGACATGAAAGGTTATTTGAGTTCCCTTCACAGGCTCCATGCAAACTAATTCCGTTACACAGAAGTGTGCCGCTTAGTGACATCGCAAAATTATCGCCACTAAGAAACACTTTCTGTCCATTATTACTGACACATGCATGTGAATAGGGCAGGTTCCAAGTTGTTTTAATGTACCCTTTTCCCAATTTTTCGTACATGCCAGCCTGTATATATTTCTGGCAGTATTGAAACCTGAAGGTTGAGATTGGAATATTAATTATCCCATGTATTATCCATGGATGTATGACGTTATAACGCATACTATTACTCCGCAGACCATTACAACGTGACTTTTACTCCGCATACCGTTACAACGCATAGCGCCTTGGGGCGCTGGATAGTGGTAAGTATAATTTACTATTCTAACTCCAGTCCCCGTGGACCCTAGGGAAGGTGTTGGATAGTAAATTATACTTATTCCCTATCCTAGAGCGCCCCCCAGCGCAATGCGTTGTAATGGTATGCGGAGTAATGGTCGCGTTGTAATGGTAGTGCGGAGTAAAAGATCCGTTGTAACGGGTGTATACCATTATCCATTCACTGACAGGTCGTTCTGACATTGTCACTGGTAATCTTTCGAGTTTCTCAATGCTCAGGATTGTATAATCAGCACCCTTCTGGGCCACACTGATTTGTTTATCAGTAAGGTTAAAGATATTGAAAAGTGACGTTGTGTTGATTAAACGCCAAGGCACATAGCCTGAACGCAGATTTTGTAACGTCCAGCCAAGCTGTACAATAGAACGCAATTGAGACTGACCGTGTTGTAACAACAGTAAGTCTTGCGATATTATGTCGATTGCTGAAGACACAATGCTGTCCAGAGAAAAAATACAGAGTCATTAACCCATTGTCCACTACAGAAAGTGATTTTTCCAAATTAATACGGTCAATTTCCCGTATTCTTTCTGCTGTCTCAATTTGAGTAACCTTCCAGGCCTCGTTGTATGCTGCATATACAGAGGCTGCTATGAAACGTTTCTGACGCTGTTTGCGCGGTCCCATAATGAAATCACGCAAGTCAGCACCATCAGTAAGTAAAGTTAGGTGTTGCTTAATTTCTGCCAGTGTGGAAGTCTGTAGCCACTGAAGGCATAATTTGCCCACACTGTAGGTGGTTATTATTCCTGGGTGTTGTCTTTGGGAATTTCTAGGGTCTGGCCTGGTCATTTTGAACCCCTGTGTTTTGTTCAGGAATCTGTCTTGACAGTTATTAGTATCTGTGGGCCAGATCAACCACTGTTTCCAATCAGGATGTGTTCTGTTTTGGTTCATTACATAATTTACGTCTATCTCTTCGTCTGTGGAGCTATTGCTGTTCAATGTTGGTTTTGGAATAGACGGTTTGTTTAAATCTTTGATTTTGGCTAAGCCAAGACAGGTAGTTTGTTGAACAGTGTCATTTAAAAATATAATTTGTTCTGGGATCATGCAGGCTCTAAACAAAGATTCTATACCCTGTATTTGCCATTCTTTTGTGCCCCAAACACTTTTCAATTCAACATTTTTGTCCCAATAATCAAAACCAAAAGTATTCATTTGTTCAAAGAATGAGTCTGAATATATCAATTTTGTGTTGGTTATCATGGTCTTTGTCCCTGTCTTATTTGACAATTTGAAATAAAATGTTTCAGCATTACTTATGTTAAAACCTGAAAAGTATGAATATTTGTCGTAAACGGTTCTTGAGCTTCCTTTTGGAGGGGTTGCACAATGTTCCCATTGATTATAATTTAAAACATTTCTAGGTTGTGCAGATCTATGTAGAAAATGGTTACCATAGTGGTTATAACAGTACATACTATCATAATTTGTCGAACCCTGCAAATAATCATGTTTGGTAAATTTAGCAGACATCACTAAGTCAGACATCATATTGTTTATACTTTCAAAGTCCCAATCATCAGCAAATGTGCTTGGTTTTACGAAGTCACTTAATGAGATTTTAATTTGGTGTGGATATTTCAGGATTTCAACCGGACCATAGATTTCGTAGTCAGTGTTGTCCCATGCTACCCCACCCGGTATAGGATTGGCTGTGAAGTTGACTGAAGAAAGTTCTCTTTTCTCGACGTGTGAAGATGTGTGTGGTTTGAGGATCAAGTTGATTTTCTGACTTGCTGTGTCCATTTTAGCATATTTTCCCTCAATGAAGCGTCCCAATGTTAGTATCATGATGAGCCAAAGTATGAGGATAAATGCACCAAAACCCACCCAAAATTCAATCCATGGAGAAATTAGATATGTTTCTTTCAGTTGTTTCAAAAGTACTTTAACTTTATCTTTAAAGGTTTTTGTTGATGGCTGTGTCTTTGATTCAGTGAAGCCTTCAGAGGAATCATCGAAGTTTATGAAGTAGCCGGATGCAGTTCTGTCTATTGTTCCAATTGTTTCAGGATTACTGTTTCTTGCATAGTCGTTTGTTACTTCATTATAGGTTGGTGTGTCTCTGCTAAATGTTTTTATTTGGGTGTTCAGAGGTCTAAGTTCCATTGCATTGTTGCATAGTCCTTGTTGTTCTTCTGTAGGCGTTTCGAATGTGATTAGCCTCTTTGTTAGGACCTCTGTACTGGTAGCAAACCTTGGTGTTCTGCTACTCATGGGGAGTCCACTTGGCCTACTGTTTGTTATCGGCCACATGATTGTGGTTTTACCAGGTCGATGGATACAACTCGGTTCTCCTTTTTACCAGCAAGTGGCGGTAGTACAACTGATCTTGTCCCGTTGATAGACAAGACAGGAACTGCTTTTCTGTAAGAAGGCCCAAATTCCTTCTTTACCGCGATCTTTTCTCTGACTAGATCTCCGACTTTTGGAATCCAGACAGGTCTTGCTGGGACAGGTGGTGGTTCTTCAGTGTTTGTTGGCTGTTGTTTCAATTTTATGTTGCTCAGGTCTTTTCTTGTTTCGTTTAAGTCCTGTAAAATAGCCAAACGATCTTTGATATCAAAGCTTATTTCCTTTACCACTGAAGTCTGACTGTCAAGGTCAGAGATTAACATCCTAGTTCCAAATAATAATTCGTACGGACTGAATCCCTTCAGAGAATTTCTTGGCAGGTTATTTAGACTACGTTGGACACTTATTAGATGTTTGACCCACCCAGCTCCCGAACCTAATATCTTTTCCGTTATAGATTGCTTTATGCCTTGGTTTTTTCTTTACACCATCCCGTATCCCTCAGGAAGGAAGTGAGAAGATTCCCGCTGTGCTATGCTCATTTGGCCATGTTTCCCCTCAGGCTGGAGGGCTCGAGTGAAAGCAATGGTCAAACGTAGCATGCTCTTAGCGTATATGCATTTAGACTCGCAAATCTTTGTATAACAGTCCAGACGTCAGCCGAGTGCTGGTGATCTACATTATAAGTGGAAACTAGCCTGTATATGTTAATCGCAAGCCTTGCTTTTTACTGTTGATTTTTTCTGGAGTGAAACGACACGGTATTACACCGTTTCTCTCACCACTGCGATTCCTGTTGCAGTTTGGGCACTTTTTTACAAACATGGTGTGATGCAGGCTCATGCCTGGCCACCAGTACCTTGATTGTAATTCTTCCAGAGAATCTTTTAGTTTGAGGTGTCTGAGACCCTCGCCCATATGTGCGTCTGCGATTAACAAGTTTCTCCTGTCCATGTTTGGAATCACTCTATCCCCCACTCCAGGGATTCGAGCAAAAGGGACGGAGTTTGCATCGATTATATATGTATAATTGAGTGGATAGTTGATCGGTAGTGCTGAGGAGTCGCCTTTTGATGACGTTTTCACTGCCAGCACTGTTTCACCGTCAATATACTTCACTGTACGCTTTTTTCGAGCTAGGGAAGCCGATTTAGATGCTACCGCTGTGGCTGTTTCAGCCAATGAATTCCCTGCAACGTGAACGCCATCACGCTGATGACTCAGTGAGTGTGTCACGTGAGTCTTTGGTAGTTCTTTTTGTAAAAGAGCTATTTGTTCCCAGAGCAGTTTCTGCTTTATTGTTGCATCTGTGTCATCTTTGTAACCGTTTTGAATCCATGTCTGCAAATCCTTGTTAAATGATTTGACGCAGTAATATGAATCGGACACTATAGGTGTCGGGAATTCGCGATCCGCATTATCTAGCGCCATTTTCAATGCTATTATTTCAGTCTGTTGTTCTGAATTAGTTTCTACTGAGTGTGTTTTTGTTAATAGAGGTCTTAGTTTACCTCCGCGCCACACTTCTTTTGTAATCTCACATGTGGGGTTGTATGCTTGTTCTCCCCAAACGGAGGGTTGAGCATGTCCGTCTGTATAGATTACACAAGCGTATTGTCGTAAGGGCAGAATGTCGATAGGCAGAGGGAATGTTCTTTCATATTCTAGATTTTTCAATTCCTTTAGTTCTGGATCAAAGTAGTAGTATACTTTGTCCGTTGTAATTGAATTCACCCATTGTATCCATTCCGGATTCAATGTTGTTGTTGGTAAATTACATGGTGTTGTTAATGCCTCAAAGGCCGATTCCGCTGTTCTGACTGTGATGTGTCTACCGTCCGCTTGATCTTTTTCTCTAGCTATTGCGGTTTGAACTGCATGAACAATGTTTTCTTTAATGCTGCATTTCTTTTCAGCTTCTGTGTACAAGTGTGATTTGAATGCAATTGGTACCTTTTCTCCCTTATTAGAGGTCAGGTATGTGAATCCGCATCTTCCTGGGATGACTCGAATCACAAGATTGCGTGTGTTATCACGTGTTTCTAATTTTGTTTTAATTAACATGTCTGTTTGTAAGGATCTCAGAATTTCTGTGTGTATTTGAGTCCAATTGGTTCTTTTAAAATCTGGTTTTATTAGATCATAAAGGGGTTTGACCCTTTCTGCGTAATTTGCAATGTATGTTCTTCCGAAATTTAGGAAGCCTAGAATTGACTGTAGGTTTTTTAGTGTTCTAGGTGCTTGGAGTACGGCACATTTCTCTAGGAAATTGTCAGCCAGGCTTTTGCCTTCACTTGATAATTCATATCCTAAGAACAGGACTGTCAGATGGGCAATTCTGGATTTTTTAAAGTTGAATTTGTAACCCTCTGCTGCGAACCCAAGTATTATGGTGTTCACTCTCTTCAAGTGAGTCTCCAAGTCATCATCTGTTAAGTATATGTCGTCGACATATGATAATGCTTCGTCGTCATATGTTTGTAGTAATTCTGTTACTCTCGCTGAGAATACTCCCGGGCTGTTCTTGTACCCCTGGGCTAACCGACAGAATTGTTTATGAGTGCCATTTATTGAGAATGCAGACAAATATCTGCTCTCTGGTGCTATGTTTTGACAAAAGAATCCATTAGAGATGTCTAATGTTGTTTTGTATTTTTTGCGCACTATGTTATTCATTAGTGCAGCACTATGCGAGTTTTGTACTGCAAATGTTTTGCAACATGAGTTAAGGTGTCGGTAATCCAAAACTAGACTGGTTTGGAGACCGGAAACAAAGGGTTGTTCATTTGTGAGGTGCAAGTTTCAATCACCCCCTGGTATTCTAGCTGATCTAGGATTTCTTTTACCTGTTTTTTAGCTTCTTGCTTAATTGGGTACTGCCTCTGTGCAGTAGGTTGTGATTTTAACTGGATTTTGTGAGGAGGAGAGTCCTCATCCCATCCTACGTGATTTTTATATAAAGCAGGAGCTAGGGCTACTGCCCACTTTCTAGCAAGTGTGTATTTTTTATGAATTGGGATGTGATTTGAGAAGGCAGGCATAATTATTTCTTCGCCATTAGGGCACTCCCTGACAAACACTGGTGGCCAGTCTTTTTCAGCTAGAAGGATGTCATAGCCCTTGGAGAGATTATCCCAAAATAGTCCCCTTATTTTTCTAGTCTTATCCCCCTCTATACGTAAAGTTATTTCATATATTTTGTGAGGTTTGCTAACTCTGGTGTCTGCAGTTTCCACTTGAAGATATTCATTCGTGTCCACTGTCTCCAGATGATTCATAAGGACTTTGCGAGCTATGCTCACTACTGCTGCGCTGTCTAGCATTGTCTGAGCCCATTCTCCGTTTTTCAGTTGTGTCCTCAGTATTCTCGGCATTGTTGACTACCTTGATACTAGCTACCTTCTTTTTTGGAAATTGTAATTTCTTTTTTAGCTGAGCAGGTTCCTTGTCTTTGGACTTGGCGTGCTCTTCTCTTTGTTCTGATCGTCCTCTTCTTTCCGATTTCTGCGAGGAAGTCTGAAAAGATTGAGAGGGACGTGTATCAATGTCTTGATATCTATCACGCTTCTTTATATTATCCCTATTTCTAAGGTTATATCTTTTCCCAGAGGGGTCACTCTGGGGTGACCTGTGTCTTTGGTTCGGAGATTTTTCTCTTCGCCTAGGAGACCTTCCTCTGGACTGGAATTTCTTTTCTTTAGGATTGGATTGTTTGTTTCCATCCCAGCTCTTTTTTTGTGATGTTGAGTTATTATTAAAAAATATTTTTTCAGGACTTTCAATCAGTTGTGGTTTTACTGGTATTCCACCTAAACTACCTCTACCTAGTTCCTCATAGGATTTTTCTATGATTCTGGCAATTTCAGCTGGTTGGTCTGCTATATCTGTCTCTTTTAGCCTCTGGCGGATCGCCACGTTTGCTGCTTCTCCCTTTATGTTGGCTAATAATATAGCCGAGACCTGCTTGAAGTCTTTTAGTAATTTCATACCAAGAGTTAAAGCGGGTTCTGGACCATATTCATCTTGAATTTGTTTTAGCACATCTGGTATTACCGAAATGGATGGAACACCGTGCGTTTTTGTGTAGATGGAAGCAAAGACTGTACCCCAAGTGTCACAGTCCTCAATGTGTGGTGCGATTCCCATTGGAAGACAGATAGTCAGAATCCTGTGTTTTTCTAACGGGGTGGTGTCTGGAAACACAGCCTCTATTTGGGTGATTTTTTTGTGCTAACCAGAATGGTATTTGTTCCCGTTTAGCTGGTACTTTACCTAGGCAGGATTGTATGTTCTGTGGTGTAATTTTATTTGTGTTCCCCTGGTGAGGGGTCAGCTGTGGAATTTTAATTGCTGGTTGAATTGTTGAAGTCCGCATCCCATATTGGACTAATTGTCTATGTAATTTTATTAATTGTTTTAGCTGTGTTAAAAGCTCTGCTTGAGACATCCCATTGATGTCTGGATGTGGTGTGTATCCGGCTAGGACCGGCCACGTTGCTCCTGGTCTACCTAATGGACCGAGCCTGGTGATGTGATTATTATGTTTTAGGGCGCCATTAAATAAGAGCAGATGCTCTTGAAATTTAAGTGGTACTTCCACCTCCTCGAAAGGAGTGTACTCATTAGGAGGGTCCTCTGTTTTGTAATAGTGGAAGTACTTTGTTACAGCATTTGCTGCTGGAAAATGTATCCATGACTAGTATACCTCTGTCCGCCGATATTCGTGTGCCTCAATTACGAATATGACTGTACCACCTCTGGGTGTCAGTCCATTTTCTATAAGTTTTAAAGTTATAGATTTCCTCTTAATGACCGGGATGAGTATTATATCCTGGTCTGCGTCTAGCAGTGCAGCATCAGCTGCTGCGAGTTCAGTTGCTAATCTAACTGCCTCTCTTTCTCCTTCACTGTCTGACATTGTACTGTCCAGAAGGTTATTTTGTTTGTTTGCAGATCAGGTTTCTTGTGGAAACAAAGATTAGATGCACAATATTTTGGAACGGTTTATCCTTCAACGTTGACTAGACCAAGTACCATACATAGGAGTTTCCTCCTGCGAGGTTTGGCGGATATTACCTTTCGCCCACTCCAGACGTCTTTGGAGTATTATGGGAAAAGGGGTCTGAGTGAGAAAGCACGACTGAGTTACTCTAAATGTCTTACGTTAATTTTATCGCCCTTCCAAACGCGTTGGGCGCCATGTAGTGTAGTTCCTATTATCCCAATAGGCTCTGCGCATTGGAATAATACCTTCAATAGTATAGGCCTAGACCAGACGTTAACTAGGTCTACTACTGTCGATATTAGACTTAAAGTTTTGGGTTTGCCAGCTAGCTCAGAGTTCACTAGAAACTTTCTCGAATAGGCAAGGAGGAGTTGAACCTCCCTGGATAGACAAGAAGGGATTTAGTTTCTGACAACCATAGAACATGACAACTTTGCTCTCCCCTAATCAAGAGTGTATCTCGAGAGTCGTGTGAAAACAAAAGGCAATTTATTTTACTCAGTCAGTACGTGCATTCTTAGTCTCATCAGATTGTAGAGAAAAGGAAGAGACGGGCGTGTTCAATAAAAGATGTTATTTATTGATCAGTCTCTTTTCTCATACAAGAGAAATGGATCGATATTATTGCAATACTTATGGTTAAGTAAAGTGCATACATTAAAAGCAGAAGTATAAAATAATACTGTAAAAACATTGATATGGTTTCTAAGCCATATGAAGGTTTAAAATGAATAAGATATATTACATACACATATACGTTTGACTAATCGTACTCAACTGGTGTTTCTAACTACGCCTACCCCGTGTACCTGACCTAAGTCTAATGCGTGGGCGGGAATAGAAAGTTACAGTTTAAGTTAAGTCTGTTTTGCCAAGTGACTGACTAAAGAATTCTCTGCAAGGGGTTATTCAGTTCTGTACCTGGAATCTAGGATGAATGAGGGATGGTATCTCTCGTCTCTGGTCTCGATATTCCAGGCTGCCTGCGGGGGCTACCCGGAAGCGCCGGAGCTGGATTTCTCGGCAGGAGAAAGCAGCGTCTCGTTCTCAGCGCGTCAGGAAAGGCGGGGCTGCGCCAGCGGGGTCTGCTCTGCTCTGGGCTTCGGCAAGTCTGGCTGCTCCGATCTCGTCACCACCGCGTGTGTTTGCATAGGGCAATATCGGTAATATTTATACCTTTAAGGTGCCGAGATTGACGTAAGGATGGACATAGATACGTCAATAAGGATGTCATACGACCAGGTCGTTAGCACATTCTTTTGCTGAAGTTCTCGGTGAAATCAAAACAATGGCCGCAGGGTTTTTCCCAAGGTGTCATAGGTTTGATTTGTTTTGAGAACTCCGTATGCCTTATCAGGGGCTGGAGGAATATCGCTTGTCTAATTAGATGGCAAGCGTTATGACCTAATCAGATAACACGCTCCTGTGCCGTAGTGTGGCTTTATCAGATAACGGTTCCTGCATCATGGGGGTTTTCTGCCTCATGGGATGGCTGCTAGTTAACTTGTTAGTTTGTTAACCAGAATAGGGTCAGGAATAGGGGGATCGATACAGAACCTATAGGAATACATCACACTATGTGGTTAATTAATTTTTAATGGATTGAGGAACGATTTCTAAAAATTCTTCCTCGTTTTTTGTCATAAACAGTTTCCCATGGATACGACTCATCCTGCCCTGATGAGAGTCCTGTGATTCATATAGCGGGACTTGAAACGCGTCGGCAACGGCATTTATCCGTTAAAGAGATTTAACGTTAATGGCATCCATTTGCCATAAGGCATTCACTCCCTGATCAAATTGACAAGATTAAATGTGACACGTGATCAGGCTTTAGGGGTGTTCACAAAAAGTTTTTTCTCACCCCCTGGGAATTGAATACATAACTGTTTTTGTTCTCATTGTTCCTTGGCAACTGTATATTAATTAAGGCACAAATTGTCAGTATATTTGTTTTTGTATTCGAATATATTTGTATATTTCTTTGTGTGTTTCACTGTAAGATTTATGTTTTGTGATTCACAAATTTGCAATTGTATGGCAATACGTTCAGTTGATGATGTTCTTTCTCTGGCTAACCATAAAATAAGATTGTTATATTTTGTATTTTAATCTCTTGTATTTCCCTTTTAAATTACTTTATGATGTTTCCCCTTTAAACCACTATCCCTTAGTTCTGTGCACATGCACCTGTCTGTAGATTCTAATTAGAATTGTTTATGTGTAAATGTGTTGCACTGGCAGATGCCTGCTGGGAACTGATGAAGTGAGTACTGTGCTGTCTTATTAAACCAGTACCAACTCAACTTGGACGTATCTGGATTATTTACAACTTATATACTACAAATGTCTTCAATTAATTAAAAAACAAAATGACATAAATAAAGTGTCAGGATAAACTAATAAAGTTTTGTTTATCCTTGTTCAAGCATTAATTGTCTGAAACAACATTAGAGGCATAGGTAAATTTCCCTTATTTACAAGGTGGCATTAAGCCACGTTAAGGCGAAGCCCATGTTGCCACCACAACAGAGTGAAAAGTGACGCTCTGGTGGCGATAGGGGCTTGTAAGTATTCCCCATGGTGTGGTAAACATCACCGAGGTGTTGCAGGAATTGTGACAATATACACTTGAAATAGGTTTTCAGGCAGGACCAGAGGCCTGAGGCGCAATTGTTAAGCCCCAGCTTTTCCTCTTGTGTACCCCTGCTGCAGTGGACTTTTTGTCAATGTCCTTCTAGGAGTAAATCTAGGCCTAAATAACGAGCTACTCAACTAAAGGTTAAATAAGTGTCTTTCAAGTTACTATTGGCGTCTGGTGATACTTGAATTAATATATGAAAACTAACATCTACGTTCCGAGAGAAACTAATAATCACGTAACACAATGTCAATCAAGCGAAGAATTTACGTCTAATTTAGGAGTGACCAAAAGATGTTTGCTATAATTCACGTTGTTGTCTTCATTTCAGAGGGTCAGTCTGGTCTTTATCCAAATGTTTTGTTTTAGAACCTTCCTTCACTCCTAGGCCATGATCATGATCAAAATGAGCCTGTGCAAAAAACTGCTTACACACTTCATTGCACGGGTGTAGGTGCATTTCTGGGAATTTTACACTGAATTATCAGTGAATGCAATGTAATTAGTGCAGCTGGGCATTTTGGCGCACACCCTTTGCTGACCCGAGTTTATTGCGCAAACGAGATTTAAATATTATAGTAATAGCTGAAAAACGTTCACATGCAAAGATATTTTGAGCTTCACACTGTTTATTCTTACAATTCATGCATGGACACAATTACAAGGAGAATTGCATTTGTAGTCTAGAATCTGTAGCTAATTCAGCACACAATTTTTTTTAATTTCAGTACCTGAGAGTATCTGTGGCACAGAAGTCAAAATAATGAAATGCAAGTGTGAAAAATGCACCAATGAAGTGTGCAAATAGGTTTTTACGCAGGCACACTGTGATCATGTTAGAGCCACTAGCATATATCTTTAGGCAGTCTGACCCACATTTAAAGTGATGGTTTTGCTATGTCTTAAGTAAAATCATAGCTTTATGTGTGAAGTAGCAACACACTCCATTGTGTGCTTCCACAGTGTAGATAAGTCAACATTTGCTGTCCTAGCAAAAGCACTACGTTAGATCAAGTTCAGCTGCAAAAACATGCTCTCACTCCCAAGATGTTGAGAGATGATTATACAGATTTTTGAATATTGAAAGAGCTACAATGATTTGTCAAACAAAGACCATGTATAATCATGTGAGCCTTACATAATTATAACCCTTTCAGGTGTTTCTGATCAGCCTAAAAGTACTAGCTGCAGGTTTGAGCCAGGCTGTGTTTCATTAGAGTCAGGGGTATCTAGTAAATGGGCAGTTAACACCATGCTCATCAGAAACAAGCATTGGCAATGCCAATAGGTCTTGTTTTAAAGGTATGTTGTTTGGTAATGTGAAGCATTGCTGGTAAATAGCATTGGGATGGACATATATTTGTGTGGAAGTAAAGTACTGTAGAATAATATTTGTGTAGGTTAAAGGGTTAGATGATAGTTTCCCTGTCAAACTGAACCTAAAACTCCATGTAGGTTAAAGACTGCCTTCCTCCAAACAGTGCTGCCGCCATAGAAAACCACATACGTTATCTAGTTATCTAAGGCACCTTAGTAGCATTGCAATGTCATGTGTGTGCCACTGACAGTTAAAGCTCAGACAGCTGGATACATTAACAAATGGATCACAGATCTGTGGAGGGCAAGAACATTTGTGTGAAAGCACATAACTTCTGCCCAATAAAAATATGTACTCCTGGCTCCCAACATGTGGGTGGAGCCAATGCCATGCTTTGGTGATTCTTACATAATTGTCTGGTAAAAGCTGTGACATCAAGCAGACCATGCAAATGGCACTAAAAGCAGGAGGAATGAGAATAGTTAAAATAAAATGGCAGGCATTGTTAACTGCCCCAGCACTTGATACAGTATCCTGTATTTCTGCACTACCCATTACCCATTGTAATACTGCCTCTTGTATACTGTGTGTATTCGCTGTGTAGATAAGTGCTTTATGTCACCCACAAATATAAATGTAAGTGATCTCTGGAGGGACGTTAACACTTTTACACAGGAAATGATAGACACACATATAAATATCAAACAGGTGGTGGCCATATTGAGCTGGCTTGTGGGAGATATAACCTGCAACTAAGCCATTTACATTCATCGTTTTATTGTGGGCCAAACATAGGGTGACTATATGTTTAAAGAGCACTAGATCGCCCTAACAGAGAGACTTGATAGCTGATCCAATATACTAAGGAAATGTGAAATTACACAGCTATATCTCAGCCAACAGGAAGGCCCAAAGTCGTTGGGATCCATGAAAGGAATATTCATTATTGTGAGAAACGAATCCTCCGCAGAAACATGAATATATTTGTAGATATATTCCAGTAACACGGATTGGCAGCAATAAATGATGGATTTTAGTGTATGTAATACCCAATATCTTACTGGATGATCGATTATACACATTGTAAGTCTAAATGTTGTATATTGTTACTTCTATAAAAGGCTGTAAATGGCAAAATGTATGCTGAAATACCTTTGCATATTAGAAAAAAATGTAAAAAGTAAAATAAATCATATATGTTATTAAAGGTATATGGTTATTAGCATATTTCCAATCACTCTTCACAAAGTTTCTGGCATCAGATAAAGAACAGCAGCAAAACTCATAGTGGGATGTGACTGAGATCGGCAACATTAATACCTGTAAGTATCTGTTACATACAGAAATCTGTCACCTACAGAAATTAGTTTTAAGAATATCAACAAAGTTTGAGAACTATAAATATTATATGAATAAAAGGGGAGCCAAAACCGCTGAATGCAATTACACCAAATCTGTCAAAAAATGAGATCTTTACCCAGAAAGGGTGATTTGGTATAAATATGTTAGGTAGTTTTGAGAAATTAAAATTTAAAATGCATAGACATATTGACAGTTAGACTGACATTCAAAAATGCAAGTCTTCTGATTGGCTGAGTGGGTTTTTATGGAGCAAGCATTCTGATAGGCTGTATGCAACATGAAGAGAATTATTGCTAAAACCATTACAGGACTCAGGTGTTTGTTCCCTTGTCCTGAAAATATATTTTTTTAAAGGACAGAGAGGGGCAGGGTACACATACCCTGACCCCTAGCCCTTGTGGGTGGGGTCCCAGAGGGACACCTCTGACACCAAAATATTGTTTTTTGTTCTGTGGTCCAGCAGCAGTGCCACAAGGCTGGGGGATGTGGGGCTTCCTTTTAAATTATGACCCCAACCCAGGGCCTGGATGCAGTACAGAACAGTTCAGAAGCTTCAGCAAATTTGCTCTACATGTAGCGCACTAAGGGGGTCTATTATAATAGCTGACGGATCGCCACCCACCCGTATGGCGGTGGTGATCCACCCGCCATGACCTGCCGCCCGCCTACCATTTCCCCCCGCCATATTACGATGGCGTGGGGCCCCTGGTGGACGGAAAGACCCTCGGTCAGTTGTCCACCCCTCAACGAGTCGACCGGGCAGAAAAGGGTCTGGATATGGTGGCGGTGTCTGGAAGACACTGTCATCCATATTATAATACAGACGGAGTAGTCCGCCATGGAAAGGCATGCGGTGCCTGAATGTGGGGGCCCAAGTGCTGGGGTGGTAAGGGGTGCACATGGTACCCCCTTGCATTTGCATGCACAATGTGGCAGGCACTGCGCGGTGCCTGCTATGTTGTACATGCAAATGCACAAGGTGCATCCACGGCATTGTGGTGGGCCAGGCTGTGAGCACCGCCCGCCACAATGATGTGGATGGGGTATACCACCGCCACCATGGCGGTGGCATCCTGATTGCCGGTGCGGGACCGCCGCACCACTGCCCGCCGGTCCCAGCTCCGCTAGGGTGGCGGGTGGACAAAAGTCCACCCGCCATCCTAATAGACCCCTAAGTGTCTGAAACATATAGCAAACTTTCACACTCATTGGATGACATCATCAGTTATGCCATTGAACATGTCATGAGTGATGTAATATATGCGGTCATTATCAGTGCATGGTGAGGGCACAAGTTATAGTCCGCTGAGTAAATGATAACTGGAGATTTTTTTTGTTTAAAATGTTATTTTATTAACTGACATATTCATCTAACTATAACTTCACTTTAACCGTTTTTTTTCAGGAAAGTTGTAATGGTTTAGACCTAACTATAATGACGCATTAACCTTTGGATTTTTTAGGGAGTTTCTAGTTTTTTTTAAATGCAAATTAATACATTTTTACCACCCCAAACTATAATGTCACATACTTTATTTTTAGAATACTTTGGAGCATATGTACAAGGAAATGGCGAACTGCAGCGGCACATTTTGTGGCATTGTGCTGCGTCATTTAAAAAATGCATGGACACACCGTCTTTACAAGAATACAGTGCACCCCCGTGCTTTCCCTTGTGCTGGCACTAAAAATAGCTGCCTAGTGTCAACAGAGAAACCCATGCGCCATAGTGGAAGGGTGCCTACATTGCAGGGATGATTGTTTATGTGCAGGAAGGTATCCCTTTCTAAAGATAAACAATCAATAATGGTGATTTGCTACTTGTATGTGTGCTGCATTCTGCAGCACACATAAAAGTAGAAAATCACCATTATTGAAGGATTGTTTTTTCTCAGGTAGGGACACCTTCCTGCACATAAACCATGATTAATGGTGTTGTGCTCTTTCTATGTGTTCCGCAGAATGCAGCACACATAGGAAAATCAAAAATGAGGAGAGATAAAAGTATTTCTCCATGCTGCTCCAATCGAATGGCTGCTTTTGCTTGGTGTTAGTTTTTGTTGCTGCCTCAGATTTACGCATCCTTCTAAATCTGGGACAGCTTCAAAAAGCAATGGGAGTTGCAGTGGAATGCCCACAACAATACCCATTGTATGCCCCTTTCCCACAGATACCTGTTTGAAAGGGGTATCATATTTACAAAGCAGTGTTAAGCCACGCAAAGTGACTTAATGCTGCTTTGTAAATATGGTGTAGGACATTGTGCCACCGGAACGGTGAAAAAAGTGACATTGCAGTTGCGCAATCCCCATGTACATATGCCCCTTTGAGTACAGTGAAGGTGGGAATTAGTGGGAAGACTAGAATGACCACCTCACTCTATGTAATTACAGATAGTTTCTCCAGTCCTAAACCTTTCACCTAAAAATGATTGATTTCATGTGTGATCGTATAATTAGTTCAATGGAAAGAAAATAAGACTACACTGCTCAGTATGGACTGGAAACCATGCTTGTAAAGATCTGGAGAAAGATAGTTATCCTAATCAGGACACTTACAGTCTAATCCCAAAATTGGTGCAAACTAATTTCAAAATGGGGATTTACCAAGTGAAACTACCACAACCTACTACATCATTTCCCCACGTGTTTTTGGGCTGTAAAACCTTGATGAGAATACTGGTCTAGGTCCACACTTGAGGGCAGACCTACTCCACTATTTGGCATGCTGAAAAAGGGTAAAAATAATTTTCACATTTGAGATGAGATGATGTAGAGTGATAATGTAGCTGCACACCAACAATCTCTGAAACAATGCATTGTTTTTCCTTAATAGAGGAATCACGGAATCTGCAGGTGGACAATACTCTTCAAGGTCAAAGCCTTTGCCTTTACATAATCCTGTTCATTAAAATGGAATAAATAATTCCCTTCCACATTGTTTCAACTTTGTTTTTGACAATTACTTGTGAATGTACTTTTGCTAATATGTCAATATTAGTTAACAATGAAAATCCTGATTTCTAATGCTCTTCTATTTTTTTCTCCTTCTAAAAAATGATAACCGAGTTCCTTTTCTGACTAGACAGCCCTGACAACCCTCTGCTACAAAGCTGAGACCTGGACGACTCCTCCAGTCTGTGTATAATAAAAAAAAGTCTCTAAGTTCATATATTTCCACTGCCCTGTGCTGAAAGATTTCCCAAGTGATGGATTTTTAAACAAACAGAGGGACATGCTTGGAAATATTTTCTTCTTGTAAATATGTAAAATATTCCAAATAAATTTAACAGCTGTGAGGCACGCACACATGTGCAAAGCGTTGTTGTTGTTTAAACTCATTTTCCCTGTCCTCTTCTCCTCCCACGACCCCCTCAGATAATTCCCAGGACGAGAGCTGGGGTGGATCTCCCTTCATTATTAACGTCAATGGCATGCCTTTACTTGGCAGAAACGCTCAAAATCGTTCGTACACATCTATCGTATTGATTTCCTGAGCCAGGCCGTCACAGTGTGCATCCTAATGAGTTTAACAAAAACATGTGAATAGGACAATGCGCTCCACAAAATCCACTTCTTGCTTATTATATTTAATGCCGCAAAACCACTGATTATTTGCACGAATGTGAAAGACAGAACACAAGATTCAAATTGGAAAATATGTTGCAAGAAACAATATGATTTGCAGAGGAATTTTCATTCCAATTTCAGTTTGATAGTTTTGTGTACTCTTAATTCTGATTCATTTTTTGTTTATTCCTTCCTTTAACTTTTTTCACACAATGCACATGCAGCCCAATGGCCACCAAAAGGAGGATTCCCGGAAGTATTCAGGGCAAGTTACACCTTAATAAGGAGAAACAATAGAAAGACAAAATGGGGGAGATCCAAATTATTCAAGATCAGATAGAGGGCAAAAGAGAATCCATCTATGTTTTTTGGTTGCGGCTATTTGGTCATGTACATAAGGGATTTTTCACTGCCATATACTTGACCATTCGCTAAACAGTAGATATTATTTCCTATCTGGCTGGTGGCCTAGCAAATTGCAAAGAAACTTTACTATTTACCCAGCTGCTGGCTAAATAGTAGAGATTGTGCACTGTTTGGCAAGTGGTCATGGAAATAGCAGGAAGACTTCACTATTTACCCGTACTGGCACAATAGTAGATATTCTGTAGTGTTTGACTAACAGCCATGCGAATAGCAAGGAAACTTCACTGTTTGTCAGGCCGCCGGCAAAATAGCAGAGATTATATACTGCTAATAGCAAAGACACTTTACTATTTATCTGGCCTGTGGCTAAATAGCAGAAATGATATACTGTTTGGTCGAGGGTCAAGCAAATAGCATAAAAACTTCACTATCCACCCTGCCAATGACTGACTAACAAACATTATGCACTATTTGTACAGCACTTGTGCCAATTACCATGAAACGTAACTCTAAAACTGGCTGCTGGAAAATAGCAGACATTAGGTACAATTTGAACAGTACCCAGGTAAATAGCAAAAACAAACTTCATTGTTTACCTTGCCACTTCCTAATTATCAGAAATAAATTGCTATTTAGCAAGTGGTCTTGCAAATGGCAAAGAAATGTCACTACTTACTTGGCTGCGTGTAAATCGTAGATACTATTTTCTATTTAGACAGCACTCTTGCAAATATCACAAAAAATTAATTAATTACTCAGACACTGCCTAAATAGCAGAAAGTGTGCACTGTGTGGCCAGCAGCTGTTCAAATATTACAGAAATGTCATTATTCACCTGGCAGCTGGCTACCTAGCTGACAGTTTACCCAGTAGCTGTTCAAATATTAGAGAAGCTTCACTATTTACGCCGCTGCTGTGTCAACAGCTGAAACTATGCATTATAATGCCAAGCGCAGGTTTCAACAGACACTTACTACCAGGTAGGACACAATTGCCATTCATCTCCCTATTCGCAATTTGCTAATCGCAATTAAGGATTTTTTGAGATTTGCGTTTTTTACCTACATTCCATTTTGCAATTCTCAAATAGCGATTCCTTAAAAATCGCTATTTGAGAATCGCAAAAAGTGATTTACCTACAAATGCCCCTATATCATTTGCAAGACTAGGGGTCATATGTAGGTAAATCACATTTTGCGATTCTCAAATAGCGATTTTTAAGGAATCGCTATTTGAGAATTGCAAAATGGAATGTAGGTAAAAAACGCAATTTTTTTGCAAATCTCAAAAAATCCTTAATTGCGATTAGCAAATTGCGAATCGCAATTAAGGAATGAGTGTCCCATTCATTCCTATGGGCCAAGAGGCCCATAGGAATGAATGGGGATACATTCTCAAATTGCGATTTTCTATGAGAAAATCGCAATTTGCGAATCGCAATTCCAAGGGTGCCAGGGTGTCCAAAGGACACCTGTTGCACCCCTGGAATGTGCCTGTAAGTACATGTGGTGCACATACATGCCCTAAGGGCATGTCTGTGCGCCACATGGCACTTTGAATAAAAAAAAAATAATTTGAAAGGAAATCGCAAAATACCATCTACTTGGAGTAGGTGGTATTTTGCGATTCCTTAAGATATATTCGCAATGCCAAAGGCACTCCTACATAGCATTTAAGGAATCGCAAAATTGCGATTCCTTAAATGCTTGAGCAAAATAAGGAATCGCAATTTTTGCGATTCCTTATTTTGATATGTGGCACCAACGTACCAAGAAGCCGTTTGCGAATCGCAAACGCCTACCTATATATGCCCCTAGGTGAAGCTGTTCACCTTTCTACGTGCTCGCTCTTACTCACAAAGCTGTGGCAATGTACCAGGTCTAGATATAGGGTTACCAAAAATTGGCATATTATCTGAACACCTATTTTTCAGAGAAATGCGTGCTTTATGGAATTAGTAATTGTTGTACAACTCAATTAAGCAAATCAGACTAAAATACATGAAAACAATTATTTGTTAACAGCAAAGGCCAGACCGGTAAAAGTTGTAATCCAGTTAAATGGCGACATCTTATATTTAGGGTGATCTTTTCTAAAAACAATCAATTGTTTAGGGCCCCTTACGCAAGTCCCCAATGCAGTATAATTTAGCTGCAATCTTATAACAGAAGGAATAAAATCTATACCTCCTACAACTTTAAAATCAATAGGATCTATATACCTAATCAAATGTTTTTGTCATGTTTTCACAGCTATCTTCGGCAAGTCAATATTAAATGTGACTACATTAGTATGTGGTCGGTAACAACATTGTCATTCAAGTCTAATTCAAGACTAACTCCTTTTTTTTTAAAAAGTGTCAGGAACAGAGGGTCAAGGGTATAGCCTGCGTAACCCGATTTTCAAATATGTGATTCTTGAATGTCAATGTCTATGCATTGACCTATCGACCTGTTGACACAGTAGATGCTCCTAACTTGTGGATATTGATTATTGTTTGTTCAATACTTTGTAATTTGTAACAAATAGTATAGCACTGATTTCATACAGACAGTATCGAGACTACAGAATCAACAACTATAGCCCCATAGGTGAGCTGTGGTTGCGTCTCAGCACTTTCCGGCACTTTTCCGGCATGTAAATATAGACCGACAATGAAATGATTCTTCCATCTCTCCACCAGTGTTGTGGTACTTATGTTATTAGCAAAGAATAAATTGGGGGAACATATGGACATGTTTGAAATGTTGTCAGAATAATCATTATGAGAAGTCAAGGTTGAGGAAGTAAAGGAGTGTGATTATTTTAATACATTGCATCCCAAAATCTGAAATGTTTAACTGGAATAATAAAATGAATGTCCTCTGTATTGGCTTGAAAATACTATACCATTCTACCCTATCAGAAGTTCTTGGTATACGTATGTTAACACCCAGGTGACCTAAAGAGAATGTGTCCTCTACAGGTGATCCTCTTTTTGCTTTTCTGTTAGGTGGTGCTCTGATACCCGGGGGACACCTAAATAGTACCCATTCTGAGTTTGGTTTGGTTACTGGTCGATCAACTCAGTGGTAAATCCTAATAGAAGCACTAAAATACTTTGTAAAGACAGTTGATAATATAATGTCTGCTCACCAAGCATTAGTCTATTTGTGAGCCATTTTCAACTTGATTACTTGGGAGAGAAGTTTTGAAGTTCCAAAATGCATGATGCAGCATTCATATATCCAGCTATATTATATCATCATCATCATCATCATCAAAACTTTATTTCGATCTACTATGGACCATGAAAGTACATAAGATAAAATAATACAACACAGTAGTTTTTAAAATCATCATCACAAGGATTACAACGATTAGAAATCTTAACAATTATGCAAAATAAGAGAGAGGGGGGTGTTATTTCCACATTTCATCAATAATTTACAGGTAAAATCATTTGTATATAAACAATACAATAATTATTTATAAGTATAAAAATAACAGGGGTATTGAAGGTAAAAAAATACATTCCATAAAATGTAAAATATTATTATAAAATCGGTCAATCACTGCTGAAATACTTCAATATGATGTTATAAAAGTAAAAGACAAGGTGCGTTTTGGGATAGAGAAATTAAATAAACTTATTACCTCCATGTATCAGTTTAAACAATGCGCTGCAGCGATTACAATTTTAAACCATTTTTGGATCTAAGGAACATTACGTTCATAAGAAACCTGGACATGCAGGATACAACCAATTGAGTAGTGTCTGATCACAGAATCCGTTCTGCCTGTCTGCAGTGTCTTAAAGTAAGGATGTTACATAAGGGTTTGATCCATCTTTTCCTCGAATATTGATAAGCCGGGCAGAAAAATAAGATATGCATGTCATTTTCTTTAACAGATGTAACATTTTTACAGAAACCACATTTTTCAAAGTCTTTATCTTGGGCATTACTGTCCCATTTAGATTTCATGTCGTTGGTCTGAAGGACCCCATATCTAAATTTAAGATATAATGATTTTGCTACCGGAGGATCAACCTCATCCAAGAGAATTTCAAATTTAGGAATATCTTTAAACTGGAGAAACCTTGTAGACAGAGATCCTAAACTGGTATCCTGTAGCAGTGTGTTACTTAAAAAGTTCCAGAATGATCGTTTTACTATTTTGCTACAGGTTTTTGATAGCTCTTGAGGGTTTTCCCAATAGTTTGATAAACCTATTCTTTTAAACCAAGAAGCGATGTGTTTAAACCATAAGATATCTTTTAAACAACCAAAGGGCATTATCTCTTGGAGCCCCAATCTGTAATGGACAAGCTCGTCAGTTGTCCAGATTCTTATCCAATACATAAGGGGGCGCAACGCAGCGAGACAGTCTGTACGCTGTAGATTAATAACAAAAAAAACGGTACCATTGGAGTCTATTGGGTAAGGATAATAACCTTCGTACAAAGTTATTCTCTCCCACTTCAAAATTACGCTTGCAGTGTGGACCCCAGAGTTCTGCCCCATAAAGGGCTGCTGACTGGGCCTTGAATTTAAAATCCTCTATAGCAGGTGATGCAGCCTTAGAAGTACTCTCTCTATGTTTTTTTTAAAATAGGCATAGAGTTTCGGAGAAAAACTATTTTACTTTTTTCCAATTGGGGTTTCCCTGACATTTTGGAATCCAGAGTGATACCTAAATAGTGAAAATTATTCACATACTTTAGTCTTTCGCCATTCAGTTCCAATCTTTTTCTAAACGTTTTACTTGAATTGATAGACATATATTTTGTTTTGCCAGGGTTAATTTCAAGTCCTTTTTTATTACAATATAGGTAAAAGGTGTTTATCAGGTTTTGGAGGCCACCGGGAGTCTGAGAAATTAGGATGGTATCGTCTGCGAAGAGGAGTGCGGGAATCACATCCCCCCCTAACTTTGGTGAGTCACTCTTGCTTCCTTCGAGGAAGGAGGGGATGTCATTTACATATAAGGAAAACAAGGTTGGTGCCAGCACACAACCTTGTCGCACTCCGCGCTTTACTGGAATCTCTCTAGTAAGTTCTCCCCGTGGTCCCCACCTTACTTTTGCAAAATTACTTTCATGCATCCTGATAACTTGAACTAGTAATTCAATTGGTACTCCAAGGTTTATCATGTGAATTCAAAGACTAGTTCTAGGGACCAAGTCGAAAGCAGCTCTAAAGTCCATGAATGCTACATACAATGTGCCCTGTCTAATTGTAATATACTTCCAACATAAACATTGAAATCTAAAGACTTGATCAATGGTGCTGATCTTTTTTCTGAACCCTGCTTGAAATTTTGTTAACAGATCAACTTCTTCCATCCAAGATGAAAGACGCAACAGTATGTGTCTAGCAAATATTTTCTGTGAAATGTCTATAAGACTGATCGGGCTATAATTCGCCGGGTCGAGTCTATTCCCCTTTTTAAAAATCGTGATCATTTCAGCCCCCCTCCAAGTGTTTGGCATCGGGTCGAAATTCGCTATTGCATTACATAAAGCGTTCATATACGGAACCCAAATTGTTAAGTCATGTTTTAAAAGGTCACCTGGTATTCTATCGGGACCCGGAGCTTTACCAGATTTTATTGTACCTAGAACATAATTAGTTTCTTTTAATGAGAAGTGCAGCTTGGCAACCTTTGCTAGCTCAATCATTTTGTCCGTCAGATCAAAGTGGTCGGTATTAAGTTCAGTGTTGGATTCAGAGAAGAGGCCAGAGAAATGGTTAACCCAGGTGACCTCATCCAAATAGAGGTCTCTGTGTTTACCGCTTGTCCTATTGCCTTTTCTAATTAAATTCCAGAATCCTGCTTGATCCTTTACCTTTGCAGCATTTAAAAGACCTGCCCATATTTCCTCGTCCCAGACTCTCTTGGCAACAGCTATTATATGGTTGTAGGCAAGCCTGTTTGCCCTGGTTTTAACAGTATCATTACTTTTTATTGCTTTTATTAACTCGGATTTTGCTGCTCGACAATCCTTGTTAAACCATGGTTTACCATGTTTGACCCTTTCTGTTGTCTCACCCTTCGTTCTTTGTATTGTTTTGCTTAATATTGGGCCTAAAGCTTCTACGAGCCTACCATGAATATCAGTCAACATAAGAGGCGGGGCATTACTCTCGATATACGGAGATAAAATACCTGAAAAGATTGAATAGATATTCGTCATTGGTTTTTTGTCCTCCAAGATGTATGGCCATTTAACTGCACGGTCATTCCTATTTAACATGATTTGATCAACTGAGGGGTCATAATTCGTTTTTTCAAAATCTACTATAGAAAAAAGTTCTATAGGGGCCCTCAAACCCAAGGGTAACAGATCACTTTCTGTTCTAGAGATTATTTTAAAGTCACGCAAGAAACACCAACAGCTTAGTGACACCATCATATAGTCTATATAACTTTGTGAGATGTTTCTACAAAAAGTATGGGCTTTTGGTCTATCTGATGAAAGACGCCCATTACATGATCTAAGACTATGTGTCAAAGTTAAGCCTAGGAGCTGAGTCAGAGCTGCTGTGCACTTCACCTCCTTTTCACTAGCCAGAGATGGTATATTATACGCTTGGTCTTGGGACTCCATCAAATCACCAAAGCCAAGCACTGGCTCATAATTACAATTAAAGTCACCAGCTATAAATATACTTGGGCCGTGGCCTAATGTTTCAAGGACTCTGTCCAACTGATCAATGACTAGTGATGGGCTGTTTGTTGGAGATGGTCTATTGTATACATTAAAGAGATATGTCACTTTATCATCTTTAGCCTTTAATTTTAAGCCCAGTATATCTGGAGATGTAATATCTAGAGAGGTAATCACAATTTGCAAAGACACGCTCACCCATATAGCCAATCCTCCAGATGATCTTCCTTTTACTGAAGGAGTCGCCCCCACCCAGTAAGTTTTGTGGCTTACCCTTTGGGGTCATTCTAACATCCAGGTCTCTTGTAAAAGTATAATGTCATACGTTCCAACAAATGCATGCCATGTAGGATCCGGCAGATTTCTGTTTAACCCTGCGATATTCCAGGAAATAATATTTAAATCTTGGCAATTACTGTGCTCTCTGAAGCAGGGAGAATCAATTCTTGATGCTTCCGTACTTGGATGTAACTTTGATTTTGTGTCTAGAACAAGTGCAGAATGAAGAGAAATGGTATCAGCCGTTTGCATGTTCACGCAATTATCCACCCCTCTAGTACAACTATTTGTACCTGTGTCAATTCTTTCCTTGCTTATTACCCTCTGAACATGGGATGAAAGAGGCTCAAGGTCTCTTAAAGACTTATCACTCCTGGATGACTGTCAATCAACCCCCTCCAACCCCATTAGATTAGAGAAACGATTAGAAGTGAGGATGTTAAACACTGGGGGCGGATACGTCCGAGAACTTAGGTTCCCACGTCTCCAAGGGTTATCAATTAGAGCTTTCGGGTAAAAATAGCTTAGGTCTCTAGTCAAAATACCTCCCTTGTAACCATCAGAGAACCAGTCACGGATGTAATTTATCACCCTACGATCTCTAAAATTTATAACTATTATATCCCCTGGAATGTCCTTCGGTCTCCTCCCTACCCAACCTAACCTTCTAACATTTAGAATTTCACCATGTAGATGTGCGGGCAAAGGTCTGTTTGTTCTTAGCCAATGCATGGCTTTGTTCTTAAGGATCTGGTAGTTTTCGAATTTCCCTGATGGCAACTCGGGTACTCCAGTTAATACAATAACGAGGGGTTCTGCCTCCGGTGGAAGATCAATATGATTTGCAGGTCCCATAACCTGTTTGTTCTTGTTAGGACTCCTCTGCATATTAACCTGATTCCCCTGAACTTTCTCGTTTAGATGCCCTCTTTCTGGTAGATCTTTAGGATTAGTGGGCTCTAAAATTGTGTTCTGAGGCTGAATACCTGTGGGATTATCATGAGGTGTTTGATGCGACTTACTGCTACCGGATTCATTATCAGTCACTGTAGGCACTATCCTAGTCTCAGGAATAATCATGGGAGGTCTCTTGGGTAACAGTTCTTAAAGTAGATTGGAATTAGCTCTTCCAATGTCAGTGATGGCCTCTAATTGTACATTTATTCGCTTGACCCTCTATAGGTAAAAGCATAGATTTAATCAGATGCTCAATGTTATTCATTGATATTTGCTGAGAGTGTGTGGATGAAGAACCCTGGTTGTCCTCGCTTGCATATGGACTTTTGATATTTTTTGGACTTGTGACAGCCCTTCGGGGTTTTGCGCGATTTCCCCTATGCTTCGCGCCTCCCCTCTTTCTTTTTGAACAGGAAGAGCCTGCCCCTGATGGTTTAATACTAGTAATCTTCACAGGAATAGAATTACTAGGAACGGCAAGTAGTGACTCTCCCAAAGATGGTTCTAATTGAGTGTTTAGACTGGTGTCAGAAATAGATGTTACCGGATGAGTCGCTATTCGAGCTGAAAGGTCTTGAAGCTGCGGGGGAATACCTATATCAATTGCTCGGTCGTTACTAGTACTGGATAATGTAGGTGTTCTAGCTGACTGAATAGCCCCCAAAGATGATCGTTTGCTCTGCCATTCTGAAGATATTTCTTATTCTAAGACAGAAGTAGCCCTTGTAATAAAAGCATCTAGGGTCCCTCTAACAGAGCCTCCCACTGACAATTTCCGTCCTAAGCTCAAAATATTGGTCATAATTTACACTGTAGATTTAGCACAATGGACAAATGATGACAGTGGACGGACTTTCAATTCATACGTGTTATCTTACTTCGGTATCCGTGCAATCAAAGGGGGTGGCCCAGCCCATCCATGGCCGGCCACGGACAGCCACAGACGGTCCCGCCTTTGTCCCGGGCTTCTCCCGACGCTGCCCGCACGCGTCCCGTGTTGCGGGAGACTGAGTCCGGTTTTGAGCACACCTGTGGGGGGTGTGACCTGGCGTTGGTGTGCCTCACTAGCCCAGATGGATTATGGGCGTTGTGGTTCGCCCCCTCGTCACAGTGTCTTTCTCCCCCAGCTGCGAGTGTTTCCTGTGAAGTGGGAAACGCAAGAGGTGATGCAGGGAACCTTGGACAAAAACAAAAGAGTGTAGAGTCCTCCTCGTTGTGGCCCGTAGCAAGTTCACCAAAGGAAACAGAGTACTAGGAGCTCAATACTGGTACACAAATAGATACTCTTTCAGAGTAGAAACCAACTATAGAAAATTGCCTTTTTTGTAAGGTCACCCCCAAACCTTTTGCCTTCCTCCTCCCCTTTTTGTTGAATTTGTTTTTTCTGGTTTTATGATTCTGTGCACTTTACCATTGCTAACCCCTGATAAAGTGCTTGGGCTGTTTTCCTAAAACGTGGTAACATTAGCTCATCTATGATTGGCATGCATAATTTACTTATAAATCCCTAGTAATGTGCACTACCTGTGCCCAATACCTGTATATTTAACACTACTAGTGGGCCTGCCGAACTGATTATGCCACAACTTAGATAACCCTTTAAATTTGTCTCAGGCCTGCCACTGCAAAACCTGAGTGTGTCTAGTTTAAACTTCCATGTCGACCTGGCAAGTTAAACCTCTTGTCAGGCCCAAATCTTCCTTTTTAATAAATATGTCACCCCTTGGGTAGGCCCTGGACAACCCAGAGGGCAGGGCCTAATGTATTCGAAAAGCAGGACATGTACTTTTAAGTTACACATTTTCCTGGTAGTGAAAAGCTCTTACATTTGTTTTTGACTACTGCAAAGCCTACATCTCCCACATGATAACATCGGGATTATCTTATTATATAGTATGAGCGTAATTTCCAAATGGAAAGATAGACGTGGTTCATGTTTGGTGTCTGTGGAATCCTAATTTAAAATCCTAATTATGGTAAAGTTGTATTTTAAATTACAGTTCTGAAAATACCACTTTTCGAAAGTTGGCATTTTCTTGCCTTAGCCATTTGGTGCCTGCAGTCTGTACCTGATCGCATGTCTTGTTGGAGTTGGCAGTTGGACTTTGTGTATTCTACCTAGACTGCCACACACAATGGGAGCTTAAGTGTGACTGAGTAGGCTATCCTGGCAGGATGGGAGTGGGCAACTGGATCCAGCTTCACTTACATCTGAATAGACTGTTTCCTGTACCCACACAAAGGGTATCCTACCCACTTTAGTTAGTCTTGACCCATGGCTCACAGAGCAGTTCATCTGTGCACTTCAAAAGGCATGTCTCTAGAAGTTTCTCCCAACTTTAAAGGCACAACTGTGTATAAAAGAAGGACCTCAAACACCACCACTACAGTATACTTCTGGATCTATGGATACTCTAGTACGAAGGAGGACTGCTATGTTGCTGAAAGGACTGCCACTCAACTGGACTCCGGCATTTCTGTGCTGAACTTCTGCTTTTGACCCTCATGACTGGCTGAGAAAGACTGGACCTACATCTCTTGAACCTGCACCTGGACTCTGCTATCTGTGAATCTACCCTGCCAAGTAGTGCCACCCTAGTCCTACAGCCTTGGAAGTGGGCATAAGGTGCTTACCGGGAGAACTGATGCATCACTGATGTGTGGCGCATCCTCAAGCTGTATCGATGCATCTCCTCCTCTGAGTGGTGCATACTCAAGCAGAAGTGATGTATCACCACTGCTGCATGGATTGGGCCGGGTACAGAAGGTTCGCATCACCCTTGCATTGATGGAACCGATGCATCACTGATGGCATGGCACACCTCCGATCCAGTTCCTCTCATCCCTCGTTGATGGCAGTTCGAGGGCAATTCTGGCATCTGCATTTCAGGCTTGCATCTCCTCTGAACCAGCGCACATCAGCTGCATACCAAAACCTTGACACCTGGACTGCGTATCGCATGCCCAGTCCATGGGAGCCTCAATGCAACAGGATCTTGCACCGCAGTCTCACTGCATCTCGGAACCGATGCAACGCTTCGACTATGTAATGCTTTTTCGCCTCAGGTTCAAACAACAGTTCTCAACCAGACTTTAAGGTATTTTGTTTAGCGGGTCTAACCTGTTCCCTGTAGCCAGCCTGTGCTCCATCGTGGTCAGCCAGGACTTGTAACTTTGTCCCAGAATAAACAACAGGAGAAAATCCATTAAACCAGTTGAGACCCGCGTGAATCTGGTAACAGGCAACAATGTCTTAACAGGTAATATTTCAAAGACAATTTCTAGGATGTAAAATAAATTACAAGAAGGAGACAAGAAAAGGGAACAACACCAAAGTTGAATAATGCAGTCTGTATTAGAGGTCATTAGGAAGGCATTAATTTCAGACAGCAATATTACATTTCATTTTATACAAGTGTAATCCTAAACATAAGTGCACACAAAGTGCTTGTGGCAATGTGAACAAAACAAAGAGAGACACGTGATATGATGAAGAAAACAGCAAGATGGCACAGTTTACAATTGGTACCTAACATGAACAATATAATATAAAATTTGCAGGAAACATGTTAAGGGCCAAGGAAGCCGTAATTCTGCTGAGATTTGTCGACTGCGTTTTGACCTCTTGTTTTAGGTCATCACCAGGATGGATTACATGTATTAGTTTAGCAATAGCTGCTTGAAAAAAGGGGAGAGGAGGAGAGAGGTTCAAAGATGGGGTGTGTACAGAGGAAAGGAGGGAACAGGGTTAGGAAAAGTTGCTACCTGGTACATAGTCTTGAGGCCTGTGGCGGTGGGGGAAGAAACAAGAGGGGAATTAGGGAGGAGCTTCGGGAACCTAGTGAGTACCTGAAGGACTATAGCACTGGTGTGAGTTTTGTTGTTTTGGTCTTGTTTTGTCTTGTAAAATCTACTCTATTTTTTTAAACCTGGTGTGGGTTCTGTTTCTGTGGTGTTTTCACAGTTATTACTGTTTGAAGTGTTGCACAAAACTTTACATATTGCCTAAACATTTAGCCTCACTGCTCTGTGCCAAACTAACAGAGGGTGAACACATGTTAATTTAGGGTTTGCCTGCCTCTTACCCTGACTAGGATTGTGGTTGCTGCTTGAATAGGGCTCATACTCCAGTCAAATAGTAACCCAATTTCTAACACTAACCCATTTCTTAATATTTATCTTTTATGGTGCTAATACTTTCATTCAAAACTAAAAGACAAACACATTGGACAGACGCAGCATATCGAACATAAAGAAAACAAGGTCATATTTAAATGTCTCATTTAAATTTGGTAGACATCATCCTTGTTCCTATTTCTGAAGGAAAGCTCTAAGATAACAAGAATTCGACAGTCAACCAATAAACTCAATAATGTATTGTCCAGTCAATGCTTTTCTTAGTAAGAATAAAGTACTCTAAACTAACAGTAAAATGAAATACTGTACAGTTCAAAAATTAATACAGTTACCAGCGTGTAATCTCATCTATGAATCTCATTGAAGTTCTACACCCCCTACAGTACTCTCCACCAGGTCTAAGAGCTTTCCTAATGTCTATTGCCCCTTATATGAAGAATGAGCATAGTCATTTGTTGAATGGCTAATATGTAGTTTAGTCTAATAGCTCATGGTACTCTGGCAAAATCTGTGGTTCTTACTGATAGATTTACCTCTAGTCATCCAATCTCTTTGTCTTTTCATGGCTAGGTCACATTTTACTGGCTCAGTGAAGATGTCGATTATGTGGTGCTGGTGGCTGCATTCTACGATCCCACTCCTGCAGTGGCAACTTGTAAAGTGGGGGACAGTGGAGGCAGCTCTTCCCTGCACACGGGCTGCTGGACTTTGATTAGTGTATCAGGTCTATATGGTGGTTGCTCACCATCAGCAGGTGAGGCCCTCCAGACTGGACTCAGATGGGTGCTTGTTCTCTGCAGTTTCAGTCCCCATGTCAGATCTCAAGCAGGTATTCACCTTCAGCACTTGCAGTCTCCCAGGATGGATCAGGCGTCTGTATCAACAGTGACAAAGGTCCCTAATGCTTAGCAGCTGCAACGTCTAGCAGTGGTGCTTAGTCTCTTTGCACATTTCATTAATGCCAAACAACACAATATTGCTCTTTGAAAACCCCGGGGAATCCTTCAGGACATGGCTTGACAACTTACTTTGCTCCCTCTTACAGTCAGCTTATTATGGGTGTTTCTCATGTCGGGAACATGCTGGGATTCTCCTCCTGGATAGTCTCTCCTTTTGCAGGGCCAGGCACTCTCATTCCTCTCTGACAAGGCAGGCAGGCTTCTGGGTACTAAGCAAACCATTAGTTCCTCCAGCAACAAGTGAATACTTCATGTACTGTCCACTCACATCTGGGAGATTAGCTATCATGCAGACACGAGACATGGTCACCAGTCATTGACCATGAAGAACTTGGAACTGTTTTGGGTCCCTCTTACAGATGTTAAATCAAGTCCTGTCAATAAGAGTTTTGCCTTTGAAAGGTAACCCTGGGATGAGGTATAGCAGGTAGACAGCTGTGTTACAGTGGACCCTGAGAGCATACACCATTGATGGATTTGGTGAAACGTTTGCAGTTCACTCCTGTGAAGAAGACGGCAATGTCAGAAGGTTGGAGAATGAGTCACACTCAATTCCAATCTAGGTTACACAAGAGACAGCAAAGCAGGCTCAAGTACCTTCCTTTCCCACAGGCCTTCGCCCGCGATTGCAGAACCACAAAAGATAATTGGGGAGTCAGGTTTTAAGGTGGAGGGCTGAGGAGCTGCTGATCTTGTGGATATTAGGGCCATTCCCTCCAGCTGGAACTTCACCAGTAGGGAACTGGAAGCGTTCAGTGCTCCCTGATCCTCTTTGTACTCTACCACATTTAAAGGAGAGAGTAACAGATGGCAGATTGGGGAACATTCAGGCTACACACCAGAGTTAATAACTTCTCCTTCTTTCTCTCAGGTAAGAATCTCCAAGAAAATAAAAGGAGGTTATTCATAAGGGGGAGGATTAGCATTCAAGCTGTACACTTAAGATGTCCAGTGCCTGATTTTCTTTTGGAATGAGGAAGAATTTCTTGATGAAGGTTAAAGAGGCAAGGATCTGGTCATGTCAATTAATCCCCTTCACATAGTAAGCTCATGACTAATGTCTTCTTTACCAGCAAAGAAACGGGCCTATAACTAATTAGACTGAATTTCATTGGAATATCCAGAAATATTCCCAGTAAATCAATGAAGGGCATTTAGGCATCAAAGACACAGAGGAAAAGAAGCAAAGAGAAATGTTGTATTCTTTGACTTTATTGAAAATATTGTAGGAAATACAACACTGTGAATAAGCAGATGTTTTTTGTTGACCCCATTCTCATGTCTCACAGATCAACCATTAAGACCTTGGCTAAGGTGGTTCTTTTTTCAACTGTCATTTTCTGGCTCTACGCCAGACAAAGTATTTGTGTAAAGTGATGGCTCTCAGCAGGTAGTAATGGAGCAGGAGAATTCAAAAAAAGAGCACAATGAAGTGTGAGATCTCTGCACCTGGCTGTCATCAGCCTGCCTAAAGAAGTCAATAGGCACAGAAAAAAGCATTGAAACATTCCCAAGTTTGAAAAAGAAACTGCTTACTTACCCCTGTCTTCTGCCATCTATCACATTGTATTGCTCATGAAGAACTAATCATAATCAGTTTACCAACATGGACCTCATTGAATATCATCGGGTAGCCTTTTCCCACTCCACACACCCGACTTTAGTGCCTGTGACTCCACCCTCCAGTCACAGTGATGCAGCCAATACAATTCCATTGTCCAAGCACATCCAAAATGCATTCCACTGGTTCTAGTACTCAGACTTTCACCACATACAGAGTCACTGAACCTACACATATCCGACACTCGCATGGAATATCAGCACGAAGGTCTGGTAGTCACATAGACTACTCTATCAGTCTTGGAACTCAGAACCTTTTTACTGGTCTTTCAATAACTTCTGCTGCATTCGAACCTTCACCACCCTTTACCTTGCCCTCAGAATTTTGTAGACAACTCATATGGTGCTGACGAAACACTGATGGTACAAAAGGGGGTGGTGATGGATGGAGCATCTGAATCAATCAAACACGCACACCCAGTCAAAAGATCTGGGTTTAATCCATCACCGTTCTTTAGCCCACTCTGCCACCCCAGTTCAGACATGGCTATATGCAAATCAGTCTGACCCTGTGCCTCATGGGAACAGTCCAGCCGGAACTGCCAAGCCATGTCTTCCCTGGACCGGAAACAAGCTTCCGAGGACCGGTTTCTGGCATTCCAGCCGTCTTCAGCCCGGCTTGCTTGAATCCAGTGGCAAAGTGAGCAAGGGACTCACGTCTGTGCATAACCTGCCACACTTATTGTGGCCAAAAGCGGTACAAAAGGGGGTGGTGATGGACGGAGCATCTGAATCAATCAAACACTCACACCCAGTCAAAAGATCTGGGTTTAATCCATCACCGTTCTTTAGCCCACTCTGCCACCCCAGTTCAGACATGGCTATATGCAAATCAGTCTGACCCTGTGCCTCATGGGAACAGTCCAGCCCGAACTGCCAAGCCATGTCTTCCCTGGACCGGAAACAAGCTTCCGAGGACCGTTTTCTGGCATTCCAGCTGTCTTCAGCCCGGCTTGCTTGAATCCAGTGGCAAAGTGAGCAAGGGACTCACATCTGAGCATACCCTGCCACACTTATGGCGGACAAAAGACCGTCTGCCGCTTTTCCGACCGGGGCGGAAAAGGGTTTATATGGTGGCAGTGTCTATCAGACACGCCAGCCAAATTTGGAAGGGCATTTACCAATGCCTTTCCGTGGTGGCGGAGTCTACTTTGGGGGCCCATTGCGGGCCCCCAAGGACTCCGGGGGGTGAGGGTGCACATGGGGGGTACCTATGGTGCACCCCTACATTTCAAAGGACAACGTGGCAGGCACCGCGTGGTGCCTGTCACGTTGTGCTTTGAGATGCACAACATGTATTTTTAACATTGCGTCGGGCGGTGCTGAATGCACTGCCCGCCGCAATTTTAAAAATACAGGATGCGCCTGCCACTGTGACAGGGGCATCCTAATTCCCCCCACGGGCCCCCGCCCTTATGGTGGGCAGTCCATTTCCACGATGGGATGGTGGGCGGGCAATGTCCGCCTGCCATCCTAATGGGGGCCCTAGTCTCTTTTTTGGAAGTTGAAAATCTCCAGTGAGATGAAGATGCAGGCTGTAGTTTTGGATTTGGACTATCTGGGCACCTTTAGCGCTACATCAAAGGGTCCAGGACTGGAGGGGCACTACTTGGAGGGTAAGGACTCACTCAGTCTGGGTCCAGATGCTCTTTCAAGATGGTTGCAGCTTTTTCTGTCCTAAGACTCTGATTAAGAGTGCAGCCAACTAGCCCCTTAAGTTACTCATGTAGTCTTGGGTTCCAGCAGAAAAGCATGTCTCAAGCAGCAAGGCAGTCACCTGAGGGCACAAGGTGGTCTTCCAGCAGCAGGGCAGTTCTCTTCGTGCAGCAGGGAAGTCCTATGAGGTACACTGCAGGTCACAGGGAGCAGGGCAGTCCTCTAAGAGTCCTTTGTAGGTCCAGAAGTGAACTGAAGAGTGGGTCTGAGGGTCCTAATATATTATCTGGTACCAGCAGCTTTGAAGTGGAAGACATTTCTAGAGTTTTCCCCACACAGATGGTGTTAGAATTTCCTGCCTCCCTACCGAGGTCCCTGGACATCTGGAGTCACAAAAGGCTAGTATGAAGGTCTTTTTTTTGTTTGTTGTCCTCATGTCAGCATGGCATCTTACAAGTCAAGGACCATTATCTGGTGCCCTTATATCGTATAGACCATAGCCTTTTCTCAGCCAAACCCTTAAGAAGGCTCTTTTGTACCGAAGGATAGACACCTCCTCCATGTTCTGGTATAATCATAGGTGTGGGAAAAGTAGCTCCTAGGCAACTGAATAGTATAACAAAACACAATAAATGTATCTATGTAAAACGCAGCAGGTCAAGAAAAGTTAGGATATATTTCAAATGATTTAATAATAATTCTTTAAAACATCATCATTTTATAAAAAATACATATTATTCAGAACATGATTTCTTGTATAATCATAGGACTGGGAAAGAAAACAAAATAAAAAAACTGAAGGAGACAGGCTTCTCAGCATGCCTAGCTTTACCAGTCTGCAAATACCTGCCAAAAAACCCTAGTCCTTGGTAGATTACCATCTACAGCTGTTCTGCATGTTCACTTGACTACTTTCAACCAACCAGTAGGATGTGGGGGCACAGAGTCCGTCCAATATTTGCATATCTCTAGTCTGGCTAATAATAACAGGTAAAATATCAACCCCCTTTGTTTACTGTCAAGTCTTGTTAGCAAATCGTGGTTCACCCCGAACAGCACAAGAGTTGCTGTCAATGATAATGGTATCTTCAAGATATCGCAAATGGTTGATTCCTCCACCTTCCAATATTGCTTTATTTCGGGGCATGTAAAAAAATATGTATATCATTGGCTTTTGGTGTTTTACATCTATTACAACTAGGGATCGGGTGAGATATGAACTTGGTTATTTTTTGCGGTGTCCAATACAATCTATTTTTTGTTTAAAAAAAAGTGATGTCTGTTGAAATTTGCCGGTGTGACTAAAGAGTATAATGCTTTTAGGGAGTCCTTCCAGAGTGATTGCAAGTCCTCTTCCTGAAGCAGTGAGTGAGCTGAGGCAATGTCTTTAAAGTGCAAGTGGGGTTGTGCCCAGCTCAATCCTGTTATCCCATCACGATTACCCTTCCTGCCAAAATTCAATTGCTCTATTATGTTACTGTCTGGGAGGAATACACAAAACCCAACTATCAACTACACTAAGTCATGTGACATGTTTAATACACTTGTTATACGAACTCCAGCATTATTCCATTATGCTACTTTGTGCTATTTGTGTTAAAACTGTTCTGTGAATTCACTGGAATAATAGAATGCAAACAGTCCCCCTTTGCAGTGACTTTTTCTGCACTATTTGTTAGAGTGAGATGCACCCTGATATTGAAAATGTAAGTACTAACATTTTCTGCAAAATGACAGATTGCATAGTTACAGATAATTGTGTCATGTTGCAGAAATGTTGTAATTACGGGAAATCACACACATTTTGAACACTCCTACTTTTTATTCACTTTACAAGCTTTGATTTTTCAGCAAATTCCTTTAGTTCTGTTAGTGTTCTGAAAGAGGTTAGAGTTTCTACGACTGACAGTGTAAGAATCATGAATAAAAACCCTTTTTATAAAAGGAACATCCTAAAACATTTGGCCTAGGATCACATAGGTGTCCTCCTGCTCCCAATCTCCCCCTGATCCTTCACGGCCTTCTGGTATAGGTCCTCCTTCTGGTCGTGTTGAAGTAATTATTTTCTGAGTTGTTTTGGTCCTCCTGGTTCACTTCCTAGCCCTTGACCCATAACCCCAGTCACTAAGGTACTGGTTTCCTGTATTTGATGCTACTTATCTAGTTTTTACTGGCCCTGGTCTTCCTGTCACTGCTCCTTCCTTACACTTCCTGGGCCTTTCTTATATATGATCTTCCTGGACCTCCTGGTCTTACTAATTCCCCACTCTAATCCGACTTGTCTGTTGAGTCCAAATACACCTGGATCTCTTCTCCTGGTCTTCCTGCTTCTAGCACGCCTAGTCCTCCTGGTTTGGATCATCCTTATTCTCCTGGTTCTAGTCCCTGTCCTCTTGGTCCAGCTGGTACTTGCTTCCACTGGTTATCGTTCTCCTTATTAGGTCCTCTTGTGTTGGGCCTGGTCATCTTAGATCTAGCTTGATCACCTTGGCCCTCTTGGATCTGGTTGTTCTGATCCCCCTGATCGTATTCATCAGAGTCCTGCTACCCCATGTCCTGGTACTCCTGTTCCACTTGATACTCCATGTCATCTTCCCCTTGGTTCTGGCCCCTAGGTCTCCTAACCTGATGCTTTCTTATCCGGATCATTGTAATCTAATAAAAAGGATGTGGCCTAATGGCTAGAGTGGTCGACTTCGGAGCTGGGGAACTGAATTTGACTCAGCAGGGATGTTCAACATCTTCTGATTCTGGGCAAATCACTTTTTCTCCCCGTGCCTAACAAAAATGAATGTGTTAATCTGTAACGCAACTGGAGCTCATGTAAAGCGATCTGATACCTTTGGGTCTAGTTCGAACTATATACAACTCCCAAAAAGAAAAAATTAAATCAATCCACCTATTCCTCCTCCATACGGTCCCTGGCCCTAATGACTCTAGTCCACCTGCTTCAGATTAGTTCTTATGGTCCTCTTCTATCTGTCTATGATACTCTTGGCCCTAGTTCTGAATGTCCTCCTGCTCTCTATTTTCCTGGTTCTGTGCTAAAATGTCCTCTCAGTCCTGATCCTTCATGTTCTGCTCATCTTGTTCCCAGTCCCCCAGCTTTGTCATCCTGCCCCCCTTGTCCTGGTTCTCCTTTTCATCCTCACCCTGGTCCTCCTTGTACTGGTATGCCAGGTCTTGATCCTCCTGAGCGTTTAGGCCGTCATCATCCTGGTCACCATCGGTTGTGGTCCCACTGAACCTACTTACCCTCATCCTCTTAGCGCTTTTCCTTTTGGCTATGGTTGCCTTTGCATCTGCCCAAGTTCCTTCAGTTTCTGCTTCCTAATTTTTCTCACTCTTGGTCTGGCTGACTAGCACTATTCTTTCTAGTCCTGGTCCTCGCAGCCATAGTTCTCTCCCTCTGATCCTACTAGACATGATCCCTTGCTGCTGGTACTTCTTGTTTGGATCCTTGTATGACTAGTCCTCTTGCTCCTCATCCTCCTGGCCATCTCGTTCATTATTGGACCTCTTTTCCTAGCTTCACTTGTTCATTCATGGTCGTCTTGACCCTCGTCCATTTGAAATGGTCCTTCTAATCCTCCTCACCCTGTTCATCTGATCCCTGGTACACCGGTTCCTGGTTCCGCTGGCCCCTCTCTTTGACCACTGGTTCACTCAGACCCAGACCTCTTAGTACTTGTCCTCCTGGTTTGGATCATCCTTACCCTGTTCCATGTCCTCGTGGTTGTTCTGGGCCCTCTTGTTTCTGGTTCTTTTTTTTAGTCCGTCTGAGCCTAGTCATTTTGGTCCTGTTTCTCCTGGACATCCAGGTTCAGCTTTGCCAACCTGTTCCTTATCCTCCTGGCCATACTGATCCTAGCCATCTGGACTGGTCCTTCTGGCTGTGCTCATCCTTGTCCAGATCTTCCTTGATCCTCCTTTTGCTCCTCATCCTGGTCTTCCTGGTATGCCTGTTCTTGTTCCTCTTTGCCTTGATGTGCTGTAAGCCCCTGGTGCTGGTCTTGATGATCCTCTGCTTCTAGTCCTCTTAGAGATTATCCTTCTGACACTTGTTGCCCGGGCCCTTGGTCTCACCGTCCGGTTGTCCCATTCTCGCTTTTCATAGTCCTTGTCCGTTTCATGCTTTTATGCCCACCGGACCTGATTCTCTTGGTTCTGGTCCTTATAGTTTGAGTTCTTCTGGGTCTGGGGCCCCTAGACATCCTAGTCCTAGTCTCTTTGGTCTTCTGATCATCCTTGATGTTGTCCTCTCATGCTGGTATCATAAACCGTTTACCTTGTCTTCTGGACATCCTGTACATTCCTGAATCCCCCAGTGTTGGCCAATCCTAGCCTTGCTCCTTTCTGGTCCTCTTGGACCTGGCCACTTTGTCCTGGTTCTCTTCACCTGCAGCCCCTAGCCCTGGGACATCAAGACATTGTCCTGCTGGTCTCCTTGATCCTTCTGGCCTCTCATGCTCTAGCTCTACTAGTCCTCATCCTCCTGGTTTGGTTTGGTTTGGCTTGTCCTTGTCCTCCTGGTCCTGTTACTTGTCTTCTTATTTGCTCTGGTACTACTCCACTGGTCCTGGCCCACTTGGTACTCCCAGCCCTCCTACTCTAGCTACTCATCTTATTTGCCACCTTAGTCTTGTTTCTGGTCCTTCTGGTTATGATCCTTTTAGTCTGCCTACTTCACCTTGCACTGGTCCTCTTGGTATCCTAGGTTCAAGTCACCCTTGCCTTCCTAGTCCCTGTCCTGCTTATCGTGGTCTCCTGGTCATACTGGCCATTGCCCTCCTAATCCTGATCTACATAGTTCTCCTCAATCTGGTCCTGAGTTTCCTGCCCAAGTCATCCTGCTCATTGTCCTCAATAACTTGTGCTGGACTACCACTGATCATCCTAGACGGTCCTAGTTCTGAGGGTCCAGGACTTCCTGCTTGGGGCCTTTCTGGCCTTTGCCTTTAGACCATCATTATCATGTACTCCTGCCCTTGGTCCTCTGGATCCTGGTTTTCCAATTCGACAAAATCTTGGTCTTGGCCCTTTTCTTCCTCCTTCCCTTAATTCTGGTCCCATTGTCCTCCAGGTCCTCCTCTTTTAGTGTATGTAGTATGCCTGTTCCTAACCTTCTGCTCCCGCGTCCATGTAGTTCTGGTCTCAGTTTTAGCATTTGTTTCACTAGTTCTAGTCATGCAGGCATTTGTTTCCTGGTTCCTTACCCCTCCTGGTCTCCCAGTTCTCCTGACCTATACCAGTCCAACTAGTCCTCTTGGTCTCCAGGTTTGTGTGTTCCATTTTATTTTTGTCTATTTGATTCTGGACCCTCTGTTATGGTCCTCCTAATAATGGTCCTCATAGGTCTGATCTTCGTGGTCCTTCTCCCCCTAGACCTAGTCCTCCTAGTTTTCATGTTGTGAGTCACCCTGGCCTGTGTAATCCTTGTCAACCTGGTTTAGGGTTCTCCAGAGTCTGTTTCTATGGGCTGGGACTTCATGGTCCTTTCTATTACTCCTGGTCCTGCTGACCTACTGACTTCTAGTGCAGTTATCTCTGGTCCTTGCGGGTCATGATCTTCATTGCCATGGTCTTTTTGCCTCTGGCTCTATCCCCTTGTCCCTCTTTGATTTGACCTCTGCGGTACTGATCCACCTATCTCTGGTCCTTCCTTCCATTGTTATCCTGGCTCTGTGTTATCCTGGCACTGCTCGTCTTGGGTCTCATCGAGTGGGTCTTCTACTCCTGGTCATGCGCCTGCTCATCCCTCTGGTCGATGCTCTTGGACCCTCCTAGTCCTCCTTCTCTTGATGGTGACGGGTCTTCTATTCCTCCTACCCTTAGTCATTCTGTTCCTTCAGGCCCCTGGTCCAGTGGGTCTTGATCCCCATGTTCCATAGCCTCTTGGTTCTTCAAGTCCTTCTTACCCATGGTCCTGGGACCTCTAGTCCTGTTTCTCTTTCTTCATACCATTTATTCCTGGTTCCCCTCTGGCCTGGGACAACCTAGTACTGGTTCTTCTTGTCCTGGAACACATGGCTCTGGTTATCCTAGCCTTCCTGGAGGTCCACATTCTGATCCATATACTCTTACTGTTTATCATTCTCCTTCTATTGTCCTCCTCTTTCCTTCCCCAGGTACCACAATGGCTACAATCTCCAACCTTTCACCCATATTTTTATTGTCATCTATATTCCTTTTGCTAAGACAACACTGTCAAGGACAGAAATGAGGGCTCAGTAGAGACATGAGCCAGTACAATTAAAGCACAGTTTAGCATGTTAAAAATGAAACTACAATTTCCAAGAAACTCTGGGTGGGTGACCAAAACGTTATTGTAGCTTAATAGGCCACCCATGGCATGGGACCATTAAATATCTATGCCTAAAACCACTCTGCAGGTTGCATAGTGTGAAACAATGTACAACTATTCAGTGGCCAGATGACACAATAGAGATTTCCCTTGTGAACTACCAAGATTCATTGCATACCTGTCTCCTGCTTTCCCTTTACCGGTCCCACAGAAGCCCCATTATTGTGTTTTACATACCTCTTTAAGTTGCCCCCAGAGGCTATGCTCCTTGCGTAATTCCATGTTATCTTGGGAAATTTAGCTTTAGTTTTGTGTAAATGCATTTTATGTGACATTGCTTTTCAATATTCCGAAGGAAAATCTCATGTGGAAAACGTGTTTTGAGACCCCCCTTTTTCTCGACCCCTCATTGGCAAATCACCACAAAACTTTCTAAGAAAAGCTGAGGGGGGAAACTTTTCTGCAGAAAGTTTTGGGAAGATTTATCAAATGGTACCAAAGTTATATTCACACCAACTAATTTTCTATGAAAATGTGGTCCTAAGTTCCTAACTATCAAAACAAGATCCTGTGGCCACCCCCATGGGCAAACAATAATTTTTTGTTTTGTTCTAAAAGTTTTAAAAAATGGAACCGGTTATTATTCTTTATTTTAAACTGTTCTTAACTTTTTATAAATTTTTTGTAAACTTTTTGTTTAAACTTAATTCTTAACCTGTTTTTTAACTCCTCTACTTATTCAAAATGTTGAAGAATTGTGTGGCATATTACCAAGGCAGGCAAAATGAAATTATCTCCGCTTTTGCGGCCGTTTTCGTCCGCAAAGCAGCGATAATTTCATCGCCCTATCAGCAAGCTGTCGCTAACATCAGTTAGCGACAGCTTTTAGGTGATAGCGAGCGGTTTGGGTCCCGCTTTGCATGTCAGCGATATTTATCGCTAATGAAATGCAAAGTGGGCTTACCCAACCTGTTAGCGACTGAAAGCAGTCGCTAACATCGCTATCGCCTTTTATCACCCAGGCGTAGTGTTTAAAATATTTGCGCTAAGCGCGAATATCACCAAATCCTAACTCCTGCTCAGACTACTTGTTACCTGTATATCCAATGGGAGGTGGATATTCAGGTTAAGTCCCTATTAGCGATAATGCCTGAATATCGCTGAATTACCAACGATATTCATGCATTTCGCCGCTATCGCCTGAAATTTTATCGCTTTAGAGAAAAACGTTGCTAATAGCACGTTATCTCTGCGATAAAATCCGGCGATGCGCGGCGATAAAAAAAAATGTTGTTGAGCTTTTTTAGCGATAAATATCGCTAGTTGTTGATAATATGCCCCTGAGTTTTTTTAAGTGCTGGTTAATGGTCAACGACATTATGTTTTTTTTGTGCATCCCTCGAACACATGTTCTTTTTCATTGAATGCGGTACATTCAGAGAACATTTTCAATGTGCAATGTTCTTCTTCAGCTGCTTAGAGGACTTTGTAGGAAGGATTCCACCTTCTCTTTCTCCTACCGCGACATCTCAACTCCGAAGAACTTCTTTGGTTGCACGATACTGAGGTGTCTTATCATTTTCAGTTGCATATACAAATTCTCCTTGAACCTTTTTTGCACCTATTGTTACACTCCTTGCCATAGGAGAGCTGTGTGGCAAAGGAGAGTATCTATTTTTTTCTGTTGTGCTTTAATTTGTTTGGGATTCAAAATGCTTTGCTTTGGCAATGACTTCTGCACAGGAACAACAGGAGAGGGCAAGTCCGGAGGGACAGGCTCGAGGCAGCAAGGAAGAACATCCACATGGAAGGTTCACCCTGCTGTGGGTGAACATATAGGGCCCGATTCACAGAACTAACTTAAGACAAAATCCTAAACTTACTACCATTTTCGTATTCACAGAAGACACTTACTCATTTTGGTATTCACAGAAGACACTTACTCATTTCGGTATTCACAGAAGTTAGGACTCCTAACTTTAGGACTCCTAAATGCATTCTGTGAATACCGTAAGTCTTAAAATTAGGATTTTTCTCAATTTAGAAGTAGTAAAGTTAGGACTCCTAACTTTAGGACTCCTAAATGCCTTCTGTGAATATCGAAAGTCTTAAAATTAGGATTTTTCTCAATTTAGTAGAAGTAAAGTGAGGACTCCTAACTTTAGGACTCCTAAATGCATTCTGTGAATACCGTAAGTCTTAAAATTAGGATTTTTCTCAATTTAATAGTAGTAAAGTTAGGACTCCTAACTTTAGGACTCCGAAACTGAGAAAAATCCTAATTTTAAGACTTTCGGTATTCACAGAAGGCATTTAGGAGTCCTAAAGTTAGGAGTCCTAACTTTACTACTACTAAATTGAGAAAAATCCTAATTTTAAGACTTTTGGTATTCACAGAAGGCGTTTAGGAGTCCTAAAGTTAGGAGTCCTAACTTTACTACTACTAAATTGAGAAAAATCCTAATTTTAAGACTTTCGGTATTCACAGAAGGCGTTTAGGAGTCCTAAAGTTAGGAGTCCTAACTTTACTACTACTAAATTGAGAAAAATCCTAATTTTAAGGCTTTCGGTATTCACAAAAGGCATTTAGGAGTCCTAAAGTTAGGAGTCCTAACTTTACTACTACTAAATTGAGAATAATCCTAATTTTAAGACTTACGGTATTCACAGAATGCATTTAGGAGTCCAAAAGTTAGGAGTCCTAACTTCTGTGAATACCGAAATGAGTAAGTGTCTTCTGTGAATACCAAAATGAGTAAGTGCCTTCTGTGAATACGTAAATGGTAGTAAGTTTAGGATTTTGTCTTAAGTTAGTTCTGTGAATCGGGCCCCTGGAGTTGTGCAGGGCCTATCCTCTGACCATGCCCTGCACAAGCTCCACCATGAGTGGGACAACGCCCGCAGATGCACGGAGCCATGACAGACAAAATGGTTACCACGACCATGGTACTTTTGTGTTTCCCACAGTCCTTAGCTACAATTCTTTGGGTTGTGTAAGCACAGTTTCAGATACTGGAATTGCGCTTATCGCAACTCTTACAATTGTTTTCACATATTTTTATAAATTGGGGGCCCATTTCTTGACTCTTACGTTTGGCCAGTGGTTCACAGTGTGCCCTTCCTGCTCCCTTATATGGGCTTTTATCTTTTTTGATCACAAGCAAAGACCTTGCCTGTGTTCTAAAATGTTCAACCAAGAAAACTTTTTTCTTGCTCAAACCACTCGAAAAATTGGAACAACAAATCCAAAAGAGACAACAAGATAAAAGGATCCCTTGTCCAAGAGGATAACTTTATTTGTTTTATTGTACGGCATCGTGGATAATCCTTGGATCTAAAGCAGCCAATATATACAAAACTGTTACCCCATCAACGTCAGCTCAGCAGCCTTTAGCTCAAACACTACTTAACAGATTTACAGCAAACCAACAAAAGCAAATTTTCTAAATACAGTTTGGTGCAGATCTGTTTAGTGTCAGTCAGTCAAATTACACTTTATTCGATTTGTTAAAAATCATAAAAGGCATAAAAATACATACAAGGTTAAAATAAGCAATTCATGACTATACAAAAAACAGTGCTAAGCCCAAGTCAACATAAGCACTACAACTCACGCAAAGAGTAAAATCGGTGTGGACAATACCATAGTTAGTTTAATGCATTCGGTGGCGCATGTTTATTCTTAATTCTAAAAGCCGCCACTAAGAAACTAGCCACACAGTAGATAATGCGAGTGTTACTCAGCATCTGGAGGTAAATTAATGCAGGCCTGACTTGAATAAAGCCGGCCTCCCTCAAGATAGGTAACAAGTATTTTTTCCTTGCACCCGCGTAAAACTCACAAAACATCGTAAAATGCAAGGTATCTTGATGGGAAAGTTTGTCACAATTGCAGGGAGGGGCCTCTTCTGGTTTGGCCCATGATTGATAACATCCCAAAAAGAGGTGGATCAAGTTAAGTCTAAATTTTGTCAGTAAAAATCTGTGAAGGGGTTTGGTAACAATTTTAAGGTAAGACTCGAGAGAAGGGGTAGTGGTTAACATGAAATGTGATCTTACTGAGGGTTTCACTAATTCCTTCTCCTCTCTAGCCGAACCAACCCTCTCCAAGAAGTGAATCTTGATCCATTTGACATCCTCTCTCCTGATAATAGACGGTGATAAAAAAGAGTTCAGGTCTCCCCAAGTGTGTAAAGGTGTTTCTTAAATAGTTCAACCAGGGAATTTTCATGGCGTAGTCCAAAGACAAAACATCTAACAAAATTGCATGGTTCAAGGTTAGTTCTGAATTGAGCCATGTTTTTGCCCAGAATAGTAGGGGGGCCAGTTTCAATCTGTCCGATATGTAAACCATACCCACCTCAGAGTGGATTGAAAAGGTGGGAGAGGACTTAGGGACAGACAGGAATTGTCTTAAAAGCCCATTTTCTACCCTTTGTATATTATCATGGGCAACATAGCCCCACATGGCAGACCCGTAGGTGGCAATAGGAATGCATTTGCTATTATATACTTTCAAGAGGGCCTCCATCAGCCTAGCCCCTAGCCTTTTTGAAAAACCCAACAGGGCGGACGTGGAACGGGCCAGGGGTAAGCTCTTAGCCTTAATCTGGGGAGCCCATGACCCCCTCTCGTCGAACAGGACCACCAGATAAGGAAAAACTTTGACCCGTGAAACCACCTCACCCTTGCAGATAAAGGTTTTAGTTTTGGGCTTGCTTCTCTGTAGGCCAACCACCATCGAATGGGATTTCTTCGCATTGGCTCTTAGGACAAGTTTCTCCATAAAGAAGCCAAAAAGATCCAACAATGTCTGGAGGCCATTACCAGTGCGCGCTATTAGGACTGCGTCGTCCGCGTATAGGAGAGCCGGCACAGCGGCTCTTCCTACACGCGGAACGTCCACCCCCACTGCCTCAAGATGTTTTCCCAGCCCATTAATGTAGATGGTGAAGAGAAGGGGGGCCAGGATGCAACCCTGGCGCACCCCTTACTCTGATTTAAAACTGGACGTACACCTGCCTTACCTAGTGACCCTAACTGTGGCGAATAACTCCTGGTGGAGGGAGGAGATAAATGGGGGTACGATTCCCATCTCCAGTAAAATGGACCACAACTTGGACCTATTTACCAAATCGAAAACCAAGGAGAGGTCCATGAAGGACAGAAAAAGGGACCCCTCCTTGGCTACCGTGTATTTAGAGATTAGAAGGTACAAGTTAGAACATTGATCCAGAGTGCCCCTTTTCTCTCTAAACCCATATTGTATGTTCGAGAGCCCCCCACAGACCTCTAGATTGACCCTTAATTTGGACAAGAGGACTCTACCTAAGATCTTAATGGCAGAGTCGAGGAGGGAAATGGGTCTGTAGCATGCTGGATCGTCACGCTTCCCCTTTTTAAAAATTGGCACGATGATTGAAGTTGCCCAGGTGGTAGGGAATACATTGTCATTGGCGGCACAAAAGACATTCGTTAACACCTGTGACCATAGTTTCGGGGAATGTCTGGAAAGGTCAGCCGGTACGCCATCTGGGCCCGGCGCCTTATTTTTCGAGGTCTATAAGATGGCTTTCTCCACTTCATCCTTACCAAAAACGAAGGGGGCGAGATCAAGGGCTACCATTGGGCCACCGAGCGCGACGCAGTTAGGGTCGCCATATACTTCTTTGAAATGAAGAAGCCACCTCTCATCAGGGATAACGCAGTCAGTGACTGCATTATCAGAATCTGCGAAAAAGGGCTGATTTATTCGGGAAGCTTACTGAGAAGTTTGTTAATCGGCACCTGTCAAATTATATCGAAAGTGCAGGGGGGCTAGATCCCTCCCAGTCTGGGTTTAGGCCGAGGCATAGCACCGAGACTGCCTTGCTGTCCGTCGCTGACGATCTTCATATGCTACAGGATAGAGGTTTTTCCGTTATCCTGGTGCTTTTAGATCTGTCAGCGGCGTTTGACACCGTGTCATATGACATCATGATCTCCAGATTAATTGACATCGGGCTGGAAGGCAAGGCATTGGCCTGGCTAAGGAGTTTTCTTACAAAGCGTACCCAGAGTGTCATCCTGGGTCCGTATCGGTCGGAGGAGGTGGAGATCTCAAAGGGGGTGCCACAGGGCTCTTGTTTGAGCCCCACGTTATTTAACATCTACGTGGCCCCCCTGGCTAACATCATGAGATCCCACGGCTTCATCCCTGTATCGTATGCGGACGATACTCAACTCCTCTTTCCGTTCAAAACGATGACACCTGAAGTGCGAAACTCCTTTGCCAGAGGGATGAAAGAGGTTGCCCACTGGATGGCATCAAACTTCCTGCAGTGCAATGTTTCCAAAACGGAGGTGATGCTCTTCGGGGAAGCTAAACGCCTGTGGACTCCTGACTGGTGGCCTCAAGATCTTGGCCCAGTCCCTGAGCCCAAACAGGTTGTAAAAGATCTTGGAGTAAAATTGGATCAGGAGCTTGCCTTGAAACAACATGGAAATCAAGTGGTTGGCTCCTGTTTCCATGTTATTGGGCTTCTCCGGAAAGTGTTCCCCCTGCTCCCTGAAACCACCAGAAGAACTCTGGTACAGTCGCTCGTGTTGAGTAGATTAGATTATTGCAATGGATTGCTGCTAGCTGCCAACGAGGGGATCATTGCAAGATTACAAGTTGTACAAAACACCGCTGCACGTCTTGTTCTTAATGTCCCTGCTCGTACTCCATCTAAACCTCTGTTAATCAAACTTCACTGGCTTTCAGTGAAACAAAGGGTGAGGTTCAAAATATGCTGTGTCATTCACAAATGTCTCACAGGGAATGGCCCCGACTATCTGACTAAAAAGTTTAACTTATATGTCCCCTCCAGATCTCTTAGATCAGGAGATCAACAACTGCTATGTGTTCCCAAGTTTAAGAGGACTAGACAAGGGGGTAGAGCTTTGTCAGTGGCTGGCCCGAAGCTGTGGAATGATCTCCCCATGGAAATCAAACTATGCAGAGAACACCTTCCTTTTCGGAAAAAATTAAAAACTTTTCTCTTTCAGTACTAGGTTAGCTATCTAGAGATGACCGACATATGTTCGGGTTTCTTTGCTCCTAGATGATGCCAGAGGCGCGGAGATACTCCTTCGGGAGTCGAGTCCTAGCGCGGTATAAGTTTGCAAATAAATAAATAAAATAAATAAATACATTTATTGTGGCCCAGAATTGTCTGCTATATCGCAATACGTCTATTGATAGTAACTTATCCCAAGCATCCCTTTTAATGGCATTTTTCCTCCCCTTCGTGGTTCTTTTGTATTCCCTCCTCAAGTTGGTAATGAGGGCCTTGTCTCTTGGAGTAGATTTCAGGGCTTGCATAAGTTGACTACGGATTCTCGAGCAATTGGCGTCAAACCATTTGTGGGGCATTGCCCTTCTCTGGCCCTGGTTTGACGTCAGGTCCTTCGAGATCTGTACACATGCCAGCTCAAATGCCTCTACGATTTCTAAATTGGGAGCATCTTGGTCCAGACAAGTCGCTATGTAACCCTCGATATTGGGAAGTAAGTTTGTGGTGAAGCTTTCCGGGACCACCTTTCCCCACTCGATTCTTCTGCCCTGGCCTGTAGGCGCCATAGTGGGCCCTGGCTGGGAGGGATCAGCCTGTTTACGCGGGGATTTTCGCCATAGCAACTCCAGCAACAAAGGGTTATGGTCGCTATAGGGCGAAACAATTACTGTGTACTTCCTGACCTCGACTAAAATCCCTGGGGACAAGAAAACATAGTCTATGACGGAGCCATGATCCGTACCCTTGTATGTGCATAATCTCTCGCCCCCCTATGTGTAGGTAGGTTCAAATATATTAAAATTGGCCAGTAACTCTTCTAGGGCTTCTCCTGTGCTCAAAGTGAGGGGCCGTCGTGCTTGGGGGACCCTCATTCTCTCCTGTATAGCAGGGGTTACTACAAAGAATAATGTTAAAATCACCCATTAGGATGAGCTCAAAATTGGTGTAACTGTTTAGACTGATATTACCTAGAAATTTTCCCAATGAGGCAGTGTGGCCATAATCTGCTGCCCTTTCCCGGGAATTATAAAAATTTATTAAAATAGGTGTACGGGCAGAAGAAACTGCCCATTCCACAATTAGAAGGTTCGGTGTGCCTGATTCCAGCTGCTTAAATGACCCAAGGAGCTTTAATGAGAGGAGGAAAAGGAGGCCCCCCTTAGCTCTACCTGCCGAACTGGGGGTTGCAGGGATGGCAAAGCTGGTAAAGCCATCCAGCCAAAAGCTAGCTGAGGTGTCCCATGATTCTTGTATGGCTATCACGTCATGACTAGTGACAAAGTCAATCCAAGCCTTATCAGCCCTTTTAGCTCTGATGCCCGCTACATTCCAACTGACAAGTTTGCACGCTACTGTGGCCTCTACATTCGGGGTACCAGTTTTAGGTGACGACATTGGGGCTAGTTGTCAGTCAATTTCCTCTAAATCAACGAGTGAGGAGAATCTGTTGAAAAGCGCTGGGCCAGAACCCGCGCCAGAAATATGGGTTGTCTGGGAAGATACAACCCTCGGTTTGCTAGGACCCCTATATGTGTAATGTGCACTTGTGTACCTACCCCGTCTAGTCCCTTCTGATACTGCACTCCAACCGTGCCCTAACGTGGCCAAGTGACATGCCCTGGGATGTAGATCTGGGAGTGAGTGTTGTGTGATGGGCGGCGGATAGAAAAAGCCCAGGGGAACCGGTCTCATATTCCCTGAATCTAGGATCACTGAGTCATCCCAGAACAGAGTATCTGCCAGGTTAGGGCTGTCAAAGTTGACTATGACACAGTCACCCATCACATGTTTGGGACAATAGCCAACACAGCCCACCCTTCTAGCCATTATGATCCTGTTGGAGATGTTTAACCCACCACTACTAGTGTCAGTGCACCATTGTCTGACCTTTTGTATTAGTGCCGCTGTGGATTCTAACTCCCCATTTGCTAGCGGGGAAACCCCTATGAATGCGGCGACTAAAGGTGCGCCATCCGGGGGCAGGTCTAAATGTGATTGGGACTCCTTAGCCTTTGTGCTGGTAGCTTGGCGATGTGTCACATATTTGCTGTCAGTATGATCCGGAGTGGGCTGAGTGATAACTGGACTACTTGAAGAATTGCAAGAAACCCTGGCCCTGGAGTTGTCTGTGATCCCCCCTTCACATGACACTATTGGATCCATTGAACATACTGCGTTATGTGAACTAGTGTCTGTGCAATTTCTGTCAACCCTTGGAGGTTCCTGGACAGGGCCCAGGTTCTTGGCCAAATTGTCAATTAGTGTACATTTCTTTAAAAGGCCAGCGAGGCAGGAATTCAACGTGTCCACAATGTCTTTTGCTATGCCCACTAGCAAGGGTTCAATACGAGCAACAAATAACGCTTCTAAATATTCCCCGATGTTCTCCTTAGCCAAGTGTTCGATGGTGTTAATGGCCTCAGGCTTTTTCCTCCTTTTATTTGTAACTTTTTTCTCTTGGGCGAGCCCCTGGGACTGGTTAGACGAGCTCGGGGCATGGGGGCGGGCTGAGGCTGGCCTGTCAGTAATGGCAGCGCTGGGGTTGGGGTTCAGCACAACCACTTCTGGCTCTAGTGGGATGCATGGCGCTGATGTAAAGTCTGAGGTGGTGGGCTGATTAATAAGTAGAGGCGGCAACAAGTCCAGCTCTTGTTGGACTGTGGCTATTTCCTTAGACAAGGCCCCCACAGCAGAAGTAAGGTAGGAAAGAATGGACTCTGAGTGTCTCGGTACTTTGGCCTTCTTACCCCCCTCCTCAGTATTAGGTGTGATCTTGCGCTTCCCCATGGTCCGATGTTAGAGGGGGGGTCCGGCCCGGCCTCCTCTGGCCCCGGACGGCCACAGATGGCCCCGCCCTTGTCCCGGGCTTCTCCCGCGGTGCTCCCGCGCGCGACTCGCGGTGCGAAAGGTGTTCCGGCTTCTTCAAGCGCCTCCGGGCTCGCTGCTGGCGTGGGGAATGTGCGCCGCCCCCGGGGCTGCTGGGATGTGTAGTTCGCTACTCGGAACTGCAGCCGTTGCCCTCACGGCACAGCGAGTCCTGCAGCGAGTCCAGCCGTTCCCCTCACGGCGTCTGCAGAGAGGTGAGGAGCCGTTGCCCTCACGGCTTTCAGTCTGGTCAGTTCTGTGCCCCCCACAGAGCTCACGGTGCTCCGGCTTCTTCAAGCGCCTCCGGGCACGCTGCTGGCGTGGGGAATGTGCACCTCCCCCGGGGCTGCTGGGATGTGTAGTTCGCTACTCGGAACTGCAGTCGTTGCCCTCACGGCGCAGCGAGTCCTGCAGCGCGTCCAGCCGTTCCCCTCACGGCGTCTGCAGAGAGGTGAGGAGCCGTTGCCCTCACGGCTTTCAGTCTGGTCAGTTCTGTGCCCCCCACGGAGCTCGCGGTGCTCCGGCTTCTTCAAGCACCTCCGGGTGCACTGCTGGCATGGGGAATGTGCGCCGCCCCCGGGGCTGCTGGGATGTGTAGTTCGCTACTCGAAACTGCGGCCGTTGCCCTTACGGCGCAGTGAGTCCTGCAGCGAGTCCAGCCGTTCCCCTCACGGCGTCTGCAGAGAGGTGAGGAGCCCTTGCCCTCACGGCTTTCAGTCTGGTCAGTTTTGTGCCCCCCTCTGTTTAGTGGTTCAAACTTAAGTAAAATTTCCTATGAGCGCTGCAATAGGAAAACACATATTTCTTCATCTTCCCTTAACTTTTTTCCCCTACACAGATTTGTAGAAAATCGACATACTGGCCCACATCTGACTATGCTAAACGACTAACAAATATGGTGCAAATTCCTCCAGGAGGTCAAAAATTACAGGCAAATAAATGGTTTCTATTATCTCTAAGATGTAACCTCTCCTTGCCCTGTCTGAAAAGGCTTTTTAATTCTTCAGAAACTACTGAATATTTTTGACACAAACTAAGCAACGGTACTTTCTGAGTGCATTTCTACTTACCTGCCAAATTTAGTGTAATTTTGTTAGGCTGTTTCTCTGTATTGAGGAGTAAGAATCACATCGAAGTTAAAGTGGGAAAAGTTACTTTTTTGCCCCCCTCCATCCTGGTCCTTTCTTACTGATATGTATGAAATTTGCCATGCTGAATCCAAATCAGATTACTCTTATTTGGAAAAGTTGGTACTGATTTGTCAAAAGGGGCCAATGTTAGTACGAAAAAAGTCTCATCAATAGATGTTATGAGAGAAAGAGATGTTGATATAGATATATACTACTATACAAGCATTCAATTGTTCACACATTACATAGTAACACAGATTGAAAGTTATCATAGTCTATCATAACTGAAAAAACAATGTTACTGCCTCATAGATTTATGACACAATCATTTTAAAGAGGACATCTTATTTTACCATTATATATCACTGTAGATTTACCCTATTTTGCTCAAGCTTAATATTCTTGTTTATGGCTTCTACACATGAAAAAGTATAGAATCGACCTGATATACAACCATGCATATTAACATTCTAATCATTGGCATTATTGAGTAAGAGAGGGTGATCATGACGTATGTGAGGAATCACCTCTCATTATTCAAGTTCTTCGCTCCAAAATCAGTGGTTGTAATAAATAGCATATTACGCTCTGCTCATCTCCATATATGATAAATATATATTGAACACGGGCCGATGAGGTGCAGAATAATTAACCTGTTGAATTAGCATGCTTTCAGTTGATTTCATATCGAAAGACATATAGTCTGTAGTGAGGTAGCAACATTAGATTTAACATTTAAACTTTAACAATACATATGGCCTCATCTATTAGTTTTGCCGTAGGGCAGCGCTGCAGGCCTTCCTGCTGTGCTGCTCTACTGCAAAAGAAAATGGCAGCAATGTGCCATATCTATCAGATACAGATCATTCCTGTCCTTTTCCCCTGTGGCAGCACATAATGGGCTGCCGTGTACCAATGCAGGCACCTTTGCACCATGGTGCAAGGGTGCCTGCTTTGCGGGATGATTGTTTTTGTGCAAGAAGAAAACCCTTCCTGCACAAAAACAATCTTTGGGCCCAATTCACAGAACTAACTTAAGACAAAATCCTAAACTTACTACCATTTTGGTATTCACAGAAGGCACTTACTCATTTTGGTATTCACAGATGGCACTTACTCATTTCGGTATTCACAGAAGGCATTTAAGAGTCCTAAAGTTAGGAGTCCTAACTTTACTACTACTAAATTGAGAAAAATCCTAATTTTAAGACTTTCGGTATTCACAGAAGGCATTTAGGAGTCCTAAAGTTAGGAGTCCTAATTTTACTACTCCTAAACTGAGAAAAATCCTAACTTTAGGACTTTTGGTATTCACAGAAGGCATTTAGGAGTCCTAAAGTTAGGACTCCTAACTTCTGTGAATACCGAAATGAGTAAGTGTCTTCTGTGAATAGCAAAACGAGTCAGTGCCTTCTGTGAATACGAAAATGGTAGTAAGTTTAGCATTTTGTCTTAAGTTAGTTTTGCGAATTGGGCCCTAAGTTTGCTGCAGAATGCAGGACATATAGAAAAAGGAAAAACAAAGAGAAATAAAGATATTTCTCCTCAATGGCCTCCCTTATGCATCCCATGGGGAGTTGTAAGTTTATGGCGCTGCCTCAGATTTACGATTTCTCGTAAATCTGGGGCAGTGTCAAAAATCATGGATGTTGTTGGGAACGCCCCCAGCAACACCCACTGCATTCCCCTTTAAAACAGAAAACTGCGTCAAAGGGAACAATATTTACGAGGTAGCATTAAGCCAAAAAAAGTATCTTAGTGCTGCCTGTTAAATATCACACAGGCTTCTGCGCCATGGAACGTCACAAAAAGTGACGTTCCGGCGACGCAAGGGGCCTCATAAATAAGGCTTATAATTTTTAGCATACGTTACACTAATAAGGTCTATTCCAACCTCTTTAAAGTGAGAGTTTAAATGACAACCTTTGGATTGTAATTAGAGTCACTGAACAGTATCATAAATGATCAGTCATCCGATTACCACACAATTATCGGATTCTAGTTATTTAAAAAAAATCAGAAATGCCACATCGGAAAAGAAAATGTTGCGAACAATAAACATGTCATCTTCTCTTGCCAACTACTGCAAAAAACGTCAAGAAATGTGACTCCTTGTTATCGGTTTAGGTGGGAGAAATTCAAAATCGGGGGTATTACAGCACTTCCTAAGTGTTCAAATATGATCCCTCTTTAATTGTAACTTCCCTGATTTACCGTGAAGAGCTATATGAGACCCGAAGGTGCTTGTTGGTCTCAATTATAAAATAATTGTTATATTTTAGGGATGCCCGCTGTACACCACCTACTGAATGAGCTCTTAGTGTGAGAACTTGACTGAACAATTGACCTGAATCAGCCAATCACATTGATGCACAGTTTCCACGCACACAGCCAATACAATAGATTTCCTTAGATGTGCTTTCCAGGATGTAGTGCAGGGTGTATTTAGTCAGTACTGAAACTACTGTCATTTTGCTTTGATTTATCAGTCACACTGAGCCAACGTGAATGAAGTTCACGTCTCGTCCGATCTGTCCTGCTGGTAAGGAAGAGAAAGTTGAAAGAAGTGGAAGCGATTATGCAAAAACTGTCCGCCTCTTCTATTCTTATTCGTAAACATTGAAAGTGACATCACCCCATGTCCTCCCTCTATACTCATGCAGAAACAATGCTCATCCGTTCCTGTGAAGGCCCTCACCAGGACATGGTGTTCACTCTTCACTCGGCCATGGGGTCTAATATACACACACCCTGACAGCTGCAAGAGGCTGTGGTAAAAACAGTCGTTTCGCTCTCTTTCCGCCTGCCCGCAGATGGCTCAAGTCAGGCAAGTTGAAGCTGACACAATGAATTCTGACAGAGAGGAATTTCATCCGAATTTTTTGTTGCGTTGGAAATAAATGGACGTTCTTAACAGAAGTGGCTTTACAGGTGTCACTTGGCTTGTGTGTGTAGAGTACACGTGTTAACACGTTCTGGGGACACCGCCCCAGTTAAGAGGAAATGTAGGACAGTATGGAGTGTTTCTTTATATAATTTTCTATACAGCCCCTTCGCGTTTTTACTACATGGTACACAGACTCACACAGCAGGGACGTAGAGTCGGATAGTATATATGTTCAGAAAATGCTAGAATATAAACCACGTCAAAAACTATATGGCATGGATAAACTGAAGTGTACCTTATATATCGTGCTTATCTTATTTGAAAGTTCCCAACTCAAAAGGGGAAATGGCGCCTGTTATGGGCCCCATTTGTAAAATCCAGTTTGAAGCATCAACGGACCCCAGAGTTCCACTAATAATGAACTGTCAAATTGTTCATCTTGTTCAAATTAAAGTAATCTCTCCCAATGATATCTGGAAGACGAGTTTTTTTTTAAAAACAAGTCTTTATTGAAACATTTTACGTTTTTTCACCCTTAGTTTTACATAAAATCCCGAAAAAAAACAAAGCAAATATGGACTCTGCCCCCCTCCCCCCCAGGCATGAGTATATACAAAATAAAACACGGTAAATGATATATGACATTTTTGTATCCATATTGTGTCAATTATTGTATACGTTTCCTGTATACATTTACATTTTTTTTTACATAAATAAGTTATATTAACAAACCAGATTCTGTATCCAACGTGTCAGTGGGTCCCAAGTTTCCAGAAAAAACTATGGATTACTATGGATTAATGCAGGATCAAAAGGTTAGAATATAGGTACAGCCCAATGTGGCAGTTTAGCTGTGCTTTTCTGGGGGCTGGAGACAGTCCCACTTCTTCATGCTATTCTAAATACTGCCATAGCAATAAATATGAGCTCTTGAATTTCTTTTGGACGTGTATCTCCATCTGGACCAAGTATTAATTCTGCCGTCGTGATTTCGATTTTTGTAATAAGAATTTTGGACAGAAAGGTGGAAATTTCCCTACGGACTGTGCCCAATGTAACACATGTAGCAAATATGTGTACGATGTCTGCCTCATGCTGCATACAGCGTGGGCATTCCGTGCCTCTACCCGTCCCCCATTTAGCAATCTTGTTTGGGGTATAGTATAACTGGAAATATGTTTTACAATATTGGGCTTGGAGATTAGCCGACATTAGCCATAGTTGGGATGCCTTAAGTGATTTCTCGCAAGTTTCTTCCGCCACATCTAATTTATCATGCCAATTTTCTATAGATTTTGCAATGTCGTCTGATAGTGCAGATGTTAGGTTATTGTATATTACACCAATCTTTACAGTGGTAATTAGACTTATTGTTGGAAGACGAGGTTTAAATATATAGCTGGCTAACACTCTTTCTTTCCTCTCCCTTCAACATTAGTGAGAAAATCTTGGTCTAATTTGAGTGTCAGACTGTAAACCCCTGCTATGGTACAGGTGTCCAGCATAAGCCCAGAATAGGTGGATCTATGAAAACTTTTCAGCATTGCGCATCCTACGTTAGAAAAGTAAATTTAGCTGATCATCTTGAAAATCTGGCATGAATACGATCCTACTTGGCCTACCTTGAGCACCCCCATGCTACTGGCATCCTTATCCACACATGCTGCTTATAAAACTAATCTCTGAAATATTTCCTCCTAGTTTTCTATCCTATTGCACACTCAGTACATTATTCCTGTGATATCAGCCACCTACAACATACAGTTCTCTACGGCATATCCCCAGTATATGTCCAAAATGGCCAGATCCATGTCAGTATAGCCACATAATATCAATGTACATTACATTGAACATGAAAATCTAGCCACCATGTGTTCCTCCTGAATCTATGTTTAACATCCCCACTGAAAGTGCACTCTCCTGCGGCATGCTCTGTAGAGTTCTGATTTAGTGAATAGATGCACACATATTGCTTGGTAGTTAGAGATATTTAAGATAATAAATATATCTGGATTGTTAGTGAGAGGACTGTCGTTGATGAGTGAGCTTTTTTCTGATACTCCATTGTGTGTCACTAAACTCAATAGGAAATCAAGAGACCCAAAGTTTCTGATTGGCTGGCCACAAGAGAAAATGTTATCTTCCTACTGCCATCAAAGAACAAGGGCCATTGTCCTCATGCCTAGAAGAAAAAAAATTGCAAGTCCAATTAGGGTGACAGGGTCCCCTGACCTCCTGACCTAGGTAGGGGAAACCTCAAAGGGCCCCTTAGTTCTAAAATAAAATTAAAAATGAATGTAAGGGGTCCAGGAACTTCTTTTTTTTTTTTTTATATTTTTATTGATTTTACGTAGACACGGTGAACATAGGAGTATGACCATATGAGGCATTTGCAGGGCTCTGCGCCGGTGGGTTATAATGCTATTATACAGGGTTGCCCCAAAGTCTGTTTAGTGCGTGGTTCAAGTCCATTGTCCTGGTTAGCATTGTAGACATACTCCTGGTGTGGCTCTGGTGGCGCTAGGTTTGTTCCTACACATATAACATAAAACATGTAACATATAGGTGTTGGCCGTTTGTTGGTGATCGGCGTGCGACAATCTGCTTTGTGTTATCTCTACTTTACTCTTTATCTAGGGCGGTTTGAAAGGGTCCAGTGCCTTATCTAGGCATGCCCACATCTGTCTGTTTAGTTTCCTCCATGGAGTATTTCTCAGAGCCGTGTTGTCTGCCCCTCTCAGGAATGTCAAACAGTTTAACCACCCTTTAAAAGTGGCTTTGGCAGTGTTCTTCCATTCGGACAGTATAATCTTTATGGCGCTAGTTAGGAGGAAGTCTAGGAGGTTTCTGTCTTGCTGTGAGTTGATCTCGGTGTTAATAAGGGCTGTTGTCAGGGTATGGAACTCTCTCTTAAGGTTGCATCCTAGTGTTTGGTCAATACAAGCGAAGACTCTATCCCAGAATTTTTTGACCTTGCTGCACTTGAAAATAAGATGGGCCAGGTCCCCTGCTGCCTTGTTACAATTCCAACATTGGTCATTTTCTCTGAGGTTAAGTTTTGCCAGCTTTGTTGGGGTCCAGTGTCCTTGGTGCAATAGCCAGAATTTGCTTTGTGCGAGTACTGGCGAAATTATATTGTGCGAGGAGGAGGACCAGAAGTGTGTTAGCTCTTGTTCTGTGAGTGTTCTGCCTATCTGGTTTTTAACAGTACTTTGTGTTTTTGTCATTTAGTTTTGATGTGGAAGGTCGAAGGATTTTGTATATGTGAGATATGTGGTGCCCCATTTTGTTTAGGTTTTCTGTGAATTTAAAGAGTGAGGGGGTTAGGCTGCTGAGATTCGCCTTTGTGATCGCTATCTTAATGGTTAGAAAGTTGTATAGCTCCGCCTCTGGGAGTTCAAACTTATTCTTTAATGTATTGAAAGTGAGGGGTCTGCCCGCTTCTTCTAGGTGTGCTGGGTGTGAGATGCCCAGCGCCTTCCAAGATTTGATGTCCAGGGTTTTCCCTTTGTATTTTATTTTTGTGTTGTTCCAGAGTGCTATCCACTTCGAGTTCTTGACGCTTATTTCTAATTTCTGATCTAGCTTGAGGAGGGCTGATCTGGTTGCCATGAATACCGGGTTGTTCCTAATTGCCGTTTTGTTGGCAGTGAGGATGGTCAGAGGATCTGAGTTCTCTATGATATCTTTTTCTAGCTCTAGCCAGGTCGGTGTATATTTCTGTTTTTGGGAGGTCCAGTGCAGCCCTTGTCTGGCTATGCAGGTCGTCTGGAATGTTCTTAGGTCTGCTAGATTCAGGCCTCCTAGTGCTTTCTTCAGTCTGAGTTTTGGTAGTGCAATTCTGTTTTTTTACCTCTCCATATGAATTTGTTTATTGCCTGATCTATTTTCTTGTGGAAGTCGTCAGTCATCTTTAGTGGTAGCATACTAGATAGATAGTTAGCTATAGGGGTAACCATCATCTTGACTGTTTCTGTCCTTCCCCACCAGGTTATAAATTTGGGCGACCAGTTTTCTAGTATGTCCCTTATTTTTCTCAGTGTCCTTTTTTCATTCAGGTCTAGGGTGGTCTTTAGGTCTCTACCAAAGTCGATGCATAGATATTTAATAGCATGTGGCTGCCACCCAAGCCCTGAGTGCCCTAGTACTTCCCTGGTCATGTGTATGTTCATGGGCATACATTCTGATTTGTCTCGGTTTAGGTTGTACCCTGAGTGGGAGGCGTAAGTGTCGATGGTGGTCATGAGTGCGGGTATGGATGATGTGGGATCCTCTGTCATTATCAGCAGGTCGTCTGCGTAAGCCGCAATTTGGCTGTTGTTTTGTTGATTGAAATGCCTGATATGCCGTTGTTGATGGTGATGTCTTTGATCAAGGGTTCTAGAACCAGTAGGAATAGCAGTGGGGACAGGGGGAACCCTTGTCTGGTGCCTCTCTGTAGGTCGAAGGGGGCTGAGTTTGTGCCGTTAATTGCTATCTGTGCCTTTGGGCTTTTGTACATGGCCATGACTCTCCTAGCAAACGTATCTCCTAGGTTATATGCTTCTAGACATTCCTCTAAGAAGTGCCACGAGACTCTGTCAAACGCTTTCTCTGCATCAAGCGCGATTGTGACTGCTGGTTTCTGTGTCTGTGTGCAATGTTCTATGACTTGGCAGAGTAGTCTGGTTTTGTCGCTGGACATTCTGCCTTTCATGTACCCTACTTGTGTATTTCCTATCAGCTGTGGTAGCAGGCTTCTTCGCCTCGTTGCGTACAGTTTGCAGTCTAGGTTAATAAGTGAAATTGGGCGGTAGTTCTTCGGCCATTGTGGGTCTTTGTTCTCTTTTGGGATGACTATGATGTTTGCCTGTGCCATTGTGGCAGTGACCTCCCCCGTGTTCCCACAAAAGTTGAATGTTTTTGTTAGGGTGGGTATCAGTTGTTTTATGGAACGATTTTTAGAACGTTGCTGTGTAGCCATCGGACCCAGGGGGCTTGTTATCTTTAAGTGCCTTGATGACTGTCCTGATCTCTAGCGGCTTGAATTCCTGGCCTAAGGTTACTGCTTCTTCCTCTGTGATTTTTGGTCGTTTTAGGTGGTCTAGGTAGGCTTTTGTTCGCACAGTATCTAGTCCCTCATCTTTTTTATATATCTCTACATAGAAATCTCTGAAGGTTTTAACAATATCCTTGTGTCGGGTGTGCGATTTGTTTAAGTTGTCTGTGATAGAAGTGGTGTTGTGTTGGCTCTGCTTGCGTTTGAGGTAGGTCGCTAATGATTTGCCGGCTTTGTTTGCTTCGCAGAGGTTAATCTCTTTGTATTTCTTTATCCATAGGCCCGCGCGTTCGCTGAGTATTCTATTGAATTCATATTTCTTCTTAGAGAGTTCTGTCAGTGCGTTCTGATTGGTGGTGTCCCTTATATGTTGTGATTCTAGTCGTTTTATGTCTGCCTCTAGTTGAGTTAGCTGTGCTCTAATCTCTTTGTCCCTTCTCGCCTTTATTTCTATTAGCGTTCCTCTTATGGTTGACTTGAGGGCTTCCCATAGCATGCCCGGGTCTGTATCTGGTGTTTTGTTTTCTGTGATGTAATCTGTGATGGCTTTCTGGATTCTAACTCTGTCTTCTTGTTTTGATATGGTCGTGGGGTTAAGACGCCATCTTCGTGTAAGGTGCTCGTTGTGTTTGCCCGCTAGGTGTAGGCTGATACAGGCATGGTCCGATATAGTTCTGGCAGCGATGTCTGTGTGTTCCGTTAGGTGGGTGTGGGATGCGGATATGAGAATGTAGTCGATCCTACTGTAAGAGTTGTGTGGGTGCGAGTAGAAAGCGAGTCTCTAGTGTCGGGATATTGTAGGCGCCACGGATCTGCCAGGTCTAGTTTGCTGCAAAGGTCCATTAGTGCTTTGTGCGAGGACGGGGTACGTGTTCTGTTTTTGGCTTGTCTGTCTAGTGTTTGGTCTATGACCATATTGAAATCTCCTGCTACTACCATCATGTCGTGTGGCGCACTGTTTTCCAGGTCTACGGTTACCTTTTCCCAGAACGGTGTGTCGTCAGTGTTGGGAGCATAGATATTTGCCACTAGTATTTTCTTCCCTCCCCTTTTCATATGTGTGATCAGAAGTCTGCCCTCCTCATCCTACTGTGATGTTTCTATGGTGATCTTGGATTTGCTGCTGACCAGAGTAATGACGCCTCTTTTTTTCCTACTGCTGGGGAGCAGGCAACCTGGCCTATCCATTTCGCCCTTATTTTGCCAGCGTCTTCTAGGCCTAGTTTCGTCTCTTGTAATAGGATGATGTCTCCCTTTGTTTTGGCTAAATAATCTAGTATCTTTTTCCTTTTGACGGGGTGGTTGAGACCCTTTACGTTGAGTGAGATGTCCCTAAGGTCGGTTCGGAGTGGTATGTTGACTGGTTTAGTCATCATGGTGGTTATGATGGCGATTGCGTTTTATGGCCCCCTGCGCATGAAGTGTGGTAGTGCTATGCTGGTCTCTTGTGCCGTGGGCTCGGCCTGGATGTGCAGATGCTGCCATCAATCTGTTTATGTTAATGGCAATACTTCGGACAAGACATACATGACGGACATAACGTTCAAGACTTACAATACAATCTACTCTATTCCCCTTAGACCCCCCTCCCTCCCCTCCCTCCCCCATTCGCCCAAAGTTCTCTCGTACTGCGGACCGCCGACAGCAAGACCCTCCCGCTCCTGCCCCCCCCGGGATTGCACCACATGTAAAAAAAAAAAAAGTCAGTAAGGGATATTGCGGTAGAAAGTTGTGTCATAATGTTCATCTCTACGGACACTTCCATTCCGGTTCTCTTCGCCCTGGTCTCCATGTACGTGCTCCGTTGAGGTGTGATGTTGTGGTGGTAGAATTACTAGCTTGGTGCCGACTTGAATGTTTGTAGGTTCACTGCATCAATGGTAGTCGCTGATCGATATGTAGACTTGTCCTTTGCTCAGCCACTGTCAGTTCCTGATGCGGGTGATGCGCTTCTTTTCCCAGGCTGTGTCGAGTTTTCCATCTCCTCTATAGGCGGACCGCTTAGGTAGCGTGAGAGTTCTTCTGGGTCGTCGAAGGTCAGGGTGATGCCTTTGTCCATGATCCTGAACCTTGTTATCCCTGTGAATGAGAAGGAAATGTTCCCCGTCCTTAGTTTGTCGCGTAGGGCTAGAAATCTTTTCCTTATTTCCACCGTCGGTTTCGAGAAGTCTTGAGTGAGAATTATCTTGTGACTGTTTCACACTAGGTTTGGGTTTTTCCTCGCTACCCCAAATATGGCGTCCGTCTGGTGTGACCTGAGTGGTCTGCATATTATTGGTCTAGGGTTTGTTCTGCTCCCTTGTTGTCTGTTTGCCGGTATGCTATACGCCTTGTCTAGTTCGAAGGGTCCCTCAAATTTCAGATTCGTTAGCTTTGGGATGAGGTTCTGTAGTAGAGCCACGCACGAGCCGGCGGCGTCTTCTTCTCCTTCCGGTATTCCTAGTATTCTGATGTTCCCTTTTCTGTTTCTGTCTTCAAGCTCAGCTGCTTGTCTACGTAGTTCTTTGGTTGCTTTGGCTATGTTGCCTATGGCTTTCCGAGTTAGTTGTGACCTGTCCTCTATGTCGCTTACTCTTTGCTCCACCGCCTCTACTTTGTTGTTCGTGGCATGTATGTCTGCTCTGATGGCTGCGAGTTCGAGCTCAATCTTGTCTGTTGTTTTCTTCGTAGATCTGGCCAGTTCATGTACCTCAGCTAGTTTCTTGAGTATACTGTCTAGTGTACCCGCAATGTCTGCTCTCTTCTTGACTGGAGATTCGGTGTTGCTCTCTGGTTTGGTTTTCTTCTGTATTTGCAACATTTTGTTCTGGGCCTTGTAGTTTATTATCGTCCCTTTTTGATGAGCTTTGTTTTTAATATGTTTCCTTCTTTTTCGTTCCGTTAGTCAGGTCCGGTTACTTCGGTGACGTTTTGTCCCCTGCTTTATATTGCTTTATATTGTGCTGTGTTCTCCGTTTTGGGCTGTAGGGTATTACCCTGCACTGTTTATCTCTATTTGCGCCTTTGCTCCCACTCTTTAGCTTGTTTTTATCGGTTGGTGCTCAAGATGGCGCTCAGAATTGCGACCGCGGTAGGTTACAGTCTCGGTTTTGTTCTGGCTCAGAGTTTGTGTGCCCTCTGGTTAATTTGCGGTTGTGAGCAGTTTTCTCTGCGTTGTGTGCACTTTACTTTTATTTTATTATCTGCATCCTTCTCTCGTTATTGGTGCACGAAATGGCGCTTCAAAACGGTTTCGGTTTCGTTTTTGGAAGCTTACAGGGATTGCGCGCTGTTATTCTCCACGGGGGAGCTTTCCCTTTATTTCCTCTGTTATTGTTGTTATTGTTGATTGGGGACTCTTCTGTGCGCGTCTGGTCGGTAGCCCCCTTCGTTGCATCAGTGCGCTAGTCCCTTTGTTTCCGTTATCTGCGTTCGGTTAGACCGCTCCTAGGATTTTGCCTCCAAAATGGCTGCTCCCAGTGTTGCTTTAGCTTTCGTATGCGGATGTTTATGGCTATTGCTACTCGACTGCGGGCCACTAGCGAGCGATTGCCTTCCGGTGTACTGGACTTCCAGCTGTATCATAAGTGTGTTAGATGCACGTAGCGCTATTGTTGCAAACACCGCGCTGTCGGCTTGCTCTGCTTATCTGCCACAGTCTGGCCGCTCCTCTATCTGCTTTCTCTCACCTCCAAAATGGCAGCCCCCAGTTCTAGTTACACTTTCACATGCGCTTGCATACGTTTCACTCAAGTACTGGCAATGTTGTCTATGTGCAGCGGGGGGGGGGTGAGCCTTTCTGCGGCTCTTCACTGTGCGACTGACCTTCGGTACGTGGTTCCTCAGCGGTTCTGGTTTTCCTCACTTTTTCTCCTGTTTGGTGCCATTTGAGCCCCGCTGTTTGGCCGTTTTCCGTGGCTTATGCTGAAAACACTGTTTCTTTTTATGCTTCCTGTTCAGTCTTATCCCTTACACCATTCCCATCCTTGGTGCTTCCTTTTTTTCTGATTTGTTCTGTTCGTGCGTGCCGTTATTTTGGCTCTTTCCCGGGGTTCGGACGGAGCTCCGGATTCAGGCTCCTCTCTCCCTTGCCATCCAAGCCACGCCCCGGTCCAGGAACTTCTTATAAGGTTGACCAATGCTGATTGGCAAATGGGCTAGTGATCACATTTCATAGTCGGGTGTCTTGGTGCCAATATTGGGCAATCATGGACTGTTAGACTTGGCATTTTTAGCAGGTTTACCCCCAGACTTTTTGCTTTTTGGCCTCTTGTTTTTTACCTTGTTTTTGTTTGTTTTAGAACTCTGGGCACTTTAACACTCTTATTCAGTGCTAAAGTGCATATGCTCTCCATATAAACTGTGTTTATGGATTGATGTGTTTCCATGATTGGATAATTTGATTTACTACTAAGTCCCACCACAAAAGTAGACTTTCAAAGGTGACTCATATCTGCCACAGCAGGGTCTGCACACAGTTGTAAACTACCATGTCGACCTGGTAAGTGCACCCACTAGCCAGGCCCTAACCTTTCCTTTTCTTACATGTAAGGCACCCATCATGTAGGCCTAAGGTTCCCCCATGGGCAGGATGCAGTGTAATTGAAAGGTAGGACATGTACATGTATGTTTTACATGTCCTGATAGTAAAAGACTGTGTATTTCGCTTTTCCCTATTGAAAGGCTATCTTTTCTATTGGTTAACATGGAAGCTGCTTGGTAACACTTTACCAATGTAGCTTGCCAGTGGAAGCTGATAGAAAAATTGAGTTTAGTATGCCTGAACACAGAATTTAAAAATACATCTTTTTGTGAAAGATGATTTTTATTATGTTTTTAAAAATGTCACTTTTAGAAAGTGTATATTTTGTACTCTAACCATCAATGTGCCTCTGCTTTCTTGTGTATTTGCTGTCTCGGTTTTAGTCTTATGGAGGCTGGTTTGCGCATTCACACTAGACAGACACTGGGGGGGGATTGAGGTGTGTCCTGCTTTTCCTGGGTGACTCATAGCCAGGCTGAATTGACCTGTCTGCATTTAGAGTAGTGGGAGGAGTTGTTGCTTGCACCTGAATGGACTGTGCCTGTCTTCTACAATCCTGCCTCAACCCATTACAGTGAGCCTGGCCTGAGCCAGGCAGAAGTGGATTATGTATGCCAGTGGATCTTTGTGCCAACTTCAAAGAGAAATGTGGTATAAATATTGGGGCCCTGACCCAAGAACTGTAGATTACTGCCATACTGAGGAACCTGCCAGGAAGAAGAGTGTGAGGAGAGGCTTCCACTGTGCTGTGTGCTTTGCTGGGTTGACCTGCAGTTGCTGCTTCTGTCTTGGGTAGGGTAAGGACTGGACTGTGCTTTCTGCATCCTAAGCATCTCAAAGGGCTTGATGTAGAGCTTGCCTCCTGTTGGAAGTCTCAGGGAAATCAAATATTTCAACATCTTCTGGGTACCTGCTTCTGGAACTGGATGTTTCAGCTGCTACAGAGGAGAATAGGTAACCCAACGCTGTCAACGACACTGCTGCCGGCTCCGTGACCTGAAGGAACCACAGAGGTCACTGCCACACTTCACACCGCAGCCCTAGTTTCACCAACGATGCCGTCTGACAATTCCACAGAGTTGCTGCTTGCACCGTGACCTGTGGGCACTGCTTATAGAGAACACAGAGCACCATCCGACTTCGCACCGCAGCCCAGATATCTGCCAGCACTGGCGCTCTTGACATTAAACTCAAGGAGTTCGACCTGCAAAGTGTGTGACTTCAAGGGCCGACGACTCCTGCACCAACTTCCGGAACCGACGCCACTTCTCCGGAGTTTACCGCAAGATCCTAAGCCGTGATAGCCCCGGCCAGAGCTATCAACTTCAAGGAACTGCTTTTAAAATCCATTTTTACCTTATTCATAGTTTGATCACATTATATTGGATTTTTATTGCTTTTAGTCTTGTTTTACACAGATAAATATTGGATATTTTTTTTAACTCGTGTGGTGTCATTTTGTAGTGTTTTTACTGTATTACTGCTAGTTATGTGCAAATGCTTTACACAAGGCCTCTGAGATAAGCCTGACTGCTCATGCCAGGCTACCAAGGGGGCGAGCAGGGGTACTTTTAGGGATGTATGATGTTACAACGCATGCTATTACAACGCATGCCTTTACGATGCAAGTTTTACAACGCAATTCGTTACAACGACTTGCGTTGGGGGGCGCTGGATAGTGAATAGTTTAATTTACTATTCCAACTCCAGTACCCGTGGATAGTAGGGAAGGTGTTGGAAACTATTCCCTATCCTAGAGCGCCCCCCAGCGCAAGTCGTTGTAAAAGTTGCGTTGTAAAGGATGTCCCCCTACTTTTAGACATGTAATCCCCTTATCCTGACAAGAGTGGTGGATTCTGCCTCGTTTATGGTGCAAACCCTAGCCAACCAGAAAATAAATCCATTTCTAACATGGACCTACATTGGTTCCACTTCTATAGTCTGCTATCTCTGTACTGAATTTGAGAACTATGGGCACCATTTTGTGTGTTCTTAAAATAATGTTTGCAGACTATCAAAAGATTCAGGCGCTGTTGAAAATGTAAAAACTAGGTTATGTCCTCATAAAATTGCCTAACTCGTTGTGGACTGGTATCAGATTAAATTTCAGAGGAGCAACGATAGTGATCTCATACTTTTGCAAAGGGATTGCAAGCAGTGCTGCCTTCGCTGCAAACCATAAGTAACATTTGTTGACTGATTGCAAGTTCATCTATCCTACACATAATCCCTTACGGGATATCATCAGATTACAGCAGTATTACATCAATGATGCATTTTAGATTTGGATGTGTCCTAAAACTGTTTTTGACTCCTTTTTGACATGGGTCAGTCAGTGCAGTCACGATTTGTTCTTCAGGAGTTCTGCTCATCATGAAACAATGAATTACCATGATCTAACCATTAACATCCTTTGGGGTAAATTGGTCACTAGTTTATACAAAAAACACAACTGACAACAAACTCTCTTCTCTCAATTCAATTCAAAATAAGCTTTATTCGGTATGTACAAAACAACCATAAAAGCAGCTATAATTATAAAAATACATTGCAAGAAACGAATCAATCGTTTAAAAGCGTTTTATCAGCAAATTACATAAAGTCAAGCCCTTGTCAGTTACATATTAGTTTTTAGAGAACAATGCATTTTTGTACATTTATTGCTTTTAGAATAAATAAGGCGACATTAAAACAGACACCAAGATCAATATGTTTAGCCAGTAATTTCATTGCAGCTTTATGCATTCTCACATTTTGTTTTAAAAAAAGCGGTTTTAAATAGTAACACCTAAAATTCGAATATAAATTATAGAAGAGCATAAAGTACTTTGCTTGGAATTCCCATCTTCTAGTTTAGCTCATTTATTTTGGATTATTAGCGTCTTCTGACTATTTAATGCATTCCCAGAAATGGCACCAACATTTTGAGCCTCCTCCTCTATTGCACCCATTGTGTCCCGGGGGTTAGAGGTGACCACAGCAACATCATCAGCGTAAGCCAAAATTTTGGTCTCCCACCCATGATATCGCATTGGACTGATACTACTAGAGGCGCCCAGCTTTCTCAGCAGGGGATCGATATATAGTGCGAAAAGCAAGGGTGAGCAAGGACAACCCTTCCTTGTCCCTCGATTACTAGCCACTGGTTCCGTATATCCCCCATTCACTCTAAACTGCGGCCTTGGAGCCTTGTATAGGACCTGTATGGCCTTCATATATCTGCTCTCAATTCCAGACCATTTCATCACATCCCAAAGAAATTCCCAGGAGACCCTATCAAACGCTTTTTCAGCATCCATAAGGATTAAAGCCATAGGGTCCCCTGAGACTTCCGCTGCATCAAAGAGAGTTATGACTCTGCGGGTGTGTTCTGTAGTCCCCCTTCCAGAGATAAAGCCGTGTTGGCAGAGATGGACCGTTTTCCCAAACATTTGCTTCAGGTGAGTTGCCAAAGCCTTAGAGTAGATTTTAGCGTCACTGTTCATCAGTGTTATAGGCCTTTAAGAGCCTGATTCTCTCAATAATTTGCCCTTTTTTAAGAACACAATCATATCCGCCCCTGCCCATGAGTCGGGAGCAGCGTCCCCATGTTGGACTTGTACAATTACAGCCGCCAGATCCGGTCCAATTGCATCAAGAAATGTTTTATAAAACTCTAAGGGGATTAAATCTGGTCCAACAGCTTTCTCAGCCGGGAAACTCCTCAATGCCCCCATAGATCTCATCCTGCATCAATGCTAGGTCCAGTGCCTCTCTATCTTCGGGGTCAATTCTTTGGGTTAAGATTCCATGTAGGTATTCCTGGTTTAAACACTGCTCCCCTTGCTGCTCTTCCCTATATAAATCTTCGTAATATTGGCAAAAAACTTCACCAATGCCTAATGAGCCCTCTATTAGCTTTCCACCACTATCTATAATACCCCTAATTACTCCTGCGGCTGTTTTATGCCTGAGTCGAGTTTCCAGAGTGTGCCCTACCCTTTCGCTAAACTCGTAGCACTGTTCCCTTTTTGCAAGGAATTTTTCTGCAGCTTTTCTTGCGGCAAAATCGCTGATTTCTGCCTTAGCTATTACCAGTCTCAAGATTATATCATCGAGTGGATTGTTCATTTGTATCGCCCTTGCAAGCTCCTCCTCCGTATCTATCAGAACCTTGCACAAAATTCTCATCTGTAGAGCATTCCTTTTTTGCCGTCCCAAACTATAGCTTAATGTCTCCCCTGTCACCCCGGCTTTAAACGTATCCCAAACAATCCCCAGGCTAGCACTCCCTCTATCAATTTCCCAAAACTCCTTAATCCACTGATTCATATGGGTCACGTATTCTGCAGCCTTTAAAAGTCCTCGCTCAAAAGTCCATCCCTTCTCTTGTCTTTCACCCCCTCCCCCCAGCGTGCGTTAAAACTATGGGGTTTTGTGATTTGAAATTAACCTGGGGTATTTTTCTACCTTGTATCTTAATTTTAAGGAGTGAGACACACAAAATAGGCCAATCTGGTAACAATCTTATGAGGTGCTGAACAAAATGTGGATCCAGAATCTGTGGGGTTTAGCTGAGCCCAAATATCAATAAGTCCATTATTTAGAACAATATTGGAGAGTGCTCCATAAACTCTTTTCTTTCTGCCTAAATACCATTTTACTCCTTCCCCCAAAGATCCCCCAAGCCATTGATATTAAAGTCCCCACACATATTAACTGGGGAGGGCCAGGTTGCTAATTCAACATCCAAGAATTCTAGCGCTTTGGGATCATCCTCCGTGAACCCAAAGATTGAGCATAGGGTAAATGTTTCTTCTTGACACTTACATTCCACCATCACCCAGTGCCCCCATTTATCAGCTATTTTTATTTTAAAAGAAACATCATATTGACGAGTTAGAATCACGACCCCTCTAGTCCTTGTGCTCTGTTTAATGTTAGCAATTAATTTAAAGCCCAGTTGTTCCATAAGATTTGCCCGACTGTCCTCAATGTGAGTTTCTTGAATGCATAGGATATCTACTCGCACAGTTCTTAGAATCACTGCCGCCCTTTGTCGCTTAATCAAATCGTTAAGGTTGAAGGACTGGGCTATTTAAGGCCCAGCGGTGCCAGGGACAACACCTGAAACCTTCGTGGGTTACCTGTTCTGGCGTACGAAATGACAGAGACACGGGTCAATTCCTTCGGCGTCAAAGATCAGCGTTTATTACTGCAGGGATACAGAAATCACTAGAAGTACAACAAAGTGTAGGTTCTGAGAGTCTGCTTCAAATTGCAAATGTGGGTCGCTCCTTATATACACGTTTTCGTCATTACACAGCATAACGAACAAAAGGTTACAACTCAGTTCCCACAGTAAACTTCAAAAGGATTTCATTCATGTTTTCAGAACCCCGGAACATAATTTCAGTAACATTGCCGATTCCCAACTGTAAAAGCACATCTTCTCACCATTAGGCACATTCCACTCTAGTTGTAAACGAACGAAAGAAAGAGACAGGAACAGCTGCAAGGAAGACAGACAACAGTAAAGAATAGAGTGTGAGGGTAATATCGGAAGCATGATCACAGAATCAAAGGATTTGATCCTAACACATGCGCGGCTGAAACAATAGACCGGCACGGCAAGATTACCCTCAAGCGGAGCCATCTGCCTTTGCAGTGTCATCCCCTCGTCATAAAAGACGCACAAAAGGAATATGCATCTTCCGCAAGGCTTGGGAACTAAGGGTCATAGCGCGGACAGTTGCCTGCTCGCTGACTACGTGAGGGCAAAATGGGTGCCATATCTAAAATGGAACCCGTGGGTTCAGATAAAGAAACCAGGAAATAACCTGAACCCTTCCAAGTAGTGCAGCGAAAACGCGTACACTTACTAAACTCGTTATTTACGGTTCATAGATACCAAACTTGCCCATATTCGACCATGCTCAGAACATCATACCGATTCTCACAGAACCTCAGACGCTCCTTTTGCCCTCATGTAGGCAAGAACTAGTTGAAGTCGGAATCGATCTCGATGTTCATCAGATCATTCAGATGTTGCTGGAACATCATTCTATCCATTAATGTCTCTTTGGTAACAGATGGCCTTCTTATACACGTTGTAGCACAAAGGCCACATAAGGCAGGACCACACTGCACGCAAAGACAACACGTGAACAGAAACGTAACAACAACCCCTATGATCATCAGAATCTTCCAACCCCATGTCGACATTAGGCCCCAAAACCATCCTAGAAGTGTCCAATCTCCCTCGTCCACGTGTATGGACTCTGAGATTTTATGCAACTTTGAGATGGCTTGGTAAACGGTTGGAGCGTTATCAGGTATGAAAATGCAGCAGCTCGAATGGATCACCTTGCACACACCACCTCTATCTGCTAGTACAACGTCTAGAACCATACGGTTCTGTAGCGTCATAAGTCTATCCGCCTGAAGCTCTGCTGTCAGGTTACCAAGGGCACTTGCAGTTATGTTAGCGGTCGATTCCACCACACGAGTTAACTGTCTCAAGTTCCTACTATTAATCATAGGACCCCAAAACGGTAGGAAACCCTTAAAGAAGTCTCCTGCCTCTTGACCGGCAGTATCTTCTTTACTAATAACGCCTCTCACAACTCTGGTCTTGTGATAGTCTGAGGCGACGGTAAAAGTCGGAGGTAAAAGATTCGCGACATAACATGTGCCCGAGAAGTCATGGGGCAACCATGTGTATGCGCGATCATAACACACAAAGTAGGTACCCTTGGCAGTCAGAAAGACAGGGGAAGAGAGCATCGGTAAGACGTACGTGTCAACACAAGCGCTATTCCCAAGCTGAGCTCTCGGATTTCGACCATGACCTTGTAGACAGAAACGACCCAGGTGAGGTACGATCCAGATCGGAGACGAGCTTTTAAGCTGTCTATCACCCACTGATACACTATACTCAGCGTCACTAAGATCCTTATATGCTCGTACTTCCTCCTCTGGGATAAGCGATACGTCAAAAATATCTCTATCTAAATCAGTAATAGCTATCACCAAAGACTTGTGGTACGGGCCAGGACCAAAACCTGCTGAGCGTGGCTCTCGATGAGGGTAGGAATCTAAGGCACTGCGAAACATACTTTGGAATGCTCGAGCTGACCCCTGGGGACTATAAGGAAGAACTAAATACGGAATACCCTTATCCATGGTATGTGGCATTAACCCACACACCCAACAATTAGTGGTATTCACCACCAACTGATGCTGATGTAGGAGTTGAACAAAGGAATTGTTCATAAATTCCGCACGTCTAACCTGTTCATGTTGGGGTAGGAGATGGAAAGAATGTGGAGAAATAGTGGGAACAAAATTTAGATCATGAGAAGGAGAGGTAGGTGAAATGGTATCCAATAGTAACTGACTCCCAAAGTACACTCCACCCACCAATAGCATAGAAACAGTTAGAAATAATATAAAGACCTGCAACAGGAAAATTTTGTTCGGAACATCTTATGCAATTTAGATCTTTGCGCCGTTACTCTCTCTATTTCCAACAGCTTAGAAAACCCCATCTTCTAAAAAAAAAAAAAACGTCCGTGATGTTCTTGACGCACTTTGTTCTGAGTAGCGATTATCAATTTCCAGGAGTTCCCAGAAACCGACAAAGGAATCGACCTAGTGTCAGAAACCTGCTAAACAGAAGAAAGTACCCGCACGGCCCTACGGTCAACCCAGATGGAAGGTTCTAACTACTTGAACATTCAGTTTAATATCAGTTTTCTAGCTGTACTGGAAAAGAAAATACACATATAACATAAAATGTCCACAATGTTGATGGCATCAGTAAGGTGATACTGCTGATTCAAAAAATAAAAATAAAAAATGAAACTTTATTAGTCCTTATTGCGCGGTCGAAGAAAATATCAACTTCTTCCTGGTTGAGTCTGCTCTTCAAACAACGGTTCAAATGGCAAAGCAGGATTCGAGTGTTCAGGTAATAGTTCAGAACTCGAACTCTCCAATGTTGCTGATGAAGGTCTTGTCTTAAATGATTCGACAGAAATGTCTGATCGGACTGTATCGTTTTCTATAGGCTGAGCATCACTAAATGGCACATAGCGCAAAGGGGTATCGGTCTCAGTCGAGGCGACTCCTTTCTTGATCCATGCATCTGCTGGCAAAGGAAACGGAACTTTCTTGGTGTGGGTGGCATGCACCCAATGCTTTCTGCCTTCCAGTCGAACCGCCGTCCTTGTTGCCAGTAACACCTGGTGGGGACCCACGAACCTTGGCTCAAGATTTCGTTTTCGTCCAAAATTTCGGGTAAGCACCCAGTCACCTGGTTGGAGCCGATGACCAGGTCCCTCAGTTTATGCCGGTAAAGCTTCAAAGACCTGTTGATGAATCAAACTCAATTTAGCAGTCAGATCATAAAGATAGTCAATCAACATTGGATATTCAATTCTGTTAAACTCCTTAGGCCTCGGAACTCCCCAAATATTCGCAGGACGGCCGAACACAATCTCATATGGGCTAAGCCCTACTCGAGAGTGCACGGTTGCCCTGGTCGATAAGAGAGCTAAAGGCAAAGCATCCGGCCACGATAAACCAGTCGTTGCCTGGATTTTGGCAAGTTTCAGTTTCAGGGTGCCATTATATCCTTCCACCAAACCTGCCGACTGAGGATGATTAGTGCTATGAAATTTTTGGACTATGCCTAGGCCACGACACACACTCTTCATCACACTTCCCACAAACTCACTTCCGTTATCTGACCATACAATCCGTGGCATTCCATACCTAGGGAAATATTCCTTGAGCAGGATTTTTGCTGTTGACAGGGCAGTATTATCCTTAAGAGGGTAGGCCTCAATCCATCTGGAGAACGCACAAACCACAACTAGAACATATTTCAGATTATTGCATCTCTCCATATGGATGAAATCCTTTTGGATAACTTCAAAGGGACATGTAGGGGGAGCAAAGTGACCAGGTGGAGTGGGGGTGCCCTTACCAGGATTATACATCAAACATACCATACAGTTCTTAACCACTCTCTCCGCACACTTAGTAATCCCATCATTCTTCCATACAGGAGACAACAACTTGCATATGCCTTTCGCGCTAATATGTGCCGTGCCGTGGGCCATTGTAACAACAGCAAGCACATATGCATCCGGTAACATCCATCTCTGTTTTTCTGACAAGTCAAGCCAACATCCATTCCCGTCTAACTTCCCCGTGCTTTCTTTCCACTTAGTCTTTTCCATCTCAGTGGCCTCGTTCTGTATTTCCTTCACACTTTCAATTGTGTCTTCACACATGCTAGTCTCCGCTGGCCATCTCACTGAGCTCGTAACATACATTCGATTTGTCAGATCTCTGGCTGTCTCCTTAGCAATCTCATCCGCAAATGCATTACCGCGGCCAACATCATCAGTCACTTTCCGATGCGCGCTGCATTTAATTATTGCCACCTGCTTAGACAATGTAAGTGCATCCAAAAGGTCATTCACGAGCTGTCCATGTTGGATCTTCGTGCCATGCGACGTAAAAAACCCTCTTTCTCTCCACAATCGACCAAAACTATGCGCTACGCCAAATGCATACTGACTATCGGTAAACACATTTACCCGCTTTCCTCTAGACAACACACACGCTCTCGTCACCGCAATTAACTCAGCCGCTTGGGCCGAATTCTGACTCAATCTCGCAGTTTCCACAATCGTACTCAACGTCACTACAGCATACGCAGTTGTCACATCACCATTCGGCAACTTGAAACATGAACCATCAACATACAAAGTACCATCGGGATCTACCAATGGAGTGTTTTTCAGGTCAATACGACCCTTCGTCTCTTCTTCAGTTTTTAAGTAACAATCATGTGGTGCTACATCACCTGATTCCATGCTGATCGGCAACAATGTTGCTGGGTTCAACACATTACAACGTTTTATCCGTATATGACTTGCCAAAAGTGTCAACTCATAACCAGACAACCTTGCGCTCATCAGGTGTTGAGTTTTTGTTCGGTTCAAAAGAGTGTCAACTGCATGCGGGACCATCACCGTAAGCATATTATCCATGACCAAACTTGCGGACTGTCGAATGGACACCGCAGCTGCCGCTGTTGCTTTTAAACAACTCGGCAATGCTCTAGCCACTGGATCTAAGGTCGAAGAAAAATATGCACATGGGCGTTGCTTGTCGCCAAATTGCTGCGTCAAGACACTCAACGCACAACCATCCCTCTAGTGAACGTACAATGTGAACTGCTTACTGTAATCGGGAGTGCCTAACACAGGAGCCGAACACAGCGCATCGCCTAATTCAGAAAAACTTTTCTGACATTCTTCAGTCCAGGGCAAAGGAGTCTGAACATCCTTGCACGTGAGAGCTAACAATGGCTTCGCCAATAATGAAAAATTTGGGATCCATTGTCTACAGTATGACGTAATACCTAGAAAGGCACGTACATCTCTCTGAGTTTTTGGCACAGTCATTCGAGCAATCGCTGCGATTCTTTCTGGGGTCAATCTTCTCCCTTCTTTTGACAATAAGTGACCTAAGTAGGTTACTTCTTGACAACAATACTGTAGCTTAGAAGGTGACACCTTGTGATGTAAGTCACATAAATGTTGCAACAACGACACTGTAGTAGTTCTGCAAATAACCTCGGTATCAGCAGCCACCAATAGGTCGTCAACGTACTGAATCAAAGCCGCACCAGACGGCAACACAAATGTATCAAGTTGACTTTTAAGTGCTTGACTATAGATCGATGGACTCTCACAGTAGCCCTGTGGTGCGCGTTTAAATCTAAAACTGCGACCACCTAATGAGAATCCGAATATATCTCTGCTTTCCTCAGCGATCGGAATACTAAAGAAAGCATTCTTTAGGTCGATCACCGTGAACCAGGAGGCAGAAGCTGGAATCAAGGTTAATAAGGCCGTGATGTCAGGCACCACAGGAAACTGTGGGATCACTATTTTATTCACTTCTCTCAAATCAATCACAAAACGGTACACAGGAGGTTTAGATGGATCGGTTCGTTTCAAAATGGGTAACACAGGACTATTACACACATTTCCCCGAGTTTCTTCAATGACATCCTTTTTGATTAGGTCATAAATGATCGCTAATAGCGCTCGCTCACCATCAAGAGAGATACGATACTGAGGTATACGTGGTAATCGCACATTTGATTTCAAGTGGACCACATAAGGTGGAATGTCCAACAGGCCCACATCATTGGGGCCCGTGGCCCATAACGATGCAGGAAGGGAACTCAATTCCGGTGGGAACTTATCGATTGACAAGTACATAGGAGAGATTACTTTCTGACCTAATGTAAGCTCCACTCCCGCGGGAGAGCAGTACAAAGTCGCATATAACCGTTTTAACAAATCCAAACCCAAAATATTCTCACCACAACCAGTAGATAGAATCAATGGAGCCTCTAGCTCACGAGGACCAATCGTAAGAGACAAAGGGCTAGAGACAGGATTGCTAACAGGGGCGCCAGAGAATCCAATGGAAACATTCGTTAAGCCAGACAAAGGTGCGCCAGGGAGTTTTGAATGCATGATGGAACTTTTTGCTGCACCAGTGTCCAACAGAAAAGGCTCAACTACGCCAGATGTAGCAACTGCGACGTAAGGCCCTCTCTGATCAACCGGAACTGACACTACTCCCTCTCTTTGTCGGTGGCTGTCCTAGTAACAGTTGCCTGCATCAATCTCATGTTCAACGTAATAGTCGTCCACATGATACTGTGCTGACCCATCGGACCTCACATTTCGCTGGTCAAAACAATTATTCGCGTCCGGCGAAGTAATAGAGCGCTCATTCTGATTTTGAGAGGTTCCACGACCTCTACCTCGAGGTGCCTGTTGGGGACCACCACGACCCCCTCGAGCCAAAACACTATTATAGCGGTCACGTAAAGTGGGACAATTATATTTCAAATGGCCCTCACCCCTACAATATGCACACTGATTATACCCAAGCATAGATCTATATGCAGAGGAGTCAGAACGTGACTGCATCCTAGAAGACTGTGCCTGTGGTCGATAGTGCTGTTGCGAATCATTTTGATTCGAACGTGGAGGATACGCTTGCTGCAACAAAACCTTCATTTTAAGCTCCTTCGTTTTCTTATCTGAACGATCACTTTCTTCTTTTTCCCTATTCTCGTAGTATTGAGCCGTCGCTAATATTTGAGCAGTGGTTGAAACGGCCCATGCACTTTCTGAATTTTTCAATTTGTTGCATAGCTCAGGCAACAAATTTAACACAAACTTATCAACAAATAACCGCTGGCCTCCCTCAGTGCTCATATCCTGACCACTATGATCGACGAATGCCCCCTCAAAGCTAGTAAAGAAATCCGAGACACTCTCGTCTTTCTTTTGCTTACAAGCCGACAATTTGTCCCAATTCACCCTCATCGCTGGCATAAGTGTTTTCATGAGCGTAATGATTCTTTGAGGCAGATCCGTGATTAACTGCTCGGGTTTAGCCCCACCAATTTGTCGTCCATCAGCCGCTATCAGTGTAGCCCAATCACCACCCAACTCAGCTAAATGATTCTCTTGGCGGATTTTCGCCCAAATCGGTTGCGGTACGACATTACCAAACAGCATGTGGATGTCAGCAAGGTTCATAATAGAAGCATCCACTAATTGGGATAACTCCTTATAATAACCTGCCGGATTCTTGCGTGGATCAGGCAAGGATTGCTTCACCTGCAAAACTTCTGATCGCTTCCATGGGAGGTGTATCCAAACTCTTTGGAAATATGGTGGAACCGCAGGATTAGCAGCAGGATCACCTGGCATCCATACTGGCGGAACCTCTCTCATAGGATACTGACCGGAGTTCGCTTTCGGAGTATCGGAATCGTCATCAAACGACACTCGAGAAGGCACTGTGGCCCTAAAGGCTAATAATCGCTCTAATGCACGTCGTACATCTCCACCTACAATCATACCGTTCGAAAATTGACTCTGAAGTTCAGTCATATCGGGCGGTACATTATCTAACTCATCATTATCCCACTCTTCTCTCAAGGAGTTGCACATTTCTTCAAACACGAATCTCTGTGTGGGCTCATTAAACTGGGAAAATGTGTCGAAAACTATGCGCGAAGGGTATCTAGCAGGGTGTCTAATCCATCTACGCGCCATAGTTTCTAACGTCGCTCTCTCTCTTCCACCAGGGATTTGGCTTCGTCTCTGAGAAGTTTCAGAGACATCGGATTGAAATAACGATCCGGAAAGTGGGGAATAGAGGTTAGCAACAGTGTTAGGGATACGATTACGAACGGAAGGAGAAGAAGAAAATAGAACAGGAGCAACAATATTAGAAGCGATCGTAGGAACAGTGGAGGTAGCCGAGATAGTTGGGGTAGCAGGGACAATAGACTGAGGAGGTACAGGCAAAGGAGCAAGAGGAAAAGGAGCAGGTAGAGGGACAAGAACAGGACCAACAACAGGCTGACCAGCAGCCGCCAAAACAACAGGAGGGGGAACAGGGGGAACTACAGGGGCTGTAGCACCTTGTGCATAAGGAGGTGGTGATTTCAACAGATACGCTAACAAAGGATCCTCTTTCGAATCTTCTTCCTTTTTATCAAGATTGGACGATAACACCGGATAACATTTATCCACCCACATGTGATGCAGTCTAGCTGAAACTTCCGTTTCTTTATCTGCTTTATCTTGATGGTGGTGTTCTGCATCTCGCATTATCGTAATGATACTACTTTCTTTCTTATTTTTCTTAAGCTGTTTGATTTCTTTCTGCCTGGCCTCTTTGCGCCATAACCGAAAGGAATCGAACATAGCCGGCCTAGATTTCTTTTTAAACAATTTCGCTTCGAGATTATCTAAAATTTTAATGTCGAAACTTCCATGTGGTGGCCAACTAAGGTCACCATCATTTTTCGTATAACGAATCCAACATTCATTATATATAATAGGGCCCACACCATGTCGACTATAGAGCTCATATATCGGAGTTCCAACTGGAGGTATCGGACACGAGTCCTCCAACCGGGAATCCATTTTGCAACATTTAAAGAAACCAAGGAAACCACTATGGCCAGGCATCATGCACGCTAACCAAGCATCAAACTTCAAGGGTTATCGAAATACGAAATCTTCGTAAAATACAAAACCCTCGGTTTTTGGCAATTGCAACTGTCAAATAACAACTAAGAACCAACAACTAAGAACCACAAATGCAATGGAACCATGCAAACAACTAAGCTTCAACAACAACCAAGGATACTGGGAGCGACCCACAAATACTTAACTGAGAGCACAATGGCGTCACCAGGAAGACCCGTCTATCGTCTCGCCGTACAAAGGACTACGCCAGGCGCCAAAAACAGGTCCACAGTCAGGGCATCGGTCCGTCGCAGCCGTCAGGAGGCGGGAATCTTCGCAGGAAAAATCTTCGGACCACTTATTTCGACAACAGGATCGATGAAGCGGGGTGCACCTTCCCTCGGAGATTTCACACGAAGTTCCTCACAATCGTCAGGCTTTGGACCGGTACCGCTGATGTCGCCCCAAGTTGGGCGCCAACTGAAGGACTGGGCTATTTAAGGCCCAGCGGTGCCAGGGACAACACCTGAAACCTTCGTGGGTTACCTGTTCTGGCGTACGAAATGACAGAGACACGGGTCAATTCCTTCGGCGTCAAAGATCAGCGTTTATTACTGCAGGGATACAGAAATCACTAGAAGTACAACAAAGTGTAGATTCTGAGAGTCTGCTTCAAATTGCAAATGTGGGTCGCTCCTTATGTACACGTTTTCGTCATTACACAGCATAACGAACAAAAGGTTACAACTCAGTTCCCACAGTAAACTTCAAAAGGATTTCATTCATGTTTTCAGAACCCCGGAACATAATTTCAGTAACATTGCCGATTCCCAACTGTAAAAGCACATCTTCTCACCATTAGGCACATTCCACTCTAGTTGTAAACGAACAAAAGAAAGAGACAGGAACAGCTGCAAGGAAGACAGACAACAGTAAAGAAAAGAGTGTGAGGGTAATATCGGAAGCATGATCACAGAATCAAAGTATTTGATCCTAACACATGCGCGGCTGAAACAATAGACCGGCACGGCAAGATTACCCTCAAGCGGAGCCATCTGCCTTTGCAGTGTCATCCCCTTGTCATAAAAGACGCACAAAAGGAATATGCAGCTTCCGCAAGGCTTGCGAACTAAGGGTCATAGCGCGGACAGTTGCCTGCTCGCTGACTACGTGAGGGCAAGAAACAAAATGGGTGCCGTATCTAAAATGGAACCCGTGGGTTCAGATAAAGAAACCAGGAAATAACCTGAACCCTTCCAAGTAGTGTAGCGAAAACGCGTACACTTACTAAACTCGTTATTTACGGTTCATAGATACCAAACTTGCCCATATTCGACCATGCTCAGAACATCATAACGATTCTCACAGAACCTCAAGGCCACATATATTAATAGATGCAATTCGGAGATTCATTATTTAATATTAATCATCTTGCCCTGCACGATCCCTGCCTTATTGATTCTTTGCCTCTATTGTTTTAGTCCTTTCATTTCAGCTCTATGATCCTTTGTTCTTGGTTGCACACAGTACTGACATTTTGCATTCCTAGTATTCATCCTCAAGTAGTAAAACCTACTATACAGTACCGTAACCTCCTTCCCAATCAACCCCAGATGTTTTTCGGAGTGAGCCCTGCAATTTCTTAGTTGCCTGGTGTGCCCTACGGCTCTCTAGTCTTGCCTCCCCCTGCATCTGCTTTAGATTAGAATATACTAATTCCAGTGATAGAGAGGCTGAGATAGCAGATGAAGCCTCCACCGGTCCAGAATTCTCTGGAATGGCCAATTGCCCTTCCTCTATGTACGTTTGGGTCATTGCCGAGTAGTCCCATTCAAGTTTACTTGTGGTGTCATTCTTAGAGGGGCTGGTGCTAGCTTTAGCCTTGGATCTCTGTTTCCGGGAAAGGGTTTTTACCTGTTGGGTTTTTTGGGTATTTGAAGAGTCTCCAAAAGAGTTACCAGACTCAGACCCAAATGATGTATTTATATCTCTTGCTGAAGATATGTCTGTATCATCGTTTAATGAGAAGAATGTATCCTGCTCTGGAGACCGTAAACCCATTAGGTTTGCATCATCCCTTCCCCTCTAGCATCACTCAAAACACGTTTGCCACTTTCCTGCTGGCCAGTTATCAGACTGTTTACTGCACAAGCCTGAGCCTTTGAGTCTGCCCTGAACCCATCAGAGTCACTACCCGCACCGATCGGGTGCGTAGTCACCCCAGCTTCCATTGCCGCATTTAGAATTACCCCCACATCCCATCCCTCACAGTGCTAAACAGTGCTAACCACAGCGTTGCCCACAGTGTAACCCCAAGTGTCTTGGTTACCTTGACCGTCTTGTAAGGTGCTCTGTGGTGCCTGTGCTATCAGCTGCAGTACTTGTCCTGGTTGTGCCCCTTGGGCCTCGACGGGCTCAGGTTGCTCCTCCTTCTCCCCCAGCATCTCCTGAAGTGGTGCGGGTTCTTGAGCAACCTCTCCAGGTGAATCAAAACTGAGGGGAAGGGCAACTGGCGTATGCTAGGCTCTTCTGTCAAGCTTGTGCTATTGCTATTCCCACCCGCCGCCAGCGTAGCAGCAAACACCTATACAACTGTAGGCTGGCGCATTCCACTATAGTAGTCCTACTTCCCGATGTATTATCTCAGTGGATGCTGAGGGAGGTAGACTTAAAAGACGCTTTAAAAAGAAATTTTCTTCATGCTGCAAGGCATGACTGCAGAGGTAGCCCCACACCCCTGCACCGTACATGGCAGAGGCAACAGATCTAGCCTTATAAATGGCTAACATATACTTAATTGGGTGATTGCCTAATTTTGTCGCAAATCTAAAAATCCCATGTACACTAATGTTCATTTTGGATCATATAATGGCTATTTCATTTGACCAATTCCCACCACCTGAAAAGGTTACTTCCAGGTACCAACATGTTTCAACACTATCTACAGGAGTATTATCAATATAAAAAGTTTGAATTTCTTTGATTTGGTCCCACATATCATAGCATATGTCTTTGTTTTATTGATTGCCAATTTCCTTGCAGTAATTGAATCCCCAAAGCTGTTAATTAATTGCTGTAAGCCCACCAGGGTCTTATATAGTAATACAGCATGGCCTTCCTAAAGCAGTACTGGAATAGGGCACCCAGAGATTTGCAGGCCATCAGCTTGTACAATTTGCAGGATCTTGTCCACCTCGTTAATAATGAAGATAATAGACACGCACCACTGGAAATTCGTACAAACAGGTGATATGTTGTCGCGTGCTGCTGGGGCTTCGCTTTCTGTACCAAGAAGCGTTAGGTAAAGTTCCAAGTGCAATTCCTGTTAGGAGTTGTCCCCCTACGCACAACATATGTGGTACCAGGATAAGGTATAATGAAGTTTGTCCAAACTTAAATGATTTTTCTCAAAAGATTTTTAATTCATGTTGCTAAGTTTAGTGTTATTCATTTGAGATGTAAAGTTTGATTCCATCATTCCAAACATTAAATTCATGCTTTTTGAATCAATCCCAATGCATTTCGGGCGCTGTGTCTGCCCTTCATCAGGGGAGAGTTCTGAAACAAAAGAGTAAAACGGTCTGATTCAAATACAATGACCCTAAATGTCTAAAGTCAAAGTGAAAATCAAAAGTGCTATCGGTGGTGAGAGACAGAACCATGTGATGGTAAGTATGTAACCAGCATTTTGTGTAAGTAACAAAAAAAAATAATCACTAAAGTGATATACCATAGAACCGAATTGTAAATATAAAAGAGATAGATCTGTGTTAACCAGTGATGTGAATAAAGTGGTGTGAGTTAGAAACGGAGCGTGTCCAGCTACAAAATTTGTGTGTCCATTTAATAGATGGGTGCTTAGTAAAACATGCAATAGTGAAGGTGGCTCTTAAACAGATTCGGTACCAGTGACGAGTTATACATACGGGCTAGCCGATAAACATGAAGCTCGAATCGCCTGCAAGATAAAGGTGAAACGAGTGTAAGTGCCAAAGCGGTATGGTGATGATAGGTAAAGTTACCGAAGTCTCCGAGATGGAGTACTTACTTAAAATCGTGCTCCTGATTCGCCAAGTGCTTCCGTTAGTGTCTTCCATGCAGTTGCGTTGGAGTGTGTGTTGAGAAAAGTGAATAAAGATTTCAGACGGCGTTCACACGTGGTGTGCTAAAAATAAAAAAGGGACTAAATGCTGGGAGATAGTGTGGGCGCCACCTTGAAATGTGGGTAAATATCGAAAAATAAAGAAAATAGTGCAGAACCAAACAGAGCCTAAGTGCTTAAAAGAAGTGTGAAGATCATATAAGGGTATGACTGGATGTCCAAGATAGGATAAGCATTATGGGGAACATATAATAAACATAAAGAGGAACACCAATGACAATCATGTGTAATGATTATAAGTAGCAAAGAAATTCCATTCTGTCATTCAACCCTGAGGGTTGCATCGTGCACAAAAGTCTAATCCAGAAATTCTCTCTTTGGAGTAATCTGTTTTTGTTGCTTGTACCCTCCATGAGGGAAACTATCTCCAGCACAGTGAAACGTAATTGAGAAACATTGTGTCTTTGTTCTGAAAAATGAGCAGCTACAGTGGATTTCATGTTCTGAGTCCTGATGTTGCTTTTATGTTTCAGTATTCTGGTTCAAATTTTGCGTTCAGTGTGGCCCACATAGCAGAGGCCACACGGGCATTTGAGCAGATAGATGACATTAGCTGTGTTGCATGTGGCATTCACCTGAAGTTTAATGATATTGCCTTTCATAGGATGGTGAATGATGTTGCCTTTCATAATGTTATTGCAGTTACTGCAGTTAAGACATGGTTGTTAGCCTTTGTATTGGTTGGATTTGGAGCCAATCTTGGGACGAGTCAGTAAGTCTTTGAGATTCGGTCCTCGAGTGTATGAAATGATGGGAGTTTGTTCAAAAAGTCCCTTGAAGTCAGGTTCTCTACTGAGTAGTTGCCAATGTTTTAAAATAATGTTGCGATATTTGTTGCTCAAGACAGAATGTTTAGAAACTACAGTCATTCGTTTGGTATCCTCTTTGGTTTTGGCAGAAAGGAGTTCTTTTCTTTGTATGTTGTCACATTTCATCTTGGCTGTGGTGAGAACCTCTTTAGGATATCCTCGATCCATCAATCTCATACACATGTCATCTATTTGTTTAGAACATTCAGCCGGCTCAGAGACTATGCGTTTCACTCTCATTAGTTGTGAAAGAGGTAAGTTGTTTTTGAGGCCGAGATGGTGAAAACTTGAGTAATTTAAGTTTGAATTTCTTTGATTTGGTCCCACATATCATAGCATATGTATTTGTTTTATTGATTACCAATTTCCTTGCAGTAATTTAATCCCCAAAGCTGTTAATTAATTGCTGTAAGCCCACCAGGGTCCTAGATAGTAATACAGCATGGCCTGCATAAAGCAGTACTGGAATAGGGCACCCAGAGATTTGCGGGCCATCAGCTTGTACCATTTGCAGGATCTTGTCAACCTCGTTAATAAACAATGAAAAGAGAAGTGGAGCAAGGACACAGCCCTGGTGAATGCCTCATTTCACATCAAAGTTTGATGTACAATCTCCCTCTGGACCATATTGCACCGTACTTGATAGCATCTCATAGAGCCTTGCAAGAAACCGTATAATTGGTCTTGGTGCACCAAGACTAAGCAAAGTCAGCCAAAGAATAGAGTGGTCAACAAGGTTGAATGCACTGCTAAGATCTGCAAAGCACAGATACAATCTCCCTCCTTTGGCACAGGTATATTTGCCTATTAAGTCCAGATTATACGTGGTCTGCTGCATAATTGACCTCATGGAACCCAAAGGGGCATGCACAATCTCAAGTTCCCTATGATTATACCCTACAATTGTGAAAGCAGTGGTACCCCTGCACTTCTTCAATATTTGATATCCACTTACTACATTATTTATTAGCACTTCTGGAGGTGCTAAAGCATTCGGTGATGACTTGGACAAGTCACCCCACATCGTTTTACCCCCCACAGTGCCACTAGCATTGTTCCTCCAAAAATAACTAAACTATCCACTTCACAGATCAGAATATCAAGTTTTTCACAGATTGGATTTAACAGCTCATCTATTTTGGTTACTATGAAGGCTACCATTAGGGCCACTTGCATATTCAAAGGGGTGTCTGGATCGGTTATACACTCACTTAAAGTCTTTCAGAGCATCGGATTAAGTACTTTCTGGCCTTTTGAGTCACCAGTCATTAGTTGGGCCTTCTTATTCCTTTTTTTCCTCTTCGACGTGGGAGTTCCTCACGTGTAGGTGTGGAATCCAATGGTGTGTTTGGCCCTGGATCTAGGATATTTTGGGAAACCCGCCCTTCAACAACCCTGAAATTATTGCCCCCCTCTAATTGCGCTTTTCCAGTCATTCCTAACCCATTATCGTCACCAGCTGTCCCTCCGGCCACCGCTCCTGGGCCTAGTGAGAGGCAACGTTCCATCCTAACTATTTCTTCCAAGATAGCACTAACTGCTCGTTCTAAAAACGAATCAATGGTTGTGCGTGGGGTATCCACAACAGAAGACACGGCTGTCGCCTTGCGCTTACACATTGTAACCTAGCAGGCATACTATACCAGAAAGATTTGCAAGCGTAATTTAAAGTGTAGCACTTCCATGTAAAAAACAGTAATCAATTTAGTGCACAATATTCTAGAAAGCAGGTAAAAAGTAGCCGACTATGCAGACTAAAACAATCATAGCAGTCAATCAGTTAATATACAAAGTTCTTAGGATGAGCAATATAGGTCAGTATGGGGTCAACTAGGATTGGGGTTAATGTCCATCCAGAGCAAGGGATTACCTTTCAGGTGCCTCTCCCTTGGGCCGATGTATGAGGGGTGGCCCAGACCAGCCCAACTTCTTCCAGACGATGACGGGTGCAGGACGGGCCCGCCCTTGGCCTGGGTTGTGCCCGCGCACGGCCAGCGCCAGGCCCACGCTGTGGGACTCTGACGGTGATTTTAGGCGCTCCTGCACTGGAAACAGTAGCTTTAAGGTCTTCCTCTGGCCGGGTGCAGGCTGGTAGCGGTAGTTTCCCATGGCAATTCAAATTGCGGTGTCCCGTGCTGCGGGTCTCCGACGGTGAGTTTAGGAGCTCCTGCACCAGAAACTGATGTGTTGCAGCGCTCCTCTGGCCGGGGGCAGGCTGGGAGTGGTAGTGTCCCTGGGCAATTCAAAATAGCAATGATTGTATCATCTTGGAAACTGCCAATCTATCAGACCAGATAGCGGTTTTGGGTCTCATCACACAACAGCCACAGGTGCAATGCAGCACTCCATTTCCTGCTCCCTTCTCTCATATGAGTCACTACCCACGTGCCTGCCGGAATAATCTCCTATATGGACATTTCCTGAGGTTCTGTAGAAATTGTACCTTACATCAGGATTATTTCTCTGAAGCTGAAGTTTTGAGTAAAAAATTACAAAATAGGGTCTCTCCCCATTGCTTGACCAAAGAGAGGCACTTTTTGAACCTAAAAATTGCTCTCCTACTGACAATTGGCTAATATGTGGTTCCACGTTAAATCATGTTTCAAATCGACAGATGGAATACATAAAAATACTGGCAAGAAGTCTCCTTTGGTACTGTAGATGCCCCTTTGGCCATTTGTACATTTAAACAGAATCAAAAACTTAGAGACAATTTAGTCCATACCAATAGCACTAAAAACCCATGTGCTTTAACTGTTGAGTATTTGGGGCTTCCCAGCAGTGACGAATCATTACAGTTGTGGGAATTGTTCGGTGTCCCAGCTCACGAGGAACACAAACATATTTGGCTCATCAAAATATTGTGTTTAAGCTTGATTTTTACTGTACTTGCAACTAGGGGTGTACAAAATTCAAGTAATTTGCTTTAGTGCAATTACGCACAATTTTAGGTAAAAATCCTTGAATACGTGTAATTAGGTCAAATGCAAATCTGTCAACCGCCAGATGTGGTGCAAAATACATCCTCATGTCAATTTTGGATACAAAGACATATTTCACACTATACAAATAGAGTAATGAAAAGAACAGCAAGCAGCCACCACTCTTGGTCTGTTTTGTCATGCATATTTGCAGTAAATTGATACTACAAATCAAATGTTTGCGGTAATTTTATATGCAAATGGCAAGGAAAGTATACAAAGTGTCCTAAAGTCCAAATTTCAAAGGGTGGGGGTAACTGATGCAATTTTGTTAGTGTAATCACTCGGAATTACCTAAAAACAATCTTCAATATTACGCAGCATTACATGAGAAGAGTAAATTTAACGAAGGTTGAGGTATTTAACGCATCCAATATTTGACTCATCTGTTGCGTTAAATAACACTCAAATCGGATTTCCGAACCACCGTACAGGGGTTTACGCACAGGTGGGGAAAAAAATGACTGGCTCGCAATCAGGCCCTAACTCGACTGCTTTTTTAAAGTGAACCTGTTAACATTATCATACAGTGCTACCTCTTATTGCTCTAAATATTCATCAGCTTTTTTAAAACAGATGTTCCTTTGCTGTTTTTAGACCTTTGAGTTTTTTCTCTTTTTAAGTCTATTTCTAGTTTAACATTAGTATTATGCACCATTGCCCCTTGACATGGGCTTTTTTTCATAAATAGTCTGTTTTCATATCCATTTGTGTGTTTTTGGCAGCTCCCTAGTGTTGTAATTTAATTTACTAATTCATTGTTTCTAAATTGTTGTGTATCGATTTAGAGTCCGTATGAATTCTCCGATTCATGCCCTTATATAAGTACAATTCACATTGCCCTTATATAGGCATAGAATTCCAGTCCTTATTTAGGCATAGCCCAGGCTACCCAAATACAGGCATGGCTACTTACATCCGTTCATCTATGTCACAACGATTTCTTTGAAAACCAGACTCTTAAGCAGTTAGGGACATCCCCTTGCTTGAATATTGATTTCTCCAAGAAATTCATTATTATGCATGAACATCTATTTCTTAGAGGTTCATTCATGACATTCATATGCCCGACTCTTACGTCAATACTGGCATTCCTAAACACCTTCAAAGAATAAATATACCTTCACTTGCTATGGCAAAGCACGGTGTGGTTTGGTGCAGTTCGACTACCTACTTGCACAATGCAGCTCGCCAAAGCAAGTACCGAAGGAAACTAACTCCCCAGCTGACGCCCTGACCATAAGCTGTCATCCTCCTGCCGAGAATCCAGCTCCAGTGTTTCTTACTCCCCTTGCGGGGTGTTGGGAAATCAAGTCCCGGGAAAGAGATACCAACCTCTCTCATTCTAAGGTATGGAGCTGATTAGAACCTAGAGAAACCTTTGGCAATTCTTGTCAAAACTAAAACCTATGCTAAACCAGCACCTACTTCTTCCCTCGTATCAGACCTAGGTTAGGTACACTGGGGTAGGCGTATTTTAGAAGCACCAGTTGAGTATTTTAGCCTGTGTTATTTATGTATGTATTTTTCGATATGTCAAAGCAACAGACCATGCTATTACAGTATTATTTTATATTACTGCTTACGCTGTACGCATTATACTTCGCATTCTGTCTTACGATTGTAGCAGTTCATATCTCTTGCATGAGAAAGAAGACTGTTCAATAAACCCTATTTATTGAAACGCCCGTCTCTCTATTTCTGCCCAACTCTGTAGAAACGAAGCATGCACGATTGACTGACTAGTTATCTATTGTTTCCACGACTCTGAAGATATTGTTCTGACTCTAAGGGAAACACAGATGTCATGTTTATGCGGTTGTCAAAGACTAATCCCTTCTTGTTCATTCGAGAAAGTTTCTAGTGACCTCTGAGTTAGCTGGCACACACAATTAAGTTTAATATACTCGCTAGAGACATGCTGACCTCAGTCCTATGTCAAATCTATAGTGTATATTATTCCAATGCGCAGAGCCTATTAGGGATATAGGAACTACAGTACAAAATGTGTACACAATTTGTCCCCACTGCAAAGGAATTTTGATTATTTTTCAGCAAGTTACACTCATATCTGCAGACGTGACCTCTCACCATTTGCACTGACAATTTTCAATATTTTTGTGCAACTTGTACGCTGCTGCCCACTCGCCAGAATGGAATCCTTGCCTTTTGTGAATGGTCTGCAAGTAGCAAACGCTTCAAGCCCCACAGAAGGACTTTCTTTCCAATACTGCAAGCACCCTTGAATGGAATTACACCAGGTTCGGTCTGCCACAAAAGTTTACTCAGAAGAGGTCCTTTTTTGGTTTAATGTAATCCATTCACTACTTTTTGAGTTTTTGCTTCACAAAACTGTCCTGAACAGACTGGGAAGGGGTAACCTTTTGTACAATGTCATTTTGCCAGTAATGTTCACAAATGGATTTGTGAACAATTGCCCGATCTAATTGACTCGGAAAGCAGTTTTTTCCAATTGTGCTTTTCCTGGTTCACAAGCTGTTACTATAAACTAAGAAAGGGACACATGAGTTCCGGTGCTTGATCTGAGCTCTGTCCGTTACCTAAGCAGGTGATACATTGTATTATTGTTATTTGTTGGTAGGACACTCTTAGAGATGGAAAACCCAGTGACACAAAACCTTAACAGAATTAAAAGAGAAATGGATTGAAGTGGGATACTCTGAAGCGTATTCACAGAGGTGTATTTACACCTGGGTAATCTACACATGTAAATTTAGTCTGAATCTTTGTAGTAAATTTACTACTTTTGGCTTTTTGCAAATTTCCAAATGTAATTTTATGATCATGTGTAGGCTTATACATCTCAACTCTTTGAAACATGGGGAGTAGCCAGATTTATGAGAGTAAAGTCACTATTAGTTACTTTTCACATGTAGACTGAGTTCTCTGCCCCTGTTCCATTGTCGCCCATACTGGAAAACATTCAATATGAGGTCAATATCAACCACTGCTGCTTTGACTCATTGAAAGACAATGCACTACCGTACAGGTGTAAAATAGATGCATTTCCCCCACTGCAATGCAAAATCTTAAACATAAACTGTTACAAAGGGAGGGCATGCAGAGCCTCACGCAGGTATATGAATCCATCTCCTACACTATGAAACCTTTATCTCAGCATGTCTTCTATATCTGTGCATCCTAGTTGCATATACATATTTCCCCATTGGCTTAACAGACGATAGAGATCTAAAATATCTGAACATCAAGTTATCTTACGCCTCTTCCTCCACTATAACAATCATACAAACAATATTATGTTTAAATCTCATGTTCTTAAATATAGTGCAATGATTCATCTGCTGCATGATGAGCCTTCTCCCCAGTGGTGCAGGAAACATGTTCAGAGTGGGTATGCTGGTATCAATTTTGCATCACAGAAGTCATAGGGATTGTGAAAACCAAAGCATCACACGAAGAATAAGTGTGGCAAATGAGCCATACAGGGTGTAGCATTTGTCTGGTGGTGTTGTTTGGAGCACAGTGTCACAAATACATTACTAAGGCATATTGTGGTACCACACTGTCATTTATAGATAGCACATTTTGCGTTGAAATGACCACTACATTTGCAGAAAAACAGTTTGACGGATAAAACTATGTATCACACAAATGATGTGTGGAAAGTGGATTTCAGTAAATAGTTATAGTTTGTGCATCACCAAATAAAATGCCTCGATTTGTTTGGTCCTATTAAAATCCATATTTCACTCACAATTCAGATTTAAAAATGTGCCTCAGGGCATTCTTTGCTGCTCCTTAATTTTGAAATATTTGAACAGTTAATTTACAGGTGTTTAAATGTTATTGTGTGAGAAAAAATGCCATCCTACAGCATTTCCTTTCATACTCCCTGTACTCCAGCAAGATGGTCATATAATTAACTGCACACATTTCTCTCACTTTGCAGGTATAGCAAGAGAAGTAAACATTAATATCCATTTTAAAAAGAATAAGTAACAATTTGTCAGAAGACATTATGTGACATTAGACCCCCGCATTTGAATGCATTGCAAGTGTGATAAGATATAAACAAACTTTAAAGGCATCACTATTTCACCTTCTGAACAACGCATGGTTATTATGGGGGTCCAGCAGCACCTCTCACCCTTACTTCCAGTGCCTGTGCTTCTCCTGCTGAGCACCAATGATGGAGATCAACATCCTTGCTCCCATTAGGTTTACAATATAACAATTCACTTTCTGGAATGAATGAACGGCATCCCTCTACTGTGATTACTTGATAATTAATGCAATGGAATCATCTAACTTCTACTCGACTCACAACTGGTGTTTGTTCGACCACGCCCTCTCCTATAGGTATAAGATCTCATTTGTTGTAGACAAAAGATATTCAGGTCAAATCCGTGTTCTTTTGTTCTACCCTTGTAAAGGTACCCAAAGTTTGAAATTTGCCCTGGGCGGGTCTGACAAAATGGACACAATAGGCGGAAACCTTGAATTATTGTTTAACAAAATGTTGAAAAGGCACAGCACAAGAACATGTGCATGTGTTTTTTTGAAATGTGGCATTCACAAAAGGTAAGCTATGCAAATATTGTCATAGTCGCTAATTTAACAAACAGGCAAAGGTAAAAAAAAAAAAATGACCAATATTTTCACACTTTTCTATGTGGTGATTAATACGTCTTATTTTGTGCTTCCTACATACTTGCTATATGTAGGGGAAACCTACGTATGAAACCAGAAAGCAATTTCTGAAAACTTAACGAATTTCAGTATTCAGGAAAGGATAATTAGTGGAGCTATAAAACGCATTGTTGAAGAAGAAAAGAGATAATGTAAGTTTGAAAAAAAGAAATAGAATCTCCTCACATTTATTTGATTAAAACGTTCTCCCAATATACCAAAACTCAACACGTGCACAGGACAGTAAAAGCCCAGGGAGAGACATGATCATGTAAGCTAATGTTTTTTAGAAAACGATTGCTCTTTAGGGAGTCGCTAGATGCTGTATTTTTACCCAGTGTGTGTTAGCAGGCAACAAAACTCACTTTTTTTCTGAAAAGTTGGGGACTACAAGGAGGCGTAATCATTCAAGAAAGTATGGAAACCCTGGCAGATGGGAGTATTATATGGCCGTTAGGGTCATTCTCGACATTGCTAAGTTAGCATGAGCTCTGCTGCCATAATGAAGTGTTTGCGCATGTTACTACATGACTTTATTTTGGAAGACTCTGTTTGTGCCTTTCACATGAGAACTGTCTGCTTTCTGCGTTCCCTGCTCTTCCTGGAGTTTAGTCTGAATAGGATGTGCAAGGTCGATAAACATGTCCCTTGTTATTCTGCTCTGGTTAGTTCCTAGCACCTAGACAAAACATGCTACACACAGCTGCACTGCTGGAAAACGTGTGCTTTGATATTACGGGGCTGTATGTTGTTCGCACACACTTGGAGGGAAACCTTTCCTAGGAAAAGAGCTATGCCGTTCCTATGATGTAAAGCTACCATCTAGGCTCTAAGGTATGGGGTCTGCTGACAAAGCCCAGAGATCTACCTTTATATAATAAACCTCAACTTACCAAGGGGACGGTGGATAGGCCTTATAGTCCTTTTCCCACTCTCTGTATATGATGACATCCCCCTTCATATTCTATAGTATTGTAACAATGCTAACTGTTCTAGGTTTATGCATTTTGCTGCTGGTAGTGGTTTGTGTACTGAACCATAGAGCACTATAGTTAAAATAAACATTTTGAACCATACAGTGACTCTGACAATCCTTATTGTGGACAGGTTCGAGTGAGTGAGTGAAAGGGTATGTCTTGCTACTGCGATTCCTGAGAGAGTCGGGAGTGTTGTGTTCTAAGTTGTCTAATCATTTGTAGCTTCGTGATTATGTAGGAGAACGAATGAGACACTAAAGCTAGTGGGTTTTGGGATTTTGGGTACTAAGGTGGGAGGCAGGTACAATCCCTATACACCAAGATCCTATTTTCCTGCGCATAGTCCTGTGTATGTGCAGAATCCCCGCAACATTAGACTTTATTGGTATACTGTGAGCATTTGGGGTGCGTGGTGGCACTTGCTAAGACATCCCACCTCGGTGTATTGCTTGCTTTCTAGGCAATATGGTGGCCATGGTATACGGTGCTCATCATTGACCTATTATGAACATCATAGGCTTCTTGCTGTTCGCCCCTGGTATAGCATGTGGCCCTGGCATTTGGTGGCTACCCTCCTCATATCGTCAGCGATACTGGCCTTATTATGGACATCCAATGCAAAAAGATCGCCATTTATGTCAAATGCTGGATGCAGAGAGGACGTATGTTGGCCATCCTGGCAAGGTCTTCTTTTGAGTAATATTGTGTGGCTACCTCTAGCATATGTTGTGTTTCCCGTGCATGTGACTGGGAGGCATGGACATGAGGAGCAGATTCTAATCTTATGGACCAGTAGAACATGCAAGCATATATACTTTTCATTAAAAAATGTAGTTGTGTTAGACTAAATAAAAATCTTTAATTTGGGTAAAGAAATTGTTTTTGAATTAGATATGGAGGTGATGTTCAATTACAACATTATTGGATTTGCACAATATATTTAAAACTGAAGTTTGAGTGAAAATGTATGGTTGTTTGGAAATATATTGTTGTAAATAGAAGTCCTTGAGCCAGGTGTAATTTAGGTTACTTTTATTCAAGCTGGATTTCAGGTCAAGTCATCAAGATGGAAAGATGAAAACCCCACCAGGAGTGACCTCCTTGTCACTCAGCCTGCCTGGTGCCAAGTGCCAGTTGAGGCCAGGCAAAGCCCCCAACACTCCATGATGTCACCAAACATTCTAGTGGCGACATCATGTGAGTCACAGTGAAATCCCATGTCAGTAGCTGTTGCAGAACACCAGCTGAGGAATAATGATGAAATCCTCTTCGGCACTTGATCCCCATGTAACATCTACCTCACGAAACTAAACAAGCTGTATTGGTTGCCTCATCTTCACAAAATCGACCTGCATGTCAAGAGTTGCTGCCAAAACTCTCCCGCAATGTAGCGAATTTGTAAACTTTTAATGAATACTCCGGATGTCCCATAGCAACTGGCCAAACAAAGTCTGCGATGTGAGAATGCCATTCATTTCCAAAATGGCGGGACACATTGCACGCCGCACCGGGTGGCTCTCGGCACGGTGGTGCTTTAAAACGTGTCAGAAACACCATCAATCTCCCCACGACTTCAGAGAGGCAGAGAACTCCTCCTCGTGGCAAACACAGCAGGTAGGTTCTTAGCGCATTACCCTGCTCGCGCACACTTAGCATGAGATGACAGCTAAACTGCCAACACCTGCGCACTCGGAATAAAATTAAAATGAGCATATTTCCAACTTTCACGGAGAAAATCTGTGCGATGCAGGCAACCAACTGTAACAGGCTCTCCACATACCTTCACCTAATCGCTTTAAAACTGTGCGCTGCTCGTAAAAATATTGTAGAAGTACATTCACCAAACTTTAGCAGTAGTAAATTCTGCGTCGCATTGATAATCGTGACGCAATCCAATCACTGGTGTTCACACCGAATAAATCAGATCTTTCAAAAGTCATTTGAAGTGCTCTAAAAGTAACGCGTCGGAAACATTTTTTAAGCACTACTTCCCAAGCACAGGAAAGCATCAATCATCAGATAGGCTCATCTGTTCTCCGTAATTTTCCTGCCCTCCCTGTGTGTTGTTCAATGACAAGCTGTACTCACTGTGTTCAATGCCTTGGGCTGCACGCTGTCAATATGGTAAATGACACTGGTGGGGTTCTGAGCAAGGTGTTTATTTTCCAGTGTGAAGCTTAGTTCCAGTAATCTCTTTTAAACATAGTCTCTCCACAAAGCTGTCAATTGTTTTCTTATTAGTTCCAGTTACTCTTGTCTTTGCTTGTTCCTTGTTCCTTTTTTCCTTGCACGCTGTAGGTTCTCTTGTAATGTTGTAAATAGAAGTCCTTGAGCCAGGTGTAATTTAGGTTACTTTTATTCAAGCTGGATTTCAGGTCAAGTCATCAAGATGGAAAGATGAAAACCCCACCAGGAGTGACCTCCTTGTCAATCAGCCTGCCTGGTGCCAACTGCCAGTTGAGGCCAGGCAAAGCCCCCAACACTCCATGATGTCACCAAACATTCTAGTGGCGGCATCATGTGAGTCACAGTGAAATCCCATGGGCAGAAAAGAGGCAGGCTAAATATAACATATATATTGCTGATGCTATTTCCTTCTAGCAAACTCTTGATGCTTTGGTTAATTCATGACCCATGTAAGACACGGAGAGGAAGATTTGTCAAACTTTTACGCAGTGCAGTATTGCAAGCCATGTTGCTATGCTGCACTGTGTGAAAGGGCAGGAATGCACCGTATTTAACATCATATGGCGCATTCCTGTCCTTTCTATGCACTGGCACACTAGCGCCAATGCAGGCACCCTTACATCATGGTGCAAGGTAGTCTCAGTTGTAAGCAGGATTGTTTTTGTGGAGGAAGGGACACCTTTCTGCACAAAAACAATCTGAGAGGCATTTTCCTCTTTCTATGTGTACTGCAACATGCATCCCACATAGAAAGAGGAAAACAATGAGGAGAAATAAAGATATTACTCCTTGTTACACCTCACCTGGGGTGGCGTAGCATTTACATGCATTCCCAGGTCTACCAGTAAAGGTAAGTCTGAGAAGCACTAAAATCCATGGGTGGATGCATAGCAACACTCACGCTCCACCCCTGCCAAGCCTCCCTCTGGAAGAGCAATGCATTGCAGCGATTTGCGCTGTGTTGAGTTACTCTAGATTTATCAAGCTATGCAGGGCCACGCAAGGTGCCCTTGTGTGGCTGGATAAATCTGACTTAGGTTTTGCATCACCCTTTCGGCCCCTTGCGCAGGGCAGGGGTGACGCAAAATCCTTATTAAATATGCCCCTTTATCCTCTTAATGTTGAAGATTTTTGTGACATTACCATTAGTACTGGTACCTGAACAGGGCCGGACTGGGAACCAAAACCGGCCCTAGCAAAGTGCTCGGCCGCCTCCCCCCGCCCCCCGGGCGGGAGGGGGGCGAGCGCTTTGCCTGGGCCGCTTTTCAGCCGATTTTGTTACAGGGCCGATTTTGCAGCTATGCTGCAAAAACGGCTCTGCAACAAAAACGGCCCCCAGGGCCCAAAACCGGCCCCCACCCTTGCGGCCGACCGGGGGATTGCCCGGTGCCCACAACGGCCAGTCCGGGCCTGTACCTGAAGTCTGTGTGAGGCCGCAGCCTCCAGAACAGAATTATCCTCAAGGGTATGTCTAGTCTATGAATCTGTGACGTCTCTGTAACACAAGAGGTGGCTCTCATTTCTCAGCATGAGACAACTTACCAGAGGGATATCCATACTGTCTATCTTTGCATTTTTTTACCCAGCCACATTCAAGTAGATACTCAGTGATAATATGTGACTTTGAGGTTTGGAAGTAGCACTATGTGAAAATGAAAAAGAGAAAATAAATAAATACATAAAAGTGTTATCTTTAGACTGTAGGAGGTCGTGTGAAATTTCAGATCAGATTATTCCCCACCCTCTCTGGGGAATGTCACTTTCAGTGGGCACCACTTGTTGCTTTCGACTATTTTTATGAGCATCCACACATAACAGCACGAAAAGCCTCTAACTTTGAGGGCTTTATTCTTTGGTACTTGACATGCGAAATGCATAATTTGACCCCGTTGCTTTAAACATTTACTTAAGAGTGGACATCACCCAAACCCTATTAGGAAACACTGGACTAGATCACGAGCTCAGTGCCATTCAGGATAAAGTTGAAAGTGGGGGATATTGAATTTGTCTTTGGAATGACCCACCACACACAGAATTGTTAAGTGCAGCCAGCAGCAGAGCAATTAGGCATACCTGCAGCATTAAAAGCAGCAGCCGAAGATTCCCTTCAAAATGATAGAGGTGAATGAACTGCAGAGATGTGTGCTGGATGTGGGTCCTAGCTCATCAATGAACCAATCTTGTTTCTGAGATTCACAGTCTGAACCATATTAACAAACGCTGAAACATGATAATAAATAATAAATAATTATCTCAGTGACAGGCAAAGAATTGAGGGGCATATTACCAAGGGCTTGTATCGCCGCTTTCTCTGCGAATTGTGCCGAGAAAGCGGCGATACAGCTAGAGCCCTATTACCAAGAGCACTTTAAAGTCTGGCCCGAGCCCACTATGCATGTCGGCGATAAACATCGCTAATGACATGCAAAGTGGGCGTTCCCACGTCCAACCACATGTAAAATGTGGTTGGAGGTGGGAACACCTTATTACCAAGGCAGGCGTTGGAAGACAAAAACCTGCGATAAACTCATTTATCGTAGGTCTCCCAACGCCTGCTCCGACCAGGCGTTAGGCATTGTTAACATGGGGGTGTGGATCATAAAGCTGAATCCACCCCCCCATATTATCAAGGCCCACATTAGCGCATGAAAACAATGTTTGTTTTCATGCGCTAATGTGCCATATCGCCGACTACCGCCGGATTTCTGATCGCCTGCCTGATGCGCATTGATAATTGCGCGCTAATTAGGCGATGAAATCCGGCCATAGCCGGCGATACAGAGATGTGCGTTTTGCAACGCACATCTCGGTAATATGCCTTTGAGTGTGCTCCCATTGTACCGATTCTTGTTAAGGAAACTTGTGATGTGAGAGCATGCTATTTTTTTGTTTATTATTATTATTTTTTCCTTTTTTATTGAGATAAAAAGACAATCTTGATACAAATAATTAAGAAAAAAAAAAGATGAACGCAGGATGCCTAGTACATAGTCAAAGTAAAATGCACCTTCTGCCATAGTCACACAATCATGTAATGTACTCAGTCAAAGAAATTGAGTCCACAGTTTCTGTGTGAGGGATGTCAATGGAACTTAGACCCTACTTCAGCTGTTATCTGCTTCCCCATTTTGCCTAAGATACATTATTTCACAGTTTCAGTCTCAAATGTGGAGCACATCATCAGCCACCAATGTATGGCTTACAATCTGTCCGATACTTAGCGCCTATGAGACTAGCCACAGTGGTTGGCACAAAACATAGAGCAATACAGTTAGGTAGTACGTTAGCATCGGCTCTATCATTGCGCAGTATAAAGAGTGGCGTGAGAGTTGTATCTGTATTCAATATCGGAGAAAGCTCGTGAAATATACCACATCAAAGTCCAATTTACATATTACAAGTCACAAACATGTGAACATCATCAGAATTTCCAATCAAGTATCTAGTACATTTGGAGTCAGACCCACACTGCCAAGCATGTATCCTCCTAGGGATGTAGTAAAGCCTTAAAGTGTTGGGCTTATAAGCTTGCTGGCCAGAGGTATCTACTATCAAGTGTCAAACTATTAATTATAGTGTCACTGGTTACTGTTGTACCCAAAGCCTCAGTCCACGTCTATGATAAAACGACATTAAAATGTGGTTAGTAGTGGCTTCGAGCAGTATATATGCTTTTGATGTTGGTTGTAGAATGTTTGCAGAGACTGTCTAACAGGTCCATTTTGTCAGGTATTATGTCTGCTTGAAACAATGTCTAAACTAAAGGTCTTTGAAAAACCCTCCTCTAGGAAGTTGATGTTTCTCCACTAAGTCATCATGAGATAGAATTGTTATTTTTGTATAGCTTTCCGAAGTGTGTAATACTAGATTGTGCCCATATTATAACAGCAGAATCAATCAAGTGATAAGATAAATTTGTTGAAATGCTTAATAGGAAATATCGTAGATAGTATAATATTGGTATATTAAGACACTCGCACTATTGCTTCTAAAGTCTTTTTGCCTCCTTGACCACCTTGAATTTAACTCTCTTGTAATAGATAGGATTTAAATACTGCAAAAGCCGGCCTGGTGCTTCACAGCCCAGAAAAACTGTGTAAATTGCTAATGAGACAGTGCTTAATTTGGGCCGGTGGTTTCAAGTGGGAGGGACCAGCACTTATTTTTGGAGGCCAGCACTTATTTATCTGCATTAGACGTTTACCGAGAGCAATAGAGGAAAAAATTTAATCAAAGCGTTATGATGGAAGAAGAGAAAGATATAAACACCATCACAAAAGGAGAAAAACAGGGACTTGCAGAGGTGAGATAAAGGTGAATGTGGAGTCTGCTAGCGAATTAAAGATGAATGAGGTGGATATAAGAATACACAGCCTTAGAATTCCATGTGCGTACTTTTATTTGTACCAGCCACATGTTTCAGGGTAGAGCTTTGAGCACCAGCACCATTTAATTTATAAATTAAGCACCGTGATGAGAGGTTCGGGTAGTTGACCGGTTTGGACATTCTTTTACTCATGGCAGCCCAATAGTAGAACTTAAAATCGGATAAGGCAGAGCCACCAATGCTTTTAGGTATTTTAATATATCTAGCTGCACAGCGTACTTTATTATATCCCCATATAAAGGCTGAGACAACTGCCTCCAGTTCTTTGGAGAAAATAAAACCCAGGGACATAAACAGGAATAGAGCAAAACAGTATCAAAACTTTGGGAGGATCATCATCTTTACCAGGTTGCACTTCATTATATAAGTGACAGTGCGTCTGTCCCTTTATCTCATAAGTGCTGCAGAGGTTCTCAAAAGTGGTTTACAATTTTGTCCAAAATCATGTACTGGAGGAAATGAATACACCCATATATTTAACCGCAGGCTAAGCTCATCTCAAACCGCACACGGCTAAGGGAAAACCAAAAAACACAAGTCCCTTGCTTGAAGGTGTACATTTGAGCAATACGCAGACACACAACTTCCAATTTACAAGTGCAATAAACATAGATTCAAAGTTTAACACCAAAAAGAAATACACATGAGACTGCACAAAAAAGGAACCAAAATATACCAAAATGCAGTTGGGGCCATTCACAGAGGTATTTTGGATAGTAAGCCTAAGTAAACTCTAAAATAACTGATTTATGTCTGCAAGGAATTCATAAAGGGACTGCTTGTGGATGTTAATGCTGCTGTGGATTTCTCAGCCACAATTACAGATAAATCTATGACTGTAGATCCCACTCATTATGTGAGAAGAGGGGCATTCTTAGATGTGGCTTGCCTTTGAAGTTTTTGAAGACACACATTCACAAATTCTGATCCATCTTGGAAATGTTCAGAGATATACTCCAGCCAAGTGCTGGAGAAAGGCCCTGTAGTGTTGCCGGACCATGGGCCACACCATTGTTAAGATCCATGCAGGGGGAAATATTACCAGATCCCTTATGTGTAAGAAAATGGGAATGGCTAGTGTATGCCTGAAAAGAGCAATAAAAAACCCGGCACGCCTGGTGTGGCCAGGTTTACATGACCACTACCGCCCTAGGGAGTTGGTGTAATCCTTTTGGGTGCACATTGGGGGTCCACCTGCAACACCATATTGCGACGAGGAGGCCACAGTGCCCACATGTGCCCTCTCTCCCTCTCCCTAACTCCGGTGGTCTCTCGCGGAGACCCAATGCACTGCCTCCACTGCCGGCAGCCTCCGGGACCCTCAAGACATCGCCGGTGGTGCCTCCTCTGCCTGCGGAGCCACCGGTCTGCCGTGTCACTGCCCGCCCCACTCCTATGCTATCAAAGGGCGGGCCCCCATCCTCCTGCTGGTTCATCCCTTTGCAGCCATGCTGACGCCGGGGCTACGTGGGGGCTGCCCTGACTCCTCTCAAGCTCGGCTGAGCTCGAGCCCTTTTATTCCATGGAACCGCCAAGGACAAATACAAGGGCACAACCTGAGCACGTGGAGTGAAAAATTAGACAAAAAAAATCGTATGTAAAGCAAAGGAAGAAAATAAAAATAACAACATTAACAGGACAATATGAATAATGCATAAACACAGAAGGAAGGGCACGGGCATCCAGGACAAGGCACGCTCCATCACATACTTCAGCCCAGCTCCCTTTGATGAGGTACCCCACCAGCAACAGCACAAAGCCAAATAAAAACAATAAAAGAAAGGTCAAGTAATAGAGCTTATCAGAGCCAGAACACTGCAGGCCTGCAAAGGAAGTTCAAATATCACCCCTGCATTCTGTAGACAACGGAATGCCTCCAAGCCTTGACCACCGGTAGGGTCCTCAGGTCAGTGCACCTGTCACCCACCGTGCACACGGCATTGCAACTGCACCGATACATCCAGCCCCGCAAGCCCGCAACTCTGTCCTGTGACCTTGGGGAAACTCTATCTGCTGCCACTGCGCACCACCCATCAGCATCATGGCACCAGTCCCCCCATTAGAGCCGTTCAAAATCACGGAGCCACCCCCTGCCAAGCAGTTCGATGGAAAGCATGGGTTGAACATCTGGAGACTTACTTTGTAGCCATCAAAGTCATAGCTGGCCATACATGCCCCATGCTTCTTCACTTAGAGGGAGCCGTTATTCACAAAATATCAAAGTCCTTGGTTGAAGCAGGTCCCCGCGGAACTATGCCACTCTGAGGGAGGCCATCACTGCGCACTTCAAGCTTTACTCCAACCCAGATTATGAACGGATCCTACTGCGCCAGGCCCGACAGCTGCCAGATGAAGCAGTAGATGTCTTCCATGGGCGGTTAAGGGAGCTGGCCAGCACCTGCACCCTTCCGGATGAAGACGACGAGGTCAGGGCCTGGTTCATTCAAGGGTGTTCCTCCTCAAATTTGCGAGAGTATATCCTACAAGAGCCCAACATGTCCATGAGAGACATTCTAACATTAAGATGATCTAAAGAACTTTCCAAGGCCCGGGCGGCCCATGTTGACCCACACTCTCATACTCCTTTCAAGGAAGAACCTGTTAACGGCATCCAAAAAGAATCACGCTGAGGTAAGCCGAAACCCACCAACCGGCTTCAAACCCTGCCAAGCAAGGACCGCAGAGTTGTACATGAGGATGGTCCAGTGACCCATATCTCCACACTAGAACTTGCCCAGTCAATGGTAAGACATGCAGAGCATGTGTCAAACAAAACCACTTCTCCAAAGTCTGCCACTCTTCGTAAGTGCTACAGAAGATGGTGCGCACAGTAGAAACACACCCACACAACATGTCAGACATCGACATGGATGAAGATGACGCAGAAGTCGTACACAAGGTGAGGACACTAGATACCCTCAGAGCCACCCACCAGACTGCCCCTAAGTGCAGAATCAGAGTGCAGAACCACCCTGTCTCTGCCCTCATAAGACACGGGAGCCTCAATAAATGTAATGGTCGCGGGCGTCCACCACAGCTTACCTGATCCACCTGCACTCCGAAACACCAGCATGCAAGTATAAGCTTTTGGAAACCACTCAACGCTGCAGCTTTGCGGCGTGTTTCAGGTAAACCTACCTCACGACTCCATACACTCAAGGGCAAATGTCTACATGTCATAAGAGGGTTCCTGATTTCTACTCAGTTGCCGCATGGCTGAAGACCTTGACCTAATACAATTTGCTTTCGATGTGCACGAGCATGATCTAGACCATCTGTTTCAGGACTTCACACAGCTGTTCACTGGAATCGGGTGTTTAAAGGGCCCAGCCATCCAACTGGATGTTGACAAGTCGGTAGCCCCTGTGGCCCTCAGGCTTCAAATGATTGCTTTCCACTTCCGACCCAAAGTAGAAACTGAACTGAAGCTCCTAGAGAAGCCTGGTATCATTGAGCGAGTACGTGGCCCTACCCCATGGGTATCTCCCATCGTGGTGGCAAAGAAGCCTGATGCCGTCCACATTTGTGTTGACAGTAGAGTCCTGAACCTAGCAATCAAGTGGGAACGCCACCTCACACGACTGTAGACAACATAATCAGTGAACTATCAGGCTCCAAATGGTTCTCCAAAATGGACCTCCGGTCCGGCTACCATCAAATACTGCTGCATCTGGACTCCCATTCCAACACCACTTTCTCGACCCACCTAGGACTCTGGAGATACACAAGTCTCAATTTTGGCATCTCCTGAGCTGACGAAGTCTTCCAGAACATCGTAAAGAATGTCCTCCACGGACTGCCTGGGGTACTCAATGTGAGCAGTGACATCCTCTTTCACGCCCCCACACTGGAAGAACATCTAACTCATCTCTACACTGTCTTCTCACGACTCAAGGAACGCAGACTCAAAATCGAGGAAAGTGTGACTTTCTAAGGAAGGACATTAGGTTTTTACGAGATCGCTTTTCAGACAAAGGCATCGGCACTCACCCTGAGAAGGTGAAGGTCATTCAAGAGGCCCGAGCCCCGTCGTTCGTGTCAGGAGTCCACAGCTTCTTAAGCATGGTAATATACCTCATACATTTCATAAAGAACCCATCGGACATCACCGGCCCACTCAGTGACTTTACCATGTCATCCAGCCCATGGGTGTGGGGTCCTGAATAGGAAGAGTCCTACCAGCAGACCAAAGCCGCTCTCTCCGCAGGCACAAATCTGGTGTACTTCAACCCCCGGAGAGAATCACAGCTCTTGGTGGATGCCAGCCCCACCAGCCTGCGAGCAGTCCTGGCTCAACAACAGGAATGCAGAGAATGTGCTCTAGCCTATGCCAGTCGTACATTCAAACCCACAGACCAATGCAGCTCACAAATAAAGTGCAAGGAGATTGCCAGTCTTTGGGGTTGCAGACATTTCTACATTTACCTATACGGCAACCCCTTATCTGTAGTCACGGACCACAAACCACTGATTCTGCTCTTTCAAGGCTCCTTGTCAAGGCCTACCCCGAGAATTGAGAAGTGGATCCTGCAACTGCAAGAATTTCAATTCACTGTTAAATATCGACCTGGCACCTGAAACCCCGCTGATTTCCTATCCAGACCGGCCACGTCTTCCGAAGCCGCAAAAGTGGTAGAAACCGAGGAGTATGTCAGAATGATTCTGGATGGATCCAGAACCCTTCTGATGTCCCTCTGGGAAGTAGTCAACGCCACCTGGCTTGATGACTGCCTGCATATCTCCATCAAGGCTGGCTCCACTGGAGACTGGTGGCTGCTGCAAAACGCAACATCTTTCCGCACAGAAGCAGCCCAGTGAACCCTCAAGGTGCTATATAATGTCCTTTAAACAACACGGGACCTGTGACTTTCAGTGGTACAGATACCTTTGGTCCACCCCTCCTGTCTGACCTTTAGGATAGGGTAGTCACCAGTTATTCTGGTCAGTGTTTCTGGGCCAGGTTCTCCACTTTCTACTTACTAAAACCAAAGGAGAATGCTGTTAACCCATCTATCTCTACCTGTCTCTCAGTGACAGAAAGATAGGAAAAGGAAAGTCAAAATGAAAAAGTGAGAAACGTTTCTCACTTTTTCATTTTGACTTTCCTTTTCCGATCTTTCTGTCACTGAGAGACAGGTAGAGATAGATGGGTTAACAGCATTCTCCTTTGGTTTTAGTAAGTGGAGAACCTGGCCCAGAAACACTGACCAGAATAACTGGTGACTACCCTATCCTAAAGGTCAGACAGAAGGGGTGGACCAAAGGTATCTGTACCACTGAAAGTCACAGGTCCCGTGTTGTTTAAAGTACACAGAGAGGGGGACGACCTGTTTCTTCTATCCCCTAAGCTCCTATATGGAATAGGCTATATAATGTCCACCAGGAGCTGTCTGAAACCAGAGATGGGTGTCTGTTCAGAAGCCCACAACTTGTACTGCCAGAAGGTCTAACACAGATGGCTGCGCTCCTAGCACACGGAGCACACCAAGGCATTGTGAAATCCAAGAACCAGCCCAGCAGCGAAGTCTGGTTCCCTCTTTTGAATCAGAAAGTTGAAGCTGTCATGCGGAACTGTCCAGTATGCCTTGCCACAAGTCCGCCAGACAGCCTGGTACCAGTCATCACTGAAGCAGGCCCCAGTGTCCGTGTAGAGAGTAAGTGTGGATATCAGCAGCTCCCCGGAGGATGACACATACAGTTGATGATCACTCATGCTATCCAAAAGTAGAAATAGTGGTGACAACATCTGCAGCAGAAGTCATCCTGAAGTAGGAGAATGCTCAGAGCCACCCATGGCCTGTTTGGAGAAATCCGCACGGACAACTGGCCTCCATTCAACAGCTCTACGTTGATAGACTATCTGGTCTCTCACAATATCAAACACCACTGTATAACACCTCAATGGCCCCAAGCCAACAGGGATGTGGAGCGGCCTGATGAGAACTCTCATCAAAGTGATCCAAATTGCAGTGGTAGAGAACTTCAACACTGAACACACCTTGTTCCAGTTCCTAAAGGAGTACTGACTCAAGCGCTCCGTCCATCATCCCCTTTCGTCCCTGCATGACAGGCATTTTCCCAAGCAAGCTATGTTTTGGCCGGTTGGTGAAAGATAGCATCCCTCATCACCCAGCGTGGGAAGAAATTACAAATTCTCTGAATCAGTCGGATGCCCAGAGGGCCCATACCAATGAAGACACCTCCCGGACACAATGAGCTCCAGAGAGTCCCATCCAGGTGGGTGACTGAGTACTAGACTGCCATCCAGGAGGAAAGTTCATACTAACGTTCAAACGGGATCCGTGGGAAGTTGTCGAAGTCAAAGGTACAAGAGTGACAACAAGGAGCGGCCATGAGTGCGTGACACGTCTCCCAATTCAAGAAAGTCCCAAAAGAAACCTCCGACAGGCCCTTGGTAGCCGGCTCACCAGAAGATGCCACAACAAGCAGTTTTCAAGGTACCTTCAGCGAGTGCGATCAAGAGCGCGATCCAGGTGCATTCTCAGAGGAACTGTTTGTAGCGCCAACACCCAGCCATCCCCAAGACACAGAGAGCGCACCCTGAGCTGCCCTCTGTGGGAGTCCAAGAACAGCAGACACCCTGAGGCAGGGAGAGGCTTCGCCAGAACCCTTGACAAGGTGTGAACAACGACACTGTTGGCTGCGGCGGCACCCTAACCCATCTCAGAAGTGCAAAGAATTTGTGTCTGGCTGACCGGGAGGTGATCAAGGTGTATGCATTTGGGAGCAGGTGTCTTAATACCACGAAATCAAGTAAGAGTATGTTGTGAGAGATATGTCAGGGTCTGGACTCCAGCCAAACCTAATGTTAGTTTGATGTTTTTTAGTTAAATCTATTTGATATGTTTTGTATCTCCTGGTAAAGGAGGAATGTAATGTTGCTGGGTTATGGGCCACACCCTTGTTAAGATCCGCGCAGGGGAAGATGTCAGCAGACCCCGTGTCCGTAAGAAAATGGGAATGGCTGGCATATGCCAGAAAAGAGCAATAAAGAGCCCGGCGTGTTGGGCGTGGCCAGTTTTAGATTACCACTACCGCCCTAGTGAGTTGGTGTCATCCTTTGGGTGCGCGTTGGGGGTCTGCCTGCAACACCACAGGCCCTTTTCAGTATGAGAAGGGAAAAGAATCACCCCCAGATTTGCTAGAGGTGCTAGAAAATAGCTTTCTCCACCAGAACAATGTGTTCTGCAGGAATACAAGCCCAAAGGAACTGTCACATGACATTCCCAGTAATATCCCTCAAAATCTGTACATAACGCAGCTTTCCATGTGTGATACTGGAAATGTTTGTGAATTCTAAAAGACATTTAAAGTATGTTTAGGCATAGGTCTATATCTTTGCTCACACTTCTATGTCAAAACACAACACCTTGAAGTTTATTCTTTCTTTCAGAGGCAGCCGGTAAGGGAATGAAGAGCTGACGCAACAAGGTTAAACTTATGAAACTTGCAACGATGAATTGCTAATTTTCTTCTCCCTGCACCAAATAAAATCTTAAAATAAATATAAAAAGGCAGCCTGCCTACTACCTCTTACCGCCTGCTGTGAGAATCAGCTTCAAATACTCCTGTGGTTGCTTTTCAGACCATTAAAACTGAGAAAACAAGCTTTAAGCCCGCCCATGAAATGGAACAGATGCTACTGTGACATGCACACATGGATAGTAAAAACTACTCTGTCCGCTTTTGCACCCCAAACCTTCAAATGCACTCAGTCGTTGCTATACCGCCATGTCAGCTGGTGCACTTCGTTCTTACCGAAACGCAAGCGTTGGAGGCCCAAAATAAAACCCAAAAAACAAGAACATTACTTTTTATCATGAAACTGTCACCACGAGATATGAGTTAAACATAATGGGCCCGATTCACAGAACTAACTTAAGACAAAATCCTAAACTTACTACCATTTTAGTATTCACAGAAGGCACTTACTCATTTCGGTATTCACAGAAATTAGGAGTCCTAATTTTAGGACTCCTAAATGCCTTCTGTGAATACCGAAAGTCTTAAAGTTAGGATTTTTCTCAGTTTAGGAGTAGTAAAGTTAGGACTACTAACTTTAGGGCTCCTAAATGCCTTCTGTGAATATCAAAAGTCTTAAAGTTAGGATTTTTCTCAGTTTAGGAGTAGTAAAATTAGGACTCCTAAACTGAGAAAACTCAGCGTATTTTTTTTATCGCTGTCTATCGCCGGATAGTATCGCAGAGATAACATGCTATTAGTAACGTTTATCTCTAATGCGATAAAATATCCGTCGATAGCGGCTCAATGCGTGAATATCGCTGGAAATCCAGCGATATTCAGGCATTAACGCTAATGGGGACTTAACCTGAATCTCCACCTCCCATTGGATATACAAGTTAAGTCATGGTCAGAGCAGGCGTTAGGTTCTGGCGATAATAGCGCGATAATGCCTTGATTTTAACACAAAAGCCCAACTCCAGGGAAATTATATAGGGGTGGGTAGTAAACCCCGCTCTGTCAGGAGATTTCGCAGAGTTTGGCCACTTCGCTTTGAGCGGTTACTTCAGTAAAAATTCTGCCAACTTCTGTGTGGTGGAGTTTATCGCCCACCTGTCAGCCCAGGTTGGTGACAGTCGGATTGAGCATATGTGCAGCTTTCGGCTGTCGTGGCACAAGGCAGAGCCTGTACCTTAGGTTCCTCTAGAAGGAGGCACTACAGACAAAAGACTTTGTTGTTATGTATTTTCAGGCCGAGTGGCTCTCAGTGGTAGGTGGCGCAACAAAAAGAGCTGCGGAGTATAGTCAGAATCAAGGCAGATTTGTCATTGTGAAGAATTTAGCACCAGACAAAGACCACAGAATCTGCCTACTCACAGAATGGACGCATAGTACAGTCAGATTTTGCTCACCCACTCATGGAACAGATGCATAGTACAGTCAAATTTTACAGAAATGGCATGTGCACTCTCCAGGGTATCACAGGCAATCAATAAATTGGCAGAGCTTCTACAAACTAATCCCAGGCCTCTATAAATGAGAGGCCGAAAAGCTAATGAAAGAGTAGCTCTGCAATGGCCAAAACCTAGAGCCTCTGCAACCCCCCTCCCAATAAATTCCCCATCCAAATCCAAAACTACAACTCACTTATATCATTATGACATATGGTAACAAAAAGTTATTTCCCAAGGAACTTTTGTCCCCTGAGACAGTTTTCCCACTTGTAGAGGGGGCACATGATGCATGCGCACCCCACAGAGCGTCAGGTTGGGTGTAACTGTTTTTGAAAGAAGAAAATGGCGGCAAGCACTGTCCTGTTCTGTGGATGACAGTGGTAGGTATGGCTGTGCCTCCGGGAGAGGAAGTGAATACACTCGCTGAATGAGACCCCCAGGTGCGCTGCTACAACAAGCAGCTCCTTGGTGAGGTGTTGGAGATGTGTAGCGACTTTAGCAAAGCTATACTAGAGAGTCAGCTACAACTGTGCCAGGAGCACAGGGCATTGCATGAGAAGTGCTGGGTAAGTAACTACGTTGCATGTATCTACCTTCTAACTCAAAGGGGTTTCCTCTACTAGAGTCACAAGGTTTCACGTTTCCAATGTCCCTCCCTAAGTGAGTAGCTCATCAAGTCTTGTGTTTGTTCCATTCTGCTACTTGTAGTTTTGTGTGCTTGTTTATAAAGACTGGGTTAAAGTACCAGAAACCATACCTGGACTGTATGCATGATCTTGGGAAAACTTCATGGGTCATCTGCGTGGCTTCTTCCCAATAAGCTGTATACTCCGGTAGCAAGGTGATGGGTACACAACTTGGTAACCGCTGCTAGTGTGTGCACCCACATGGAGGATACGTGTTCACCAAGTGATGGAGGGGTTAGTTACTGCTAATTGGAAGGTTAGGTCAAGCGTGTACGGTGGACTGGAATTCTACAGTGCGAAGAACTTCGTAGAATCTCACTGAGTTTTTAGGCAACTCCGCAGAATTCTGCATAGTAAAATTCCATTAGCTTGGCCAACCCCTAGAATTTGTTGACTTAGTAGTATTTTTCATCTATCGCAAGAAATACCTGGGAGACAAGATTGCAAAGTCACACACTCATGGGCACACATATCAATATGTTTAGCTTTCACATTACACGCTTAATTCTACTGCCATGAAAATACATATATATATATATATAATAGGTGTCCCGTTAATGCTTGGTAGAACGTGCACCTTTGCATGCCTGCGAAGAGGAAGGGAGTCTCTGAATTGGTACAAAGCCCTGTTGGATCGAGAATAAAAACAAACCTGATACCCGCACGTTCTTATCTGGATACTCAGAAGAAGCTGGATGTTCAGCTATACAGTAAGTTATGATTTTTGTGCGCATAGGAAAACAAGAAAACGTGGATGAAAGAGTGCGTTTTGGAGATAGTGTTTCGTTCTCTAAAATTACAAATGTGTTCTGCACGTGTCTGGATTAAATCCCAACATATTAGGCGATAACAGCTGTATGGCTGTTTTATTATTTGTATTATTTCAAAAGAGTCTGTTCCACGGTATAGCCCCCAACATGGCGCCGACATCACTGTTTGAAGACGCACCGGGGCGTCTGCCATCTTCCTGATCTGTCGCACTCTCGCAGAAGCAGCGGGAGCTCTCTGAAAAGTGACTGCCCATTGTGCGGAGCTGGGACCCGTTGCCTGTTAGTTCTGTGATACTTTCTGCAGATTAGTGTTAGAAGATTAGAGCGAGAGTCGGCCCTGTGCAGACAACAGTGTCCGCGAGCCATCTCCAGTGAGTCCTGGGCCTCAGTGAACCAGAACACGAGTGGCTCGAGGCCTTTGTCGTCTTAGCCACAGTATTAGAGGATTAACAGAGAATACAAAATGTCGTTTTCGGGCCATCCGTGCAGTAGGCCTCAAGCAGTGGCGCCTTCAAGATAGTGGAGGAAACACCCCTCTGCTTCTCACTGTTGGAGACCTTTGAGAGTTTTACATTACAATGATGGTTCAAACAGGGGAAGAAAAAGCTTTCACAGTTATCAATGGCACTGAAAGATTCCTAGGGGGTCCAGCATGACTTCTAGATTCGTGCCCAGGCCCCTCCCACCTCTGAGTCTGCCACATTACACAGTCATGTAAATTTTAATGTCCCAAGTAGCGAAATCAGTACATTATATATGGTGTTATTAAAAGAACATAAAAACACATTAGTTGAATAGATGCAAACGTGCCCTGCGCCCTTTCCTCCTCAGTTTTTAAGTATTTAACTATAAATCACTAGCCAGGTAGAACTGTGAATAGTGATCATGTAGGCCTTGTACACTGTACTCAAACAGAAGAACAACTGTGAAGAAATTAACTCCATCAATCATTTTTACATGCATTAATCTTTAATACTGTACATATATACCCACACGTGCACACACAAATCTGCTCACTTCTGGCACATAAATCCCACATTCAGTTAACTTATGACATGTCAGGTGTTGGCAGATGTGGGTAAAAAGTTAGAGTTGGGGGCAAAATTAGCATTTTAATTATTTTAGGTCCTGCCATTTTTTAGGCTTCTGCTACAATAAAAACTGCTAAACAGGATTGCACAAAATTTGGCACGAAAGTAGTAGTTAAACTAGAATAAATCATTTTGAGAGTTGGTGTAAATCCATTCAGTAGGTTTTGAGACCCATTGAAGCATGTGTTCTGCAAAAAGATATTGAGTGGCCTTTGAGGTCATAAACATAGAGGTTTTCACAAATGAAAAGGTGTTTTCTAGATCTTGCCTAAGACAGGTCATGTGCATTGACTGTCTGTTGTGAAACATGTTGTTAGCTTACACTGGTGTTATAGCTTGCCCATTACTGGCTTTTGGTCAGCTTCATTATCATTTTTATTTGCTTGTTTCTAGTCACCACTGTCTGAAGGGTTTTCTTCCTTGTGGTGTGTTTGCCCGTTCCTCAGAGCAAGGATGTGTTACTTGTGTCCATCCACTGCTCATTTTTCAGACACTACTTCTTTCTTATTATTTAAGCAGTTTGTGAGAGTGCATGTGTTTTTCAGCTGCCTCCCATGTGTACTTCTCCTCCCTTCGTGCTTATCTATCTCCTCCTGCCCACACTGCATTGTCAACTTATTTTTGAGAGTCACTTCGGCCCTCCCTTCATTGTCAGCTTGATTCTTCATCCCCTCTGCCTGCCCTCTGTTGTCAGTTTGCTACCCCAGGCCCTCCTGCCCTTGTTAGTTGTGATTATCCCCATATGATTATCTGAATGGGTTGAAACGTCTGCATATATTCAAGGGTTGAATAATGTGAATTCATATGACCAAGGGCTAACATAAATATTGTACTGGATATTGTATTGAAAAGAAGGGACACCCCTTTCTGTACATGGGTGTATTATAGTGTATATATCTTGGCAACTTCTATTTTGAGCACAGTTTCTTTATCCCCACTGTCAACTGCTACATCAACCAAGGAAAGTACAATTGATTTCTATTCTGAAAGGCTTTGATGAAATTTTTCTTGATGACTACAAAGTTGAATTTAAACAAATTATGCAAAACAGAATATATCTGTTTTTAAATAAGACCCACAGAACCATTGTTATATTTCTCTCAATTGTCAGCATTCTGCCCCAGCACCTCCTGCCTATCCTTCTTTGCCAGCTCAGTGCCCCATCCCTCCTGCCCACCCTCTATTGTCATCTTGTTACCCTAGCCCCTTGCAGCCACTCTCTGTTGTCAGCTTGCTTCGCTAACCCCTCCCCCCCACCCTTCATTGTCAGCTTGATTACCCAGCCCCATCTGCCCACTATCCATTGCCATCTTGCTGCCCCGTCCCGTCTTTGCCCTGCCCTATGTTGTCAGCTTGCTAACCATCCCCTCCCGCCCACCCTCCATTGTCAGCTAGCTCTCCATGTACCTCTTCCCTGCCCTCTGTTGCCAGCTTGCTGTGCCATATCCTCCTGCCCAACCTCCTTTGCCAACTTGTTGCTCCAGTCCCTTCTGCCCACCCTTTGATGCCATCTAAATTGCCCAGCCCCTCTAACCCACCCTCCATTTTCTGTTTGCCAGATCAGTCACTCACATCCAATCTTAGTTAGTTAGTACTGGCCACATCATAGCCCTTCTTTAAATATTTCTGGCTGCGCCGCTAAAAATCAATGCCAAGGCCAATAGCTCTCATAAGTGAGACCTAATGTTTTTTTTGCCACTGCTTGTTTCATTTGCTTATAACTCTATTACCATTACATAAACCTGAAAGACATTTGACAAACGAGTAGCATGTTTAGCTTACTCCAAGATGTATGCGGGTCTGATGCTATATGCACGTCTCTGTTACAGATTAGACACTCTACAACACTATCAAGTTTTAATTATTATCCTGCAAATTTCTCAACCACCACAATATTATGAAGGCATGGATAGATAAGTATAGATGTACTATTCTTAACTCTACATCTACGTACCTTGATATGTGGCCCAATTTGTTATGTTATTCATAATAAAATGTTGAACAGCATCACACCCACTTCCAATATATGCCCTTATGCACATTAATATAAGACAAGAGCCTTTAGTTCCGCAAACAACATACAATAAAGAGATATTGGAGAGTGCAGGCCCTCACAGGTATTTCTTTTCTCATTGATTTTTTGTGGCAGAGGATGGTATGACCCCCACAGTGCATTTGTATTTCTCATATTAATTTGGAAAAGTAGGTAAGCTAGCAGCTGCCAAATCAACAATTATGCTTGGTGGATGCGGACCAGAGTAGCTGACACATTTTTAAAATATTCACTGTGATCAACAGGCCACATCCTGGTCTCCTAAACTGGTCAGAACCCCATATTATGTCCTCCCATTTAGACTACAAGGCCTGAATCGCCTTCAGCTTGATTATCTTTTAGATGAAGCTAAAAGGCTTTAAACATTTTTTATTGTATTCCACTCGAAAGAGCCAATCTGTATCTTTAAAACATCATAATGCATTTAAAACGGAGCCAGATCTGTTCACCAATAAAAATAAAATCACAATTTAATTAATTTAATTTTGGTTCACTCTTGCAAGATCTTGTTTATAACTGAGAGTTGTCAGTCTAAGGATTGTTCGTATATGATTGATGATTTTGACCTGGCTCAATTCAAACCTCTGGATGGGTAGGACGGGTGGTGGAGCAGCAGTGAGTTATCATCAATCTCTTTAGATTTCAAATTAACACTTCCAGTAATTTGATGGCATCTTAGCTGAAGGCCTCCATACATATCATCAGATTATTTTGCATGGTTGAATACACTTATGCCCTTTTGAGTGTCTCTAGCTGATGAGGTAGAGATATTAGGGGATTTTGATGTTCTGGCTAAATCTCACAATAATCCTGTTACAGTTAGTCTATTAGATAGCATGGTCTCCTTTAATTAAAGACTCAGGGCCTGATACACAAATGGTCTCCACACTTGTGGCGGAGACCCTGCAGTTGTGGGGGAGTCTCCGCACTCGAGGCAGAATCTCCGCAAAGCGAATTCTCATTTTACTGCCACGAGTGTAGCGACTCTTCCACAACTGCAGGGTCTCTGCCACAAGTGTGAGGCCTTTTGTGAATCAGGTCCTCAATGCATACAGTGGGTCATACTCTTGACCCTGATTTTTCACACAATGGATTGTCTTACATTTAATTGGTCTTTATTAAAATTCCCCGCTCAAACCATTCACATTTTTTTTATATCTGAGTACCCCCACTCTGTACCAAGTGCAAAAAAATTTAATCTCTGATTTTAATAGCCCACAATTGGAAATATCTTACTCCTTAAAGCTAATGACTAGTTTAGATGAAGCATTAGACCTTACATTTACTGGCAGGGTTTAAGGTACCTGAGGATCCTTGACAGCAGTAGAGTTGAGCATGCCAGCATTCACTGGTTTATGAGCAAATAAAAGGCAGAAAACCCCCTTTCTAAAGCAATTGGAAAAGCAATGGATATATAGAAATGATAATCAGAATTAGATTTTATATATGGAACAAATCAGGAACGGTCCCTGGAATGGGGAATATGTATTCAATAAACATAGACTCAATAGTTACTATATTTGAAGGACATGTCCAGCCGGACAGAGGTCTAATTTTTACTTAATCAGCAATAGACAACAATTTTTCAACAAAACAATACATAACATGGGACACAAGCCTGTGTCCTACTTAGCAACACAGAAACAGGAAGAAAGGGAACCAACAAGGGGTTCAGGCACAACTTAAAGGTTTGTTACACACAAGGAGTACACAATGACTAAACGGGAGGAGAAATCGCATGATACACCTTTACAGTTTTTATAAACACTGTTTTGACATGTATAAGGTGCTTTTAGAGTGTCAACGGTGTTTCGATCCAACTCAAGGGTCAGTGGATCATCATCAGGACATGGGGTACATGCCTATTAATGAAAAAGTCCTGTTATGCCTGGGGAGGGAGAACGTACAATTAGGGGAATGTTCACTATGCAAAGACCGAGTGGAGTGACAACGCAGCATGAAGAACTCAGAATTCCATGCACGAATTGTGTATTGTAAAAACAAGTGTAGTGCTATAGTACGGTTTGTGGAGCATACAGGTACTGTTGGGAACAAGACTAAGGTGAGTGGCGGGAATTATAAGGTGAATTGACGTGATGAAGGTATTGGATTCGGAAAAGACCATTGGGCGCAGTTTAAGGAGAAGTAATGGCCCACATCAGTCAGATCATGCACATGAACCAGTGTCCAAAGCCAGGTATTCAGAATGTGACATGACAGAAGAGAGTCCTCAGTATGCAACTAGGAGCATTTGCAGGCACTCGAGAAGCACGATGGAATGGATGCCCAGTGAGGGTAATTTACACAGAAGTGAAAAGCAGTTAACCAGTAAACAAAATTATAATTTCTATTCAGATCCAGCGGTGTTGTTTACAGCCGATAACCAACCTTGGTTGTGTCAAGAGTCGTGCATCTTTCACTAAAGATGATTTTTATATTGTGTGTTTAAAAATACCACTTTTATAAAGTGGGTATGTTAGACCTGGCACCTTGGCGTGGGTCTCCCTTCCATTTTTTTGCTGTTGTCTCATGTGTTTTTGCTGGTGTTAGATGCTTTGGGCACAGTGCCACTGTGCCACTGCTATACAGTGCCACCGTGCAAGTGCTCTCTGTGGTAAATTGATGTATGGATTAGTGATTCCATGATTGGTTGGTTTGGTTTACTTGTCAGACCCTAGTTCAGTCCACTGAGTGTGCCCAGTGCTTGTAAGCCAAATGCTGCTGGTGGGCTTGCAGCACTGGTTGTGCCACCCACAGAAGCAGCCTGTAAAAGTGTGTCTCAGGTCTGCCATTGCAGAGCATGTGTGCAGTCTGGTACTGCCATGTTGACTGGGCAAGTGCACCCACTTGCCAGTCCCTAAACTTCCCCTTTTCTGCATATTAGTCAACCCTATTGTAGGCCCAAGGGCAGGGTGCATTGTAGGTAAAAGGTAGGACATGTGTGTGTCCTAATAGTGAATTACAGCCATATTTGTTTTTCACTATTGCAAGGCTACCTGTTCTCCAGAGGCCAGAATGGGCAGTTTGATTACTACAGCTTATTATCCTAACTGACTCAGGGAACTAGGTAGAAATTCAAGTTTAGTATGCCTGAACTCAGAATGATGAAATGCATCTTTTAGTGAAAGTGGTTTTAACATTCTGTGTTTGAAAGTACCACTTTTAGAAAGTAGGTATTTTCTTGTCTAACCATCCAAGGCAGCCTCTGCTAGGTTGCGGATTCCTTGTCTGGAGTTTGAGTGACAGGGACTGGGGGATTCCAGGAAGCAGGGTGAGTCAGCACAGGGCTGAACAGAGAGATCTGCATGCAGATGGGAGGGAGGAGTTGCACCTGGGACCTGAATAGGGCTGTGCCTTCCCTCCACAATGTCGGCTCCACCTCCTGTGGTGCGTCTGATGTCCCTGCCCTGCACTGTGAAAGGAAAGAAGGAGTCATGCAAACAGAGTGCTCCAGGACTGACTAGAACTGGTTTGGACTAGGCAAAGCCTCTCTGCCTTCAGAGAACAAATAGAAACTGTGTATCAAAAGGGGGACCCAGACCCCAGAACTTTAGATCACTTTGGGAAACAAGAAGAAATATTTGCTGAGGATAGGAACCAGAGAGACTGAGGACATACTATCCCTAAGCTGAAATGCTGCTTGGGGGATTGTCCTGCAGTAGTTGCCTAACTGCCAAAGAGAGGAGAGAGGAACTGTGTGTTTGCTTTCATCAACTTGTGAAGGATCTCAAAGGGCTTGAGAAAGAGCTTGCCTCCTGCTGAAGTCTCAGGGACAACAGACTTCAACCACCAGCTCCCCAAGAGTTATTTGGAAGTGCCTGCAGTTGTGTTGGACTTTCTGAGGGACTGTGTGTCACAAGGAGCTGGAATTGTGACTCACGAAGGAGAAGCGTGTCGGCGAACTGCTGCAGTCGCTTCACAACGTGAAAGCGCCTCGCATCGCCGGAGAAGAGGATCGACATCGCACCAGACCCCGCCGCATCATCGGAGAAGCGTGTCGCAGCCGCTGTCGTTGCATCGCTGGGAAAGCGTGTCGCCGCTGCAAGCTTTCGTATCGTTACCGAAGAGCTTCGCCTCACCGGAGAAGAGGATCGACGCCGCATCAGATGCTGCTGCATCATCGGGAAGCGTGTCACAGGGCCTGTCGCGGCTTAGAAGAATCGTTGGGCCGCTGCACGGCCCTCAGGCGTGCCTGCATCGTGTCGCACCCAAGAAAAGACGCTATCTTTCTTTCATTGCATTGGATCTTCATCGCATCACGGCGTTGCAGGCCGCATCGCCACGGAAGCGCAGTAAGAAATCGACGCATCACCTCCCCTCGTAGAGAAGAACCGGCACATCCCCTACGCATCAGTTCGGACCCGACACATCACCATTCTTGCGTGTAAGGAACCGACGCATCACCTTCCCTGCAAAATTTTCGTTGTATAGCGTTATGCATCCTAAGGTACATTGACTCAAAGTGTCGCATTTTACATCTTAAGAGAACTAAGCTAATTCTACCATTTTTAAAGTACAGTATTGTGGATTTTTGTTGTTTGTGGTCTTGTGTTAAGTCTATATAAAAATACTTATTTTTATACTACAACCTGTATGGTGTCCATCTGTAATGTTGTCACTGGGTTACTGTATGTGTCCACAAATGCTTTACACACTGAATCTGAGATAAGCCAGCCTGCTCGTGCCAAGCTACCAAGGGGGTGAGTGTACCACCTTACCCTGACTAGACGCAAGGGTCCCTATTTGGCCAAAGGTACCTACCTCTGCCAACTAGAGACCCCCAAATCTAACAGGGTATGTTCTTTCTTAGCCATCCCGTGTGCCTCTGCTGGTTTGTGGATTGACTGTCTGGCTTTTGAATGATAGGGGCTGGGGATGTGCATTCTCTCAGATGGGCACGGGGGGGTTGATGTGTGCCCTGCCTTTCCAGGATGAGTCTGGGCTGGAATGAATAGACCTGGGCTGCTTTTAGAGTAGGGGAGGAGATATCTTTCACACCTGAAAGGGCCTGGTCTGCCTTGGACAATGCTGTCTCCACCTCCTGCCAGGCAGCTGCACTAGAGAGGACAGAACTTGTTTTGGCTGGGCAAAGTGCTTCTCAGACACCAGAGAACAAAGGAATTTGTGCTATATAAAGTGGGGCCCAGGCCCCTGAACTTTAGATTACTGCTGAACTAAGGAACCTGCCAGGAAGAAGAACTGGGAACGCCGGAGGAGGAGTACTGCCCATGTGCTGTGTGCTATTGGGGTTTGCCTGCAGTGGTTGCTTATGTCTTGGGCAGGGAAAGGACTAGACTGTGCTTTCATTATCTTGCTGATAGAGTTTTCTCCAAGGGCTTGAAGTAGAGTTTGCCTCCTGTTGGAAGTCTCAGGGATAGAAAATTCTTCAAAGATCATTTCTGGAATTCAAAAGGAACATTTGCCAAGTAGAAAAGCTGGAGAAACGGGAGGAGGAATACTGCCCCTTTGCTGTGTGCTGTCTGGGGTTGGCCTGCAGTAGCTGATTCTGCCAAAGAAAGGACAAGAAGTTTGCTGTGTGCTGTGTCCCCCTGCTTGAGGAAGATCTCCAAGGGGCTGTGTGTGCTGGCCTTCTTTTCTGAAGTCTCAGGGATACAACGACTTCACCCCCAGCTCTCCTGAACTTCCTTGCTGGGAATTCTGACCTGCCAAGAGGTGCCTGTGACTGTGTTGGGCCTCTGGAGGTTGTTCGTGATGTTGGGATCTGGAAAAGCAACAAAACTACACGAAAATCGCCTTTGCGATTGCGGCTGTTTTTCTGACGCAGCACCGCTGTGCGAGAAGAGTCTCCACGGTGCGCATTGCCGCTGCCGAAACCGACGCAGCGCCTGTTGCAGCTGAATGACCCGCTCATCGAGAGATCACAGCTAAAGAAACTAATGCAGCACCACTCAATGCCGCTGCATCGATCACTGATGCATCCCTGATTTTTGACACATCATACCTGTGCGGCAAGTTTCCCCGATGCATCTCCCGCGGACCAGCATCGTCTTGAAGTCGAGGCATCACTTCCTCCTTCAGACCAGACACGTTGTATCACTCTCCTGCATGCAGTAGAACTGTTGCATCACCTCCCCATGGTCTCAGGAACTCTCTTTGTTTTTCAACGATTCCCATCTCTGTGACCGTTTGGCCTTGTGAATTTTGTCGCAACTACAGGTACTTTGAGAGAAATCACGCATTCATAGTTTTCTATGGACCCAGTCATATTCTTATTACATGCATGTTGGATTTTTCTCATTTTGGTCTTGTTGAGTGTAGATAAAGATACTTTATTTTTTTTAACTGGTGTGGTGTCCATTTGTGGTGTTATCACTGGATTACTGTGTGTTTTGAGTACAAATACTTTACACATTTGTGAGAAAGTGCCCTCTTTCTGCATGGTTGCCCCCAATTTTTGCTGAATTGCTGATGTGCTTTGACTGAGTGTGCAATGGGCTCCTGCTAACCAGGCACCCTCAAGGCCTATGTTCTTTCTCTAAAACTGCATTGAAGCCTAAACCCAATTGGTAGCTCTAGCCACAAGTCAGCCCCTGGTAAATGGTACCATAGGTACCCAGGGCACTGTAACCAGGGAAGGCCTCCAATGGCTGCAGCACTTATCGTGCCACCCTTAGATGCCCTGTACCTTTACACTCAAACACTGCCTTTACAGGCTGCGTGTTTTGGTGTGGAACAAAGTGAAGAGTCGACATGGCACACTGTGTCCCATGCCTACAACCCACTGCCCTGGCATAGATCAGTCACCCCTCTAGCTGGGTGCACTATACCAGTGATGAGGGACAGGTGCATTAGCCCTGTACCTCTGCAGTGTCTAAGTCCATTCTTAGATATTGTAAGCGCAGTGCTGCCATTAAGAGTATGTGGTGCTGGGAGACTGTCATTACGAGCTCCACCATTATAATATAAAGGGGTAATCCAAAAATGTCCACGGACCTGGGTATCGATCAATATAGAAAACAGTTGGTCCTAGACTTATTTCTACTACAGTTCAGTTGTAAAGGCATTCATAATTTGAAAAACAGATATGCATATGAGTAGCATAAGGTCATGAATGCATACCAAATTCACAAATATATAAATATTTGCCTCCTCAAAGACAACAACAGCACTCAATATAACCTTGATAGTGACTGTTTTAATCTTTAATCACTTTTTGGTACATAGATCACCATATTCAATAATGAGATGAAAAGGTTGCTCCGAGTGACTCAAGGAGTATGGCATGGATTCCCCGGGCTGCACTTAACTTTTCAAAAAAGATCGTTTGGTTGATTGACTCACCCTTATATATATTCATCGATTTTCCAGCCACATTTTCAACAAGAAGAAGTCTATGCTATGCTGCAATTATGGTGCAGACCACCACACATGGGCTGTATCCTTACTACACCTACGCATAGGTTGTCTCCCCTCCACTGTCCTGAGGAAGACCCCCCAGCAGAGGATGTAAATTACCCTCCATGCACCAAGGTCGAAACATCAACATTTCCCCCAAGTGGACCTGTACCTGATACCACCCCTGCCCTGCCCATTCCACAGATGACATAACTCTGTGCACTTTCTGAAAAATGTTCAATGCCAATTGGAATAATCCGTGAGAGGTAGGCCCGGATGTGGACTGGTGTCACTATAAATTATAGCCAGTTTGCTAGGATGTATAACAATTACAATTGATTATTTGTTGAATGTACCCCAACTTTGACTCCCTTCTTTCTTATCTGTCTCACACATGAACACTTTCCTTTTCTCACTCTCCTTGGAGCAACCTTTTCATCTCATTGTTGAATGTAGTGATCTATGTACCAAAAAGTGATTGAAGATTAAAACAGTCACTATCGAGGTTATATTGAGTGTCGTTGTTGTCTTTTGAGGATGTGAATATTTATACATTTGTGAACTTGGTGGGCATTCATGACCTTATGCTAATCATATGCATGTCTAATGTGATTTTCAAATGATGAATGCCTTAACAACTGAACTGTAGTAGAAATAAGTCTAGGACCAACTATTTTCTATTACGAACACCACAGCACCATAATGGCCACACTGAAAACTGAAAAGTTTGGTATCAAACTTCTCAGCACATTAAACCCATACTGATGCCAGTGTGGGATTCAATGACAAATGCAAACAGAGGGCATCTTAGAAATGCCCAATGAAAACTAACCTACCACTAGTGTCCTAGCTGAGTGGCTGCTTTCAGCTGCCACCAGCAGACATGTTTCTGGACCCCTGGCTCGAGAGCCTGCTGCTCTCTGGTTCCAAAACAATGCACATCCTGGGACGAGGAGCTAATCCTCATCCCCCAGGATGGGCATTGTCCACGAAGGGGAAGCCTTAAAGGCTTGACGCCTTTGTGAACTTCCCCAGGCACTTGCTGCTTTCAGCAACTGGTCCCCACTGGTTCTGATCCCCACTTTGAGCGTGAGAACCGGAGGATAAAACAAGTCAGGAAGAGAGGTGTGCCCACCTTTGCTAACTCCACCCCTCAGGTGGGGGAGGTGAGGTGAAGCAAAATTCCCAGTCCCCGCCATCTTAGAGATGGGGGATCCAACCAACCAGAGAAAGGCATATGCCCCCTCCCACAGGAGGGTTGCATAATAGGGGGAGTACCCACCCCAGGGAAGGGACCCATTGGTCCCAATGTTTTACCTACCTGGAACACCCCTAAATCTAGTATTTAGGGGCACCCCTGAACCTTGATTCCTTAGACAAGAAGAAACTACAAGAAAAGTAGAAGTAGGACCGAACAGCCGTGCCGAAGCTAACAAGGGAAGACGCCCCAGGCCTACCGGCACGTCTCCACCTCGGATCTGCTCCTGCAAAACCCGGCGTGTCTTGCAGCCAGCAACCTCGAAAACCTTGGAGGATCTGCCTGTCTTCAACCACAAAGATTGTGTCCAGATTTGTTCATCTACAACCTCTGGCTTCAACCAGAAACCGCGAATCCGCACCACGCTGCACTCGCTGTCCACGGCCCGAGCTCAAGTGGGCAAACACCATGAGGAGGTCTCCCCAGCGATCCTGACCCAAGATCCAGTGACCTCTGACCTGCCTCAAGCCTCCAGCTGACACATGCAGCCTTGAACCAGAAGGTCCCCCCAACCGCGACCATGAGCTGGTAAGAAAATCCAACCCTAAAAGGCACACCTGCACCCAATGCCCCACAGCGTTGAGTGGCCCAACCGACGGTGTCTAACCAACCCCCAGCATCCAAACTTACCTCTTGAAGTGGTGGTCGACCCCAGAAGACTGTCGTCCCCGAGCCTGCAGTGCCTTTGCAAACCGGAGGTTCCCCATTGCAAACAAAAGGGCGCCCAACATCGAAACAGCATCCTGCACCCGGCAACCCTAGTGCCGCTGAGGGTGCACCTTTGGTGCTACTTTGTTTCCCCATTTGCCCTGAGCTAAAGAACTGAGCTTTGCTCCCACAACCAAGTGACCTGCTCGTCATAAGCCACCAACCGGAGGCCTCCTATCCGCCATTGGATAACATTGGGCCTCAGCACTCTGCACCCGGCCACCCTAGTGCTGCTGAGGGTGTAATGAGAGTGCATCCCTGACCCTGGGGAACCTCTGAGTCTACCCCCAGAACCTCAACTCCCACTACCAAATTCTTACACTAAAACCGATAACACTATTTTTCCTCTATAGGATAACATTGACTGTTTTTCTTGGAAAAGTTTTGAAGTGTGGAGTTTGAAAACCTAAGAAATCCTTTTAAAATTGTACGATATAACCCACAAACAATTTTACTTACCTGTTTACAGGAAATGTCCCAGTGTAGTATCCAGGTATACTACACTGAGTAAGAAAAGTAATCTCAAAAGTAATTTACCTGTAATTTTACTGAAAATCCCATACAAAGTATATGTACTGTATTCCTACAGGGATTACATTATCAGTGACACTACTGTAATCAAATCAAAGTACATTTACCATTGCAATCCATGCTGTGTTACAACTATAAGTATAATGCAAAGAACGTATCACTTACCTGTGCCAGGCTTGCCTGGTTCTAGGAAATAAAATAACTAACAGAATATTTTTATACAAAAACAATTGGTCTGAAGTTCAGTCTTTGAGTGCGTGAATCCATTTGCTGACTGCGTGTGTACAACAAATGCTTAACACTGTCCTCTGATACAGCCTTACTGCTCGACCACACTACCACAAATAAAGAGTACGGTGCTATTTACTTTTACCTCTGCCTACCTATGGGGTTCCACTGGACTCTGTGCACACTATACCTCACTTTGGTATAGTATATACAGAGCAGGCTGCCTACAACATTGCCTTTAGGATAGGGCTGTCTGCTCGTGCCAAGCTACCCAGGGGTTGAGCAGGGGTTATCAAAAGTGTGTATCCCCCTTACCCTGGCTACAAACAAGGGTCTCTATTTGGACAAAGGTACCTACCTCTGCCAACTAGAGACCCCCATTTCTAACAAGCCTCCATAGATTTTGTGACTAGCTGTAATCCCCCAGCTAGCACTGATACGTGTTTTAACAGATATACTTGTTTATTCTATGAAGCAGTAGTAATTCTAATATGCAAATGCCATGCCTCTAGCTATTTGCTGGATATATGTCCAGTTGGATTGGTACAAATCACAACCTTAGTACTATAAAAAATTATTCATAATTTACACCACGCCAGATCATGCCATGGATGTGTTGTAAATATTGTCAAACCCAAGATGGCCAACCTCTACCACATAACCCAGAGGCTTCTCTTGCTCGTGTAAGACCTCAGTGAGTGATCTTGCATGAGCCAGAAGTAGAAGAGATGGGGCATCCTGCCAGCCCCCTGTTGGGTATGGTCAGATGTTGGGTGGGAAGGGTGATCGGTGGAGGAGCATGGCGGGGTAATGGGAACACCTGCGTCAAAAGAAAAATGGCACTACCATATTGGAGCTGGTGGCAATGGATGGAGGACAGGGTTGCACCCAAAAACTAAGGTACAGACACACATTGGGCATCATGTTGTGAACATGGGGACTGAAGTGGTGGTCACGTAAGTGGCTGAAGTATGGATGATAGCTAATGGTAGCTGCGTCAGAGTACTGGTATTACTAGATCTGCTTGTTGCTTTTAACACAGTTGACCATCAGCTTCTCCTTGAACACCTAGATTGCTATTTCATCAATGGAAAAGGCCCTTAGCTCAATCAAATCTTTCTTGTGTGGCTGGGCACAATCTGGTTAAATACTGCATTTCGTGCCTGCCCCTAAATCAGTGTGCTGAAGAGTGCCTCATGGTTTGATGCTTCCCCTTATTTTCTTAATATGTGTCCCTGTCCTTTGGCCAAATTGTTGCATAACTACCATGTGTTGATTTTTTTAATATATGCAGGCAAGGTGAAAGATCTGGGTAGACAGGCCACCTCTGGCCATACAGTTCTTCAGCTGTGGATGTCCAGGAGTTCTCAATATATCAATGTAGGACAGAATTGATATCTACTAGTCATTATCTCATCTGCTGAGAATCTATGCTATGACCTAAGTTCCTTAGACTAAGTCCTCTGGTGGTACCTTCGGTCATAAATATTGGCAGAATAATTGATGATGAGTTCACTGGAAGAAAAGACACCATTGATTATTAAGTCATGCTCATTTCATCTGAGAGTACGCCATATGGATTTCCTTGTAGTTCCTTTTCTTGGAATATTGCTGCAACAAATTAGTTTGCCCATTCCCAACTAGATATTTGCAACACAGTTCATCTGGGCCTGCCACAACTCTGTTGAAGTTGAAGAAATATAACGATGTTTTTGATTATCTGCCACAGCTTTTTTGGCTTTGTATTTGTAATTGAATCTCTTGTAAAGTCTCTGTGTTATGAATTACACCTACCATACCCATAAATTTATTGTTCAGAGTATGAATTTTCTGTAAGTCTGTCCTCTGTACAAACGTAAGTTTTATAGACCTCTCTCTGCTTGAATTGCCAAAGTTTAACTTCAAAAATGGGGCGGTCGAAATTTTCGTGTGCATCTTTTTGTGAAACTTCGCTCCTGCCTCAAATGACTCATAGCATGTTCATTTTAGATACCATAAGAAACGTAAAGCTTGGATTGTTTCATGCTAAACAGCAATATGATGGATACTAATAGGGTGCGAATGTCATCTGCACAGGAAATGGGCATGCACCCCTCCTGAGTGCCAGACAGCATTTAAAATTGATATTCTGACTTTTTGTTTGCCCTTGTCATTACACTAATCAAGCATCTGTGCTGAGGCCTAGTCATGTACAGGAACATGTTTTGTGATCTGAATGGATGCACTAAGTGTGCCCTCCTAGTGGGTATAGGACACCTGCCCATTGTCTGGACAAATCACTAACAGTGGTGGCAGTGTACTGTTTTTTGTGAATCGTTTGTATAACCAGACCATTTTTTCCTGCATCAAAGTAGAATATGGTCTGTTGACTCCTCTCCTGAAATGGGAAACATCCTTGACAACGCAACTTTTACCACGCAGTGCCTTTACAACGCAGGTTTTTCAACGCAAGTCATTACAACGAATTGTGCTGGGGGGCGCTCTAGGATAGCTAATAGTTTAATTTACTATCCAACACCTTCGCTACTATCCACGGGGACTGGAGTTGGAATAGTAAATTAAACTATTCACTATCCAGCACCCCGCAACGCAAGTTGTTGTAACGACTTGCGTTGAAAAACCTGCGTTGTAAAGGCATGCGTAGTAAAAGCATGCGTTGTAACAACGTACATCCCCTGAAAGTACTGCTTGCATGTGAGGATCAGGCTCTTGTGCTGACCTTCTGTATGCGTGTTGAATATATTTATGTGCATTGCATCTGTAGCCCATATGTTGTGGGATCAGTGGGATCCAATTAGGACAGCCCCTGGTTTCACCTGAAACAAGATGGAAGATGGACAGAGCTTCCCTAGACAGTGGGAATGTATTAAATGCATTCATGCTGCTTGAGGGTGGAGACTCAGACACCACAGTGAAGAAGGATGGAGACAGGGCTCCTATTAGAAATTCAGTGAGATCATTGTAGGCAAAGTGATGTTAATTAGTTCTTCCTAAGCACAGACATTTGGTAGTTGGTCAGTGTGAGGAATGGAACTGCAGTTTCTGTTGTTTAAGGTGAAGATGTTTCTAGGCAGGACCTGCTCTTTGGTTTTTCTCTAAGTACTGGTCCAGAAGGATGGGTGACCTACAGGTGCAGTGATCTCACACTTCATTGGGACCTTGTTTTGGATACCCCTTCTTGAAGCCAGTGTAATTGCTACCTATTAGTTCAGCCATTACCATGCACAAAGGCTGCATTAGAGAAACAAGAGAAACAGAAAATAACATTTAAAGAAGAAACAACCCAAGCCAGTTCTGAAACCTTACAGTGCGGACCCATACGCCTCATCTGGAAAATTTGTTTAAAATTGAGACACGAAGCACTCCAGTTTCTTCCAGGTCTAGGTTCTTCATGACCAAGAAAGGGAGTGCTTTGCATGAATTCTACATGTAGTGCTGTCTGACCAGGGCTGGTGTCTTCAAGCCATCAGGTCTCTCAGCGGTTATGGGACATCACTTGAAGTCTGCAGTTCTTGCTGGATGTAGGTCTGCCTAGAGCCTAGAAACCTGCCTGTCTGCTAAGCAAGAGCAGTAGCATTTCTCGTCCTGCAGGACAAGAGACTTTCGAGGAGAATAAGATCTTCTTGTTCAAGGCATGAGGAACACCCTGAGAAAGCTGACAGTGAGGAAGAAAAGTCAGAAGCAACCTGTGTTGTGAGGAGTCTCGCTTGACTCACAAAGCAGTTCCCACTATCAACTCGCTCAAGCCTTTTTTAGAATGAGTCCATAAGTGAACCTTATTATGAGGGATCCCCCTGACTGAGTGGTTCATTTAGTGTACCGACCCCAAGAATTTCACTAGCAAAGCATCAATGCATAGCCCCGCATAATTTCATGGAATCGAGAGATCAGTGCTTCTGCTGCCCTTTGTTGGAGTTTAAGGTCCCTTATCGCCACCGAACCAGTTGCCCCAGTCATTCCAGATGCAACAACTGCACAGATGCACACAAGCAGAAGGCTGCAACTGCTGTGCCTGAGCACCCATCTTCAACCAACCTGGAAGACTGTAACTGACATGACTGAGTGTCCATCTGCATCCTGTCTGGAAGACCGACACTTCTGAAGGCAAGTGGCTTCCATTCAGGCCTGCAACACTGATCCCACTCAGCATCTCATGTTTGGAAAGAATCGCCACCAGGCACCCTGCATTAACAAAGTAACCACCGCAGAAACAGGCCTGTAGAACACACCAAGCATTGCCACTAGAAGTGCATTTCCACCCATGAAATGAAGGTGAAGCCTGGCTGTGATCGGCACCAGAGACTGAACAGTTACATTTATATTTAACATAAGAGCATGTTTTTAATTAGCTACATTTTTTACCTTCCCCTATAATAGACCACAACAAACTCAAAGTCAAGGTGGAGATCTCTCTCGGGTAAAGGAGGTGGATTCCTTTATGGGTTGCCTGCCAGTATGTTCTAGCCATTTCTGAGACCATGCTGGCCTTACTGAATGCCTGTTACCTTTTCTCTTATCAGTGGTCAAGTGTGGACAGGGCAACTGAGTCTAAAGATGAGGTGTAGTGATGTGGTCAGACAGGGACTAGTGGCATGGACCTTTGTAGCCCCTATGAATCTGGCTGTCCTGTTTGGGCGGGGTAGGCAGAGGAAAGCATCACTTGCCCAGTAAAGATGCACAAGAGTTAGACAGGATGCCTCCAAGTCCAGGAGCATGCTGTAGTGGGTAGTAGGCCAGCTTAGTGTTTTCCCTTGCCAGGACTGACCCCAAAACATTGTAGAAGATGGGCAGCTGGGCCTGCCCATTCATATGCTATGCTGCAGTGAGTGGGTCAATTGTGTCAAGCGATTGGAACCTCATAAGCCTACTTGGTCCACCCATATTAGGATAGGCAGAAGCGGACCTCCAAACTTAGGGGAGCGAGGGCTTTAAGCAAATGACCAACTTCCTCATAAACCCATTCTGTTCCTTTAACATGTTCCAGAGGAGGCTCATCCACCCCTTGAACTGGAGGGAGTCCAGGGCACAGACCCAGCTTCAACTGTTACACAGCAGCATCAAGGTTCAGACCACCTCTCATGTACTGATCTGAAGGGGTGAACATATGGTGCATGCACAGAGGGGCTGAGATACCTCGGAAATTATAAATGTCTAGTCAACTTCCCAACCGGATTAAACCTCCCTTCTCACACACTTCGGGTAACTGCATGCCTTCCCCCATCCAGCCCCTGCCATAGCCCTCTTGGCACCCCATGGCTGACCAATCCTATGAGGAATCAGGCACACCGACCTAGCCGAACTCTATGACCCATTTCAGAACGAGAAGCAGATATCAACAACTCTTACCTCGAAAGTAGCCAGAACTTGGCCCCATTTGCTATTCCAGTTTTAGTAAGCACTAATAGAATCCCTAAACCTGTCCTCTCGCCCAGACCCCTTGCTCAATACACTCCTATACATACAGCACACACCAACATTGAGGCTCCCCGGCCTCTGTCGTGCATGCTCCTCAACTGTAGATCAGCAGTACAACACGCCACAGATATTGCTGAAGTTATATTCGGGGAAGAAATTGACATCGCATTCCTCACTGAATCCTGGCTCAACAAACACTCTACCCCATCCTAGACCTTCTCACACCTCCAGGCTACAACATCATCAGACACGACAGACCGATCAAAACAGGTGGCGGCCTAGCTATCATTCATAAAGAAAGAATTCAGTTTACCAGATTAAAATCCACAGAATACCTGACTCTGGAGTACCTGGGTGTTGAACTTACAGTCAAAGGCACCACGCCCATCAAATTTCACACCATCTACCATCCTCCGAGTGAACGTACCCTCTTCGCTGAAGAACTAACCGATCTAATAACTTGTTTCTCCCTAACAGACACAGAAGACGTGTTCCTGGGTGACTTCAATGTCCACTGGAACAACCCAGACAGAAGACATTACAACTCAGAATCTCTCCAACCTGCTTGAAATTACCAATCTTAAACAACTCTGCAATGAACCAACGCACATCAAAGGAGAAACTCTGGATATGATCATCACCACAAATAAGCTGGTCTCTCTGAGATCGATTTTGCCCATTAACTAGTCTGACCACCACCTCGTACTGTTTAATATTGACTCACATGTCAGAAACCTACCAATACAACCGGACAAACCTAAGCATTAGATCAGGAACATCAAAGGAGTCCCCATAACTGAACTGGAATCCAGGATTCATCACCATCTACAACCCCAGCCTTCCAATATGATGGCCGATAACCTCACAGGCCACTTTAATTCCACAATGACAGAGGTGTTAGATCAAGTAGAACCACTCAAACTCAAACAGTTGAGAACTACTAAATTTAAATCTTGGTTCAACGTAGAGCTTAATAACGAAAGAAGACAACTCAGACAATCAGAAAGGACTTGGAGACTAAACCCTTCGACCCTTCACCTAGCGCAACATAGATCAACCCGACTGGCATATAAAAAACATATTTTTAGAGAAAAAGCCAATTTCTTCCGCATCCAACTAGACCAGGCGAAGAATAGACCTAGAGAATTCTTCAACGTTGTCAAAAGTCAAACAAATGGCACACCCCCACAAGATATAAAAGCCACCAATGACTGATGCAAAGAAATTGTCAGCTTCTTCACAGATAAAGTCTCAAAAATTGAGCAATCCTTCATTCAAACCTCAAATCCACCCTCCCTCGCAATCTACTCCCCTTTAACCACCCATGACCAAACAGATCAAAACTTTACCATGGACAACCAGGCCTGCTTCCAGCTGAAAAATGACGCTAATTGGTCAAACTTCGAACCCATGTCATCAATCGAAGTCTTCAACATAATTGCAAGCTTAAAGCCTACTTCCCACACTATGGACCCCCTTCCATCCACAATAGTAAAAAAACTCAACCACATCATCACCCCTTTCTGGACAAAAATCATCAACTCCGCTCTCACATCAGGTTGTGTCCCAGACTCTCTTCAGCTGGGACAAATCACACACATACTCAAGAAACAAGGGGCCGACCTCAAAGAGCTCAACAGCCTCAGACCTCTCTTCAACCTTCCATTCCTAGCTAAAACATTGGAGAAGTGCGTTCTCCAACAACTTAGCAAACATATTGACGACTTCAACCTCTTCGACACCTTTCAGTCGGGTTTCAGGAAAGGATGTAGCACCGAAACAGTGATGATCAATATTGCAGACGATATCCACAGAGCTTTAGATGAATGTGAAGCCTGTCTCCTCATCCTTATTGACTTATCAGCAGCATTTGACACAATAAACCATCAAGCTTTACTTGAGACTCTGAAGAGGCGATCTGGCATTAATGGCACAGTACTAGAATGGTTCACTCCCTTCCTTCAGCAATGTTCGCAACAGGTCAAAATCAACTCCTGCCTTTCTGTAACCAACATGTGACAAACTTGAAGTCCCGCAAGGATGGATCCTCTCACCATCCCTCTTCAATCTCTTCATGGAACCCCTTGCAATTGTTCTGAAACAAGCAGGAGTTCAATACCACTTATATGCAGATAACACTCAAATTTACTACAAAATCAAATCACCCTGTGACGTCAGACACCTCAATGGCACGCTAACCAAGATCCAAGCCTGGTTTAATGCAAACCACTTAAAACTGAACCCGGACAAAACCAAATTAATACTGTTCTCTCTAAAAAATAACCACCAACCAATTCAAGCCTGGCTTAAGGAGCTTGATGCCCATAACTGCTCCCTTGTCCTATCCGACTCAGTAAAGTCTCTAGGCATTACCCTAGACAATAACTTGTCAATGAAGGACCACATCAAGAACTCTGAAAAAAGTGCAATTAACTCTCTAAAACAACTCAAGAAAATTAAACCTTTCATTCCTCAAGATGATCTCAAGACAATTATACAATCCCTAGTCCTTGCTAAACTGGACTATGGAAACGCCATCTTAACAGGGTCACCAAAAGCTCACCTAGCCCCACTAAGGTCAGCCCTTAACATGGCAGCCCGACTCATAACTGAGGGAAAAAGATTTGATCACATCTCGCCAACCCTCAACGCACTCAACTGCCTTCCCTTGGAAGGTAGATGTACTTACAATCTGACCTGCATCACACACAAGGCCCTTCACGCCCAATCCCCAAACTACCTAAACAGCAAACGAGTAAAAGCAGGAAAATCCAGAACTATGAGAAGCACCAACTCACTTCTTCTCATCACTCGGAAACTGAAAAAGAAAACGACCTAATGCCGGTCCTTCTTTGGCAACGCACCCAGGATGTGGAACTGTTGTATCTTATGTTTTCCTGCTGCTCAGCTAGAATGCTTGTGATGTGGAATGTTGGATTAATGGAATGTTAGAGGTTTGTGAATGTCAGTTGGGTGAGGGCTGAGCAGCAGGACAGCTGCTCCTGATGAGGTTATCGTTTCTATCTTTTAACTTAACATCTTAACTTAATAAAGTAACTTGAATAATCGATCTTGAAGTATCCATCTTCTTTCTGATTACATCAGGAACGCACTCCCTATTGACCTCCGATGCAACCTCTCCTTCGCTTGCTTCAAAAAGGTCCTTCTCCTCAACCAATACTCTACCGACCAAGTCAACCATCCTAGGCATCTACAACCAAATGGACTCCCCACTCACTCTGACCTTCAAGGATGGTGGTTATCTGACTTTTTTATCCACCTACGTCTGTTTCCCCTCTCTGGATACATAAGTATTATGTCTTTGCTTATATCTCGAGGCATCCTCATGTCCTGTGATGTCATGCAATCTTTATTTCCCTTTATGTATGTAAAGCGCTCTGATACCCACAGGTCTAGCTAGCGCTATAGAAAACTCTATAAAGAAAACATTAAAAATGGCCAGTGAGATGCAAAGCCTTCAGTGCTGCCACAACAGGATGCAGTTCCCAATCATACCAATTGTGAAAACGTCCATTGGACAAACAAGATCTACATAGTGAGGAAGGAACTCTGTGCAGATCCGTCTTTTAACCCATCATGGTCACAACCATCTGATGCACCTCTAACTACAAAAGTGGTCAGTACCAGTGCAATATACCCTAGGGTGATACTAATAAAAGCTTGATATTGGCATGCAATGTATGAATAGATATATTAAGACGTGTTAATAATAGACAATGTCATAAAGGAGCTGCGGGATGACATTGCACAATAAAAATCTAAATCCATTTGTTTCAAATGTGAATATAAAGCTTTTACTGATAAAATAAAACGCTTAACCAAGCAGAAAATCTAGTGAGAAGCAGAAAATAAAGAAGTTAAGTAAAGCAAGGCAAGGAAAGAAGCATATAAAATACATTAACAACAGTGGAAGGAACAGGAGCTCATATTCTCCATACCACAGATCAGAAATAGGGAATTAACGTCCGAACGAAAGGGGAGAAAGAAAATAAGTGAACCGTGCAGACACAATTAGTGTAGACTACAGTAAAACCAACAGGGATGAATCCCAGAGCCTCGGCGGAAAGCATGAAGACGATACACTTCAGTGCATGTGCACGAGGCCAGCAAAGTGACAACAACTGAGATGTGGTCAGATTAGGGCTACGTGAATCGATTAGTCTTAAAGCGAAACGCGAAATCACGCCACGGATAATTAGGGAACATCAAACTCATCAAAAAAGATGTACTTGTGAAAATGCGACCATCAAGAGCCTGCAGATACAGGAAAGCCATTACTAAGTGAAGAACGGTTCCCTGAATCGCCTGCACGTAAAAGTAAGAGTGTTCTGAAAAACACATTGAAGTGAATACTATGCTGATAATGAAGAACTAAACATGAGTTAAAATGAGGAATCTCGACTGGAGAAACGTACAAACAAAAATATGTAAAAATTGCACAACAGAAGAGAAAACCTGTAACTCGTAGGTACTGTCATGTAAAAAAAGGTAAAAGAGAAACAGGATAATTAAAAGCGGTGAATTATGAAATTGAACTTGTCCAAATTTACAGAGGGCTAAAACAGACAAGCCACGTCATACCATTTAACATAGCTGAATCACCAGTCATTATCATTTTGGTAAGCGAGCCAAGATAGTAAATAATGTTAACACGTTACTCCAAAATTTTAACATATCAAATGCCCGCTTCTTTATCCGCTCTCAGGACTTGTGCTTCTCTGTTCGTACTTAATCCGTCAGGAACTAAGTCGGGCGGCTGGGTCGCATGGACGTTTTTTTAGCTTGCACCTACTTGTTCGTACGCAAATAAATAATATGTTCGTATAAAGTGATCGCATCAAAGAAACGGGTCACTATATCCGAGGGTTGGGCGGGAGAAAAGTCCTTCAGAAACAATGGAAATAAAGACTGCCCAGGAAGATTGAGCGAAAAGGCAGGGTGTGTATTAGGACATCACTTGTCAGTTATGAAATACTGTTTTCAGGAGGAAAGCAGATACACTGTGTCCTCCAACTTTACCGCGAGGAAGGAAAGCATTGGTTTCTGCAGCGGCTTTTTGGGCTACCATGAAGATGAATGCAGCTAGGAACTGAGCCTTCCCAGCAGGTGCACTTCCTCCAGCTGCGCGTGGACTGGACGGGAGCCGGAGGGGGTCAGATAATCTTCACTGGAAAGCAAAGCTGGGATTCTATGAAAGCAAACAGAGGAATTCACTCTTCTGCCCATTTGATGGCTGCTGTGAAGGCACGTCCAACAGGTCCCGCTGACAGTGAGCCTCCCTCGCCTTTTTCTCACATACACTAAAACCCTCACATTTACATCACAGAACGTCCACCCTAAATAAACAGGACAAGGCGCTCAGAGAGATAGGGCACAGCACCACTGCAGATCTTTGAATTCTTATCTCCACCAACAAACGCGGATATAAACGCTACGCAGGGTCTTAGAAAACACTTAGCCACGATTCAAGCATGCACTTTGAAGCTGTTGGTCAAATGATCAGGTATGCTTTTCCTGTTTATGTTTTACGTGCTTAGTTCTTGTTAATTGGCAACGGGCAGTAGTAACACCCACATACTTAATATTTCTGACAATCCATACTAATAATATAAAGAGAGAGACCAAACCTTTGAGGCGGGTAGGCTCCGGAACCACAGCGCCAACCGGAACACCGCATACAGCATTGGAAAGGCGAGGCAAAGCAGATGGACAAAAGTCTATACACCAGAACAAAATGTAGTTTGGAAGGGACAAAGCATGTTGTGGGACAAAGTAGTCCGGTGGATATAGCACCAGCTCTGAGGTGGGCATGTGCGTTCAGGATTGTTGAGGTGGGCGTGTGCGTTCAGTGTTGTAAAGCGCGAGAATAGCATCCAACACGTAGAAAATGTGTGGCGTCTGAATACGCAGTCGGAGCGTGAGAATAACGTCCAACACGTAGAAAATGTGTGGCGTCTTAGTACGCAGTCGGATAACGTCGACACGGCGTGTGGCGTCTCAGTGCACCACGCCGTGTTGTTGAAGTCTGTGGAAGTATGAAGATGCGCACAGCAGGACGGCTGTGCCGCAATAGCAGACTGTGAGGCCAGACAGCAGGCACACACGCTGAACGTTGGTGCCGTCATCAGTGGATGCAGAGGCACATATCGCTGGGGCGCTTTCTGACAGTGGCTGGACACAATTGGAGCACGCACACACGGTAAACAGCATGCTGCAGACCTTCATTTTCATACCCGGAGCTGCAGACATTCATTTTCATACCCGGACAACGTCGGGACGGGCCGCAAGTGGAATATAAAATTGGACTTTTTTCACGTGTAATCAGTGGCGGCTCCTCTGCTATGGGGGAGAAGTGTCGCCCTACTGCTTTCATGCAGTGCAAGAAGAGGAAACATAACACGATAATAACTTTCAGTTATTATCGTGTTATGTTTCCTTTACGGGCGGGAGGATGGATGGGGCTGCTCTGCTCACGGTGCAGGGCAGGGGCAGAGTGGTTTGCCCACTCAAGTGCGCAGTGACTGTTTGGCCACCCCTCGTGGGCCGCCCAAAGCAGTCGTGCGCCACTTCCCTGTTCTCCATGCAGGCTGCATAACAGCCTGCATGGAGAACATGCCCACCTCTACAGCCCCTGGCTGAGCGTGGGGGAAGTTCTGATGGGGCGGTGGTCTGTGTTATTGGTCCTTGCAGGGGTACCAATCCATGCGGGAGCAGCGATGCATCATTTCTGCTTGGGGTTGCGCCGCACAGCAGAAGGGATGTGTCAGTTCTGTTGGCTCCACAGAGGGTGGCAGTGCACCTTAAGCTCACTTCCAAGGATCCAGGACTGAAGGGTACCACTTGGCAGGGTGGACTCACAGATGGCAGAGTCCAGGTGCAGGTGCAAGGTTTTTGGAAGCATGTTGAGTCCCTGAGGCTTCCGATCAAGAGGCCAGCCAACTAGCCCTTAGAGTCACTCTGAGGTTCTGGCCTCCAGAGATGCAGGTCCCGTCCTTCTCACCCAGGCAAGAGGGCAGTAGGCAGCAGGTTAGCACAGCAGGTCAGCAGTCCTTTAGACCAGCGTCCAGCAGAGTGACTTTCCTTTCAGCAGCACACAGTACTTCTTCCTGGCAGAGTCTCCACAGGTCCAAAGGTGTACTGAAGAATCGGTGTCTCTGGTCCAGTATTTACACTTAGCTGTTATTTATTTATTCCCAGTTGTTATTTATGCCCATGGGAGCAAATTTGCCCATTAGAAAATAGCCCCTGGGCTAATCAGAATTCTCTATTTTTTATTTAGTTTTCTATTTTTTTAAATTGGGTTTGAGGGACTTTTGTCCCTCAAACCCAACTGTCCAGATATACACATATTTTTATATTATAATATCTCAAAAACTATTGAATGAATTTACACCAAATCACAAAAAGCATGCTTTCAGGACCAAGATCTAGCTTCCTGACAACTTCGGTGTAAATTTGGTCAAGCAGTTTTTTGGGTATCACTTCTTTAAAACCTAACTTTAACTACCCAGGGGTAACCGCCACTAGGAAAGATATATTTTTTTACTCAATAACTCTGGTGCTGTTTCACAAACGTGAGCAAAACTTTCTAAAACAGCAAGAACATCCACTTTAGGTTGTTTGTGGCAAATTTTGTACAAACCGATTAAGTGGGGAGCAAGAAAAAGGCAGAGGGATACCAAAAATGTAATTTCCCTTTCATTTACCTCAGGATTTGTTGCTCCTCAATACAGAAAAATTGTCCATATGGAATTATAACCAATTTGGCATAAAGGTAGAACTTTACGCAAGGTAGTGCCTTTGTTTGGTTTAGATTTTAAATGAGTGCTCTGGTTCGATATAGAGTCGACATTTTAGAGAGATCTGAACCCTAAATTTGCTAATACTTTGTGAATTTGCAAATCCAGTAAACAAATATAGACACTCTCTGGGACTAGGGAGCTTTTTCCCTGTAATTCAATGTGGATTTGTGAATATAGGGGCAGATTTGCAAATGTATCATGCTCTGACAGTCTGGCCATCACAGAAATATGTCTATTGCAGCTGCCATAATGCAACATGTTGGACTTAGCACTGCATTGGGAACAAATAAAATAAAAAAGGGCATAACGGGGCAGGGTAAGCCTGTCCCCAAACCCATGTGATGGGAGAGGTGTAGTGCAGCGGCCAGAGAGTCTGACTCCAGAGCGCGGGGCTCGCGGTTCGATCGTTGGTGGCAGCTCAGCTCAGCATCATGTAACTCTGGGCAACAGCTCACTTAATCTCCCCTGTGGCCCCCAGTGCCTGGATACCCTTAGGGGTGATAAGCTTGTGCCTTACAAACTTGGAATGTATTTATTAAATGGACCACAGGAAAGAAAATTAGAAACAAATATATTTTTATAATAGGGCTTGCAAATCCCATGCTGGAACCCTACTTGGACTCAGAATTAACAAATGCTGCATAGGATTCATGTTTTGCTTGGACAATGGCCACAGGTAATGGCTAGTTGCACACAAAGAGTTGGGTGCAGGGACTGGCTGGCCACCCACCAAGGGTTGAGACCAGGTCCTGGAATACTCTGCACAGTGGAGATGTCTGCCCAAGGAGGGTTGAGTACAAGGCCTGCTTCCTTAAGGTTGAGGTCATGGGCATTGTTCTGGTGGTTTATTTTATTTTTTGGAAGTTTTATGAAGGGCTAACCTAGCCCACAGGCATTAGGGCTCTTTATATGAGCATCAGATTATATTACGCAAGGGCAGGTTAATTATAATTTTTTATGTGGCGGGAGATTATGTTATTTACCCAGAATGTTGAGCTAATGTTTAACCTGGTTCCTTGGTTCAAAAGTCGGCAGCTCTAGCCATTAGGTCACATCTCCCTCTCATGTTGTACAAGAGATGGATTATGTTCCTAAATATAACTTTCAGCTTTCAGTGTTTTTTGGGATTTCCTGTACAAGCATCACTGCACTTCAATTTGTGTTTTATGTGAATTTCTGAGTTTTTGTAAACATAATTTGAGGTGTTATAACCAAAGCTAACCATAAATTCAATACATTTTTACATAAAGTCCATTTTATGAACCCGTTTTCTAAAGTACAAATTCTCCAAAGAATGGATATGCGCCTCACTTTTCATCCACTGTTTTCCGTAGATTTGATCTACATCCTACCTTTGCAGGTCGAGTCAGCGCAAGCTGTCTCATTACAAAAGACATCTTCTGGGATTATAAATCTTACAGGGGTTTACAGCCTACCCACTCCTATGAAATTGATTGGCTTTATTCTCATTTTCATTTGTTTGTTTTATTATTTTGTAGCTTTCCTAGTAATGGAGCAGAGTTTTGCGAAAAAGAAAAACCTGCTCGAATTGACACCCCCCTCAATATTTACTAAGTGTGCAGTGGAAATTAACGTATAAACTACATAAATACATTTCGCATCTTGCTTTAAAAATAACAATAAATAATGCTGCTTTTGCTTAAAGCTTTGCTATGAAAAATATTAACATGGGATAGTGCAAAGTTGGGGGGCAAACAGTGAAAAGTGCATTTTATGTAATTAATAAATGCCTATCTTTTATTCGTCATAGTGAGCTGAATGGGCCTGCATTTCCTAAAATTGACATGATATAACGGGGGCTGGAGAAAAGCATGAATAACCCAATAAATAGACAGAAAAGCTGAGCGCTGCAGAAGAAGTGCAAAAGGCCAAGGTTGATCAGCTACGATAAACATTGTTTGTCTCCCAAGAGACGAGACTGGCCGTGGGACCCGAAGTCAGTGTATATACTTCTTCCGTGGACACAGCAAAAAGGACTCATGTGAACGATGAAATTTGTTACATGTATCATGAATGAATGAATGAGTCTAATATAACGTAATGAGAATGATGTAAAACAAAGAAAACTGTAGAACTATGAATGTGATCATTGTGGTGGGCCCGATTCACAGAATGAACTTAAGACTAAATCCTAAACTTACTACTATTTGGTATTCACAGAATGCACTTACTACTTTCGGGATTCACAGAGTGAACTTACTACTTTCGAGATTCACAGAATAAACTTACTACTTTCGGTATTCACAGAATAGATTTAAGACTACTAACTCTAAGTCCGAAATCGGGGAGTAAATTCCGGCCCGGAGGCGGAGCTTCCAGCTTGGGGGCAGAGCTTGTGGCCCAGAGGCGGAGCTTGCGGCCCGAAGGCGGAGCTTTCGGCCCGGAGGCGGAGCTTCCAGCCCGGAGTCGGAGCTTGCGGCCCAGAGTTGGAGATTTCAGCATGGCAAAAATCCCCACCTCCGAGCCGGAAGCTCCGCCTCCAAGCCACAAGCTCCGCCTCCGGGTCAGAAGCTCCGCCTCCGGACCGCAAGCTCCGCCCCCAAGCCGGAAGCTCCGCCTCCGGGCCGGAATTTACTCCCCGATTTCGGACTTAGAGTTAGTAGTCTTAAATCTATTCTGTGAATACCGAAAGTAGTACGTTTATTCTGTGAATCCCGAAAGTAGTAAGTTCACTCTGTGAATCCCGAAAGTAGTAAGTGCATTCTGTGAATACCAAATAGTAGTAAGTTTGGGATTTAGTCTTAAGTTCATTCTGTGAATCGGGCCCGGTGTGATTAACCACCCCCCCAAACCATCCAATGGGAGACTGAGTTCCAAAAATTGTTTAAACTCTTGTGGGTTGTATATGTAGGTTTTAGGGTATAACTGGGGTGCCGTGGGGGTGGGGAGAGCAGCTGCTGCAGGAGAGAGAGATAGAGGGGTGATTTGTCGCTGGCCGACGGTTTGAAGAGAGGACTGGCTGATCCTGTCCCTGTCCCGTTCCTGTATTCTGAAATCTTTGTTCCCTAACTCTATCACAGGGAACCCCCGCTACCGCCTTGGCCAGGGGAGTAGTATTTCTGAGAGTTCTTTGAGTTAGTATGGATTCATGTTTTCATTCATTTTGCATAATCATTTGCAAATGTATTTATGTCTCTGAAACTTATGTCTCTTCATCTATCCACTCCTTCATATGCATTTCATTCATTTGATGAGTATGTAACTGTTTGCATTTTTGTTGATGTTTTTCTCTCCCTTTTGTGAATTTTCTGTGTTTGCCTTGTAACTTGTATACAATGATCATTCTTTCGCTCACATTATTTTGCAATAAACTTTATTTATCTTACCAATAGTCTGTGATTATTTAGCTATCTAGATAGCTAGATAGATAATACTATTATTACCATCAACTTCTCAACTATTGGTCCATCGACCAGAGGAAAGAGAGTTGACATGCAGTTTCAGTTATGTATTTAGAAATGTTGAATATGAACCTGTAGAAGAAAACAATTGATCAGGTCATTAAAACTTGACCCCCCAACGCATCAGGGATTTGGGTGAATGTGTATGGGCCATTTTATATGTGATGTTATGGAGTATTGTCCCTGATTAGGTGTTGCGCTGGATCAGTTTTCTGGTAGCAGAGGACGCTTTAATTATTGATTTGTTTAGTAATAATTATTGATTATTGACTATATGTTCCTATGTTATCTTATATGAACTTATAATGCGCACAGATACACCAAGAGTGTCCTGGCGTGAACCTGAAAAAGGGAAGAATAAGGGGGCAGAGCTAGAAGAGGAAAGTTTTCAGCTTTTTCCTAAAGATAGCAGAATCTTTGACGTCACGCAAAGCCAATGGTAATGAATTCCATGTCAACGCAGCTATCTGGGCAAAAGAGCTCCCGCCAAGCCTTTGGTGATTAAACCGAGGGGTCTGCGCCAGAAGTTGGGAGGAAGAACGCAATTGTTTCACCGGAGTATAGAAAGCAGACCTCTTCTGCAGGTAGATGGGCCCCAGACCATAAAGAGCTCTGTGGGCAATAGATACAATTTAAAATTTCATTCGAGCCTCCGGCTGGAGCCAGTGTAGAGATCGCAAATGAGAACACACACAGCACATGCTGGAAAGACCCAGCAGGAGCCTGGCAGACGAGTTTTGTATCACATGCAGTTTGTTCAGGAGGTAACCCGGGATGCCTGCATACAGTGAGGTACTGGGTTTTTAAGAACCGGCACAGAACCGGTAACCCAGCGGTGCCAGGGAATCAACACCCAGAGACCTCGGGTTCTTCCTGATCCAGACCACAGAAACTCAGAGTCTTCTAGGTGAAGTCAAAGATTAGTTTATTGGCTGCAACCAAGGTAACAAGTGTCCTAGAAGTACAATACGGGAATATTCTCAGGAGACTGCACACCTTTACAAAGTCAGGCTTCTCTTCTTATACACAATTTTAGGCTTCAGGCAAAACATTCTTGGTTGTAAAGTAAATCGTTAACATATTTTTAGTACAAAGAAAAAGCAGAGTCATGATGACATGTCCATATTTCACTTCGTGCTGCCTACAACAAATCATTTGGCAAGGCCCAACATTTCATCAGATATCACTGGACCCCTAATAAAAACGGGCACCTCCCCACCATAAAGTAAGTGAAGCAAAAGAGTGGAGATAGATGTGAGCGAGATATGGCAGGTGCGCGCGCTGAAATGGTTTTATGGTTTGTTGAGCCTAGATGCTATCTTGCTCGGCCACTGGAAGGGGAACTGGCTTAACGAGTTCGGCCTGGGGCAATGGTTCCAACTTGTACAGGTCATGGAAAAGTCGATTAAGGAGTATGTGTCCTTGTGGAATCGAATTCAGCTGGATTAAGGCCTATGTAAAGGGCAACACATAAATGGGAGCCAAGGGTTCAGAATGTAAGTGACGATTTCGAGGTGAAATCGTCACTCGAATATGCTGAAAATACATGTACATGATGTACTCGTCATTCTCGGTCTTTTGACACCAAATTCGTCATGTTTCGACGAAGTTTTAATTCTCGAGTCCAGAACTATTATATGAATCCAGATTTTCAGAACCACAACAGTGCATTAGTGTAATCTAGCCGGGAAAGAATTAAAACCCGGACTACAGTTTCCTTTGCAAATTTAGTAAGGAGAGGAAGAAACTTCCTCAGAGTTTTCAGAATGCTAAAACAAGTACCCGCCAGCTTCTTGACCTGATATGAAAAAGTCACATTCTCACTAAATCAAACATGAAAAGTTTGTGTCCTGTTATATGTTGTCTAGAAGGACAAGTACGGAGTTACCTGAGAGATCCGGGGATGGAAATCTAGCCTGAAGTATGCACAGCAAGAATGTGGATAAAGAAATCCCACTACAGAAGTACTTTGTCTGTTGTTATAATGCTGTACGGCGAAAGGCTGTAGGTGTTATATTTAGGGACTATTTAGTACGTGGGTAGAGTGCCTGAAATAGTGAAAGGTCCACTTCCAAAACTCTGGCCTTATCCCAAGATGTCTTTTACACCAAAAAGTCCTCTTGCAAAACTTTGGCCTTATCCCTAGAGGAGTACCAAGTCCACCTGTAGTTTGTTTGAACGTAAAATAGGGCTGGTCATTATTCTCACTTGTAGTGAAAGAATTCTCTTTGAAAAGGTGAAAACTATCTCTTTATTTAGTGAAGCAAACAAAGTAGCATTGTTTTATGTTATTTCTAACTAGAATTTTAATTTAGAAAACTTAGAAATACATTACCGTATTATTTTGTAAAGGGAGGGTCAGTAGCAGGAGTAATACTGACATCACAAAAAGGCAGCGCTGGCATTGGTCAGTCGGCGGGCGTGAGGTAAGTTCGGATTAGCAGGTTGGTATGAGCCGTGCTGGTATTGGTTGAGATAGTAGATACATAGGGAACTGTGATTGGACGGTTGGTGTGAGCCTCGCTGGTATAGGACGAACACTGACAAATAGAATAAGTCGAATTATGGAAAGGTTTTCCTTGTTTGTTTGCTGAGATACATTAGCGAAAAGAGTTAGAAAAATGAAGTTGCTTAAGAAAATAAAGAATAAAAAAAAAAGGATAAACAAATAGTGACTAGAGAGGGAATTCCTATTCCACCTACAAGAGCGCCTGCTTCCTTTATGATGTTGGAGCGAAGATACCATACGTGTACTTGGTTAGAGACCTGGGTGGAATATACAAAGGACGATGGTGTTATAGCTTTCCCACAGCATAGTTTGTTTAATGTAAGGATTTTACAGAATTTGAGAATCGAATGAATTCACTAGAGCCAAATCCCAGACCTACACAGCATGAAGCGTTAGAGGAATGGGAAGTGGAGGCATTCGAAAGAGAGAAATATCGAGGCAGCATGAGATACAGAAATATAATGTTTAGATATCCTTTTGAGAGAAGGGAAGATACAATGAAGAGATGGTGGAGAGTTGTGATAACTGAGGGTTTGTACCCAGTATTTTTAGTTGCTGAAGATCAGACAGGATGCAAATTTAAAGAGAAAAGGAAAAATATAGACACTTTGAGATTAAGCTAATACCCGAACGATTCTGATGATGAGTTGTTAGACAACATTTTGACCAAAAGACCTCTGCCATATCAAGAAAATTCAGGTGAAGTGACCCCAAATGCTCCACTAATGGGAACCCTGTTAACTCCACAAGTCCCAACAATAACTAGAGTAGAACGAGAGAGTGAAATGGACACGTTGAATAAGGCAAGAGAAGAGTTGACTCAGAAAATAAATCAGTTTATTTTGAATGCGGAAGCATTGATGGTACCGGTAATAATAGGTCCCATAGTTCCATTGTATAGAGAAAAACAGAATATATCAAAAGTACATGCATTGACAGTTCCAAGGAATAGTGTCAGGAATGAAATGGTGATGATAGCTGATGAGGATGGACAGGTTGACCCAAATAATTAATTGTTGGATCTTCCAGTTTGTGGGATGATAACTGAAACCCCTAAGAGAAATACACAAATTGATCCCAGGAGAATCGGGTCTACTGTCACTCCAGTGACAGGGAGTTCAGTAGGTTCTTCACCAGATGAATTAGATGATTGGATAAAGGGAATGGAAAAGCGAAAACCCCAACCACCGAGTATAGATATGGGCAAACTAAGAGTAGATTTGGAAAAGATGATTATCGGTACAATAAGTCCAGACAGACTAGGGACTTACCGAGATGAAGAGCTGTTGTTTTTGTGTAAAAATATTACTTGGAGAGCGAGAAATCTTCATGAGAAAATAACAGAGGCTGCTAGTGAATATGGAATAGACCTAGGGAAGTCAAAGATGTTGCAGAAAACGTACAGGTTGGATTTTACTGATAAGGATTTGGAAAGTTTGAATGCGTCTGAAAAAATATTACAGGTAAAGGAGTTGATGAATATTTTGAAGAAATGGGGAGATGTAGAATGGTAGAAAGGTAGATGGACGAAAAAGAAAGAAGAAGCAGCTGTCAAAGAGGCATCTTTGTTTCCTTTAAGAGAGACGGGACAAGTCGAAAGGGCATGTTTGATGAGAGACGTTCCAGGTGGTGGATATGTTCACGTTTCCATTGACGAGACAGGATATATTATCACTTATTAAGGATTTTCCCAGGTTAAGGGAGAAACCCGTCGAGTGGTACAAACAAGTAGAGAGGTTTGTGAAAGTTTCAAAGGTTTTGTTAAAAGATTTATATGGTTTATTTGAGAATGTTGTTCCAGCTGGTTTATGGGCAGAGTGTAAGATCACTGCTGATTGGCCAAGAGAAGAATATCCTAGAGATCCTAAAATGGGTGCAGCATCAGATGAGGTGATGAAAAAGTATAATCAGGTAATTGCTTACTTAAAAAGAGAAATTTCCCCTAAGGAAACAGATTGGGTTAAGATAGACAGGACAACCAAAGAACCAAAAGAATCAGTACATGCCTACTATGAAAGGTTGTTGCAGGTATTAAAACAGTACAGTGGGTTTGCGAATATTGGAGACAAAGATATGGGACACTTTTTGTATTGTTTTGTGTTTGGAGTGAAACCAGAGATTAGTAACATGATTCAGCAGCATTTGATCTGCTGGCAAAGCAATTGATGACATTTTGAGGTATGCGGAGTATTGTAGTGACAATATTGAATCAAGACATAAAAAGTTAAAAGAGAAAATAATGTGGGCGCAAATGAAGGTAGCAGAGCAGCAAGAAGGAAACAGTGGTTCTCAAACAGGTTATCAGATGAATGGTCAGAATCAAATGGTCAGGTACCCAGTGGAGGCAGAGGAAGAGGTAAAATGAGTAGAGAGGATGCTAAAAAGAAATTTCTTTGCCATGCGCGCAGAAAGTAAGGGCATTCGAAGAACGAGTGTAGATCTGCTCAAAAGAATAATGGGGTAAATCAAAATTTAAGTCCACAGATGCAGAATGAGGTGGATGTGAATCAAAAGCAGCAGCAGGTTGATACTCCACAGTTACAGGTGCCACAAGTTCCTTTGCCAAATAATGTGAATTCTCAAATGCCAAAGTACAGTGTGAACACTGGATTTCACGGAAGTGAACAAGTTGGTAAGAAGCAAAATGTGCAAATGGTTCTGCAATATTGGTTGCAGTGCAATGAGAGTGATTCAGACTCATCTCAAGGCGGTGCCTGAGGGGGGAGGAAAAGTGCGTGCTTGGCGCATCTTTGGCGGTCCATCAGTCAGGTCCATTTGTTGATGGAAAGGTAGAAGGTAATGATATTACATTCCTAGTGGATACTGGTGTTACCCGTTCTACTGTGAGAGCAGCAGAAATCTCAAACCTACCCCTCTTGGGAGAAACTATCCAAGTTGTAGGAGTCTCGAATAAGCATATTAGAACACAAGTCACAAGTCCAATAGAAGTTCATATTGGGAGTTTTAGAGACATGCATCATTTCGTAGTATGTGGCACAAGTCCAGTAAATCTCTTCGGAAGAGATTTACTCTGTAAAATGATTTGTACCATCTATTGTATGCCAGATGGTATTGCGTTTCAAACACCTGATGAGGATGTCGTATTCAAGATCCTATTCAGATTACGGTGAAAGAGGGGGTCACATATCCAAACACACCTCAATACAAAATGAGTCCGGAAGTAATTGCATGAGTTACTCCTGTAATTGACCAAATTATTGAGCAGAGAATTCTGAAAGAAATATTGAGCAGTCCTTGTAATTCGCCTATCATGGGAATTAAACAGCCCATTGGAAAATACAGGATTTAAGAAGAATGAATACGATTGTAGTACCCTGTTGTCCAATAGTGCCAAATCCAGCAGTGATCCTGTATCAGATTCCCTGTGATGCTGAATGGTACACAGTGATTGATTTGTGCCAAGCATGTTTTCTTGATTCCTGTACATCCAGAAAGCCAATATTTGTTTGCATTCCGGGTTGGAGACTGTGTCTTGGCATGGTGACGAGTTCCTCAAGGGTACAAAGAGAGTCCTTCAATTTTTAATCAGATTCTGAAAAAGTGTTTAGAGACCTTGATCATGCCAGGAAATTCAACTTTGGTTCAGTAAATTGATGACCTGTTGGTGGCATCAAAGACACGAGAGGCATGTGTGACAGATACTATTGTCTCACTGAACTATTTGGCAATAGGTGGACACAAAGTGTCACAAGCAAAATTGCAATTTTGTAAACAGGAAGTCCAGTACTTAGGACACAATTTAGACAAGCAGGGAAATTCAATCGGTCTCACATTTCCTTGAGTTCGAGCTCTTGAGATTGTAAATGGCAATGTTTTTACCTCTGTATTATGGAGTGTATGTATGTGGTGTGTAGTGGAATGATGTGGTTTGTATGGGATCAATTGTGTAAATGTGAGCGTGGAATTGTGTTGTGTGGAGTGGATTTGTGTAGCACAATTATGTGGCATGGTGTGATGTGGAATTATGTGGATAGTAATTATGTGGAACTGAGTGTTCTGGAATTATGTAGAGAGGGATTGTGTGTTACGGAGTGTAGTTATGTGGAATGGTATTTTGTGTTGTGCAGTGGTATGTAGTGGAGTTTAATTATGTGGTGTGCTGTTGAATTGTGTGACACACTGTGGAAATGTGTGGTGTGGATTGAATCTGGGTGGTGTGTTTAGCAATTGTTTTGTTGAGCCGTAATATGTGGTTTGGTGTCAAATTAGGTGGTGTGGATGGGAAATGTGTGTAGTTGAATTTTGTGGTGCGTAACTGTCTGGACAGCTTTTGTTTTGTTGATGGCAGTTGAGCTCTAAATTATTTCATAGTTAATATTTCCAGGGACTTTCTGACAGTGTAGATTCATAATAGATTCTCCTAAAGTTAACATAAAAGTACTTAGAAAAGAATTTATTGTTCGTCTTTATCAAACGCATACGTGTCCACAAGGAATTGGAGCAATCGACCAACTAAGGGAGCACATGGAAAAATGTTACAATTTAATGGTGAAAAAGGTAGCAGTGTTTGAAAACAAGCTGCATGGATTGACTTGAAAGGCTAGGTGGCAATAGAGGGGCCTTGCTTGATGTTGGAGGGACCCAGGTCCCACTATTTCTAATAGACCTGGATTTCAAACACCTGACCTGAAGTTAATCAAAAATAAGGCAAGAGAAACCTACTGAAATATTCCCTGAAGGGAGGTGGCGTGCTGGTTAAGACTCCCCTCAATGGCACCATTGACGATCTCATACGGAGAAGCATTGAAAATCGGCACAGGGCCGACTCCCCTTGAACAGCATTGATTTGACTCTCTGGGACCGTAACACGGATCTATGGTTTGGAATGACCACATATGCAACTCTTGCTGACTCTTTTCATCCCCACTTCCACCTTTGTCATCATTGTCTATGGGCGCACTATAATAAGTACTGTAGTGCACAACTTCTGCACGGTGCTTGAGGACCACCAGCGGTAGCAACGTGCTGTGCGAATACGAAAGCCAATAATATGCCACCCCAGTCCCCACTTTTGCAAAAAATAACATGGGTGTGGGAGGCATGGCCACGAAGCTATGCAGCTATTAGTAGGAAATAATGTAATTGTGTGCGTAGAGAAGTTATCTGTCTTTATTGTGTCATGTGATCTGATTCCTCGAGATGCACCGTATCAAGAAATAGATAAATGTATGCACACTATATTTGTAGATGATATATGATTATAATTTGAGATGGATTTAAGTGCAGGTCGACTTTTTGAGTGGAGATATTTATGCACAGTCTGTTTTTAAGTCTGTATTTTTGCAAATAATGTTTTCCAGTGAAAACATTACACTAAAAGCAACAAACATGGCTACACACCGCCTATGCCTATGCCGGCCTGGGCATTACTTTCTTAAAGAAAGGAATGAACTTGCATTGGAAGTGAGGGTGGTGATGCAGCTAATACTACTGAGGGGGCAGCGGGGCTGCCTGGCCCCTTAGCCTCCTCTTCCTCTATCATGAGAGGCTGGCGATCGTCCCTCAATTTGGTGATTTCCAGGACACCAGGGGGAGGAGTGAGGGAGAAGAGGAGAGAACAGGGTGGGGAGAAATAAGGGGTAAAGGTTAAGGGGTTGTAGGGTGCGGGGGAAGAGGAAAGAAAGGGAGAATGTGATTTGGGAAAGAAAGGAGGAGGGGAACAGTAGAAGGAAGAAGAAAAGATTGAAATGAAATAAGAGACGCATAAAGGAAGGACGGGCAAAAGGTGTTTGAAATAATGGAAATCAAAAAGCGGGAGGGATAAAGTGGACTGAAGGAGTGCAAGGGGAAAAAGGGGTAAAACGGCAGAGAGGTACAAATGTTTGTGAGTGTTGAAAGAAGAATCAGATGGAGGGGGCGAGGGTGAAGGAGAAAAGAAAATGAGGAAAGAAGCAACTGGTAAGAGAAATAGTCGAGAGTTGGAGGTGAAGTGATGGGCGAAGAGAAAAAAAAGATGAGGAGTGAAAGCACAATAGCAGCTATGATGAGGGGGTGTCAAAAAATGCACAAGAGGTGGGTAAAGTTTTGGAAAATGGTATCAACTGGAATATTTTCAGTGCTTGCCTCCTCGATAACTTTTTTTTTTGCAAGAGTCGGTCGGGCTAATCCATGCTACAGCCCACATAGTATGTACTTGCAAACAGAAGAACCGCATCATGGCGGACATGCTTATATTTAAAGAAAGATTTACAGGGCCATTGGAACATCAAGGATATGCATTGTTTTAGCAACACAGCACCCTCTTCATACCTGCTGAGCTTCATGAAAAGACTCTAGAAATGGCCTGAGGCATTTCCTGCACAGCCTGAGCCTGGTGCTTAATAAAGAGTCTGTTGCAAGACTCACAAGCGATATGCTGCTTAGGCCGCTTGTGGAGAGCAGGCAACATGCAGCCTCCCATACGGTAGGCAGCAATCTAACATGAAAACTAACTCAGAACTCCCAGCGCTTTTAGGTGACCTCAAGATGCCATAATGCACTGCAAAAAACAACCTGTGGGTGGAAAATAAAATGTAATAATTTAAACAAAAACACAGTTGTGGAGATCAGAAGCAGTCAGAGCACTGCTATATAGTTCCCAAGCAGACCTCTGCAACACAACAGGTTATGAAATAACTTACATAACGTAATGTAATGTGAATGCAGAGCTTGCATACTGCCCAGATGAAAAGAGGGGCTCCTGCACACATTTGTGAGCAGTGTTGAATTAAGTTTGCTGGCGCTGAAAGTAATGAGACCGGCAGCACTGGTGGCGCGCTAGTGCTATTACCAACATTTTAATGTACACTTTGAAAAAAAGAGAGATATCGGCAATTGAATGGCCCGGGCCACACCTCGCTGCAATGACTCCCTCCAGCAGCAAGCACCGGCCCGGGCATGAGTGGATTGTGTGCCTCATCAGCCGCTCCACAGGCGGGGCTGAAGAAGATAACTACTCACGTAAGCCAACAGTGTCCTCATTAACTTTGTCAGAGGAACTACCATGGCATCCCTCCCCTGTGCCAGCAACGAGGCAGTCGTCTTCGATTGTGACATCACCTGGGGTTCACTGACATAATATCGAGGGACATAATATCGACCATCAAAAATATCGGCGACAAAATATTGACAGACAGAATATCGACTTTGTATCTACAAACAGGTAAGTACAAAAATATCGAGTAAAAAATATCGTTTACAAAAATATAGTTTATAAAAATATTGACGTTATTAAAAACAATGTTAAATTAAATTAATATTAAAAATTAATTACTAAAATATACTTAAAAATACTTAAATTACCTTATAATATTTAAATAATTAATGAAAGTAATAAAAAAAATTACAATCATATTTGTTAAAACATATATATATATATATATATAGTAACATAATGTAAATAAATATTATGCAATATTATCACCGTAGGATAGCGGAAGTGTAAAAATTACTATTCCCACCCCAGAGAGTGCAACAGTAGGGAAAGCGTTGGATAGCGTAGGGGTAAAATTTACTATTCCCACTCCAGAGAGTGCAACAGTAGGGAAAGCGTTGGATAGCGTAGGGGTACAAATTACTATTCCCACTCCAGAGAGTGCAACAGTAGGGAAAGCGTTGGATAGCGTAGAGGTAAAAATTACTATTCCCACTCCAAAGAGTGCAACATTAGGGAAAGCGTTGGATAGCGTAGGGGTAAAAAATATTATTCCCACTCCAGTGAGTGCAACAGTAGGGAAAGCGTTGGATAGCGTAGGGGTAATAGTTACTATTCCCACTCCAGTGGGTGCAACAATAGGGAAAGCATTGGATAGCGTAGGGGTAAAAATTAATATTCCCACTCCAGTTAGTGCAACAGTAGGGAAAGCGTTGGATAGCGTAGGGGTAAAAATTACTATTCCCACTCCAATGGGTGCAACAGTAGGGAAAGCGTTGGATAGCGTGGGGGTAAAAATTACTATTCCCACTCCAGTGTGTGCAACAGTAGGGAAAGCGTTGGATAGCGTAGGGGTAAAAATTACTATTCCCACTCCAGTGAGGGCAACAGTAGGGAAAGCGTTGGATAACGTAGAGGTAACTATTACTATTCCCACTCCAGAGAGTGCAACAGTAGGGAAAGCGTTGGATAGCGTAGGGGTAAAAATTACTATTCCCACTCCAATGGGTGCAAGAGTAGGGAAAGCGTTGGATAGCGTAGGGGTAAAATTACTATTCCCACTCCAAAGAGTGCAACAGTAGGGAAAGCGTTGGATAGCGTAGAGGTAAAAATTACTATTCCCACTCCTGTGGGTGCAACAGTAGGGAAAACGTTGGATAGCGTAGGGGTAAAAATTACTATTCCCACTCCAGTGAGTGCAATAGTAGGGAAAGCGTTGGATAACGTAGGGGTAAAAATTACTATTCCCACTCCAAAGAGTGCAACAGTAGGGAAAGCGTTGGATAGCGTAGGGATTAAAATTACTATTCCCATTCCAAAGAGTGCAACAGTAGGGAAAGCATTGGATAGCATAGGGGTTAAAATTACTATTCCCACTCCAAAGAGTGCAACAGTAGGGAAAGCGGTGGATAGCGTAGGGGTAAAAATTACTATTCCCACTCCAGAGAGTGCAACAGTAGAGAAAGTAAATACTTCTTATATTATTTAAAAACAGTATAAATTAATATCTATAAAAAATTAATTAAAAGTCATTACCAATTTAATATAATATACCAATTAATCAATTAAAATTACAAATTACAATTATTTTTTACTATTAGTTACCTATTCAAATTAATTACAAATTAACAATTAATTAATTATCAATTAAAAATTAATTAGCAATTAATTAAAATTAAAAACAATTAAATAAATTGAATTATTTAATTAATTATAAATAAATTACTTCCCACCCTATTCCCCTATAAATTCACAACCCGCTACAGAAAATAAATTAGTAAAATTTACATAATTAGCAATTAATCAATTAAATAAAATTAATTGGCAATTAAAATTTAATTAATTACCCATAAAAATTAATTAACAATTAATTCTAAAAAATACCAATACATATTTTTACATATTTAATTAATAATAAATAAATTACTTCCCACCCAATTCCCCTATAAACCCACAACCCACTACAGAAAATTAACTTGTAAAATTAACATAATTAGCAATTAATCAATTAATTAAAATTAATTGCCAATTAAAATTTTATTAATTACCAAATATAAATTAATTAACAATTAATTAAAAATGAATACCAATATATAAATTTACATATTTAATAAATTATAATTAAATTACTTCCCAAGCAATTCCCCTATAAACCCACAACCCGCTACAGAATTACATTACGCAAAAATTAAAAAACCAAAATTCATTAATTAAAATTAATTTAACATAAATACACACTTTTCACACGTATAATAACATAACAAACACTATATATTATATACTTCGATATTTTAACTTTCTATATTTTTAACATTCGATATTACATTACTTACCTTCAAGACGATATTTTTGATGTCTATATTCTGTCCATTCGATATTTTGTCCAGCCTATATTTTGGACTCGATATTATGTCCATTCGATATTTTGTAGTCGATATTATGTCTGTTTACCATCACCTGGACGTCACATGGGTATGCCCACAACATAGATTAAACTAATAAAGTAGCGGGCGCAAGCGTGTTCTACACTGTTGCAAAGTCATTAATATCAGTGAAGTTAATTTCTTGTTATCGACTTTGCATAAGCCAGTCTAACAAGGAAATGGTTCGGTCCTTTTGAAGTTTCTACAAATGGGAAGCACGCTGGATGTGAAGCACGTGTGGTGCCTTAGAAGAGAAATACATGATGAAGAAAAGTAGTCTCCGCCCAAAGACATAAACACGTAAAGCATAAGGATGTTGTACTTAGTCAGTGCTGCATGGAGAAAACCGGAAATTAGAAGGAGGGACAAAGGCCGAAGTTTGCCCACTGGAAAGCACATTTTTTAAAAGGACACCAACCCAGCCAAATAAAAAGCACAGGCAAAGGAATGGGTGGAGTTCAACTCCTAAACCATACACAAGAGGTCGTAAAGCAACAGTGCAAGCGCTGTACGCTCAACCTAAAAGAGGAGTCAGGAAGGTGACACCAGAACAAATTAGTGTGATAAAGCAAATGAGTCCATCTAAAACTCAGAAAGAAGTTCGAATGTTTTTGGGAATGGTTGGATACTGTAGACAGTAGATCAGTGGTTTTTCAGTGATTGCAAAACCTCTACAGAGGTTGACATATAAAAGATGTGAAAGATCCGATTTTTTGGGATGATGAAAGCATGGAAGCTTTTACTAAATTACAAAATAGTCTTTGTCAATCACCTGGGTTGGGAATGCCAGATTATGCAAAGGATTTTGCATTGTACTGCTGTGAAAGAGATGGGTGTGCACTTTCAGTCCTAACTCAGAAACATGGAATGGCACGACGCCCAGTAGCATATTTTTCTGCTACTTTGGATTCAGTGGCTGCAGCATTGCCAGGCTGTTTGAAAGAGGTGGCTGCTACTTGTGTGAGTCTGGAAGAGAGTGAAGTGATTGTGATGGGGCATCCAGTCAAGGTATATGTGCCACATTCAGTTGAGATTCTTTTGACATGGATGAGGACGCAATATATGACCTATAGTCGGCTGACTAGGTATGAAAGAGTGATATTGGGTGCTGAAAATGTGGCTGTGGTAAGGTGCACTACCGTAAATCCGGCAGCCCTGTTACCAAATTCAGATTGTGAGGAAGTGAGGGATGAAGCAGATCACAATTGTTTGGATGTGACAGAATTGTGCACAGAATCAAGGCCTGATATTGAGGATACCCCACTGGAAGACTCAGACTGTGTTGTGTTTGTTGATGGACCATGTTTGAGGAATGAGAACGGTGAATTGTGCTCTGCCTATGCTGTATGCACCATAGCGGGAGTTTTGGAAGCATCCTGCCTAAAAGGGGTAAACTCTGCACAAATTGCTGAATTAATAGTTCTGATTAGAGCATGCAAAATGGCCAAAAGCCTGAGGGCAACCGTATTTACTGACAGTCAATATAGTTTTGGGGTTGTCCATGAGTTCGGGCAGTTGTGGATGCAAAGGGGATTTCTGACTTCTTCAGGTTCCCCAATCAGGAACAGCAAAACTGTGAAAGATTTATTGGATGCCTTGCAATTGCCCAAAAGGATTGCAGTAGTAAAATGTTCTGCACATAAGTCAGGAAATGATTATGTGACGAAAGTCAACAGATACGCAGATAAGGTAGCTCGTTTCTGTGCACGAAATTTAATAGCCCTAAACAGAGTGATGGAAACAGAAAATACCAATTGCCACCTAATGTTCTCTTCTTCATTTGAAACGTGGGATGAAATCAGGCAGTTGCAGGAAGAGGCACTTGACGAGGAAAAGGGAATTTGGAAACATTCAGGCTGCAAAAAGAGAGCAGAGGATGAAGTGTGGGTTTATATAGATATAAGACCAGTCATGCCAGATTGTTTACTTTCACAAATGGCAAGGGTATACCATGGAATTGCACATGTTGGAAGAGATGCAATGATTAGGTTCTTCAAGCAGTCGTGGTATAACCCAAAATTCAGGGTCACTACAGAGAGTCTGTGCCAGAGGTGCATCACCTGTCAGCAGCAAAATCCAGGCAGAAAGACAGTTGTTAGTTGGGGAGAATTGGAAAGGCAGCAGGACCATTCACCCGACTCCAATTGGATTTTATTGATCTTCCCCCATGTAACGGGTTAAAATATGTTTTGGTTGTTGTTTGTTCTCTCGCTGAGTGGAAGCCTATCCAACAAGAAGGAACGATAGTCTCACAGTAGCAACACTACTCCTAAGAGAGTTGATCCCAAGATTGGGATTTCCAGTCACAGTAGATATAGATGGAGGAACTCAATTTATTAATGAGATAATTCGGATGATTTGTGCAGCATTACAATTTGAGCAGAAGCTGCATTGTGCCTATCGACCCAAAGCATCTGGAGTGGTTAACCGCATGCGTGCGGCGGCTTTTATCGCCGTACGCGGCGGTTTTAAAAACCGCACTTTCCATGACGAGCTGGGCTCGTCATCAGCGTGCGAGGAGGCTACGTCATGACGAGCCCAGCTCGTCATCAGCGTGGAAGGGGTTAAGCAGATAAATGGCACAATAAAATCTAGGTTAGGAAAGGTGTGTACATCCACAACACTGCAATGGCCTGACGTTTTACCCCTTGTATTGATGAGTCTTAGAAGGATTCCTGATAAAAGGACTGGATTGAGTCCTCATGAAGTCCTGATGAGAAGATCAATGAGACAAGCGATTGTACCAGCGAACAAACTGATGAATATATCTGATGAGCTAGTGCTTGATTATTGCAGAGGATTGGCTAATTTGGTGTGCTCTGTGTCTCACCAGGTTGGAGAACGTGCAACAGCAACACAGCCAAATCAAGCTCATGATTTGAGTCCTGGAGAGTGGGTTCTCGTGAAGAAACACATGAGGAAGTTGTGTTTAGAACCCAGGTGTAATGGACCTTATCACGTTATTCTGGTGACAATGACAGCAGTGAAGAGTGGTGGCTTGCCAAATTGGATTTATGTGAGTCATACCAGACGAGTCCCAAGCCCGCTTGAAAGACAAGAAGAGCAGCAACTGGTAAACCCAAGTCAAAAACCAGAGGCTGAAGTGTGTGAAGTTGAAGAATCTAAAGTGACAGATTCTGAAGATCAAGCAGATGATGAACAACCAAGCACAAGTCAATTAGAGTGGGCACCAGCTACTGGGTCTCATGAGACTGCGGTTGAAACAGAAGAAAGGGAAGTTACTGAAAGTGAAGAAGAGGAACAAATTAGAGAAGGGCCAAGTAAAAGAACCAGAGAAAGAAGGTGAGGAAGCAGTTCAAGCTAAGAGAGCAAGAAAGGGTGACAATTGGCCACATGGAGTGAAAAGACTGAAATACACTCTTGTAAACAAAAGGTTAAAGAAAATACAAGAACAAATTATTGAGGTTTCAAGTCAAACAGATCAGGAAGAGTCAGAAGAAGAATCAGTACAGAAAACAAGGAGAGTAGGAATTCCAAGCAAGAAATACACAGCACCAAAGTGGACTTACGTGATATTGGAAGAAATTGAGAGCAAAGATCCAAGCAAAGAAAAATACAGTACTGACACTGAGCGAATTGATGAAAGCAAATGAAACCACCTTAAAAGAACTATGGAAAACTAAGATGCAACATTGTCAGTCAAAGTAAATTTTAACACTGAGAAGATTTGAAGAAAGAAATAAAAGAAATGGGAAAGAAGAAAGCCTTGAAGTGTAGGATTACACTATTTTGTTTTTAGAAACAGTTTAAGCAAAGTTTAGATTTTCATAGATTTATGAATATTTTTGATAGAATACAAAATGGTAGAAGCAACAGTGACTGGACATTCAAAATCTAGCCTAAAACGTAGATGTATTAAAGCTTGCTTATGTAGTGTCTTTTTACTAACAATAATGTGGATTTTATTAACTGTCATTGTGCCTATTCTAATGGTAACTAACAATGGAAACAATACTAATGATGCAATAAGTAAAAGAGTGAGTGATGTTACTAAAGAAACCCCTAATATTAATATAGAACAAATAGATATAAATATTTTTCAGCATGATAAATCCATGAGTGATTTCTCATTAAATGTTTTTACTAAATTGTTGTATGAATATGTCAACACAATGAATGTGAGTGATTGTTACGTGTGCATGCAATTACCTTCATCTGTCTCAGAGGGGGTGACCTACCTTCACCTACCTTTACCATATGGTATGTCATGTAGTGTTTTAACAAGAGGTTTCTACATGACGGGGAAGCTGGAGTATAATTATTCCAATATAGATTTAGAATTTTCAGGAATACCTGTTATAAAAGAGCTGAACAAGGTTTTAAGTAATGACAATGCACGTTATATGGGAGAATTCTTCCATATTGTAATTGTATTTGCATTTATGTACCGCTTACTACCCTTGACGAGGAGGCGTCAAACCGCTTTTTCGGCTAGTAGCACGCTACTCCGGGACCCATAGAGGATTAGTGTTGAATTAGTATAGTGAAACATGCAAGTAAATTTTTTAGTGGTGGATAGGTTAGTCAGTTATAGGTTAGTCAGTTATTTGGATTCAGATTCGGAAAGATAGCAGAATCTTGAAGCACGCTACTCCGGAAACCCATAAAGGATTAGTGCTAAATTAGTATGGTGAAATATGAAAGTAATTTGAGTGGTGGGTATTAGTCAGTTATTTGGAGTGAGAAGGGTAGCGGAGGGATAAAAGGGAAGAAAGGTGTGCATTCATGTAGCACCTGTTACCCCTGATGGGCGATGCAGCGCTTTTCTGGCGAGTAGGACGCTACTCTGGAACCGATAAAGGATTAGTGTTGAAAAATTAGTATAGTGAAGTATGAAGTAATTTGAGTGGTGGATATGTTATTCAGTTATTTGGATAGTGAAGAGAAGGTTGCGGGATAGAAGAGGGAAAGAGGTTTGTATTTATATACCGCTGGCTACCCCTGATGGGGTTTTGAGGTGCTTCATTGGATAGTAGCACGCTACTCTGGAATCCATAAAGGATTAGTGGTGAATTAGTATAGTGGAATATGGAAATTAAGAAGTGAACATGTTAATCTGTTATTTTAATTGAAAAGGATAGTGGAGGGACAGAAGAGTAAGATATCTTCTTTTCTAATTTTTAAGGTCATAGCAGTAGGAGGAGACTTTTGGATATGTATAAGGGGTTTTTGAGGGGAAGAGTCAGAGGGAAGAGTTTATAAAGGTTTTTTGGGGGATCGGCATAGTAAAAAGAGGTGTCAGATGATGCAAGGAGGGGTAGAGTAGGAGAGAGTCTAGAAACGGCTATTCTGGGGATCATAGTAGTGGTATGGGTTTGGGATAAATGAGAGAGTGGATGTAGAGGATATATTGTTATATGTATAGGGTGAGAGATAGGGTAGTGCTTTGGAAATAGTAGTAAAAAGAAGTTTGAGATGAGTCAGAGGTTGGACCAGTTGATATATTGAGAGAGGTATAGGCTGAGAAATAGGGTAGTGCATTTGAAATGCTATATTAGAAGAAAGGGATAAATATATAGATCCATATGTACTATGAAACTATATAGATGCATAGAGGAGGTAAGTATATATAGATTAAAGATATTGATAGAGGTACAGGATGAGAAATAAAGTAGTGCATTGGATACGCTTTTTCAGGAGAAAGGTAACAGACAGACAGATCCAAGTACGTGGAAGGTGCATAGATGCACAATGGAAGTAAGTACATGTAGACCAAAGATGATTAAAAAAAAATCTTTCAATTAATTTATTTATTTAAAACAAAATATTTATTCTACATGTTTATACAAAGCAATACACAACGATAGGTACACATCTATAATGAAAATAAATGCATATATACAGAGGAATATGCTGACAATTTCTGTTTGCTTATGGTGCTTATGTGGGGAAGAGCCAATTCTTGAGTAGTTTTCTGAAGATAAGGTGGTTGTCGGTGGATCTTATGTTAGGGGGTAAAGGGCTCCATAGTTTGGCTGCTTGAACAGAGAAGGATGTGCCACCCATGTTTTTTTTCTTGTATCTCGGGATTTTGAGGCGAGATGCCCCTTTAGAGCGTAGGTTCCTTTGTTGAATGTGTTTGGTGATTTTATTCCTGATGAAGAGTGGTTCCATTCCATGTATTGCTTTGTGGGAGATACAAAGTAGCTTGAACGTGGATCTTCTGGCAACCGGTAACCAATGCAGGCCTTTCAAGGCAGGTGATATATGGTCTCGTGGTTTGATATGCAAGAGTAGTCTAGCAGCCGAGTTCTGAATCTGTTGTAGTCTTTTCATGGTCGTTAAAGGTGATACGTGGAAGAGGCTATTGACGTAATCGAGTTTGGACAGAACAAGGGAGATGGTAGCTTGGACCTTGTGTGGAAATCCCAAATGAGGGAAAATTTGTCGCAGCAGTTTTATAGTGACAAAGCTTGATCTTGCTAGTTTGTCACCTTGGGTATTCATCGACAGCTTGGAGTCCATGGTCATTCCGAGGTTTCTTACTTCGTTCGATACTTTAGGCGGGGATCCCAGTTCAGCAGGCCAGGCGGCAAGCGGGTCGTAATGTTTCCGATCGCCACGCATGAGTATTTCCATTTTTGAAGCATTCAATTTGAGATGGCTCCAAGTCATCCACTGATTCACAGCTCTGAGGTAACTGAAAATTGGGGATTTTTCAATGTCTTTGGGGCATTCCAGTTGAAGGAGTATTTGCGTGTCATCTGCATAGTTATAGCGCGTGATGAAATTAATTGATCAGTACCACTAATGACTACATGTAGATGTTGAAAAACATGGGCGAGATGATAGAACCTTGAGGGACCCCTGCTTTTGTGGAGTATGGTTTGGACGAGAAAGGTGGGGTATGGATGACATCATTTCTGTTTTGAAGGTAGGACACGATCCAGTCTAGAGCAGTTCCCTCTATGCCGGCTTCATAGAGTGTTTGTTTCAGAGTGTCATGGTCAACTGTGTCAATGGCAGCCGAGGGGTCCAAGAGGGGTAGCGCAGCAACCCTGCTCCGGTCAACTGTATTCTACAGGTCATCCCAGATGGCAAGGAGGACAGATTCAGTGCCTCTTCCCGGTCGGAATCATGTTTAGAAGACTGAGAATATGTCATTCTCTTCAATTAATTGTAACATCTGGGCCAACACTGCTCTTTCTATCAGTTTGCCCAGGAAAGGTCCATTTGTAATGGGTCTGTAGTTGTCAGGCTTCAGTGGGTCCAAGTTTGTTTTCTTCAGTAAAGGGAGAATGTGTGATTTTTTTAGTTGTTCTGGGAATATTCCGGTAGTTAAGGAATCGTTGATGATTCTTTTTACTGGAGTGGCAGTAGAGGTTGTTGAAAGAATTGTCTTGAAAGTTTGAGGTGGACAGGGGTCAGAAGAGCTGCCGACAGGCCTACTTGCTTTGACCAGGTCCATAAATTTATTGTGTGAGACGTGTTGGAAGAAAAGGAGAGGCAGGGTTAGAGTATTCTTGAATTGTTGTTTTGTACAGGGGTTAGTGCTGGTGCTTTGGTTCTGTTTTAAGTACAAGTCCAATGTGTCTGCTTTGTCTGTGTAATGATTTACCAGTTTGTCTGTGAAATCTTGAGTGACAGGATGAGTTCCTTCTACACTAGATATAGAATATGCTTACAAACATAATCTAACATGTAGTTTGCCGGTTGAAGAAAAAGTGTTCATAGACGTGGTAGGTGATAGAAGAGAACATTTCCAAAGAAAAGCTGCTGAACAGAAGTCACATGTACCACCCTGGGCTTTTAGAGAAGGAAATTATGAGAAAGGTGAAACATATGCTGCAATGTCCCTGGATTTGTGTAAAAAAGGGAACATTTGTTTGCTTAGACTAAAAACTAACTATAATTATTAATTAATTGGTACTAGTGAGTGTGAGCATACTTTCGAAATTACTGGAGGATGGGTATTAAAGGGTGGAACTGATCCTGTTTTCCCAGGAGTCTACTATGTATGTGGTAAGAGAGCCTACTACAGGCTGCCTGCACATTGTTATGGTAGTTGTTATTTCGAAATCGTTTTTCCAAAGGTCTAACACATAGATAGAAATAATAACAGAATCAAGGAAATAAAAAATGGACTAACATGCAATAAGAGAGCGAGTTACTCAGAAATAATAGGTGACATATTTGGTGCACTGATACCATCAGTTAAAGTCATTCCGAATTCACATAAAATTCGAAAATTATCCATAGTGGTTGATCGATTATCAACAGACACTGCTGGTGGGTTCTTGATGATTGACACCGAAATGGTTGCGTTCAGATCAATGGTTTTACAAAATCGACTTGCCCTTGATATCTTATTGACAAAAGAGGGTGGAGTCTGTGGTATGTTGAAAATTCAACACTGCTGTACTTATATCCCTGACAAAAGTAAAGGTATTAAGGGATATATTAAGAATATTATAAATTTACTTGGAAATTTGACCCAACTGGAGGTGGATGGTGTCTGGGAGAGACTTGGTAAGGGTTTCTCCTCTGTAGGCAAATGGTTTTCTACCTTTGGAAGAAGCTTATTAGGAAAAATAATAATGGCAAGCATTTCAGTAGCTGTAGTAGCCTTAGCAATAATAACAATATATAAATGTTGTAAGTGTAGAAGTGGAAGAAAAGAGATGTCAGAATCAAATAACAAATGAAGAGCAAGAAAAAGAGATGAGATAGAACTAGAAGATATGAAAGGAGAATATTATGAAATGATGAAAGATTTAGATGACAGGATGATGAAAAGAAAAAAGAATACAGAACTTTAACTAAATAAAGATGCCAATTGGTAATATGGGTATTTTGTGATGGCTCAAAAATGCCTTCAAAGGGGGGATTGATGGAGCAGGGTTTTGCGAAAAAGAAAAATCTGCTTGAATAGACACCCCCGTAATATTTACTAACAGTGTGCAGTGGAAATTAATGTATGAATTACATAAATGCCCTGGAAACCGCTTTGCGCATGCGTGCACTAAAGTGAACTAATACATGAAAGAACTAGGCCGCATTTCGCATCTTGCATCTTGCTTTGAAAATAATAATAACTAAAGCCTCTTTTGATCAAAGCTTTGCTAAGAAAAATATTAACATGAGATAGTGCAAAGGTGAGTGGTAAACAGAGAAAAGTGTATATCATGTAAATAATAAATGCCTATGTTTCATTCGTCATAGTGAGCTGAATGGGCCTGCATATCCTAAAATTGACATGATAGAATGGGGACTGGAGAAAAGCATGAATAACCCAATAAATAGACAGAAAAGTTGAGCGCTGCAGAAGAAGTGCAAAAGGCCAAGGTTCGCCAGCTACGAAAAACATTGTCTCCCAAGAGACGAGACTGGCCGTGGGACCCGAAGTCAGTGTATATACTTCTTCCGCGGACACAGCAAAAAGGGCTCATGTGAACGATGAAATTTTTTACATGCAACATGAATAAATAAACAAGTCAAGTATCACGCAATGAGAACCATGTAAAACAAAGAAGACTGTAGAATTATGAATTTGATCATGGTGGTGTGATTAATCACCCCCTAAACCATCCAATGAGGGATTGAGTTCCGAAAATTGTTTCAACTATTGTGGGTTGGACATGTAGGTTTTAGGATATAACTGGGGTGCCCTGGGCATGGGGAGAGCAGCTGCTGCAGGAGAGGGATAGAGGGGTGATTTGTCGCTGTCCGCCGGTTTGCAGAGATGCCTAGCTGATCCTGTCCCTGTATCCTGAAATCTTTGTTCCCTGCCTCTATCACGGGGAACCCCCGCTACCACCTTGGCCAGGTGGGTAGTATTTCTAAGAGATCTTTGATTAGTATAGTTTCATGTTTTCATACGTTTTGTATAATCATTTGCAAATATATTTTTATCTATAAAACTTATTTCTCTTCATCTATCCACTTCTTCATATGCATTTCGTTCATTTGATGAGTATGACACTGTTTGCATTTTTGTTGATCTTTTTCTCTCCCTTTTGAGAATTTTCTGTGTGTTGCCTTGTAACTTGTATGCAATGAGCATTCTTTCTCTAACATTATTTCGCGATAAACTTAATTAATCTTACAGAGAGTCTGTGATTATTTAGCTATCTAGAATAGATAGACAGATAATACTATGACTACCATCAACTTCTCAACTAATGATCCATCAACCAGAGGAAAGAGAGTTGACATGCAGGTTCAGTTATGTATTTAGAAATTTCAGATATGAACCTGTAGAATAAATTAATTGATCAGGTCATTAAAACTTGACCCCCAGCCCATCAGGGATTTGGGTAAATGTGTATGGGCCATTTTATATGTGATGTTATCGAGTAGTGATCCCTGATCAGGTGTCGTGCTGGATCACTAGTCTCAGCTTGTCCATCTTGTACTTGCCCCATCCCTACCCTGGGGCATTGTCTCTTTGTCATCTCTCTTTTTGTCTCACTTCTATCCTTTCACTGATCTTGTTTAGGGAACCATTTTTTGAATTGTTGCTTGAGCACTCTGTAGCAATGAGGTCCGTGCAGGTAGGATGCAATTAAAGATGATTTATTCAAGCAGGTGACATGTTGAATAGTTCCAGACAACAGGTAGTTGAGTTGTGAAGGGGAACCCCACCAGGAGCAGCCTCCCTGCTACTCAGCCCATTCTCAACTGTCACTTCAACTCTCAGTCTCCCAACATTCCGAGGCACATCATGACACCAACATTCTATTGAGCACACAGCACAAACACTGGCTGAGCAGGAGGTGTAAATTACATTACATAAAAAAATGCAGGATACTACATTTCCCCTTTCCTTGAAACAGAAGCACAAGTCCTATATATGAATAAAATGTAACAAGAGTAAAACAAGAAAAGAACACATAGGAAGAACTACGATGAAACAGAATATACATCATGGAAAAGAGCAAGCAAGGCAGAGCGAAGAGATAGGTGGGAGAAGTCGAGGAGGAAACAATGGAAACGAATAAATAAATTGAAAAGACCCATACTCTCCAACAACGAATTACAAAAGAGCAGAAAATAGAAAGAAGGCGTAAGAAACAACAAGCTAGCAGAAAGACGTATCCCCGAACACACCCACAGACCAGGCAGGCAAGCAAGGAAGGAAGGACAAGGCACGGCAGGAACTGAACAGAAGACTGCACCCAAACACACGAAGAAGAAAAGGAAAGAACTCCCCCTGAACAAGGAAGAGCAAGAAGAACACTGAAGACAAGGAAAGACTGAAGACTAAGGAAGAATAACAGCAAAAGTGTAGAGTCCAAATTCCAGGGATGGTATGAAAATGGACATCACAAGGAAAGCTGAACCGGAGAAAACAGAGAAGAAGCAAAGTAAATACAAACAGTATCACTTATCCTCCCCTATTTTCTAATTGATGATTAATAAAGAAAAAGCAAGACCAACCAGACCCACCAAGCAAACCCATGTAGGATAAGAGTGGATAAAGGGATACTGAGTATAAAAAGGGTTATATGCCCAAATTACCGAAATAAAGCTACACTCCAGACAGAAGGACACTAGATATGAAGAAAATCCGATAGACATAGTGATACCAGAAAGCATGTAAGAAAAACATAGTACAGTCAAAACATTTCTGACAATGCGAAGTAAAAGTTACTTTCAAAAGGAACACTGACTGTAATTGTACATTGAGCGAGGGGCAGTGCTCAAATTTCCCTTCATAGAAAGTAAAGACAATAATCAGGTAGAAGTGCACAAGTTAAGCACAGAGACATCATTGTCTAAAATACAAAACACCAAGTCTTGTAGCTTTTCAATTTATCATGAGGTGTAAACTGTGATTGCGAATAAGTTCCCAGAAGCAGTGTACCCATGTGGGATTCATCCACAGCACGACGATAATGAAGATTGTGGGACGAACACGGCACAGTGTCATCTTGAGGCAGAGAAGGCTCTTAAGGAGAGTACCACAGAATGGAAAACTCTTGAAGCTTGTAGGTAAAGTTTCACTCATAACTAATATGCCGGCTCAAAAAATGAGGCTAGTAAATAGCTTATTAACAGTAATCGTAGGACGGGAGGATACAAGCCTGTAGTATCCATGCAGATGCCAAAAGCAATATGACAGCAAACAATGTAAACTGCGCCGGGTGGCTACCAGCGCGTTGAGATGACAAAGCATCCCAGAGCAGCACAAGAAGCTGCCTAGCAATGAAGACATGACGTGAGGGCAACACACGCTGGAGAATGGAGGTTGGAATGTGCACGACAGAACGGAAAAATCGTTTGCCTTCCAACTGGCAAAGCAACGTTTTAACGGCCAAAGCAATAGGGTCCCTGGTGAGAGGAACTGAAATTGTCAAATAAATGATTCACTGACAATTTCCCATTGCTTGTTTCATAAACGTATCGAAGGCAATTGAAAACACACAAAATAGGTAGCAGAAATGACCATGTTACTCTGGTGTAGATGCGTAGTCCACAAAGTCAGCGATAGTTTAAGCAGAATGGTGAAGGCATAGTGAGGAGAGACTAGTCACCAACCCAGAAACACGACATGTCCAGACGTTGGAGCCCCTTTTTGTACCCCACCTCAGGAATTTAAGGCAAAATGTGTTTAGGATCACACAAAGTAGGCTGCAGATTCCACAGTGTCAGCCACAGAGTTCCCTGACAGATCCAGAATAACACTTATGACAAGATCAATGTGGAAACATATCTTACCATCGTCAGACCACAATGTTGTAAAAACAGCTTAAATCAGCGCTGTGTATGTTGAATTGAATGTATTCCCAGGTTCCATATTATTTATAGTGTTCTACTGAGACAAAAGAATTTACAAGCTGAAGGTTGTAGGCTTGATGTCAGGAATCATTGGTTGTAGTGTGAAAGTCCAAAGTAAGTAATGTTGATGAGCACTACATGCCTGGGCTAGGGCTGTCCGATGTTGAGGCCACTGGTGGGGCTGAGAGGCATTGTGCTTCATGTTGACTTGTTTCTGTTTACTTCTAAGCTTTTCTGTGAAAGACTTGCTTCTTCCTTGTTGACGACTTAGTAGTTCTGTGTGGAACACCCTTTTATGATGTTTGCAGTTTTTCCTTTCCTGTGGATACCTCTTCTTGTTCTTTGTGATGGCTGTGACTGTCCGTTCTGTAGTTTGTTTAATCTCCAGGTCCTCTTTTGATTGCCAGGCCCCTGTGATCTGCCTGTATCACGTAGGTTTGTCACCAACTCGTCACCTAATAAATGTAGTAACGAGGTCCACGCAGGACCTTGTTACTACATGTATTAGGTGACGAGTTGGTGACAAACCTACTTCATCTTTAATTGCCGGATGCAATTAAAGATGATTTATTCAAGCAGGTAACATCTTGAATAGTTCTGGACAACAGTTAGTTGAGTTGTGAAGGGGAGCCCCACCAGGAGCAGCCTCCCTGCTGCTCAGCACATGCTCAACTGTCACTTCACCTCTCAGTTTCCCAACATTTCGAGGTACATCATGACACCAACATTCTATTGAGCACACAGCACAAGCACTGGCTCAGCAGGAGGTGTAAATTACATAACATTAACAAATGTAGGATACTACACACTCCATGATAGTGCATGTGTTTTCCAGCTCAGCTCTCTTCCTCTCACCACGGTGTGCTCTAACCAAAATCTCACCAACACGGTCCGTCTTTCTGTCTCATGTAGTTCTCCCCATCCAAGCCAACTCCTGCTGCTGTGTTTTTCTCAACCATGTGTGCTTCTCCCCAATTCCAATGTTGCTGTCACTTTTGTGTTCTTCACACTCAAGTGTGTGATTCTCTCAACACATGTTCTTTCTTACTGCGACCACCCTATGCTATGCTCTTTTTATGTTAATTTCTCACGCTATTCTCTCCCTCATGTGATGCTTTTCCTCTTCTCACCCCTGCACACTCCCTGCATTCACTTCTCTGTAAACACCCCTCAGGCCCTTTTTAGGTCTCGCCTATGCAGCGTGCAAGCGCTGCTTAGGGGGACCTGTAGCCATCGCTCAGGACTTTTGCCTAAACAGGTGCATGTTTTCCATTGGTTTGCATTGCACTCATGCACGTTAGGCGTTTCTCTTGCGGGAGCGAGCAGTGGCGCCATCTGGTTTTATTTATCTTTATCACGCTTTCAAAACAGATGTCGCCGCTGCTTGCTCCCGCAAGGGAAATGCCAAACGTGCACGAGTGGCAAGGTAAACGCTGTGCTTCTTGCACTGTCCGGCGGCCCGCTCACCTTGGAGTGCCTCTCTGTGCTGCAAATGCCAATTTCCTTGCAGAAAACCGTCCGGTTGTTGGAACCACCTACCTTCTGCGCTTCTATGTGTACATGTGTTTCACTGGGCTTTTGCACTTTTAATTTTCATTCTACTTGGAATGCGCATGCCTATTTCTTCTCTCCAGAGAATGTTGTGCCTTTCTGTGAGACTGAACGGCAATCATTATACGCGTATAAATGGTTCTGTTGTAAAAGCTGGGGGCCCAATTTCCTTTCCAATTACAGCCCTATGATTTGTGCCATAAATACTATGGAGGGGAGGGTTTAATTGCACACGGGGAGAGAGCAATGGAGGCAGTGCCTAACTCGACATCAAAAAAAGAAACCTCCAATAAACCTGCACTTCCAAGGTTGTGACCTGTGACCTTCAGGGCAAAACATTCCTGACACTTCGAGCAAAATATCCCTTTCAGGCAGTTGCCCACCTACACAGTCACCTTGGTTATGTGTGCAGAATTCTTTTCAGGATCAAGAAGCAAGTGGCTGGCGGTGAGGAAAAAGTGCTTTAAAATGACGACACGACCAACAATGCATGAAGGAGGTATTATTACGTGTCAAGGTAGCTTGACTTTATTCAAGAAAAAGTCACATTCTTTAAAAATTGAATAGTCTAAGCAGTAGCTATCACAATATACGCATCTCACAGTATGTCTCTGAGGCAGTACAGATGTCACAGGTTTCACGACCTAAACAGCATAAATGTTGTCCGCTGTTGACTTATTTGCTTTCAGAACAGATCTCCCCCTCCGAGTCTAAAAGTGATTCAGGAGTGCAGTAGAGATGGGCGCCTCGGAACGAGCTCACCTGTAGGATATGCTAATCTTTAAGAGGCTCCTTAGACAGCACAGTTCTGGTGCAGGACACAGGTCCTCAGACAGTAGAACACACACAGCTCCCTCAGAGCTAGGTCTCACGTGCCAATTATGGTCCCGTAAGTTGTGCGGAATAGGGTGAAATAATAACCAGGCCCAGTAAATACTATTACCACGGGGTAAAGTATCATCCAGGTGAGGAAGACACCGTCTATTCTGACCTGATAACATGAAAATGAGGCATAACATGCAGACCGTTCCTTAATGAAGCACCCAAATCCACATGTTTTGTCTTTTTCAAGACTCTCACCCACCAACCCGGAGAAATTTCAGCAGGTCTGATCTGCCAGAATCTATCAGGTGAAAACTGTGAGGGTGTGGTAACTATCACACAACTCGAAATTCCAATCCTGTTAGGACAGGGATCAGGATTTAGCCCTAAATGCGTACTGAGAGCACTATGGGCCAGATGATGTACGACCTGTTTTTGCATGTGCAAACAAGTTTGCGAACCCGTATGCGCATGCAAAAACATATTGGGCCATGTACATAGCCTATTTAGCGAGTAACAATTTTTTTGCGACTCGCTAAAAAAGTTTTGCGACTCGCTATTTGGAAGGGGTGTTCCCTTCCAAATTGCGAGTGTCAAAACATTGTACTAATGTTTTGCGACCGCAATTGCAGTTGCAAAACACTCAAAATTACCACCTACTTCAAGTAGGTGGTAATGCATTTGCAAATGGGAAGGGGTCCCCAGGGGACCCCTGCCCCTTTGCAAATGCATGTAAAATAATTTTTTAAGGGCAGGCCGTCGACCGGTAGAAGAATACAGATGTACTGATAGAGCCTTTAGTTCCAGCAGGCGTTCCTGAGGTCTTATCTCCCCAAACCTCGCCCCTTGTTAGCCCCCACCCCCTCTCTGGACTAAAAAAGCAAATAAAGTGCCTGCTTAAACTATTATAATGCTAATTAACCATTTCAGTATAGGTAAGCTCACGATCTACCCTATGTGTTTATATGTTGCATGGTGCTTCAACACCTAACCAGCACTCAAATGTTACAGTGCCACCTAAAGACTGTATTACAAGCCTTTAAAACAAGCATTGGCATAGCCAATAGGTCTCGCCTTTGGGACCTTATATGTGTTTAGCCATGCAACAGTTGATGTTGTTGCACCAAGGATATTGTGATGGATAACTAAACAGGTATAAGGTCCCAAAGGTGAGACCTATTGGCTATGCCAATGCTTGTTATCTCAATTTGTGTTGTTGCACTAAAAATGTATTTACCAATCTACCAACGTGTGTTGTTAAATAAAAAAATAAAGCAAATGGTTACTGCCTAATTTTGCTGCTTCATGCATACATTCGGACACATGCGCATGCATACATCATCACTCATACATGAGCCTACAGCTGACGCCTGGAAGGAATTAACAGGACCCATTACGAAATCCGAAATTAAGATCGCTTTAAACGGGCTACCCCGCAACAAAACACCTGGGTTAGATGGCCTGCCGGCGGAAGTTTACGCTATATACGCGAACATATTCGTTCCCCACCTAGAGATATTATATAGGGAGGTGCTGGATAAGGGTTCTCTTACTACAGTGCAAGCATTAGTCGTATTACTACCGAAACCGGGTAGGGACCCCACTGATATGGCTAGTTACCGTCCGTTATCCTTATTAGCGACTGAATATAAAATACTTAGTAAAGTACTAGTTAACAGACTGCTGCTGCATCTGCACAAACTGATCCATATAGATCAGACTGGCTTTCTGCCCGCCCGCAGTACGTCATTGAATACCAGAAAATTACACAATCTTTTGACAGAAGCCCCAAGCCACTACGACCACGCGAGATGTATATCATTGGATATGCGTCAAGCGTTTGACACCATTAAATGGGATTACATGTTTAGGGCGCTAGAGAAATTTGGACTACCAGAGGATTACATAAAGTGACTGTGTATATTATACGACGCCCCTATGGCCAGGGCACGTACAGGAGGAAATATTTCAGCTGAATACCAGATACACAGGGGGACGAGTCAGGGCTGCCCACTATCACCACTTCTATTTATATTGGCCCTTGAACCCTTGGCGATAAAGGTGCATACAGAACTCAGTTATATGAGCATCAATTTAGGGAACACCTCACATTTATTGTCTGCATACGCTGATGATATTATCCTTTATCTTAATGATCTTTGGTCCCCCTAGACCCTGCGGCTGAGGTGTTTGAAAAATGTGCACAAATTTTGGGCCTTGCTATAAACCCAGTGAAATCGCATGTATTCCATTTCAAAGACAATTTGGACCCTACAGAGCTTAAATTTGGTGCCATAAAGTTCCAAGTCGCACAACACACGTTCAAATACCTAGGTATCCAGGATTACAGAATCACCCAGACATGCTGGAAGGTAACCTACAGAGAGCGCTCAGAGCATTTTGCTCTAGCATTGCTTTCTGGACTACCTTGCTGTTATCGGTAGCAGGTAGTGCGGCAATAACTTAAATGGTGGTCCTTCCGCGACTGATTTATTATTTCACTAATTTACCACTTGTGATAACAAACACCACATTTAAAATAATGAATATCCTACTAATCAAGCTTATATGGGGGTCTGGCAGGCGGCGGATAAGTCTAAAGAAATTGCATCTCAGTACCACTGAAGGGGGTTTGGTTGTACACGATCTCAGAACGTACTTCTACGCCTGTCAGCTACAATGGCTGTCCTTCTGGACTGCGGGGCGTAATTTACAAGAGATGGGATTAACGGAACAGGATATAGGCAGAGGAGCCCTACACGCCCTGTTACTGCCCCGTATCAAGACCCCACAGCACCTCCCTACTTTGTTACATACAGCATTACAGTGCTGGAAAGCAGCATTGCAATATACATGCATGTCTCCAGCTTACGCAGGTAATATCCCCATGCCGGGAATACCACTGCTGGGTGTACAAATCACAACGCGACGAATAACACCATGGTTAGATGTAGGGGTCAGCACGGTGGCTGACTTGTTCAGAGACGGAATGCTGCTGGATCACGATAATTTTGTCAGAGAGACGGGAGCACCTGCCCACTTATACTTATTACACGCGGCACTGACACAAGACATCAAACCCCAATGGGCCCCACAGAGGCAAGAAACACCCATGCATGAGCTAGTTAAAACTTTATATTACATGGGTAGAGGTAGACATCTCATTAAGTCGCTGTATGTGGGAATACAATCCCACACAAAGGTTGACCTAACCCCACTGCACAATGCATGGGAGGAGTACATAGGTCGGGCTCTAGAAGAATTGGAATGGGAGAAAATCATGGAACATCCCAAAAGGATATGAAGGAACGCGAAGTTCCAATTTATACAAACAATGATACTGCATAGGGCTTACCTTACCCCACACAAGTTAGACAAGATGTTCCCACAGACGCAGCATCATTGCCCCAGGTGTCAAATGGAAGGCGCAGACCTTCTACCCATGATATGGTCATGTCCACGCATACAGGGATTCTGGGACTCGGTGAGGCACCACACGTCTGATGTCTCACATCGAGAGATACATAATACTATAGAGGAATGCATATTACGCTTGAGGAAAAAAGTGGCCAAGCACAAAGTACAATGTAGATTCATAAATCTAGCGCTCCTTTTGGCAGCACGGGCCATCACTATGAGGTGGAAGTCCAAGACACCACCCACTCACCATGCATGGCACGGAGAATTAACACGCTGGGGTGGTGCGGAGAGTGCAGCAATAAGGAGGGAGGAGGCAAGAGCGTTGCGGAAAACTCCACTAACACTAGAATGGGATGTCATGATGGAAACCTGTAAATCACTAGACATAGCTGTTAATAATACGACAGGTAGCACACAATAAGACAGACAGAGCTGAGGCCATAACCCGAACAACCTAGATTTGAAAATAACCTTATTCCACGATGTATGAATTAGGAGGCAGCAGAGCCCGCATATATCAGACGACATCACATGAGTTTATAGAACTAGTGGGTGGGGGGAGGGAGTGCTCAGATAAGGGGGTTGCTAGTTAATGGTTAATAAGAAGTAATGATATGATTTACGTACAGATACTGGGCAGTTATATAAGGTACAGCAAAGGTATAGAATGCAGACTGGAAAGGTATGGCAAAGGTATAGAATGCAGACTGGAATGATGCGGAGCAGGCACATGAGGAAGGAGCTATGATATGGAGTGTATTATAATGTGGCCTACGCACAAAAGGTTAATAATGCCAGACCTAGTTAGGAACTGCATACATATATTATGTAAAGTATATTAATGATGTAATGTGTACGGTTGTATGATTTTTTTTTTTTTGCAGAGTTTTATATAGCGGGAACTAGACCCGAACCGAATCAGGTATCGGAGCGCTTTACATATTACCAGTTACGTTACATGAGGACACACATTTATTTTAGGCACGGGGAGATTAAGGGCCAGATGTAGGTCGGCCAATACCGGTCGGTAACGGCCAAAAATCGGTAATTTCGGCCGTTACCGACCGGTATCCTGGAAATGAGATGTAGGAGCCTATTTTTTACCGAATCGGAAAACATGAGTCGGTATAATTCCGACACGGTAAATATGAGTCGGTATAATTCCGACTCGGTAAATATGAGTCGGTTTTTTACCGATGGGGAATTTTCCGAATTCATATTTACCGAATTCCTATTTACCGAATCGGTAAATAAGAAACGGTAAAATAATGGGCATGGAGATGTAGGAAACCCGAAAAATACCGAATTTATGGAAATTCGGTATTTATGAGTCTGTATTTACCATGGATTGAATGCAGGTGGTAACCAGGTGAAGGCTATAAAAAGAGTCCCAAAATGCAACAGTGTGAGCAGAATGGTGGCTTTCTACGTCATTGCAAGGCGGCAAAGACTACAGGCAGCAGAAGAGAGGGAATGGCAAAGGGAGGAACAAGTGTACAGGCAGAGGATAACAATTTTCCAACTGACAGAGCCTGAAATACTCCAGAGGTATAGGCTACATCCCCAAACCATCCAGGACCTGATCAGGGACCTACACCCACTCCTGGAGCACCCAACACCCAGGGCCCACGCCATCCCACCCCATGTGCAGGTGCTGTGTAGCTTACACCTGCTTGCCTCTGGGAGCTACCAGAGTGTGATAGCTGCAGTGGGTGGTGTGTCCCAGAGCTGCCTGCCCCGCTTCTTCAGGAGGTTCCTTGACGCCATGATGCAGAGGATGGAGCATTATATTTCATTCCCTGACACACCTGCGGAACTTGCAAAGACCAAGACTGATTTCTATCAACTGGCACACTTCCCTCACGTGATAGGCTGCATAGATGGCACCCACGTACCACTCTGTCCACCTGCAGCCACAGAACACATATACAGGAACCGGAAGTCAACGCACTCCATCAATGTACAGGTCATATGCAACGCTGGCAACATCATCACAGACATCGTTGCGAAATTCCTAGGGAGTACCAATGATTCATACATATTCCAGAATAGTGGGATATACACACGCCTAGTTGCTGGAGAATTTGGAAACGGATACCTGCTAGGTAAATGACATTGACACACCCTGCCACTCACAGTAGATTAATGTATCATGTACATGCAACTAATGTCAATCTTTCTCCCCCCTAGGCGACAGTGCATATGCCCTGTGGTCCTTTGTGCTCACCCCCTACCTCAACCCATCCACCAGGAGTGAAAGGCGGTACAATGTGGCTCACAGATCCACACGCAACATTGTGGAGCGCACATTTGGACTCCTCAAGAGCAGGTTTCGCTGCCTCCACAAGAGTGGAGGGGCACGCCAGTACACTCCAATCCTGTGCTGCAAAATCATTGCGACCGGTGCCATGTTACACAATCTCGCCACCAAGGAAGGTACAGAGGTGGAGATCACACATTATGAGGACATTGATGATGACACAGAACAGGCAGAGCCCCATGCTACAGTAGCGGCACCAGCTACAGATGGGAGACTGAGACGGGCAGAGATCACACAGCAATATTTCTGAGTGAATAATGAGACACAGACAGGCAAAGATTATGATGTACGTAGTTTAATTGTCACTACGCTAGTGCAATGATACCACACAATGGTTACACGAAATATCAATGTCCATGACTGGGTGGTCACAGTTAACACCACCGTGACCTGTCCTTTGGGTGGAGGGCATAGTCAATGTTTACGTCCACAAATTACAGGGTGGGACTGATGTGGCTGTGTGTCATGGCTTTCGGTGTGGCCTGTCTCTGTTGAATGACGCCTGCCGCTTCTGCGTATTTCTGGGACAGGAGTGCTTGCGCCACTCCTGCTGGTGGATTCCTCGCTTTCAGCCACACATGTGTCGCCTCGAGTGGCTGTCTATTGTGCGAGCATGAGCTCCATGGCAGAGGTCACTCTGCCATCCCCACAGATAAATTGGTGCAGCACTGAACAATAGCATCCTGCATCGCTACTGACCGTCTGCACAGCAGGGAGGTTAAAGTCGCAAATCGGTTTAAGGCTTTTGTCTGCTGCCGCACATCCACACAAGCCTTGCGCCTCTCCAAGTGGTCCCTGTCCAACTTGTCGCACAGGACAGTCATGCACTGGGTCATGTCTGTCATGCCATTTGCCAGCGACTGCATGCTCTCAGAAATGTTTCCTATGCCCTTGTCTATGTTATCCAGCTTGTTGTTGGTGCTGCGTGCCTGCCTCTGAACACCCATCATTGCCTTTGCCTGCAGGCGCTGGACCCTGACCATGGTGGCCTCCAGACCGCAGAAGACCCCCTGACCGTTATGCCCTTCAGCTCTCTCCCGTGACCTTCGTCCTCGGACACTGGCCCGCAAAGCTCTAGGAGTGGGCTGCTGCTCAGCGTTGGCTGACTCTGGTGGATTGCTTGCCATGTCACCCTCATCCTCTTCCTCCTCAGATGTTTCTAGAATGCGGGGAGGGGGCACATCAAGCCGCCTTGCCCTTTCCGGCACAGGTGACGGAGTTGTCGGTGTGGGGGACTGTGCAGCTGCTCCTGACTCCTGACTCCCAAACAAAAGAGGAGACTGAGGCTGTGGTGTGGTTGTATCCTCAGGTATCTTGGCTACCTGCTCTGTGTCCTTCCCTCCTTGCACTGTGCTGGGTCCAGCTTCTTCTCTTCTCTTCTCCCTATCCATTGCTGTGCTGCGCGATGACTCTCCTGTGGACAGACATGGACATTGTGTCAGTGGAGTATTTCACCTGTGTCTCTTGATTAAATCACACTACTATCACACATTTGCCTGTCCCTCATTTTCTTATGCGAGTAGTGTGTCGCATCCCTTGATGTATGGTATGCTGACTGCATAGAGGTATCTACCTATGACTACGTCTCCCATAATGCATTGCTTGGCATTAGTAATACCTGTTCTGGAGTGTGATGTAGGCACACAGAGTGGTGAAGGGGAATAGGTAAATGGGTTAATGATGATGTACATGCATTTTACCTTGTTTCTTTGCAGCTCTTGCGGAGCTGTCAGCGTCCCCAATCCCATGGATGCATTCAGGCTCAAGGGTGGATTCCCCCAGCTCCTCAATGTCGGTGAGTCGTGGTGCTCGGTTTCTGCCTCCCCCTGTTGCTGCAGCTTCTTTTCGGTGGGCAGCTAGTTTCTTTTTGGTAATTATGCGAAGGTCATACCACCTTTTTTTTTTAAATCGTCAATTTCACGGTGGGTGACACCAATGGCATTTACCTTTGCTTGAATATCAATCCAGGTGGTGTGCTTGAAAGACTCTGCAACATGCAGTGATTGTTTCCCAAATATTTTGCTGTAATGTTTCACAACCTCTGCAACAAGCACCTGCAGTTCTTCAGGGCTGAATTTCATTTTTCTTCTGCGCTCTGCTGCATCCCTCTGTCCATCCTGACTCTCCATGGTGCTGTCAGGTAAGCTCAGGGAAGCCTGCTCCTCAGTCTGTCCTCCTGCTCTCCTGACTGTTGGTTTCTGCACCTGTATGGGTGTGGCCACTCCCAGGTACTGGGGAGGGGTGCTTGATTCTGATTGGTTGATTCCACTGTACCTTTGGTTTTGGGTGTGGTTGGTGTTACTGATTGGTTCACAGGCTCACATGTTTGTCAGTTTCAAATTTCCGAATCGGTATTTACCGATTCGGTAATTTCCGATTCGGTAAATTCCGAATCGGTAAAACACATTCATTCCTATGGGCCGATTCGGTAAATACCGATTTGAGATACCGAGGGACAGATGTAGGTAATTCAGATTTACCTACTCTTAAATACCGAATCATACCGAATCGGTATTTAAGAGTAGGTAAATTGGAAGTAGGCAGATGTAGGTCATTTTTATTATACCGATTCTGTATGATTCGGTATTTACCGATTCGGTAAATACAGAATCGGTATTTCCCATTGATTCCTATGGGCCTTGAAGCCCATAGGAATCAATGGGAAATACCGATTCGGTATTTACCGAATCGGTAAATACCAAATCCTGGCAGGGGGAACGGGATGTCACTGTGACACCATGTAGCACCCCAATTGCAGGCTTGTGTGCCATGTGGCACACAGACATGCCCTAAGGGCATGTCTGTGTGTCACATGGCATAGGTGTACATGTACACTGGAATTCGGTATTTTACCACCCAATAGGATTGGGTGGTAAATACCGACTCCTAAAGGGCCTGTGGCACTCTTTGAGGTCCTACCGAGATCCTACCGGTCAGCTGTGATTACTTGTGACGGACGACATTTTCAACATTCAAAGATTAAACAACGCCACGAAAATCAGCTAACACGAACTCGACTAGAAGAAACGATTTTCTGTGACATTAGAACACCTGCAGTGAACATAAGAATTGCCCCTGATGAAGGCACCGCCTGCGTGCCGAAATGCATTGGGCCAAACGAGAATTGTTTGAAAAATGAAATGTAGTAAATTACATGTACAATTGTAACGCACTATCGATTTATTTGTGTATGCATATGGAAATTGTTATGAAGACTGCAATAACAAATACCTAAAAAATTGATAATTAGTTTTGAAAAAAAGTTTGAATAAATGTGAAAATATATGAACAAATATATCATAATGTGGTGAAACATTTGAAATTATTTAAAGTGCGGAGCACTAAGTGAACAGTGCATGATTAGGTGAGTCATTACTCACCATAATTTAATGATTTAAACACCCAGGAGTGACTTCCCTGAGTAATCATAGCACCATTTGATTAACTAGTACAACTGGTAATATTTTATAAGCAACGGAGTGCTCCCCACAACCTCAATTACTCTTTGAGGTGCCAGCTACATCTGGATTTTCCGAATCGGTACATATACCGATTTGGTATTTTACCGAATCGGTAAATTTACCAAATCGGTAAATTTACTGATTCGGTAAAATTCGGGCCACTTATATCTCAAAAACCAATTACCGGTCAGTAACGGCCGAAATCGACCGTTACCGACCGGTAATTGGCGACCTACATCTGGCCCGAGTGATTCCGATTCGGTAATTTTTACCGATTTTTTACCTACATCTCATTTTCCGATTCTGAAATACCGATTCGGTATGAGTCGGTATTTTCGAATCAGTAAAATGAAATTACCTACATCTGGCCCTAAGTGATTTGCCCAGAATCACAGGAGGTTTTGGCGTTGTTACCGAGACTCGAACCCAGATCCCCAGGTCCGAGGTTGAGCGCCCTAGCCGTTACAATTGTTTTAAAAAAAATCACTCGTACATGAGCCAATAGAAAGACACACCTTCCAGCAGCAGTCAAATCATTGCACCTTTTATTTATTTTTTATGTTGTGGCACAGCATTGAGAAAAAGCCTGACATTGTAGAGCATCCTCAAAAGGAATTGCCAAAGCCTATAGGTCCTAAAGCTACATCTTTATGCTTTGTGATACAATCCACTGCAGTCATTTCTAAGAAAGAATTGTGAGCCCTCAATTCTTTCCTGAAATAAATATTTTTTCAGTGGCTTCTCTGATTATCTCTAGTCACCTCTCATCCTTCAAGCAACCCATAAACTTCCGAAATGTTGCTAAAGCTTACGCCATTCATGCGCCGCCAAATTTATGTAAAAAAAAAATGAATGACATTTTCCATCATCATGTAAAAAGAAAGTCGGCAATTGCGACTCAATACACTAAACCCTATCTACGGTACAGATATTTTCACAATCTTGTCCTCTGTAGTCCCGCTTACATTACATTGTATATATTGTATAGCTTCCCTGCCTTCCTCTTGACCTCTATTAGCAGCACAAGTGGTCCCTATGGGGGAAGTGTAGCCCTTGACATACACGGCAATAGTAATAAAGAGCCGTTCTTACAAGTAAGGTTTGTTTTAAACGTGTAGCTGCGAAGTAGCCCTAAGATTTGTATGACATTGTCCACTGGTCCTGGCTACTTAGAGAACACAGATCTGATTGCTGAAGTTTTTTAACTCATCCTGTCAATGTTAAAAGTGGAACTACAATTCCCAGAATACTGTGTAGTCCTGGGCAAACTAGATGAAAGTGCTGCACATAGAACATGGCCACTTGGAAGTTATTGGTAAGTGGAGCACTGTTTTAATGCAAACACATTATTTTAGGTCTGTTAAAAAAAGAATCATTGTGGGAACATTTTCACCAGCTCACTGGAGAAGGGTAGATTTGTAAGGGAACTATATAGAGAGAACAGCATAGCACCCTGTCCCATGTGAAAACACACCAGTTTTGAAAAATCACCAGATTTCTGGACCTCCAGGTTCATTTGGTAGCCAACCGTCTGCGTTACACTTGGAAAGTAAGCAAAACAATTACAATTGTGTATTTTTGAAATTCAAAGATGTCACAATCAACTAGCAGAGAAGCACTGCTCCAAGTTCACTGGCATTCTGGAAGAGTACATTTTTTACGTAAAAAGTACCCACATGGTCCCGAAATAGTTGAAGAAGGTTGTGTAAAAACGTAATCTATGAAGTGCCCAACTGAACACGCCTTACAGAGGTCAGACGTGAATCAACATGTCAGATTTAAGGGAAAGACTAAGAGCCTGATTACGACTTCCATTTTACCGCTGGGCTGACGGTGTTGCAGAGGTGGCCATAGTAGAGGCATGCTTTGGCTCATAGTGAACCTGCAGCACTTACTGCCACTGTGGCACCACCACTTGCACGTTGGTGCATTGTGTGCCATGCACCATGTCATGCATGGCACACAGTGCATGCACTGCAGTGCAAGCAGAGGGTAGCACATGTTGCCCTAGGGCCCTGTTTGGGCCCACTTCCCTGCCATTCTGCTGACCTTTTCATTGCGGGCTACCCAACGGAAATGCAGGTTGTGATCAGCACACCGGTATCCGCATTGGCACCACCACCATTGATCACTGCTTTCCTCACTGCTGCCTGATTCAAGATTGTGGCTGGGGTCTTGCACCAGTCTGACCGGGCAATCAACCTCCGAGGAGGTGGCGGTCGGACCGCCACCGTGGGTACAGTGGTCTTGGGACTGCTGTACTCGTAATCAGGCCCTAAGACAAATAAAATGCAAAAACAACAATTGATGGACAGAATGCAGAACAATGTCATACATTCACCCCAGTACGGAGATCTGGGCCTAAATCCATTGTTTGTTTGCACTCCACACCACCCCAGGTCAGACATGGCCATATGCAAATCAGCCTTGACCCTGTGCCTCATGGGAACAGTCCAGCCCGAACTGCCAAGCCATGTCTTTCCTGGACCGGAATCAAGCATCCAAGGACCGGTTTCTGGCTATCAGCCGTCATCAGCCTGGATAGCTTGACTCTTGTGGTGTAGAGAGCATGAGACTCACGTCTGAGCATACCCATCCCACTCGGGGTGACAAATGCAAAAACAACAATTGATGGACAGAATGCAGAACAATGTCATACATTCACCCCAGTACAGAGATCTGGGCCTAAATCCATTGTTTTTTTGCACTCCACACCACCCCAGGTCAGACATGGCCCTATGCAAATCAGCCTTGACCCTGTGCCTCATGGGAACAGTCCAGCCCGAAATTCCAAGCCATGTCTTTCCTGGACCGGAATCAAGCATCCAAGGACCGGTTTCTGGCTATCAGCCGTCATCAGCCTGGATAGCTTGACTCCAGTGGTGTGGAGAGCATGGGACTCACGTCTGAGCATTCCCATCCCACTCGTGGTCCAGGGAAGACATGGCTTGGCAGTTCGGGCTGGACTGTTCCCATGAGGCACAGGGTCAAGACTGATTTGCATATGGCCATGTCTGAACTGGGGTGGCTTGGTGAGCAAAATAACGATGGATTAAACCCAGATCGGTGACTGGGGGTGAATGTTTTGCCATTGTGCAATATTCCGTCCATCATCTTGTGTGTTTTGCTGTTCACCCTATGTGGGAAAGGTATGCCCAGACGTGGGTCCCGTGCTCACTAAGCCACTGGAGTTAAGCTATCCTGGCTGAAGACGGCTGATAGCCAGAAACCGGTCCTAGGATGCTTGATTCCGGTCCAGGGAAGACATGGCTTGGCAGTTCGGCTGGAGTGTTCCCACGAGGCACAGGGTCAAGACTGATTTGCATATGGCCATGTCTGAACTGGGGTGGCTTGCTGAGCAAAATAACGATGGATTAAACCCAGATCTGTGACTGGGGGTGAATGTTTTGCCATTGTGCAACATTCCGTCCATCATCTTGTGTGTTTTGCTGCAGTAACCATGCCATCAATTTCTCAAGAAATATTTCATTACCTTCCTTTAGAAAGTGAACTCCATCCTGCAAGAAAAAACAGTCTTCCTTCATGCACCCATGTTGTATAAATTGCAGCCAGGCCATCCTGAACAACTTGCCAATCTTCCTTTTCCAACACTTAACAGAGCCGTTGAGGACTCTGACAGACGGACTGCCTCTCTAAGTTAACCTGGGCACCATATTACCATGAGCTCAGGAGACCTCTTACCGATCCATTCAATCTCAGAAATATGCAGTTCAAACAAGTCCTTCCTTTCAAGCTCCATCAAATCATTGCCTCCAAGTTGCACGGTTATAATTCCTCGGAGGAGAAGACCAGAGGCAAGAGTCTGTCTAATGCAGACCACAAAAGGGCCAAGCTTAGCCCTGCTTGGCTGCAGAAAGTCAACCTGTATCACACTTCCTTTGCCCTGGCTGCATAGTCACCTGTGAAATAGAAAGCCTAAGACTGCCTCACGTACGAGTGGACCAACACCAGCACTTCTGTAGCTCTCCCTGCTCCCGTGCTGACAGGAGGTGATGAAGTATCCAGTGGCCGGAATACCTCCTCATGTCTTCCACCTGTATCACAGGGGAATACAAAAAAGGAATGAGAATTAGTGGCAAAACACCTACAAGAGGTTCATTCACACAGAGTGCTTATAGCAGGTAGACTTCCACCTGCTATTCCTTTGTACCGCTGGCCCGGCGAGCCCCATACCCACAGCAGCGGTGGCTGCCCTAATCCTAAATGAATGGGAGCTGTACTCAGTAGGGTCCAACCCTGCAACCCTCAGGGCACTGCTAAAAATCTGAAAAACTGAAACCTAGTGAGTGGTGTCCTGTTCTTGTGAACCAAAAGGGGGTCAAAAGTCCCTTGCGGCCGGGGGATCAGAATGCATGAGGGGACATCGTTCCACGGGGCCCTGCGTAGCAGGATGTGGTCAACCCCACCCATCTGGTCAGTTTTCAAATGAGCAATAGTGACTGCCAGAGAGCCATTTATCGACTGAATAACTGCCCGCTCTACATCCCCAGTTCTGTCCCCTTTATTTCTTCACCACTAGTGATGGAGCAGGATGTTGAGAAAAAGAAACCTGCTTGGATTAAGTCCTCAGTAACATGCACTAACAAGTGTGCTGTGAAAATAACGTGCAAAAACATGAAAACACAGGGAAAATGCTTTGCGCATACGTGTACTAATGCAGAGACTAATGCATGAAAAACAAATCTGTATTTACGTTTTGCTTCACAATAAAATTAAAATAATGCAGCTTTTGCTCATTAATGCTCTTGCTAGAAATATAACATGAGATGGTGGGAGGTAAACAAGGAGAAGTACAATTTGTGAAATTAATAATATTTGTTCATTGTAGTGATGCACGCATGGGCCTACATTTTTGCACGCAAGTTGAGAGGTTAAAAAGCGTAAGACGAAATAAAGATTCTGACAATCGAGCTCTGAAAGAGAGTGGAAAAAGGCAAAGGCTGATAACCTTCAAGAAATATTGTATGTTTGCCAAGTAAAGGAAAGATGGCCGTGGAAGTGTACAAATGTCTTCAGCAGAAGCGGTGAAGATGAACAATGGAAATGCAGAGACTTGCAACATGTTACTTATTAAAGAAAATGTGAATTCAAAAGTTGTGGTTAACATAATGAGAATAATATTAAACAACGAACGCTGTGAAATTATGAACGTGACTATGGTGGTGTGATAGAACCCCCTCTAAATCAGCCAATGAGAGACTGAGTTTCTGAAAATGTTTCAACAACTGTGGGTTGGACATGTAGGTTTTAGGGTATAACTGAGGTGGCCTTGGAGTTGTGTTTTTAGGGAAGTTGGAGAAGAGCTTAGAGGGGAGATTGTTGCTTTCATCGGTTTGCTGATAGAGGCCTACCTGTTTCCTGATTCCCTGTCCTGCATCCAGTATCCTCATCTAATCTTTGTTCCCTGACTCTATATCAGGGGACCTCCGCTATCCCCGTGGCCAGGGGGGGGGGGTATTTCTCCGAATTCTTCAGGTTACTATAGCTAAATGATCCATACTTTGCATAATAATTTGCAAATGTATTTTGTCTTTGAAACTTTTGTTTCTATGCCTATCCACTCCTTCATTTGCATTTTGTTCATTTGACATGAGTTTGACACTGTTTGCGTTTGATAATGTTCTCTCTGCCTTGGTGAATTATTCTTTGTTTGCCTTGTAAACCTGTACATGATGAGCATTTTATCTTCACATTATTTCTTGATACACATTGTTAACCATACACTGAGTTTGTGATTATTTAGTATGATAGCTGCATTGTTTAATACACCCAGCACATGTTTGGCTTTAAAGACGATATTACATTTTAAACACAGAAGTACACTTTCTTTCTATAGCCTCAGGATCATCCTGCACTTTGCTGCCTGTTGATGAATACAGTCAACCACAGTCATGTTATTCGACCAGAATATCATGGAATGATTGCAAAACTGCCCTTGCCAAATAATGGGAGCCACCACAATGGGTAAGAGATCAAGGAAACCAGTGTTTGCCACCAGCCCAGACTCCACCACTCCTTCGGCTACCATTGAGCACACCAGGAGGTAACCAGAATGGTTCCAAGATATTCACTGCCTGCAGAGTCTCTAAACATGCCTCTTTCCTCATTCAATTCAATTCAATTCAATAATTTTTATTCGGATACAAATATCCATAAAAGCACAATTCAGCAGCAATACAGTTTCTTATTTAAAAAAGCGCCATATAAAACAACAGTTAAATGAGCTTTCAAGATCAAAAGGACTACAATTGTATACAGATGTTAGAAAAGGGGCATAATGTACAAACAATAATATAATGATTAAAATGTTCCATTGGACGAGCAAATAGCAACATTAAGATATTAGCAAATTAAACAGTTGGAGGAACATATAGCAGCATATTGTGGTAAAGTGCAATCAGTTGTAAACAACTTTTAGCAGCATAATATAAGTGCAATACAATTTTAAACTTTTAGCTTGTTTCTAACCACAAATAACACTTTTAATTAGTATTCCAACAGTGAAATCAGGATAAGGGCATTTAGTGGTGTAGTATTATGTGCTCAGATGCGTTTAAACACATTAAAGATTGCTCATGGAGATACGAGAGCGGACTACCACTCTCAGAAAAGAGCTGACATGAAAAATCAGGTCATCGCTCTCAAGTCTGAGGATCTCCCGATATGCTGCACTATAATCGATATTGGCAAATGCCTTAAAATACGGGATCAAGTATTGTTTTGTGTATTTTTCATAAAATTTGCAAAGAAATAGAAAATGTACCAGCGTTTGATTGCTGCCAGTGCCACATGGGCAGGGCATTTGGTCAAGGTTGATATTAAATCCCAAGGGGAAGCAAAGTGAGTATTTTAAGGTGCCATACCTGAGACGAAAAAGCAGGCTTCTCCCCCAACGTCCACTAATCTTCAGGAGGTATTTGGGTGGCATATGCGTATGGAGGCTATTTGACTCCAATAGGGACATGTACCTAACGACTGATGATTTGAAGCACTCTCTAGCGTGTCTAGCATTGTTTTAAGAATCTTACAATGTAGCTGCGTCCAAACCATAGTTTAAAAGGACCGACCACAAGCGTGACCTGTTGACAAAATAAAAAGTTGAGGTAAGGTCCATAAAAGCCAAATAAATAGGTGACTTCTGTGCTATCATATATTTGCCAACAATCAGATTTAAATTAAGGCACTGTTCTACTGTTCCCAGTTTACTCCTAAAACCCAGCTGGCACCTGTTTAAAATTTGTTCTCTTTTGGTCCAAGTCCTTATTTTATTAAACAGGACCCTCCCGAGGATCTTTAAAGTGTTGTCGATCAGGGAGATCGGTCCATAGCAGATAGGGTTGGATCGATCTCCCTTTTTAAAACAGGGCAAGATGATGCTAGTAGACCATGTACTTGGGATAGAAGTGCTTGTTGGGTTAGTAAAAACGTCAAGTAAAAGAGGTGCCCAGAAATCCGGTTCATGTTTAACAAGATCTATAGAAAGCCCATCCAGCCCTGGGGCTTTGTTGCCTACGCTTTAGTGTATGGCATCCTCAACTTCTGACACCGATATGCAAACCCTAGTGGCTGGGGGACTATTTGACGTATCCTCAGTCTGGGGCGGGGCTGAGTAGATCCTAGAAAAGTGTGCTTCACATGATTTACTAGTTATAGTACAACTTAAGGGAGTAAGGGCAAGGCCCATAGATCTCATGGCTTTAACTGCAGACCAAAAGCCATTTCCATTGTTAAGTGTAGCAGCACAGGCGAGGTTATCCCAGCGTTCTTTTAGAAGCTCGTCTAACTTAATAAGGGTTGCGTCCCTGGGTATAGCCACCAATGCTACACACAGTTCTCTGTTTGCTCGTGAGCAGGTGCCATTAAACCATCTAGGTTTCTTGCTAATATCTACCGCTGGTCTAGAGATCATTTGTTTAATGCCAGCACATTGGCTACTAAGTCCCCCAATGATCTTTGGATTGGAATCAAAGTGCCTGCTGTGGGTTGGTGTTTTTTGCCGCTGGGGGTCAAGCAAGCCGGGCTGAAGACGGCTGGAGTGCCAGAAACCGGTCCTCGGAAGCTTGTTTCCGGTCCAGGAAAGGCATGGCTTGGCAGTTCTGGCTGGACTGTTCCCATGAGGCACAGGGTCAGTCTGATTTGCATATAGCCATGTCTGAACTGGGGTGGCAGAGTGGGCTAAAGAACGGTGATGGATCAAACCCAGATCTTTTGACTGGGTGTGAGTGTTTGATTGGTTCAGATGCTCCGTCCATCACCACCCCCTTTTGTACCGCTTTGGCCGCCATTAGTGTGGCAGGGTATGCTCAGACGTGAGTCCCTTGCTCACTTTGCCACTGGATTCAAGCAAGCCGGGCTGAAGACGGCTGGAATGCCAGAAACCGGTCCTCGGAAGCTTGTTTCCGGTCCAGGAAAGGCATGGCTTGGCAGTTTGGGCTGGACTGTTCCCATGAGGCACAGGGTCAGACTGATTTGCATATAGCCATGTCTGAACTGGGGTGGCAGAGTGGGCTAAAGAACGGTGATGGATCAAACCCAGATTTTTTGACTGGGTGTGAGTGTTTGATTGGTTCAGATGCTCCGTCCATCACCACCCCCTTTTGTACCGCTTTGGCCGCCATAAGTGTAGCAGGGTATGCTCAGACGTGAGTCCCTTGCTCACTTTGCCACTGGATTCAAGCAAACCGGGCTGAAGACGGCTAGAATGCCAGAAACCGGTCCTCGGAAGCTTGTTTCCGGTCCTGGAAAGGCATGGCTTGGCAGTTCGGGCTGGACTGTTCCCATGAGGCACAGGGTCAGACTGATTTGCACATAGCCATGTCTGAACTGGGGTGGCAGAGTGGGCTAAAGAACGGTGATGGATCAAACCCAGATCTTTTGACTGGGTGTTAGTGTTTGATTGGTTCAGATGCTACGTCCATCACCACCCCCTTTTGTACCGCTTTGGTCGCCATAAGTGTGGCAGGGTATGCTCAGACGTGAGTACCTTGCTCACTTTGCCACTGGATTCAAGCAAGCCGGGCTGAAGACGGCTGGAATGCCAGAAAACGGTCCTCGGAAGCTTGTTTCCGGTCCAGGAAAGGCATGGCTTGGCAGTTAGGGCTGGACTGTTCCCATGAGGCACTGGGTCAGACTGATTTGCATATAGCCATGTCTGAACTGGGGTGGCAGAGTGGGCTAAAGAACGGTGATGGATCAAACCCAGATCTTTTGACTGGGGGTGAGTGTTTGATTGGTTCAGATGCTCCGTCCATCACCACCCCCTTTTGTACCGCTTTGGCCGCCATAAGTGTGGCTGGGTATGCTCAGACGTGAGTCCCTTGCTCACTTTGCCACTGGATTCAAGCAAGCCGGGCTGAAGACGGCTGGAATGCCAGAAAACGGTCCTCGGAAGCTTGTTTCCGGTCCAGGAAAGGCATGGCTTGGCAGTTCAGGCTGGACTGTTCCCATGAGGCACAGGGTCAGACTGATTTGCATATAGCCATGTCTGAACTGGGGTGGCAGAGTGGGCTAAAGAACGGTGATGGATCAAACACAGATCTTTTGACTGGGTGTGAGTGTTTGATTGGTTCAGATGCTCCGTCCATCACCACCCCCTTTTGTACCATTATGTACCACCAGCACCAGCACAGCGGAAACACTACTGTGAGCTACCCCTTCACCTATGCCGCCTGTTGTTGGTACCTCTGGGGCAACACCTGCACTTGTACCCCTTCCTTTCTGTGCCCCTGAACCTTAACACGCTCCTTCACCAGGGGAAATGGCACTCGGGGTGCCATCCCTGGTTTCCTCAGCTTCTCCATGGGCACCACCGGCTCCCTAAGCTGCCCCTCCTGGGGAGCCTGTGGGCACAGCAGGGCCAAGATCTCATCCATCTTAACGAAAAAGGAATACGCACATGCCGGTCAGCGATCCTACAAATGCTGGACTCAGTGGACTCTCAATTTATTTGTAGAGTAATCAAGTATGTTAATAATTTTGAAAACAAAAGAATAGATCACACAGATTAGAACTCTTGGAATTTTTTAACCTGTATCTTTTATCAGTTTTGAGCGAGCACAAGAATCTTTTGGACTTACAGAATAGCCAATGTTCTTTCTCTTTATCAATAGTGTCTTAACTTGAATACTTGAAGCAGTTTTTCTTTTTTTATCTTTTAACAAGTACATATTTCTTTTCTTTTTAACTAATATAGTATGTAACATTGTAATGGTTTTTATTAACTATACAATAAAGAATTTCACTACTCATCCATCTTGCGCGTTAATGCCTCCATATCTACTTCAGTGCATGGAGGCTTGGAACGCTTCTGCGCACCTCCTGGCAACAACTTAATTTGGCACTAAATCACAGCCCATGTGGCCCGCCCAGTGATACAACCAAGCAAGCAAATCAAAAAGGGTCTCTCACTAAAATTCCCCATACCAGGCAGGAATTACGAAACAAAACACCTGGGGCCACTCAGCACTGATAGTAAGGCCTAAAAATGGAGGATCCTAGCCTGCAGCATAACACCTACCACGCAGTTAAGAAAACAGGCCCTCAATTGTATTCTAATAATTAAATGCCAGTTAAAACTATACACACATGACAGGGCTCCACAAAGTCACTCTCCGATGGAAGAAAACACCAAATGGCTCAGCTCAGCCCACCCAAGCACCACTCCCACAATGAGATGACAAGCACCCAACTAGGCTACTGCCTCCACCAACTAGGCAAAAACAATGCCCATGCACATACAAAAATGCCCGAAAGAGAGGCCTCACTGTACCCCCCTGCACCCTCCCTTACCTACACAGATTTGCCATGGCCTCATGCACCCATTGGAGCCACCACTGAGTAATCAAGAAACCACTTGAATCAGGCAAAACAAAGCTCAAGCCAATGGGGCTCCAGGGTCACTCTTGGGCTGTGCAGGGGCAGTAGTACAGAGTCACCACAGTGCAAAGTGTGACAATGCTGTCGTGCTTGGGTGGGGTGGGGAAATGAGGAGGACTCTTGACAATGTGTCTTGGGTGGCAAGTGGGAACCAAAGATACCTGCTCACCACTGCACTCTGCTTTTTAAGGGGTGGAGCTCATCCTGCTCTGAGGTTGCGACCCCGTTAACACCGAAGTGCTTCCGGAAGCCACACCTGGCTCGCCAATCTCACCCGGCTGACCCACAAGCCCACGGTGCTTCTTATCATGACCCTGGTGCGGGCCCCAGCTCCCCACTATAAGGGAGCCTCTGTAAGTAGAGCACCTTTCAACACAACTATTCTTCAAACAGAAGAAGAGGCAGTACAACCACTTTCAGTGGAGCTGGCCCATCAGGAGTAATTAGGATATCCAAATAATAATGTGGTGCAAAAGTGTTAGGGGAGCCAATCAGGTAGCCCTACAATTTCAGCAAGAGGAGCCCTCCCTTTCATTCTTTCCTGGAAGCAGCCATGCTTGCCGCAGATTGCCCCTGAAAAGAAGAAGGAGGAACCCTAGCAGCAGAATAAAACATGGCAATACTCAAACGTAAATAACCACTAATGACAGTTACCTAAGTTTTATCTTCTATGTGATGCCCCGCAGCTCAAAAAATTATGTTCAACAAAAAATACAATTGATTTAGGATCCAATTTCTAACAATGATATTATTCACATGAACCTTTATTCGTATTTAAACTGGTTCTTGCAATTTGTTCCTCATAATTTTTCTATAAATTGCGATAATTCTTGAAACGACTATAAGATGTAACAGTGTATCATCAGCAAAAGTCAAAATGGACTCAGCAAGTTGATAAAATGGGGCAATCTTGCAACAGCACAATAGAAGGGTTGTATGTGATTTCATAGAAGAATGATTTCATGGAATACCATTACTGAGAAGCCATCTAAACTGTTTAATGGAAATTTTTAGTATGAATGGCATTTACCTTTAAGTAGTAACCAACTCATAGAATGACTTTTTGGTCAAAATTGATTTTTGAATGCTTATTTTTTTAAGTGTAACTGCAATGGTTACAGGTCTTACTTTCAGAAACAATTTTGTTGGAGATGTTTATTTCAGTACTTTACTTCAGGGGACATATCATATTTATATTTTTTACATTGTCAGACAATTACTTTGGAGGTTTTTAATATGCTGACACATCACCACCAGTAAACACCATCCAACACCACCCCTATATACCATCAATGCCTACCCCATCACCCCTCACCACACCTAAACTACACTCATCTCTGAAACCTAAAAGCCCTTTCTACCCACAGAACAAACCATTCCAGAATCCCCGTCTACCCCTACCTCCACCCATTCAGAACCCTAAAATCCCCTCTCTACGCCTAAACTCCAACCATCCCATACCCCTTAAAACACCTCAGCACATACAAACTCCACCTATTCCTGAACCATAACAACCCTTACTGCCCTTAAACACCCGCCATCCATGACCTATAATATCCCCTCATCACACCAAACTACTCATCCCTGAATCCTAAAACCCTCTTTCTACATCTTAACTCTACTCATGCCTAAATCCTTAAAACCCCTAATCACCCTACATGCCACCCCATTCTGAACCCTAAAATCTTTTCACCCCCACATCTGCTACCCATAATTGAACCTTAACAACCCTCACCAGCCCAAAACTCTGCCCATCCATGAACCCTAAAAATCCTCAACACCCTTCTACTCCCCCTATCTCTGAGATCTAAAAGCATCTCAAACATCTAAACACCGCTCATCTGTCAACCCTAAAAACACCTCAATACCCCTACACTCCACCCATCTCTGAACCATAGAAAACGCTTTCTATGTGTGAACTCCAGTTATTCCTGACACCTAAAACATCCTCATCATCCTAAACATTACCCATCCCAGAACCATAAAAACCCCAAAGTAGCCCTAAACTCCACCATTGTTTAATGTAAATGTGGATTTTTCCTTCAAAGTATCTTTCCTTTAAAATGTTTCCATTATTTTTTAAATGTTTGAATTGTTTCCTCCAATGTGGTTTCCCAGTTTTCATTGTTCAAACATTTGGACTGTTCACAATATTGTCTGCATCTGGACCACGGTGTTCATTTAAAAAAAATATGGGATTCATGAAGAAATGTACTTGAAATATGTACAGTTTTTTAAGCAGCAATTGAATCAAACTTATTAACAAGGAAGAACTGCTGAATCAAGATATGTGAGTGAGAAGAACACCCATTGTGAACAGGGCATCACATTTTGAACACTATTTTAGAGAGAGACTTGATCCGCAACTTACCCCACAGAGGAAGGAACACAATTAAGCCAAGAGGTGAAGCAAAAAATATAAAAAGTTAGCAGACTCACCGAAAATGAAAATACAAATGTATTAGAGACATTATCTTCTCTATATGTAAGGTTTTCAAACAACTACTCCAGACCAGAGTAATAATCAGAGAATTTGAAAAGGAGAAATGCAACTCGGAGAAAAACGTGTAAAATGCTTGATCTAACAAGAAACTGATCATCAGCGATTAACACTATGCAGCAGTAGTCAAATGAAAATTCGAAACTTTAAAAGTCTCTGCTTCAAAAGGCAGGATCTGACCACAAAGAATCGGAAGTAGAATCAGTAAATGATTTTGTGACCCTTCGGCAAACCCAATATCCCACTGACACTAACTGGCACTAACATACAAACGAGTTTCAGAATGATTGGTCTTGGGCAGCAAGCTGATGAAAGATTCAGCCAAACCTGTTAAAAAGGAACTTAATCTGATCAAGAAGATCAATGAAGGCTTTAATCTGTTTAGGTTATGAATTTCTTGGATTCAATGTTAAGGTGTAATACATAATGACTTAATGGCACTAGCTCTGACCTGCCGTGTGTTTATGGATATGTGTCATCTGAAGAATCATTCCCATTTCCTTAAATATCGAATCTCTCTCAGCTGAATGTGAAGAGTTTGAGAAGTTAGTTGATCGAAATATACAATCAATTAAACAATCATTGCTTTTCCCTCCAGAGTCCATGAAGAATCTTTACCTTACTTTTATATCCAAGTTTAACTGGTTCTATTGTGATGTGGTCAGTGATGGGGATTTTAATGAACCATTACTAAAGTTAAACCTTTGAATCATTTCACTGACCCGGTTCCCGGAAATATTGATAAATACCTTGTTTACTAGTTTATGCCACATGAGGGTTTTTTTATTTGGAAAAGGAGTGTTCCTGGACTGTCTAAAATTTGACCAAGTCAGTCCCCTATTACTGAAGAAACACAATGCAGAGAGTTGCATTCATTTCCGTTTGCCTTCGATCTACCCTTTCTTCCAAAAGTGATTGAACTGTGCTGTAGCACAACATGTTTGGCATAGCCCTCGCAACAATCTTTCTTCATGAGTTTCAGTTGGGTTTTAGATAGGGATACAACCCAAAATTTGTTCTACTCCAAGTAGTAGAAGTCTCACTTTAAATCTTGGTTTCTGGTACTCTATGTCTATTTGTTTTCCCGTGATTATCCATTGCATTCAATACAGCAAATCACTCCACACTAATTTGGATTCTCAAATGACTCATGTGCCTTGATAGCATTGTTTTTAAATGGTTTGACTTGTATTTTTCTAACTGGTCACAGCAAATTTAAATTACATTTCCAGCCTTTGCTAAAGCATAATCACTTCCTCATGCTTCCATTCTAGTACCTTCCCTATTTAATCTTTATATTGAACCCTTTGAAATGTCACTGAAGAGCTTGGTTATCTACTATCTTCAATAGGTGGATGGTACACAGGTCTGCCCTAGGCATACGTTTCCCATGGGTGACCTAGTTATTGCACAAACATTGTTTTTTGTACAGCACACCATCTGAAATTCATTCCCTTGAAAACTATTTTCCACTTATCTCATTTACATGCTTAACAATACCAGTCCAATCGTGTATTGACTCTTTTAGTGTTTGACTATAAACTGTTATTGACAATGCCAAATCCCAGGGTGCAATACCCAATAATAGACACACACTTCAAATGCAAATTAACCCAATGACCAGAAGCACATTTTTTTAAAATGTGTTGTATTTGAGGAATCTGTCAGTTTATCTTAGGAAAGACCCCAAACCTTTGACAAACCCCTTACAAACTCTGCAATGTCAAGATATTTATACAAGATAGCATGCACCACCCACAAGGCTCTGAACACCACCACCTTCCATTGCCTTGAAGCAAACTTGAAAGTGTCTGATTGGCCGGGGTAAGGAAGGTAGATTTCTATGTTGATTAGAAACACTACTAGATTTTTAACCACAGGTTAAGTAAGGCAAGTGTATTTACAAACTGACTGGGTTCTGAGCTGGCACAGCTGACAACTGATTTGATGACTTTTGTGATATCTGGGGAAACCAAAAATACATTTAGTTGTGCCATCGCTGGGCAGAGGTACATAATATGATTTTGCTGTTACAGCAGTTGCCGATCAAAACAGACAAACTACAGTGAAAATAGAAATGGTAAAATGTCACTTATTGGCTTTACATATGCTGGAGTCTATATTCTCCTTCCATCCACACTAATCATTAACCTTGGATTCCGAAGTAGCATGCTGCTTACTGTAAAGCGTTTCAAACCCGCAGCAACCGCCGCAATGTTAAAAGCAGCGATCCGACCGCCGCAGTCAGATTTCGATTATGAAGCATACTAATTAGACCAGCAGTTATGCCACGGTCCTAGCGGGTGGTATTTTCCCGCTACCATGGTGGTCAGAGTGATTTTCCGACTGCCATCCGAAAAGACCCCAATATTCTAAGCAATTAATAGACAAAGGGGATTAAGGCTGTTAGTCTTCTGAGACATACTCGGAGGGGAATGTCCTTCAACAAAAAACTCCAATAAGGTGCTAACCTTCCCCCAAAAGTGCTGTAACTATCTGAGAGGGGCATGCCAATCGATACAATAAATATATATTCCACATCACTACTGGTGGAGAGAATGGTTTCTTTAAAAAGGTAGCTAAATGAGACCTTTACCCCTCCCAAACAGTTCCATAGTAAAAACCAATCGTTTTTTGTTTGACATTTGAATACAGGCAATATGAGGTCAAGCAATACAAAATCAATAGTGACAGGAATTGGATATTGCAAGATTTTTTCCATAGCTACCTCCAACATGGCTTAACACTGGAGCAAGCCCACCATGTCTGTATTGAACCCCGCGAATGGCCACAACCTCTCCATTGTAGTGGGCTTGACTGTGGGTAAAACGTATGTACTTTTTTGAGATATTGATATCAACCCAAGATCACGTTATAATCGGCTTCTTAACCTATTGTGCTACATGAGTTTTGGGTAATCTCTCACCAAATGTTAGTTCTACCATTGATCATTTCATTGTCTGTCTAGTATGATGTTTCACTTTATCTTCCAAGCTTGTGGAGTTAATGGTTTGCTATGCAAGAAAATAATATAAAGGCTGCTTATCTTGCCTGTCCTTGTTCCCTCATTTTGCATGAATCCCTCATTGGGGGTTAGGTGCCTAGTGGTTGCTGTTTTAAATGAAGGATGCAATGATCCAGTCTCTCAGGTGTGAGTATTGGAAGCATTCACATTCCTCTAAGCTGCATTTTCTTTTACACTCTTATAATGATAAAATAGTGTCATTTCAGAACATGCTGACCTAGTAAGGCTTCGTAATGTTCAAATGCTGGGAAAAAGGCAGGCATCTGGAGAATTGACGTGTGCTGGGAGGGGAAAGATCCAAGTTTATATTTATTAGTCAAAATGTCCCCGACTCTCAACATAGTGATTGTTGGTTTGCTAAAATTCACATTGGGAAAGTCTGTCATGTTTTTACTTCCACATTTAATCCCCGAACATCCTACCCACTATGGTTCTGTCTGTGTGTTTGATATTTTTCTGTTTCTTTAAAGGGTCCAATCAGATATCACTGTAAGTTGAACTGCTCTGAGATATACAAGAAAGCCAAATGTTAACTTTGTTCAATGCAATAGGCAAAGGCATGGCTGATACAACGCCCGCTTGGAAAGAAACTAATATTGCTGTGTTTCTCAAAAAGGACAAAATCCACTCTTTTGTGGCTCACATTGGCCTAGATCATTAATCAATAGTGCGTCCAAGATCTATGCTAAAATTCTAGCTCACCAGATCACCCCTTTGATTGAGAACTTGGATAGTCCCGTGCAGCACAGTTTTGTTATAAAAGGGACCTAACTCATCATACTAATTTGGCCGTTTTCATCTTTGAAATCTCTGCTGTCCAGGAGTTGAAGGCTGGTATTATACTTCTTGACGCCAAGAAGGTATTTGACCGGGTCTCTTGGATATTTCTTTGGCAAGTACTGAATCTTTATGGATTTGGCCCCTTTACTCTAAACAGGATTAAAATCCTGTATAAAATCTCAAGACAAGAATCATGATTGTGGGAGCCAAGTTGGAGAGTTTAGCAATTCAAAGAGGTTCTCGTCAAGGTTCTCCCCTGATCTTTGCTTTATATCTTGATACCTATCTGAGCCACGTGGGGCACATGGCAGAAGTTTTTCTTCTTGTTAATAACAGTCAATCTTGTAAACTAGCTACTTAGGCAGACGATATATTGATTATTATACCGAATCCCCCAACCACCCTAATCCCAATAGAGACAGCAGCAATTACATTTGGAGATTTTTCTGGGTACCTTCTTAATCTGAACAAGACTCTACTTATATAACAACAAGCAGAATGGTCGGAATAACTCCGGGTAGTGCAAAAATCACCTATCCGGGAATTAAAATCTCAATAAGCTATGTGGACTCCTTTCATCTAAATTTTGACTCACTTAGACAAAAAATGTTAATAGTATGGATAAGTGGAACAGACTTTTTTAAGTATTCAGGGGTGATGTACTGTTATTAAAATTACAATCATCACTAAAGTTTTTATTTTTGTTTCTGGCACTGCCTGTTTTTATACCCAAGACATTTTTCCAGAAGAACGAATCATCCTGGCAATGTTTAATCTAGAGTTATAAAAGAGCGGCTAGGCATTGACTCAGTTACAGATGTTTGTTTTAAAGTAAGGCAGGGCTTTACCATCTCTAAAATTCTATTATTGGTCATATTTTTCAGCACACTTCTTTCAAATTCTGGGAATCAGTAATACCCCCTGGCCTTCTCAACTTTTCTACCCTGATTTATACCACAACATGGGATTCTATGATCCTTCCTATTGCTAGAAGACAAGATATAAAATGATTTCCTGTTATAAGCATATCTGGGATTCTCTGTCAAAGAAATTCATAATTCCTAAATTCATTATTTACCCCGCACTTTGGCATAACCCCTGTTTACCCATGCTTTAGCTTGATTTACATGTGAAACAATGGTCTAGCATTAACTTGCAGAGCATCAATGAGCTATTTGATGGTAGTACATTTAAATCATTTTCCACTATCCATTCAGTTTTCTGCACCTATTTCTGGGTTTTTCAATTTCAAATTTCAGAATTTTTCTTGAAGGAAATCTGAAATCAAGGACGGTCTGTTTTATATATTCTGCTCCTGGAAGCATTCTCATCTACGGTTTGGAGGGGCATTATGCATTGGATGTATCAACCTTTAAATAACGGTCAGGAAGATAACTTGCAGCATATTTTGGCTTAATGATTTACTGAGCTAGGGCCATGCTCTCAATTGTGAGGGATGATCTCAATATCAGCATTTCAAATTGTTATATTTTATTACTTGGATCCCCCCTGAATCAAGGAAGACAGTCACCCACGCACTCATCACCAGCAGTATGGACTATGGAAAAGCACTCTATGCCAGCATCAACAAGTCCCTACTCTGAAAACTCCAGACAATACAGAACACCACCGCCAGACTCGTCCTCGGCATCCCTGACACTAACACATCAGGCAAAACCTACGAAGTCTCCACTGGCTCCACTTGGAGAAAAGAGTCACTTTCAAAATCCTCATTCACGCCTACAAATTCCTACACAATAACAAACCCAAATACCTCAATGACAGAATCCCGTACCCAAAAGAAACCTCCGATCTTCCAACCTCGCATGGCCTAAACCCCGCACATCCACAGAGCCAGAACAGGCAGAAAATTCATCTCTCACATTGGTGCCAAGACCTGGAATGAGCTACCAGCACACATCAGATATGCCCCCTCCCTGAACACCTTCAGGAAGACCCTCAAGAGCTGGCTCTTTGGCTAAACAGATCTGTGGACTCCCCCCTCAGTGCCTTGAGACCCTCATGGGTGAGTAGCGCAATTATAATTCCCTGATTGATTGATGAATATTTCTCAACCAATAATTCACCATTATAAATTCATTCAAAATATTTTCTGTACGCTAAAGAGGCTGCAATACTGGTTCCGCTGCTCAGATTCTAGAGCAGACATGGTACATATCTGTATTACATGTGAAACAATTCAGAATAACTGGAAGCAGGTTTTCTGAGAAATCAGTAAAATTATTGTCATTGAGATTCAACCAACACCCTATGTTATTGTAGCACTGTTGTAGCCGGGTACATTCAAACGCCTCCTCCATATATTACCCAGAATGTTGGAGCGTGGTGGAATCAATTTTGGGATATCTCAAGCATTGAGATGGGTATTCTAGAGGCTGCTAAGCAAAAAAGGAGGCTGGGGCAAACTTGGGAACCAATGGCAAACCCGAAGCAACCTCTGGGGGGATTCAACTTGTGTATAACCACAATGACCAGATGAATCTGGACTAGGGGAACCAGAGGCACGGGGTACTGGTAGACGGCAGCCTCCAACATAAACTGTTGCAGCTGTGGGTTTAGAGTTGTTGACAAGTTTAGTTGATTTCTTTATTGTAACCAGTATTTTTTAACTCAGGATGATATATATGTCACATATCTTGTTTTGTATATAATGAATTATACTGGATGGTTTGAGTTTGAATACAATCTCTGATTAATCAAAAAAAAGTAAGTAAAAAAAAAAAAGAAAGTCAAGAAGAGCCAGGCTTCATTATTGTTTCAGTAGACAGAGATGTTTGTATGCCAGTTCAAAGCTTTTATTTTCTAAAACAAAATTTGAGTGTCAATTTCTTAAATTCCTTGAAAAAGTCCTTATGTTCTAAGATTGGAATGGTCTGGGCTGGATATAATATTTTGGGTAACACATTTATCTTACTGGTGTTTATTCTCTATATCCAAGATCAGAAAGTGAATCAAAATCTGCAATAGTCGTTTGGTGTGGGTTCCAGCAATTGAGGGACATTGACTTTGTTGGAGATTATATCGACCCCTAGATATTTGATATGTTTAGTAGTCCATATGAAAAGTGTGACAGATTTTAAATCTTTTGCATCCACAAAGTGGACATTCACCATGCCATTCATGGTATCCTGCCATTAATGTTTAAATGAATGATGAACGAAAGCCAAATTTGTGCCTAATCTTTACTAGAAAATTCCAGTCAATCCAATCTAAAGCCTTCCTTTCATCAAATGATGCCAGTATCATCAGTGTTCCCTTCTTGTTGACTGTTTTGACCAGATGGATTATCCTGAGTGTGTTGTCATCCTCTATCTGATGTTAATGAAACCAGATTTATTTGAATTTAAATGTATTAGACTTGGGAGTAGTATTTCTTGTCTTGTAGCTACCATCCTGCTATAGAGTTCTCTAATTGTAATTGTAAGTGCATTTATATGGCACTTACTACCCCTTAAGAGGCATCAAAGTGCTTTTCGGCAAGTCGCATTCTACTTCGGAACCCAAAAAGGATAAGGGGTGAATTAGTATACAGAAATATGAATTAATTTGAATGGTGGACATGCAAGTCTGTTAGTTGGATTGAGACTGGAGGGAAAGAGGAAGGAAGAGTCTAGAAAGTGTTTATTAGGAGATCATAGTAGTAGGACTAGGTTTGAGATGAGTAAAGGAGAGATGACAAAAGGGAATGGATTTAGGAGATCATGGTAGTAAAACTAGGTGTCAGGTGAGTCCAAGAAAGTATACATGAGGGAAGAATTTCTAAAGGGTGGTTTGGGAGATCTTAGAAGCAAAGTGAGGCTTGGGGTGATGCAAGGAGGGATAGAGAAGGCATGGGTCTAGAAAGAGTTATTTTGGAGATCGCAGTAGCAGAATGAGGTTTGGGATGAGGCAAAGAGTGGAGGTATAGGCTATATTGAGAGAGGTATATGGTGAAACATAGAGTAGTGGAGACTTATGTTTTTTAAAACTTTTTTTACAGTAGGAGTAAAGTAATAAATATATAAGTACATAGATGTTATACATGTATAAGGAAGGTAATATATCAATATTTAACTGCTCCTCCGCGGGGCTAATTCCCCTGCTGTGCTGAGGGGAGGGGGCGCGCGCAGCGCAGCGGTGCTGGCACTGTGCTCATGACGAGCTGAGCTTGTCGCGACCACGCCCGTTCCAATGGAATGCCCAGCACAGCAGGGGAATTATCCCCGCATGGGCGAGGCGCAACAGTCATGACGAGCTCAGCTCGTCATGAGCACAGCGTGACCGAGCACAGAATGGGTTAAGTTGCATTTAATGCTGTACTTTAAGCTAATTTAGTTGTGTGTTATTTTTCTTTTCAATAATTCAATAGTGAAACAATTGTAGATAAATAGTTCTGATATATTTTGAGTATTATAATAGTCAAATAAACAGAGAACCATACGCATCCAATCAAATAACTTCTATGAAAACTATGCAGTGACATATAGAGCTATTAAGCATAGAATAATACAACCATAAGTAATATGTACATTTGTTAAGCAGACTTAAATAATATCTTTATATTTAGGAAAATGATCATTATACTTATTAATAAAAAGAAATACACATATCTTGATACATACAAATGAATTGCTTATAAACACAAGGATATGCTGTATATTTTTGTTTGAGTATGGTAGTTACAGACCGGAGGCAAGATGGCATCTGCACGACGGACGTGTGTGTGAGGAGCTCCTGGTTTGCTCGTCTTTGCCGTTTGTTTTCTGGAGGTGGCCGTGCGGCGGCAACGGCGGCAGCAGAGGTATCGGATCAGATCGGAGTGGAATTTCTTCTGGAGCTTGTTCTTTTGCTTGCTCTGCTGTCCGAATTGAAGTTTGCAAAGCTGGTTTACAAAAAAGGAACCGCCGCATGTTCGGCCACAAAACTAGCGTAGCATGGCGATGTTAGCGTTGGAGTGGCACCTGGACTGCAGTCGCACCTGAGCTGGATTGCTAACGGCTGTGAAGTGTATGAGCCATTGAGCTCGCGGCAAGGCTCGCGGTCGGGCTTGGAATTCAAAATACCGAGAGCAGCGGTATACCTAACCTTTGCTGTTTTGGGGAGGCTGAATCCCGCTTCAAATCTGCTGCTACAAAGTTACTCTTTGACAATCTTCTGTTACAAAGTCATCGTCGTTGGGCTGCGAGGAAGTGGACTACGAGAAAGCGGCTTGGTCTACCAAGGCTCGAGTGAGTGTGTATGAGAAGCCGGTTCATGTGTAAAAAATATCAACTTTCCATCTGAACTTTTTGCTGGCTTTCAATACATTTAAAATAAGCCGCCGTAGTGTTTGATATGTACCGTTGTTGGGCTGTTCTGGGACACCGCAGGAGGTCTGCTATGGCACCTAAAGTTGCTCGTGGTGGGAAAACAAGAGCCACTGGGGAGGCTGCGGTAGGAACACGCGCAACACTCTCTGCAAAGACCTCTAAAGAAATGGTTGGTGGCGAGCATCAGGAAGCTACTGCACTTGGTAAGGGTCTTGTACAACGGACACCCCAGATATTACAGATCTCCCAAGCGGCTGCTGGTAAAAAAGCTGTGACCTCTTTGACAGTCTCTCCAAAGCCCTGTATACTTGACGCTCAGCAAAGGGGGGGGGTGACCTGACCGGCTTATCTCTTGAGGAGAGTCATGTGCCTGAACATGCTTTGCCACCCCCAGGTTGATCTTGATACCGTTAGCGAGCCTGTAATAATGGATGACAATGGCATCATTAGTGGCGATAGGAATGAACCCACTAGTAGCAAGGAAAGCGAGTTGTATTCACTTTCCGAACATTCAGAAGAGTCAGATATGGATGGGGATTTCCAATTGCAGGAAAAGGGGTTTGGGAGACATTACCCCTATAATCAAGGATAAAAGTCATTGTAAGAACCCTTCTTTAGGGAGTGCATCTACGGAAGCACCTACTGTACGTAAGAAAACTAAGGAAGGAGTGGCTGAACCAGCGATGGCAGAAATCCCCGACTGGGAGCTCTCGAGCGGGGTGCAGATGTTTGAGGGATTGGATTTATCTGACCAGGCAAGCGGAGGCCAGGCTGAGGAAATACAAAGCCATGTATCGCTGGAAGTGATCTAAAGATCAATCTCAGAGCATGGGTTAGAAACACGGGCAGAGCATTTAAAAACACACACCGCATGCAGGAAATTGCAAAATATAGTAAGACGGTTGGCAAAAAGATGTAATGACTTTACCGAGAGGATGGCGGAAGCGGAAACTCGCATATCATTGTTAGAAGACCAGATGGTGGCTCAAAAAAACGCTGTTGCAGACACAAAAGCCAATAAAGATGATATGCATGGCAAGCTAGTTGATTTAGAAAATCACCTGCGCCGCAACAACCTGCGCATTTTAGGTGTGCCAGAAGGACTTGAGGGGCAAGATGTTCGAAAATTTGTAGTTCAGTTTGAAGAAGCGCTTCCCGAGCTGAAAGAATGGATTTGGCCGCAGGAAATTCAACTGGCGCACAGATTTCCGTTTCGGCAACGGCCAGCAAGGAGTGGGCAAGTGGTGCAGCAGCCACGGGCCATTCTGATTTCCCTTAATAATGTCTTGGCTAGGCAGGCACTGTATGATCTGGCTAGACCAGATAAGAAAAGAACTGGCAAAGAGACACAGTTCTTTGTGCCACTCCACAGTGGAAAAGAGATGGCAGTTGCGGCAGCTGATCACTCCACTCCAAGCAAAAGGTGTACAAGTGTTTCTACTACAGCCAGCTATTCTAAAGACTGTCAATACCGGACAGATACGTTTTTTCACCTCTGACATTGCAGCCAAAGAATACCTTCAATTACTTGGGTTGAAGATAATGACATAAGCAAATGGATGCAAAATGCATTGATATGTTTTTTTCAAACATTTTTCTTGATTTTTTCTCTTATTACTCATTGTCATTTTTTTGCTGCTTTTACTAAGCCGTATATATAAAATGATGCGGGAAAGGCGAGTACCAAGTGGGCTATTCACCGAGCATCACAAGGACGATTGGCCCTAAGACATCATTGATGGGGGAGGGTAACGGGCAGGGTGGGTTGGCGTATTTTTGGGGTGGTGGTGGGGGGGTGTAGAGGGTCACTTGGGGAGTAAAGGGTTGGGTGGGAATCTGTTAATGGGTAAAAACTCAGTTGATGGTATGTGCTGTAGGAATCTTAGAGTATATTTTTTTTATATATCGATGGCCATGAGATATTTACATAGTAATGGCAGATAGGAGGCTGCGTATATGTTCATTCAATGTTTTTGGGCTGAACAATATCCTTAAGAGGAAACGTGTTATCGCTGAGTTGCGGCTAATAAACCCTGATATTCTCTGTTTGCAAGAGACGCATGTCCTCTGGTCCGATCGTAGGATTTGATCTGAGTTGGGATTTACATTGTTAGCAACTTCTAGACAATCCACTATGAACAGGGGCGTGGCGATCTTCGTGCGGCATGGTACAATAGGTACGGGTAGAGAGAGGGTGGACAATTTGGGGAGGTGGGCTATTACCGAGTGTATTTTAGGGGGCACTAGAACTGCGCTTTGTACAGTATACGGTTCAAATTTGGATGAGGCTGAGATTTTGGAGTTTTTGAACATTGAATTGGCACTCTGGGGGACCCCATTGATATTATTGGGGGATTTTAATATACACGGGGATGTGCAGACTTGGGATTCTTATTTTGTTAGGTATAAAGGGCGTAAGCCTTACGTATTTAGGGCTTTGCAACAGTTGTTACAGAATCATGGACTAGTTGATGGGTGGACGGCAGTGAATCATGGAGATCCGGAATATACATTTTTCTCGTCCCTACACAATAAATTTGTTTGGTTAGACTACATTTTCTTACCTCAGTTGCTGACCATTAGTGCAAAGATGCAGGTGTGCCCCCGCATTACATCGGATCATGGATCCGTGGTTATGGACCTTGCTAGTCTTAGCCTCCCGAAGGAACAGCGGTCCTTTACATTTAACCAAAAACTTTAAAGTGATGAGGAATATATTTGTCATATCCGAATGTGGGCTACATTGTTTCTGGATAGCAAAAGAGGATTGGCTGCCCCACCAATGATATGGACTTCTTTGAAAGCCGGGTTAAGGCTTTCAAAGAATTCCAGGTGTGAAACCCTCAACTATGGCTGGGCTAAGCAGAAACGACAGAAAGAACGAATGCTGGGTTTTCTTGAGGAGTTAAAGAAGGGTGAGTGTGAACTTATACAAGCGGTTAGAACAAATGTGGATAGTAAAGAAGCGCAAACCAAGACGGCCTGCTGTAAGGCTAGGATTAATGGGGTGTGGAGTCAAGAAATTGCTGCTCAATTTAAAATACATAAGGAAGAAAGATATGAATATGGTGAAGCAACTGGCAGATGTTTAGCGCAAAGATTGCGGGGTAGACAAACTTCCCAGCGAATTTACATTTTTGAGGATGGTAAAGGGGACACAGCTGAGACCATGGAAGGAATAATGGAGGTATTTCATTCGTACTATAAAGAATTATATACTCAAGATTTAGTGGAGCAGGACAGTATAGTGCCGTACTTGTACAATTTTGATCTAACTGAGTTAAGGTTAGTTGAACGGGAAGAGCTAGAAGCTCCCATTACCATGTTAGAACTCCAGACAGCATTAGATGGATTAGCACTAGGGAAAGCGGCAGGGCCGGATAAACTCTCCTTGGAGATTTATCGGATAGTTTTCTCTATCATAAAGGACGATATGCTGGCCACTTTTATAGAGGCTCAGTCTGGGAACCCCCCACCATCTTTGGATGATGCCAATATAGTGATTTATAAAAAAGAAGGATAAGCATCCCAGGCTTCCGGGGTCTTAGAGACCCATATCATTAATTATTGCTGATGGCAAGGTGTATTAAAAAATTCTTGCAACTCAGTTAGCACAAGTTATATCACCGTTGGTATCTAGGCATCAGCATGGTTTTTTGCCTGGTAGGAGTACGGTTTATCACCTACACAGGGTTATTGCGCTGCTAGATTATGCTACTACACTGCAAAAACATATCGGTATCATTTTTCTAAATGCTGAAAAAGCATTTGACCGCGTATCGTGGTCGTTTTTGTGGGCTACAATGAGAAAGATGGGGTTTGGCCCCCAATGTTTGTTAGCATTACAGACTGTGTATAAACGCCCTCTGGCTAAAATTTGTACAATGGGAAAGAGTAATTTTTTGTATATATAACTAGGAGCACCCGACAGGGATGCCCCTGTTCGCCTTTACTTTTTGTTATTTATATTAACCCGTTGCTGCAAATATTGGAGACCACGAATGGTATACAGTCAATGGTAGTGGGGCAGCATCAAGTACATGTTCTTGCTTACGCTGCTGATATAGCGGTAGTAACATCTGATCCAGAGCAAGCACTAAGGGAGATCGAGAACTTGACTCAACAGTTCGGGGCAGTTGCCGGATATAAGTTAAATGTCTCTAAAACCCAGGTTGGTTGTAATGAGTCATTGTGTCCTGGTGAAGTACATGTTACAATAGAAGCAAGATATTTAGGAATAAAAATTAGGATGTCACTTTACTACTCGTAAATGCCCTTTGTGAATACCGAAAGTCGTAAAGTTAGGCTTTCATCTCAGTTTACCTTTGTGAATCAGGCCCAAATTGTCCTTGCGTATTGCAAAAGGAGATTAAAAAACAGTCTTATCCTGTGTCAAGCATATAGACCCAGGACAGGATCACAGATTTTCCATGTAGATGACAATTAATTTTAATGTGCCTTCCTTTTTATCTGATTTCCATGCAATAGGTTTAAAAACCAGTGACTGGTGGAAAAATTCCCATTAAGCTTTTCTAACTGATGAGCAAAATATTTCAAGATATTGTTTGTGTCATACTCTGCATTTACCTTGCAAGTACAAAATAGTTTTCTGCAATGCTTGTCATGCTATTATATCATATTTCTTTTGCAATAAGAACTGCCATATTTTAGTAGTCTTGTTGAGAAAATTAAGCCATTTAGTGGTATCAACGCTAGTCTGAGTTTCATGAGTACTAGCTTAATGTAAAAGGGTGATTACAGTTACATCTACAGAAAATAAATTTTCTCAACTTTTAATGTCATGGGGTTGAATAATAATACTTTCAATTAGCCATAGATCCCCTTTGAATTTGTCATTCCTTATTACCCATTAACTAATATTCTATGGAAAAATGAACAGCATACAATATGAATCGATAAACATGAAGTGTGATTGATTAGTGAGATCTTTAGCCTCTTCCATCAGGGAGGAGCCATAGTGGGCCATTATAACAATGAGGATCACTGGGGCCCCCAAGCTAGATACAAATACGAAGGGAACTCCTCTCTGTGGTGGTTGAATCTGGGTAAAAATACAACCTCACATATGGATTAGATTAGGTATGAACTTGTTCATTTTTCTTGATTCTCTAGACAGTCTGATTAACTGTATGTTGTACACAAATTGTAGAGCAATTAAGAGTTTTTTCATTTTTATTTGCTGCTTGCCTCCCATGTTGTCTTTCTTCTTTTCACAATTGGGCTCTGGGTCTGAGCCAGGGTTAAGGAAATATTATATCTTCTCTGTTGTCTGATTTGTGGTGATTTGACCCCGGGTGCTGTCTAATTCTTGTAGAAGTGTGGTAAGCAGGTGTACTACTTTATATAAGAAGTGGTGCAATCCATGTTGATATGAGAAACTTTTGTCAAACGGACACGTCCTATTATATCTCATGCATTCTAATCTAAAATTGTTAGCGATAAGCTGAAATTGCTGTTGTCACTGGAGGGTGGCAAACACAATGTCCTGAAGTAATAAGCACTTATGTTACCAAAACATGATTGTAGCGGGGAGGCGGGGTGGGAATCAAATACTACACCGATTCAGGAATGGTGGACACATAACTCTAGTCCTGCCTCTCTTTCACCGTCTCAGGAACCTTGGGAGACGGAGTCTTTCGGCTGGTGGGAGCAGCACGAGTCGCAAGGAGAAACCTACTCCTTTAACGGGGCCGGCTCTGAGACAGAGACACACCCCCCAGCAGCGTCACTGCTGTGCCTGCCAATACGAGGAGGAGGCGCGGACCTGCCCTTGGATGACGTGCACCCAATCAAGCCTCTAAGAGGGGTGGAAGACGGAAGAGCGGTGTGCATCGACACCGACGAGCAGAAGAGTGGAGAGCGAGCCGACGTGGAGGAGACCGGAGGAAGCAGACCGGACAGCGTAGCAGAGCCAGGAGGCAACGTTACCGCTCAGCGCCTAGCGACGCTCGCGGAGTAGTGTGGCTCTCCCAGGTGCGTGACCGGGTGGCAGGGTGGCTGGGGAGGCGGGACGCCTCCGTGTAGAAGCTCCATTCTCTTTCCCCATCGTCCGTTTTTCCCAACCAATCCCTTCGACCCCCCCCTCCTGTCTACCCGACCTGACCTGTCCTCACTGAATGTCCTCACTACTACATAGTAGAAAGTGTTAACTAGGCCCACTGGTGTCCTCACTCCCCGGGTCCCCATCTTGGGTTAAGACATTTTTGGAACGCCTGACTGAGAGTGTTATTTCTCTCCGCATGTGGTGCTGGACCACCGCGAGAGACGACGACCGTGCCGCCAGGGAACCGGAACGCCGGCGTGAGAGTCCAGGGCGAACCAACACCCTAGCTGACACCTTGGATCCGGCTGCCCTAGCCCGAGAAAGACTTACCCAGAGAAGAAAAAATACATTTATAAAAATAAAACCCTCTTTACCACGTTCCCGACTCAGTGTCCCTACTTCTGACCGCCACAACTGGTGTCAGAAGTGGGATCAGACCCTCCCATCCCGGTAACAGAGATGGATCAAGTCATTCAGCACATCATAAAAGGTCAGGAAAAACTAGAGTGGGCAGTGGAACGCCAGATGACGTCTGCACAGGCAGACAGGGAGGCGTTCAAGACCGCCATGGCCTCACAGTTGGAGGGACTACAAAAGGCAGTGAGAGAGACGGGAGCTGGGCCGTTTACGGAGAGAAGACCTCATGTACCCCATCCCTCCGGAGTGTCTCTGCAGAAGTATACTCAAGGGGAAGACCCGGACGCTTTCTTAACAAACTTCGAGAGGGCGGCCCGAGCTTGTGGTTGGCCAGAAGAAAAGTGGCAGTTTTTTCTCGCTCCTCTCCTGTCCGGAGAGGCCCAGGCAGCCTACCAAGTCGCCAACCCTACGGGAACCACCCCTTACCCACAAATACGGGCCCTTATACTCGATCATCTCGGAATGGACGCCGAAGCCTATAGAGTCTGTTTTCGAAAAGAGAAGGGCCTGCCGGGCGAGAACCCGAAGACACTGTAATTCCGCCTTAAGAATGCAGCTGACAAGTGGATCAAACCTGAGGGGAAGACCAAGGAAGAGATAATGGACTGCATTTATCTTGAACAGTTTATGGAGGCCCTACCATATGGGACACAAAGATGGCTGAGGCAACATGCAGGTCTTACCCCTACGCAAGCTATGGAAATGGCTTCCACTTATTCCAGGGCCCAACCCAAGACAGGCCCCTGGGAAAGCGATAAGGCCAGGCCCCAACCAACTGCGATGAAGTCCGTAAAATAAAGGAAAACCCATACCTGACCTTCCCAAGCCTCGTCCCTATAAAGTCGAGTACCCGGCACTGCGGGGTCCACAGTGTTTTGAGTGCGGGGAGTGGGGCCATATTGCCCGGTTGTGCCCCAGAAAGAAACAAGGAGAAGAACCCATGGAAGTGGGCTACGCCCCGAAAGCAGTCATGTATACGGCAGAGATGGGCCCCTCATTCTACGTAAGGGTTTTAGTCAATCATCGATGGGTCAAAGCCTTACTGGATTCAGGCTGCCGCCAGTCTGTTATTCAAAAGTCCTTGACTTTATCCCACCAACTTATTCCGGGGTCACGCGTCTTCATACGGTGTGTCCACGGAGACGTAAAACCCTATGCCTTAGCCCGAGTCACGGTACAACCCGAAGGAAAGAAACCTTGTGTAGTTCAGGTGGGGGCGGTTGAGGCCTTACCAGAAGACCTGATACTGGGGGTGGACAATCCTGATTTCTTAGCCTGTTTTATGGAGAAAGCAACCGCCCAAGGAGAGCGAACCTCTAACACCTATCCCAACCTAATAGCAGCTGAACCCTGGGTTCTAGATAGGAATTTCCGTTTTGCCCAAGCTAATGACTTCACGTTGTTTAATGCGTGGGAAGCGGCCCATGTAAACCAGGGAAACCCCCATGCCCCTTTTCCTAGGTTCATCATCGTGAACGATCTTCTATATAGGGAAGGGAAGGAAAGGGAGCCTAAACAGCTACTAGTCCCCAAAGACTTCCGAGAACAAATACTGTATTACGCTCATTCCCATTTAACAGCAGGACATACAGGAGCTGAAAAAACCTTACAGAACATTCTCAAATTGTTCTACTGGCCAGCGGTACACCAAGAAGCAACAGCTTATTGTAGAACGTGCGAGGTCTGCCAAAAAAAAAACATGCAAAGACCCCCAGCAGTCCCGCTATAGCCCATGCCCATCATAGGAAAGCCGTTTGAGCGGGTGGGTATGGACATCATTGGGCCCCTCCCACGCACATCGAAAGGGAATACATATGCGTTAGTATTAGTGGACTATGCCATCCGTTTCCCGGAGGCATTTGCCCTCAGAGCTCCCACAGCCAAGAACATAGCTGAAAGATTCCTGGAGCTCTTTTCCCAAGTGGGGTTCCCCAAAGAGGTCGTAACCGACCAAGGAACCCCCCTTGTGTCCAAATTAATGAAAGAGGTCACTCAGATGTTAAACATCCAACAAATCCGCACATCTGCCTACCATCCTCAGACAGATGGTCTGGTGGAGCGTTATAACCGCTCCCTTAAGACCACCCTTCGAAAAATGTTGTCACTAGAGAGTCAGGATTGGGACAGGCTGCTCCCGTTAGCACTGTACGTTCTGCGAGCCCAGGTCAAAAGCTCCACCGGCTACTAGGCTTTTGAGCTACTGTATGGCCGACAACCGCGTTCTTTACTGGAAATAACGCGTGATGCTTGGGAAAAAGAGGAGCAAGAGGACTCCAGGTCGCTGCTAGAATACACCCAGCAGCTGCGAAGTAAGATAGGGAAACTTAGAGACTTAGCCTACTCCAACCTAGAGCGTAGCCAACAACGTCAAAAGAAGACATACGACAAAGGTAAAAGGTGGAGATCCATGAAAGTAGGGGATTGGGCCCTAGTCCTTCTACCCACCTCGGCCCACAAATTCCAAAGGGAGTGGAAAGGCCCGTATCCGGTCATACAGGTGATAGGAAACACTACATACCGGCTCCAAATTTCCCCTGCCAGGAAACAGTGTTTCCACATCAATATGCTGAAGAAGTGGTTAGGGCCCCCACCCCGAACCACCCAGTTCGGACTCCCAACCCCCTCCGAAGCCACGACACTGGGGTCCCTACCGATAAACGCAGAGCTCAGTCCCCTCAGGAAGCAAGAACTGGAGTCCACCCTGAGGCCCTTCTCTGACATTTTTTCTGACCAACCGGGGTGTACTACCCTGATCGAACATAAGATAGAAACCGAGCCGGGAAAAACAGTCAGGTTACGGCCCTATAGGATTTTAGCAGCCAGACGGGAAGCCGTGAGAAAGGAAGTAGGGGATATGTTGAGACTAGGGGTTATCAGACCTTCCCGTAGCAGCTGGTCTTCTCCCATAGTAATGATCCCAAAACCTGATGGGTCCACCCAGTTTTGTATGGATTTCAGGGCCCTCAACTCCATCTCAACCTTTGATGCCTTCCCCATACCTCGGGTGGACGAGTTGATCGAGCGCATCGGGGAGGCTCAGTACATAACCACGCTGGACCTCACGAAGGGGTACTGGCAAGTACCCCTCCGGGAGGAAGACAGACACAAAACAGCGTTTTCCACCGATGAGGGCCTCTTTGAATTCAACGTCTTGCCTTTTGGGTTACATGGGGCTCCTGCAACATTCCAGCGTCTCATGCACCAAGTCCTCCTCCCTCATAGGGCGTTTTGTTCGGTGTACCTGGATGACATAGTCATATTCAGTAACTCCTAGGCAGAGCATCTGGGACACCTACAAACCATTTTTGGGGCCTTAAGGGAAGCGGGGTTACACATAAACGCCAAGAAGTCCCGAGCAGCTTACGGCAAGGTCAAATACCTGGGATACATGATGGGAGAAGGGGCCATAGCACCCCAGGAAGAGAAGGTAAAAGCGATCCGCAGCACTCCTTTCCCCTCCACCAAAAAGGATCTGCGGGCCTTTTTGGGCCTTATCGGGTACTACCGTAGGTTTATTCCCAATTTTCCTGAGAAAGCGGCTCCACTGACCACCTTGTTACAGAAAGGAGTAAGCCACAAAACCCTCCTACATCCCTCTGACGAAGCAAAACAAGCAGTCGAGGACTTAAAAAGGGCCATAACCACCAGTCCCGTCCTGATAGCACCCGACTTCGGGAAGACCTTTATGTTAGCCACTGACGCTTCTGATAGGGGTATAGGAGCTGTCCTTTCTCAACTGGGAAAAGACGACCTGGAGCATCCTATTCTGTATATCAGCAGGAAGCTACATGACAGGGAGAGGAAGTACCCCACAATAGAAAGAGAGTGTCTTGCCATAAGGTGGGTGGTGGAAAAGCTGAAATACTATCTGGAGGGAAAACCGTTCATTCTCTTCACTGACCATGCTCCACTACAGTGGATGTACCGTCAGAAGTCCCAGAACCAAAGGGTGTTAAGGTGGTTCCTCTTCTTGCAGCCCTTTTCCTTTTCGATACAGCATAAAAAGGGTAGAGACAGCAGTAATGCTGATTTCCTGTCCGGGTCCCACTCTCTCCCCGATCGGGAGAATCCAAGGGGGGAGGAGTGTAGCGGGGAGGCAGGGTGGGAATCAAATACTACACCGATTCAGGAATGGTGGACACATAACTCTAGTCCTGCCTCTCTTTCACCGTCTCAGGAACCTTGGGAGACGGAGTCTTTCGGCTGGTAGGAGCAGCACGAGTCGCAAGGAGAAACCTACACCTTTAACGGGGCCGGCTCTGAGACAGAGACACGCCCCCCAGCAGCGTCACTGCTGTGCCTGCCAATACGAGGAGGAGGCGCGGACCTGCCCTTGGATGACGTGCACCCAATCAAGCCTCTAAGAGGGGCGGAAGACGGAAGAGCGGTGTGCATCGACACCGACGAGCAGAAGAGTGGAGAGCGAGCCGACGTAGAGGAGACCGGAGGAAGCAGACCGGACAGCGTAGCAGAGCCAGGAGGCCAACGTTACAGCTCAGCGCCCAGCCACGCTCGCGGAGGAGTGTGGCTCTCCCAGGTGCGTGACCGGGTGGCAGGGTGGCTGGGGAGGCGGGACGCCTCCGTGTAGAAGCTCCATTCTCTTTCCCCATCGTCCGTTTTTCCCAACCAATCCCTTCGACCCCCCCCTCCTGTCTACCCGACCTGACCTGTCCTCACTGAATGTCCTCACTACTAAATAGTAGAAAGTGTTAACTAGGCGCACTGGTGTCCTCACTCCCCGGGTCCCCCTCTTGGGTTAAGACATTTTTGGAACGCCTGACTGAGAGTGTTATTTCTCTCCGCATGTGGTGCTGGAACACCGCGAGAGACGACGACCGTGCCGCCAGGGAACCGGAACGCCGGCGTGAGAGTCCAGGGCGAACCAACACCCTAGCTGACACCTTGGATCCGGCTGCCCTAGCCCGAGAAAGACTTACCCAGAGAAGAAAAAAGACATTTATAAAAATAAAACCCTCTTTACGACGTTCCCGACTCAGTGTCCCTCCTTCTGAAGCGCCACAATGATATTATCTTTTCTATTAGCTGCTTGCAGGGTTCTCCTTTTTGAGATTGAATTTTAGTTGTACATCTCTTAGTCTGCTCATTTGTCTTCTTTATCTGGTTCCTACTCTGTGGATCTTATCAATCCCATTTCCATCTGTTCCTTTCATTGGGTGGGTGTTAAGAGACCTATAACAAAATATTCTAGATCAGTTCTCTCTGCACCCTCAGTTAGACTCTTGATGCAGATATTGTCCCTTCTAGAACTGTTTTTAGGTCTTCCTATTTTACTATTTCTGCTTCCACTTGCGTTGTCAGGTCGACTATTTAGTTTTGCAGAGAAGATTGTTTGTTCTTTATGTTGTTAATCCTGGCTTCTGTGTCTAAAATCTTGCTCCTTATTGAATCAAGGTCTGCTAGCTAAATGCACAGATCTCCCTTCAGATCTGTCACCTTCTTGACCAAATATGTTTTTTTTCTTCCCTATGTTTGAATTCAAGCCCATGAAATGGAAGTAAGTCATGTTGTTGACAATCCTGTTAAACCTGGCATCCTTGGTGTGGTTTTCCCTTCAACATTTTGCCTTCAGACCTCCTATTTCTGATAACTTTGTTTTTACTGGCCTTAGGACTCTGCACACTTTACTTCTGCTAAAGTGTTTGTGCTCTTTCGTTAAAAAATGTTAGGTCGGCTTATTTAATTTACTTTTACATCCCTAGTAAAGTGGCACTACCAGTGCCCATCGTCTGTAGATTAAATGCTACTAGTGGATTAGCAGCACTGATTGTGCCACCCACTTAAGTAGCACTTTAAACATGTCTCAGGACTGACATTGCATTGTGTGGGTGTCTGTGTGTAGTTTTAAACTGCCATTTCAAACTGTCAAAGTAAACATTTTGCCAGGCTCAAACCTTCTTTGTTAATACCTATAAGTCACCCCTAGGTCAGGCCTTAGACAGCTTAGGGGCAGAGTACAATGTGTTTAAAAATTGGGACACTTACTTTTAAGTTTTACATATCCTGGTAGTTAAAAACTCTTCAATGTATTTTTTACTACTGTAAGGTCTACCTCTTGCATAGGACAACATTGGAGTTACCTTATTTGATTTTATAAATGTAATTTCCAAATGGGGACAGGTAATCAGCTTATGTTTGGTGTCTCTGAAATTATATTGAAAAATCCTAACTTCTGCTGAAGTCAGATTTTACATTACAATTTTGAAAATGCATCTATTCCTCCTAGACAGCCACACATGATGCGGAGCTTAGGTGTGACTGTATGGGCCATCACTACGAGGATGGGAGGGAGGAGCTGGGCCCAGCCCCACCTTCACCTGAATGGGATATGTCCTGTCTCCACACAAAGGGCTGCATACCCCTTGTAGCTAGTTGGGAGCCAGGGCCAGGAATCTCGGACACTAATGTCCTTCAGACGCATGCCTCTAGAAGCTTCTCCTCACTTCAACGGACCAACTGGATATACATTTTTTACTTCATCAGTGGCGGCTCCTACCCTATGGTGGAGGAGCATCGCTCCACTGCTTTTGAGCAGTGTAAGGGAAATGAAATATAAAATGATAATAACTTTTAGTTATTATCATTTTATGTTTCCTTTGCAGGTTTGCTGGTGGGCAAGGCTGCTCTGCACACGGAGTAGGGCAGGGGAGGAGTGGTTTGCCCACTCCTAAGTGTGCAATTACTGTTTGGTCAGTCCTCTCTGGCCGCCCAAATCAGCCAGGCATACTTTCCCCATACTCCAAGCTGGCTGCATTATAGCCTGCATGGAGAACAAACCCAAGCCCCCATTCCCTAGTTCAGCATCGAATTAGGATGCTTAAAACCAATCACAACGCTGCATTGCCGTGTTGTGATTGGTCTGGGGAGCCTGGGTGCTTACCAATCACAAAGCTGCATTGCAGCATAGTGATTGGTCATGGGAGCCTGGCTGTTTTTCCTGTCCCACACGGAGAGCAGGAGCAAAGAGCAGACCCAGCACCCCACGCTGGCGCCAAGATAAGTGTATAATAATATATATATTTTTTTTAATTGTTCAACCTCACCTTCCATGCCTCCCCTCACCCCTGCCCCCGCCACCTGCGAGTCATGCCGGCCGCCACTGGACTTTTGCCACTATTTCAGTACACTTATGGACCTGTGGATGATCTACCAAGAAGAAGGACGGCTGTGCTGTTGAAAGGGCTGCCACTATGCTGGACTGCTGCTCTGAAGGACTGCTGACCTGCTGTCTCTTGCCTGGGTGAGAAAGACTGGACCTGCATCTCTTGTACCCAGAACCCAGAGTGACTCCAAGGGCTTGCTGGCTGGTCTACTGATCTGAAGCTGCAGGGACTCAAAAGACATCCAACAAATGTTCACTAGGACTCTGCCATCTGTGAGTCTATCCTGCCAGGTGATGCCGCCCCCGTCCTGGACCCTTGGAAGTGGGCTTATGGTAGTCTGCCAGCCTCTGTGGATCCAGTGGAACTGACCTATCACCTCTGCTGTGTGGCGTAAGCCTGAGTAGAAATGAAGCATCCCCACTACGGCGTGAATTGGACTTGTTGCACAAACCTGCTTCACAGCCCATCTGAGCTGCTGCTGCATGACACATCATTGGTGCAGGCCCTCTCATCCCTGGTCGAATACACCCTCGATGACGACATCAGACTCTGCATTGCTGCCTCATAACTCTTTTGAAATGATGCATCGCCCGACTACATCTGCACCTCGATGCTGGACTTCTCATTGCAAGCCTCATCGATGGGATTCTCAACAATGAGGCAGGGTTTTGTCTTTCAGCCTCACCGCATCTTGGAATTGATGTATTGCTTCGATTGCATGAAGTATCTTTGATGCCGATCCTTGCAACACTCCTCAAACCAGAATTTATGGTAGTTTGTTCAGCGGGCCTAACTGGGTCCCTGTAGCCAGCCACACTCCATCATAGTCGGCCTGAATTTGTGATTTTCTCCTAGTCGTGCAAGACCAGATAATTGTCATTTTGGTCTTGTTTTATACTCTTCTAACTTGATGTGACTTCCTTTTGTGGGGTGTTTTCACTTTATTACTGTTTGAAGTGTTGCACAACTACACTGCCTCTATGTTAAGCCTTACTGCTCTGTGCCAAGCTAGAGTGTTGAGAACAGGTTAATTTAGGGTTGGCGTGTGCCTCACCCTGAAAAAGATTGTGGTTGCTGCTTCACCTGGGCTTACATCCCAATCAAACAACAACCCAATTTCTTACACATGTCATTTAAACTTTCGTTATATTTGGAAGGATACAGTCCTCCTTGCACAATTGCCACGTTTCAGAGAATTCAGTTTCAAGGATGGATCGACGTTAAAACACACACCACATTCTTGTTAGTTGTTCCATGAAAAGATTTCACTTGTCTCTCAGAAGAATAGCTTCAGTACTGCCAACTCAACTAAGCACAGACCTGCTGCTGCTGTTTGACTGTAGATTTCAGTCAAACAGCAGCTGCTCACATTCTGGTCATTCACTCTGTTCCTGTGTACTTGCACTATATTTGTGTCACGAGCAGCACAAGTATGTGGTGAAATAACGTAATTTTGAGTATTTTGCTTAACATTGGTAATTTGAAATTACTCAACATTATCCCTATGTATTGGAAATTTGGCCTAGACATAAACTTTAGTGCTAACTTAAAATTGAAATGAGGGCTTCCGCTGACAGCATCCTTTCATCTACATGTCATGTCAGTGGTTACATTTCATGTGATTTTACCAGTTACGTCATTGATGATACATTTTGTGAAGTGTGAGTTCAGTAGCAATGCATGGTGGAAGCTATTTTGTGTAGCTGAACATTGCTAGTGACTTTCTTTGATTTTCAGGTTTTGAATAATAAACTAAGAGGAATATTTACAAAGAAATGTCAGAGCGGGGAGCTGCGCTAAATTTGGCAGTGCAGTGCTCCGACATTTGTAAAATGCAGGGATGCCTATGTTGCAGGGAATTATTGTTTATGTGCATAACAATAATTCCCTGCAACATAGGCAGCCATGCATTATGGTGCAAGGGTGCCTGCGCTGACGCTAGGCAGCTAATTGTAGCACCAGCCCTAGGGAAAACACAGGGCTGCACCATATTGTTGTAAATCCGGTGCATCCCTGCATTTTGCAAATGGCGGAGCACTGCAATGCCAAATTTGGCGCGGCTCTGCACTCTGACATTTCTTTGTAAATATTCCTCTTGGTTTATAATTCAAACCTGAAAATTAATGAAAGTCACCAGGAATGTTCAGCTACTAAAAATAGCTTCCATCATGCATTGCTACTGAACTCACACATCACAAAACGTATTATCAATGACGTAACTGGTAAAATCACTTGAAATGTAACCACTAACATTGTTGGATCTGGCCCTTTTTGGCAGGTTCACCCCGAAACTTTTTTGCTTTTGCCTAGCCTGTTTTTGTAACCTGGTGTTGGTGATTTTAGGTCTCTGCGCACTTTTTCACTGTGGTACAGTGTAAAGTGCGTGAGCTCTCTGTGTATGTGTGGTGAGTGACCTGCCGTCCCATAGGAATGCATGGGGAATATGTGTGACCATGGTAGTTCCTGATGTGTGGGGAGTGCAGGGTCGAGTATGGTATGTGCGAACTCGTGAGATTGAATGCTGTGTAATGATGTATGCGGCATGAATGTGTCTAGTGTGGAAGTGCCACTTCTAGACATGGGTGTGCGTGTGTAGTGAGTCTGCTGGCACATTATTGGCTGAAGCCTGGCCCCAGGAGTGTGCCTGGGCCTGCTTGTGGATTGACTGTCTGGTTGAGGGTGACAGGGGCTGGGGAACCCCCAGGAGGTTGTCTGAGTCAGCCCTTGGTTGATTGACTGCATCTGCAACTAGAGAGGTGGGAGGAGATAGCACGTGGGAGTGAATGGGGCTGGGTTTTCCTCACACAATACGGGCTCCGCCCCCTGTGGTGCGACTGATGACCCTAGCCTGACAAGTGAATGGGAGGGGTGGCTGAGCTCATCAAGGGGGCTCCCAAATCAGCTGCGCCTGGTTTTTCCCCCACCCTGCACCTTTAGACAAAGGAATTCACTGTATAAAAAGGGGCTGTGTCCCCTTCCAAAAGGTTCTTGTTTCTGACTTGCCTCCCTGGGCCCTGCCCAGCCCCTGGATACCTGATGGGCTGCTGATATCCTGGACCTTGGAGACCTTGTCCTGGGATCCGCTGCTGGATGCTGGGACCCCTTTGCTATGGGAGTCTTGGCCCTGGGGGCTTGATGCACTCTGTCCCCTTAGCGCCTGGGAGCGCTTTATTTTTACTTGGACCTTGGTTTGTGCCTGAAGCGCTGGGGGAGCGCTTTATTGCCTATAGCGCTTGGGAGCGCTTTATGTGCTTTGGACGGGTGCCACCCCGTTTATATAATTATCTAGCGAGTGCCCACCTCGCCTCTACTTTTAGTTTTATTCTCGAGGGTGCCCACCCCACATTTTGCCCACTTTGTTTCACCGCCGCGGCCCGAGCCGTTTTTGATGATGGCCGCCGGAGAGAAGCTTTCCCGAGGCGCCGCGCTGTGATTGGGGGGCCGCAGGAGGCTCGTCCTGGAAAGCTGCGCGGTGATTGGCCCGCGGCAGGAGGCGCGACTGAAGGGCCGCGCTGCGATTGGCCAGCGCTCGGGGAGACCAGAGAAGAGGATGGCGCCTGCTGCTGTGGGGCTCCCGTGACCGAGGGGGAGCCCCGCACCCAGAGAAGAGCCCCAGAACCCGAGAGGAGCTCCGGCAGTCCAGAGAGGCAGCCAGCATCCCCCGCCAGCATTCCGGTGAGTGGAGCTGCCAGGCGGAAGGGAGGGCGCGAGAGCGAGGCACAGCGTAGGAGTCCCTTGCCATAGCGGGACTCCCACGCGCATAGGGGGCACTTGCTTCTTTAGAGCCATGAGGCTCTCGGGCACCATTTTGGTGTTAGAGCCTGCAAGGCTCACGGGTGCCGTTGGGTCATTAGAGCCTGTGAGGCTCAAAGTGTCATTGAGTGTTTCGGTGCACAGAGGGGGCAAGTCTATTTCTAGGGCCCCATGTGGCTCCCACGTTAGGGGCATTTGTTTACAGTGGGCCAGTAAGAGCCCAAGCCGCATTTTGGTGGACAGAGCCTGAGAGGTCCAACGTTTGGGGGCACCTATGATTGCTTAAGGGGCCAATGGGCTCCTGGGGTGCAGTGGATTGCCCAGAGCCTGTGTGGGCTCCAACATTTTGGCGCAGATGTCTTCTAAAGGGCCTGTGAGGGCCCTGTCGCAGTTTGACTGATTCCCAGCTGCCCAGCAATTAGTGGGCAGCTGCACCGTTTAGGCGCCAAGGAAGAGAGAGTCCCTGTGTAGGACAGAGATGGCACAGTGGTGCCAGGCCTGCTACAGCTGTGCAGCACTTAGTGCCAGCGGCAATGTTTAGGCCCTGTGATTGTTCCCAGGTGCTCAGCAAGTAGTGGGCACCTGCATTGTTTAGGTTTTGCACCGGTGGCGCACCCCTGACTGGCGCTGCGTGGCAGCGCGCCCTGACATTCTGGACACAGGGCTTTTTGAGTCCCCTTGTTGGGTGGCCAGTTGGCCAGGGGGCTGGTATGTGGGTTGGGCGCAAGGCCCTAATGTGATTTTGGGAGCAATGTGATTTTGCTATGCTTATGATAGTAATTGCCTAAGGTGATGTTTGCGCAATATGATTATGAGTTTATTTTACCTATGTGTGTTTAGACTAGTAAGAGATTGCCTACTGTAGTTTTTACTGGTTAGGCCCAAATGTGAGCTATGCGTAATATGCTGTGCAATTATGCCTGTGACACCTCTGAATGTGTTTATGCATTATGTGTTTTCCTTCCCTACACCTCTGAATGTTGTGATGCATCATGTGTAATGTGTTCTTACCTATAATTGTTCTTTTGTGCTACACTTATTCTAAGTTCTAGAAGTGCTATTTCTAAAAGTGTTTATTATGACAGTGGCCCATGTGGCCCTGTCCTGTAAATAATCCCTTATGAATATTTCCCATGCCAGTTGGCACAATGTATATTGTGCGATTACTATCTGATGTGTTTTGACAATACAAAAGTTATTTTTATATAACCTTGTGTGGAGTTCCTTTTGTGGTGTGCCTAGGATGTTGTTGCTGTTGTGTGCTTGCGCAAATGCTTTACACATTGCCTCCAGGATAAGCCTGTCTGCTCGTGCCAAGCTACCAAGGGGGTGAGCAGGGGTCTTGGCGTGTGACTCCCTTGCCCTGACTAGAATGGTGGTTTCTGCCTGGCTTTGGCGTCAGCCTTAGCCTACCAGAAATCCCAGTTCTAACAAACATGAATTGCTATTGAATGAACTATGAACATTTATGTGCAGGTAGGTGTCCCTTCCTGCACATAATTAATCCACAATGGTAATTTGTTACTTCTACGTGTGCTGCATTCTGCAGTGCACATAGAAGTAGCAAATCGTCCTTACTTAATGATTGTTTATGTGCAGGAAAGAACACCTTCATGCACATAAACAATCATTAATGGCATTTTGCTCTATCTATGTGTGCGCCAGAATGCCGCACACATAGAAAAAGCACAAATGATGAGAAATAAAAGTATTTCTCCTCGTTGCTGCATTTTAACGCCTGCTATTTCATGCATTTGGCGCCGCCTCAGATTTACACCTCCTTTTAAATCTGGGGCAGCGTCAAAAAGCAATGGGTGTTGCAGTGGAACACTCACAGCAACACCCATTGCATGCCCCTTTCATGCAGAAACTCGCGTGAAAGTCTAGCATAGTTATAAAGCGGCATTTAGCCACAAAAAGTGGTTTAACGCCACAATGTAAATATGGTGCAGGGCATGGCACTAAGGGCTTTTACAGATGCCCCCAATGTCTCTTTAATTTCATATGTTTCAGAGAATGTATTTTATTTCCTATGGTGTTTATATTTTACAAATTATAGTATCTTGCCATAATGTTCTCAAAAATATGTTTTTTTGATGCATTACCATATTTTTCTACATATCTGGTTTGAGGCTGGTTACAGGTTTGAAACATGTTGTTCAACTACTTGGTCCCAAAAGAGCATCTGATTCTAGCACACGGAGCCAGTTGGATAATTCAATCAATGTACAAGATAAAACACTTTTGAATGAATCAATGATTGGAGCCTTGTCTTAGTGTCGGGTGCTCTTTTGTGTCTATTGCGCGATAGGGATGGCATTCCTTAACACTGCAAGGGTTTTATACCTCTCGCGCCCTACTTTTGTTTCTGAATTTGGGTACTTGCCACAGAGTGTAGCCTTTCAGCCAGCCTTGATCCCAATACCCAGCCAACTGAACACACTGGGCATGGTAATTGGCTATGGCAAGCGTGTATAGCTCATATAGTGAACTCTTTTGACATACCCAGTGTGCACCTCCTTCCCAAGGACACTCTAGGAATGGATTTTGGATTTGTACTAACTGCACAAGGTGTGGACTTAAACCATGACCTACATCCAACTCTCTAACCCCAATGCCCACTGTATACAACCTTTGGCTGTGTTCTGCAGGTTGCAGCTGTAGGCATTGGCTGTAAGATTTAAACTATGCCACGTCATCTGTTAACAATTTCTACGGAGCACAATCTCCAGCTGTGTCAAATGAACACCTACTATAGGCCATGACATTTAGAATTTCCCAATTGAAAGGTAAAAAAAATAGCAAACCTGCTAGGGTGAAAGGCTGTGTAAGTATGGGTTCTTTCAGAAAATCTTTGATCCAGGGGAGATTTTTTATTTTAATCTAGTCATTGGATGTAAAATGTCCAATGCTTTAGAGTGTGTTCCTCAAAAAAAGTGGGTGTTGTTTTCTAAGTTAATGATGAATATCTTCATCATCCCTTGATTCTGATATGCAATCGAACTGGAAACTCATTAAGAATGTATTACCCATGTTGAAACAGTGAAGAATGGGAAAAAAGAGAATAAACTGAAACTTGTATTAATCATTGTATTCCATGTAGCCCAATTCATAAAGGTACAAATACCCATGTATATTTAATGCTGCAACAACTTGTAACTTTACACTTGGTTTGCTCTTCCCCATTTCTGAATATAGGGGCCGTTTACGATGGTGGGTGGACAAAGTCCGCCCGCCATCGCTGGTGGAAAAAGGACCGCCCGCCGTAGGTGCGGAGGTCCCGCAAAACGAATTAGGATGCTCCCGCCACACTGGCGGGAGCATCCTGTATGTTTACATTGTGGCGGGTGGCAGCACCCGCCACAATGTAAAAATACATGTGTTACATTTGCATGAACAACGTGGCAGGCACTGTGCAGTGCCAGCCACCTTGTACATGCAAATGTTGGTGCAGCACCCCACCCGCCACCCGCCCTGGGTGCCTGCAATGGGCCACCGAAGGCATTTTCCGCTTGTCTTGTTGCAGCGGGAACTCCGCCGCAAAAGACAGACATCATAATGCCCACAGCAGTGCCTGTACGGCACCGCCTCCATTGACCCATTGTACCTGGTCCTGCAAGGCGAACGGAAAAGGCCTGCCTTGCGGGACCACGGAGGACGGTCTTTCCCGTCCGCCGAGGTACCTTTCCCGTTCCCACCACCTTCCTAATTTGGCGGTGGGAATTCTATGGGTGATGGTGGGAATTCTGCCAACGCCGGCCCAGCGGTGGCGGAATTCCCACCATCATAATCGGCCCCTAAGATTTCCACCTATGTGAACAGTTGCATGTTTCAACCCCTTCAAATGTGGTGTGGAGCCTCCTACAACAATAATTTATTAGTGTGAAGGTACCACTAGTAACTTTTCATATGTTGGTGAAGTTCTCCTTCACCAGAGCGGATAACCCCTATGAGAAAGTATAGGTAAATGTAATACAAATATTTTAATGTGCAATATAAATGTAAAATTATTGAAAATATTGAACATTGACCTGGAAATACTACAATAAAAAATGACTGTACATTATCTCTGAAACGTGTATTAAATAGTACAATATGTAATTATAATACATGGGATTCTGTAATCCTTCTATAAACGCCTGTATCTATTTTCTTTATAAACAGCTATGTGTGATTCACCCAGTCGCAGATTATAAAGAAAAGATGCTAGAACTCTACTATTATATGGTATTACAGTTGAGTTCTGATGTTACAATGCCTGCTGCTAGCAGCTGAGGTGGAAGGCAGGCCAGGTCAGGTCATGGAGCATAATTGTGGTAGCTGTTCAAAGCAACATAAAACTGAATGCTGCTTTTCATTCTTCTTCTCTAATTTTTAGTTTACAATGACAAGCGGAGAGAACATATTTATTTTCTGCACTCCTTAGATAGTTGGAGAATAGCTAGAATCTTTCTGCACGTTTCTACACATTCTGAGTGAAGGCTGCGTCTGTTTAAAAAAGAAAAACTAACTTGTTTTGAACTGTTTCTAATATCTGTTTGCAATAACTAACTGATTTTTGATGTGTTTAACTTTGCACCAGAGGTTCTATTTTTGTTCTTCGTGTTTTCAAACATGTAGCTCTTTAATATGAAAGTGCTATGCTCCAATGTTTTAAGTGGTTTGTGGGAAAGATGATGGTACAACCATGAAATAAAGTACCCACTTCTGACATTATAAGGATATTGTAAGTCACCTTGGAGTTCCATAACCTTATAAAGGAACTCTGCCTTCAGTCTCGTTCTTCATATGGGTATGGAAATTCTTGGTGACTTCCAATATCATAATAATGTATGGCCGGGGGTACTTTATCCCTTATATATTAAGTTAATTTATAAATATTACATTTCAAATGATGATTTTTTAAAAAGATTACTCTCGCTAACGTTTTTATTTTTACTTAATATTTTTAAAAATTGTTTAAAAATTATATATTTACCAATTTTTTCCTATAAGATATTATTTTAATTCCCTGCCTCAATTGTTTTCTACGGGAGTGTTTCATACCCGGTGCTTTGCCATGACTTGTGCTTGATTTACTCCCACACTGGGCTGTGGTATATTTAAGCCTGTTTTACACATTTAAGGATGCAGTGTATTTTTAAAAATACAATTATCTTATTCTTTTTGTGTGTGTATTTGGTATTAGCAAGTCCCACCCAACCCCCACCATATATTTCCCTGAACCCCTCCCATTTAGTAGTAAAAATTCTCCATTATCCAACAACTCCTTTAGTCTCTCCATATTTATGACCAATTTGCATGCCTACATATGTGGAGAGATCATCACTACCATGGTGAAGATCTCTGCACAGAAAATATGGGTGAGGCGGAGGCAGTGGAATATGTTTGCAGTGCCCCTGACCTTACTCGGTCACTACTTTCCTGAATACATATATGTTTTTCCATGCATAGTAAGCTAGCTGAATCGGCTGCCACAAACTGGTGATTTTTTACCTTTTTAGTTCTGTCTCAATAGTTTTTTTCACAAATAGCCTATTAACACATACTTTACATTTTATCAGGTATCTCTGCCTCCCCTGTGGGGAACACTGTTCTTTGGAGCACAAGTCTGCTTGGCCTGACTGTTTCCCCATCCACTGCACACAGTGTTAGTGTTCTGGCACAGGAAGTAGAAGAGTGGGGACCTTTGTAATGTGTGCTTCTCACTCCAAACAGGGAGTGGTAGTGGCGTTCTGCAGCCGTAGCTCTTCCCAGGAGCTTTTCAAATATGTAATGTGGCAGCACTCCACAATACCCTTGGGGCAATTGAATGATTGGGGAATGGGGAGAGCTAAACAATTGGGTGTGTGTTTTACCCCTGGGGCCCAGGACCTCCCTGGGGATATCTAACCATCACAGGATGCACTTCCTAGGCCTGTCATCATGGGGAACACATCAGCAGGTACACAAATATGGGACACAAAAGCCAGTTTTGCCAGGCAATCGACCTATTTGGATGTGTGCTCCATCCACCACAAGTGTGTTATTCCAGCCTTTTATCCCACAACACGTTTCGGTATTCAGGTGGGGCTGAATTTGCCCTCCTGGTGAATAGGTAGAACTCAGGTCCTGCCCTCCTATCTTCGCACAGCCTGCTGGTCAAGTACCCTTTACAACATTCACTGCTTGCTCCTTAGTCTGGGCTCTTAATAATCTCCTTGGCCATAATTCGGTTATTTCACTGGGAAGAGTACGCACAGGCTTGTCAGGTAGTGTAATTGTATTTAGTCTATGCAGGTTCTCCGCCGTCTTCTTTCCAAGAAACAGGCAGAATCCTCCCTCAAGTGAAACAGCCTTTATTACGCAGGCTGAGCCACGCTGCCGTTTCCCCACAAGCTAAACCATTCTTGCCTTAACCACGCATATATGTGCGGTCTAGTTGTCGGGATGGGTGGGGAGACCGAGAGGACGGGTCAGAAGAGTAAGCATCGGAGCAGGTAGTTCCGGACGTGGGCAGGTAAGTAGGGCTGGGTCAGTTTTAAAGGGTAGGGGGTCAGTTGGAAAGGCTCAGGGTAATTTTTGGAAGGGTTTTAGAGCTCAGAGCGGGGGTGGGTCGAGGCAATTTTTGGAAGTGTTTCATGGCTTAGGGCTGAGGGGGTTGGGGTATTTTTTTATTAGTTTTAGGGCTCAGGGAGGGGGCAGAGGGGGTCAGGGCAATTTAAAGTGCTGGGGTGAGTTTCGGGGGGTTTGGAGGTGAGGTTAGTTTTAGATCTCAGGGTGTGGGGGGTCTGCTCATTCTTTTAAAGGGGGAAGGGCTTAAGGCCTCAGGGTGAGGTAGTAAGGTTTTAGACCTGAGGGGTGGAAGGATAGAACTTTTGGGCTTAGGGCGGGAGGGGGATTCCCAAACACTCATATTTATTTTTTAAATGTATACAGCGCATAGCTGCCCCAGTGACGAGGCGTCCCGGCTCTACCCATACAAATGGCACTGGACCACTCCAACCCAAGGAGGTAGCCTACGCGGGGAAAAGCCAGGTCTTTCGAAATGCCAAGTGGTTCTGGAGTCCTCTAATTGAGATCGGAAGGGAATTCCAGAGGTGCGCTGCCTGGACCTTACCAATCATGCATTTACCACTAAATTGCATGGTAAAGGCATGTGTGGTAAGGGAATGCGTGGTTAAGATGCATTCGTGGTTTGGGATACGTTGTAGAGGCATGCGTGGTTTAGCCATGCCTGCCTCTGTCATACAACCCTCCCTCAAATGGGCTTATTTTATGGAAGAAGGCTTTGATCTGCTTAATTAACTTAGCAGAGAAGGGTTGTTCAAAACCAGAATCTAATTTACTGCAAATGTATTGAAATATGATAAAAAATTAAAGGTATGAGAATGGCCAAATTAATATGATATTTCACTGGACCTTTATGAACCTAGGGAAGCATATGTTAAAGTGTAGCTAGGTTGAGGCATATGGAAGCATTACAAACTCATACCATAGTCAAAAAGAACAGATATTTTATTTTAGCATGCCAAATTAAATGTTAAGACCATAAGCTATTTATTAACAGCCATTTGTTAAAGGTCCCATCTGTAACCTCTGCACAGGTACTGTGAGCTGTGTTAGACACTAGTCGTATTCACTCCGTTTGCACAAACGGTGAAAACTTTATCATGTGTAATTTGTGCAGAGCTTCTATCCCAGTTGTTTTATCGTTCTTACGGAAGTTGAGGAGTGGAGTTGCAGTTCTGAAGTGTAGTTGGAGATCATTCCAGTTGTTGGCTGTGATGAACAAGAAAGCGTACCCTCTTGTTTTTCTTCTGTGGATGCGGGAGATATGTGCGAGGGAGAGAGAGGGCAGTCTCGAGGTTTTGAGTTGGAGTTGGGTTTTGAGATGAGCTGGTTCTGTGTTGTAGAGGGCTGTGTAGGTGTGGATGCGCAGCTTGACTTTGTAATGCTTCTGAATTAATAGCCAATGCAGTTCATTGAGGTAGGAATGATGTGGGAGCTTCTGTGGGTTGTCTAGGAGGAGTCTGGCAGCGGTGTTTTGGAGAATCTGGAGTCTTTGTGTCATCTTCTTGAAGATGCCAATGTGGATCACGTTGCTGCAGTTGAGTCTGCTGGTTATAAGGGCATGGGTGACCGTGCATCTTGTGTGTGTTGGAAGACATTTGACATTTTTGCAAAGCATTCTAAGGGTATGGCAGCATGTGATCACAGCATTGATATATTTGCTCATAGTGAGTTTGTTATCAAGGATTATGCTGAGGTTTAAGGTGAGGTTTGTGGGGGTGGGTGAGGGACCCAGGTTGGGTGGCCACCAGGAGGAGTCCCAGGGAAAAATCTTATTTCCCAAGATCAGGATCTCCATTTTGTCCATGTTGAGTTTAAGGCAGTTCTCATGCATCCAGTTGGCCATGCTGGACAAACAGGTGGTGAAATTGGTGTTGGTGGTGTTGTTCATGTCGGTGAGGGAGAGGATGAGCTGAGTGTCATCAGTGTATGAGGCAATGTTGATACTGTGATTTCTAATGATGCAGGTGAGAGGTGCCATGTGCACTTTGACCAGGGTTAGGCTGAGGGAGGAGCCCTCAGAGACTCCGCAGATAAGATTCTTGTGTTTGTAGGTGAAAGTGAATAGTCTGACGTATTGTGTCCTGTTGGAGAAGATGGAGCCGATCAGACTCAGGGCGGGCCTTTGGATACCTGAGTCCTGGAGTCTGGTGATGAGGATTCAATAGGAGACGGTATTGAACGCCGCAGAGGGGTTGAGCAGAATGAGAGCGGTGGTTTCATGATTGACTGGATGTCGTCTGTTGCTGCCAGTAAGGCAGCTTACATGCTGTGTTTCCTGCAGAACACTGACTGGGTGGAGTCCAGGAGGTGGTGCTGTGCAAGATAGGCAGAGAGCTACCTTTTGATCTCTTTCTCCAGGACTTTGGCCGGGTAGGTCAGAAGTGAGATGGGCTTGGGGTTGCTGAGATCTTTTGGGTTGGCTGAGGGTTTCTTCAGGAGAATTGTGACCTCTACGTGTTTCCAGCTGTCCAGGAAGATTTCACTGAGGATAGAAGAGTTGATGATGAAGGTGAATTTGGCACTGATCCCAAGTGTTACATGTGGTGTGGGCAAGTATCTGTGGGGGAACCTGATTGGATGGTCTTTGTGATCTTGGCAGCGTCTTCTGTGGTGAAGGGGCCCCAGTCTGTTAGGAGGTAGGTGCTCCTGGTGGTGGTGGAGGTTGTTTGATGATGTCCTCTACAGTGGGTTGCGGTACAACGTTAATCTAGACCTTGCGCATTTTTTTGTGGAGAAAGTCAGAAAGGTTGTTGCAGAGAGTCTTTGAGGGGATGTTGGTGTTGGATGTTGCTGTTAGGTGTATGCATTCTTTGATGATGTTAAAGACTTATTTGCCAGAGTTGGAGCAGGATATGATTCTGAACACAAGGGCCACTTTCCAGGCTACTTTGATCTGTCTGTGGTTCCTTTTAAGTGTGGATTTGTAGGAGTCTCTGGAAATGTTGTTGCAGCTGGTTCTCCATCTTCTTTCCAATTGTTTGTTATAGGGTTTGAAGTCTCTAAGGTCTTCTGTGCACAAGCATGCTTGTGCTTCAGTTCTTGTATGTCTGATCCTATTCAGGGCCAGTGGGTTGACACAATCTGCGATCCAATTGTTGAAGGTGGGTAGGTTGATCTGTGGATTGCCTGTTAGAATAGGCGGGTGGGCTCTGAGGTGGTGTGTCCAGACAGTTTCTATTTTGTTGTTCAAGTGATGGCTGAAGTTGATGGTAGGTGTTGGCATGCTGGGGTGGGGTTCGATGATGTAAAAGTGTACAATTGAGTGGTCTGTCCATGTGAACAGGGTGAGGTCACTAAAGGTAATCGTGTTGCTGGCTGTGAAGACTGGGTCAAGTCTCTGTCCAGGGAGTTCAGTTGAGCCGTGTATGAGTTGCTTAAGTCTGATGTTGTTGAGGCTCTATAGGAGGTTGGTGGGGGTGCAGTCTGTTTGGTTATCGAGATGACTGCTGAATTCATCTAGCAGGGGAAGTTGGATCTAATGACGATGGAAGTGATGAAGTTAGTGAGGAGGTTGCTGAAGGAGGTGCTGGGTTCTGGCGGTCGATAAGCAAGAGTGCCTGAGATGGTTGTGGAGTGGCTGAGACACAGTTGAAAGTGCAAGTGTTCCCTGAGCATGGTTGGTTCATCCGTTGAGGTAGTACAGGTGATGGTATCTTTGTGGATGATTGTGAGGTCTCCTCCGGGATTGTGGAGCCTGTCACAGCAGATGATCTTGTAGCCAGGGGGATGACCACTACAATGGTGTGGGTGGCGAATGGCCTGAGCCAGGTTTCAGGGGAGGAAGAGGATGTCCGGGGAGTGAGTCTTCATCAGGTCCCAAACCTCTGTGGTGTGTTTGCAGAGAGATCTTGTGTTGAAGAGCATGCAAACAATGTGGAGTGAGGTGTTTGTGGAGGGTGGCGTGGGGAGCGGTTGCAGGAAAGCGGCAGTGAGCGCATGTAATGGTTCCAGCCATGTGAGATGGCCTTTTGTGGGGACAGCAGTTGTGTTGTTGCCTGGTGTTGAAATCTAGCAAGTTAGCAGAGGTATAGTGTTGGCGGTCAGACAGACCGGGGTCTGTGGCACTGGGCGCGGTCCAGGCACATATGTGCTTGCCTTTGGCGCACCAGCGGCGTTGCTGTGCAGCGGCCACCATTAAGTTGGTCCTAGGAGGGGAGTAGCATAGTGGGCTAAGGCTAGGAAGGGGCAGGAAAACACAGCAGGAGAAGGCATGCAGGAGAAGCAGGTGAGGGGGAACCAGGAAAAGCCTGGGAGAGGGAGGTGGGGGAGCCTCCAGAAATGAGTCAAACGGACCGAATTATGGGCACAAAGAGACAAGAGAGGGCACAAAAATCAGGGACAGAGCACAGCAGACAAAATGGGCACAAAAGATTGAGCAGGGCAAACAAAATGGGCAACAGTGTACAAACAACAAACAAATACAGAAGCCAAAGCACAGAGACAAATGGACACAGAAGCCATGCACAAAAGACAGAGCACAGGTGAGTGCAGCGAGGCAGGGCCTCAAGGCAACGGCCAAGTCCAGAGGGGCCTTAGACTGGTCATAGGACCAGTCCAATTTAAGTGGAGTTGGGGCCTAGGCACCTGCTCAATGGGGTCACACAGCGACTGTCATTAAGTATGTTCTAGAAGAGGGGAGCACGAAGGGCAGGGCTAGGGAGAGACAGGAACTGCAGCATGAGAAGCAGCTAAGAAGAGGGGAAGGGTGTGGAGGGAGGTGGGAAAAGCATGAGGCAGGGAAGTCAGCAGAAATAAATCAAACAAGCACGATTATGGGCACAAAGAGAGAAAAAAGAACAGAAAAATTGGGCAAAAAGACAGGGCAGAGCATACAAAAAGGGCACAGAAAGACTGGACAGAACAAAACAAACAGGAACAAAAAGACTGAGCAGAGCAAAAAGTCAGGCACAAAATGACTGGGCAGAGCAAACAATCAAGCATAAAATTACCAGACAGAGCAAGTAAAAGAGGCAACAGAGTACAAAAGGCAAACAGATAGAGAAGCCAAAAGACAGGTTAAAACAGATAGGAGGACCACAGTCAGGCCTTGGGGCAGACGTTTGGGTCCAGAAGGGCCTTAGACTAGTCAGAGCACCAGTCCATGGTAAGTTGGAGCTGGGACCCAGGCACCTAATGTGCAGCAGTGAACCTTATTTTAATTCAAACACAAGGAGATGATGGACGTAGAGCTGAAACTTTTCAGACACTCACCTCCTTTCATAGATCTAGGTTGAATCCAGTCATCGCTGTTTAGATCACCCCAGTTCAGACAGAGCTATATGCAAATCAGTCTTGACCCTGTGCCTCGTGGTAACAGTCCAGCCCAAACCTCCAAGCCATGTCTTCCCTGGACCGGACACAAGCATCCTGGGACCGGTTTTTGGCTGACCACCCTCATCATCCAGGCTAACTTGAATCCAGTGGCAAAGTGAGCAAGGGACCCATGCCTGGGCATACCATGCCAACGTATGGCGAACAAAGCAAACACAAGGAGATGATGGACGCAGCGCTGATACTTTTCAGACACTCACCCCCAGTTACAGATATGGGTTGAATCCATCATCATTCTTTATCTGACTTCGCCCTAAGTAGGCAGGGTATAGCACTAAATTCAACAGAACATGAACAGCAGCATTCAACAGTGGCTTGCACTTGCTAAGTTTGTTGTTTCTGTGCTCCTGGTGTAAGTTTTTTGCCACAAATTACTCTTAATTACGCGAGCAGGTGTAGTCGCATACTTTTTTTAAATTTCACATCATGAGCAATGTGGAATTACTGAAATTATTTTGGCATAATTTAAATTTCACTCAGAGCTATTCAGGACCCCATTCACGACATATACAAATTCATTGATTTACTGCCCAGTGGCAGTGTGCAGAGGCCAGGCCCTCGCAGCCATAATCTAAAAAAGGCTGGGTTGGAAATAAAATGTCAGCTGAACATGGAGTGAGTGGGGAAGCGGGGGGTCCGTAGCAATACGCAGCTGCCAAGCACTCACAAAAAGTAAATTGAAAAAAAGAAAACAATGAAATAAGGGTGGAAATGTGAAAGATGTAGTAGCAACACCTGAGAGAAAGGTTGTGAGGAGAAGCATGGTAACTAGACAAAATATCGGAAAAAATATAGAATGGACAGAATATCGAATTCAAAATATAGAATGGACATAATATCGAATGGACATAATATAGTGGTTAATAATATCGAAATGCAGGTAAGTAATATCGACTGTCAAAATATCGAAGTACATAATATTGGCATTAAAATATATCGAATTTTTAATAATATTAATTTTTTTAAGTGTTTTGTATGTTAGTACATGTGTTAAAAGTGTATATTGACCATGAGGATGCAGGAGCAGCCATGCCCACTGGGGCAGGGACTTTATATTAATGAAGTGCTCACTGATGGCGTTTTGCTCAGCTGTTGAAGTCAGCCTTAGACGAAAGGCAGGAGCCCGAAACGAGTTGGCGTTTGACTTTCGAGATAAACTTTGTGCTTCTGGCAGTGCATTTGCTTTGCTGTAGTCTTCAATAAATATGCAGAAATACTCACTCGTGTGGGCTTCATCATTGGAGGCAACTCTCTTTGTGGATTATTAGTGGCAAGCTTGGCCGTGATGAGAGCCCCGCCGTTGGTGCGGACCCTGGTGATGCTGACAGTGTGGTCGCCATATTGGGAGGAGGTGCTTAGTTGAAGGCAGGTAATGGCAACAAAGCAGTTTTCATCGTACTAAAACCACCCACTAGGAAGTTTTATTTACTTTATGCACAGCGCATATGCCTACTCACATGAGGAACACTGAATTGAGTACTACGAAGACCATGAGACTGCAGGAGCAGCCACGCCCACTGGGGCAGGGACTTTATAATAATGAAGTGCTCACTGATGGCATTTTGCTCAGCTGTTGAAGTCAGCCTTAGATGAAGGGCGGGAGCCCGAAACGTGTCGGCAATTGACTTTCGAGATAAACTTTTTGCTGCTGGCGGTGCATCTACTTTGCTGCAGTCTTCAATAAATATCCAGAAATACTCACCCGTGTGGGCTTCATCATTGGAGGCAACTCTATGTGTGGATTATTAGCTGCAAGCCAAGCCACGATGAGAGCCCCGCCGTTGGTGGGGACCCTGGCGATAACGACAGTGTTGTCGCCGTTTTGGGACAAGGTGCTGCGTTGAAGGCTGGTAATGGCAACAAAGCAGTTTTCATCGTACTAAAGCCACCCACTAGGATGTTTTATTTACTTTATGCACAGCGTATACGCCTACTCACATGAGGAAAACTGAATTGAGCACCACGAAGACCATGAGGCTGCAGGAGCAGCCACGCCCACTGGGGTTAGGGACTATATAATAATTAAGTGCTCACTGATGGCGTTTTGCTCAGCTGTTGAAGTCAGCCTTAGACGAAGGGCGGGAGCTCGAAACGCATCGGCGTTCGACTTTCTAGATAAACTTTGTGCTGCTGGCGGTGCATCTACTTTGCTGCAGTCTTCAATAAATATGCAGAAATACTCACCCGTGTGGGCTTCGTCATTGGAGGCAACTCTGTGTGTGGATTATTTTTGTAATGTATGTTTAATATTTTTAAAGTAATGAATTGTATGTATTTTAATTTTTTTGTAATTTAATTCCGTAGCGGGTTGTGGGTAAATAGGGGAATAGGGTGGGAAGTAATTTACTTATAGTAAATTAAATATTAATTTTTAGGAATTATTAGTTATTTTTTATTTAATTTTGTTTTTTAGGGCTAGATGTAGGCAAACTAAAATTACCGATTCTAAAATACCGAATTTTACCGATTCGGTATTTTAGAATCGGTAAATGCTATGTAGGTAATTACTCGGTAAGTATTACCGAATCGGTGCGATTCGGTATTTACTGAATCAGTAAATACCGATTCGGTAATTACCATTCATTCCTATGGGCCTACAGGCCCATAGGAATGAATGGGAATTACCGAATCGGTATTTACCTATTCGTTAAAGGGGGGAAACATTCAAGGGTGGCATGGTGTCACTTTGACACCCTGTTGCACCCCTGAATTGTGCATGTGTGCACATGTAGCACACATACATGCCCTAAGGGCATTTATGTCTGCCACATGGCACTGTTATTAAATGCTAATTTTTAGGGTCTTTGTAATTTACCACCAACTTGTAGTTGGTGGTAAATAACGAATTCCTGCAGGTGAAAAGCACTCACTTGAGTGCTTCCTACATTTCATATTCTGTACTTTACCGAATCGGTATTTAAGAATTCGGTAATTTACCGAATTCTTAAATACTGATTCGGTAAATTACCGAATCTGAAATGTAGCCACCTACATCCCAAATGCCTAATACCGGTCGGTAACGGCCGAAATTCGGTAATTTCAGACGTTACCGACCGGTATTAGGGTTCCTACATCTGGCCCTTAGTTCTGTAGCGGGTTGTGGGTTTATAGGAGAATAGGGTGGGAAGTAATTTAATTGTAATTAAGTAATTATTTATTTAAATGTATTTGTATTGAATGCCAATTATTGATTAATTGCTAATTATTGATTAATTGGCAATTCATTTTTATTTATTGATGAATTAAAATTATGTTAATTGTATTAATTTATTATTTGGAGCGGGTTGTGGGTTTTTAGGGGAATAGCGTGGGAAGTAATTTAGTTGTAATGCATTAATTATTGAAATTATTTGTGTGTATTGATAATTAATTTATGGTTAATTAATTATTCATTGGTCATTTTATTATTACTTATTAACATTTTGGTATTGAAAATTAATTAGCTGTTCATTAATTATTATTAGGTAATTATTTCTTAATAAATAATATTTATTGATATTTATAATTAATTAATTATGAAATATTTTGTGATTGGTAATTAACTGTCATTAATTTTTTTATTGGTATTGATAAATAATGTATTCTTATTTAAATATTAAATCATTACTTTCCCTACTGTTGCACTCACTGGAGTGGGAATAGTAATTTTGAACAACGGTATGCTATCCAACGCTTTCCCTACTGTTGCACTCTCTGGAGTGGGAATAGTAATTTTTACACCTACGCTATCCAACGCTTTCCCTACTGTTGCACTCACTGGAGTGGGAATAGTAAATTGTTCCCCCTACGCTATCCAATGCTTTCCATACTGTTGCACTCTCAGGAGTGGGAATAGTAATTTTTACCCCTACGCTATCCATCGCTTTCCCTACTGTTACACTCTCTGGAGTAGGAATATTAATTTTTACCCTCCCGCTATCCAATGCTTTCCCTGCTGTTGCATTCTCTGGAGTAGGAATAGTAATTTTTACCCCTACGCTATCCATCGCTTTCCCTACTGTTACACTCTCTGGAGTAGGAATAGTAATTTTTAACCTTATCCTATCCAATGCTTTTCCTACTATTGCACTCACTGGAGTAGGAATAGTAATTTTTACCCTCCCGCTATCCAACACTTTCCCTACTGTTGCACTCACTGGAGTGGGAATAGTAATTTTTACCCTCTCGCTATCCAACACTTTCCATACTGTTTCACTCTTTGGAATGGGAATAGTAATTTTTACCTCAACACTATCCAACGCTTTCCCTACTGTTGCACTCACTGGAGTGGGAATAGTAAATTTTTACCCCTATACTATCCAACGTTTTCCGTACTGTTGCACTCACTGGAGTGGGAATAGTAAATTTTACCCTTTCGCTATCCTAAGCTAAAAATATTGAATACTTTTTATTAATATTAAGTTAATATATATATATGTATTCAAAAATAAAAATGCATGTTTATGTTTTTTTAACTTACATTAATTATTTACTCATTTTAAGGTTATTTAAGTATTTTTAAGCACGTTTTAATTAATTATATTTAGTATTTCATTAATTTTACATGACTTTTAAGACATTTAAAAAATTCGATATATTAACAAACTATATTATTTACAACAATATTTTGGATTCAATAGTTTTGTACTTACCTGTTTGTAGATAGGAATTCGATATTCTGGCTTTCTATATTTTGTCCACGATATTATGGCAGGTCGATATTTTGCTCCTCGATATTCTGTCAGTGATCCGAGCAGCATGAAGAGAGCAAACTAATACAGAGAACCAGGAAAGAAATGTTCTTTCATGGTGTGCTAAAACATTTAAAACATAGTTTGCCCATGACAGCTTTGGAAGGCTACAACTCCTTAAATTAAACATGGTAAAGAAGCTGTACTCCAGAGGCAGAGCGAAAACAAGTATAGGGAGGAAAAATATCAGATTCGATGCACTGATCTGTGATAGACAAGGAAGCGATGCAATCAAGAGCAAAGGGTTCATTCTACATATTGTATTATAGACCAAATAGCTAACACAGTCTAGAAGTAAAATCTAATTAAATTAAATGATGACTCTGGAAACTACATCTTTTGCCAGCCAGTGGCTCAGTAAATCCACCCACACCTTCCCTTGTTACATGTGTTTCATTTATATTCTTACATACTACATATTGTTTTAACTTCAAATATAAAAGGGGATCATTAGGCAGCATGATGCCATTAAACATCACACCTATTACGTAGAGGGGGTCTACAATACTTAACAGGGTGTAACTCAAACCCTTGGTTAATCAGTACTTCATTTGTACTGTTAATTGTGAGTGGGCACCATCGGCACCTATTTCTAGGTACGTGACTCTTTGCTACCTAGCCCAGGTCTGCAGCAACCTTCATTCACCGACCAGTGGGAGCCAGCAGAGTCATTCCTTCTTTTATTTTCATACGCATACATAGAAATAAAAGGACAGTCATACCATTCAGTGCATTGGCAATTCTTCTTCTTTTCTATACACCACTATAAAAATAAAAGGGCTATTGCTTACCCTCTAGGACGTGCGCATACTCCTGTTTGGCTAGGCTGGCGGTACAGCTGAGGAGCAGACAACTGTTGGAGAGGCCAGAGGATCAGGACTACAGTTGTCTGGTAATTGCTGTTGGAACCTAAGCTGGAAATCTGAAAAGTAAAGCCAGCCTCCCTGCCGATATACCCTTCTCGCTCAAAAACAGTCTGTTCTTCATAGAGCTGAGAGTCCTACAAGAGTATCAGCCCATTGGAGGAGTAGCATGCTGAGTGGGCTCTGGGTCTGCAGATAAAAAAATCTGGGTCCCTACCCTAATATTATTTACAAGTTTTCTACTGGGGTATTTGAGAATCCTGAGCAACTAAGATATTGGCCGAAGAATGCACCATCAAGAATTTTCCCAAAATGGAAAGATCCAGAGCAATGGCCTTTCACACTAACTTGGCTGAGTATCATCATCCTCTTTCATGACACAAAAAAGTGTCTTCCATCACAAAGAATATAGAATCTAAGGGCCTGATTTAGATATCGACAGATGAGTTACTCCGTCACAACGATGACGGATATCCCGTCTGCCTAAATACAAATCCCATTGGATTTAATGGGATTTATATTTCTGCGGACGGGATATCCATCACCGTTGTGATGGAGTAACCCATCCACCAAGATCGAAATCAGGCCCTAAGTTACTGATTCACAAATTAGACAGTGTAATTTGCTATTTAAAGTATCAGAACAACCGGGGTAATGAGCTTCCGAAACCCCAAGTCCATTATATCTGCCCCAAATAGTCTCCGGCTCTACCCTGCTGGTTCCAGATTAACTAAACATTAGGATGGATGATGATGCTACATAAAGGGTCACATGAGCACCTTTTGCACAAAGAGACACAAAGGACAGCGTTGATCAACTTTGATGCACATAGTTTATTTGTGCTGAATGGTGATGCAAGCACAGCACTGAAATAGCATTGGATTCTGTAATATAAAAGCCCTGATAATGTATTCAAATTGGATATAACAGGGTGGCAATCACTCAAACGCCCCTATAATTGCACGCAAGCCAGAAGTAGTGCGATCTGACTTTGTATGGAATCTAGGGACAAATTAAACCAGCCCCTTCTGAAAATAGTGTGATATCTTGACTTGGAACTCTTTCTTGTAAAGAAGTGCACTCTGATGCTAGCCAAGTGTTCCAGGCCTGGGGAGGCACCTCGTGTGGATCAGGGATTCACTCTACCAGAGGGCAGCAGGGCTCAGGCAGGTCAAATTGCAGGTCCTGTGCAGCAGGTCTGCTGGTCATTTGTAGGGAGTTCTCTGGAGCTTGTTGTGTCCCTGTAGCTCAGAACAGAAGGAGTCGCCCAGGTAATATGGGATAACCATCTCCAAAATTTGGGAAGGCCTCAAGCAGCAGGACAGTCCTTTGGGAAACAAGGCAGGCCTCAAGCAGCAGGGCAGGCCTCTGGGGAACAAGGTTAATTTTCAGATTCAGATTTTGTGTTTTTAATACTTGCAAAAATCCTGTCAGTCAGATCACTAGCTGTTCTAATTTTCTATCAAATTATAATTTTCTGACAATCAATACACTATACGGATCATTCACATAACTTAATCAAAATAGAGATGAGAAAACACGGGGTCATCTTTTTTAGAATTTTTTTTATTTTTTTGTATCATTATTTAATTCACAGGGTACATATCAACATTACTTGTTGATCACAATGCTTAACAAATGAACAAGGAGTTAGAAAAATCAACCTATATTTCATTTGCAAAAGAGTGTAATCCTGGATGAAAAAACAGGTGATATCTATTTGTATCTGGTGAAGGAAAAGGGTGCTCAGGCCAATGTGCATAAGGAGTTGGAACAGATAAGGCCACTCAAGAGAGTCAAATGCCTTGGTGGCATCCAAGAGGGTGGCCACTGCTGGGATCTGAGGGTGTAAATGGTGCATGACAGCAAATATGGTACAGAGGTTGTGGGATGTGGAGCGACCAATGATAAACATGGATTGGTCAGGCTTCACTATCTCGGGTAACAATGGGAGAAGACGGTTCGCTAAATTTTTAGCTACGATTTTATTGTCCATGTTGATCATGGACAGAGGGCGATAGGAGTTACAGAGGTATGCAGGCTTGTCTGGCTTTAGAAGCATCACTATGACCATACCTCTGAGAGATGGAGGGAGGGAGCCCTTGACAAAGAATTCCTCTAACAGGGATAAAATGTGAGGAGTCACGAGGGAAGCAAATTTGTTATAAAAAGCAGCAGTGAGGCCATCAAGACTGGGCACTTTATCACTTGGAAGACTGAGTATGACCTGTATGAGCTCCTCTGTCATATTGGACGAGTCAAGGTAAGCGCGATGGGTTCGCTCAGGCCACACAAATTGAAGGTCATCGAGATATTCATGAGTTGCAGCTTTCGGGGTGAACTATAGTGGGGGTGTATAATTTGGAATAAAAGGAGACCATCGTGCCCAGGAACTCTTTAGGTGCAGAGTAGAGGACCTGGTTGTCATCCAACAGTTCAACTACATATGTGGGGTGTCAGTCACCTTCACCATAGCAGAGAAGTTGTGCATCCCGAAGTAGGTAATTGACTTCCCAAGTGGCTTCTTTGGCGAATTCTGATTGTTTATCTCTGACTGTAGGCAGCGTGGCCGCACTCTTAGACGTGAAGTATTCCAATTCGAGGGTTTAGATGTCCTTCTCCAGACAAGCCAGTCTTCATCGTATGGCCTTCAGGACACTGGATTGTTTTGCAATACATGTGCCATGTATAACCACCTTAAAAGACTCCCAAACTATGGACGGGGATCTTACGGAGCCCTCATTATGAGTAAAATACTCCACCTGGCCAAACGCAGTCAACCCACTCCCACTGTGGTGGCCTGGATACAAGATGTCACAAACTGCCAGGAACAATTGTCCACTTTTTGTGAACAGATGCCAGTGCGCTCCCATCCCAAAGACATTTAGGTACCCCAATTACCCTTCATGTGCCAGGGGCACTCCTACGTATCCTCTCCAGACAGGATTGAGCCCGGCAGTGTTTCTGCGCCTGCTGGACCCCACTCGCCTTCATTCTTGCACTTGGAGGGACCACCAGATGTTTAAAACCCAAGCCTATGGATACACGCACTCATTCTCCTGTCATCACGATCTACCACAAAGTACGCTACATTTTACTATTATCTAGGGGCTGCACATACATGCTGACTTATCCAGTCTGGGCGCCCTGTGGCTGATATACGTCTAACTAATGTCATTCAGTCAGATGCAGTTCTTCACTCTCCCCCTCCCTATCCCTCCCAAAGACCCTTTGCTCCCTCCAGATACCCTCAGTTCCATCGAAAGATTTATTCCTGACAAAAAGGTTCCTTTTGCCATGTCCAAATTGCAGTTTAAAACTGCACTACAGGCTGTTGTGGTAAGCCCTAGACATGCTTTAAAAGGCTACTTTAGAGGGTGACACTAGGAGTGCAGCAGGCCCATTAGTAGCATTTAATTTACAAGATCTGGGTACATGTAGTACCATTTAATATGAACTTACAAGTAAATTAAATGTGCCAATTAAGTGTAAGCCAATTTGACCATGTTTTAAGGAGAGAGCACACACACTTTATCACTGGTTAGAAGTGATAAAGTGTACACAGTCCTAATGCTAATGCAACACAAGGCTAAACCCGGGGGTGACCCTACAAAAAGGGCCAGGTCGAACCTTCCTGAATTGAATTGTCCTGAATTGAAATGATAACTAAAATGTTAAGAAGATTTTAACCGTCAACGCGTTTCATCCCAAAATTAATCCTTCTGGTTCAAGTCACAAAATATGTATTGTTTCTTATGGTCCATTAACAAACTCTTTCAGAGATACAGTTTATAGAAAGTTCATCCTCCTGTATACCTTGTTTGGTATGCACTTCCATGGAAGTTTCAAGGCGGTATTGTAGCCAGTATGGAATTCCAAATGGTAAATTATGTTAGGTAGATTGCCCTCTAAAAGTAAATACGTTGTTCGAAATGACTCTACCACAGGACACTGCTTGCATTTGCACCATACTACAACGTTTTAGTGTCTCACCATAATAATTGTTTTCCTTGAGCATCACCCTCCAGATACCCTCAGTTCCATCGAAAGATTTATTCCTGACAAAAAGGTTCCTTTTGCCATGTCCAAATTGCAGTTTAAAACTGCACTACAGGCTGTTGTGGTAAGCCCTAGACATGCTTTAAAAGGCTACTTTAGAGGGTGACACTAGGAGTGCAGCAGGCCCATTAGTAGCATTTAATTTACAAGATCTGGGTACATGTAGTACCATTTAATATGAACTTACAAGTAAATTAAATGTGCCAATTAAGTGTAAGCCAATTTGACCATGTTTTAAGGAGAGAGCACACACACTTTATCACTGGTTAGAAGTGATAAAGTGTACACAGTCCTAATGCTAATGCAACACAAGGCTAAACCCGGGGGTGACCCTACAAAAAGGGCCAGGTCGAACCTTCCTGAATTGAATTGTCCTGAATTGAAATGATAACTAAAATGTTAAGAAGATTTTAACCGTCAACGCGTTTCATCCCAAAATTAATCCTTCTGGTTCAAGTCACAAAATATGTATTGTTTCTTATGGTCCATTAACAAACTCTTTCAGAGATACAGTTTATAGAAAGTTCATCCTCCTGTATACCTTGTTTGGTATGCACTTCCATGGAAGTTTCAAGGCGGTATTGTAGCCAGTATGGAATTCCAAATGGTAAATTATGTTAGGTAGATTGCCCTCTAAAAGTAAATACGTTGTTCGAAATGACTCTACCACAGGACACTGCTTGCATTTGCACCATACTACAACGTTTTAGTGTCTCACCATAATAATTGTTTTCCTTGAGCATCACCGATGACATCATCATCACATGACTCATAGTACATCTTATGCTGTGCAAACTTCTGTTAGGGCAATGCAGTGATATGCATTTTCACTCAGCATTTTGCTGCCCAATATTTACTAAGTCTGGGGCCCTGTTTGTTCTTTCTCCTCCACTTTTACATTAATTGCATTTTCAGAGTTAACATCTAGATCCTGACAACGTTCCTTTGCCTCAACACTGCACGCTGAAATACCTTACCGGCTGTGTGTGAGCAAAGGCATACCTGAAATAAGAAAAACACCACTCAAAAATGTTCCATTATTGGCCTTTTGATGGAAGAATTGAATATTTTCTACTAACATGAGAACTGATAAACTCGCGCTTCACTAGCTTGCGCTCCAGATAATAAAAACATATGAAATTATTCATAGGTTCCAAGGTCTCATTTAGTCGTAGAAATTGGAACTAAATCTGCAACGAGCTAAAGTTGATTGAACTATAGGTACCAAAGTAGATATTTGTTAATACTTGCATTCGATACGAAAAATCGCCTACAAGAAGCTGCGTCGCATTCTGCCCTAGCTCTTTCTGACAGTGCGACTGGATCATGGATGTGCTGACGTCACACAGCTGTCAGATAGAAACTAAATGCTTCCCAGATGATGTGGAAGCAGGTGTGGGGGATGTGCGCAGCCAGAAAACGTACACTGTGGGCTCCTGTTTCTCCCAACTCCCATTTCGTCCTGCATGTGTTGTGGGGAGCAGTATGGGTTCGACGGGGGCCGATTAATCGAGGTTTCCTCCGTGCATACATCAATGTGTCACTCGGCCCCGGGACAGGAAGGCGAGCCTTTCTCATACAGGAGGAAGTGAGGGGGCAGCTCGAGCTCGCAGGAAATGAAGCGCCCTCTTTTACAGTACATTAAAAACCTGGTGGGCGGGATCCGACCTGCTTTTACAGTTGCGCCCCCCATTGCTTGCAAAGCTGGAAAGGCAATCAATCACAGCGTGACGTCAGAGTTGCCTGCCATCAATAAACCTTTGTTGGGGCATTACTAAAGGGGGGGCTTCTTCCGATGGCTCGTGGAGAGACACGACGTCAACATCTGCTTTTAATATGAAGTCATTTTAAAGGATGTTACATCTAGCAACGCCAATGGCAAATACCTGGCCTGGGCAAGCACTGCTATTAATTTATTTATTTATTTATTTATGCGATTTTATATATCGCGAACTTTACCCGAAGGTGTCAGAGCGCTTTACATAAGAACCAGTTGAGAAACATAAGGACTTAGGATTACATGCGTTACATAAAGGATACAAACAGAAAAAATTGCAAATGTACAATATGTAAAGTCACACAATGAGGAGAAACAAATGGATATACTCTAAGAGTCACATAGGAATGGTAGAACAGGTTGGATTTCCATTTTTACTCACCACAACCACGGTCTGGCAGACAGATCATGACAGCTCGCGATCTTTATTTAAATACGATCCTAATCTATTGCACCAAGCCTAATTAGAAATCCTATCCTCACCATGAGTTAGGGGAAGGGGATCCCACCGAAAACGTTGGATTTAGTGAGCATTTGTAAAGCCGCTCTGGGGCATATTTACAAGCCCCTATCGCCACCACAATGTCACTTGCAGTGACGTTGTGTTAGCGATAGGGGCCTCTCCTTATTTACAAGGCAGAGTTAATGCTGCCTTGTAAATAAGGCACCATTTCACACTGTATTTTGCGTGAAAGGGGAGGTCAATGGGTGTTGTGGTGGCCGTTCCACCACAACACCCATTGATTTTAACGCTGCCCCCTAATTAGAAGGGCAGTGTAAATAGGAGGCAGTGCCAAAATCTAGACCAGTGAAAGCCAGATCTTAAACAGGCTAAACGAGGAGAAATTCTTTATTTCCCCTCAATTTTGCTGTTGCCATGTGTGCTGCCTTCTGCAGCACATATAGAAACAGCAAATTGCCTATGATTGTTTATGTGCAGGAAGGAGTCCCTTCCTGCACATAAATAATCAGTTTAAAAAAAATGCAGTTTTGCAACTTTTATGTGTGCTGCATTAATCAGTACACATAGAAATTACAAAATAGCATTTACAGAGTGTTTATGTGCAGGAAGGGGGGCCTTCCCACACATAAACAATCTTCCTCCCAAAACAAACACCTTTGCACTATGGTGCAAGGTTTCCGGCGTTGGCGCTAGGCAGCTGAACTCAGTGCCAGTGCCAGGGGAAACGCAGGGGTGTGCCACATTCTTGTGAATTCGGCACATCCCTGTGTTTTCAGAATGGAGTGGCGTGGCGTTAGCAATGTTTGCTTTACACCACGCTTCCCCATTCTGCTGTAAATACGCACCAATATTTTACTTTTGTAAATAGTTCTTGCATTCAGAAGCTCGGATATTTTTGGGAAAAAAAGCAGTGCACACAAACCAACACAACTGCAGAAATACTTTTACTCAACCCTTCTAATTAAGTGGGGCATATTTACAAGGGAAGGGCGGAGCTCCTCCATTCTGAAAACGCAGGGATAAGCCCTATGTACAAAGATACAACACATCCCTTGTAGGCAGTAAGCGTAACTGTACACTTAATGTTGGTCTTTAATAAAGGTCTTTGGAAAAAAAAGATACAACACATCCCTGCATTTTCCCTAGCGCTTGTGCTAAATTCAGCTGCCAACCCAGGCACCCTGGCACCATAGTGCAAGGGTGCCTTTGTTGAGGAAATGATTGTTTATGTGCAGAAAGGTATCCCTTCCTGCACATAAACAATCATTAAAAAAATGACCATTTGCACCACACATAGAAAAGCAAAAATGAGGAGTAATGCCAAGGTAAGACCAGGTTTTCCCTGGTCTTAATTTTGGCACGGCTCCTCTTCATGCCACCCTTGTAAATAGTGAGCAGCGTCAAAATCAATGGGTGTTGCGAAGGAAAGCCCACTGCACACCCATTACCCACCCCTTTCACGTTAAGTTTAGTGTGAAAGGGTGCCTCATTTACTAGGTGGCGTTAAGCCATGTTAAGTGGCTTAACGACTCCTTGTAAATAAGGCAAAGTCCCTATCGCCACAGGAACATCGTTAAAGTTACCTTACTGTGGCAATAGGGGCTTGTAAATATGTCCCAATGGTTCTTAACTTTTTGACTTCTGTGAATGCCCACTGATAACTGCTGAAAGCCGTGGAACCTCAAACCAATATACAAAAATACAGAAACAAGTACAAATCAAACAAACACAGAAAATATGAAATATTTAAATATATTCACTTACAATTATATGAAACTCAGATTTTTAATCTTAATGGTAAGGTTAAAGCTTTTCAAACTTTAATGTAATTTTTAAAATATGAAGTATTAAGCTGGATAAATTCTGCTCACTGTACCTGCGCTGCTCCCACAAATCAAGATAAGGGTATCAATTTTTAGCTCCAAATTTCAAATGCATTTACATTTACAGAGCGTTTTAACAGTTTCAACTTTCAATCTTGCTTTTTTAGTATGTATACTTTACTAATCTGTGAATAATATTTAACAGTCGCAGCCCTCCCCCCCAGGTATGCGTGGTGGACCCCTGTGATCCTCAGACCACAGGTGAAGAACTGCTGTTCTAACACACACACACACACCTGTGCATACAGACCAGCAACCACAGGCGCAGCAATGAACATAAACCAGGAGTTAAACATAATCGTGTGTTGCAGAAGAAATAGGTTGATATGCATCAGTCAGGCACAGTATGATGTGTATCAGCGGGTACCTTGTAATGTAATTAGCATGTGACAGGGTGATTTCTATCAGAGGAGTGCACTTTGGTTACATAAGGAGAGCACTAAGAGTGCACCTCTGAGGACTTTGTGGTTCCCCTCAGAGGAACACTGGCTGCAGTGCATCACAGTACAATTGTGTGATGTGCATCACAAAAACACTGAAGGCGATTTCCTAAAATCGTGTCATGCAACGCAAGTAGCAGCCCAAGTTGCTACATGCATTGCATGAGAGGTTGAGAACTCTACTAAAATATGGTGGTGGTGTTCTCTTCCTAATGTGCTGGTGTGCTTTCTGGCTGCCTTGCGCCAGGCACAGCCTTTTGCATCATAGTGTAAAGGTGTCTATGTGAGTTTAGCATAGAATGTTTGCTAGAAAGTTACCCTCCCAGTACAAAATACCACTCATAAACTTACTTTAAAACTTTTCCCACTTTTTGTGTGTGTAGTACACTGTTGCAAATATGCAGAGTAGAAACATTTGAAAAAAGAAGAAATCTTTTTCCCCTTCTTTGTGCCTGCTTCTAGGAGGTACATGTTTTTGGTGCGAAGTCCTGTCTACAAATGTTAATTAATGGGGCTTTGCATCAGAACAATGTGTGGTTGCAGGAAAATGACCACGTCCCACCCAGCCACCCCCAGGTGCAGAGTGCTGCTTTGTGTTACATTTAGGCATCTTTCCAGCGCAAAACAAGTCTTGAGCTATAAAGTTTATCCCAAATCAGCACATTGCACTTTCTATTACTTTGCACATGTGCAGATTGTTGATAAATCTACTTCTGTGTGTTGTGAATTAAGTGGTCATTAGGTGTTAAGCCCAAGGAGAACACTGAATAATACTCATTGTGGGAAAACATGGCTGTGTACATTGTGGAAGCACTGAATGAACTACATCAGGGACCACACGGTGAAATACCTTTGGGGCACATGGATATGTGCAACGGGGCACATCTTGTTGTGTAGTATGAGGACACAGGTTGATTTCAAAGAGATCTTAGCTTCTTCCATGAAAGGCTGAGCAGCTCTTCCAATCTTAGATCTAGTTTTCGTTTGTATTCTGGCACTTATGTTTCCGATTATAAATCTATAATTATATGTATGAGAATGCAAAGAGAATTAATGGAAAACAGAAAATGCTTCTCACATCTAACAATCTGGAGAAAATGGGCACTGTTAGCATGTTTTTAATGCTTTTGATTAATCTGTTTACTTTTGCTGGGAGCTACTTGTTATTGAAGCCTATACTTTAACCAGTGTTATCAATAGATCACCAGATAGAAAGATGTCACAAATGTACAAACGGGCCAACATGAATAACTCATAACCAAGTGCAGCTGCCTTGCTGCTATTGGGCACACATTCTATCAGTTCTGTGACTTTAAAAACTGGAAATTGTCATGCTGGATTTTTAGACTGTGTTCTTATATTTCTAAAAGCAAAATTACAACTTCCAGAGTCAAATTTATTTGGTTAAAAAGTTAGACCTGGGTAATTGTTTTACACTACATAGGCAACGTGGTAGCTTACCATATGGCTAGGTGAGTGGAAATTGTAAAAAAAAAAAAAGTCTCATCTTTATGAAGTATGACAATTGTATTGTTTTTTGATTTGCAGCCCTAAAGTCTCAGAGCCTTATTTATGAGGCCTTACACCGTCGTTGCATCACTTTCTTGTGATGCTGCTGTGGCGTAAACAATGCGCCGCACTGCGCTATATTTATAAAGTCACGCATCTAGGCAGATGCATCACTTTGCAAACCTCTGTGCTAAATTATACCTGCGTCTGGAATAATGTATGCAGGCAGTGTGGAAGTGGCGCACTTGCTTCACAGCAGGCCGTAGGGCTGACGCAGGTCCTTTTACATTGGACTAGCCCATGTGTAATGACAGATTGCTGGAGTTTCATCTGTTTTGTGACACACTCCAGCAATTCGTCACTACTGCGCCACCAGGTACATCAGGATTCCTGAAGTATCTGAACAATCCTTGCGACATGGAGCGCCGTACTGTAAATACGGGGCATCCAAAGTGTCGCAAGGAGGGCGCACTGAAAAGTGTTGCATCAATGTTTTCAACCAGCGATGCAACACTTTTCATAAATGAGGCCCTCTGTATTTTTCAGCATCAGCATGCTGGGCAATTAGTTTTATGTACACTGCCCCTCAAACATAATATTTTTCTTGCCAGTGTCTATTTTCAACCATCTCAATCCAATAAATCATTGCAGGGAAAGCCATGAAAGACCACCCATATGCAAACCTTAATTTTAACAATTTCTGTGGAGAAAAAACGTACTTTCCACTGGCGCAGGACCAGTGATGACAACCTATCTTATTGAAAGAACGTTGTAAAAAGCCATGCACTGTTTGTGTAATATGACGCTGGTACCTCAACCAATAGTAAGGCCAGCAGCTTTAGATTTTCGATTTTATATTGGAAAATTATTATTTTAAAGCAACAAAAGCTCTATATATCTTTTAAAGATCTTAGAGCTGCATTTTACCTTTCTCGCGTGTAAAGTTATGGCATGTTCTATTAAACTTAGGAGTTCCCTGTAATCTTGTACAACTCCTAAGTAAATTGCATGTGAATAACTTTGCACAGGTCCGCTGGGGACCGAATGGTGAACTAACGGAACGTATCCCGATCGAAAGATCAGGGGAGAGGAGTTGGCCTAAAGGCTAGGGCGGTCGACCTCAAATCTGGGGAACCGGGTTAGAGTCCCAGCAAAAACGCTGAACATCCTGTGATTCTGGGCAAATCACTTAATCTCCCCTGCCTAACAAAAATGAATGTGTCCACATGTAATGCAACTGGTGCTATGTAAAGCGCTCTGATACTCAATACCTTAGGGTCAAGTTCGCGCTATATAAAACTCCGTAAAAAAAAAGAAGTAAGTGGAGTTCGCCATGGCTGCGTTCTTGCACCCATGCTGTTCTACTTGTACATAAATGATGTTGTTGAAGTCCTAGAAAAATAGGTAAACGATTCCCCAACCCTAAACAATAGGAAGGTACCGATTTTACTATTTGCTGATGACTCCCTCCTCATCTCAAATACACTCATGGGCCTGCAGATCTTGGTTAATAGATTCTTGTTCTTCTGCAAGTCTAGGGGTCTTAAATTAAACGTCAACAAGACCAAATTTATAGTGCTGGGTAAGGGGTAAGGAAGTAAAAAGCCATCATGCGGGTGGAGAATGACGTACTTGATAGGGTAGACAGCTTTGACTATTTAGGGGTGCGATTCATAGAGAGCTTCAAGTGGTTGGGCCAGATTACCAAGAGCAGACTTTTAATCAAGCACAGGTCTAATGCCATCATTAGGACACAAAAGAGAATGGTGTCACATGTAGTATCGCCAGTTTTGGAAATATATTGTGCTAAGGCATCAGGGGCTGCACTTTATGGGGTCGAAATATGGGGCTATGTGGACGTCCAGCCCCTGGCAATCGCAGAATTTTATTTTGCTAGAAAACCAGTTTGTCTCCTATCCAGTTCACCCCTTATCCCGTTGCACATTGAATTGGGGTTAAAATAGAGTAACTGATGTGGTCATATTAAGAATATTAATCTATTGGGTCTGCCTCTGGAGTACACCGGAGGTAGCCGATTATAGGAATTCGCTCGATGAAGTACTAAAGTTGCCTGGTGCTAGGTCTCTACCCGGGGTTAAAATCGTGTACACTTGGATCGGGAAGTTAGGACTGCATAGTTTTTGGGCTGATCCCACCAGATTAACCAAAGCAGATAAAAATGTACTGAAAGCTCCTTACTGGGCATATATTAATGAAGAGCTTGTAAATAGAATCCCTGTGGGATCCTTTACTAATGTGTTTCTTGATTATACATTTTTACCATCCTTTGAACAATATCGGGATTTCATACCCTCCTCTTTACCCAAGAGCCTGTTCTTACGATTCCGCTTTGGGACACTTCTCTTGGGATAATTTACCCATAAATGGAGTAAAGAACAGGTATCCATGGTTTGCCTTATATGCAAGCAGGGTGATGAGAACAAATCACACATACTTTTTTTTGCTCAACGTATTTTACCTCTTGTCTCAAAAGGATTATTCCCATATGTCGTGAATTGGGGGTCTCTCAATACCAGGTAGCACTTAGAATTTTTAAAAACTGATACATCTTTTAAAATTGTTCTAGCTGTTAGTACATTTTTAGAGGCAGCTTGGTACAAACAAAAAGTAATTAAAAAATGTATGTGTAAATGAACTATGGACTTTCTCTTTTCTTACACCACCAATTAATTATAAGTATATCATTTTCAGTAGAATTTGATCCTAGTGTTAGGATTTTTATTGTGCTCTTGCTCTGTATAATTTTTTGTGGACGTCTATTGCTGCTCTTATCTTGCACTATGATTGAAGCACAGATCACTTTAGTTCTTGAAAAGATTCTACCAGCTGGGTTTTGCCTTACAGTTTTGGGGGTGCTTAATGTTGGAACCGTTGCTCTGTTTTTTTTCTTAACTCTATGACTCAATTATCTTGTTACTATGTAACCTACACTTTTTTAGATAATCGATCTGGGATACGATTTTAATACTTAATTGCCCTGTGCAGAAGGGCTCTCATCATCTGTATTGTATTAATCTGCCTGTACTGCAGTTCCTATCCGCTCTGTGGCTATGTTATGCTTTTTACACAAGTATCTTGATGTATGTTTTGTGTATTTACTGTTTTTAATCGATGTAGTTTTTATGCTGGGATGTACATTTTGATGGTTGTAATAATATAATAAAGTAAATACATATATAAAGCCAGCAGTTCCCTTTGTCACACACCCCATATTTTCTCCGTTCGGCTGAATGATGCTTTGCAATAATCGAAAGCCAAAACTGAAAAGGAAACCAAACAATTCCTTTCACAGCACAAGTTCATAAATATCACGAATAACATTTCAAACGTTTAACAGGCATTTATGAAGAGGAACTCCAAACATCTACCATTACTCGGGCACATTATTTCTCTGGAGCAGTACCTGCGCCTTTAAGAAACCAGTGTGCCTCGTTCTCATGGTTACTGTGATGGTGTAATGGTTCAAGGATACCTCAGCCTATCTGGTCCTGAAAACACCCTACCAAGGGTTTGCTATGTGTTCTGTATGGCTAGGCCAGCCCTGAACAGAAGATCCTGAATGTTAAATGCTTCACCACACCTTTGTTATTGTAAGAACTGAAAACAATCTCGAAATAATTCTAGATCAAATGGATATGCCTACTTCTCTGTACTTAAATATGCATTGCATCACATACCTCTAAGAATGCACACCTAAAAGAAGGGATCTTGACCATCCAATGACAGCATGTTAGCAAAAGCTGCATATCACTGTTAAAAACCTCTGCATAAAAAAATTGAAGAAAGGGAATAATACTCCTGAAAAACAACAACACATCGATTTGATTAAGGAGCTCTGGACATTTATAAAATAAAATCAAACTCTGCTCAGAGTGAAATTTAATAATTCCAGAAGCAAATATTCGTGACTAGAAACTTCCACGGGTATTTGCTTTAGTGCATGTTAAAGCAAATCTTTATTTTACATATGACAATTGTAAAACGTGTTATTTAGTGTGGTAGTATAAAGTGTCCTCCAAATTACACCTCCCACCCCGTCTACATAAGAGATCGCATTTTATCATGGCAGGTTGCCATAGGTACCAATATGCATGTTTTCACGTTTCTTTGATTATATATGTAGTATGTGCTCCCTACAGAAACGTCTCTTGACTCGATTTTGAGTGTAGGCATTTTATTCTGTATGTGGCTTTTACCCACACTTCCATCTCAACACCCACACCCAGGTGCAGCCACGCAAAATAGGATAACTTTCAAAACATGAAAATCATATTGGGAAAACTCACATAAAATCCGTAATTCAATCATCCTACAATCTGCCTGCCATTTTAGATTGCATCCCCTCAGCTGCCTGCCTCACTGTGGTGCTGTTTACAATTCCACTGGATTAATGCACTTATTGTCCTCAGTTTACATAGTAAATATGCCTGCATGACTTCTGTACACTTATCAGTACATATCCCAACTCGTTGACTAGACCTTGAGTGATCCATGCTCGGTCATGATGGGTGGCAAAATACCTTGGAAAGCAAACATTAGGTAAGCCAGTAGATCTGGCTAGCATTAGGATTCTTAATATTAAAATTAAAATTGCCTGTCATGAAAACCCCCCACAAAAAAATTCAATGATTGCTTTCTATATACAACTATGAGTTAAAGAATTTAATATGATTCAGTGTAATACCAGATGTAAAATAATCCCTCATGCAATGCAAGCACTCTATCGGCAGTGGTTGTATACAATAAGTGGCCAATAGCAAGGGGGGAGAGAGAAACCTCCAAGCTGGAGCTAAACTTCCCTGTACGTATATTTTGAAATACTTTATAGCAATAAATTGTGTAGACAACTGTGCTGTCAAGCCAGACCTGAAAATAAGATGACACAATATTTCTTGTGGTAACAACACAATATTTATTGTTGCAATATTGGACTCGAAGGCACCTTTAAGATTCATCAGAAAAATTTAAACAGACACATTTGAAATGAGCAAGGCCTGGAATTATGGGCATTTTAGCATTAAGAAAGGCAGCTAAAAGGTGCAAACAATCATCATGTCACCATATATTTGAGATTTCCCAGCAGCAAATATTACAAAAAACATAGAGAATGCAGCAATGACTGGAAATAGTCAAATAAACTTTAGAGACAGAGGGAAACAATAGCTAAAGTTCTCCTTTTGAACCTGCTCTTTTGTATAAATACTATGGGAAAATGTTTATTGAACCATTTCTATGAATCAGATGGGCTATTGGTCCAACTAGTGAAGGAATTGTAAAGAATCGTTCTATATTTGAAATGGTGATTGCACAAAAGTTATCAACCTCCACCAATGGGCATCCAATTTCCCGCTCGCCCCTGAGCATGCGTGCCTGTGATGACTTTGCAGTCAAGGAGCCTATCGTCCATCCCAATGCACTAAAGGGTGTACAATGCCCCCATTGTGACGACTGAGAATGTGAAGAGAACATATACTCTGTCCACAGTCAACGGATTGCATTGATGTTATTGCAGGACTGCTCAGATCTGTGAAACATGGCAACACCATCAGCCTTAAACTTCAGTAGAGACCATGTTCTCACAATGTGGAGAAGATGGTTATAAGAATAGGGATGTATGTACTTTTTGAAGACTCATATATTGCTTCATTTACCTCTTAAAACTGTCTGCTTCTTGATACTGAATGTTTTTTTATCAAATGTAATCCTTACTGTTTGCTGGGTGTAATTTCTACTCTCTTTGTTTAACAGCGCATGATGTTCTTATCATTGTTATAAGATCGGCGCTCATGACTTTTCTTTAAATTTGAACATAGTGGAACTACGTCCTCTCACCTTGCTAGTCTGATATTTAATCCCATGATAACAATCTAGTGCTGTGAGCCTCTCGTTATGGTGGAGACCAAGAACACCAAGAGAGGATCAGAAAACAAAACAATACAGGTTTCTGAATCAGGCAAAAAACAAGTGCATCAAGATGGCTGCCTCTCTTGGCTTGTGTGCATGGCACTAGGGAAAGGACTGAAGAAGCTGCCCCTGGAACACTTTTTTTGTAGTCGATGCAGCTCCTTCCTGAATGTATGGTTTTGCTAACAATAGGCAAAGGAACAGTAGAGACTATTGATTGAGAAGTGCTATGCATGTGTGTAATATTAGCAGTAAACAGACAATTCTGTAATTTTCATAGACGTGTAGTACTGCTTTGTTTAAATAAAAAAATAAACATGTTGTCACTACAGGAGTAGCCAAACTTTCCTACATGACTCGTATTGCATCCAAACAACAGCTTAGTGCAGGATTAGGACTCAGCTCTCAGCCCCCATCATTTGTAGGTGCTCCCTTCTATCTGACATGCTGTTCTAGGGCATGCAAAAATGTGAATTAATCGCAAAAAAGGAGTAAAAAAAACGCACTTAGATGATAGTTTCAAAGTATATTTATTTCAATGGGCTTCTCGAAAAGTTAATATACGACCAATATAATAGTGACCCATGCTTTGAGAGACACACTGCAAAAAATACACTTTGAATGCTTGACTCAGGGCTCCGCCAACCAATTTTTCAAATTCATATATGGCTGCTGTGTTTGCATAGGTGCTATTGCTACTCCTCAGTTATTAACGGACAATGTTCTCTATGGGAATTTGTATGGGCCTAGCGTATTCAACCAGTGGAAAAGTACCACTTGTCCGAAGCCCCGTTAAGTATGTAATGGCTGAGTGAAGCCCTCTCTCCCATAGATTTCGTACCTTTCATAGGCTGGATCTTGGATCTCCTTAAATTCCTGGCATCATTCACTTGTATAAAATGTAGGATCAGGTCAATTTTAAATTATGCTGTCATCATTGTCTAATTTTGGGAATTTTGCATTATGCTTGTTATAGGAAATTCCTGAAATTATGCAATTATGCCAGTCATGTAATTACACTGCTGTTTGATAGCACAAGAGTCCAGGAACAACGCACACAACCAGAACTCGAGAGGCTTTTTTTGCGGCGATTGTGTATTTTTCACTTTTGTTTAGTGCAAAATGTGCCCTCGTGTCAAAAATTGATGCTAGGATGCATTTCACACTAACATATAGTGCAAAATCACGGACTGTTATTTCACAAAATTCTCTGTCATTTTGAAAATTTTCCCAAAATTTTGCATAATGACACACAAAAATTATGCGAATTTTGCACAACCCTAGCTAAAGTGTGGCACTTCCATGCAGTGCAAGTACGAAATATATCGACAGAGGCAATACAATCTGCAAAACCATAGCTATTCTGATCCTGTAATTACAGGACATTCTCTATATTTCAAGCTGTCCTTCAGGTTGATACTTTCATGATTCATTTTACAAAGCAATAAAAATCACTCAGATTTTCAAATGAAATAACAACGGATAGAGAGACATTTTAAGGTGTATGCCAATGTGTTGTATCTGACCTTTGCTCTCGCACCAAAAGCCCAAACTGTAATACTTATAAGTGTTGGAATGGTGTCACACCAATTAATTATAAAACATATTTCACCAGCACGACATCTTTAACATGAATACTGTTTCTTTCGACTAAAGTAAATCCCATGTTTTTTAAAGACGTAATATAACAATAAGTGGGGGTTTCATGTGTATTTTGGCACACTAACTCAATATCAGGGTTCTAGAGATACTTTTTAAAAAAAACTCTGTCTTCAGGTTTTTTGTTTCATCATCATGTTTCCAAAGCCTTGCGCTGGGATTTAAATACACAGTCAACTCTTAGGTCTCCTTTGCATATTTTGCGTTCAGGGCCTTTATGCTGCCAACTTGTTCACTGCACAATGAAAAGATCCCTGAAATAAGTGTAGAGATGCCAATATTTTCCCACACAGATTCTGTGGGCCCTTCGATTTTCTTCAAAAGAAAAGATTATATAAAAACATCCACAGGTTGATTTATTAACAGAACACAAATATGCTGGCAGGCTGCAAAATTTGGTTTTAGCTTAAAAAAAAGTATAAAACCTTCATTTCTAGGCAAAATAAAAATAAAATGGAACATATTTTCACCCTTTAAAAACATTTACGCACTTGAGGTAACAGGAAAAAGTAAAAAAATACAGAAAACTTCACGTGACCGATAACTAAAAAAAAAGCACTTCTTCATTTTAAAAAAATCAATTTTTTTATAACCAGTGCTTGTCTGAGAGTAAGTTCTTTAAACAGAACTTTAGAATTTTACAAACGTTTAAACAAAAAAAAGTCCTTTTGAAAGAGCCCGCCACTCCTGAACTAAACTTTCTGCATTTCTACTGAAGAAAAGATGCACAAAGGGTGGCAATACTTCATTGCAATTCCTTTTATGAAAGAAACAGAATGGGGGCCTTGGAGCGCTCCAAAAGCAGCTGTCAAGCTGAGGATAGTCAGAATGCACTGGTAAGGCAGGCTCAGGTGAGAAAAGGTAAGTTCCCTTCCATGTTCCACTGACCACAAATGGCCTCTTGAAGAAAGCATACAACAGTTTCAAAGCCTGCTGATCCACCTCCATGCTATGGCACGGCCTTAACAGCAAGCGCAGATCACGATCACAGCAACATCTCCTGTCTCGCCATGTTTATGATGTGTCAGACCACTTTGTAGGACATTCCCATGCTTCAAAACCAAGGGGAATCCTTGCTCTTGTCTTGCTGTTGTAGACCTAATAAAACATTAGAAACTTTTTTTAGGGAACAATACAACACATACTGCATACACTATTCAACAAACCGCATCAAGAAACACAAACCATAGTTGATGTCTTATTATGGTTTTGCATTTCTACTCAATTGTGACTTCATCATATTTTCTGCCACTGTCCCTGATTAACGAAACACATTACCAGTTTAGTATCAAGTGATGTTGTTGCTCTTACATTATAGTTACAATGGAGTGGTGTGGAAAGGTTAAACTTCAAACACATCCCAGTGGTGGTAAATAGGGTGCAAGCTTCCTCAAGTCACTAAGTTGTATTTTCCTTTTCCACAGTCAGTAAATAGGTCAAACTCCTTAGTTTGTCTCTGTCTGAATGGCACTATACAAATAGAAGCATTGGACAAAGCCAATAGGTCTCGCTTATGCGAGACCTATTTGCCCTGTCAATGTTTTTAAGACATGTTGCACAGAGTGTGCTACTGTGCAACATGGCTTAGTCATGAAAAAAGTGCTGTAACGTGGCCAGTGCTGACCCCCTCATACATTTGTTTTTACAGCCGTCTCTGCTGTGCAATATGTTAAAAAAAAAGAGCAGGGGGGAGCAACATGAGGGAGAGGGAGCAGCAATAACTGACAGAGGGGGGGTATAGGGAAAACAAAATGAAGGAGGCGGAGGGAGTACCAGATGAGGGCAAGGGGAGTGGAGGGGAGAAGAAATAGTACCTCTATCATGTCAGGAGCAGTGGAGAGGCAGTGATCAAGTTGAATCAATCTGAACTTGGTCCCTGCTCCACAGAAAGGAACGGAAGTGATGCTTGGCCTGCACTTGCCAATTAGGAAGCTGCAAGGAAGAGAGACACTAAAGCCAACAATTGTAAGCAATTGGCAGGCTCATGGCCCTTTTTGTAAACATTAGTGTCTTGCAAGCGAGAGCACATGTAGCACATGTGCTGTCGCAGACCTGACCTAACTAGACAAATAAATGAAAAAAACTATGCAGTGCCTGACTGGCCATTAACCCATCCGGCTAATGCATTTCCCTGTTCATTCATGGCATCTTTTTTGCAGGTGCTCAAATTTCTGTTGGCATATCTGCAGGTGTGATGGTTGCTGCCCATTTATACACCGCAGAAGTCTAGGACATCATCGGAACTGCCAGTTTTTCACAAATCTGAGCTCAACACGTCTGTCTTCTCACATTGCCCTGGAAGAGGAGCAAAGGGTGAGATATGCTTTTCTCACTACTTGGCAGTGACACACGGCAGACTCCTGAAATGCAGGACAATCCTGCTAAAATCGAGAAAGTTATCCACCCTAGCAGCCTCCTCAGCAATAAAAGTCCTAGAGTTTGATATCACGCAGAGGGAAAATAATTTTACTAGGTACTCCCTGCCCAAATGGAAAAAAAAACATTTGCTCAGAGTGACAGGGGACGTGGGGGCCCTCATTCCCCTGGCCACATTAATCCCATAAATACTGCCCATAGAAATGATAATACTGCAGTATTTGTTCTTTTACAAGCACAATACTGGACCACATTCTGAGTTTTGCCGATTGGAATAGGGGACAACCTTCAATACCACATTCTTCCCCCATCTTGACGACCGAAACCTAGAAATTTAAAGAATTTGCCTGCCCAAATGTATTCAGAATTTACCTGGCAAAATTTGGCGAAGAAGAACTACAGGGTCTGTGCGATCAGTTTTTTCTATAACACATTTTGGAACTTTTTGTGCCAGACATACATAACAGTGTTACAACGGTAAAGTAGGAAAATACCAGTAGCCCAACATGCTCAGCGCATAGTAAAAAAATCACTTATTTTTTCATATTTTCTTAGGTGAGAAACTCCATGAACCTGCTTTGAGGAAGGCTTACTTGCTCACTTTGCTTGGGCGGCCTCCTAAGAAAGGCTTTGGGCGCCTTCACTTATGTTTCCTTTTTGTTTGTTTTTTTAATAAATTGAGCACTGAGAAGTACTGTCATTTGGTCTCTCTGCTGGTCCCATCCACATTTTCTTAACAAAATGTTAACTTGTTTTACAAGAGTGCGAGTATTTAAGGTTGATTTTACTCCGGCATAAATCCCCAGTCCATGTAGAGAACAAGAGTTTCTGGGAGCAAATGTTGCTTTTGTGAACCACTCCCTGTCTGTTTGCCCCACAAACTTTTTCTCCTGCACTATGCTCCATACAGACCCCTCTCTTTTCCACACCTCTAAGTTGACAGGTTGACATTTCAGTTTTGACCTCTCTGCGAGCCTCGTGGGTTTGAGGGTTGCAGAGCTGATTGACTGAACGGAACAGTTGGGGGCCCCCCCTTCATACAGGATTTCGAGCGCCGTGAAATGTCACAGCAAGGGCTGTGGGAGCTCAGGGCCCGGCTGCCGAGTTGTCCCAGAGAGCTGACATCTGCAACAGATGTTCTAGCTCCCTGAGCCAGTTGGAAGCGCCTGCGTCCCTCGCCCTTCCCCGTCTCACTTTCTTACACTTGTAATTGTGTCCGCAGTTACCACTGCGTTCCCCATTGTTTTCTAAAATATTTTGACACTCCTGAGGAAACCCATCATCGTGCCGTTCTCAACAGCTGTTTTTGCAATAATTAAGGAGCGAGCTGGAAGCTGCGTGGCTGTTCCGCAGAAACGCGAGGTTCAGCCGGAAGGACGTGGTGAACCACCGCGCACTAGTGAGACCTACGCACGTGTCTTGTCGGCCTCAACGTGCAACTTAAAACCTGGGAAAATTAGAAGGACCGTTGATACCCACGCCTGGGCCTACTTTACAGTTCTCACGACGATCACACCAAACTTTGAAACATGTGTTGTCACAAGTGAGGCAGAACGTACTGATTAGTATGCAGGTATTCATAGTAGTGGTACTAATGAACTTCCGTTCTACAAGCTTTGTCTCTGTCCCACAACAGCAAAGAAAAACTAAATCTATCTGAAAATAACACTTATTGGATAAAGGAAACCTTTCTGGCTACAGCTTTGGCAGAGTGAGTTTTGTTGCCGTATTTTGAAGAGGGGGCCGCATAATTGCATGACGTGCACTGTTGAGCTGTCCATTTCACAAAAACTGTGCCCGTAGTACATTTTGAGCGAGTCTTAGTCAAATTACCAGGCATGGGAAGCGAGCCTCTTTCACAGGTGCCTGGCATGGTGCACACAGCACACACTGAGATGAATTTGTAATGGAACATGTAGGAAGCACTGCTTTAATGCCTAGGATCGACTATTTTGCTAAAAAATCCAAGTCCCCTCCTATGTTCATAATATTTAGCAGTGTAAAATCGCGAGTCTTATGGGCCCACAATCCTACTCAAGTTCAAGGACAAGGTTATATCTGAATCAGGATTGTAACTTGTCAAAACTGACCACACAGCAGGGGGAGGGAAGTTTACAATCCTAGAAATTTCCAAGCATGCAAAGAGATGCATCCTGCTCTTATTACAGGAGATATTTTTTCTAGCACCCTCATAATATGGGTGTAAAAGCTGGGGCTCGAGTGATGCAACAGACAGGTAACAGGCCAAGTGCGCTGGCAGGCCATCAGCCCTGTAACAAGGATAGGTGGGTATTTGCCTAGGCCTTCTGACGGATCTTACTCTGAGGGCTCACTCTGCCCTGGTGTCAGTCTGCCAGGGGCAGTGCTTAATTTGAGATGTCAGTCTGCCAGGGACAGTGCTTAATTTGAGCGGGTGGTTTCCAGGGCTCAGTACCTGTGCTTAATTGTTAGCTCCAGCTCTAGTGACAGTGCACCACATGGTGGCACTGAATGTCTAATTTTTAGATGAGCACAAGTGAGTTTAATAAGTCAACATACATTAAAAAAGAATAATACCTGCTGCTCACGCCATTAATATACCTTTGAGTGGTCTGCAATAGTCTGAATTCTCATACTGTCGGAGTGCAATGGTTAGTAGTTGTGTTGATACTGTCATTGGCAACGCTGGCAGGGCAATGGGTGGTGCATGCTGCAGTGGCCATCCGAGAAGGGTCCTGGTACTTACATATTTTTTACAAATTTAGTACTGGGCAGGGACTATTATGGAGTCAGTCTAGAACCTCTGCCGCCTCGCCTGCCTTGAAGAAAAAAGCCTACTACACAGCAGGTTACAGTGGCATGTAGGTGACCATGACGTCACCACTAAGTGCCACCCCATACAACGTGCAAAGAAATGCCTGGACAAAACTCAAACCTGGTTACACGCAGCACAGACAGGCATTTGACCCTGTGGCTGCCCAGTATGTTTTCGATTGAGCTGAGTGGACTTTGGTGCTGAGCAGTGTAAATGCCACACGCAGAAGGGATGAAATAAGTCACCAAAATGATGGCACCCAAAAGCACAAATTTCGATTTGGCTGTAAACGCTTCTTTGCAGCTGAATAGCAGTGGCATAACAAACCTTGACGGTGCCCCCCTGCAAAGTACATGGACAGCCCCCCCCCCCCCTAGACTCACTCAGGAGCTCTCAGGCCAGGGTACTGTGCTGAGGCCCCTCCCCTGCACTGCGGGGCCAACAGGGAGCTTTGTTAAGCCACCGCAGAATGGATTCTGAGTTCTGCGTGAATATCTCAATTGAGAGTTCCTTTCACCGCACACAATTTGCCAGGACAAATATGGCTCAGTATGTATGAAAAACTCACAGCTGTGCGGGTGTAAACACCAGTTCCTGCTGTAGTTCCCCATTACTGATTGAAAAACTCAGATTGACACAGTAATTCTTCACCTCGGAAGTACTGTCCCCTGCAGTGTCAAGGGCTCAGGGTACAGGATTACTATGAGGGCTACAGTAGAACAGTCCATAGACACAACACATCGATAAATGTGTCCTTGACTTTCTTAGTAATAATATTGTACTACTGATTCACTCTGCTGTTCTTCAGTTTTAAATTGACACGTTGATGACATTTGACGATTTTTAAAAATGATTTTCCTTAAAGAGTAATCATTCTTCCACAAAAAAAACACGCTTTTTTGAGACTTCGGGAAAATATACTTTTTTTCATTCTCCACTTGGCCGCATTTGTGTAAGTTTGTAGGAAGTGCTTTCGACAGGGCATGTGGATTGAAAGTGTCTGTTTCTATAAGTAATTTACCGGCTCATGTACATTTGACAGCATGTGTGATTGGTACAGGAAACGCAAAGACATTTTTATTAATTAAAGAAATTAAGTAAATGAAGCATATCTGCAGGTGTAAATAACTGTGTCCACATGGGCCAAGGGCCCACATGTGAAGGCATCAAAGTCCAGTCACTGGGCCCAGTAGATATTTATGGAAATGACTCTGAGAGAGAGCCTTATATCTTGATGTGACTCCTTGCTCATGAATGAGTACCGATTAAATGCGCCTGTTAGTTTTTAACTGCACGTATTTACTCAACCACAATCCTTAATGAAAAATTGTTAATAACTACTTATAATGAGTGGTAAAGAATGTGCGCCTGCATTGGCTTTCATGGTTTTTCCTTAAGGTGCCGAAGTACTTTGAAAGTGGATAGTAGACTGACAAGAAATACTCATCCACATTTAGACTGCAGACTACCTTTCGTTTGGATAAAAAGTGACCTCACTGTCTTTATGTTATTTGAGGTATGGATAACAGCTAGCACCATACAACAAAATGCAGATGTCGAGATCAGGCCATAAGAAGCCTGGTGCTGACAGCTACACAGGGCCGATTGGAGGCAACATGGAAGCAGGTTGACTTAAAGTGGCTCGTACAGCCTGGACACCACTTACACTATTTGAAGTCACCTAAGGAGAAGAGCCAGTCAGGTGAAACAAAGTGACTGATCACCCTTCAGAAGCTACCAATTTAAGCTTCAGTCAAGTTGCTGTGGCCACAGCGGGCAGTTTCTGATACCACCCGGCATGCCTGCATTTAAGAGAGACAGCTTGTCATATTGTTAAACTTGGGGCTTGGGGAGACAAAGGCCAAGATTATATGGAATTTAGGATTATGCTAATATAATGAAAGGATGAAGCTGACAAGATCTGGTAATAGGCCAAATCAACCATTCAGCAATGACCCATCAGAATCAAATTGACAACCCCTTTAAGAAAGTAATGTAAGGAGTCGCCCCATTTGTTTGGAGATACTGTTTGTACTCAGGGACGAGGGCGTTGCATTTCCATAGTGCTTAATCCATGGTGAGGTTTGAATTGAGTCTTCCATTGTCTTGAGTAAAGGCAGATGACAAAGGCTATATTTTACTGACTTGAGGTGCCGGGGAAAGAGTTGGGTTGGGGTAAAGAACAATTCATGGGACGTGTTCATCTATGTGGCAGTATTTCTAATCCAATAAAATGTGAAAGTTGATACTTCTACTTCACCAGAAAGCAAGATTGAAAGGAATATAAATGGTGTGTTTTTAATAACTTTCTCAACTTTTTTAAATGGCTATCTTCAATATGAGTTTGTTAGGATTGTTTGCTAAACGTGTATAGACACAAACTATTTCATCTTCTAAAAAAGTGGGATTGGTTATTGAAAAAGTTAGACAAGTAATTTATATGCTTGAAAAAGCAGAAAGAGCTATAAGCGTTTTCCAAAAGTTTTAAAAATATTGTCGTAAATTGTTCAAATATTTGTTAAAAATTATAATTGGATTTAAAAAGTAACAGTAAGACGGTTTTCTAAAATGTTTACTGCAATGTTCTAAATTTCGAAAGAAAAGGGGAATTGTTTAAAAACTAGTTTAATCACAAAAAGTTTGTATGATTGTTAAAAAGAAATTAAAGAAATTCATAACATTTTAAAAATCAAGTTCTCAGTTTTCAAAGCTACAAAATGTAGGTAAGGTTGTCTTACCAATAATTCTCTGCATTTTTAAATCTCCTATTTAACGCTAATATTGTATTGCTCTGAGAGAAAACTCCTACAGAAATTATTTATTCTTCTGTGTGGTGATTGACTATGCCAACTTTTTTCAGATGTGGTTACTGCCTTAAGTGTAAGAAACGTATTTTGTTTAAGAGATTTGCTAAATGACTGATATTTAGAATCTGACTGTACCTGTGGAAATGAGTACCTGTGGTAAGTAGTCAGCATCGTGAGCTTGTTCCCGCGATACAAAAAGAAGAGTTTATACCATAGTACAAGCATAGTACAAGCAAAGTTTTATGCCTAGCTTAATCTAAGATTTAGTATATAGTCTAATAACCATGCTTAACTATTTTTGTAAAATCTACGTGCGACACGTTTCCCAGCAGCATGGTAATACTGTCTTCTTCAACCCCAGTAAAAATCCAGCTCAGAAGCATGCATAGCAATCCTACAGAGAATAATGGTCTGTAGTATGTGTGAACTGGACATGTGTTGGATGTAACATTGAGATGAAATTGGGAGGAAGGCCATCTACGAATACTTTAAATTTTCTGAGCAATGGGTGGGCACACAATTATGCAAATGTCCTTCACCCCTCTAGCATTTTATTCTTCACCTTTCATCGGTGGGATAAAACCGTAGAGCCGGCCCAGCTTTGTTGTTGTAAGAGACAGCCACTTCTCTAAACAATATGTTTTTCCAATGTCCCCACACTCTCTTCCACTACATGAAGTCTTAAGAATGTCACAGCAATCTGATAGCTGAATACAGTCACTTCCAAGTGTGTATAATCTGAGAGAGGTCAGCTGATATTGTTGTCTGATGAGACACCACGTGTAGTGGACAAGGTTGTGGTTCAATCTAACCTTTTCCATGCGTCAGCCGGTCGCCGGCCATCCAAACGGGGCACACGTAATTTATTTCCTCACCACGGCGGAATGTCCTCCGCAGCAAAGAGGTTAAGAAAATGACTGGTGGTAGTACAACAAATATTATCATTACATTCAAGATAGAACACTGAAAGGAACCATCAACCATCAACCATTGAAGGGGCAGTCAAGCTGGTTTCTTTCACAATCAAACATGTTTAAGAAGCTGCTGTGAAGAATAGCATCAGATATTCCCTTGCCACACTAGAGTGCCTCAATCCAGCAACACCCATTGTATTTGAAGCTGCCCCTTATATACAATGGTGGCGTACATAGGAGGCAGGTCTTAAGCTGGTGAAATGATGGAGCGAGATAGAAAATAAAATTTTGTTTAAACTCGCGAAGTCACACTTTCATAAAATAAATTAATAATATTAATGATTTGTGATGTGTTATTCTAACCTAACCTAGATTAAACTTTTTACACGGGGACATTAATATGTGTGCTCATAAACGTGCATTATTGTTGCATCTTTTGTTTGTGTAAAAATAATAAATTAATTTGTCATTTTCATTTTTTGTCATTACTAATTGCTGCAGATTTAAAACTGGCATGTGCTTATTTTACTTTCCTTGTCTATGTGATGTCATTTCTACTATTATAGGTGCATATAAGATTTCATGGATTCTTGAAGACTGGTAGATATAAAATGCTGCTTTAATTGTTTGCTTCTTGCTAGGTAACACTAGACTAATAGGGTGGGTTAATGAATTAGTAAACGAAGGGTGGAAACAGAATAAAATAAGATTTCTTACATTAATACTTTTCTTGTGTTTGTTTTATACTAGAAAAATAAGTGGCCTGCTTTTGGGCCTAGTTTGCTCGAGTTTGCTAAAAGATGAATTCAATTTCTGCCTGAAGCACGATGTCCACCATAAAGTTTCCATGAAAGATACATTCACTAAACAAAGAAGAAGCGCTGTCATTATTTTTTGTCGGACGTGGCCAAGGTCAGAGACCGGCAGAAAGAAAGTTTGATAACTTGGCATCCGAGGAAGTAAAATGAAGTCAGTGAGAACTCTTGTTCAAATTGTTGCAAACTAAGGAAGCTTTGGAACACGTACAATAAAGACAATGGTCTCAAAGAATATGACAGAATGGAAGTTTTGAAATATGGGGTGACATGTCACTTGTCACTTTCGGACCAATGGGACATCGACTTTTGCAGAAAATTTTCCTTTACTTAGATTAGCTAGCTTAGAAAGGTATAAAAAACCCTTGCCCTATGGTTAGGGCTGGCTGCTGCTTTTCAACTTTCGGATGAGGGTGTCATGCCGACAGACTTTGCGTGGAGCACGTAAGAACCCTTAGAGACTTTACTTTATTTCCATTTATTAAGCTTAGCTAGGGACTTAGGATTTTAGAAATGCTAAAAAATTATAATTTCATGCTAAAACTGTAATTTTCTATACTGTTTTCAAACATGCTTACTATGATTCTAATAAAATTACATTTATAAAATTATATTCAAAACAATCTATAATTAGTTAATAAAATCTTACTTATGAAAACAAGCTGGTCTTGGTTATTCAGAAGTGTGGGTTACTATTAGCTAGATGCCATCGCCATGGTGGTCATATAAATAGTTAGGTTTGTTTAAAATGATGATTTCTTTTACCGCGGTTGTATATAAATTGTAAATAAGTTGTATATAAGTTTAATTTTGGCCACCTGATTCAGTAGGTCAAAATGTGTCATATTTGATTAATGGGTCCATGAGTTAGAATAGTGTTTAATGATATAGGTAATTGAGTTAGGTAGCGTTACTTATGACATATTTCCTATAGGCCGCTGGATCAGAAACGAGGAGAAATGCATTATTTCTCCTTGTTTTTGCTCTTTCCATATGAACTGTCTTGTGCATATGCCATGGTTTGTTTATTTACAGGATGGTGTCCCTTCATGTACATAAATTAACCTTTTTAAAAATGCCATTTTGTAACTTACATGTGTGCTGCATGGAGCAGCACACATACAAGTTACAAAATGGCATTTTAGGATTGTTTATGTGCAGGAAGGGGCACCTTCCTGTACATAAACAAACCTCCCCTGCACACAGACACCCTTGCACTCTGGTGCAAGGGTGCCTGCATTGGCGCTCAGTTGTGAAACTTAGCGCCATCGCAGGGGGAAACAGAAAGGCTGCACCACATTCTAGTAAATATGGTACAGCCTTGTGTTTCAGAAGTGGCGGAGCATGTCGTTAAGCCCAGGAGGCTAACAACACGCTCCGCCACTTTGTCGTACATATGGCCCAAAGTGTCTTGTATCCAACGAACAAGCTGGAAACTTGAAGTACCTCAACTCTGGTGGATTAAGAAAGGAAAAAGTGCTTTGGCGTGCTTCACGCCTCCCAACAATGCTACCGTCCTTGTACTTCTATATAAGGACAAGGTATCTGCAAATGTTATTCCTAGAGCAAAGTCAAAGTCATATCCCAGTTAGTTGCCTCCCTGTAGCTCGAGTAGTTTCCCACTTTGACTGCATCTACACCCCGGAGTAGATTTTTTGCTGCAAACTGGTAATATTTTCGCTTGACTGTTACTTAGTACTGAAACTGGATGTGCCGCCGTCTTGTAAGTTAACTTTAAAATTGTTTCTCTCAGGACTTCAAAACTGGATAGATATTTGTAATCTTCATTGTTTTCTGGCTACTCAAAAACACCTGAAAATCCTGGTTTTAGCATGAAAAGGCACATTCAGAAAACGTTGCAACCACTAGATAGTAATCCTAGTAGTTGTGAGCATTTGGGGAAATTTGTGAACGAGAAACTGCAACTCCGAACACCCCAATAAGAACTGCCCCCACATCCCCACCCCCATCCCTACACCCCTGTGTAAACAGAATAGTGGATTACACTGCAGGTGACACAATTTACCATCTCAGCAGCCTAACCAATCTCATTTACAGAAAAAAAGGCCTGCAACTAACATCTGCGAATTGAGCAATCCATGAGGTTTTTCCTTTGTAAAAACATCTCTGCTATTGTTGTGTGACTCAGTTTTTCCACATTTGCAGAATCTTGCCATTCTGCGAAATGCCAGTTCTGCAACTTATTACCGCAGTAGTGGTCAGCTGTTCTGGGGAAATGGGAAATGAGCATGCTGGGGTCCTAGTAGGATGAAGAGCCTGCACGCGAACTGCTTTTTCCATTGGAACATATGGGAGCAGATGGAAGCAGTGTGATGCATGCTGCAAATATGTGATCCTTTGCTCTGAGTAAGTCACAGAAATCCCTCTGCGACAGTCAATGTGCAATGAAAGCACACTTTCTTCTCCAAAGGTTGACATGTACTGTCTTTCAGAAACTCACCCACATGTTAAATAGGCAAGTTGGAAAATACTATTTTATGCCGGAAGATGCTATCAGATTAATTTCACTATTGCAAATGCAGAATCACACTTGCAAAGTCTCCTGATTTTTCAACAATGTGAATTAGGGGTTTGTTCATCAAATTACAATTAGCAAATTCCATTTTTTCACAAGTTGGTGAATTAAAGAAACGGGTTGTATTTTCTCCAGAGTACTTTTTGTCATTAGTGCCTTGTTTTTTGAAGATGTTTTTGTTGTTGCAGAAATGGGTGCTTTTTCACAATTCGCTGATTTCAATTTTGAATTCCAAATCTGCTGCATTCACATTCCAGTGAACTTTCTCATACCTGCTATGTCTAGCAAGGTACTGCCAATACCAAAAACAATGCAAGATATTCTATTTAGCGCATGCTGTGCTCAGCTTCACCAAAGATTGATAGTCTGCCCAGAACTAGAGAAGAAAGGATCATGGAAAAAATCTGCTTCAGTGAGATGCATGACTGGTGGTACTTGAGCTAACGGTTGTGTGTAACTGTAACCAAAATGGTGCATGCATTACTCGAGATATAGTTTCACTTATTTCAGAAATAAACTTTATGGTTTATAAAATCTTCCCCTCTATCTACGATCTGCTTTTCACCCAAATCCTCCTTCCTACCTATGAACTCCTTATCACCCATGGTAGTGCACTGATACAATTTAATTTTCTGAACCACTGAGAGAAATTTGGCATATATTAAACTGTGTACTCCAGCTGTTGAATATTCAGCTAACTAAGTGCTGTAAGCCAAGTTGGTAAAATGGTAAAGTGCTTCTCAGGGTCAGACTGGCCTTTAGGGAAATCAGGCAGTGGCTGGAGATCTGGTCTGAAGGACAGTGTGTGGGCTGTTTTTATCTCTTTGTGGGCCTGTTTTATGGTCTGGAGGGCTGGTTGTTACTGTCGATTTCCCTGATATTACCACAAACATTGCCTGCAGCAAGCATAAATGCATTCAGTCTCCCATACCTTTCAGAACACCTATACAGCGGGTCTGTACAAGTTGATAATTGCCCCAATTTGGAAATGTGTTCCACTATATTAGCTAGCACATTTGCTTATGGGGGCTGCTATGGGGCTGACTCTTCCCCCTCCTCCTCTCCTTTACTCATCTCAAACCTCCTCCCATTGCTATGAAATTCTCCCCAAAAAATAATACCTTTCTAGACCCTTCCCTCTTCTATCTGTCCACTATTCATTTTCAATCCAGTTAAAAGACTAACATGCCCATCACTCAAATTAATTTAATGTTTTCCTATACTAATTCCCCACTAATCCTGTTTGGGTTCCGAAGTAGCCTGCTGCCTACCGAAAAGCGCCTCAAAACCTTATCAGAGGTAACAACAGCTATATAAATGCAAACCCTTCACTCCTATATCCCTCTACTATTATTTTTTCAATCCAAATAACAGACTAACATGTCCACTGCTCAATTAATTTCATATTTACCTATACTAATTTATCACTAATCCCTTCTTGGCTTCAAGAGTAGCGTGCTACTCACCGAACAGCGCTTCAACACCTCATCAAGGTTTGCAAGCACTATATAAATGCAAAACTTTCTTTCTTCTATCCCTCCACTATCCTTTTCAAACCAAATAACAGACTAACACGTCTACCGCTCAAATTTATTTAATTTCTCACTATACTAATTAACCGCTAATCCTTTTTGGGTTCCGGAGTAGCATGCTACTCACTGAAAAAAGAGCTTTGCTGCCTTGTAAGTGCTATATAAAGGCAATCACAATTCACTTTGGGCCTGGAGCCTATTTAATGTTTCCGTTCTACCCAGGTAGCCCGACGTGGGACAAAGCATACATTATGTATCTACAGTGACGGCTTAACTGCTGAGTGACCTAAATTATCAATTGCAAATCATGAACAGCTTGCCAGCATAACATGGCTACATACAAAGAAAGATTCACCAAGCACATTCGATTCCTCATTCAATGTTTCATTTGAAGGAATAAACTAGTACAATACACAGCAGTAAATCAACATGCAGTGCAAACATGTCCAAGTGATATCCAGAAATCTACGTGCACTTGTTGATTGCTGTGGTCCCATTGTATCTTCTGGTCACATGATTAACCTGGAAGTAGCCATGTATATTAAAAATCACTACATATGTAGAGGACACCACAAATTGAATAGTCGCAGGGGTTTAAATATCAGATGTTATTAATACCCCGACTAAGATGCTCTTTTCATTACCACAGGGAAATGAAACAGTGAGTTAGCTCTGCTAATACCAGCGTGCTATATTTCCTTCTATTCTTTTATATATGTTTTAGGACTTGCTATTAAAACATGGAGGAGATCCAATACACTATAAGAAGAAAAACCTATACTAGCTGATATTGTCAAATCTGTTGTGAATCATATAAACTCATCACGCTTGGCTTATATGTATGTTGCTTCTGCTGAATCTTCAACTCTAGGCAAAGCCGGACCGACTCTGGATTTGTTCTTTACTGGCATTTCCTACTGCTTTTTTCCCTATCTTTTAGGAATTCCACTTACATCCCAGCCCAATTACCTTTACATGGATTGCAAGGCTCTGTCACAGGTCTGTTTCATTTATCTCTTTAAACTGCCTCCTTTGGTGGTATTACCTAATTATTTTGGTTCTCCAACCACCCTTAAATGGATGATACTCACATATTTTTCTCATTTACAACCTTCCACCGCACCATCAAATGTGTATCTTTAACGTGTCGTCTGTCAAGGGATTTCTCTTTGGTCCATTATACAAATTCTCATAAAACTGAAATGTTATTTCTTAGCTACTGCTGCTCCCATCTCCTTCCCTGAAATCTCATCCCGCTCAAACTCTTGCTTGCGTCTTGAGTCATTCTTCTCCAGCAGTACAACGAATACCATGTTCCAGCTGTTAAAATATGAGAAATCTGTCCTATCTCTGCTACCTCCACATTACTAAAGCCTCAATCAATGCAAATTGAATTTGTAAATTAATCACTACACATACTTTTAGTTGGTCTTCAGCTTTACTCACCCACCTCATTACTAAAGAAAGTTATAAATGTAGGCCTCAGCACCCTATTTAGTTTCCCAAGGCACAAGCAGTCCTCTTCTTACTGTTGACAGTTTGGCTGGACATCTATAAAAATATATTGCTCTGTTTAAGCTTCTGCCCCAAGGCTTCAAGAAACTCATAGGAACCTCTCCCAGACACCTCTCCCACACACTCAGCTGATATGTCTTTATAATAAAGCCAATCTACCCATCCTTGTTGTCCTCAAGCCTCCAAGTGCTACTTCAAAAATCCGGTCCTTCAACATCCTGGAACACTTCTTCAGGAGCCCAGTTCCAACTTACCTGCATTTAGTTATTTGCTAGTTTTATTTTAAAAGCAACTCGCCTGGTAGATGGAGTGAAACTTTACTCAATAATCATGCTACTTTAAATATTTTATTTGTTTATTTATGTATTTTAGAGTTTTATATAGCGCAAGCAAGACCCTTTTGGGTGACAAAGCATTTTGCAAGAATAGCAATGGAAGGTATGTTACAAAAGGATAGGCAGTATACAAAAGCACAGTATAAGTCACCTAAGCAAATGGTGAGAAAACAAAGGCAGATATTGGCATGGGCAGAGCCCTACAGGAGATAGAACGGTGTATAGATGGCTGGGAAGCACAGGAGAAGCAACTTGGATCACAGTGGTGTGGACAAGGGTGCGGCAAAAAGCTACAACACACAAACAGAAAAGAGTCATTTATGAGGAGAGAGAGGATTGTTCTCAGTGTGAGGGGTATTTGTTCGCTAGTAGAGTTTTTACTTCTTTCCTGAAGATGGAAGTTGATCGGTTGCATCTGTTCTCGGAGGGAGAGAGTTCCAATTTTTGGGGGAAATTCCTTTGTTATAGGCTTTCTTTTTGTTAACTTTTTGTGGTTTAAGAAGTAGGGAGCTTGTGCTTCTGGAAGGTCTGTTTCCACCTAACAGGGTCAGTGTCTGGGCCAGGTAAGAGGGGGGATTGTGGTGCAGCGATTTTGTGAGTCAGACATGCAATTTTGAGATGAATCCTGGCATCATAGGGTAGCCATTTCAGTGACTGGAGGTCAGGGGTGATATGATCACTTTTTTCAGATCCAATGATGAGGTCTGCCAAGGGGAGGAAAGGTTTTAGTTTTCTTGGTGCTGGCAGTTGAAGGTTGGCTCCTCAGGTACAGTCACTGATGTGCTTTTGCATGGATAGAGCATTGTCCAAGGTAATACCTAAGTATTTTGCAAAGTCAGTGATGAATGGGGTACAGTTCAAGGCAGTGAGATGTGGGAGGCAGTCTTTGATACTATGGGCGATGGTGGGCAGTGAGATCAATAGGAATTCTGTTTTGAGGGCATTGAGTTTGAGGTGGTAAAGAGTCAACTAATGTGTTTTTTTTAGGATGTTGAGGATATTGAAGGTGTCTGGTGAGGCAATTTTCATGTATAGCTGGGTGTCAGCCACATGCATGTGGTCGGAGATGTGTGAATGTTTGAGGATTACGGTTTAGGTCCTCCATGTATAGATTAAACAAGGTCGGGAACAGAATAGAACCTTGGGGTACACCCAGGGACACTAGCGACTTATCAGCAAAGAGCTTGGTTGATTAGAATGCACTGAAATCTATTGTGAAGGGAAGAGGAGAACCATTTTAGCACGGTATCAAAGAGGCCCCTCCTGTGTTCTAAAAGTTTTAACTGGGTATCATGATTGACCGTGTCAAACACTGCTGACAGGTCAAGTAAGATTAGTAGGCAAGATATGTTCAAGTCGAGTGAGCGTAGGGCATCACCAACAATGTGGATCAGGGCCATTACGGTGCTTTGACTCGGTTAGAAGCCAGATTGACATCGGTCGAGGAGTTGGGCCTAAACTGGAAACTTCTGCTAGACTCTCTTAAGCAGCAACATTAGAAATCTCTTGTACTAATTTGCAGTATAATGAAACCATAAAACTGAAAATAGGGTTGGTTTGCAAAAGAGGTGAAACTCTCATATTTATATCTAGTCTGTGCTTTTCCAGCCACAATAACATCCAAAATCAACTGATTAATAAGTGGCGCCAAAGCCTAAGGCACTCATTAGAAGTCGCCTGGTTAATTCCAGGCCCAGTCTTGTAGCAACTACTGCATCTCCCACAGTTTTTCCAGCGGCAAAGCCTAAGGAATAACTTCTCATTACATTTCTAGGCATGTGGATTTGGTGAAAAGAGCATTAATTTTACATCTCATTCAAAATTATCAGTACTGATACTTGAATTAGAGATAATTATCACACCCAGTAAATTTTTAACCCAGGGCTATCGAATTTCACCTGGTGAGATGGGTCACTGGAAAAGAAGTCCTAAAGTGTTTACCAGCATAGATCTAATAGTCAAATTGATAAATATTTTACCACTAAAAGAAAGAAATTACTAAAACATGTTTTTTTATTGCACTTTCTACTGCATTGTGCCACCTCAAAGGGATGGGAACAACATATTAAAAGTATCTAATTTAATTAACTCCATTTATGAATTGAAGAGGAATGGCACACTTCGTGGCTTTGCTGGGATTCGAACTTGCAATCTGCATGTGACCCCAGTAGACTGCACAAAGCACTTATCAATCTCAGTAACGTTGCCACCAAACTATCTATTTAGAACATCTCTTAGATGTGACCTTCACCCATCATTACTTATTGAAAGAGTATAGAATAGCGGATCCTAAAATGTGGAGACGATGTGGTACAATGGCCAGAGCTGCTGACTTTGGAACTAGGGACCCGAGTCGGCTCTTGGTCCCAGCTCAAAATAATGTGATTCTAGGCAAATGTTAATGTTATAGGTAATGAAGCTTATAGAGCGCACTATTACCCTGGGGTGTCCTGGCAGTAGCTCCCTGATCTGGGTCTACTAGGTGCCTACTAAAAACAGTGGTGCCTAATTACAGAAAACCTGTTTTCTAAAGCCTTTCTGAGGGCCAGCTGGTTTGGGGCAGCATGGATTGTCAGAGTTAGTTCATCCCAGGCCATAATCATGCCTGGGAAGAAGCTTCTGCCTCCCCAGGTCGTTTTTTATACCTAGATACCAACAAAGATTTGACACTAGCTAATCTGAATGTCCTATTGGGTACATGGCATTTGAACTTCTGAGTTAAGTAAGAAATTCCTATATTATGAAGTGCCTTGTATGCAATGCAGAGTGATTTAAATGTTACCCCATCCCTCACTGGCAGCCAGTGGAGTTTTTGAAAGACATTTCTCACAGAACCAAATTTGGGAATGCAAGGCAGAAGTCTTGCAGCAGCATTTTTCAGCACCTGTAGCTTCTTCAAGTTTTGTTGCTGTAAATTCATGTATAGACTGTTGCAATAATCTAACCTGGCCAAAATCAAGGTCGATATTACAGTTCTTTGAGAGTTTGGGAGAATAAAATCTAGAATCCTTTTAATCTTTATAAGAATGAAGAAGGTTGATGAAGTTAAGGCATCCACCTGACTGGCAAAGGAGAGCTTATTATCTACAATCACTCCCACATTTTTGGCTTTGTCGACTGGCCTAGGTAGGCAACCCAACTCCTCCAGCCAGAAGGAGAGGTTATTTCCAAATAGCACTACCTCCATTTTATTTGAGTTAAGTTTTAGGCAGTTACTACTCATCCATGGGCTAACAGCTAACACGAAATCATGACATTTTTTGCCAATGGTACTATACTGTTTCATGACCGCAATACCGATCTGAGTATCATCGGCATACGAAGTCAGAGCAAAACCGAAGATGATTTTGATGCTGGCCGCAGGGCTGCCTCATATTCATTGAAAAGGGTAGGACTAATGGAACGAGCCCTGTGGCATTCCACACTGAGGTTTAAAGGGTTCAGACTTATAAAGAATCTAAGGATACAAATTGCTTCTATCTGCTACAAAGGATCGCAAGAGATTAAGGGCTTACCCTGGGACGCCTCTAGCTGCTAGCCCCTCCACCAAGATATCATGGTGGATGGTATCAAAGGTCGCCGAGAGATCCAACAGGATCAGTGCGGCCTTACCCCCCTATCTAGCGCCACTGATTTCTTCACCAGATTTAATCAGCGCTAATTCCGTGCTATGACCGCCTCTAAATCCGTGTTGTGTGTAATCCAGTAAGCTATGCTCCGTGATGAAAGCAGAGAGTTGGTGATTCATGGCTTTCTCTAAAATTATTCCAGGCAGTGGAAGACGAAAAATAGGACGGAAATTGTTTGGGTCATTAGGCTTGTGGTTAGGTTTCCTTAGGATAGGTAGAATGGCGGCAACTATCCAAAACGTGTTGAAACGGCCTGAGCCGAATGCAGTATTAAACACTGTTGTAAGATTATCTGCGATGACATCCGGTGCCAGTTTTAAAACTGCCACTAGGCATGGATCCAGAGGGGATCCTGATTTTGCATTAACAATGAGCTCTCCCACCTGCCTGACGTCAAGGTCAGCAAATCTAGAAAACAGAGGCAGATCTGAGTTGACCGTAGATTCTCAACTGAATTGAATCGCAGAGCCCTCCAGCCATATCCAAGGTTAATACAAATCATTAAAGATATCTTCTAGTTTACTCTGAAAATGCATACCAATATTGTCTCACAATTGCTGTGTGCAAGCAATGTCAGGTGTGAGCGGGGATGTAAGAGTCATAACTGTCTTAAACAGCTCGGTAGGAATTGTTTGCACTCTCGATTTTCTGGGTGTAGTACTTTGTTTTTTCCTGAACTAGAAGGGATCAGTACGTGTTGAGACGCAATTTATACTTGTCTTTCTCGTTACTGTCATACTCTGAAATCCATATGCAATCTTGTTTTTTACAGGTTAATTTTTTTTTAACACTTCCGAGTACCAGGGGGCAGAAGGTAATCTCCGTCTTACCTTTCTGGGGTGACTGAGGTTACTGCCGCATCCAACCATTTGTGTTCCTGCCTACCTCTTCAGTGTAGGCTGGTTGAGAGGTGGTAAGAAGGTCCTGAAGTCACTGTGGGATCATTTTTTTCCAACCACACGTTTTCCTTGGGTTGTTTTTTGTCTTTAGCATGGCAGTACCACCCAAGATGGCGATGTTAAACAAAACTGGAGAGTGGTCGGACCAGGACAAAGGCAAAATGTCCTCAAATAAAAGACAAGGATGGTTTAAAAAAGTGCTGCCCAGCATATGGCGGCGACATGCGTGGGTCCTAACACAAGTTGAGGTGAGCCAAAACCATTCATGACGTCAATAAATCATGCTGACACTACATCAGAGCCCACTTCCAACTGGAAGTTAAAATCTCCCAGCGTGGTCAATTTGGGGGAAGCTAGTACGTCTTCTAAAATGCTGCTATCAATGAAGGATGCTTTGGGGCCAGGATCTGATATACTAGAAATACTTTGAAGTTATATTGTGCTGTGGGTTGGATGCTAAACGTAAGTGTTTCACACTCCTGTGACGGTACTGCTAAAAATTCATTGAGCCTGTCTCTTTATATATGTTGGCGAAGCCCCCTCCCCTCCTGCCTGATCTATCCAAGGTGTACATTTCGAAACCCGGGGGTGGCTTCTAATAAACTGGGCTGCATCTGTCCAGGTATAGGTCACAAACACTATGGCCATCTGATGTTTTTCTATGAACTCAGCACATTCTAGACTATGCTTTTGCGTGGAATTTGCATTTAAAAGGGCAAAGCGAAGGGGCTTGTCTCTCTCCCTCTCAGCTTTGTTTGAAAAGGTGGCCGAATTGGTATGCCCCTCAAAGTCAATTTGGGAAATGTGGCCTGGCAAGAGGAGCACGACCTGGGTGGAGATTTAATATAAAAAACAATCATTGGGCAAGCACAGACTGTCCTGCCTACCTTATTTAGTGCCATTACTTCTCTCTTAGATTACCGTATCCATTTGTTGTCATCTGGGAGGAAATTAGCAATCAATTAATCTCCCCGTACCTAACAAAAAACAAAAAAAATGAATGTGTCTTTGTGTGATGTACCTGGTACTCATGTAAAGCGACCCAATACTTTAAGGTACAGTTTGCGCTATATAAAAAAAACACTTTTAGGAAAAGGACACTGCATGATGAGCTTTCTTGTGTTTGGATAATCTTTCACCCCATGTAACTGGTCTCATTAAATAGATTATCTTCGAACTCAGCCTCAAATCTGGTACCCTGTTAGCTTTAAAGGTGATAAAAAAAAGAGATAATTTCATGTGTCTGTAAACAAAGCCATCATGTATAAGTTAAGTTTATTTAACCCTTTCACTGCGGCGCCTATTCCGCCGCAGTGCTAAGGGGCGGGGGGCCGCGCAGGGCTCCCGCGCTTGTGACAGAACAGCTCTGTCACGGCCCTCGGGTGAGCTGTGCTTGTGACGGAACGGTTCCTTCACGGCCCCGCCCGCTCAATAGAACGCTCAGCGTAGGCGCGGAATTCGCGCCACGCAGGCGCGGCGAGCGGGCCGTTACGGAACCGTTCCGTCACCAGCACAGCCCACCCGAGGGGTGTGACGGAACGGTTCCGTCACAAGCGTGGGAGGGGTTAAAGCACTTTGCAAAATTTGAATTTGAGATGGAACCCAAAAAGAACGCCAGGAATTCCAACAGTGCAGCAAAGGCGAAGGGGGTCTCCAGTACTCCCGGATTGTTGATTTGATTTACAACCCTCCACGTATACCGCTTTTCTTGTTCATAGGCAGACTGTGAATGTAGCATACAAGACCAAGGAGATGTAGCTGAAGACCATTCAATGTCTTTGATGTTGGGCAGGGGTGATTTTGACTGTCTACCTGGGATTGAGCAACAATGACCTATAGTATTCTGCTGTTGGTGAATGGATCATTTAATAAGTCTCGACTTCAGGTTACTACCCTATTAACTAAGTCAATGATTTAATCAAGTACAGACACAGAAAACATAATATGCACATATAACCTAGAATACCACTATAATACATGTGTTATATCACGTAACAATAACATTGCATCTGCTACATTGACCCCCACAACTACATCTCATGGTAAGTATAGCCAAGCAAATGTGCAGTTAAGAATAGTATTTATATACTTAGCTTGACCAGTGCTCGATAGGGAAATATAGAAGAGCACATGCTCGCTATGTCATTGTACCTGCTTGCGTCTGAGATGTGTCAGTGCACACTCATTATGGAAAATACCCTTTATAATGATGCCTTTACCATACAACACCTTTACCACGCAGGTATTATGTGTGCCTTTATGAAGCATTCCTTTACCATGGTGGGTGGGTAGAGGCAAAAGGGTGGTAAGGTTAGTTTTAGGGTTTAGGTGTGGGTAGTGGTAAATGGTGTTAAGGGTAATTTTAGGGTTTATGAGTGGGTTTTTGTAAAGGAAGGTAAGGGTAATTTGGGGGTTTATGGTTGGGTAGAGTTAAAAGTTGGTAAGGGTAATTATAGGGTTTGGGGCTGGGTCGAAGTAAGGGTAATTTTAGGGTTTAGGAATGGGTAGTGGTAAAGGAAGTTTACAAGTAAATTTAAAAGGGGCTGGTTGGAGTCTGTCGCAAAAAGGAAAGAAATTAATTATAAAATAAATTATATATTAAGTTTAGGGGTGGGTAGTAATAAAGGGAGGTATGGATACCTTTAGGGATGGGGATACATGGTAAAGGCCTCCATTTTAAAAGCATTGTGCAAATACCAAGAGGTACTGGTACTCTGCCTTTCAAATTAAAGAAGTGTAGATACTCAGTACCTGGCACTACCTGCCCATTTAAAGAGCAGACCATGCCAATGAAGCGGTGGACAATAGACTGTATGCAATTGCACTATAGGTTGACATTATCAACCTCAATATAATGTTGTATAACCAAACAAAGAGGCTCAAAATTGTAAAACAAGGACAGATCATATGTTTTATTTGAAACCTAATAAATATGTTTGCTCAGCGAAAGGTTTTGGACAGTGAGGTCTCCTGCATATTCTTTCATAGAAATCTGTCACACAGTGTGTTAAATATGCCATCTAGTCACCTATGACACTTGCTCCCAGCTGATCTCAGTGACTTTTAAGTATACTCCACGGGATGGTTGGTTGCCCTGGGAATAGGATTTTATTGGGCTGTATGTGTGTGCTCCCACTAAAAAGTATGATTGAATTGCGCGTTTTGGCTGGTGGAAGAGTTTATACTCAATATCTCAGAACTGAGTTGGTTATTATGGCAAGCCCGTAATCTTGGGTAATCATGGCTATAGGCCTGATGTGTTTATTTTGAAATGTTAGGATAAAGACACTAGACCAGAAATATTTATTGTGAAAACCATAAACTAAAGTTGATAGGCATTTCAGTGTAGATTATCAGTACCCTATATTATGACACTTGCTCAATATTGAATTTGAATATCATTTAGGTATTACTCCACAAGATGGGTCCACTAAAATTTAAGTATATGCATTCCTGAGAAGTAAGAATGTTTAACCCACTGTATAGCACATCATAGTTTATCTATCCATTGTCAGTGAGAAACTGCAAAGTTTATTTCATAGAATGTGGTACAGGAATGTTGGAAATAGGCAATGACCATAAAATGTGTCTTAATTCGTTTAAGATGTTTTTTTGGGAGGCAACATACAGATGTAACAGGTTCTCCCTTATTTAAAAGGTAATCTACGATGAAGAGCGTAAAAAGGGCTGGAATTAACTCTGATCGGACATTGCTCAGAGCCCTTGCAAATGGGTTCATGTCCATTTAGAGCAGCATTGATCTGCATCCTATATGAATATTATAGCAGTGTGCTGATTGATTGGCACCAGTGTGTGCACATCCAAAAGTAGTGATGCTATGATGAACATGTATTAAATCTGATTTTTTTAAATATATTTTTCCATTGCTGACTCCAAATCATTTGCTCGCCTATAACAGCAGTCTAGCTCATTGATTATCTGAAGAAACCTGTCAGATAGACTGCAACAGTTTCATCTATTTCCAAAGTTATGGTTCTGTGATATCCTTGATAGATGGGGCTCCTTTATCAGGGGCAGTGATAATTATTTCCCATCAATTTAGTTTGGGAGAGATAGAGAAGCATCATTTTAGCTTCCTCAAATACTACTGATTACGTATGTTATGACTGAGTATTCATGCATGACTCTAGTGCGGAATACTCAATATATATGATTCAACATATTATGGTGGAGCATTATTTTTTCAAAAGTCAATCTCCACCAATAAATTATGTACTATCTGAATAAACAAATTAACTTTATTAGAAAATAAACTACCTACTTGCTAGTCTTTAACATCCACCAATCCTAGAAATACCATCATGCTAACAACAAGAGTTGCAGGTACTAATCTTTGAGAATGCATGTCTGACAGGTTGCTCTTCAAGAAATGCCGGAAAACACAATTAATACAAACTGTGTATTCCTATTATTGCTTAGAGTTTATTTGGAGAGATGTTGTCTGTCCATTTACCACTTCACTGACTTTGTCAAAGCCAGTTGTATCCATTGACTATCGACAGTGTGAATATGGAACCGGACGTTGGTTTAATATGGATGCCTAGACCTTCAGCTCTGTGTCTGTTCTCCAGAATTTAGCAAGATATTCTGAAACGAGTACCACTTTATGAAATATAGTTACTTCCCTATTAATGTAAAACATTGTTGCATTTTTAAAAAGAGAATATTTACAGCAAAACATCTTGCCTTGTGGTTTCTAGCACAATATATTTTCTTACCAAACTGCGTAATGGAGATGGCCTACCTAGTTTAAACAGAACTGTTTCAATTTGAATCAAAACTAAACACAATAACAGCAGAATTTGAGTACCATTTTTGACTAGGGCAGTGGGTGCTCGGCCTTCCACTTACAAATCATGTCCACAAAATGCTTGTATTAAAGAGTAACCTTTGTGGTACACCATTTGACAGTAGCCTTCCTATAGAGTCTCAGATCCTGATGGTTGTTGTGATCAGCCCTTAGTTATGTGAGTTGTAAAGACTTTTGTTGCTCCTGATCCTAAATCAATGGCCTTTGCCTTTTCATGGTAATAATCTCGGACAGTGGGATAATATGAAATGCACATCTTCCTTTGTAGATTGGTGCAAGATTTAAACTTCATTCATAGTGTTGCAACTTATCTGTTAGCACAAACCCCACTTCAAGCACTTTATATATTTGTCAAAGCTCCAATTCTAATTTAACATACTTGCCTTTAAAGTTCTTCATAAGTCAGATCTAGAGTGTCTTGCAGAGAATGTTCACTAGTAATGCAACACCAAGACATGGCCTTAAATCAGCCAAGATAGGCAGGCTTTTCTCTCCATGTGCATAACAATCTATATTAAGATAAAAGCCTTCCGAGAGTGACACATAGAGTATTGCTAACTGCCCCAGTGCCCTTAGGTACTGCTAAATCCCTAGACTACTTTAAGACGTTGAAACAAATGTTTTGCTCAGCATCACAAATTCACCACTCCAATCTTTAAAACTGAGTGTTTGGTATTTCCAAAGTGTTATGAATTTTACAGTGTCAAGGGGACCTACATGAAAAGATTATTGATGAGGTTTGGATATACATGATTACATCACAAGCAACATGCGGCAGGCTACATAGGAAATAAATGCAACTCTAGAGACTCACCTGTGTCAAAGCTAAAATTGGGAACAATGTCCACTGTGCCATGAAATGCTCCAGCCCAGGTGGAGGTAGCAGTGGTAGCACTAGTAGGGTCAGTCTTTGCAATGTCGCTTTGTGGAGCAGGAATCCTGGCTGCTCGTACAGAAGGCATCAATAAGGATCCATATCGTGGGTCAAGGTGTGAGCTGGGATGGTGATGATGGTGCATATGTGGGTGAGAGTGGTGATGATGCATGTACACGTCATGCATGTGAGCATACGAAGGGCTTGCCTGAGATGTCAATGGATAATGCCATGTTTCAGACACAGCAGGAGGATGGGATGGTGCAGTCTGATGAAGGCTGTGTCCAGGCCAGCTGCTAAGATCTGCTGATGAGAAAGTACATCCTACAGTCACTGGTAAGTCAGGGTGTACTGCACCCAAACACGGTGGTGGTGGAGGCTGGTAGGAACTGGTCCAAAATGATGAAGGAAAATTGCTACGTTGACTTGAAAAGGTTGAGCTCTCTGATAAACAGATAAAAGAAAACAAAGATTATTCCAGATATAGGTATGTTTTACAATTAGATCAGCTTTTAGCATTATTTGAATTGCTCAAGTCACTCCACAATAACAAATAAAGCACTACATCACATTTCATTCAATAGCCACAGTTGAAACCATTTTTATTCACTGAGGTTAAAGGGAGGAGAGGGTTGCTGTTGTATTCCAAGATTCTAGAAGATTCTGACTGTCACCAGCATGTTTGGCATCCGCACTTGAAGGCATGTAAAACATGACATTGGCGTAGATAATCAAGGGATGTTGGGATAAGAAATTAAAATAAAATTGCATGCAGTGGCTTAGTTTGGCACACACACCTCAAGAAAGACATATTTCTGGGTAGAAATAGTGTATTTAGAGAACTGAGTCTATATTAACTGCAAAAGAATTTCATTAGTAAAATGAGTGAAAGAGTTTGTTGTGTGGTTAAGAAAAACCCATTGCAAAAGTAAACATAAAACAAAAACAATAACCTCAACAGTAAAACTAAGTGGTAAATAGCATCAATGATGTCTGAAGAAAGTTAAAACAAAGGCTCTTTTTTAACTCTTATGTTTCACTTTTCACTTAATATGTTGGCATGAGCCAATATTCTTGGCACTTCAGCTGTTTGTGTGATTGAAGTACTTACCCACCCTCAATAACATCATAAGGAGTGGACATATCACTCAGATGTCCACTGCTGGAACAGTAGTATGGACACTGGCAGCAAGAAAATTGGATTTTAAGAGACAAGGTTCTCATAAAGTAATTGAGGACACACGCATAAATACTTGGCAGAAACAGAATGAGTAGACAGACTGGATCTTGTAAGAATGAACAAACCCACAGGTTGAGCTGTAACAGTTTGCTTGAAGACAAGACAAGTGTGCTATCATAACAAATCTTTAAAAAGATTTAAAGGTGACAGAAACTCAGGCAGGTGATTACTCCGGGGTCAAGAACAGGAAGCTACAGAGTTTCCCTGCATCATACCCCAGACCAATGCTTTAATACACTGAGCAGGGGCAGATCTTGCACTGTGGTAGTACTTTACAAAGCTTCATATCGCTGCAAGTGTTTGCGTGATCAGAACAAATTCTAGTCTAATCCGACGTTGCCTCATGGAGGAAGGGAGAGCAAATAGGCACCCAAATAAAGCAGATTGTATTAAGTCCAACCATTTGGCAAATCTGCCCAGAAAGCCTTAAATTGCTAAAGTAAGAGCATGGAAGGAATTTTGCCTCAATGATTTTATGAATACTATCAGAGGGATGAATTAGAAGCAGAGAGCATACTCTGTGCATTGTGAAATTCAAAGTTAAAACTCTGTGTTTCAACTGATTTTTGAATGGAGTTGAAATGTCGGGCTGCTGTCATGGTCTTTCAAGACTCTAAGAAAATTAAACATGTAATACCCTTGTCACCTAGAAACCATGAGTAGCTTTTTAAAGTCCTTTCAGAGAAGACCATTAACTTCCAGTCTGTAGACCTATTGCCAGTACAACTATCAATTGACATCATGGCCCTTTGAAGCGTTATTGCAATAAGACAAAATTAGACCATGTTGTCCAAATACTGCAGAAATGTGAAGCATGCTGTGTGATTTTGTGGGATATTTATTTAAATGTAATTGACAAAGTCAGTTAAATATAGGCTAAATATCGTGGAGCGAACCCTGAGTTAAGCAGAGATTGATGGCTATCTGTGGTGTTACATGATAGTATGCATGATCTAAATTTAATTTGCGACCAGTGTTCTTGCAAAGGCCCATGACTTACTTATCTGGCTTAGAACAAATAAGGATCCTGCAGACACCATCAAAATTGTCCATAAAATAGATAAATCAGGCAATAAATTGAACCGGTTTACAATTGATATACCAGTGGACTAGCATGTTCAAATCAACTATATGTCTAAAATCAAAAGTCACAGAAGAAAAGAAAAACCAGTCTGAAGTAGTGGAACTAAATGTCTGTCTGATCAATCCTGGATCTTCTTCAGCAACAGCATAGCATAAACGTTTGCCTGGACGTTCAAAAGAGCGAAGTTAGTAACATAGATTATCCCTAGATGAAATAAAATAAGGCAATTGCTTGACATAATGTGTTATGTAAGTCAATCGAGGTTTAAAATGCAGAGAAGAAAAGGATAACCTCTCAATAGAATGATGTTTGCAGACCTTATTATATCAGCCTTCATAAAAGGTAGCCCAATACTGCTCAGTGATGCAAAGATAGGTGTTAGCTTTCCTTTGTGGAGAGCCGTACCAGGTCTTCACGATTTCGCCCTAGAGGGTAGTAAGGTCTCACAATGCCACACACCTAAAGACTGACAGATCTAAATTTAGTTCAATGGTTTATGTGCCATACTGCATTGTCTCAAGTTTAGTGGAAAAATGTGGGAATCAAAAAAGGCTGATCCTCCTTGATGTAATGTTAAGTCACTTATGCAGAGTACCCTAAATTCAATCCTACTTTGAATTGTCACCCATGCAGATTTTCCAGATCATCTAGAATTATATGGTCAAAAAACCTGAGATCGAAGACATTTTAGCTGCGTTATTTTGAATGTCATTTAGACAGCAAACAAGATATGCCTTAAGGATGAGTAACACTTCAAACATAGTCAGCTCTGGAAGTTCAAACACTGGCATTTTCTGTGCATTAAAATGTTAATAAATAAATAAACGGTGTCCATGAAAATGAGGTCTGCACAAAGCCTATGTTGCTTACCACTTAAAATGGAACAAAGACATTTACCAGTGCTTGTCTCTAGATCTCTCCGTGATTAGGGCGGGCTGGGCTCCTTGTTTTTGGGGCCTCATGCCACTGTGCTTGTTGATCGCTACACCACTAGGTATGGCTTCTACCATCAACGTGTTTGTGTTACCAAATGCCAGCCAGTGTTTTGAAAGGCGCAATAAACAGTCTGCAGGAGGTATAATGTCAAGCGATGATTTACAGAGCCTATTCAACACACCCACAAATTAAAAAGAATTGTTCCGTGAATCAATCTACTGCCCTCACCTGATAACTTTAGTTTTCCAATTCATTGCTAAAATAATGTGGAAGGTTTTGCATTTTATGTCTGTGACAGGGATTTCACACTCATTCACCATTAATGATCACCAGAGCTATTTATGTGGTTTGAATTGAATTCTGCTGTCAGGAGATCTCAAATAATCCAACGTGAAGAATTCCCTAAGGACATATCTGGTGGCCTACCACAGATCAGAGTGCCCCTTTAAAGTTAATAAAGTATTTGTGGCAAGATGAGCTGTAATTTAATATAACTACTTGGGCTGACCCCTCGAACATACCAATGAGACAACATGCCAGGGTAATGTTGCCATTGACATACAACGGTACACAACTATTCATCTAAATAACTTGTAAAAACATTTGTCAATGTCTTTCACTGTATGCCTTTTAAGGCATCCGAGAAAAGAGACAGAAGGAAACATGCCCATATTCGCAGAGTCTTCTCTGATACATGTAAACCAACGTTTGTTGAGATTCGTTTTTGTTCTTGTTTACAAGAATTATGACACATCGTTATCCTGTATATAAATACAGCATAACCGCAGTTTATTTTAGAAATGATCTGCCATGGGCTGGGCATTTGATGTCAGTAACATCCTGGCAGCCCCGAAAAGCCGCCAAGTGGCAATGTGGTGGGTCTACATGTTTCACTCTCCTTTCATATCTAGATAATGGAAAGGCAAATATGCAAAGAATGTACATATCTGCATTTAGGGCTCCTCAAAGTTCAAGGCCAGCGTTTTGAGGAATAGGCAACCAATTATTTATTTGTGTGGGTGGCGGGAACCACCACTAATTGTCTGGGTCTGGGGCTTATTTTTCATCATCACACTTTAAGAAAAAACAAGATTGAGAAAAGTGAAGAGGAAGACATGAAATAGTGACAAAGCGAAGGAACAGGAATAAAAACGAACCCTCCAAGAATGAGTGTAAAAGACAGAAAGTGTTGTGTGGTGGAAGGAAGAGGCATTAGGTGGACTCAAGACTAGGCAGCCTCGGGAATCTCTAACCCTGGTAATTGGCAGTGCCCACACAGCAGCCTTAAAAAATGTTTAAAGACTACATTTTTTTCTCCAAAATTAAGTACTGCGGGCAGGTGGCAAATAAAACAGTGGAGTACTTATTTCAAGACTCAATAATAATCATTCGAACAATCTGGCTATGCTTTGACTCACTTCCGTGGGTATATTTGAACTCTGAAGGATTGCCGAAACAACCAGTTTACGACTCTCTAAAATTCTGCTTCTTCATAGCCTCCGGCAATAATATTTGGCGCAACCTCCGTTAACTAAATTATGCAGTCACTCACTGCCCATTCGTCACAAGCTCTGTGCAAGACCAATACTGCTACACTGGTCATACAGATGGAATAATTGCTAGCTATTTCTCCAGATCATTAACTTCCAATTAAACTCCATTGCCCCTACTTATCTCACTCTGCTTCTATGCATGTGAATGGTACTTTTAGCAACAATGCAATAGCTGACCTCTCCACAGTGGGCTGGTCCCCATCTTGGTCTTCGAACCGGCAACTTCTGGGTTGAAACTGCTGGCTTGGCTCAAGGCCCTTGAGAAGTGTTCATCCACCACCGACCCAATGTCTCCCTGGAAATAGGTGAACAGGACACAGCGGGAGTTTAGGTACTCCATCTCTGCCGGCTGCTCCTTCTCATCCTCTTCTTGCTTGGTGGTGGCAAGTGTTGCTTCCAGAGCTTCTTGCATCTTGGTGTGCGCAGCTAGCTTCTTCTGAAAGGAGAAGGTAAGTACAGTATCACTTGTGAGCAGCCTGAAAAGTGGTGTATGCTGCCATGATGCATCCTTAATAAGCCTGGGTGAAATGTGGGTGATTTCTGCATGTTGTGCACAAGGATGCATTTTGCATTTTAAAAAATCACTAGGGGCCATATGTATCAAGGCCAAATGGGTTCGCAAACGCTGAAATTCGCAGAATTTCGGCGTTTGCGAACCCATTTTCGCAAAATGGTATGTATGAAAGTATTTGGGTGCAAAATAAGGAATCGCAAAATTTGCCATTCCTTATTTTGCGATTGCAGTTAAGGAATCGCAAAGTTTGCGATTCCTTAAATGCAATATATGATGAAAAAAATAATTCCAAAATGCCCTTAAGGAATCGCAAATTACCACCAACTTGTAGTTGGTGGTAATTTGCGATTTCTTTTACAAATGCACTTTATGCAATTTGTAAAGGTGCCATGTGACGCTCATACATGCCCTTAGGGCATGTATGTGCGCCATATGCGCACACATGTCATTTTCAGGGGTGCAGCAGGGTGTTCTTGAGACACCCCTGCACCCTTGAAATTATTCTCAATTTGCGATTAGCAAATTGTGAATCACAAATTGAGATTAATTTCACATTCATTCCTATGGGCCTCCTGGCCCATAGAAATGAATGGGAAATTATTCCTGAATTGCGATTAGCAATTTGCTAATCGCAATTAAGGAATTTTAAGGAATCGCTAAAAAAAAGCGATTTTCTACATACATACCATTTTGCGATTTCTAAATAGTGATTCCTTAATATTCGCTATTAAGAAATCGCAAAAGGGTATGTTGATACATATGGCCCAAAATCGCGTATGATGTGAACAACAGCCGCTTGTGGTCGGTTCATTCGTTTCTTTACTCGTGCTCCTGCGATAGGATTTTTACCCGAACAAAATATCAATTACATGATGTAATCTCAGGCATTTTGTGTAAAAATCACATCATGAAATTCCAGAAATGAAGCAAATTACGCCTGCGTAAATTAAATCTCGTCGCAGTTCAGTCCTCATTCACATGAGCCTAGAGGTTTCAAGCAATCCCCCATTTACACACTCACATCATATAATTGCATGCATCTGGTTGGCTGTTTGCCTGGTTCCAACGCTACAGGAGATCGTAGATGCGTGTATTCAGCAGCAACATACTGCCATGGTTTGTTAGTACTAATAACCATGCAGTCTTACACCCAACCCACTTCTCCTCACTGTAGACTTAAAGACGAATGATCTCATTCTGAACCAGTCGAAATGTAAACCTATGATTTTCCCTTCCCAGAAAGAATGAGTTATCTTTTAAGACACACACAAAATAATAGACCAGCCCACGGTGTTGGTCTTTTTTTTCTGTTTGTGACGTCACTAGGAGTAATAGCTCTCAAATGTTGAATATTGAAGGTACAATGTTGTGCTAAGGCAAGCAATTGAGCAAGCTAACCACTGAAGAACAGAAGCAAGAAGTCAATTTAACAAAATCTCTGTTTTTCTGCCCATGCTTGCAAATCACAACAGGCAGAGATAAAAAAAAAATGTTACAGGGAAAACATATAACATTTGGAGATGAAGAATGTGGTGGAATTCATGCACTATAATTTTAGAAATTTAAACCCAAACTTTTCATATTGAAAATCACACGCAAATACTTACACTGGAGTTTTCCAAATTCATCAATGGCATGATTGTAAACATTTCACAGAAGCCTAAAGTGTATTTTGATTCGTGAAAATAAGAGCGCCTTAGTCATTACTTAAAGCATTACACGTAGTTATTCTCTGTACGTTTGTTTATATGATTGTTGTTTTCAATTTTAGAATTGTTACTTTAGATATCAAATAACAACACGAGTGGACAAGAACCCTGATGGAGCCCTAAGAGGCAAGCCTGTTGTTATCTCAAAGCCTGGTTCATTGACATCGTGAAAACATTTTTAAATGTATACATCATACATCACAGACTTATGCCAAAAGTTCACATAGATTTATGCATATTAGAGAATTTACAAATTATAAACAGGATTTTACACCAGGAAATCGAGGCACGTTGTCGTTATCCCATCTTACTCCTACTCTCTTTTACTTACTCCACTGGGTTATCCGCAGCATGGACAGTAGTATAAATGTGCATCAGCAACTTTTCTTTTTTTTCTATTTTATTCAACATGAAGAAAATGCACATGTAGATAAAAGCCACCCTGAAGAAATAAGTGTGCTTGGATTATTTTCATATCCAATTTATATACCAATAGCCTGATTATAAGTGGTCCTTTAAATTGTAATCCTTGTCCACACAACAGTTTGTACAGGTATTACAATTTCAAGTGGCGTGATATTTAATGCACTTGGTAATTGCCTAGTGTGATAAAGATACCACTCTTCGTTAACTCTGGGCAGGTTAAACCTGACAGAATTGAACATGGCAAGGGAAAAGAGCTAGTATTTATGGGAACATGCTGATTTTGGTGCAGAGAGCACCAACATATGGATATTATTCTCCAGAATTTCAGAATATGTGCTAATTATTTCACCCTATAAATTCCGAATATCTCAGTGTCAGATTTTTATCGGAAACAATTATTACCATTTCCAACAGAGCCTACTAGTAATTAGTGGTGGGCAGACCTCACAGACTTTCGCTCTGCGGAGTTACATCAAAACTCTACAATATTCCACAGACATCGACCAATGAATGGAATATGCAAGTAAAGCTGCTCACATTGAGATTTAGTGCAAGTGGTGTGTTCTACCTTGAAAAGTTAGCGCAAACTGCACTACGCAGTGTGCAAAAACATGTGGCTAGTTGAGTTGATATTGCGGCTGCTCGAGTAGATGAAATGAAAAGGAAATTTATAAAGCGCAACTGTCATTCCTAAAGGAGTCTCCTGGCGCTAACTACAACCGGTCAGATGGATGACTGAAACCTAAATAAGCTTTTGGCAGCATTCCACGAATAGCCCATAAATTCATGTTTTTAACTGTTTTCTAAACTGCCCCTCTTGTTTAAAGGCCCTCAGTTCATTGGGCACGCTATTCCAAGCTTTGGCTCCCAGAACAGTCGCTGTCCTTCCGCCTCTGGTGATTAGCTTAAACGTTGGGATGCTAAGCAGGTTAGCCGTGGTTGACCTTAGTGTTCTTGTCGTGATATATGGCTTAAATCTTACTGAAAGATATCCCGGACCTAGCTTGTGGAAGGCTCTAAATGTTATCAATGAAATCTACCTGAGAAGCACGCCTCTGACCGTGCACGCTAGCGACTGCTCACATTAGAAAATCTCGCTGGAAGTCCTCCTCGTGACTGGAAATTGTGCTAAGGGGTGCCAAATCTCACTCAGCTAACCAGCTCACATTTCTGGTGCCCCGTGGGAGAAAAAGAATCAGCTACACAGTGATTAGGGAACTATGCCAGAACTCCATGTTACCAGAGTTGCTTAAATTCCGCCTATTCCCCGAGAAAAATTAAATTTCCCACCCAGGCCTACTAGTGAGACCCTTACTTATGCATTTTGAGCACTAAACCTAAACATGCATTTTGGGAGTAAGCAGGCAAGCTATGAGTATCTATGCATACTGTTATGGTAGAGCCATGTGTTTTGACCACATTCACAGTGGTCAGTACCCCACCTATGAAAACACAAGTCATCTCACCTAAATGTAAAATATGGCCCGGGGAAATCTTCAATGCTGGTGTATTTTTTTCTGCATCATGATTTTTCTCAGGATGGTCTACAAATCCTGATTCATGTTTTTGGAATTCAGACATTAAATCCTACTTTTTGGGAGAATAAGTTAAATGTTTTATGACGCCGGCTATTTGCCATTGTGGAAAGATGTTACAGTATGACTATGAAGCCTGTTAATCATTGTTTGATGGAAGTGAACATTATGGGCATGTGAGTTAAAGATTGAGAAGAAGTGAGAACATGGAATGGCCTAATATGAGAGTAGAAGAATATGCTAACTCTGCATTGATTAGAGACAAGATTTCAGTATTCACTAACCACTTTAGATACTAATCTGCATTTCTAAGCTAAACCCCTATAATGAATCCTTCTGTTTGGTTATCAGGTTATCACAGAATGCTCACTGTGTCTCTGGATTCAAGCTATCCTGGCTGATGAGGGGTGAAACCCCGAAACCGGTCCTAGGATGCCTGTTTCCGGTCCAGGGAGGACCTGGCTTGGCAGTTCAAGTTGGACTGTTCCCATGAGGCACAGGATCAAGACTGCTTTGCATATGGCCAGGTCTACACTGGGGGGCATGGTGAGCAAAATAATTATGGATTTAAACCAGATCTCTTGACTGTGGGTGAATGTTTGTATTTGTTCTGCATTACGTCCATCAATTGTGTGTCTTTTGATATATGTTCTCTCAGCATCTTTGACTAATAAACAGAAGCACTGGCATAAAGAGATAAGCAGAATCAAATCATGTAAGAAACAGACTGGAAGTTCACAAGAGACTTGCATAAAATATTGAGTCACCAGACTGAGTGCATTGGCCATACAGCATAGGCCATACTGCCTACCTTCATGGTTGCTTTGGGCCATAAGGAGCAGCACAGACCACATACCATGGCTTTGAAAAGCAGCACATGTCACACTAATCTTGAAAACAGCTAATGCAGATCCAAGTGACCCAGTTAACTATCGCCCCATATCTCGCCTCCTTATGTTGGGTAAAGTTCTGGAGACTTACGTCAACAAACAACCCTCCTCTTATTTGGAGACCCCCAGTTTGTTGGATGCCTCTCAATTGAGCTTCAGACCTTCCCACAGTACGGAGATTTCCCTTCTTGCAGTAGGAGAATACACCAGGCTATCTCTTGATGCTGTAAATCCCACAATGCTGGTTCTGCTCAGTCTGTCGGCGGCATTTGATACAATTTCTCATTACATTTTGATACAATGTCTTCAATAGATAGGCATCCCGGGCGCTGCCCTTGACTGGTTCAAGGATTTTCTAATAGACAGGATTCAGACTGTATATTGGCACCTAACACTCATAAACCATCCTTTTGGACAAGGGGTTACTGCAGGGCTCCTCCTTGAGCCCCACACTTGTCAACATCTATGTGGCCCCCCAACCCAATTGGTCAAGTCCTGTGGGTTTGAAATACTTTCCTATGCTGACGACATCCAACCGGGTATCTTACGTGGGCATGACAATGAGAAAGTCAAACAGCGATTTGTTGCATGCTTGAAGAAAATTGCCATTCGGATGTCCCACAGTTGTCTTCAAATGAACGGGGGCAAAAAAGAGATTCTTCTGTTTGGTAAAGCCCAACTATATTTTTCGAATGACTGGTAGTCAGCTGTGTGCCCAGCAGAACAGCAAGGAATCTGGGTATACTTTTGGGTGACACTCTGTCCATGAACGACCAGATCCTTTCCACCTGCTGCGCTTGGTTTGGCATATTGCACCTTCTTAGGAAAGTCTTTCAGTAGCTTCCTTTGTGTTCTCGGAAGTCACGTATCCAGTGACTAATCATCAGCCGCTTGGATTACAGCAATGCACTGTTACTCACCATAAATGAATCCCTTGTAGCCGAAATGCAGGTAGTTCAAAACCACGCCTCCCACATGGTTGACAACCTGCCTCTGCTGACACCATCAGCTCCCACACTCTGAGCCCTCCTCTTGCTCTGCATTAAAAAGAGAGCACTGTTTAAACTCTTTTGCCTCACTTACAAATCTTTATCAGGCTTAGGTCCAAAATACCACCAGGACCGTACCTCCCTGATAGATCTAAAAATCAACTCCTGCAACATCTACAGCGCATTTGTATGTCAAAATATGGCGGCTGGGCATTTTCCTCTCTCACCCGGCATCACTGGAATAGGGTCTCTCTGTCTATTCATGCATGTCCCAGTTTCTTTGGCTTAAAAAAAAATCTCAAAATGTGGCTATTCTAATTAGCTGCCTCTCTCATCTCCTGCCTGCCAGAGCGCCAAGATGTCCCTTCGGGGTCGAGTTGCATGCTATACTAAGAGCCATTTGACATACTCACTTCTAGTGTGAAAAGAAAATGGCTTTATTGAAGACATACATTTTACCCGAGGCATTGCCTCCCAAAACTAGACCTCACTGTACATTACTTCACCTAATTCCCCATATCCACCACCCCTAAATGTACTGCTCCCGTTTAACATCCGTATCTTGCAACTGTAACTCCTACCCTGGCATTGAACTGTCAACCTTTATTTATTTATTTATTTGTTTGATATTTTATAAAGCGCTTGGTTACACCAGCAAGTGTGTCCCCGCGCTATTTCCTGCTGTTGTTTCCTTTTAGCGTGTGATTCTAATTGTGGAGAGAGGAGCCTATTTGGAACATTGAGGTTTGGGGAACAGGATTGTTTTAAGTTCTTTACAGAATATAAGCTCCGAATTTTCCAAGCGCAGCTTTTCTGGCAGCTTGTTCCACAGCCTAGCAGTCAAAGCTCTAAAGGATTTTCCACCCATTCTTACAATGATAAACAAATTGACCTACATCTATTATCATCTAAGTATCCTAACTCTTAACTTTTTCTTCCTTCAGGTTTAACTTTATGATGCCCCTCTCCATTTTCTGGCTTGCCCTATAATAACAACCATCATTTTAATGAATAACCAAGTCAATTGCATTGCCTAGCGCCTGCTTCAAGCGAAAACAACAACAAAAAAAACAACCATCAATTTTTTAAAGTCAAAAGGCACCCTTCTTTTAATATAACCATAATCCCAAACTCCTCCCTCTAGGAAAGGGTGGGTGGGGCAATTTTTCTTACAGCTACTGACGGCCACCGTGTCACCACAAAATAGTGTCAGGTAATATAAAATGGCTGTTTTTATATCATGATATACATCCCAACGCAGCACAGCCCAAAAGAAGCCTGATGCAGCCTGGGCTGCACCATTTCCCAAAATCCCTGCGGGGCAACACCTTCCTTCGGTCGGCTGCCCTCCAAAGCCTAATGACACGAAGAAAATGTGAAGGCTATGTAAAGCCTGTTCTCCGAGATAAACGAGTCATACTTTGCTATGTCATACTTCCATGCAGGGAATCAATCTTTGATAATCTCTCATCTCGGCATGTATGCTCGCTGGTAAAACAACTTCATCATCACTTGACGTGACTGATTTCTTGCCTGTTTAATGGACAATACCTCAGGCACTTTGAATTCACTGTTTATTAGGTTGAGCCTGGCAGCGCATGTGCTGCTCTGCGAGGCATGCTTCATTGAGGTAGGTACTTGAAGCTTTACCCACTCTCCTCCCACATTTTTCATTGGCTTGTGTCATTGTCCACTGTAAACTGTGGCTGTTCATTGGTCAAAAGGCTTAGTAGTCCCTCCTTAGCACCGCCTTGTCTCATTTTGTAACCTCCCATGGTGACCACCAGCGTAGCTAGGGGGGTGCGGGGGGGGCGGACCGCCCCAGGCGGCACCCATTAGGAGGCGGCGGTCCTGCGGTAGCGGTGGCCCATTGCTCGGCCTTTGTAATTTATTTGGGGACACTGACTGACAGACACTACTGTCAGTCAGTGTCCCCAAATAAATTATAAAGGCCGAGCAAGCAAGCCTCGTCTAATTAAATAAATAGTGCGCACTGCACGCCCGGCATTTTCATGAATTAAATGGACAGTGCGCTGCTGCGCATGTCCACTAGACCCACGGCAGGCCTCTCTGAGCCAGGCTCTTATTAATTATGGCGCGCCGCGCACGCAGATGTCTTCGAGAGTACGTGTGGGGGTGCGTGTCATGCGCAGAAGGCTAAGCGCAATTAAAAGTGCCAGTGAGCCTCCTTCGCCGCCGAGTGAGGCGAGGTGGGGCAAGGCATCCCACCAAGAGTGAGTACTACCTTAGAAAGAGACCGTCACCGTGCGGCGCCCCCGGCCCGCCGGCCCGCCGGCCATAATTATTCATAGCCCTGCTGCCTGGGCTAGCCAGCCTTGCCCTGCTTTCGGCTGCCTGATTGTGCCTGCCTCTGAAGCTGCAGGTCGTCTCCCGGGCCTCAGGTGAGTCTGTTCTTTGTCATCACCTGTTTATTCCTGTCAGGATTGTGTTATTTATTATTCAGGGATCCGCGTGCGTTGACGGGCCCTCTAAGGTGAGTTTCGGTGTGTAAAGGTTACAACTGATCGCGATGGAGTGTATGTTGTATACAGGGACAAGGTCCGATCCAATGGAAAGTTTAGCTTCTGATTTAGTCATTTTTTTGGAGGAAGTCATCGTCAAAAAGGTTTTTTGATATTTGGGTGCCAGCTAGTTCCGAAGAGAAGTTTGTCAATGGTGGGTGGCTGAAGTGCAGGATCTTGGTAGGAGCCTTTGCTCTGGCAGGCAGTTCGAGACTCTTGATGTCGGGAAAAACTCCAAGCAGGTGATGTCCGAAGTCTCAGCCAAGGAAGGTATCGTAAACGATGGGGTGCTGTAGGGCGTTGAACGACTACTGAACTTGTAACAGAATGTACACATGAATGAAATATGGAAAGGAATCGAAGAAACAATTGAGAGAAAAACAGCATTTTAAAAATTAGTAATGCTTAAACACCTTTTTGAATGAGCAACTCAATGAATGTACTATAAACTAAGAGTGTAATGCTTACTTCACAAAATATAGCAATTAAATATCCATATAGTCTTCCCAACATTGAGTGAACAGATTAAAAGGAAGGATGGAGCACTAGAGTATGTGGAGTTGGCCTAACGGCTAGGGCGCTTGACCTCGGATGTGGGGATCTGGGTTTGACTCTCGGTAATGACGCCAAACATCCTGTGACTCTGGGAAAATCACGTAATCTCCCCGTGCCTAACATAAATGAATGTGTGTCCTCATGTAACGTAACTGGTGCTATGAAAAGCGCTCTGATACCTGATTCGGTTTGGGTCACGTTTGTGCTATATAAAACCATGCCAAAAAAAAACTTTTGCTATTTAAATTGCAACCTTGCCAGGATAGGAGGCAGGGACTTACTCATTCAGGTGACCTACCCGTGGACATGAAGGGGCTTTCTTCTTTGCAAGAAGGCTCGGTGACTTCAGTTCTTTGTGCCTGTGTGTTGACCGGCCTTCATTTAACCAGAGCTTCCTTTTTGTTTTAATTTTTGCAAAGGCGTATTGAAAACTTAGCAACTTTCTGTCAAGATTTAAACCTTTTTCAGGACGAGTCAAAAAAGTTCTGTGTCAGACGCACTCTTTACAAAGTCGTGTTCTTTTCCTGAATAAATACATTATTGTCCATAGAAAGAAATCCTCAGCAAAGGGTGAACTTGCAGGCAGGAATGCCGCATGCCTTTCCTAGCTTGGCAGGCAGTTAGGCAGTTATCACACAAATTGCGTTTAAAATTATTTTGGAATTTACAAATAACTTTGCTCGGGCAAAAGCTAATAGGGAAACTTTACAAAGCAACAACTTTGATAAAGTTCACCAGTATAAAGCAAACTTTCCTTACCTCTACATAGACCCCCATTTAATTTCAACCACACAGCCCTGCACAGGACATAGGCTCATAAACCGGGTCTGGTGGCTTAGTGGACTAATGCATCCACTCTAGGGGCCTGTGTTTGACCTCCTAGTCACAGGTTCAAATCCCGGCAGGTCCACTCAGCCTTTCATCCTTCTGAGGTTGATAAAATTAGTATTATTTAGTTGGATAACAACAAACATCTGTTATTCAGCGCCAATATGCCCGTGTGGGTGAACGTCTGCTTTACAAATAAACATGCTATGTTTTATGAAGCGACTGGCACTGCACCCTAAGAACTTCTCTTCTGAGCTTCGCTGCCACTACCTGTCTTGAGCTAAGGCGGGTTTGCTGAAAAGTGCTGGTCCTGTTCAGATAAATGTTATGTTATATACTGAGTTGTATTATGTACAACACATATCCAATGATGTTTATACAGGGTTTGCCTTCCAGATATTGGCCTCTTGACACCAGGTTTTATTCTATCTCCTGAATTTGAGATGGTCCATGGTTGCCCGATTGGTGTGGACCAAAGAGTTACACAGTTTCGAGGAACGGTTGCCTAAGTGCGTATTCACAATAGGCAACAGATTTCATATAAATACCAATCAATAGCAGTATATTAATGTGCATCTGCGCTTGTGATGTGTACATATCTGTGTATAAGAAAAGAGAAAGGGCATTTAAGTATATATCTATGGGCATCTATGTTAGCGGAACAATATATAGATCTATGCTATGACAGTGAAAATTAATGTGGCTAAATTAAATATGCTAATAGAGAGAATGTATACTAATACATGTATGCCCTCCCCACACTTCCATTTTATACCACAGAACGAATGTCAGATTTTATGTTATTGCCATAGAGCAACCCATCTAATGTGGAAAAAACACCCTTCTTCCTCACAGATTATTTGCTGCTCTGTCTTTAGAGTATACTATCTCTGCTGATGCTTGCAAGGCCTATTCAGTGTGTCTGTATCTCACTGTACGGATTTAATCCACTATCGCCTCTTACATTTTTATTATATATAAATGTATTTCTTTATAACTACTAAACAAGTCATACAGAAAGTATGCAAAGGGTAACGTGTTATGTACTACCAATTTTGAGTTAGGGAATAGTCCTCATGACAAACTTGAGGCTTTGCTTCTTGTAAATCACTACCCCTCCCATCCAGAACATTGCTGACAACTAATAGATTACACTTTGCCCATAGATCGATCGATAGTTAGATAGATAGATAGATATAGATAGATATATTGTGTTTACTCGTTATTTTCATTCATGCAATTGAAAAGCTTTCTATTAGCTAATAGATACGGAAACTAAAATTAAGCCATTTAATTGGGGGGACCATGATATTTGGTAATTTAATGTCAGCTGTAGATGATGGATCCCCAAACAGTGTCATGTATGTGCATGTTTGTATTGTGCTGAGGGGATTACCAGGTATTCGTTCACGCAGCTCTCTGATGGATGTCACATGCGTTCTTTTGAGTCCAGAGATAGACCATGCAGTCTGAATTTTCTCCTTTGTTCTGCCGGTCACCAGTCTATTCAACTGTGTAGCCTTGGACCGTGTCATGCATATGCATGTAACTTGCATGATCGAGGTAACTATTAGCAGCGATACTACTTGTCTCTTGGACCTCTTTCAAGTGCTCGCCGTCCTTTTTCCCAGCCCCCGCCCCAGGGGCGGCAATCTGAGGGATAGCCCCGGGCGCCACAAGCTCTAGCTACGCCCCTGATGGTGACACTCCCTGTTTTACGTGTGTTGTTGCTCAGTAGGCTTTAATTACGACCTCCGAGCACTATTTTGTCAAATAGCATCGCCCTGCCTGCTGTTGCAAGCAGGACACACTCCCTCCTAACATTTTTTATTTATTTTTATAGCACGCATTTGCAGTGCAATAGTACTTGCATTTGCGAGAGTTTAAGTTATTGGCATTGTAATGACAAAGCCTTTTATTTACCTGTTTTAAAAACAACACATAAATAAAAGGCATTGTCATTTGCAATGCCTATAGCTCAAACTCTCATATATGTGAGGCCTATTGCATTGCAAATGCTTGTTCTCTGAGCTACTCCGAGCGTTCTAGTAGCCTTAATCACAGGACAGATGGTGGCTTGGTAGCAATAAAACATCCTCACTAATTGAGGTTCCTTCTCTTGCTTTCCCAAGCACATATTCATTCTATCTCTCTCGCTTTCTCTGTATGCATATATATATGTACATGTATACATATATAATACACTTTTCCAATTACTGATTTATGAGAGGTGAATGGGCAGGAAAGCAAATCATTTTCAACACTTTTCCCACAAAGGTGTAAATATTCTGTAGGTTTATCTAAATAGTTTGTTTAACAAATCTGTAGAGCTCCAGTTATTTTTAATTGCTCATTAAAAATGTAATTTCGCATCTAATATTATCTATTACCTTTTTAGAGCGCATTTGAAATACTTTCACCGTGCCACAAGAAAGCATAATTTTCAACTTACCCTGCTGTTAAAGTAGACAAGGTCATTGGCGCTTCAACTGCAGTAAATGTCTCTTGTTAAGTGAGTTAAAGACTGGCGCTTGTCTAGGATGCACTCTGGCCATGGAATAATAAAGTCAATCACTGGGCTCTCTTGAAAAATCAAGAAATGCCAACACGCGAAGGGGTTTTTGGCAGAACTCTCTGGATGAATCGCCCCAATTCCATTCCTTCGAATCAAACCGGAACGCTGGAACGAGATGCACTTTTCACGGAAGATATTTTTCAGATGTTACACTTTGGGCCCTCTCAGGGCGGAAGAAAGCGCATCACACATGGAAGAAAACTGCATGAACTTGCAATGGCGAATTCACAAACGTTTCTTACACACTTGAGCAGCTGGTGTGCTAACACACACTTGTCAAACGAGGCCTTTGTAACTCTCTGGACGATTTATTTACTGAAATAGGTGCTTGTCTCCAAATATGTGGTGGGATTTCCATCCTCGATTTGTGTCTTCCACTCTGAAAGAAGAGTGCGGAAGTCCTTGTAACTTTCACGATGGATGACTTATGGTTGTGTGCTCGTGGTGTGATGTGGTTAGGCGTTGAGATGCAAGGGATTACGAGCGTATAAGTAGGTTTAGGACAGATTTTAAATTTTGCTTAAGAGGCCAATGCCAGACTTCATCTCATAAAGAATGACATGGACAAGTCCTCGTATTAAAAGAAGCAGTGGCCTCCTGCACTAGGCCATGGCAGAAGAAGGGCAGTGACACTTTGAATCAAATGATCTAAACGCTCACACACTTTGAGTAATCTGATTATGAATTTTTGGGCTGGAGATATGGTACTATGAATTGAATTTCATATGGCCCTCAACCTTTAAGCGATGCCTAATCCTCATGGAGTCCTGAAGGTGTTCCCCACTTCCTTAAACCATGAATTAATTGAACTGTAGAATTCTAGGTTATCCGCAGAATGTAGACATTATTTTGTAGCCCTATGTGCAATAGTTCAAACCTGAGTTTTATCAGAGACCCCTCCCATGAGTCGTGTCAGTTGAGCAGAAATAAGTAGGAAATACCCTTTGGACAACATTATTGAAATACTATTTGATGGGTTTGTGAATTGTGAGCGGAACCACTTATCACAAAATGGCTGAACAATTTACAATTTAGCAGGCCACTCATTGGCAGCATTGCTCATACACATATGTTTATTGCATATGTACTATTGTGCTAACATACCTACTTGGGACCACTTCATTGAAACGCTGTAGATATGAAAGGCCTCAAAACCAAAGCTCTTCGAAAATAGACCGAGGCAGCTAAACCTGAGGTAACGATATATGAGTGCGCTCCAAAGGGCGCAACCAGAGGTGCCGCTACTCTAAGGTAGTACTAGGAAGTCACCAGTGCAGGCTTGACTCCTGATTGGTTCACCAAATAAGGCTCTAGGGGATGGGGGCAACTGATATCACTTCCTTTAGGATACCATAGATCCTGGCACTGTCCTTTGCAGCAACCGCACTACCTTAATCACAACAGCTGTGATGCACACAGAACGAAGGCTCCCTGGCCCATCTAGTCGGACATTTTCCTCTCTATTGAGGGGCATGTACAGGTTACTTTAACGCTAAATTCAACCATTCAACAATACTTCAAATTTCACAATGAAATTGGCTCATGAGTCAACTTTTTTAGCCACTATTCCTCCATGGTGGAAAATTCAGATGTTAAATAGTCTCTAGTCAATAAAGTCACTGCCATGTGACATCAATTCAATCTTAAGACTGGTTATTGGTATCTAGCTGTGTGTGTGTTTTTTTCCAAATTCCAAAATGCATTAAAAAAGCAATAGAGTTTTCCTTGTTTTTTTCCCTAATGTCATATGCAGGTTAATGTCCAAAAACGTGTAAACTGCAACCAGGTTCATGAGAAACTATTTGTAAATGGTCAAGTAGAACTTTTCCCAAGGCGATCTTCATCCTCTCAGGTGTTTGCACTTCTCTCACTACTTGTTGCCAGCTCCAAGGTGAGGCGGCTTTCCAAATGTTTCATCACCAATCTTGGCGATCGCATGGGCCTCCTAGCTGCACAACGTGCAAGAATTGGGTGTGTTGCCCTCTTGGATGGAAACTGATCAGTAATCGGCCATTATTTTACAATAAATAGATTTAATACAATAAATAATACGTTTTGTGAATGTGCTCATTAAAATATCTTGGTTTTATCTGAATCTTTGCAAATTGTGGCTTTGTTTTGCCGTTTTTATTGGTCCTCTAGGAAATGATCTTGCCATACTCACAATGCTGCACACAGCCTCACTAACATGCACAATTTCGAATACAGTTCATGTTCCTATGGTGCAAACTGCTGGCAGAAATATGTAGTACAGCCTCATACATCAAGTTCACTTACACCGACGTCCATTTTGGACTTCAGCTGGCAACTCAGGTTAGTTTCTGTGGCCCTTCATTTTGCACTCCTCTATTACCATCCACCGTAAATCACTATTATTATTGTTACCAAGTTGAATGGTACTTAATTTGCTAACCTCAAAAAGATAGAAGGCTGTGACGACCCTCCTGCTGATCAATGTATGTTAAAGTGGTGAGCATTCAGCTAACTGAGCTATGCTGACAGTTTGATTTTAAGTCTTATGATATGAAATTTCTTAAAGAATCGGTGCCCATGCAATAAAGAGTTATGTCATTGCATCTACCTAGCCCATCCTGCTAGAGTTCTACATATAGTAGATTATTATATGGCACTGTATGGCATCAAGATTGTGGAGCAGGCACCCAATGTTTATCACTATTCTCCTTTAAATGATAAAACATATTCATCAAGATTGTTATAATTGATCCTTACTGCTGAAATGTATGTTTCGATTGACAGCTGAGGCCATAAGGCGGCTCTGTGAGTAAAAGACCCATTGCTGATATCTGCTGTGACTTGCAGGTCACCAGTTCAAATTACATACAGCCTGACTCACTCAAAATCCATCCTTTCGAGGTCGGACTGAATACTATTAAACTGTGTAATAGAGCATTGTATTTTCAGTACTTTTCAACCATAAACATTGTGCTATTTAAAAATAGGAAATCAAAACTAAGCAATCAAAAACAATGTTGTACCTCTGTTGTGTACCGCCCTTTCGAGCCTCACGCTGAGATTTTTTTTTCTAAAACCGAATAGTTTTATCATATGTGTCATCGACAGGCACCATATGGCCTGGTTTTAAAAAAGGGATGCCTACTCCAGTTTGTGAGTATTAATAAGCACAATGAGCATTACTTAAGTACTTTTTGAGCCTTTTAAAAATATACATAGACATCTTACCCATAGAAGTATTAAAAATTAGCCATGTTTCTATTTGAAAACGCCTTGCGTAAATTATGCTATTTAATCTGTAAAATCATGGTTCCGCTTTCTAAGCATAAAACTCCAGGCCTCAGATTGAAATTCATATGAAATGTCGGAAAGCTTTAATAAACTCATGGTAAAACGAACACCATTAAAACAATACGACAAGATACACTGTAAAGTAACATGTGAGAAGGAGGCTCCTATTTTATTTAATAAAAGGATTCCAATTTCCATGAACCTTGGTACTGGAGAGTACTGAGTCAGAAAGCTTTGCCTAGTTTAGGATCCGTCCAGCTGAACCTCTCTCTCTCTACCACGGTATGTCGGACCGATGAACCATTGTGGAAGCACATGCTTTCCTTGTCCTACCCGAATAGATTTTTTAAACTTCTTTAAGCCCCTATGCAACTCCAGTCTGTCCCACACAATTTTTAAAGCACCATCAGAGTGCATGAATTTTTTATTCCACCTCATACAAAAAAATTATCATTGTCGTACTTACGCTTTTCCAGAACATGGGATCGGTCGTCCAGACAACAAGAGTGTTTCTTCACTGCAGACCTTCAGCGGTGCATGCTAAGCGCATACAGTCATGTGCAGGCTGTGGGTGCACTTGCCCTACAAGTGCCCGACACATAGCCGCTCTCCTGAGTTCATTCTCAGAGCCGGCATCCCTGGGTGATTCTGCAGCGCACTGAAGACACAAGGCAGGCGCTACACCCCGCAGAACCTTCCCAGAAGCGTCTCCGCGCTGGAATGCTCTCCCGTCCAGCCCGAGTGAAAGTGATTCATTTTCCAGCTCAGCCCTTCCCACCGGAGAAAGGAGTTATCATTTCACGTTACAAGGCTCCCCCGGCAGATGTTGGACCCGCTGACAGTCGTTGTGTAATCGCAAGGCCAGCGCGCGCTGATACAGTGCGTTCCTCTCCGCGGAGCACCCACGTGTCCGGCGGCGAGGCTCCGGTGCGCACAATGTCCCTCGAGCACCACTTTTATGAAAGCTTCTTTCAAAAGCATGACGCGGCTATGAGAGCTTTGGTTTTGTGCGTTTTTCGAGCTCTCTTTGCAGATGGCAAAGTAGCGTTTGAAGGTTGTGTCCTTTACCAGTCGTCATCAGCTTGCAAGTTTAATGCGCGTGGCCCTCTTCACATGAATAAAGATCTATGAGAGGAAGAAAAGCGCGTGGGCAACGGCACAGCCTTGGTTACTGATGAAGGTATTCACAGCACAGGCCTCAGGAGGTGAAGAAGGGACAGACATGGACCTGGTGGATTCTAAGACGACCAGTTGTGATTAGAAGGACATAGATAAGTTTGGAAATGTACCTATGTCTGCGCCGTCTTATGAGGGGGGAATATTACACAGATGTATCACCTTTTTGGTAAAGGTAAATGAAATTAAAATAGCATAGTTTAGTTTGCGCTTCTTAAAACGCCCTGGATAGAGTCAAATATTTCCACTCCAGCACTTATTTAAGTTTTGCACAGGCAATCCCATCATGCAATGCGACATACGCTATGGCATGATATTACATTGCGTTGCGTGAGGGACGCACAAACACCAGTGAAGAAGGCCTCTGTCTTTTATACAAAAACCTGGGAAACCTATCAAGGGAGATGAGGTAACTTGATGTTTTTAATAGGGTCTCTAAAATCTTGAGACTGCGTCATAACTTGTAGGTGGATCATTATCTGACATTAATCTCCAGCTGGTTTTAGAGACATGTGACTGATATACCGGATGTGGTCATACGCTCTTGGAGGGATTGGGCTATTTACACTCTTTTTGAATGACTCTAAAAAAACTTGTCTCGTGGCTAATTGACTACTCCTTAGATATGCTAGGTAAGAAACATGATGACCACACATTTAAAAAAACATAAGCACAACTGCTCCTAGGACCATTGTATCCCAGACAAGCCCCAATATATTGTTTAATTAGGATAGTGAGCTTCACTAGTAAAATGTACTCTAACCAAGCATCATAATAACTATGTAAGCGAATTTCACCACACTACACAAAACTCACACCCCACATACCCACACTTCATCAAACGGCTATATTAAAAAGATCTCCAGCAAAGAGCCCCTTTGTGGGTGCCCGTCGGGCAATGCAGCACCGGCCCGATTAGGGGCATGCCCAGATGATGAAGCATGACACTTTCTGGGGGTGAGAGGGCACTTGCTCCTATTTGGGTGTATTCACTTACTTGACTCACCAGTGACACACTGTTTGTGTCAAAGAAACTGCACAGTTTTATATTTCTAAGTTACTGTGATAAGGAGCGTGTGTGCTGGACCTACTGAAAAAAAAGCTCCTTATTCCTTATACTTAAATTCCTATAATGGACTACTCCACCAGGGACACAGTTATTTTTTGCGAAATTGCTAATATTTCACGTCAATGAACTGGCAATATTCTCCATCCTAGAGTCCATTTTTTAAGCAAGGTTGGGCAAGTCCATGTTGAAGTTTTAATACACATTAAAAGTCATTGACTTCACAAAGCTGTTTCATACAGATAAGGGTTTAAAAGAAGTGTACAGGGGTCCTCGGGTGTTTTCTAAGTGAGAAATTGGCGCCTACCAAATATACGCTAATGTCTCCTGGACTTATTGTTGCGGTGCAGAGGTGAGGGAGACTAACACCCTAACCCCTCAATTGGGGACCCAAGACGAGGTCCACTACAAACAAAAAGAAAATGAATTTCCTAAGGTGATAATCACTCAGAACAGCTTTACACTTAAAAATTGAGGCAGACTGTTCTTTCTGCTGCCTTGTGAAACTTGACTAGGACATTTCCCAATCTGATCCTTTTGTGATTCTGGCTTTCTTGAAGATATGTTAGTGATTTTTTGTAAAAATCATCCGTAGCAACATACACAAAAGATACTGAACACTGTCAGTAAAAAAATAATCAAATATTGAAATGCTAGCACCTGAATCACAGCTATGATGTCACTTCATTTTCATCCAATCAACATTCAGACTCCGACAATATGGCTATATGATGAGTTTCGGTTCATAGTTTTTCCTGTTTCTTTCACATGTCTTTAGTAAGCAGCAAACAATGCAATGACAGCAGGTATCCTTGATTATAGTGTATAGGATGCACCTCGGGATCAACTAAATATACCATCACATACATAATTTGGAATTGCAGTGAGTGACCAAGGCTTTAGGGCCCCTGTAACTCACTAGTATAAAAAGTAAACTGATTGACACCAAAATCATATAAGTAGCACAATCAAGGCCTATGGTCTCCTGTTCCATAGATAAGTATCTATTCAGATTTCAGTGATGCTTGTGTTTTAGTAACAATAGGGACCATACTAAAACATAACGCTTTTGCTGATAATTCTTTTTTTACTCATTGCAATAGAAATCAAGTCAGGTTTTACTCGCCCACAGTACACTGCATTGCTTCAACAAGTAGAAAAACAAATAAAAATTACAAAATAGGATGTGACCTAACGACTAGGGCGGTCAACCTCAAATCTAAGGAACGGGTTCAAGTCTCGGCAAGGACGCGCAACATCCTATAATTCTGGGCAAATCGCTTAATCTCCCCCTGCCTAACAAAAATGAAGATGTCCTCTTGTAACACTACTGCTGCTCTTATAAAGGGCTCTGATACCTTATACCTTTGGTCAAGTTTGCGCTATAAAAAACTCTGTAAAAAAACGTACAAAAATAAAGTGGAAAATAATACTGGAAATAGACAGCTTGTGAAAGGCCTTCCAATGCAGCATTCACAACCCAGAAATGGATATTAATATGTTTTCTTGATCTTAGGGAGCCTGTGTCAACTATCTTCATTGCCTTATTCCTCATGCCATATTGTTTCCTATTCGGTGTCTCAGAAGAAACCTCTAGTGTGCCTAAATGTATGCTGTTACTCCTCTGCCCTTTAACAGGGACTTTGACAATTTTTAAAGAAGAACCTTAACTAGAATAATCATTGTAACACAAAAATGTGATATCCCAGGTAAAAAGAGGCGCAAATTACATTTGTATAGTACTTGGCATTCTTTGAACGCGAGGGTAGGTTCTGCGTACTAATAATTGTCTTCACTGTTAGCACAGTCATCAGGAGGCGAATTCCAGAACATTAATATGCAAATTTATAAACTTGCGGATTTCATCAGTTTTACGCCATCCTCAGTTAATGTTGAAATTCAAAATTGTATTTATTGTGGTGACGTCTATGAGTGTCTCTCTATTAACATGCTAGTAATGCTTAACTACACCAAGAGCTACCAAAAGAATACCTACATTTTTACTGCTATGAAAGGCCATATGATTTTAGATACTGAAAATAGCAAGCCGAAGGGAATGTAATTATCTCAGAGACAGAATGTAGAGTCCTTCTGCACTTGTAAACCCACGGGCCAGTCAGCAGCGTGCCATAAGATGAGCTTAACTAATAGCCAATAACTAAATAATCCAATTTGGACCACATCAGTAAAAAAACGATGCCAAACATGCAGTGTCTTAACCCTAATATGGCCGGCCACAAACGCCAATGCCAAAGTGATAGGTGTCTTATATAAATTATTCTCACCAGGCATGCTACTGCATTTTGGTCCATTGTTGTGGCCAGTGAATAATAGAGCTTTTTATCCCAAGCTAAAACCTGTTTGCCACAGTAAATCATTAAGAGAGTATAGTGATAGTTCCATAATTTCATAGAAACCATCACCAAGAAAATTAGGTATTGTCTTTAAGATCTTTAGGTGAACAAAGTGGGAAGTAGTCAATGTGTTTATTTCAAGGAATACAAGGAATTCCACATATTTAACCACCAAATATGGTCAGAGTCAAAACAATCAATATGGTCCTTCTTTAGTTCAAACTATTGAGCAAAAGATCCTCACACCAGTATAGTAAACTGGATCATCAACTTCACAGGTCATATGTTATTGCTGCACTGACTTGGCATTAATATTTATGACAATTGGCCTTCATATACAGGGGTTAATACTAACCATCCTATAATTTGACCAAGGGAATTAGGCTAGGACTACCTAAATAGTCCTGCAATCATTTTTGTTTAATAGACTACAATGAGTGTTAAAATGGTATATCCCCTATATTTGCAATTTAAATACCTTAGATAAATCACGGACACAATGTTTGAACAATTAATAACCTAGAAAATCAGGGTTTCATGTGGATCATTATGGAGGAAATACCCAGTTTAGTTTATGATCCTACAGGTTCAAATCTGGAGCCAACAATGTAACAGTTCAGCTAACATGCCACACAAGGACAGTCTATGCTTTATTTCAATTGATGATCACCTGATGTATTTCACAAAATCTACTTGATCTCTATAGAAACCATTAGCTGTTAATTCCAGTGGGGTGCAGCAGTTCTATGTCATCTACATAAAGGAGTACATGAATGAGTTTTCTCCAACATAGAACAAATGGTTTTGCATTTGACAGTATCATAAACTAATCTAGAATCTTTAATTTAAATAGAAGAGGAGGGTGAACACACTTGTTTTACTCTACTTGGATCTGATACTGACATATTCAATTGAAGAGTGCCATGTTTAAAACGTGGATAGCAAAGTAAAAAACTTTCACCATGCAGAAGGTTGTTTTTCCACAAGCAGTCCCTTTTACATGGCCATCTGCTGTGGAAAAGCCAATAAAGTACTATGAAATTATGCTGACAATTTCTGTTTAGCACTTTTAGCAACCGTTAGCACTATTAAGGGATTATGTATTGTTAATAATTTTTCATTAACTCGTTATCCTACAAGTTACCCGTTAGCTAACAGAAGAGAGAAGTTTTCAGTGGTGTATGAAGTTTGAGAGCAGTGGAATGTTGAGCGCTCCATTGAAGACAATGGAGTGCTTCAGGCTTATAATGGCTGGTAGAAGCCCAGAGCATCAATATTCCAATGTTTGTTCACAACTATTGCTGTAAACAAAGGCCTCACGGAGACCGAGGAGATTTTACCCCCTCATGCTCCGTGAGGACTTTGTTTTACAAATTAGAGCATTCTGTCCTCTAGAGAAGGACTGTTCTAATAGCCTTGCAGCCCTCAAGAACGGGCTCTACTACTCATTAAAGGCCTGCTTCATTGATAAAGGCCCGAGTCTGGAAGGGGCCTCTAATGGCCAGTAGAGTCCGCTACATCGGACTCTAAGACTATATGAGAGCACTGGAACATTGAGAGTTCCATTGATTGAAGACAATGGAGAGGAAGTGGGCTATAAACACTGGTATAAGCCTGAAACCACCAATATTCTGTAGTAAGGTGACTTTTCCTCCTCTTTCTGTGCTCCCTCTTTCCCCTTGTTGTTCAGCCCGAGTATGTGCGGAATGTTGATTAGGTCATGAAATGTTGGGTGTCTGATGTGAGTCAGTTGGTGTCAGCAGGCTCAGCAGCTAGGAGGCTGCTCCTGGTGGGGTGTACATACAGGCCTACTTACCATCTTGGCTACAACTTAAAGCTTCTGTAACTTGTACCTGAATAAAGTTACTACTTGGAACTACAACGTGGTCTTTTTCTTATTTCCGTTACTTGTTTGCATTGAGATCCTGTACGCTTGTTTTTTTTGTGATTTGCAGGATTTGCGTTGTGTGCTCTTTCTGTGGCATAGCTTTACTTTTGCTGTCTTTTCCTTGTGAGAATAGGGGATGGGTGTGGTTCTCTTCATTTTATTGTTATGTGTTGTTCTTATTTAGCACCTGCTTCCTTCATGTTATATTTCTACTGGGTGCATGTGTATATTTTTTACCGTTGTTCTTATGTCTTTCCTGCCTATTTTATGATATTGTTCCATTGTTATTTGGCATTCTGTATTAATTTTCATGTTATCTCTTATTGCACATATTTGCTCAAATGATGTATTTACATTGTTGCACATCTTCTTACTTTGTTTTGTTTTGAGTGTAAAGAAAGTGGATATGTAGTAAGGTTACTTTTCCTCTTCATTCTGTGCTCCCTCTTTCCCCTTGTTGTTCAGCCTAAGTATGTGTGGAATGTTGATTAGGTCATGGAATGTTGGGTGTCTGATGTGAGTCAGTTGGTGTCAGCAGGCTGAGCAGCTAGGAGGCTGCTCCTGGTGGGGAGTACATACAGGCCTACTTACCATCTTGGCTACAACTTAAAGCTTCTGCAACTTGTACCTGAATAAAGTTACTACTTGGAACTACAACGTGGTCTTTTTCTTATTTCCGTTACTTGTTTGCATTGAGATCCTGTACGCTTGGTTTTTTGTGATTTGCAGGATTTGCGTTGTGTGCTCTTTCTGTGGCATAGCTTTACTTTTGCTGTCTTTTCCTTGTGAGAATAGGGGATGCGTGTGGTTCTCTTCATTTTATTGTTATGTTTTGTTCTTATTTAGCACCTGCTTCCTTCATGTTATATTTCTACTGGGTGCATGTGTATATTTTTTACCGTTGTTCTTATGTCTTTCCTGCCTATTTTATGATATTGTTCCATTGTTATTTGGCATTCTGTATTAATTTTCATGTTATCTCTTATTGCACATATTTGCTCAAATGATGTATTTACATTGTTGCACATCTTCTTACTTTGTTTTGTTTTGAGTGTAAAGAAAGTGGATATGTAGTAAGGTTACTTTTCCTCTTCATTCTGTGCTCCCTCTTTCCCCTTGTTGTTCAGCCTGAGTATGTGTGGAATGTTGATTAGGTCATGGAATGTTGGGTGTCTGATGTGAGTCAGTTGGTGTCAGCAGGCTGAGCAGCTAGGAGGCTGCTCCTGGTGGGGAGTACATACAGGCCTACTTACCATATTGGCTACAACTTAAAGCTTCTGTAATGTTTACCTGAATAAAGTTACTACTTGGAACTACAACTTGGTATCCTGTGGAATTTCATACTACAACACATTCCAATCAAATAATCAGCATTCTTTGTCTCTCCATAGCCTCACAATGCCTAATTGTGAAGTGCAGTATGGGAGGCAGAAGCTGAGGGCAACAGAAAGGAACAGAGGCCTGCATGTACATTCCGATTATGGTTCCCACTGTTAATTAATTAGATAATGAGCCATGGAAAGAGAGAGAGGAAACCTCCATCGTCCTAGTCTCTCCTTCTGCAGTACCAAACTAAACAAAGCCTTTTGTCAGAGCCAAAGGAGTGGTTCCATTTCTTTAAGTTACTCCTGAGGCTGTGCATGTGGCAGTAACCTACAAGCATGGATAATAGGAGTTTTAAAAGAGGAGAGCACTAGAGAATTGCTGGGGAGTCTAAAAATCCTTGTGTATGCTATTAGTATTTTTCCTTTAATTAAAGTATTCGATTCCAATAGGGCACAATGTTCTGATTACATTATATATCACCACAATGGGCTATAGAGACAACTCAAGTTGCAATCCCTTATTTTTTGCTGATGCCTTTGGCATACGGACCATCAACACTGTCACTTTTAAAGTCTGGTATAGGATGCAACAATGGAAAAAAAAGGTTTACCATCACACGTGTATGAGGAGAAGTGTACATTGATCCAGAGTGGTGTTCAGTAGCTCTGGATAACCACAGGTTTCTCACTGTGATTGGCGATGGTTTCAATTCATAGGCTTGAAATGAACATCCACACATCACATCATCCAGCTTAAGTTGACATGTCTTCTTAGATCTACAGCAATTGTGTTTGGACTATTGAGGGACATGATGCATGGTCAGCAAAAGCCCTCTATTTTACGCAATGAAAATCATATTTTGGATATTTCCATCAGCCATGTATTACAGCCTAGGTTGAACTGTGTAATGAAATGATGCATTCTTTTGCACTTTTTTTTTATTTTCCATTTCACAATACTGAAATTCTTGCCAGAGGCAATGACTGTTGGATTTCTTGATTCTATATTTTGATGAGTTTAGAGAGAGTTGTGAACACGAATATAGTTTTTACATGAAAAGGTAATCTTCCATGTGACATGTCACTGCAAACTCTCAATTAGAAAATAGCAAACCAAAAAAAACAAGTTATTTTGAATTCTAAATATGTGTTAAACAAAGGGTCCTATTCATGAAAAAAGAAGCAAATCTGCACCTGTAGATTCCCTTCTACAGGGGTGTGCAGCTTTACTACTTATTCCTATTCACAAACCTCCCTAGTACTATGTCTGGATAGCTGCACCACACACTCGTGGGAAGGTCAAATAACTTTAAAAAAAGAGGCTCATACTCCTTCAATAGGAAGTTCCCTATAACTGACTAACATATCACCCACTCAAATCACTTTCATATTTCACTTTACTAATTCACCACTAATCATTTATGGGTTCCTGAGTAGTGTGCTACTCCCCACAAACGCGCTACGATATCTCGTCAGGGGTTGTAAGTGCTATTTAAATGCAATTACAATAAAATAGCAGAAAACTCTATGCAGGGGGAATAGGATCCCCTGTGCAAACGCACATTGTTTTTGTGACCGTCGGCAAAGGTGCATAATTGTGGGCATTCACCAACTTCCAGCACTAACCACACCTTGAAACACCCACTTTCAACCCCTTTGAATGGAGTATAAATGTGCACTTGTGGCAGACATCTCCACATGTAAATGGGCCTATGATGACAGTACGAAATCCCTTTGCAAATTTGTGGCAGATTAGAAAAAGATAAACTGGGTTATAAAACTGTTGACAAATGTATCTTTGTCAGTAGGGCTCCTAGTATTTCCCAGCTGAAATTGAGACAATAATGCTAATGGCAATTGTAATTATTCATATCAATAACCATGAGCAGCTGTACTGTTTTTCGGGGAAAACTGTGGAAATGTAGTGTTGAAAACAGTTTAAAGTTGCTGTTAAAATAGGCTCTTGATATCAATAATACTGAGATAGCAAAAGTGTATGAAATATTTTAAGCCCAATATATCTTTTCATGCTGAGATCTGATTGTCTGCAACCACATCACCAGGAAGTTACGGAAGCCATCTTAGGCCTTGGGACTTGGTCCTGACTCCTAAAAAAACACACAAAAGACATAAGGGTATGGTAGGGATACCCTGGCTTGCCGGCTACGAAGAGGGGTGAACTCCCAGAGGGACCCTGCTTACGGCCAAAAATGTTTTTTCTGTACATTGCTATACATTTATGGGAGATCTGTGAATCTGCAGTAAAAGTTTTCAAAAAAGTGGGGGCTCCAGTCCATTTATTTAAAACTCCCTGTGTGGTTCCGGGCCCGGGGCTCAGTGCAGCATATATGTTAGGAGTAGCAGGGCTCATGGTCCCCCTCCCCAAACCTCAAAGAGGTCCCGGGGGTCATGAATTAAAATAAATAGGAGGGGGGCCATGAGGCCCCCCTCCTGAGTCATATACTGACTCCAGGGACCCCATTCCCCCAGGTCCGGCTCAGTGATGGTGTCCATGGGGCATCTATTTCACTGCCCGTGGGCAGGAAAATAGCAACTGTTCTCCCACAGGTCGAGAGCACAAAGCTGTTCCGCCTGGTGGGAGAACAAAACAGTTTCCTGCCCTCACTCTCGGCCAGGGAAATGCATTTAATTGCTCCCACCCCGCAGGAGCAAAAGAACACTGCTCCCGCAGGGTAGGAGCAATGCCGGCTCCTACTACACCCACAATGGGTGCAATCAGGGAATCCTGGGACTCTCTCTGAGACCCCAATATGGGACTAACTGTGGCAGGCCCCGGAAGGGAACTAGAGCACACAACATAAAATATATGTATATTAATGCCAGCTCCTGCAAGAGGAGGGAGCCAGCAGGGCTGCAGGAGGGCTGAGAGTGTCCTCACGGCCCCCTAAAGAATAATGGCTTGAGGTGCCCTGGTTGGGCCCTGAGGCACCCCAAATCTTTTTTTTTAAAGGAAACGTCGGCTTCTGCAGTGCCCCATAAGGCCACTTGCAGGAAGCGGTTAACACTGCAAGGCCCAGGGGCTGCCTCCATGGCCATCTACAGAAAAAACCAGTGGGTGTCCCGAGTGGGACTGGTATACCTAGAAATATAATTTTAAAAAGTTAAAAAGTGAATCAATAAGTGAGTGGCCACATCCGCTCCTTTATTTTTCACTGCTCCTTCAAAGAGCACTCCCTACTGTCCTAGGAGGGCTTTTTACATATATTTTGTGTTTTGTAATGTCACTGGAAGAGGCTGGGACATCACCAAAAAAATAGTTTTAATGTTGTAGGGGAGCTACAGGGAGTCCTGCACCCCCTCACCCCAGCAACACTAGAAAAACAACTTAAGTCTCCTAGCAGTTCTACCTATGAGCTGTTTGTAAGGTTGCATTTATATGGCCTGAAGGCCTGTACTGTATATGGTTATTTTTATGATTCCATTTTTTGGGGTGTAAAATGTTTCAAGGTAGACTCATTTTTGTTTTATTCTTTTTCCTAAAGAAGAAACAATATATCTCTCACTATTTGTGTTGACAATATCACTCCCAAAATGTAATAAAAAAAACGATGTTAAAAAAAGTCACATAAATAGAATATGGTTTAATAAAACTTTATAAAATATTTTTCAGGTATTCAATAAACATTGTTGTGTGCATTATTGAAATATACATTTGAATAAAGTTATTGGTAATTTTGGAAGGGAGGAAGGGGGAGTGGGGAAGTATTGGTGGGTGTTTTGACTGCATGTGGGGGAGGGGTTTGGCCTACGGACAGCCTCTGTGGCCACTCCGTGCTACGCATGGCCTAAGGCCGTGTGCAGCAAGGGCTTGACGCGATGCATGGTAATAAAATATTACTTCAAATATATATATTTTTTTTAAATGTACTGAAAAAAACAAAGGTTAAAGTAATGTTAGAATTAGGTGAAATATTCAGTATCAATGTAACATTTTAAACTCTAAAACCCATAGAAATTTACCAGTTATAGTTATCTCAAGTAACTATAACTCGCGCCCTAAGGTGACCATAACTCTTGCCATACACTGCTAATTACCTCATATTTTACATCGCTCATGACATCTTCTATGCCATCATTGATGAGAAAACTGTGTATTGCAGAGGCACAAGTTATAGTTACCTTAGGGCACAAGTTATAGTTACTTGAGATAACTTTAACTATAACTAGTGAATTTCTATGGTGTTTAGAGTTTAAAACGTTACGTTGTTGCTGAACTTTTCACCTAACTATAACGTTATTTTAACTTCTGGTATTTTTCAGTATATATATATATATATATATATATATATATATATATATATATATATATATATATATATATATATGGCAGCTCCAATCGTTGTCTCCTACTCACAAACGATAACGCACTCACGGGGGTAAATGCGGTGGATACTTTAATCAGCCACGGACAAACAAAAACTTTTCACCTAACTATAACGTTATTTTAACTTCTGGTATTTTTCAGTATATATATATATATATATATATATATATATATATATATATATATATATATATATATATATATATATATATATATATATATATTTATATTTATTTCTTTATATATATATACACACACTTAGAGGGGCTTTCAGTCAGCCCTTTTCATCAAATTGTCTGTTGTTGTCTCATTCTATTTTTCTCCTGCCAACTACACCATGGGCCAAAGGGTTGGAGCCCACTCAGCCATCGTCTACCTTCACTGGGATTGATGGCACTCTGCTCTTTCACTAGGAGCATATCTGTACACAAAGTAGTTTCCTTCCATGCCAATGACTACTGTGACAATGTGTGCTTTTTCAGAAGAAAACAAATATGTTTGCTTTTAGTCGAAGTTTTTGTTTTTTATAATGGTAAGGCTCCATCAGCTCTTCCAACAATAATTTTACAAAAAACATGACATAGCAAAACAAGCATTGACAAAGCCAAAAGAATGGCACCCAACACCAGACCTTTTGGCTTTGCCAATGTGTATTTACTCTTTCTAATGGGAATTTTACTGGAAGGATGTAACCTTGAAGCCTCATCCAGATGTTGACTAGTCTTCACAAAACTTTTTTAAGTCGCTGAACTTTGTCAAACATCTCCTTAGTTATAAAGAATAGAAAACTATTTTCTTAAGGATTAACTTTAATTAGCTGAATGCGTAACAGCCAGATGCTTAAATTGACAGGAAACAGCTGCGATACATCCGAACATTTGTTTTTCCTGCATTTTGATTTCCCAGCAGGTGCAATGTCTCTCCCTTGAAAACGGTGGATTTTCACCACAGTTTGTTTCTAATTTGTCAGCGAGCTGAGAATTCTGGATTCATGTGGGTGGCAGGAAGTTAATGGGGTGGAATGGAAATGCAAACTGAAACCAGTAATGGCGTGGGCTCCTATAATGACTGGTGCATATATATTTTTCTAAATTTCAATGGAACTGAAACTCTCCCCTCAGGATGTTGTAAATGATGTTGCAGATGTACCATCTCGCAAAGAGTTAGAGGTTCTCTCCGGTTTAACACTGAATTAAATTAAAATAGTACTTATCACTAGATACCCTTTATACAATAATGTTGTGGTAATAATAGTAAGTCAGTTAAACGAGGAGGCTTTGTTATTATTATTGATTGCATACGTAGTTTTGGCTGCATAATGTGTGCATTGGTGTTAATAACTTAGTTAAAAACATTGAAAGCTCTATATCAGCTCATGCACGTGTCTACAAAAGATGAGTTCAGGGTATTATTAGACAGACTTGACGCCCCTTATGTAACCTATCTCTCTTGTTTTGCCCTGAGGGCCCGATTTAGAGTTGGATGGTAGCTGGAAATTCTGTGATATTTAGGGGAAGTGCTAAGTCACACAGGAATTCCACCTGTATAGAAATAGTAGCATTGAGGAAATTCCAATGATGGATTATTTTCCATATTTAGCTCTTACTGGAGTAATCGCTGAACTTTTCGTCGCCACTCAAATCTTAGTTAGATCCTTAGTGAAAGAACTATCTTTAGCTAGGAAAAGGGGTGATAAAGCACTTATGAAAATAGACAAAATATGGGGATGTCTTTTTACTTGCTCAAATATGAATTGATTTAAGGATTTTGCCTACCTTGATATCTTATTATTTGTCTCTTAGCTGATATATGAATTTGCTTTGATTACTTGATGTTTTATTTCTCTTCTCTTTTTATGTATTACTCTCTGTATTTATTACTAAGAAGTTCAAGACACAGTATTAACTGATCAAATGCATTTTTGTCTATACTTTCCTTTTTGTTTTTCTCTTCCATTAACTATCAGCCGCTTGTGTTATCAATAAAAAAATTTAAAAAAGATCCTTAGTGAAAGGTGGACATTGATCTACGTCATCGAACTGGCTGTGGGGTAAGCATAGTTTTTCTCAGTGTTGCAGTGCTAAATTTGAGCCAGTGGTTTCTGGTGCTTGGTACTGGCACTTAATTGTTGGCACTGGCACTTAATTGTCGACACTGGCACTTATGACAGCTGCCACATGGTGGCTGGCATTGTGGCTATAATTTAGAGATGAGCAGCACTGAATTTGTTTAATTCAGTAATCATTAAATATAACTATATACCTGCCGCCCAAGCTATTTTAATAGCTATAGGGGCCTGGAATAGGCTGAATTGTCACACTTGTAGGAGTGTGAAGGTTATTAGTTGTGTAGGTTATGTCATTGGAAACGCTGGCAGCGGCAATGGGTGGTGCAAGCTTCAGAGGCCTCCTGACTAGAGCCCTGGCACTTATTTATTTACAAATTAAGCACTGCAGGGGCTGGTTCCATTTTACAGCACCATAACAAAGTATGTATCCAAACCACTACCATGTTGTCTAAATTCAATCAGAGATTGATGTGGAAACATATGTTTTGAAAATCAACGATTTTGAATGTATTCCTTATTTATTGATGGAGTTAGCAGATGGGTTACAAAGCTATTCTTATTGCTAACTAATTAATAATATAGGTTTTTCCAGAAGCGATATATGGCTGCCACTATTGAGGTGTGTAATATATGTACGAGTTCCCTTAATTAGAACAGTATCGTGATGGAAATGCCTCTGGTAGATTTTGCTCCAAATGTACTATTGCCCCCATAAGCTGAAGGATTTCATTTACCACCAATACAGGTCCTAGAAGTCCTCATTTTCGAAGCCTGTGCCAGCAGAGACTTCAACATGTATGATTCCTTCCACATCCTTCTAGCAGACAGGGAGAGGCCTGTTGCATGTACTGCCGCCCAGCAAGCAGGGTTTACAACTTGAAAGCAGGAGTGGTATTCTAAAGGTGGACCAATTTACAAATTTTACCCTGCGCTGAACATGCGCTAATTGTCATGAGAATTATAAGTGGTATGCACTTTTGCTTGCGTGGTCATCGGGGGTGATTCTGCACGAGAAATGCCTTTGTGTAATAAATGGTACCAGATAAATATATCGTTATGCGGTTCCGAAGTCCTGGGTGAACGTGTTTTAGTTATGGTTCACATCACGTTTCACAGTTGCTGCAAGACATTTTCTTTTCAAACCATTCCTCCTGCAAGCGCAAATGATGTCACCAGTAAAACAAAAACAAAAATTGGACAAAATACAAGAAACCCAGTAATCCACGTTTACTGGAGAAAATAACAGTTATTGACGATGAGTAATACCATTTTGCAAAGCCCTAGAGGACAGTCCCAAATACTTAAAAAAAATAATGGCGTCGAGGCTCAGAAATTGTGCATATTTACTTTAGCAGGATAGTTTATATAATTGTGCTGTTGTGTCAGTACCACCAGTGTTAACAGGAATTGTAACCTTTCAGGAATGCATCTGAAGTTGTTGATTACATTGTTTGAGAGGCAGCTGGTATGTGACAACTTTGTGGCTCAGAGTAAAAAAATGCAACATTAAAACAAAAACATCTGTACTGTGAGCGCGCCCGGGTGTCTGTATACAAATACCAAGCAGAGTAGTTTGAATTAACTGCTTAGGGGAAAGAAAGGGGCTCCTGACAACTTCATATTCACATCCCCTCGCCTATGTGACTTTTTCGCTATTCAATAATACAGTTATTGTATGCATGAAGCCGAAGGGTTGGCAGTTGCGCCTCTAATGTCCCCTTTTCCTGCTTATGCCGTCTTGTATACTGTTACTCTTTCATCGCACTTTTAATTGTCGGGAACCGCAACATACCACTGAGGAGATGCGCGAGTTAAACAAAGCGTTGCGCTACGAGGGACATCTTGCACTTGGAATAGTGCAGTGGAAATTTGCAAAATATGTGAGCGTCATGGCCAAAACATCTCGGATCCCGGAGAGCCGGAGGCGCTCCAGCCCTCACCGCAGAAAGGGTGACAAGGCAGAAACGAGCGCACGAAAGTGCAGTGTAACTAAGAGCATTCAATCTCGGAGGAATGTGTCTGCGAGGGGCTGGGAGCAGCGTGTGTGAGCGCCGGCCAAGGGCCGGGAATGCGTCCGCCCACACGCATACTTAGCATACGTGAGCGCGGCCTCGGGGGAGCCGGGACTCGCTTCCAGCTCTCGCTGCGGACTCTCCGCGCAGTCCCTAGTGGCGCGTTTACTATGGCTTTCTCCTTAGACAACATACACCTAGCAGTGTTTGCTGGGCTAACTTCACACAGCAGCCTTTACAATAATATAGGGACGAGTTTTCCGGTGTGAAGGTCTGTGCTGAGGTGAATTGGGTGGTTGAGCTAAAGCGTGTACACTGTACAGTAAAATTACTTTACCTGTATTTTCTGGCTAAATATTTTTTCCCGCCATCCTTTAAACTGTAAGACGGGAAAATAGACACTCATAGTTCTCACGATCTCTCTTTTGCCAGTTTCTATGTGCCATGCTGACACTAATGCTGTTAACAGGCCGATCACTACAGAACCATCAGTTTATGTTAATTAATTAATCCCCCCTGCACTTTTATTTTTATATCAAAATGCTCACAGTCCACTGAGAATATAGTTACTTGCCCAAGAACACACAGCAGAATAAAGTGAGCCGACAACGGAGGGCTGCCAGGTGCCACGAGCATTGCAGGTGCACTCAATCCGGCCAACGTGCCTGTGAATTTCGAGCAGGAAACTCTGCCCCCTTCCTCCAGAGAGAGGCGGTTATTTGGGGCTGCCTCCCATGTATGGTGAAACCGGTCTTCATAGAGAATTATGATAAAACCGCATGGAATGCAGCCGCCACAGGAAGCCTTCATCCTTGGCTGTAAACGGCGAGGCCATGTCTGCCTCGCTTCACCCCTCCAAACACAACTCCCCAAAATGGCACCGAGCCCATAGCACTTCTCAGAATCTTTCATAAGTTCAGTGGAGGCACACACAATCACATACATGTTTCTGCTAAGGACCGTAGATTACATATGTTAACGTTTTCAGTAGCTCTATATTCTGACAAAATGTTTGCATGTTTAAAACTTTAATTCCAATATTTCCAAATAATTTAGCTCCATTTCCAATCAGGTACCTCTGTATATAACTGCTTCAGACTATCCATATATGCAGTTTTAACCAACCTATGGAACTTGTGGGGTGGCGGCGACAGGAGGTCTCCAGAAATGCTCACACACAATGATGGGCAAAAAACAGGCGACCTGGTGTAATCACACTACTTTAATGTCACCACACACAAGGCGCGCGCTTGGAAGTCCAGCGATGGTGATGGTGCTACAATACTAACACATGCACACTTTTTTTGCTTTATGGTTCACACACACACACACAGAGCCTTACATAGAGTAGTCCTTCAGATAACGGATTTGAAAGCAGACATATTATTTAAAGCGCTACGAAACAGCTAGAATGCTAGGACAGTGACTTCATTGAAGGACAATTTATAATCATTAAACTCCCTTGTCATCACACACCCCTTCCCCCGCCCCTATAATGCATTCTCTCATTAAGTCATTCTGCAGACTTCTTTAAAATAGGCTCATTGGGCAGAGGCATTTTAATGCACGGGCAGAGTGGGTACTTCCCAGGGCTCCCACCTTGGGAAAGTGAACGCTCTATTTCTACATTACAACTTCTCCCCTCTCTGACTACCTCAGACTCCGTCTCTCTTTAGCCATTGCCATCTCAAGGATGTCTATGGTCCCAGAAATACATTTTTCATGTTTTTTGCGTGACCCCATTTCTGAAAGACTGCTTGGCATAATTCCATCTTAAATTAGCAGAAAATGCACACACACCCAAAAAAAAAAGCAGGAGCCTCTAAAATATATGTTGCACGGCGCCCCATGAACCCAAGAAGACAACACTGCCGTTAGGCACTTGTAGCATCCCACCTTCCTCCCCCGCCCCTTCCGCCCGCGCGCGCTCAGTGACAGGCTCTCACCTGCTGGCTCTGGTGCGGCTGATGACAGTACGCGGCGGAACACGCTGACGCTGACGTCGGGGCAGGCAGGTACTGGCGCACTCCATAAGTTTGGTGGTACATAACATCCAGACAACTCATGGCAGGTCCTGAGACTCCCGAGCATAAACTTTCCCCGTCCTTCTTTCTGTCCTGCGTTCTAATGCTCGGAGCAAGCTTCCACTTTGAGCAAACGGGCCAGCTAGCGGGGTTCCGCCTCCTTTCACCTCCTCTTCCACTTGTTGTTCCCCGTCCCCCGTCTCCCCCTCTTATATAGGGAGCCTTTGAGAGGCTCGCTCTTGACAGCTCCCGCTGCACATGGAGCGGCCGCAGAGACAGAGGCAAAGGGCTGCAGCTAGTGCTATTTACATACGGACAATGGGAGCGCCCGTCCTGGCCAATGGCAGCTCCGCCCCTGTAGAACCACAGAGCAGACTGGTCCAATCACCGCCGATCATGGGCACACCCCTGAGGCGATGGAACGAGCCCTGATTAGAGTGCCCTCATCTCCAGCACTCTGAGCATCCTCGAGACTTCGCAGGCTAGAGGTCTCACCTCCGCTAACCACCCTCCGAATATGCCCCCTACCACTTGCCAAGATTTTTGTTCCTTTAGCACTTTTTCGGCACTGAGTGCACTACCCGAATCCTGTTTTTGCGACTTTTCCATTACATTAACTCCCACATAGCTGCCAACCATGTATATTTCCCGTATGAATGTTTCCTCACCCTTAGGCAGGGTTTTAAGTAGGTCGGGTCCTGCCGGTACCGAGCACCGACAGTTCCAAAAAGCAGGTGCTGAGAGGGGTCGCTATCGGGCTCTCCGTTTTTGTCCTCACCTTCGGTGGAAAAAATAAACGTTAACTCTGGATCGATGCCACCCATCACTGCTTGTGATGTAACTTCAAAGAGACTCGTTATAGTTCTTTCACAGTGTCACCATTTCAGAACGGAAGCATTTTCAATATTTTATACAAAGAAGCCATAGTTGTTGCTTATTCATCTTACGCAACTAACAACCATTGACAAAGCCAATAGCCTGGCTTGTTGTAGGTGTAATATTGCTTGTTCTAACATATATCTCGATGCAGTGGACAGAAGCAGCAAAATACCAGCAGGCAGCACACCATGCTAAGCACAGATTTTAAGTTTACCTGTTTTTAAGCCTGGCCCTTAATTACATTGACCACGCCCCTTTGAGAGACCGCCCCAGTTTTTTCATTCCCCTTAAATCCCTGCCCTTAGGGGTAAGCCGCCCTCTGTGTCTCCCCGAGGGCCACTCACACTAATATCTCCCTTTCCCCAGGATTCACAGGTCGCACAGCCGCTGTCAGTTTCCTGAATTTGTGAGTGTGACATTTACTCCTCAGAGGTAGACGTCTCACTACCTGAAACCCCAATATTAGTCGTGCTTCATCTGAGTACCTCCCTCGTGGCCTGCCCCAGCTAGATGTCTCTGGCACATTACTTCCCCGTAATACTTATGCCTTCTTCTCCCTTACGCGGAAGCCCAAAATAATCTAATAACATCCGCGGTACATCTTCACAGTCCTGTTCAACTTCTACCGAGGTGTCTCATCCTGCTTCGTATGTGCATTGCATGTACCCTTTGCTTTCACCTTGATATTCACTCATCCTCACTGAGTAAGTATAATGATTACCATAACTACTTTTATCAGCATTTCTGTCCCATGACGCTCTAATAGATTCCTCCCACCTCGTGGTGCACTTTAAAACTAAAAGGATGAAAGGCTGTGTTGTCCCTGATGAGATTCAAGCCTGTGATGTATCGATCAGACATAGAGCTTCAATGGATGAGCTGACTTACCCTTGTGTGTTCCCTGCTGCCAGGAAGTTTCCCCACGGTTTAAGTGGGCTAACAATTACGTGGGTCTCCAGATGGGCTCTGTCTGAATACCCTTTACAACAGGTATGACCTCTAACTAAAAGACTGCACTAGATGTGATAGAATCACTGAGAGGCTGCTAGTTGAGCGCTCAGTCATTGTTTTAGCCTGTTGAAAACTGCTATTGAATTTTCCTTTGTGTCCGATCCCCCCCCTGCATTTGCACGACATTTAGGATTTAAGATACCGAACTTTTAAAATCTATTTTAGAATCTTTTAGAAATTTGCCACTGAACGCTCCTACCCTCGTTTGGGCTGAGAATTCATTTTGGCATTTCCCCCGGTCCCCGATCCCTGAGTGTTGTATTCGACTAGGTCCCGGGCTCGATCCGGTTTTGGTGGCCATCTTAGGTGAGATCACATTCGCCGAGCGGTCTAGTCGCCCTATAAAAGGAGGGCCTAGCGACCAGACCGGGAGATAGAATCACTGAGAGGCTGCTAGTTGAGCGCTCAGTCATTGTTTTAGCCTGTTGAAAACTGCTATTGAATTTTCCTTTGTGTCCGATCCCCCCCCTGCATTTGCACGACATTTAGGATTTAAGATACCGAACTTTTAAAATCTATTTTAGAATCTTTTAGAAATTTGCCACTGAACGCTCCTACCCTCGTTTGGGCTGAGAATTCATTTTGGCATCTCCGCCGGTCCCCGATCCCTGGGTGTTGTATTCGACTAGGTCCCGGGCTCGATCCGGTTTTGGCGGCCATCTTAGCTTGGATCACATTCGCCGAGCGGTCTAGTCGCCCTATAAAAGGAGGGCCTAGCGACCAGACCGGGAGATAGAATCACTGAGAGGCTGCTAGTTGAGCGCTCAGTCATTGTTTTAGCCTGTTGAAAACTGCTATTGAATTTTCCTTTGTGTCCGATTCCCCCCCCCTGCATTTGCACGACATTTAGGATTTAAGATACCGAACTTTTAAAATCTATTTTAGAATCTTTTAGAAATTTGCCACTGAACGCTCCTACCCTCGTTTGGGCTGAGAATTCATTTTGGCATTTCCCCCGGTCCCCGATCCCTGGGTGTTGTATTCGACTAGGTCCCGGGCTCGATCCGGTTTTGGCGGCCATCTTAGGTGGGATCACATTCGCCGAGCGGTCTAGTCGCCCTATAAAAGGAGGGCCTAGCGACCAGACCGGGAGATAGAATCACTGAGAGGCTGCTAGTTGAGCGCTCAGTCATTGTTTTAGCCTGTTGAAAACTGCTATTGAATTTTCCTTTGTGTCCGATCCCCCCCCTGCATTTGCACGACATTTAGGATTTAAGATACCGAACTTTTAAAATCTATTTTAGAATCTTTTAGAAATTTGCCACTGAACGCTCCTACCCTCGTTTGGGCTGAGAATTCATTTTGGCATTTCCCCCGGTCCCCGATCCCTGGGTGTTGTATTCGACTAGGTCCCGGGCTCGATCCAGTTTTGGCGGCCATCTTAGGTGGGATCACATTCGCCGAGCGGTCTAGTCGCCCTATAAAAGGAGGGCCTAGCGACCAGACCGGGAGATAGAATCACTGAGAGGCTGCTAGTTGAGCGCTCAGTCATTGTTTTAGCCTGTTGAAAACTGCTATTGAATTTTCCTTTGTGTCCGATCCCCCCCCTGCATTTGCACGACATTTAGGATTTAAGATACCGAACTTTTAAAATCTATTTTAGAATCTTTTAGAAATTTGCCACTGAACGCTCCTACCCTCGTTTGGGCTGAGAATTCATTTTGGCATTTCCCCCGGTCCCCGATCCCTGGGTGTTGTATTCGACTAGGTCCCGGGCTCGATCCGGTTTTGGCGGCCCTCTTAGGTGGGATGACATTCGCCGAGTGGTCTAGTCGCCCTATTAAAACAGTCCCTTATGGCTCCGCGCAGCGGACGCGTGCAGCGGACGCGCCGGACAAGCGCCGGAGTTTCGCCAGAGTTAAGCCCGTCTGGGCCCGTCCGGGCCCAGACGGGACCAGGGCCAGTTGCTATGCCCGATGCGAGCCCCCTACAAGCCATTAGGATCAGGTACACGAAGGATGATCTTTTATCTTATAGAATACCGAAATATGACAGCTGCTGCTATACTGCCAAAGATGGAAAGCGCTTTAGGGGATGTAGAGTTTGCCAACCAGATTTAGGAGAAGCCACCCCCACTTCCTTGCGCCAGCTCGCCCTGCTTAATTGCAGGTCTCTCCCTTGCCACGCTACAGAGATTAACTCCCTACTACTGGACCACAAGGTTGATGCCTTGTTCCTTACTGAGACTTGGCTATCTGACACCTCGGGTCCGGACGTAGTGACAGCGTTGGCACCGGGATATCTGATCTACCATCTTGACAGAGGCGTAGGGAGAGGGGGGGGACTGGCCATTATATATAGGGAGTCACTGGGTTGTAAGGCAAGTGAGGCAGGGGTCAAAGACTGTGAGAGCTGCCAATTCTCGCTTCAATTCTCCCCTACCTGCACGCTGACAGGCCTTTTGGTCTACCGGCCCCCTGGGAGTGTGGGTGATTTTACATCATCACTAATGGAAACTACCACCCTCCTGGCTGCGGTCTCGTCCAATTTCATTCTGCTGGGAGATCTCAATTGCCATTTTGATGAAACAACTGACCCAATGGGAACTAACTTGATGAGCGAGTTAAGCGCCCTGCAGATGACATTGATAAATACTGGGGCCACACATGTTAAAGGTCATCTCCTGGACCCCTTTTTTACGAACATGACGGGTATATCCGCTATGCCTCCCCTCGCTCTTCCCTGGTCCGACCACTCCTTGATTAGGGCTAACTGGGAAGTTAAGTGCGATGGCACCCTCCCTCTCAGGAAATTTAGAATAGACAGGGCATGGTCAAGGCTCCCTGTAGAGGCCTGGAACGCCCGTCTTGAGGGCACCCAGCCGGAGAAGGGTTATGATCCGGTAACCGCAGACGCTACAGTGAGGAACTGGTTGACCAACGCAGTGGACCATGTGCTTCCACCTAAGAAGATGCTTATTAGGGACAAGAGAATGGGGTCTGCCTTATGGTACACCCCTGAGCTCAGAACCCTGAGACAGAACTGTAAACGCGCGGAGAGACTATGGAGGAGGAGCCCGGAGACAGATAACAGGGAAAAATATCGTATGGAATTAAGAACATACAAACGTGCTATACGTACTGCTAAGGCCTCCTTCTATGGGGAGAGAGTAAATCATGCTGTGTCCTCATCCAGGGAAGCCTTCCTTGTAATGAAGGAGCTTCTTAAACCGCCTGAGCCCACTCCTGTCTATGACAGACCACAGGAAAAATGTCTGGAATTAGCCACTTACTTTAAGAACAAAATTGATATCATCACTAGTTCTCTCCCTTTGGTGATGGGAACAGCGGCCCCTTCTGAGGACTTCAGCATGTCGGAAAATCTACTGACGTCTTTTGGCCCTGTATCTTCAGGCGAAGTACTGAAGGTCCTCGGGAGCCTGAAAAGTGGCTCACCGCGGGACCCAGTCCCAATGCGGTACTTAAAGCAGGCCGCTTTGGCGATAGGAGAGCCCTTGACCGATCTAGTCAATCTCTCGTTCTCTCATGGGACTGTGCCGCCTGAGTGGAAAAGTGCGGTTGTCAAAGCGCTTCTGAAGAAGCCTGGCTTGGACCCGCAGAACCTGGCCAATTTCAGGCCCATCTCCTTGTTACCAGGAGTTAGTAAGATCGCCGAGAGGTTGGCGAACCATCGGTTATCCAACTTCCATGAGGAGAATGGCCGGTTGAGGGACTCCCAGACGGGATTTCGACCGGGCCATGGAACTGACACAGCTCTGCTAGCAGTGGTAGAGGAGGCCAGGAGCACTTTGGATGCAGGGGGGTCAGTGGCAGTGATCCTCCTGGACCTTAGTGCGGCCTTCGATACCGTCAACCATGGGGTGTTGGTACAACGTCTAGCTGAGTCGGGTGTCACTGGAGTGGCCCTGGAATGGTTGGCCTCCTTTCTGGAGGGGCGTACCTTCGAGGTCTGGGAAGGAAACACAAAATCCCCTCCCCTCCCACTTCATTGCGGGGTGCCCCAGGGCTCATCCCTGAGCCCCACGTTATTTAACGTGTACATGGCACCCCTGGAGGGTGTGGTGTCTCCGTTTGGCTTTAAGACCATAAGCTATGCGGATGACACCCAGCTTGTGGTGAGTTTGACACAGCTGGAGAAACAGCCTGAGATGCTCCATTCTTGCTTGAGAGAGGTGTTTGACTGGATGTCCAGGTCATCGCTCAAACTGAACGGATCAAAAACAGAGCTGATGATCTTGGGCCAGTCAAGTTTTGCCCTCTCGGCGAGCAGCTGTCCCAACTGTATGGGCACCCCGCCCGACCCAAAGAAGGAGATTAAGAGCCTGGGGGTCTGGCTGGAGCCGGATTTGTCCTTTAGGGCACACGCCAAGAAGACCGCTGGCGTGTGTTATGCAATGCTCCGGTCGGCCCGCAAGGTTCTCCCCCTGCTGCCAGAACTCTCCCGGAAGCTGTTAGTCCAAGGCTTAATCATCTCACGCCTGGACTACAGTAATGCACTCTTTCTCGGAGCGCCAGAGTCAACGTTTAAGATCCTGCAACAAGTGCAGAACGCAGCAGCAAGGCTGCTGCGGAACGTTCCGGCCAGGCAGTCAGCCAGGCCCGCTTTAAGAGCACTCCATTGGCTCCCTGTCAGAGAGAGAGTTACATTTAAAGCCCTTAAGAGCATACAGGGGCAAGGACCAGCTATTTTGAAGGACATGATCTGGCCCTATAAGCCCACAAGAGCTTTACGCTCCGACAACAAATATCTCCTTCAGATAAAGAGAATTAGGAGAGCCCGTTCAGGGGGCAGGAGTTTTTCTATCCATACAGCGCGCGCCTGGAACTCCCTCCCACTCGCACTGCGCTCCGAACCAAATCTTCTCAGATTCCGAAAACATCTGAAAACGCATCTCTTTCCAGAATAACTGCAGCTTCTTTGCCTTCCATTAGTAGCTTGCTCTTGGTTTCTATAAGCGCTGGGATGCCCCTGGGTAACCGTGCACGGTACAAAATTCAATAATAATAATAATAATAATGTGGTCCTCTGACCCCAGAGGTGCTGGACCTCCAGATGTGGTCCTCTAACTCCAGAGGCGCTGGACCTCCAGATGTGGTCCTCTGGCTCTGGGGTGCTGGACCTCCAGATGTGCTACTCTGTGGCGTTGAGCCTCCAGATGTGGTACTCTGACTCCTGAGGTGCTGGATCTCCAGATGTGGTCCTCTGGGGCGCTGGGCCTCCAGATGTGGTCCTATGGCTCTGGGGTGCTGGAGCTCCAGTTGTGCTGGACCTCCAGATGTGGCCACCTGGCCCTGTGGCGGAGGACCTCCAGATGTGCCTGTAGTAATCTGGCTGTTGAAATGATGGCCAACACATGGGATCCTGTTGCTTCCCAACAGCTAGCACTTCAGAAGTTACTCTCTTGCTCACTGGGTGTTATCTCTCCAGATATGGTCCTTAGGTTCTGGAAATCCTGGCCCTCCAAATATGGTCGCCTGACGTGTGTTGTACCAGTTGTCCAGAATTGATCCGCTAGCTCCTGTGTCACTCATGCTTCAAATGTGGCCATTGCTCTCTGCGTCCTGAGATGCTGCCGCTTCAGATGGTCCCGTCTGGCTCTGAAGGTGTTGGAGTCACATCAGCGGGTGGCCTACTGTTCTCTCCCTTATCATCTTATGCATGGCCATAGTACATGGCCTCCCTCTGCAAAGGAGTCCTGCAGTGACCATTGTCTTTGGTTGTGACCCCAGCCATGAACTGCTTTCAGTTTCTCACTTCCGTCCTTCTTTTCGTCAGTGTCAGGCTCATGATGGCAACATGCCTTCTGCCTGCCTGGATCTGGCAAAGTGTAAACCTGGGCATACCATCACTGGAGGAAGGGACGAGCCACGCCAGGGGACGTGCAGATCACAGCTCAGAGGTTCTCATGCACCTGACGACCTCAAAAAGCTGCAACGTCCGATACAGGCTGTATAAGTAACATGTCCCCACATGGCTGGCGCTAGGCATGGGGAGAGATGGGACGATGCCCATGGCACCCACATTCAGTCAACCAACATGCGTCCTGGACCAGTGCAGCAGCCAGGCGGTGGCACACTGGTTGTCTTGTGATCCATACCCATCCAATTAGACAGAAGTGTCTCACTGCAATTATGCCCATGGGAGGGGCCTACTCCTCCCCTGGGCATCACAGCCCTTCCCTCCGCCTGGCCTCCCAGCCATGGTGTAAGGTGAGACCTTGCCGAACAGGGGCCTTCCTTTGGTCCCACTTTCAAGGAGACACATTCTGCAGGTTTTTCATGCAATCAGGACCACGAAGAGGCACCAGGGATGCCCATTATCCTGCAGTTTAGTTCTCCAGCTTGTAATTTATTTTCTTTTGGTATCACAAAATCAATCCATGATGTCCAACATGCTTAGCCCTGCATACACAGCACCCACATTGTGTTTTATTTTAGTTTTTTTTTATTTCGCTGTTCCAAGATGGTGAGGATTCATCTTGGAAAAGGTAAGCTTTGGTGAAGCTCATAGATTGCACTGGACGACCCAATGGCTTTGCAATTGTTTATTTTCTTCTTGCAAGTGCTAGGAACTGACATGACCAAGCCCCCAGCACTGTGTTAACCCACGTATATGTCCCAAAGAGGTCTTTTCTTAATGCTAAATATGTTTAAGTTGCATAAGATAAGGGGGTAGGGGTTCTCTTACTGAACAACATGCTCATCCTAGTACTTCCCAGTGCATTCTAAAAAGTGGTAATTTCAACGTTTAAATTAAGCCAGTGGTGTGGACTTTGATATTTGTTCCCTTCTCCCAAGTTCTCCGATGTGCAGTGACTCTGGGGCTCAATTCGCAAAGGTAAACTTAGACCAAATTTCTAATTTTAGACCTAAGGTCTAACTTTACTAATAGTAAAGTTAGACTTTTGGTCTAAGCTTAGACCAAAAGTCTAATTTAGGCTAAAATTCTTACTTTACTTCTAGTAAATCGTTAGACCAGAAGTCTAAGTTTAGACCTAAAGTCAAACTTATTCCAACTTGTCTAAATTATTCTAACTTTACTACTAGTAAAGTTAGACTTTTGGTCTAAACTTAGATCAAAAGTCTAACTTTACTATTAGTAAAGTTAGACTTTAGATTTAAACTTAGACTTCAGGTCTAAAATTTGGCTTTTGGTCTAAGTTTACCTTTGTAAATCAGACCCTGGGATGGTAAGATTTTTTTTTTTTAATTTCTTTATTGCTTTTATGATATAAGAAACATGAACATTACATTCTCTCATCATTTACCTACAGATGTACGGTACAGTCTCAGAAATGACATCCACCTGGAAGAAAAAGACATCAGCAGGTCTGCAATAATATATGAAGTGCAATATATCAGGGAGGTAATACGTGAGTCCGGAAGTGGTCAATCACAATACATTATAAGAAGAAAGAAAAAGCAATGAGCAGGGATTAAGGAAACAATACTATTATGCAAAAAAAAAAAAACCTTTGGGTGATGAGCCTAATACAAGTAAAAACTATATATGCATCCCCTCCTCAATGTCATCAGGTTCTGCAGTTTCTTGTCCCCCTGCACATATTTGAAGATAAACCTGTAACGGGCCCCAAATATCTTTAGGCCTACTACGAACAGGTTGTAGCTCAGCATAGACAGCATTCTGATCTTGACAGTACATAACATCCTTCAGCCAGTCTTTAAATTTTGGAGCCCTCCCCCTCCCCCATCGACATGCAACCCTTAGCAATAAAGCAATATCAAGAAATTTTCTAGTGGGCAGGGGAGTCTGCAAAGTGTAACCCAGGAGCATGATGAGGGGGTCCCTATCCAAGTGTCTCTCCAGCATGATTTGCAGTGCAGCGTGTACCTGGGTCCAATACTCACATACCACTGGACACTCCCAGACCAAGTGAAGGAAACCCGCTCCCTCTGCGTGGCATCTGTCGCACCGGTCATTATCTGAAAGTTGGAATCATAGTTTCCTAACAGGCGTGTAATAGAACCTCTGCAACTAGATGAGATGTTGGCAGTAATGCCACAACAGTAGGTCCACTGCTCGTCAGAAATTTCACTACCCAAATCAGCGCTCCATAACTGGCAAGCATTGTTCTCAAACCTATGTTGTTGCAGTCTGATAGCATTGTATAGTCTAGAAACTAGATGACTACCGCCCGACGGCGTTAGCATAGTATGAAGTGGCATCACTATTTCCGGCTCATCCGGATAGTGCGGCAATACCTCTTTCAGTGCTTGCCTCAATCGTATGTAATAAAAGACCTCTAAAGGCGTGGGGTGCATCTACTGAAAAAATTGCTCTTGTGTGCGAAATAATGCCCATTAAGAAACAGGTCTCCCCACGTGGCAATCTTGAGGCATCTACACATCAAGTGGAAGCCTGTTTCCTGTAAAAGTGCTATCCGGGGGTGATAGGCGAGTGGCATGCGTGGTGAATACAACAGGATAACGTTTAATACCCTTGCCACCCTCCTCCAGGCATCTATAGTGCAAGTCACCGTTGTGGACGGAGTCTCCAGTATATCCACAGAGCCATGAATCAGGCCATTGAGCGGGAGAGGCTTTGCTATCCAGTCCTCAACCGCTAACTGCGGCATGAACGGCGTCGGATTGATCCAGTGATAGGCGTACTGTGCTTGTGCACTCATATAATATATCTCAAAATCGGGGACATCAAACCCTCCTTTTTCATAAGGCTGCGTAATGACGGACCACTTCAAACGTGGCTGTTTGCCGCCCCAGAACAAACAAAGGAGTTCCGTTCGTAATCTTTAAAAAAAATATGCACCTGGAAAATAAGGAATGTTCTGAAACAAATATAAAAAATGCGGCAGTATGACCATCTTGATGAGGGATGCTCTACCTGCCATAGACAGTGGCATCGTCATCCAACGTGTAACATTATCTGCCAATTTGGTAATAGCAGTGCCATAATTCAACCAAAGAGTCTCCTCCCGGTCCGCAGACACCATGATACCCAGATAGCGCAGGTCTGAGCCACACCACTCAATCGGATAATCCGGCAATCGTGTAACCGCTGGTGTGAGTGGAAAGAACAAAGACTTGTTCCAATTGATATGTATACCCGAGAGGCGCCCAAATACCAAAAATTCCCTCAAGATAGGGTTAAGATTGGTTCGTGAGTTCACGACATACAGGGTCACATCATCCGCATATAACGACACTCCTATTTGCCGTTGAAGACATCTAAAGGCACTCTCTTTATGTAATTGTCGAATACGACACGCCAAAGGCTCGATCGCTATCGCGAAAAGCAACGGGGATAGAGGGCATCCCTGCCTAGTGCCTCTTGTGATGGGCATCTGCTCAGATAAACCTCTGTTAACAGCCACCCTCTCCACAGGGTCAGTATAAAGCAATTTAACCCGCGCTATAAACATTTGAGGGAATCCCATCCTATGTATTATGGCGAAGAGGTAGTTCCATTCTACTGAGTCAAACGCTTTAGTAGCGTCGAGGAAGATTGCAGCCACCGGTAACTCTGGAGCTATAGTGTGGAGTAGGGAGAAGAGAGTGCGTAGATTATGGTTGGTGGACCTACCAGGGACAAAGCCGGCTTGATCCGGTAGAACAATTTTCTGCATTATAAGGGTTAAGCGCGTCGCAAGGACTTTTGCCAGTATTTTAGCATCACAATTAATAAGCGAGAGGGGCCGATAGGAATCACACTCCGCTGGGTCCTTGCCAGGTTTCAAAAGCGATGTTATCACCACCTCCCGCATTGAGCAAGGTAACACACCTATCTCTAATGATTCTTCAAATACTTCCTTCAATACTGGTGCCATGGTGTCAATGTAGCATTTGTAGAACTCGACAGGAAGACCGTCGAGGCTGGTTGCTTTACCATTACTTAAGGACATGATCGGGTCCCTTATCTCATCCACTTCAAGTGGAGCACTGAGGAATGATCTGTGGTGATCACTCAGCCAGCACAATGCTATGTCATCTAAGAAACCCCCGTAGCTCTCCTCTCCTATTTGTTGAGTGGTGTACAAGTGACCATAATGCGCCAGAAAAAGCTCCTGTATCCCTTTAGTATCCTGACACCTCCCACCGTCAGCGGTGTGTATCTCCAAAATGTGTGTATTACATCGTGGGTGCCTCGTGAGTGTCGCTAACACCTTGCCCGGCCTTCCCCCCTCACAATACTTCCTCGCAGTCCAGTTCTTCCCCCTAAACGTTGCTTCCCTGGCAGCCTCCTCTTCATAACGTGACAGTTTATCTCTGAATATACCATGTAACCCTGCATCAGCGCTGTGCGCCATCTGTAGTTCCAGCCCTTTCAAGTCCAGCTCCAATTTTCTGATAGTAGTCTGTATGTCTCTCAGTACTCCAAAACTCTTAGATATACAGTAACCCCTCACCATGACCTTAAATGCCTCCCAGATCGTTTCCACACTATCAAACTGAACCCTTGTTTCGGGGAAAGAATGCCTCAATTTCCTCACCGAGCTCAGTCCTAAAAACCTGATCCAGCGTGCCGTAGGGAGAAGCCGCCACTGGGGTTGTGTTCTGCCAAATCCAGGGACAGCAACCTGTACCAAAACCGGTCAGTGATCCGAATACGTTCTAGCCAGATGTGCAACTTTACCCAAATCCGCAACCAAGCCTCGAGACAGTAGACAGTAATCAAGACGAGCCCAGGTATTGGTGTATGATGTAAAATGTGTGCCTTCAGTATGCGTGGGGCGCGCAAACCGCCAGACATCTATTAGTCCACCCTCGTCTACAATGCCATTCAACACCTCCCTGACTTTCCTGTTATATTGCGCACTTCCATCCGATCTGTCCATACCCGGCTTCAATGCCACATTAAAGTCACCCCCCAGATGACATGCTGCGAGCCAATGCTGATAACCCTCCCCCACAATGCAGTGAAAAAATCAGGTGTATCTACATTTGGAGCATAGCAATTTACAATAGTAATCGTATCAGTTCCAAGTCTGCCCCACAGCACCACATAACGACCATCAGGATCCAACATGTCCCCAAGGACCTGGAAATGGACAGAGTTCTTAATTACCACAACCGTACCCCTGGCATATGAAGAGTATGAGGAAAATCTCCTAACCGAGGCCCATCTAGTTGTGAAAGTGTGATTGGAGCGTGAGTGTAAATGCATCTCCTCTAGCATGGAGATGTGAACACCATGTCTATCCAGATATGCCAACACATTTCTGCATTTTCAAGTGTCGTTCAAGCCCCGCACATTCCAGGACATCACCGATACCCTCCCCACAACTTCATCAGTCATTATCGTTAGTGAGCACATCAAAGTAAAATAATCGTCTAAGACCTAGCACATAGTCGCTTCCAACATCAAAGAGCTGCATAGAGAGGTGTACTCGCATTTTCATCCACTCAACTTCATAACTGCCAACCCCGTCCCCACCCTCCTCCCACTGACAATCCCCAACCATGTCAGATCGCCCCCCTGTGCCCACATCCCATCCCCAAACATCCCCGTCTCAGTCCCATTCAGCAATCAGCAAAGACCACAACTCAGCGGAAATTCACCATACTATAAGCTCTCCCGCTCCCTTCCCCCCCCACTCAGACAACCCCAACTGTCCAAGATTCTGCATCCCTCCCCAGTCCACAACTTCATAAACAATTTCAGCAACTTACAGTCAATTGTTCGTAGTAAGGGGGAACACCCATTGGGGGACAGAACAAGCAGACAACACATCCACTTCCCCTCTCCAAGCCCTACGACCCGAGACACCACCGGGCTCCATAAGAGATGGGGAGGTGGAGGCCTGGTTTACATTACCACCGGCACAATTTGAGTCTGCAAGCCGGAATGGTCTCCCGATCATCCGAGTCTCAACAGCATAACCATATCTTCGCCGGACAGCGGCAGGCAGCCCCCCAGGGGGGGCCTCCCCCCGGCAGTCAGCAGGATATCAAGATTCTTCATCATCCTCGGGGGAATGTGCCTGTCCTGCTGCACCTCCACCCGTCGGCCCACGTTTTGGCAGTTTCAGGGAGCGCAGATAATCCTCCACCTGTTGAGGATTATTGAAAAATCTCTGTTTCCCTTGATGGGTAATCCTTAGCTTGGCAGGGTACAATAAAGCATAGTCTATTTGTGCAGTCCTTAACTTTCTCTTCACCTCTAGGAATTTGCGCCGTTCTTCCTGGACCAGCGGAGTGAAGTCCGGGTATATAGAAAAAGATACTCCATCATAATGCAGTGTTTGTTTAGTGTGGGCCGCACGCAGGGCTGCATCTCGATCTCTATAGTTCAGTAGGCGTGCAATAATCGGCCGAGGCGGCGCGCCAGGTTTCGGCACCGGGCCGAGAGAGCGGTGGGCTCGCTCCACTATAAATTGAGTAGATAAAGCATCAGCACCAATCGCGGACATCAGTAGTTTCTCCACATAGTCTTTCATACGCCCAGTATTTGTGGACTCCGGAACACCAGTTATGCGTATATTATTACGTCTACTGCGGGCCTCCAAATCCTCGTTCTTCGCCGCGATGACCCGCAGTAGGTTCTCCATCCGCTGTAGCTGCGCAGTGTGTCCCGTGGTGACATCAGTGTTATCAGATATCCGACGTTCCGTCTCAACAATGCGTTCTTCATGCTGGTCCATTTTATGGACTATGGCGTCCATTCGGGAGGACATTCTGTCCACTTTGTCCACCACCGTGGCAAAGCCTTGCCTGATTTCATGTAATAGTTGCTGGTTATTCATCTCCGCAGTTGAGGACCCATCTGATGTCTGGTCACCCCTCTGTGTTTCTGCATTGTCCTGACTAGAAGTGGTACCTTTTTTAGAGTTATCAAATGTGAGTTTAGGTTGTCTAGAGTCTGGGCGTCCCATGTCTGCAACCTGACACGTGGTATCACCACAATGGGTTCAGTGCGCAAGCAGCAATGTCCGTCGCACCACAGCCACCAGAGGACCTCTACTGGAAAGCGGGCAGGCCGGCACAGAGCCCTACCTGCGGTATCCCAATGCCAGGGCCAGCAACACAAACTGATAGGGAGGAATAACGATGAAAGAGCGACGCCGCTGTTAATCCTGGTGTCCCAATATGAGTACTGTCCTGTGTATCGTGACACAGTTCGAATTTGCCAACCAGGGTATAAATGCACGACGAGTAGCGTGCACCCGTACAGTAATCAATCAAGCAGGCAAACCTGCACAGTGACCGTGTCAAGGCTCAGTCTGGTAGGCCGTGACCAATGCACACCCGCGCACGAACTCCTCCAATATCCAGTGCAGTACAGTCAGGTCAGCACCTCCACTGCCACGCCACACTCGTGGGGGCACAAATACCGAATCCTTTGCCCTCCACGCTCCGCGAGTGCGCTGAAAGCAGGCCAGCCCCACAGCAGTGCAGAACTTGCACAGGATCAATGCTCCGGCCAACGCGCCACATCCGCTAGTATATCGCCACTGCAGTCAGTCTCTACATGCGCCACCAGCACCTCTCTGCTACAGAAGCTGCCTTACCAGGATCTCCACAGTGTCTACGGTTGAGTGTCCATTCAGTGGGACGAAGTCCCGTCGCCGTGCACGGCCGCGCACCACCGCGCACCACCGTGATATGAGACAAGATGGCGCCCCCGTGTCCAGCGCAGCAGTCTTGGCGCGTATCCTCACCGGCAGCAATCCTGTCCTTCACACAGCGCAAACAGCCCACCAGCTCCGGGTAGGTGCAACGCTCAGAGCTCCCCTCTGTTTCGCGTCTCAGCCTTCACTCTCCGCAGAGCTCCGTCTGTCACAGGGTGTCCGCAGTGTAGTGCGGCCCGCAGCCCGCATGCGCAGCCTCGGTGTTTCCTAGCCACAGTCCCCGGCTGTGGCTACTCACGGACCTCCAGCGCCAGTCCCGAGTAATCCTCAAGAGCTTCGATAGGATAGTTCCCGCTGTCCGATTGTCGTGAAACTTCCACCGAGGGCAGGTTATGTCATGACTCACACTCGTACACAATTTCAGCAGGCTCGGACACCGGCTAGAGAGGATAGATGTCGGATTATGAACCAGGCTATAGGAGCCTCAACCTTAGGCGGCCATTCTGCAGTGCGCCCTCTAGCGCCCCGACCCTGGGATGGTAAGATGGGTATGATTTGAAGCTTCAGTTTTCTACGTTAATTGCGAGCTAGCTGGCTCCCCAAGTGCAGGGTACTACCTTCAGGAACCAGTCACAATATTCCCTAATAAGCAGGAGTTCATATAGGAGGGGTCTACATTGGGTAATATCACTGCCCCTATCCACCAGTGCATACTGTAAATGTAGTACACCGTAGTCCTTACAGAAAGTAGTGGTCACTTGAATGTTTTGAATATAGTCAATGCTGTGGCCATTGATGCATGAGTTCTGTGCTCCTGTGTTCACCAGAAAGTCAGAGAGGGAGAGAGAGAGAGAGAGAGAGAGAGAGAGAATGAGAGAAAGAAAAAAGAAAGAGAGAGAGAATGTGTGTGTGGCACAAGACCTGTCACTACAGTATCATCAGTTGAGGGCTAGATGTTCCAGAAACTAGTCAGCAGCACACCAGCTCCTCTAATGAGCAGTAACTTATATAAACTTGAGAGAGCTGCAAGGGTTGCGCACAGAATTGCTGGTAGTGTCCGAGCTGCTTGGAAAGTGAAAGCGTGCATACCGTGCTGAATGTTGCAGGACAATGAATGTATGTGGAGATAGCACTCAGTACTTTTTAGGTTAATGCAACTATTATGGTATGTGTGCTATGTCGGATTAATGCCTGCTAGCATTTATGTATAACCTTGTAAGTGGCCTAGCCCCTGTGTGGCTGCTAGGACTCCAACATGCAACAACATGAAGTGGTATTCCTTTCACAACATTTTAATTCATGTATTTCAGGAATTCAAACAATGAAATTCATAAACCATTTTCTTTACATAACATTTCACGTTACATCAGCGATGCGAATATTATACATATAACCAATTACATTACAATTATTTCTTAGATAACCCAATGCATTTCAGGACTGTATTGTCCCTTCGTCAGGGGTTCTGTTAGAAAAAAGAGAAGGAAAGGAAACGTATTAAAACAATGCTGTTGTGTTTTAATCCTTTACATTATCTTACTGCATATCTTGATGCTTTTTTGATGGACATTGACTATTTAATGATGATTATAGTGCTGAAAATATCAATCAAAAGATACTCTAAAACGACTTGCTATTTTTATGGTGCCTAGGTGTTATTAGAGTTCTTATCTTAATAGCCTAATGGGTTTCTAGACATTTCAATGAAATTGTCTTACCTAATTAGAAGAGTTTGATTCTCATGGACATGCGAAATGCCATGCAACTGACGCGACAGTGATTATTGAATCTGTATCCGAAAAAATAAATATATAATTGTAGCGTTTTTGGCACAGAATTCAATGTGTGTTCTCATGTTATTTTGTAAATGTATTAGAGCTTACCTATCCAGACAATAATTTGAACAGCGGGATTGCAGTAGCAACCTGGGGGTTTAAATGACAAATGTTCAAATGCCTGGTCATCGATATCATTAGTTAACATTAGTGTGAGTTGCCAGCAGTAAAACGTTATGCATCTCTCACCTGCGTGTGGTTTAATACTGTTCGTTTCTCTCGAGGCGTGATAGCTATGACGCAGTAGCTGAGGATAAAAAACATGACCGGTTTTAGCTTTAAAGAGTGTCGGATGCCAGTATTTATCTACACGGAATGATGTTCGCTGAGCAAAATAATGCTGAAAAGCTTACCGGCGGGTGCGAAAGTCCCCGGTGAAAGTATTTCCCTTTCATGTGAAGACTCGTTAGTGAAGTCCTATCTCCTTGCCTATTTTTCACGTTTGGTGTCAGTAGACACTGTGGAAGGACTCTCTCGTTTTGCAACGATAGCGGACATGGTGGTAGTCACTGAACAGAGACTATAATATCAGTAAACATTATGAACGGACTTTCTCTTCTAACGAGAGGGACTAGATTAGATGTAGTCACTAAAAAATGGACTACGGTGTTAGTTTTCGTTTTGCTGCAAATTGGAACTTTAAGTTTATTATTCACATTTTGTTTGTGATTTTTTATGTGCGATATTAATGACGGTTCTTCAAGTGGTTGCCATTTTATTTAGACTTAAGCTATTTGCTTGTATATAAGTTGATATTTAGATATTTGAGAGAGTTTTTTTGACAGCTTAGGTCGTTTAAAGAGCAGATCGTGACAGTGATATTCATACAACCAACATGATTTTGACTGTACTTCATAAACAGACATATAGGTCAATGACATTTCACATTATAATTATACAAAATGTGTGGAGTATCTTAATATGGTGAAAAGTTGTGTGTGTTAGGCTATTAGTGTGTGATGTTAAATCTGATGTCTGGTTGCAGGCACTTGTTTTTTAAAACTAATGAGTTGGAGGCTGCGTGTTTGGTATTCTGTGCTTCTCAGGCTTCTGAAGTTCATGTTTTTTTAAAGAAAGCAAGCCATTTCTAGTTTGTCATTAAGTCCAAATGGTATTAAGGTTTGCAATTCTTTCATCCAGAAGACTTCTCTTTGGAGGGGGATTTTAGAATTATCCATCCCTGGTCTTTGTGGTACCAATTCGATTATTTGAAATTTCAGTTGCGCGATTGAATGGCGGTGTTCTGTCCAGTGCATTGCCAATGGTGATGTGGTATTTTTGTTTCGAATCCTACTTTTGTGTTCTGATAGTCTTATTTTCATTTTCCTCTCGGTCTTGCCCACGTATAAAAGTCTGCAAGGGCATTTTATCATGTATATGAAATGCTCTGAATCACAATTTGTCGTATGTCTTAACTGAATGTTTTCTCCGGTTCTTGGGTGCAAAAGAATATTTCCAGTTATTGCATTGTTGCAATTCTTGCAATTCCAGCATTTAGTTGTGCCTTTGTAAGTGATTTGATTTGCGTAATCTGGTTGCTTAGTACGCTTAGTGAGTAACTCTTTGAGATTTTGTGCCCGTTTATAGGCATAAAGTGGTTTGTCCTTAAATAAAGACCCAAAGTCGTTTTCTGCTTCTAGTATTTCCCATCTGTTTAAGATAATTTTCTTTATGTCTTGTGATGCAGATGAGAACTTTGAGACGAACACCATTCTTTTGCTAGATTTTTTTGGTTTCTTCTCTAAGAGTTTTGATCTTGGCATTGCATTGACTTTTGCTATTTGTGTATCGAGTTGTTCTTGAGGGTATCCTTCTGCTATGTACTTTTGTTTTTGTTCTTCTAATGCTTTATTGCATGTAGTTTGTTCTGAGGAGATTCGTTTTATTCTCATAAACTGAGAAACTGGTAGGTCATGGGGTGGAAACTTTTATGCAGTAGTGCAGTGTTCTTGTCTGTGGGTTTCTTATATACACTGGTGTGAATATGGTTTTCTTTTATTTCGACCATGACTTCCAGAAATGGTAAAGCGTATTTATCAATGTGATGGGTAAATTGAATTCTGGGGTCAACCAGGTTTAGGCTCTGGATATTTTTGGTTAATGATGTTTGTGTGTTCTTCCAGATTAAAAATATATCTTCGATATATCTTTTGTAGTATATCAAGCCTTCTCGCCATGTTTGATCTGCCATGATGTAGTCGTTTTCAAATTTAGCCATGAATGTGTTGGCATATACACAAGCTCCCGGAAAGCCCATTGCGGTGCCATTGAGTTGAAGGTAGAATTCATCTTGCCACTTGAAGTAGCTGTTTTCTAAACAGAATTCGAGAAGTTGGATAATGAAGCATTTTAAGTTTCTGGTTTGTCTTCTTTCAACAAGGCCCACTCAATTGCTTCCAATCCTAAAGCATGAGGAATCGATGTGTATAGTGCTACAACCTCTATAGAACATAAAATCCAGTTCTCAGTTGAGTCTATGTTGATGGTCATCAAACTTCTTAGGAAGTCAGATGTGTCCTCTATGTAACTTGGCCATCGCTGAATGAATGATTCTTCCTGGATTTTCGACGATTGAATCACATCCTGATACTATCGGCCTGAAGTGAGGATTGTTTAGATTTTTGTGTATTTTAGGTAAAAAATACATTTTTGGTCTCCTTGGGAAAGTTTGCCATAGATATCGTTTGGTGTTAGTGTTGATCCATTTCAGTTTCTCTGCTTGGTCAAGAATTGTGCTTAGTGTGTTGGCTATATCTGTAGTTGGATCTTTGTTCAGTTTGGCATGCGTATTTTGATCCATTACATGTTCTGTGCCTTTAGTTAGGTAAAAACCCGTATCCATCAATACTAGTCCTCCTCCTTTGTCCACCCTCTGGATTATGATTGCATCGTTCTTAGCCAATGATTGTAGGGCACTGTATTCTGCTCGTGACAGATTCTTGAGGTTTCTTTCATATCGTATTTTGCTCAAGTCTGCTTTAACTAGGGTTTCGAAAGTATCAAGACTTTTGTGTGATATTGGAGCCAGGAATGTGCTCTTCGGTTTGAATTTTGTGATGGGATCATCATCAGATTCTATAGGATTAATAAATGTGAAAAAGTTCTTTAGGTGAAGGACTCTCATGAATTTGAAGAACGATACCTCTGTTTCCAGTTCTGTGGTATGATAGGTACTTACAAATGAAGTACCCTTGTTCAATAGGTGTTCTTCAAATTTAGTTAGGTGTTGTTTAGAGATGTTTACTATGAGATTTTCCCTTGACTCCTCAGACCTTTCTTCCTTTCTTTTTCTGTTTCTTTTTCCTTTTCCTCGTCTTGTCTTTGTTCGGGTTGTTTGGAGGAGGCTTGATCCGGTGGTCTGCTTTGTGCTCCTCCCTTCTCTACAAAAGAAGATGATAAGGATGCTGTATTATTTGCTTCTTGTCCAGATGTTGCTGGTTCTGCTGATTTGTCTGAAGGTTTGTGACTCAACAGATGACTAGCTGGTTGTCTTGAGATGTTTGTATCGGTATCGGAAATTACACTCTCTTCTGAAGAGGCTGGTTGTGTTTTTTTACCACTGTATCGTCGTTGTGCATAGACCTCTGCCCATGTATAAGCTTCATTCAGCTTATAATCGATGGTGTCCCTCTTGAATTTTCGTAGCTTAGTTTCCTGTAATTCCTTACCATACTTATCTAGACGAGTGTTTAAATCCTCTAGAAATTTTCCCCATGGTTCTTCTTCCATTCTAGCAGATAAATCTTTATTTATGTTGTATATTTCTTCCTCTAATTCTCTTATTGTTTTTGAGAGTTCTTCTATTAAGAGTAGATTCAAGTCCAGTGAACATTTGTTAAGAATACAGAACAATTTTTCCATGAATTGTTGGTTGTTATTGAGCCTGAATAACATTGGCCGAATTGCTAGCCTGAGACCACGTGGGATCCTCTTCACGCGGTGGTATTGTATTAGAGTAGAAGCGTGTAGACGTTGATTTAATTCTCGTCTTGTAAGATATTCAAGTTGACCTAGTTGTTGAGTAGTTGATCCACTCTGGGCATCGAATGTTTTAGTTTCCTTTATCAAGTTGTAGATTTCTGTTGCTTCATCAGCTGTATAGACTTTTGTAGACGCGCGATTGTCTGTTATGTTTGCTATTGATTCAAAAGACATTTTTCAGTTGGTGGTGCTAGTTACCAGTTTGGCAGGAACAATAAATCAATGAATGTATGTGGAGATAGCACTCAATACTTTTTAGGTTAGTGCAACTATTATGGTATGTGTGCTATGTAGGATTAATGCCTGCTAGCATTTATGTATAACCTTGTAAGTGGCCTAGCCCCTGTGTGGCTGCTAGGACTCCAACATGCAACAACATGAAGTGGTATTCCTTTCAAATCATTTTCTTTACATAACATTTCACGTTACATCAGCGATGCGAATATTATACATATAACCAATTACATTACAATTATTTCTTAGATAACCCAATGCATTTCGGGACTATATTGTCCCTTCGTCAGGGGTTCTGTTAGAAAAAAGAGAAGGAAAGGAAACGTATTAAAACGATGCTGTTGTGTTTTAATCCTTTACATTATCTTACTGCATATCTCGATGCTTTTTTGATGGACATTGACTATTTACTGATGATTATAGTGCTGAAAAGATCAATCAAAAGATACTCTAAACCGACTTGCTATTTTTTATGGTGCCTAGCTGTTATTAGAGTTCTTATCTTAATAGCCTAATGGGTTTCTAGACATTTCAATGAAATTGTCTTACCTAATTAGAAGAGTTTGATTCTCATGGACATGTGAAATGCCATGCAACTGACCCGACAGTGATTATTGAATCTGTATCCAAAAAAATAAATAAATAAATGTAGCGCTTTTGGCACAGAATTCAATGTGTGTTCTCATGTTATTTTGTAAATGTATTAGAGCTTACCTATCCAGACAATAATTTCAACAGCGGGATTGCAGTTGCAACCTGGGGGTTTAAATGACAAATGTTCAAATGCCTGGTCATCGATATCACTAGTTAACATTAGCGTGAGTTGCCAGCAGTAAAACGTTATGCATCTCTCACCTGCGTGTGGTTTAATACTGTTAGTTTCTCTTGAGGCGTGATAGCTACGACGCAGTAGCTGAGGATAAAAAACATGACCGGTTTTAGCTTTAAAGAGTGTCGGATGCCAGTATTTATCTACACGGAACGATGTTCGCTGAGCAAAATAATGCTGAAAAGCTTACCGGCGGGTGCGAAAGTCCCCGGTGAAAGTATTTCCCTTTCGTGTGAAGACTCGTTAGTGAAGTCCTATCTCCTTGCCTATTTTTCACGTTTGGTGTCAGTAGACACTGTGAAAGGACTCTCTTGTTTAGCGGACATGGTTGTAGTCACTGAACAGAGACTACAATATCAGTAAACATTATGAACTGACTTTCTCTTCTAACGAGAGGGACTAGATTAGATGTAGTCACTAAAAAAAGGACTACGGTGTTAGTTTTCGTTTTGCTGCGAATTGGAACTTTAACTCTATTATTCACATTTTGTTTGTGATTTTTTTATGTGCGATATTAATGACACTGAATGTTGCAGGACAGCATATCGTGCCTGCAGTAGGAAAAAATTCATGAAAGAAAATAGTGTTTACAGACTAAATAAGACTTACCATCTAACAACCGAAGTAAAAGGTCCAGTCCTCATTGGGAGGTTACAAATGAAGTCAAGGCAGTACTAAGGAGGGGCTAACACGCCTATTAATGAATCAGAAGCCAGCATTTACAAAGGACAATGACACAAGCCAATGAAAAATATGGGCGCAGAGTGAGTGAAGCTTTTAAGTTCATACTCAAATTCATCATGCCGCAGAGCAGCGATGCACAGCCCAGGCTCGACCTAAATAGGCTGAACAGTGTTGGCTCACACTTTGGATAACATGTAGCTTGGTTGCCCGAGCCAAAGGGTTGCACACGGGAGCTGTGACTATATCAACCAGAATGCACTGGAGGGGTTTGGAAAATTCAACAACCAATTACAATTGCATATTCAGTGACAATTTGGGACATAAGAGAGAGTCCAAGGTAGGTTAGAGATAATGTAAGAACTGAAGGTGTGGAGATGATAGACAACAACTACTAATTTTAGGACGTCAGTCCTGTTTAGTGTGGCAGGGGGTGTATTGCAGTAGAAAAATAATAGCTGTAGTTTGGTCAGAATTTCACTAAAATTAAAACACTGAATGTCCTTAGGATGCAGGAAGGATGCTTGGAAGGCACACAGAACACAATGATAATCATAGCTGAGTCATGCCATAAAAAGTTTGCCCTCCGACTCTCAATACTGATAATTTTGTTATAATTTGGATGTATGTTGCTTTTTTGAACAATACAATGCCAAGCTGTGTCATTAGTTGCATCTGTAGGGAGTTGCAGACAGTGGCTTCTGGTGTGAAGGATTGTTTTAATACTTGGGTAGTTTGAAACTTGGACATTTTCAGGAGTAAAACGTCTGGCCTGCTGCTCCCTGAACGGTCATTTCAGTGGCTGAGTAACTTAGGGATCTGATTTGGAGTTCGGAAGCTGGGTTACTCCATCACAAATGTAATGGATATCTCTTCTGCCGTATTAGAAGTGCCATTGGAACTAATGGCCTTGTAATACAGCAGATGGTGTGATGGTGGATCCCATCCACCAAAGTCAGAATCATGCCCTATGTATTTCTGAAATGGGCATAGACATGGAGTTTAGGATAATAAAGGTTCTACCATTCTATGCTTGCATAAGTCATCTGATAGAAATGGTACCTCACTTGTGAGGGTAGACTTGGTGCCTGCGACAGGAAATGGGCAGAAACACAACATGAACGCATCACATTTTCCAATGAAAACTGACCCTTTTTTCCCGATGTGAGTGGCTCTAGATTTTGGACTCTAGGTCAGCCACACATAAGGAAACCTAGCAAATCTCTGCATTTTTGAAAACTAGACACCTAGGAGTATCCAGGCTGTGGTGACTTGCATGGCTCTCATCAGCTTTTTTTTTACCCAGACTCCCATGTAAACCTCAAGCATTCACTAAAAAAACATTTTCCTCACATTTCTGTGAAGGAAAGGTCTGGATTCTGCAAGGAGCCTCAAACTTCCATCCACTTGGCATTCCCCCACGACTATTTGGTAGGCCTAACATTCTGAGCAGTCAATTAATAGTGAACCTTCAAGAGAAAAGTGAGGTTTAAGACATCTTGGGAGAATGATTAGTGATTAGGCTCCTTTGAATGAGTCTGTTGTAAGGTACAGTCAAAGTAGGCCTCTTTCTGCACATCTGATGTTTCTTTCTGCACTTCTCTTGCTTCTTTCTGTACCTTTCTTCTTCTTTCTGATGTTCTGTTGCCTCTTTCTGCACTTCTCTTGCTTCGTTCTGCGCCTTTCTTCCTCTTTCTGCAAATGTCCTACCTATGGAGGCATATTTAGAAGTTAGCATTTAAAAAAACATAGAAATTCACTGAAAAAAAAAAGGTTTCAGGGGCATTATAGTTAGGAACTGGCATTTAAACAACCTTAGAAATTCACTGAAAAAACCACAGGTTTCAGGGACAAAACGAGAGAAATTAGTCCGTTATAGTTAGTTGAGCTAACTATAACTTGTGCCCCTCAATGTACTGCTGATTATGTCACATATTACATCACTCATGATATCTCAATAAGTATATATTACTTACTGTTGGTCACCAGTAGGTAGTTATAGTTAGGACCTAGTTTTCATAGGAAAACCGTGAAATGCTGTACAACCTTAGATTAACTAGAATCAACTGCACAGTTTGCACTGAGAAAGCTGTTTCTTTAATGGCTAGCTCAATAGAATGCAGCACCTTGATTGGTTGTTGTCAACCAGTGTTAAGGATTGTTTCACAATATTGAAAGTGTGTTGGTATGACTAAGGGATACGAAATGAGAGGTCGGGATGATGGATGAGAAGTATGGATGATATATGAGAAGTAAGGATAATTATTGATGGATGAGTGGAGGGATAACGGATAATGAATGAGAAGTACGAATGAGTACTAGGTATGATGGGTGAGAAGAAGCTGGTGATGTATGATGGATGAGAAGTAGGGATGATGTCCGAGAACTAGGGGATATGGATGAAAAGTAGAAATGAAGTAGGGATGAGAAATAGGGGTGAAGGATGAGAAGTAGGGATAATAGATGAGAAGTAGGGGTGATAGATGAGAAGTAGGGATGAGAAGTCAGGATGATGGATGAGTAGTAAGGGTGATGAATGAGAAGGTGGGATGAAAGCAGGGATGAGAGATGGGAAGTAGGGATAGTGATGAAAAGTAGGAATGATGGATGAAAACTAGGAAGAGTAGTAGGGGTGATGAATGAGTAGAGATGATGGATGAGAAATATGGATACCAATGAGAAGTAGGAATGCGAGGGTAGAAATGAGGATGTCCTAAAATGGATGCTGTATGCCCCCATTCATTTACCCCTGGCTTCAAGTGTATTATCTTCTTGGAAATGACAAAAACACTCAGTTAAAATGCTTAAAAATCTTCCTTTTGAAAAGTATGAGTGTTTGTATGTACGTGAAACATCTATAATGCAAACCTAGCCAAAATGCAATGGCGACATATGCAGGGTCAAAGACAAACATAAAGTTAATGACTTATAGGAGCTGTAGTGGTTTCTGAACTGTTTTTGCATCGTGATGGAGTGTCCTTTAAAAAGGTACATCTTCAACTCTTTCCTAAATTGGAACAGTGTAGAGATGTCCTGAAAGATATGGGGATAATGTTCCAAATATTGGAGGCATTGATGGAAAAGGTCTTTGGCTTTATTTTTGTTGTTTTAAACTTCGTAGCCTGCAGTCTGATGGTCCTGGCTGGGGGTGTGTTGAGAACCACCAGAGATGGTATCCTTGTCTGCAAGATAAGCAGGGGCACTGATCATGATTGCTTTGTGAAGGATTCAGCTTGTTGTGAAGATGGTGCGGGCTGCAAGGGGAGGTAATGGAGTCCCATCAGGATTTTTTCAGCCCCTGGACGAGGCTTGCTGCCCATGTATGATGCCGTTAGAAGGTGTCAGTGTGAAGTCATCACAGTCCAGGTTTGAGAGTACGAGGGATTGAACAGCAGTTCTGCCAAATAAAACACACCACTACAGGGAAGCTAAAAGTCGGACATGAATTTAATACAGAAATAGCAATAAGCAAGCAAAGCAATTGCAATGATGGTCATTTCAAAATACCAGAGCTTAAACCTAACCCCCAGTTAGAAAATGTAAATGTATAATACATACATTTAAAAAATATTCATATATTTTTCTCTCAGTATAAGTCAATGAAAATGTGAACACATAATACGAACTGTTACTAACCAATGAGCAGGAGGATCAATCTTTTCATGAGACAGAATGCAAAAAGTCCTTCGAAAAAGATATAGATACATAAAGAAGCACAGACTCAAGATGTTTTTAAAATGTATGCTTCATGTTGCCTGTTCTCAGAACGCTTACTACATGGTACAAGAACATGTGCAGTTTTACATACCAAATAAAAAGGACTCTGGATCTCAGGGATTCATGAAACTTGGCAGACGTTGCAGCTAATGTTTACTTAGTTTTAACTAGTATGAGAACGACCTTTCAATTCAATAAATAAATGTATCTATGTACATTAAGATGTATTTCTCAAGCAACAGCATGTAGGAGTAGAAAGGGCAGCAGCTTCACTTAAAAAACGGTTTCATTATAGTTATGGCTTTTGATAATATCTATTTCACAGCAACAAAGTATTTCATAACCAACCAGATGCTGACAGCAGCATCAGAGATAGCTTGTCAGATTCACAAAGGGATGCATTATGCTGCAGAAGGATTCTTACCTCTGACGTAGGTGATAAAGATGAGAGGATATGGGTGCATCATTGCACGGCTTTGGTGAGGCATACAAAGGAGGTGGGCACGAGCGGCATGGTCCACTAACCAGAATTGGAGCAGCAACAGGGATGTTTATGACAGAGGACCCGGGCCAGGGCTTGAGGCAGAAGAGGGTGTGCTGTTGTGGTAGAGCAGCTTGCTTGCACAGGTAGGTGTGTGCCCAAGTCACCAGACCTTGACATTTAACAGCTGTGTTGATGATTAGTAGGATTTCATATGGGCCACATCAGCAAGGTTGCTCAGTGGTCTTTATCTGATGTATCTACATGTAGACCCAATCGCCAAGCTGGAAACAGTAAGGTAGGTAAACTAAGGTAGCTTGGACCCGAAAATGGAAACTGAAAAGATTGCATATAAGCTTTCTGCAAAAGAAAAAAAAAAAACGGCATCAACATTCAGTTGTAACTCTAACCTTGCAGCTGAGGCTGAAGGATTTAAGAAATGTGGGCCCGATTCACAAACGTAGTCTGAGACAAAATCATAACTTTACGACTTTCGGTATTCAGAAAGGGCAATTAGGAGTAGTAAAGTTAGGATTTTGTTTCAGTTAAACTTAAGTTTAGGTATTAAATAAAACTTAAGACAAACTTAAGTTTAACTGAGACAAAATCCTTACTTTACGACTTTATGTATTCACAAATGGCATTTAGGAGTAGTAAAGTTAGGATTTTGTCTCAGTTAAACTTACATTTTGGTCATAAGTTAAACTTAAGACAAACTTAAGTTTAACTGAGACAAAATCCTAACTTCACTATTGCCCGTTGTGAATACTGAAAGTCGTAAAGTTAGGATGTTGTCTCAGATTACTTTTGTGAATCGGGCCCAACATCATGGGCGGCCCCATGACAATCTCATAGGATCTCAACATAGTTTTTAGCGTGAGTACTTCTATAAAGAACCATAATGAGTACTTCTATAAAGAACCATAATGCTAAGGGTAGGGAAATAAACCATTTCAATTGTGTCTATGAACATATCTTTGCTATCTTATTCCTGAGGGTGCCATTGTTCCTTTCCTATTGGTTCTGGGTGGTATGCTCAGTGGAAGTGCCTATCTATCACTGAAGATTTACAAACCTCCTGCACACTGCAGTCACCAAAACATATGAAAAGATGCGTACCATGGAACCTTCTACAACCACCCTATGGAACCCTTGTTGGAGTATGAGTAGTGGGTGGGGGTCTTGAGCCTTTTCCAGCATTATGGGACTGGCAGGTAGCACAGGAATGACAATGATTTTGGTCCATAGAAGAAAAGAAAGGTGCCTATCATTGTGTTGCTGTCAACACATAATATGCCATCTTTACTGACTTTGGCTGCTCCATGACCATGATACAACTTTGCGAGGTTAATCAGTAGAATTTGTGGTGTGTCCACACTCCTAATGATCTCTCTACACACCCACTCAGGGTCTGTTTAACATATCTGTTTGATCCAATATAGTTTTTCACATTTGGAGACTTGTTCCTGCATATAAGACAGGTCTTTCGGAGATGGTGCATGGAATTAGTTGATTTTTACAACATACATGGCAACAGTTGCATTTTCAGATTAATCCGCATTCTTATTAACTGAATTTGCCAGGGCCTATTTTTTAGAATCCTCGCCATGGAGATGTTGGTGTGCCACACTCTTGATCGTTGCCATGTTTTCCTGCAGTGAGAAGATTTTGAACATATTGTCAATTCTTGATGGGGGGGTTCCAGCAGATAATAAGAACCCTCTGTTGCACCCAAAGGAGCCCAAATTCACACATGACTCAAAACGCATATTTTGAGTCAATGTACACAATCACATTTTTTTCATTGGCTTGAATGAACGCTTGGTTGAGAGAGACAATCTCACATTTGACAAGCAACAGCTCTCCATCACATGGTGTACAGTACATACAGGATAAATTGCCACCAGGACGCCATCAGTATTGCTGAGACAAGACCTATTAACCATTTACATTAGCTTACAATGGTTTTTTGGTATACTTCATTCAAATCAACTCAGAGCTTAGTACATGAGCAGTGACAATTAAGCAATCGTGGGGCTCTCCTTCCTCAAAGGTAGGCATCAGAGAGGTTTTGGTTCAGGTTGGGGCAATGGGTGAGGATGATGTGAGAAGCTTACAAGAGGATCTCATATGGGGACAGCTGGGCTATAGACAGGTGCTGAGCCTTGGTGGTAATAAGGAGAGAACACAAGCATGTGTAACTGCAATAATCAAAGGGGAACTAAATACAATATTTTCAGACGCTTGAACTAGATTTGCAACAGCCGCCACAAAGTGCAACAATGGAGGGAACCCTGCTTCGACTGGGTCCAGCATGGAGGAAAAGCAGGCTACATGCCTTTTCTGAACTTCATGGCTCTGAACCAACACCCCAAGAGTAAAACCCCTGCATTCATGACAGTACAAGATAAAAGGTTTAGTAAAACAAATACCTAAGTGGGTGCAAAATTCAATGCTTGCTTGATTTTAACAAAAGCAGCTGTGGCTTCTCTAAATCATGTCTAAGTTTAGTAGTGTTGATTCTGATGTAATCTTGTAATGGCTTTCCTATTCTGGTCAGAAGATAAGTGGTGCTTGCCAGAGGATATTCCATGAACAAGGTACAATGCTCAAGAAAGCCAAAACTGTAAACTCTCATTTGAAGCTGTATGCCCCTTATTTGACACATTTTGGTGAGGAAGTAGATGGTCTCCTTCTTGCAGTGATCTAGAGTAGCAGATTTCAGCACTATATCATCAACATACTGAACCAAAGAGGAAACCTGGGAGGAGATTAACTAGTCAGGATCTTTCTTTAAAGGTTGGCAAAAGATTGACAGGTACTCGGTAGATACTTAAAAGTTGAGTTCCTGGAAATTAGAATGTAAATAGAAACTGACTCTCTTTCATCCATAGAGATAGAAAAGCGGTCAACAATGGTGAACCACTGGACATTCACAGAGATGCAGAAAAAGTCATGGCAGAGTTGGGAACCAGAGTGACGCCTGGGATAACCACATATTAATCACCCTAAAATCATAGACAAATGTGTACACGTTGGCTTTACCCGATTTGCTTAGTGGGAAATCAGAGTGTTACATTGGCTAACAATTTTTACTAGGAGTCCCGTTTGATCAAATCAGCTATTGCAGAATGGATCATTTTTTCCACCTCAGGTTTTAACGGATAGTGAAGTATCATGGGTAGCTTTTTCTGAGGGTCGATCTTGATTTTTACTGGTTTCAGTAATTATATAAACCACCCATCATTTGCCCCTGTGGACCATAATGTTGGTGGTGCTTTGGAAAGTAACTCATTAAATCTGAAGACAAAAGAGTTCTATTCTTTCTAGAGTGGCAATTTATATTCTTCCAAAGGAAAGTAAGAGCTTTGGGGCACATGCATCAAGCCCGCATCTTGCGATTTCTAAATAGCGAATTTTCACAATCTCAAAATGCGATGCATGAAGGATTTACAAAAAAAATGCTATTCCTTAAAATTCCTTAATTGCGACTCGCAAATAAGGAGTTGATTCCCATTGATTCCTATGGGCCTAGAGGCCTGCGCAATTTGCGATTTCTCCATTGGTACTCGCAAATTGCGCATGCAATTTCAAGGGTGCCTGGGTGCCAAAAGGACACCCTGTTGCACCCCGGAAATTGTTATGTACATCCATGTTGTGCACACACCTGCCCCAATGTCATGTGTGTGTGTAACATGTAACACAAAGAAAGAAAGATGCGCTTTTGTGTATTTTTCAAAGTTTTCGCAAATTACCATCAACTTAAAGTTGATGGTAATTTGCATTTCTTAATAGCAAAATCGCTAATTTTATTTTTTTGTTGCATTGCATTTAAGGAATCTCAAATTGCCATTCCTTAACTGCAATTGCAATTTAAGAAATCGCAATAAATCGCAATTTCTTAAATTGCGAGTGCCTAACCCTTTTATGCATCGCAAAAGGCCTTTTTGCGGGCGCAAAACGGCCGATTTTGGTGAATCGCACCACTTGCTCTCGCAAAAACCTTTGATACATGTGCCCCCTTGTTCCTACATTGTTGGGGTATGTTTAAACAGATACCATTTGCGGCGCAAAACACTGTGCAACTCAGCTTATACAATATATCCCAAACAAACACATTTCTGGGAGAGTTTTGGCTGAGTAAAAAGGAATGTTTATCATAAATAGGTCCCAAAGAGATAGAGATTGGATTAGAAATCTGGTGAAAAGAATTCTCAGCGCAAAGATATCAGTAAACAATCAACACAATCTAAGTAAGGTAGCCTCTTATGAATTAAGGCATCAGAAACTCAAAGAGTGAGTTTCCTATCAAAGAATAGGGGGCCAAATCCTACTCTTCTCTAAAAATATGCACCAATATAAACACAAAGGGCCTTGGGTCAGATGTACGATGGATTTTAGCGTGCGCAAACGGATCTTAGACCCATTTGCACATGCTAAAAACCATGGGCCCATGCACAATCAGTATTTTGTGACTCACAAATAAAATGAGACTTGCAAAATACTGTTTTGCAACTCAGTATATGGAAGGGGCGTTCCCTTCCAAATAGCGACTTCATAGCCATGTACGAATTTTTTGCGACTGCAATTGCAGTAGCAAAACACTTGCAAATTACCACCTACTAGGGGACACCTGCCCCTTTGCAAATGCATGCAAAATAATTTTTTAAAGGCAGACAGTGGTCCCAGGGCCCACTGCCTGCCCTAAAAAAAATGCATCGTGTTTTCCTTTTAAGAAAGCTGCTTTATTTAACAGCAGTCCCAGATATGGTGGTCTGCTGAGCCCAGGAGGCCACCGTCCCTGGGAGGGCCAGCCATTCCAAATGGGGTCGCAAAATGCGAGTGGCTCATTAATATTCACAAGCCTCGCATTATGTCACCCCATTGGGAATTGCCAACAGCCTTGAAAACATTGTTGTACATGCCAAATAGCGAGTCGCAAATTGCGAGTCACAAAAGCGACACAATTTACAAGTCACTATTTAGCAAGTTGTACATCTGGCCCCTGATTCACAAAGGGCTTCTGCACTCATGTCAGAGGCCCTGCAGTCATTGGGGGGTCTGTGCATTCAAGTCGGAATCGCCACAATGAGAATTCTCACTGTGGAGATTGTACCCTGAGTGCAGAGACTCCCTCACAACTGTAGGGCCTCCACCACGAGTGCAGAGGCCCTTTGTGAATCAGGCCCACACATTTCTATGCTGCAAAATGATTTTCTTTTACCCCCTGAGTACTCTAATAGAAATTCAGCAAACTCATGAGAATAAGCAAACTCCACATTTTCACATCCTGGCACGATAGACTTTCGGACATTAGACCTTGAAAAGTTTCATCATTTAAATTTTGTGGTTGAGGCTGTTCTTCTCATGACTCATTCTTAATGTGTGTATGGACTAACTCCCCATGAGGAAAAGAAAATGCTATGTTTTCCTATATAAGAAATCACAGCATTTTCTTTTCCTCATGAAGAGTCCATACAAGCAGTTAGGCTTTTTTTGGTATTCATACACATCAGTAGGAAGACAAGCCCCTCTGTTCCAGTTCCCTCTTTCTTTGAAAGTCATTCTTTATCTTGCCTCCTCTCTTCCTGGTAAGAAATCTATCAGTTGTCTAATACAAAACAAATGTCTATTCACTAGCTAACAGAAGGTTTCTGGAAATTTTTTACATAAGTAACAGAGAGAAAAGCATTATGCACAAACAACTACTCAATGTGAAAACAGGCCTTTCAATGTTAATACATGATTTTTCCATTAACAAGGCATTGACAGTAAGGCTAACTTAAATTAGCACTTATTTTTCACATTCAGGCCTATAATATTTAAGTATGGTTCCCTGCTCGGACCATCTTCTCCGTCCTCCATCAAATTAACCCTGCGTTCCCGGCAGTGGCCGCCCTGCTTGACGCCACCAAAGCCTTCGATACCGTAATGTGGCCCTTCCTCTTCTATCTCCTCCCCTGCTTGGGCTTCAGCTCGGTCTTCAAACATAAAATATTACTTCTCTATACCTTTCTCACTGCCCGCCTCCGGATTAACGGTCAAATATCTGAGCCCATCTCTATCGAGCGTGGTACCAGACAAGGGTACCCACTGTCACCCATGCTTTTTGCCATCGCAATGGAACCACTTGCAGCTAGACTTCGACAGCACCACACCCAGAGAGGCCTCGACTTTGCGTCTCGCGCTCTCATAGACTCCATGTACGCGGACGACATTACTCTTTATGTCTGCATTCCTCAGGAGAACCTCAGCCCACTAGTTCATGAGGTGATACGGTTTGGGGGCTACTCCAGCATCCAGGTTAACTGAAATAAGTCTGTGCTTTTCCCCTCACTGATGAAACAGTGCCTTTCACTCCGGATTATCCCTTCGTGTGGGCGTTGGATCACACTAGATACTTAGGCATCTGGCTGAGTAGGGACGTGGACGAACTTGGGAGAGCTAACTTTGGCCGCGCTGTGGACTGGTTTGAGTCCAAGATTCCCCTCTGGAACCGGTTGCTTTTGTCTCTGGCTGGTCGCATAGCCATAGCCAAGATGGTGGTGCTCTCAAAGTTTTTATATTTATTCATCAATGTTCCCATCCCCCTCACTGCCCACTTTTTTCACAAAATCCACTCTTTGCTCATTACTATGGTCTGGGCCGGTTGGCAGCCCAGGATCGCATATAATATTCTCACGCTCCCGATGTCGCATGGCGGCCTTGGTGCCCCTGATTTTAAACTTTATATCCTTAGCGCCCAGACCAATTTTCTTAATTTTTGGTTCCACCCCACTCCTTTACAGCCACATGTCGCGGTGGAGGCCGACCTTGCTGCCCTGTGGCCTCTCACGACTGACTTGTTCGCCCCGGCAAAACTCCCACGCACTGAGTGGAGACCTTGCGCTGGGCCTGGGATGGTCTCTGTAAACTTTCCGGCTCCGATATTCTTTCCACGAATACTATGCCTATTGCTCATCATCCGGCTTTCCCTTCCCTCCAGACTTCTGGGGTGGTTAAACATGCTACCCGCTTGGGGCTTTCCACAGTGTCGGACCTCTTCCCTGGGGACACATTTTTTGCACTCGCTGCCGACTCCGGCCTAATGGACACTCTGCTTTACTATCAACTCAGGTCTATCTGCAGGGAGCTTCACTCCAAGTTCCCCCAGCCCCCTCACTCAATGGCCACTCTTGACTTCCTTTTCATGTCCCCCTCCCCCAGGAAACTAGTCACTAAAATTTACACCCTCACACTGGCAGCATCACCCATTTTCACTGACCAGGCGCGTGTGGCGTGGAGTGAGGACCTGGGTGTCATAATCTCTCACATTGACTTGCTCTAGTGTTGCAATCAGATTAAACGCCTATCCCCAAACTACGGTCTGCGCCTTATCCACTTTAAGTATTTACATAGGCTCTACCGGACTCCTGCCCAGTTGCACAAGATGGGATTTATCCCCAATAAATAGATGCCAGCGCTGCGCTGCTCTGCTCTTGCTGCAGACTTTTCCCACCTCACCTGGCTGTGCCCTCAGGTCTCCGCATATTGGCGTGAGGTCTGCGCCGCTATTTCTGAGATCACCTCATCTTTTGTCCAGCCCAATCCTCTGCTCTGCCTCTTAGGCTTAATTACATTTTATCCAGATGCCTTCCGCCGCTTAACTGCCATGCTTCTTGTCCTCGCGTGGCATAGGGTCTCCATGTGCTGGGGTCGCAGCTTGCACCTAAGGTCGCCCTTTGGCTTGAGGATGCATCGTGCTGCCAGACACTCCTGTCCGAATTTTGGGACCTCATGCCAGCCAAATCATGCCCAATTGACATATGGGGTCCACTTGTGTCTTACCTCTTAAGTTGCAACTCTCAGCACCCTGCAACCTCCCCCTCACTCCGCGCTGGCGCTCCACCCGTGGGGTCCGCCGGTGATGGTCAATGAGTAGCTTGCTCTCCACTCACACTCCCTTCTGCTCCATTAGCCTCTCTCCCCTACTCGAGGTGCCTCTTTCCGTGGTTCACTCTACTAACCTGGTTCTCCCACGATATATGTCCTCTGTATTGATTCCATGTGTTATGTGTTCGAGATAACCTTTGCTGCAATATGCTGTATGCCTGTATATAATGTCTTGATACGGTGCAATCTTGTAACCTTGCTGTGCAACTTTGTTCAATTCTCACTACACCACTGGATTCAAGCTAGCCGACTGTTGAAGGGTGATGCCCTGAAAACGGGCCAAGGATGCTTGTTTAAGATCCAGGGAGGATCTGGCTTAGCAGTTTGGGCTAGACTGTTCCCAGAAGGAACAAGGCCAAGACTGATATGCATATGGCTAGGTCCAAACTGGGGTGGTGTGGTGAGCAAAAGAATGATGGATTTAACCCAGATCCTTAAGGCTGGGAGTGAATGTTTGTATTGTCCTGCATTCCGTCCATCAATTGTTTCTTTTGGATATGTCGCCCTATGTGGGTAAGGTATGCCCAGATATGGGCCCCGATCTCACTACACCACTGGATTCAAGCTAGCCAGGCTGATGGATTGTTCTGGATTGTTTCCGGTCAATGGAGGACCGGGCTTGGAAGTTTGGGCTGGACTGTTCCTGCAAGGAACAGAGTCAAGACTGATTTGCACATGGCTGGGTTGAAACTAGGGTGGTGTGTTGAGCAAAAGAATGATGGATTTAACCCAAATCCTTGTGGCTGGGGGTTAATGTTTGTATTGTCCAGCATTCCGTATATCAATTGTTTCTTTTGCAAAGATCTTAATCAGGTCATCTATCTATGTGATATCACAGGTAAATTCAATAACTGTTGTATAAGGGTGTTGTTTATGTAATAGAGGGCATGCACCAGTATTTGTTCGTACTTTTAATTCATTTTTTTAATTTATTGTTTTGGGTGGTCCGCAGCTTTAGTAGGGGCCTGGTTATTTTTTGCATTTCATTTTTCATCTTTTGTAAAGGAAACGTGTTTCACAGTTCAGTAGGCTCTCTCCAGTTTTGCTAATACATTTGTAATATATTCGTTTATTATACAAAGTGGCCTAGTCTGCCAATGGGCCATTCAGCGAGTAGCCCCAGTACTAGTCATGGGTGCATGAAACAACTGTTTCTGTGGTATATGGTGTTAAAAATATCATCAATTTTGTTTATTGCTTGTTCTAGGCACGTCCCACTACCATAGTCCTTTGGTACATGTGCCCTGAGGAAGGTGAGACCCACATCGGGGTCAAACACCAAAACATGCGTCGGCGCTGAAATAGTGACGTGGAAGTTTATGATCAAATTTCTCCCCCCTGAGGATTACTTATCACTTTATGGATATGAACTTTGTCTATCATTTGACCATCCAGTAGATCTTAATTGACCTATTTCCTATCTCTCATCTGGTTACACTGATGTTTTTTATAAGGTGGGATAATACCTTTTGTGTTACTGTCTTTCTGAGGGACTCGTTCACGTGTATTTACTTATGATCATTGTATTATGGGATGTCTGATTTTATTGGACGTGTTAGTATGTGTGGTTATGAATTCGGATGTCTAACTCTCTGAGTAGGTGTGGTGTGGGATATGCCCAATGTTAACTTTATTTCTATACATATTTAAAAACAAAAATTGTTGAACTGACAATAAAAAAACTTTTTGATATAATGTATTAATTCAAGTGTGGTGTGGTCACATTTATAGGCCTGTGTCGTTAGTTGACTACGAATTAGTGACTTATTGCTCTATATGATCCGCACAGGTAGAGTATTTGTATTTTGTGTGTATTACAATAATCTGTTGCCCACTTTCTTTCCTTTTCAGAAGGCATATTTCACAATACAAGATGTGGATTGTTCAGTGAACCACAGAACTGGAAGAACAATGACAGGAAATTTGAGTCCCACCCTCGGTTATGAGTTCTCTAGCGCCACCTTCAGTTTTCAGAGAGGGCAGCCATGTTGTCTCACAGCAGCCAACATCAGCAACAATAACACAGGTGCCACAACAGTAATACAATACACGGTCAAAACATCTGCATTGGGTTGGTTTCCATTTGCAGGTCTTTAGTCTAGTACAAAGGTGAAGGTAAAAGAGGTCGAGCAAGTGGCAGTGCCAATGAACATTCAGAGGATGCTTCAGGGCTATACGGATGACCCAAGAGAGGTCTATGATTATCAAAACCTATTGGTGAATTGGTATGGGAAGATGTGCCAATTGACAAAGCTCAGCAGGCTGGCACTAAAGTATCTGGCTAGTTCAATAGCCAGTGTGCCTGCTGAGTGATTGTTCAGGGCAGCTGGCACAATTGTCACAGTGAGAAGGACCAGTCTTTCGCCTCAAAATATGGAGAGATTGACCATGATCCAAATGAACCATTTCATACCAAACAATTACACCATTTCTGAAATAACGCAGGAGGAGGATGAGAGTGATTAGTTAGACTCAAGTGTGTTAGATCACGATGACCAACTTCTGGGTGAACCACCTGAGTTTGAGGACAAACTCTACTTCTTTGAATAAGAGTAGGCCATAACAAACTTTTGAATTATTTTATTCGGCAAACTGCTTTGCCCCCCAAAAAATAAAGATATTGCTAGTGTAACATTAAGTTTGTGTCGAACTTATGAAGCCCCACCATTTTTAGACACATGTATGGCCGGGTTGGAGTTGGACTAGTGTGCTAGTGTGCAGTTAAAAATAGACCACATTCCTTTCAAGTATATTGGAGACAATACCTGCCTCCCTCCATTGCTTATCCTTCGTTTTAACATCACCTTGCATAGCTGCCCTAGTAAAGATAATTTGATTTATATTAATGACAAATTCCAATAGTTTGTTTGCCTCAAAGAGGAGATACAATTGTGTACTTACTATCAACTACCCATATTTGATTGGAACAATGTAACTAACTATTGCATCAATGAGTGATATAATATTGAGGGATTGTGAGAGATGATTGATGAATCATGTGGTGGCAAATTGCGAGGGTGTGGACTAATAATTTGTAAACTTGAATTTAATGATTTGCAAAGTTTGGGGCCTGAAGGTGATAGTCCCTTTCACACTTAGCGAGATTTACTAGGAGGGTCAACTCATTTGTTTCTGGTTCTTCAGAGACCAAAACAATCACTTTAGTTAGCAAACACAAATCTACACAAAAAACTCAAACTCGGTTTCTCTTCTTGCTCTTCAACAGCAGTGCATTGCAGGTCATCGGATGGAGTTGGATATGATTCCTTACTCAGAGCCAGGAGGCAGATGGAAGGACTCAGTGCAGGACTACACCAACAGCAAGACAATGGAAGATATTGAGTCTATCACCTTCAAAGGGAAAACAACATGATAATGACTCTGAGGCCTACTCAGCTCTAAGGACTGAAGAGAGGTGTGTTGATTTGAGAAACACACCTGGGTGTGTGTGCTGGCTCAAATGTGAAACTCCTCTTATATAGTTGTGGTTGGAGTGCCTGTTGCTTGTAACTGGAAACAGACTTGTGATGCCAAATCATCATCATCATCATCACATGATGCATGTAGTCATCTACATTTTATGATGACAGTTGTGAAATGGATCAACCTGGTACATGCAGCTACTTGTCTGTTGGTTGGAAATTGCTCTCACTTCTCAGATTATCTGCCATAACTGATAAAATGAATGATTGCAGTAGGATATGCATCTGAGTCTTGGTAGTTGGTACACACCTCAAGAACCTTACCTTTTGTCCTTTTCTTTGACTTTTCAATATCATTTCTCTTTTACAGCCCGCTAGCCTCTTCTTCTCCTGCACAAAAGGTGAAAGCTCCATAGCACTCCTGTTTACCATACCGGACTGATTCAACTAGGAACCAAAGCTGGACATGTGAGGAATGCAGATGCACCACCTACTTTGGTAATCCAGTATCAATCTTATTTAAACAGTCATCATTTTCTTAACTTTATGAGTTCACTAATTACAGGCTGCACAAAATGTGGTCATGGTTGTACAGCAAACATTAGCAGGGAGCTTTTGATCCCTTTTACTGTGGGACCAGGTCCAGAATGCCCATAACTTTGCACCCCTGACTCCTATTTGACCTTCAGTACCCCCGTCTCATTACCCCTCAAATGTTACCTTCTTTGGTAGTGCACCAACCAATTTCCAATCCTTTGAGTGACCGCAAAAAAAACACCCTTCCTATTTGCCCTTTATTTGTCTTCTCTCAGTAACCCAGGTGCTTCTATCACTGTACAGTCTCAAATGGCCATTTGGATGCACATTGCTCGAGTAGCCAGGCGCTTATCACTCCGTACAGTCCCTCTGAGCACTTCCAGACTACACTGCTTTTCACTCCTTCATAATTTGTATTGTTCAAATCTAAAAGACTGAACATTTAGATATATAACTGGGGTCTCTGTGGCTAAAGGTCTGTTTGCCATGGATTTATCTGAACTGTGCTCAATGAAGTGGGAGTGGGAGCACACTTGCTGTGATGTATTCCCTGACAGTACAATAGCCTGCTACTATTATCACCACCATTAAAAAGGCACTTTGGGAAACCCTGTAAGAAATTGTTAAAGATTGAGAGAGGTTGCAGACAATGCCTCATCTATTCAGGTAAGAGAAATTGAGTGAAGAGAACTACTTTCGTTATTATTAAGGGTGGGCGGCCAGCTACGCTCCGTGCACGGAGTGCGCGTAGTGCCGTCTCCTACGCATTTTGCGTAGCGGGCGTAGCCAGGTGGCACTACGCGCGCTCCGCAGACGGTGCGTGGCCGGCCGCCACCCGCCTCCCTCCCGCCCTCCCTAAATACTTAAATAAAAGGATAGAAAGCTTTTAAAAACACTTACCTTGTCCGCCGCTTCCCCGGGGCTCAATCTCGCAGTCCCTGGATTCGCGCCGCCATTTCGGATACTAATGCGCATGCGCGGGCGGCCACGCATGCGCATTTCTCATGAGAAATGCGCATGCGCGGGCGCCCGCGCATGTGCATTAGTATCTGAATCGGTGGCGGCGCGAATCCAGGGATGGCGAGAGGGCGGGAGGGTGGCGGGCGGCGCGGCGCGTAGTGGGGCTACGCGGAGTGCGCGGGTGGGCGTAGTTTCGGGCCCACTTCGCGTAGCTCCGCGGAGCCCCACTCCACACACTACGCCCAGGGTTAGTTATTATGTAACTAACCTCTACTGCAGTTGATATAGGCTATAGGACTTTGACTTATCGTGTTCAGCTAGGTTGTTGTAGGCAATGGCAGCATACCCTAACCCCTAATTGTTGATCAATAATATAGTTACAGAGTGTGGTAGGACATGAGTATAAATAACTGGTACTAACTATATATAACGTATACTTTGATAACCTTATTAACCGCTTGCGTGCTTGCAAAAACATAGGGGAAATACTTAAACAAAAAGAAAGAGTGATGTCGACAGCCAAAGGAACCAGACCTTGTATGAATTGCAATAATTGCAATAACATAATAAAAGGCAACACCATAACACACCCGATGAAGGGGCATAACATCAAGTTAAAAGTTTCTGCTACATGTGACACATCTAATGTGATATACCTTTTGAATAGCCCATGCAGGAAAGTATATGTGGGTAAAACTGAACGGAAAATCAAAACTTGTATTAACGAGCATAAATCAAACATCAGAACCTGCAATATGAAATCTACGATTGCATCACACTTTTTGGATGCACACCATAATATCTCACAATTGAAGTTCCTGGTTCTAGAAACAATAGAAAAACTGGAGGGAAGAGATAACAACAAATTCCTACTGCAACGTGAAAACTTTTGGACCAGTAAATTAAACTATAATAAACCTAATGGTCTTAATGACCATGTAGAACTGGCATGTTATCTGTAAAGAATTGTGTATAATCTATTTATACAATCATGCTGTCTGCTGCCTTGTGAACTTTTTTGGTGGACCTTTTTTCATCACCAGAAAAGCATTTTTCCTATTTTTTTTGTTTTAACTGTGGAATATATAATCAGCTGTCATGAAACATGCACATACTTGCTTAATTGATACCATCAGTAATATGACCCGACTTCATACACACTCACAATGTGACATTTTTTGAAGGAACGACACTGGTCTTATTCATTGATTATTTTTCCATGAATTGTTTGAGTTCGTGTTCCTAACTTGATTTTTTTCGTATCACCTGAATCTTGACATTTTATTCTGTGTTCGCGTCTGTCCTCTGACCGCAACATAGTCTGTTATTCATTTCACATACACGCAGCCTCATATCATGTTACTGCGCTCTAGGAGCCTATCACCAGAAACCATAGCGGGAGACATGGAAATGCTGCCAGTGTCCGTATAAACTTGAAAGCTTCGTTCTTTGCAACTAAATATCAGTAAGTTCGTAATTAAATACGTTATAGCGGCTATCGCACAAACGGCAAAGATCCTAGTTAGAGTAACGTTCGTCTATTTTCATTTTCTCAGATACGCGGAATTGAACTTCAAAAACATGTAAGTTCAGTAGGATTCTTGTTTACGGTCACGTAGCATTCACACAAATTCTTAACATTTGTTCGCAGCGTTTTTGTCACAGCTTTTTTTTTACACTCAAAGACACTGGGGTCTTCACAAATGAAACATACATGGATATTGCATGTGATTGCTGCACACTATATTACTAGAATGTCAATGTAATTCTTGGTAATGATACAATGTGATTCACGTGATGTATAAACAGTTGTGTTATGAATCTTCTTCATTTCTAGAAATGCTCCCAGAGGAAGGGCTTTCGGCCCGAAATGCATAGGAGCAACTAATCAACAGTATATATTTTGAGCAAATTGATTGGAATGACTGTAATTCCAGGATCAACTTCAGTTACATTTTTGAAAAATGAATCCTAAAAATTGAAGGAATAAAGACAACAATTTGAAAATTCATGCAAACAAAGTTTGGAGTCCTTTTTTCCATTTTGGATGGAACCAAGGTGGGCCCAGGGGGATGCCACTAATATTCATTAGGAGCACATTATTTTAAAAATTATAAAGTGACATAGTAACAGTACATTGCTGGTCCCCTAGGACCATTGAAATTTATCTACTGATTAGTCACACTCACAGGGCCATTTACGCACCGACACATACCTCCCATTAAAGGCAAAAGCACTGACTTGCTGAAAGGAATTTGAGACGTTTGTCAAGGGGTATCAATTTTGCAAAATTCAAAATCAGGCTCTTAGTCCCACTGTACTCCCTGGCCTCGCCCTCCACCACAAATTATTTCCAACACATTCTTTTGCTTGGCAGTAAGGAAAGAAAACTTAACTTACTGTACTGCAAGGTAAGTTAGATGGATTAGTCCGGGTAGGTAGCACTTTTTCTATAGAATAAGAGGGTGTCACTGATCAACTTCATCATGTACGTACTGCCTAAGCTGGCTTAGTCAGTGACTGTATTTAAAAAATGTCAAAAAGGAAAAATTGGGCATATTAAAGTGGTACATGTCAAAAATGTATTATTTTATTTTTTTAGTAGGCAGGGACAGAGGAAAGAAGAAAAGAGTGAAGTACTCCGAGGTGACTGACTGGGCACTGGGAGGGAAGGGAACCACACCTTGTTTTCGGTGTGCAATGCAGTGAAAACTTTGTAAATGTTGCATCAACTGAAGCAAACACACGTCACACGGCCAACGCTGCAATGCTGAATTGGACCATGCTACAGTTAGGTCATGGCTGGCAAAATACCATGGGCAGAGATGTGATGAATGATGAAAGGTGGGATACACATCTGCCTCGCTTAAGAAATACAGTGATTAAATGAAGTAGACAGAAAATTAAACTACCCACATTTTGAATCAAAGCTTTAATGAAACCAAGCAAGAGAAGTAGGTGAGCACGCCACTCTGCAGAAGATCTTCCTCATTTCTTCATCCAAGCAATCCATTCATCCTTTCATTGTTCTAGTATTCACTCTTTGATAGCTACAATTTAAGCTTTACTTTCTCGCATTCAGTCTTTCACAATTCCAATCCATCCATTCATTCATCTATCCATATTTTCTATCCAATCAGGCATCTAGCTATCGCTTCATATAACTATCACAGTAGCCCAGTAGTCTACCAATAGGCTTTTCAGCCAGTAGGCCCAGAGCTACTCATGGGTGCATGAAACAACTGTTTCTGTGGTGTCTGTTGAATTTAGGCATAGTTTAGGGCATAGATGGCATTGGATTGAAATGCAAAATATGTTTTTTGGTATTTCACATTTTTCATGTGTGTTAAATAAAGGCATTTGTTGGATGTGTGTGGTTGTTGTAATTTGCAAACCTTTTTTAACCCTGTGGATTTTCTATTTTGGCATTTTTGCATTAAAGCTGTGTTGTTTAGCATGCCTCCTTTGTCTGGCCAGTGTGTGAGTGTGTTTGTAATAATAGTGGGCCAGCATTTGCCTTAGCTGAGCCTTACCATGTAGCCAGGGGCCATTATTTAAAGGCTGTGCTCATAAAGGCCTGCTGGAGTTCATTGTTTTTCAGACCTCCTGCTTGTTGTTGTTGTGACTTGTGAGTGACCATGTGGCTGGTGGCCATTTTGTGGTGGCAGTTAGTGTGCCTTACTGTGCTTTTGCCATAGTCCTGCACGTCTTTCCTTTGTTCCTCTTGGCTTATTGCTTCCATCCATTGTCATCTAAAGCTCCCTGAATGCTGCATCCCAAGTGATGCACGATGCCAAACCATTACATTTGTATTTTTGTTTGTGCTGTTCTTCTTTCCTATCCTTCCTGAGTGTACTGTAAACTACAGTACACTATGATAGCCCTAATTGTTGTCAAAGTCTCACAAATGGCTACACTGTATTATTATGTTTTTTAAATAACAGAGGTAATAATTATATTAATATTAATAACACTAACAAGTGTTATTAATATACACAAAGTTATATATAATATTGTTTTGTTTGTATTAGTAGTAATTGAACAACAACAATGAATGAAGAGGAGGAGACAACATCACCCATTGTACTGCCAGACAGAAATTCCGCTGCACACGACGACAAATGACGTGTGACCACAGACATCTCTTCAACTTGAGCCACTGTGAGTTGCTGCTGACATCTTCAAGATGGTCCCAAAGAAAGGTACCAGGTTCCAGTACCAAGAAAGCTGCAAGTGAGAAGAAGGTACTGCCACTTACCACCACCGGTATGTCACCCAAGACCATTTTTGGGAAACCAAAAATTGCACCTGCAGCAAGCTGGGAGCAGCATCCCCGCCTCAGCAAACCCACCCCACCAACCTAGGCCCAAGCCCATGTCTGTCACAGAGGGAACCAGTCTAATCACGAGTCTAACGCCGACGAGCAGTGATGTTGAAATTGACTTATCGTTATCGCAAAGTAGTACCTAACCAATGCAAGAAACTCAGACAAGTGGGCAACAACAGCTGCAACTACCACCAATAGTAGTTGCTCCTACCAAAGTAGGGGCAGTTCAGGTTATTGAGATTCCTGCAGAAGAGGAAGAAGAGAAAGTCACTCTTTCAGAAGATCCATTGTCTCCCAGATCCCCAGCAAGGAAAAGGAGGTTTAGTCCATCAAGTTCTTCTCCAAGCCCCCCTTCTGATGATCTGGACACCACTTGGATCCTGCCTCAGTCTGAGAGTGAGACACACCACACCCACAAGACAAGGCTAGGAAAAGGAAGACTCTGGAAAGGCTTAGAGTTCTGGAGGTTGATGTAGAAGAGGAGGATGATGATGAGCTAGTCATTAGTCCCGCCTCAATGGAGACCGACATTACCCTATCCCAAATTGCTGTCAGGGATGTAGCACAGATACCACCAAAAAAGATCACCATCAACACCACCTCCAGCTTCTATATTTGCAAAAACCCGGCAGCGACCTACATCCACCACAACCACCTCAGTAGAAGTGGGTACTGCAGAGAGTTAAACATCACACCCACCTACCAGTTCATCCGATATTGCAAGTGGCACCAGCAGTGCCAGAAAATTGACCTCCCAGTTTGGGACTTTTTTCTGTTAGCAAGAAGGAGGTGAACATTTCTATATGCTCCATTTGTAGACAAGGTGTTAGTCGGGGTAAGCTTGGTACAAAATATGGTACCAGAGGCCAAACAACCCATGTGAGAAAACCCCACTTGATACAGTGGGAGGCGCACCTTAGTGGCCAAAAAACTGCATGTGTTGTTGTTGGAGGGGATGAAGAAGAAGAACCAATCACGGTGGAAGGTGAACAAGAGGGAGACATTTTCTCTGTTACTCAAAGCAGCCCTGTCCCCAGCAGTGCAGTGGTACCGCCCACATCATCATCAGCAACATCGTAATGGTACAAGAGTCAGGCTGAGACACTAAGAGGTCCAAGGCAAGAGCGTACCGCAATGAAAAATGTGAATTGAGCATAACATCTGGTGTCAAGAAATCACCTGCATCAGCGGCACCAGAAAAGAAAAAAATCCAGGCTACCATTTTCAGTATGTTGAGGTCGGAGGGGCAGTATGAACGCAACCACCCAATGGTACGTTTGTACAACGCAAAACTGGCCAAAATGTTAGTGCTGGACCTCTTCCCTTTTTCTTTTGGGGAAGGGGTGGGCTTTCTTGAATTTGTGGCAGCCATCTGCCTGAAAAGGAAGGTTCCCAGCTGGTCCTATTTCGCCAGAGTTGCTGTTCCTGCACTACATCACGTGCTAGAATTGCTTGGACAAGCTCTGCAACAGAGTGCTGTTCGCACTATCCACCTGACAACAGACATGTGGACCAGTTGCAAAGCCACTGATTACATGTGCATCCCTGAACACTGGATATCTTTTATGGGGGTTAGAGAAAAGATATCTGCATGTGTTGACACTGCTAAGATTTTTAATGCCGCTCGTAAACATGCAACTGTAGCCATGTTCGCCAAGGAGAAATCTCATACTGCTGCAAGCATTTTGGCAGACTTTGACAACAAGGTCTTTGAATTGCCGCGACCAAGTAGGCTTAACATTAGTTTTGTTACCATGGTCAATGGCAGTAATATAGTTAAGGCCATGGCTGAAGGTGGCTATTTCACGGTCCTGTGTTTGGCACACTGCATTACCATCATTGTTCTAGACATTCTGAAAAAAAGACCAAGTCAGCAACTTACTGACCACCCGGAGAAGAATGTGAACACATTTCAACGACTCGTTTAAAGCCTGGAAGCACCTGACGATCATTCAACTTGATAATAGAATGGCAGTTTAAGCCCTCATCCAGGAGGTGTTAACACGTTGGAACCCAACTTATTACATGCTTGAACGTCTGTTTGAGCAGTACAGACCAATCAATTAATATGTCATGCAAGGAGAGGATGCTACTGTGAAAGGCATGATCATTGAGATTGACCAATGGGACCTAGTTAAATGGCTGACAGAGATGCTACTTCCTTTCGAGGTCTTCACACGTGACGTCAGCAAGGAGGACTGTACTATGTGCCAAGCTATCCCATTGTTGCACCTGCTACAGGAACATCTGAAGGGGGTGTCTGCAATGTACACAGGTGTGGAGAAAAAAAGGAAGCATATAAGTTGGTGGAGAGCTTAACCCTTGGCTTATCTGAAAATACAAGGATGCAAGGAGGCATTGTGTCGGCCAACCATTTCATTTGTGCCACAATTCTGGATCCACGGTACAAACCATTACTGCACACTACCATTCATTTTTCAGACAGGGATGTTTGCCAACTACAAAACTTGGATAGCTGTGGAAGCTAGACAGCTAGAAAGAAATGGCCAGGAATTAGAGGCCCGCTCCTCCAGGGCACAACAAGTACTGCAGGGCAGCCGGCTTCAAGTTCAACTTCAGAGCCTAAGGGCAGTGCGGTTGGCTCAGAGCAGCCAAAATCTCCAACAACACCAAGAACAACAACAACAAGAATAGGAGCATCAGCCCCAAAATTAGCACAGGAATGTTTTCTACAGCAAGGGCTTAAGTCCAGTGCTGAGGCAAAGGCAAAAGAGTCAGAGCAAAGTGGAGCACCCATGAGCATTGAACAGATGGTCCAGGCCTATGTGGATGACCCAATAGAGGTCTACTTTGATAAAAACCCATTGCTGCATTGGTATGGGAAAAAGCGCCAATGGCTAGTGGTCGGCTGGCTGGCGATAAACTATCTGGCTTGCCCTGTCACAAGTGTCTCTTCTGAGCATTTTTTCAGTGCTGATGGTGCCGTTCTGACAGTGAGAGGGCCAGTCTCTTGCCCCAAAATGTGGAGAGGTTAACCATGATTAAAATGAATCCGCACTTTATATACCAGATTATCCCCTTACCTGCTTATGATGGAACCACACCGTCATGAGCCAGAGGCGGCGTGTGCTCATGATGACGTGGTTCCTTTATGCTGCGGCCGCTGCGCCCACACGGCATTAATTCCTTGTCTGTGCGGGCGAATTAATGAGCGGGTGGGGCCGTATGGAACCACGCTGTCATGAGCTCACGCCGCCCGTGGCTCATGACGGCGTGGTTCCGTCATGAGCATGGCAGTGCCAAGCTCACCCCCCACCCCTCAGCACCGCTGCGGAATTTGCGCCGCGGCCAAGGGGTTAAACCATCTCTGAAGTAGCACAGCAGGAAGATGATGACGGCGACTCACGTCATGGAAGTAGTGTGCTAGGTGACCTACTTCTGGGTGAACCACCAGAGTTTGAGGACAAGCTATACTTCAGTGACAACTAGGCTTTTGAGTTACTTTCCTTCTTGCTTTGACACCGCAAAAAAAAGACCCACAAAAATCTATAGCTAAGGAATATCATTCACTGTTATCATTTGTGTGTGTCACTGTCTATCTGGTTCGAATCACAACAACTCCAACACCTCCATCTTACTCTTGTAGTGCCAGATTGGAGTTGCAAATGTGTGCAGTCAGTGAAGAAGTAAGTCCACTCCTCGAGTCCTGATTGGCCCTAAATCCATTTCTCTCAAGCCAGACATTGGCTGGAGAATAGTTCAACAAACGTGAAATGTGTGCCTGCCTCGAGTCCCTCCAAAGAACCTGACTATATATCTATCCACCTTTCCGAGCCTAGAGGGACTGCCCAGGAAGAACAGGTAAATGATGGCATGTATTGCACGCTGACTCGGAGTGATTGGTGTTTGTGTTGTTGTGCATGAAAACTTCTAGTATTAAATCTACACACAAAAAAGTGTCTTGAGTCCATCTTTCCCTTCTTGTTGTTCAATAACAAAATTGTACTACTGTAGGCTGATCCATTGCATTTTTGATTTTCGGACTTACTTGGGACACTACAGAGTTGGACTCCATGACCATACCATACTCGCAGTCAATCAGTAGAATCGGAGATGATTGATGGAATAACTCGGGGCGTTTAATGAAGTGGCCTAAAAGGTAAACAACAACAGCACTAGACCTACATGCCTGTGTAGGGGGTCGAGGTGAGTGTGGTGGTGTGACTGACAGCTGTGCACTGATTTTGTTACTTAATTTGGAAAATGCTATGTTGCAGTGTGTGTATGTGTGCTCAGTGCTGTTTGGCTCAAAATCTAAGTTAAGTGGAGTTTGGGTGGGTGGTCCTGATCCTGTTGTTGGAGGTAACTGCTGGAAACAGAGTGGACATGATTTAGCCATGCCGACTTCTGAACGTTTTCTTGTTGCACTCCTCCTTAATTTATGCAGTTTAACTTTACTTTATCTCCTTGATTTTTCAATATCGTTTTTATTTTTCCATTCACACTTACAGGCTGGCCTTTACCCTGTGCTATACTGGAAAAAAATAACTCACACTCCAAGGAATGACCAAGAGGAATGCTGAGATGCAGCTCCCAATTTCACAATAATTATAGTATCATTTGATTCATTTTTTCTCTCCACTCATTACGACTTTGTATTCTTGTTTATTATGTTTGCTTATATTTGACTCCTACAGATATTTTAAAATTTTCTTTGCTAGCTTTAAATGAAAGCCTGTTACAACAGAACATAAAATGTATGTAACGTGGGTCTTTCTGGGGCAGACAGGCAAGGCAATTACATAATAAAAATAATTAATTATATACTGCTGCCCTGTACTACTAGTTTAGTACTACTCATCAAGTTGTCATCATGCATGCATTCCATTTTTCTCCCTTAACAGATTTATGATGGTCGGCTGCCAAGATTGTGTGTTGTCCATGTGTAGAGTTTGTCTTTGTCAAACCTTTCCCTCAAATCCCCCTACCCAACCATTCATCAAACCCTAATACTCTTCCCCTGGGCTGTGTGATTTATATTGAGATGTGACTAAATTAAATTTACACCAATTATTGATCACAGACTTGCTGGGGTGGATGTGGTAAAAGCAATACTAACTCAAGGCCGGGCGAGGATCTTCTTCTGCTCTAAGTATATATACTTTAGCCCACCGTGGCAATATTAGATTTCCCACCCATGCACAGTATTCGATATTCAATTTCTTTTCTCCAGAGGAACATAATCCATCATAATAATATAATTGGTTGCCAGCAATGAGTCATCAATCATTCTAGTTCCAGCACTAAAGGTTAGAGAGCCGCTTGTGAGCTTCATCATGATAGCTCGAGTCCACTTCAGTTTGTAACTGGTACTAGGTTAGTCCTCCAGGAATTCTTGTTTGTTTTACTTTAGCTTTGCTTATCATCATCATGGTTTCTTAGTTGGCAGTCTTCTTGTGTACTGTACTTCTACTACTCATTCCCGAGTCTCCCTCAGGTGACTAAATGTCTCATTTTCTTATTTTGCAAATGCTACTCTCAGTGTCTACTACTACTACCACCACCATGGCACCTTGGGAAACCAAACCCTCACCATGCAGCCATCGCTTCCCCTAATTATAAATAAACATCAATCAATGGTAAGAGTAGAAGTTTAGGGAGGCCTAATAATATGGAAAGTAATTCATTAATTCACACACCTACACTCTTCCGAGTCCAAAAGAGTTTTAGTTGCAGACTGCATAGACTAGGAGGAGAGACTGACAGTACCAGTAGGACAAGTCACAAGTGAGGGTACCACATCTGTCTGCTGGTGTATTACACTATTGGCAGATTATTTCAATCAAAAACTGGCTGTGGCCCTACTGCAGCAAAGGAAACCATGTGAAGTAAAAGAGTAACACCCCGCAAAACATTTACATCATATGTAAACTATAAATAATCATTTCCCTAACATATAAAATAATGAAAAAACCCACAACACCTGACCCACCCCTCTCCCTAACCCCAACCAATGTCAATCAGAAGAGTCTAATGTACATAAATCCCAACTTTTCCCCAACACCCAATTCCCACCCATCAAAAAAAAGATTAAAAAAGGGGCAAGATGACGGAGTTCTAGTGACTGGCTCGATGGATCTTCCTCACCACGGTGTTTATCCATTTCTCTAGGCACGCCATCTGGAGGAGCATGCGGCGCTGAAATGCAGTGCCATTGCATAAACAGGGGTGGGCAGCAGTGTTAAAAGAAGTGCGGCGGGTGGTTGCCAGACCATGGGCTGTACCACTAGTGGCAGTGCAGGCGCCTGGCTGGGGCCCGGGGCATTAGAGGAGGCTGCAGCTGCTGCAGCCTCCTCCTCCCCCAGAACCACCAGCCCCCGATATTCCACTCGGATGGCCTTTAGCTTCCATTGCCAGGCCATGGCTGCCAACTCCTTCCTGTTTGGTTGTTTCAGTTGGGAAAGAGTAGCTATATCAAGAAAGAAAAAAGACAATTGTAACCAATACTCTTAGCAAAACAGTAACACAAAATTAATTATACACATAAAATCATAGTTACACAACTTCCTTGGCCTCTAACATTTGTGGGCATTTCAGGCATTATTAGGCACTATGGAGTAGGCAAGTCTTCTTCTTCTCTCTCTTGTTTTGCTAAATCAATCAAGTGGGCATGGCAGCTCAGTCAGCTTGCGCCCTAGACAGATATACTTGTGTCGCAGACTCACATTATGGACTGCTGTCTGCAGGTGGGGCAACTGTAGTCTACAACTACACAATTATCAAATTTTTCTATTATGGACATATTCTGTTACCTCAATGGCAACTGCTCAATTTCACTTTCACCCTAACTGATAATATCTGATCTAAATGATTATATATGGGACGACAGATTGTGTAACCATGCAGCCTGTAGGCCACCCATGGCTGACACGGTTGAAATGACATAGGTAGGGAGTGGGCCACTGAGTAGAAGGGAGGCGATTGATAATGGGTGGGTATGGGTACATAAATACAGAATATATGTGTTGTGCTTGCACACTACAGTGAGTCAAGGGAGTATTCTGAAATAAAACCCGGAATAAAAAACAGTCCTTGTTTCTCCTCCCAGTGATTTTTCCATTTATCATTGCTTTGCTCTTCTAGCATTATATTTTTTATTCTAATCTTATTCTTATCTTCACCTTTGGCTTTGCTACTCTGGCACGGTTTAATTTTTGTCTTCATCCAGTGACAGTGTCCACCTATGCTATGATTGAATACCATCCAGGCATCCATCCATTCAAAGTAAACATGGCTTTTATTCTTCTTAATCTCTCAACAAACCTTTCACCAACAACATACCTTTGTATTTATTTTTAACCACCACCCATGCGTCCTTTCTTCCCTTTGAGTTTGACCCATCAAGCCCCCCAGAGGATTCCTATCACCCACCCAGGCAGGCAATCTTTCTTTCACCTTTCACTCATCCTTCAACCACCCATGCATCCTATCAGCCACCTATGCATCCTGGGCCCTCTTCCTTCACCCACGCATCTTTCTATGCTAGTCATATATTACATGTCACCATTTCTTCCTCCTTTCATCCTTCTTTTCCTTTTCATTCAACCCATCCATCAAGGTGGTCTGACTTTTAGTCTTCTTTATAAATCTTTCCCAGCTGAGTTACAGTCAGATACAAAAGGCCATTAGTTACTCAACTCCTGCCGCTAATGCTATTGCTAGTCTTTAGTAAAGGCCCTGGTGTCTTCTTCAACCGTTGTTCACAACAACTTATTCTCTCTCAGCAGTACAGGGTATACCCTTGCAGCGAGTGTATATTGCCAATAAGTGAGGAATATAACTTACCACTGCATGCCACTGCTGCTGGCTCACCCACCCCTGCAGCTGCCGCATCTGCTCGCTCCTGGCTGGGGCCGCCTTCCCTGCTAGGCCCAGCACTGATGGTCGGTACGCCTAGAAAAAACATTGCACATTTTTGAAATACCATAAACACCTCCCCCTATTTATTTATTTTCAGTAGCAAGATTGAAAATACAATACATACATACAACACACACATCACTAGTACAAATCAGGTACTAGAGTAGAGTAGACAGTAGTATGTCCTCCTATCATCTCAAAAATAATAAATATCTGGTTGGGCATGTTGTTGGTGGCAATTTTCGAAAAGCCTCTCCAGAAGAGGACAAACCAAAGGACTGGACTCAGAGCCAGATGTAGAACCGTGACAATTTGCGACTCGATTACGAGTCACAATTTGCGAGTCTCAAAATGCCATGTACAATGGTGTCTGAGACACTGTTTGCGATTCCCAATGGGGTCGCATATTGCAAGCCTAATGAATAATCATGAGGCACGCGCAATTTGCGACCTCATCGGGGATGGCTGGCCTTCCCAGGGTTGGTGGCCTGCTGAGCCCATGTCTGGGACTCCTTTTAAATAAAGCAGTTTTTTTAAATGCAGCCCATTTTCTTTAAAGGAAAACCGGATGCATTTGAAAAAAAAGAAAAATAATCTTTTTCATTTCATTTTTTAAGGGCAGGTAGTGGTCCCTGGGACCACTGCCTGCCCCTAAAAACTATTTCCCCCTTCCCATTTGCAAGTGCATTACTATCCTCTTGAAGAGGGCTGTAAATTGCAAGTGTTTTGCGACTGCAATTGTGGTTGCTAACCCGTTTGTGCATGCAATTTATGGTCGTACAACTGGCCCTCAGGGGCTAGAGCTATTGGTGAATCTGAGTTTTAAAACTTTTTTTAAAGAAAAAGAATGGCCAACTGGGCGGACAATTGGACATGAGGTCTCTTGAGTCTTGACTTGAGTCCTCTCCCTTCGCAAAATATAATTGTGCCCTCCTCCTCCTCATACTTCCTTCCAGTCATGGTGCACAGTAATCAGTTGTTCACAATCAACTGCTGCTGCTAAAGAAATAATAATAGTACTAGGCCTAGACGAGAAAAAGTAAAAATACACCACTTTGGAGTATCCAACGTGACCATCATTTTATTTACTGATTGAGCATGAGAAGAAACTAAAAGAAAGCCTTCTAATCCCAACAAACATACTTACAATACTTTAGTTGGGGATGCAATCTGTTATGTTATGTTATGTTATCATTATTTATAAAGGGCGACATTTACCCGAAGGTGTCCTGGCATTAAACCACTAATTCTCTGAGATTTAGGTGAGCTATCTGGGATCAGTGAGTGAACAGCCAGGTCTTAAGGCCTTTCGGAAAAGTGAGTAGGTCTGTGGCATTTCTCAAAAATAGGAGAAGCTCATTCCAGGCTTTGGCTGCACACAAAAAAAGGAAGCTTTTCCCTCCCCATGTAGATTTTTTAATAGATGGCACAGTCACCAGCTTAGCTCCTTCGGAGCGCAGAGTTCTGCTCGGTGTATACCATTTTAATTTCTGTTTTAGAAAATCCGGTCCTATCCCGAGTAGTGCCTTGAACACCATACTCAGGGATTTAAAACGTACTCGATGCTTGACTGGCAGCCAGTGAAGTTTCTTGAAATGGATGCAAATTTGGGCGTGCCTGTAATCAGCCTTGCGGCTGCGTTCTGTAGCATCTGAAGTTTGTTTGCAAAGCGTTCCTGAATATTGAAATACAAGCCATTACAGTAGGCAAGTCTAGACAACACGAGAGTTCTGACTACTGTTCGCTTGCAGGTTATAGACAAAAAGGGCAGTATTTTCTTAATCATTTTGATTACAAAATGGATGGAAGAAGCCATAGCATTGGTTTGGTCTCCAAAACTAAGTTTCTCGTCGATGATGACTCCTAAATTCTTCACTTTCCTTATAGGAGCAGGAGAAGATCCCATATCTTTAGGCCACCATCTAGAGGTCCAAAAGTTCAGGTCATTACCAAAAGGATTACCTCAGTCTTCTCAGAGTTTAATTTTAGACAATTCTGTGATATCCATTTTCCAAATGCTGCCATGCAATTGTGGTACCTGTCTTCAATTCCTAAAGTCTGACAAGGCCGCAGAGCCACCACTATTGTGTGTCGTCTGCGTATGACGTCAAACTGAATCCAAATGATCTAATCAGGGTCGCTAATGAAATAACATAAACACTAAAAAGAGTGGGACTAAGAGAAGACCCCTGGGGTACTCCACATGGCAGTGAGAAGGGCTTAGAACTAAAATGTCCCAATGCCACCGTATGAGATCTGTTTGACAAAAAAGATCTAAGGAGGTCATGGGCTTTGCCTTGGATACCACATTCAGCCAAACGGTCCATCAGAACATCATGATGGACCGAATCAAAGGCTGCGGACAGGTCCAGCAAAAACAGGGCAGCTTTGCCTCCCCTGTCCACAGCTTCTCTGATCTCCTTCGTAGATGTTATCAATGCATATTCAGTACTATGCCCTTTTCTGAACCCAAATTGAGTTGTGTCCAGAGCATCTTTCCCAATAAGAAAAGTGCTGAGCTGTAGATTCATATTTTTCTCGACCAATTTTGCGGGAAACGGAAGACAGGATATGGGTCGGAAATTATATGGCTCCTTTGGGTCCAGGTTGGGCTTTTTCAGTAGTGGCAGTATCGAAGGGGCTAGGGAAGAGTCCGACTTCAAACATTGCATTAAACCGCAGCGTAAGGACTATTGCTGCAGGCACATGTGCTTTTTTAATTATTGAGACTGGGCAGGGATCATAAGGGGAACCTGATCGGGCGGAAAGAAGAAGCTTTTCAGTAACTGTTGTAGACAGATCCTCAAATTTATTAAAAATCATTGAGGAGTCAATAATTGGTAGCCTTCCCTCTATCCGAGTACTACTTTCCTCAGAATTGGGTTGCGGAAGTTTAAAAAGATAGCTTCTACTTGCACAGCAGAGTAGTGGTGATAGTAGTAGTAAAGGACCAATGTGTTCTCTGAGTCTTACAGCAGTACCACCAATAGGCATATAAGGGGAGAGGGAAAGCTGACTGAAAAACCAGAATAAATTATAAAGCAAACTAAAGACAGACTAATAGTAGTGCAGAGTCAGAGGAAGTTAGATTGATGTAAAAAAATACACTAGACTAGGCCAAACTCCTGAGACGGCTCCAACGCATCCAGAACGCCTCTGCACACCTGATCCTCGACATCTCCTTCGCCGCAGCCACATCACACCCCACCTGAGAGACCTGCACTGGCTCCCGGTCAACAAGAGGATAACCTTCAAGCTCCTCACCCACGCACACATGGCACTCCACAACACCAGACCAATGTACCTCAACAGACGACTCAGCTTCTACACCCCCACTCGCCAGCTCCGCTCTGCCGACCTCGCCCTCGCTACAGTCCCCCGCTTCTGAAGAGCGACCTCAGGTGGCAGATCGTTCTCCCACCCCGCCGCCAAGACCTGGAAAACCCTCCCCATCCACCTACGGCAGACCAAAGACCTGCTGACCTTCAGAAAACTCCTCAAGACCTGGCTTTTCGAGCAGTAGTAGCATCCCCAACCCAAGCGCCTTGAGACCCTCACGGGTGAGTAGTGAACTTTACAAATGATATGATTGATTGATTGATAGAAATATAATACCTAAGTAGGTAGGTAATGCAGGGATAACAAGAATTTAGAAACATATAGATCAAAGAAGATTTGGTAAAAATTAGAATTAGGAAATGGAAATAAATAGTTCTAAAAAATAAGGTGCAATGAAAGTTAGGGAAATACAATTATTAATAACAACAGGACGACATACTGGGGCAGTGGCAGAGCAATCTGTAGAGGAGGGATCCTGGCCCTGAAGGCACCTACACCTCCCACCTCAGCAGACCTTCTCATTTTCTTGGCCCTGGATGCAGAACATGCAAGACAGAATAAAGAGGCAAATATTGATTGGTGTGGAACAAATAATAAATATTTAAAAAACACTCAAAAAAGATTTGTTGACAGGAAAAGACAATTGGAATAAAATTAAGCTATATAATCAGATCGACTATTAGTAGCATTGCGATCGCGGTCGCAGACCATCCATCCTATCTCTTTATTATTTCAGAATCCTAAACATAAGTACCGCACAGCCCACCTATTCCAACACCTTTAGAATGAATTGACAAAAATTATATTTGCTTCTTCTAAGTTCCGATCTTATTCTCAATCACTAATGAATCAACCCCCTTTGACAGGCCAATTGTTCACTAAGTCTGCTTTTCTATTTATTTTAGTCCTTAAAAATGCATAGATGGATGCATGCATATTGCATACACCAAATTGATGGTTGGTTGCTGATTTGCTGAGTTGCTATATTGTTCACTCACTAACAAACTACAAATAGTTCTACTAAGGACTGGAGTCAGCAGCACGTGACAGAGGATGCGTCACCTGGACTGCAAAGAAATTACCAACTAAAACTAAGTAACTAACTAGAATAACTACCTACCACCACTATCTAAGTGACAGGACAAAAGAGAGGAGTCTCTCTAGCATCACCTAACTTAAGGCCTTCAACCTCTCTTATATAATCAGCCCAAGCTAGTGCAAAGTTGCAAACAAGTAAGATTAGTAGCGCTGAGCACATGTCTAGAAGAATAACAATCACATCATATAAGATTTTTAAACTACCCTTACCCATAGTCCTGGGGAGGGGCAGGGGGTGCGGAAAAGAAATTGCAGAAGTAAAAATAAAGTCAGGAGAAGCACTAGGGAAATAAAAAAAATAAAAAGCACGTAATAGAAAACCAGTACAAAAAATGCAATACAAGGAGAAATAAAACACCAAATATACGCTTAGGAAGAGAGAGGAATGGGTAATAAATAAAAAAGATCAGATAAAAAAGTTTTATAAACAAAGGTTTGAAAAGATTTGAGAGGATTCAAAAACAGGCCCCAGAACCATAACAAAGAGTAAAAAAACAAGATGGCCGCTTCCATTGGTGGGCGCGTGGTGAAGTTTGCGGAATATTTCCCCCCAAACACACATTCCGCATTGCTGAACATCAAAAATGTCTCGCGAGCATCCGCGAGCATGCAGAACAAGCAACTTTGCATGCTTGCGGAACTCCGCGTAGCATTGAGTTTTTTTGCCACTTCAAAGAGTTCCGCATAGCATGGCTCTGAAAACTCCGCCCGGGCCTACTTACCACCTCCCATTTCTGGCACCGCTGGGACTCCCCTACCTCCAAACACCGCCATGCCTGCTGCACTACTGGCATTGCCACTGGCCCCGGCACTGGTGGTCTGTGCTTCTAGAAAAAACATTGCACATTTTAGGTGCCTGATAGCCCTCTACTTATTCGTTTTTTTTAACACATTACAACTGCAATACATAACTACAGTTTGGTTAGCAGTACCTTCTATCAAAAATATAATTTTGGGCATTTTGTTGGTGGACGGCGTTAGAAAAGCCAGGTAGTCCAGCCAACCTAAAACCGTTTGCAATGAAGGGGCAGAGCTATGATGACTCTGAGTCATCAAATTGCAATGAAGGGGTTGAATAAATTGGTCAATGAAGGACATATGATCTTGGTTGGAAAATACAATGGGACCATCCTCATACTATTCTTCAGCCATACTGCACTGTCATTGAAACTGCTGTTATGCTGTATAAATGAATGATAATACATACTACAACACAACATTAGGGGGTCCCCCATGGCCATTCTCATTTTATTGTTCAAGCATGAGCAAGAAAAAGAAAGCCTTCTCAACAATCAGGCGTAGAATAGCTTACTTGGGACTGCAATCTTCACAGTAGAATACCTAAAATCTGTTCTCTTAGTCTTGCAGTACCAGTCCACAAGATATATAAGGGGAGAGAGAAAGCTTACTAACAAAGCAACAGAAAGCTTCACAATAGTACACACACAGGAGGATGTCAACTACAGAAACATGAAATATAGAAAAAAAGAAAAATGCTGGGATAAAAAGAATTTAACAAATGTTAGACAGAATCAAGAGGAGTTGAAAAAAAGGAGACAGTCACAGTATTAAAAACACAAAGGAAATATTCCTCTAAATGGGGTAAAAGTTAGGGAAATAATAATAATGCACTAATGGGAGGACATACTGCGGCCAGCAGATTCATGGTGGAGGAGGAGATTCTTCCACCTGCCGTGGCACTGGTTGCGACAATCCCAGCTCCCTGACCTACCTTTGTTGCCCTCTTCTTGCCTTTGGGTGCTGATGTAAGAAATAAAGATGCTAAAAAAATAGTTAAGTGGTACAGTTAAAAATATTTTTACAGGCAAAGGCAACAACATTGTACTTTTCTAAATCAGATCGCCTATAGTACTAGTATTCTATTCCTGAATTACTAAACCTAAGGGCTATTTCAAATATCCAAAACCTAAACTGCAATTTGAACTACTAAGGCATTGCGACAAATATTCTTTGCTTCTCATCACATTTTCAACCCCCTTTAATCAACCAACTCAGTCTCCCATTTTTCAATGCGTAGAGATACATACTACACATCACAGCGAGATTGCTTGTGACTGTACGAGCTACATACAGAAAGGCACAGAGAATGCCAACTCACTGATATTACTTACTACTATCAGTATCTTAGTGTCAGTACAAGGAGTCTGCATGTCTTCTTAAATAATCATCCCAAGCGAGTGCAGACAAGTATGATTGGGTATCGCCGAGCAGCTAGCTATCCCAAACTGGCATTCCTTAGACCCTGGTACAAGAGATACATCTTGGTATCTTCTTCCACAGTGTATCTGTTAGGAAAAAAAGGTTCAATATACACATGTGAAGACTTTTAAGACATACTTATTGTATGTTTACTATGAAACTCCTATGACAATTTTGATTGACTATTTATGTTGAGAACAGATCTTTCTCAACATTAAAGATCCCTGAACTAACATGTATTGGAGCAGATTTGGCTCATTTCTTCAGCCATGCTTGTTCAGCGAATAATTCATAGTGCATATTGGTAACTACAGTTCCCATAATTCAACATGAGGGTTTCCCAATTTTGGTAATTAAGATATTATCAGGGGGTGGCATGCTTCAATACCGTCCTGGTTAATTTCCAATTTCAAATTTTTTAGCACGTCTAGAGAATGGCTGAGAAAAGAGTGTAATACAGGACAATCTATTGGTATACACATAGAGCAATCTTGGAGGTACGCTTTGACATGGTCCCTTTAAGAAATGTGTCCGACGTATGCGTTGATGACTAGCGAAGTGCTGCATGACCTATCCTCAACGTTTTTATTACGGGGCCATGAGTGCTCAGTTTGTATCTCTCCAGATCCACCGAGTTGAGGTCCGTAATCGTGATACAGGTAAGAGCCTTATTTAAGGCTGCTCTTCATTTTGAATGAACACATTTGTTCATGGTTTTGACATTTGTGAACACGTACACTCAAGCACCTGCTTTTATAGGCTTGGTGTCTATTTGGATGATAAAGTGGCTGCCCGATAAACACTCAAGATGGAGATTGGGTAATGGCCAGTTCATCTATAGTAATACAAAAACATCTATCTGTGTATCTCCACTATCAATCAAGGAAGGTACTATTGTCTTTCTGACACAAGAAGTGATGATAATTTCAGTCTAGCACATTGGAACTTTTAAGGTCTTATTATATGCAGCGATATGGCGCATGTGGAAGTCGGAGGATTGAGAATGATACCTAGATCCATTTTAAGGGTAATAGTACCCTTAAAGTATTTTAAACACATTTCCTCCCAGAGCACCAATGTGTATGGTGATGGTTAGGCACTATGGGTACCACTTGGTAACACAGATTTAAAACATAGTCTTGCATAACATTACTTTTGGAATTTAGAATTGATAATGGGTTTGAATAATAGCATGTTATGTTGTGTTTTCATTTTGTTCTTTTTTTTGATAGGTGGACCAATGGTGGGCCACTCAATTCTGTGCGTGGCTCACTGATTCACGGCTGGTATTTTACTATTATAGAATTTAATGCAGAATAGAGAGGGGAGAGGGGTTGGCCTAACGGCTAAGGCGCTCGACCTCGGACCTGGGGATCTGGGTTCGAGTCTCGGTAACGACGCCAAAAACCCCCTGTGATTCTGGGCAAATCACTTAATCTCCCCGTGCCTAAAAAAATGAAAGTGTGTGTCCTCATGTAACGTAACTGGTGCTATGTAAAGCGCTCTGATAACTGATTCGGTTCGGTTCTAGTTTGCGCTATATAAAACTCTGCAAAAAAAAAAAATAACACTTTCTATCTGTGATCCTGAGGCATGCCCAAGATTTCAGAGTTAAATATAAGCAGAAACATCTGGACCTTGTAATAAGTGAATTGCGCAATTGATGCCCAGTCCTTCTACTCTGTTTTTAATTCTATCCACCCGGGCCCCAGAATAAAGATTTTTCCCTCCAGGGACATAGGTTTAAACTGTTCTTTTCCCTCTGCCCCTCACTCAGATCCTGGTATTTCTAATTCTTCACAAAACATATCCTCTCCTCCCCGTCCTGAGAAGTCTCAGCCCACAGCAGGCATCTTGCAAACCTGCTATCAGGAGAGAACCCAATGATAAAGCATGTCACCTTTGTGTGAGTGAGGGTTCTTGTCCCAAGTGCGACACTCTTTGATCTCTCACTATCTTCACCCCTGTTTTTTCATTTAAGATCTACTTTTATACCAGACACTGTCTGTGTGTGAATTAGCTAAAACTGGATCTCATATTATCCCTAACACAAACTTAACTTACCTCTGAGTGTAAACAGCATGCTTTTTGAGAATAAAAAATAGCATTGTAGAACACAACTCAACAAATAAATAATTAATCACCGAGCCCTGCAGCCTCAACACCCAACAGGCTGAGCAGGTCTTGCTCCTCGTCCAGTATATCAGCCAAGCAGTGGGTCAACTTCTGCTGGGTGCACTGGACCCCAGTGTGCTGGTGCACACACCGGTGTACCCTCCACCACAGCAGCCGACACTCCGGCGGGGCGTACCCACTCCAAGGGCTGCTGTCTGCTGCCAGCAGAGAGGGGAGTTGGTGCTGCATCAAAAAAAACAAATGCGGCCACCTTATACTTGGAATAAAATGGTGCAGGGCTGCATCCCTTGTTGGTGCCAGCAAGCGCAAGGTCGGTAGCTAGCAGCCACACTTGCATCACCGCTCCCTGCAGCGCAATTCTCTGCCATGGTGCTGGATGGGAAAAAAGAAGAAGTAGTGAAAGGCAGGAATTTAGAAGAAGAAAGGAAGAGCTAAGGAAGTAAAGGGAAAACCAAACAAAATACAAAACGTCCAAAAAAAGACAAAAACGTAAAATACACCAACCCAAAGACACACACTAATAAAATAAAGGTAAATGAGGGATGGATGAGTGAGATAGGGAGGACTGCAGAGATTTATCTTAGATAAAAGAAATCAGGGCCAGCACATGCACAGAACAGGTAAAACAAAATGGCCGCGCCCATGTAGACTGCATGGTACCTTTTTCGCTGGTTTTGCAGTGCGGAAGTGCGCATCACGTGCCCGGCATATAAAAAACTAAAGCAAAAGGGTGGGTGAGAGCTTCCCTGTGTTTTTTGGTCACTTTGCGGAATTCCATGAAGCAGAAATCTGCGAGTTCCACCCAACCCAGTGAGGATACACATATTTGTCTAAAGTCAGACCTTGGGTAGAATATAGCAGCTGGTAGATTCAATATTGTGCTTTAACTTGTACTTGTGCAATGTGCGCAACTTTCGATGATCAACTTGTAATTACTTCATTCAGCTTATATCCAGAAATCTTCATGAGATATCCCTTGCCCTACTCCATCTTCTTCTGAATGTGTTACCCCTACTCTTCTACTTCAACCTTGGCCATATGAAAATCTTAATTCTTTTTTTCTTTTTTTAACTGCTTCTTTTCAATTTCATTTATTTCCATCTTTTATTTTTCTGCTTTAATCACAGTTCATCATTTGTCATCTCAGTCAATTCAGTTTTGAATTCATTAAATAATGCTTGTCAAGTTCCTGACTGAAATATATGCTTCAGAAATGTAATTAATCAGTGCTGTTTCAGTGTGGCATCATGGAGGTTTAACTGTTTCTGATCTTAGTTCATGAGTGTTAGAAATGGGTGTCCCTTGCTTCTAGTCCGGGTAAGGGGGATACACCCCTAAAATAACCCCTGCTCACCCCCTTGGTCGATTTGCACGAGCAGACAGGCAGTGTATAAAGCATTTGTGAACACATACAGTAATACAGTGAAAACACTACAAATGGACACCACACCAGTTTAGAAAAGTAAGTAATCGTTATCCAAACTAAAACAAGACCAAATGACAAATATCCACAATACAGTATCAAAAATAGCCTTAAAAATAGGTTATTCACTCAAATCAAGCTCCTAGTAACAAATAACTCCACCTGGAATCATAACGACGTTGTGACAGATGAAAATACCAAAGGACAGCACTGACCATGAGGTGCACGGTGTCGGCCCCGGAGTCAAGCAGTCCTACAAATAACAGTACCTTGGAATTGATGAAAGAAAAGACGGTGCATGGCATCGGGAAGGTGATGCTTCGTTGGCGCCTGCGGCATCTGTTCCTTACGACCCCAGGGAAGGTGATGCCTCTGTTCCTTACTGCAGTACAAAAGGGGCTGGTGATGGACGGAGCATCTGAACCAATCAAACACTCACACCCAGTCAACAGATCTGGGTTTAATCCATCACCGTTCTTTAGGCCACTCAGCCACCCCAGTTCAGACATGGCCATATGCAAATCAGTCTGACCCTGTGCCTCATGGGAACACTTCAGCCCGAACTGGCAAGCCCGCCTTCCCTGGACCATAAACAACCTTCCAAGGACCGGTTTCTGGCATTTCAGCCGTCTTCAGCCATGCTTGCTTGAATCCAGTGGCAAAGTGAGCAAGAGACTCACGTCTGAGCATACCCTGCCAACCCATGGCGAACAAAGCGGTACAAAAGGGGGTGGCGATGGACGGAGCACCTGAACCAATCAAACACTCACACCCAGTCAACAGATCTGGGTTTAATCCATCACCGTTCTTTAGCCCACTCTGCCACCCCAGTTCAGACATGACCATATGCAAATCAGTCTGACCCTGTGCCTCATGGGAACAGTCCAGCCCGAACTGCCAAGCCATGCCTTCCCTGGACCGGAAACAAGCTTCCTAGGACCGGTGTCTGGCATTTTAGCATATGGTCATGTCTGAACTGGGGTGGTCAGGAGTCCAAAAAACTTATGAATTTAGGCCCAGATCACTGTACTGGGGTGAATGTATGACATTATTCTGCATTTTGTCCATCAACTGTTGTTTTTGCATTTGTTACCCCGAGTGGGATGGGTATGCTCAGACGAGAGTTCCATGATCTCCACACCACTGGAGTCAAGCTATCCTGGCTGAAGACGGCTGATAGCCAGAAACCGGTCCTAGAATGCTTGATTCCGGTCCAGGAAAGACATGGCTTGGCAGTTCGGGCTGGACTGTTCCCATGAGGCAGAGGGTCAAGGCTGATTTGCATATGGCCATGTCTGAACTGGGGTGGTGTGGAGTGCAAAAAAACGATGGATTTAGGCCCAGATCTCTGTACTGGGGTGAATGTATGACATTGTTCTGCATTCTGTCCATCAACTGTTGTTTTTGCATTTGTTACCCCGAGTGGGATGGGTATGCTCAGATGTGAGTCCCATGCTCTCCACACCACTGGAGTCAAGCTATCCTAGCTGAAGACGGCTGATAGCCAGAAACCGGTCCTAGGATGCTTGATTCCGGTCCAGGAAAGACATGGCTTGGCAGTTCGGGCTGGACTGTTCCCATGAGGCACAGTGTCAAGGCTGATTTGCATATGGCCATGTCTGAACTGGGGTGGTGTGGAGTGCAAAAAAACGATGGATTTAGGCCCAGATCTCTGTACTGGGTGAATGTATGACATTGTTCTGTATTCTGTCCATCAACTGTTGTTTTTGCATTTGTTACCCCGAGTGGGATGTGTATGCTCAGACGTGAGTCCCATGCTCTCCACACCACTGGAGGCAAGTTATCTTGGCTGAAGACGGCTGATAGCCAGAAACCGGTCCTAGGATGCTTGATTCCTGTCCAGGAAAGACATGGCTTGGCAGTTCGGGCTGGACTGTTCCCATGAGGCACAGTGTCAAGGCTGATTTGCATATGGCCATGTCTGAACTGGGGTGGTGTGGAGTGCAAAAAAACGATGGATTTAGGCCCAGATCTCTGTACTGGGTGAATGTATTACATTGTTCTGTATTCTGTCCATCAACTGTTGTTTTTGCATTTGTTACCCCGAGTGGGATGTGTATGCTCAGACGTGAGTCCCATGCTCTCCACACCACTGGAGTCAAGTTATCTTGGCTGAAGACGGCTGATAGCCAGAAACCGGTCCTAGGATGCTTGATTCCTGTCCAGGAAAGACATGGCTTGGCAGTTCGGGCTGGACTGTTCCCATGAGGCACAGGGTCAAGGCTGATTAGCATATGGCCATGTCTGAACTGGGGTGGGGTGGAGTGCAAAGAAACAATGGATTTAGGCCCAGATCTCTGTACTGGGGTGAATGTATGACATTGTTCTGCATTCTGTCCATCAACTGTTGTTTTTGCATCTGTTCCTTACTGCAGCACAGGGGAGGTGAGGCGCCAGTTTTTTAGTGTGTCGGGAAGGTGACATCGTGGATGGTGGCGAGTCGTCGGTCCCTTATGACTGTGCAATGCGGATGGATTTGAGAGTCACCTACATCGAAGATCGGCTCCGAGTTGATAAAGTACCACTTCGGTGAAGTCGGGGCTGCGGTGAGAGTCAGGATGGTGCATCGTGGACGTCACGAGCGGTGTCCTCGGCTCCGGTGCAGGTAGTGGCCTCGTTGATGGCTTCGGAGGCGATGCAGCACGGCGTCGGCAGGCATCAGGCCTACGGTGCAAGTCGGGGCAGTGCGTGGTGCTCTTCACGAGCGGTCACCACGGCTTTGGTGCAGGTTACGCCATCGCTCGCCGGCGTCAGTGTTGCAATTTCCTTCTTTGGCAGCTGAAACAGCAGTTCCAAATGCAGGGAGACAGAAGGGATGAAGTCTTTGTATCTCTGAGACCTCAGAACAGGAGTCAAGCTCAGTTTCAAGCCCTTGGAGATCTCTTCTTCAAGCAGGTGACAAAGCAAACAACAAAAGTAATTGTTCTCCTTTCCTTGGCATCAAGCAGCCACTGCAGGCCAACTCCAGACAGCAAACAGCACAGGGGCAGTATTCTTCCTCAGCGTATCCAGCTCTTCTCCTTGGCAAAGGTTCCTCTTGATTCCCCAGAAGTTATCTAAAAGTCTGAGCCCCTTTTTTTTTTCAGTTTAAGAAATTTTTATTTGGTTTTAAGAGAACACAATACAAAGCCTTACATCAGAACAAATGAAAAATCAGAACAATACAATTCATAAGGCATATGTGTAAGGAGAAGCAAAATAAAGAGAGGGTAAAGGGAAAGAAAAGAGAGGGAGAAGAAAAGAAGGGAGAAGAGGAAGAAGAAAGGAGAGAGAGATAGAAAGGGATCCATGTTAGAAAAATAGTAAAAGGAAAGAAGTAAAAGAAAAATCATTGAGGAAAGGAAGTGGGAGGCGAAGAAGAAAGATAAGAAGTAAAGGGAAGCCAAAGAAGATCAGATTTGATTTTGAGGGATACAGAGGAAGAGGAAGCAATAGCAATCCTGTGTTCGTCACATATGAAGTTCCACCAGGAAATAACAGAGAGCTTTGAATTGTCTTTCCAACAGGATAAAATAACTTTAAAAGCAAGGGCAATAAAAAGATCAAGTAATCGAGCATCAGGTAATACAATATCAATATTAGTTGAAAGAGAGCCTAGAAATATGTTCAAAAGAGATAAAGGAGAAGAGTAATGAAATATTTTCATGCAAATACTCCAAACAGAGTTCCAAAAGGAGAAAACAGCAGAACATTCATATAAAAGATGTTTAAGTGTACCATTTTCTAAAGAACACGACCAGCACAATGAGGAGGATGATGAGGAAAACCTAGAAATACTAACAGGTGTAAGAACAACTCTATGGTAAATGAAGAACAGAGATTGAGTGATGCGTGCGGAAACTGAGACTCTAAATAACTTGGACCATAAACGATCCCACTCATCAACAGTTAGAGAAACAGAGAGATCAGTTTCCCAGACATTCTCAACGGGTGTTTTAGACCTAACAGAAGTATATGACAACAAAATTTTATAAACAAGGGCAGCTTTAGGTTGTTGCAAATAAAATAAAGGATATAGGGGAGTAGAGGGAGCAAAGGACGGCAGAGTGTCAGGAGGAGAGAGAGTAGATAAGTAGGATAGTAAAGCTGTGGTGATAATTGTGTATTCTGAAAGACAGGTTGAAGGTAAATGATACAAAGCTTGCATGTCATGAAAGGGGATAAGGGAATCATTAGAAAAAAACTGATGAACAAAGAGAACATCCTTCTCTTTCCAATGTTTGTAATAGAAGGATTTACCCTTATATTTAAGGAATTTGTTATACCACACAATGGAGGACAGGAAACATTGGAGAGGCGATAGGTCTTGAGAGAAAAAGTTATGTAGCACAGTTTGGGAGTATTTCAGTATCGGGTGCTTGGAGAGAAAGGAGCAATTGGACATAAAAACAATGTGTTGGAAGGAGAAATCCTTTAATAAAGAACGTTCAAATACAACCCATCTGGGTATTGGGGCTTCTGCAAAATCATAAGCTAGGGAGAACGATTGTTTAATAAGGAAAGCAGAATGGTAGGTTTTAAAATTTGGAAAACGGACACCACCTTCAGTTTTAGGACGAACAAGTTTGTGCAAGGCAATGCGAGGGTGTTTGTTGTTCCAGAGAAATTTAGTGCAAATTGAGTTGATGCGAGTGAAGAATAGGTTGGGTATTTTAATAGGAAGCATAGAGACAGTATAAAGAACATGAGGGGTAATCATCATTTTAATAGTATCAAGTCTACCCCACCACGATAGAAATAGTGGGGACCATAGAGCAAGAAGGGATTGAAGTTTTTGAGTAAGGGAGGCAAAGGTAAATTTAAGTGTGTCAGACAGAGAGGATGAAAACCAGATACCCAAGTATTTGAGTTTGGAGGAACACCACGTGAAATTTGTGGAATTGAACATGTACTGATAGCAGATAGAATTTAATGGGAGGACTTCAGTTTTGGATAAATTAAGCTTGTAACCGGAAATGGAAGAGTACAAACGTACTTCATCCAAAAAGGGAGGGAGAGAGGTGACAGGGTTAGCCATGTAGACCAAAATATCATCAGCATAAGCAGAAAGTTTTGTTTCAATAGAAGAAAGTGTAAAACCATGAATGTTGGGATTAGTTCGAATGCGCTCCAAAAATGGTTCAAGACAAAGGATAAACAGCAATGGGGAAAGGGGACAACCTTGTCTAGTACCACGAGATAAGCTAAAAAATCTAGAAAATTGGTTATTAACAAAAATACTAGCTCTAGGGGAGGAGTAGAGAAGTTTAACCAAAGAAATAAAAGTGGGGCCAAATCCAAACCAGGAGAGCGTACGGAACATAAATTGCCAATTAATACGATCAAAGGCCTACTCAGCATCCAGAGATAGGGCTGCTAAGGGGTTCTTGAAATTTTTACTGTGAGAAATTATATTACAAAACATGCGGGCATTATCAGCTGCAAGTCTACCCTTCACAAAACCAACCTGATCAGTTTTAATCAAAAGCGGAATAAGAGAATCCAAACGGGAGGCAAGTATTTTAGCAAAAATTTTACAATCATAATTGATCAAGGAAATAGGGCGATAATTTTTACATTGAGAATGATCTTTGTCAGGTTTGGGGATTATGACGATAAGGGCATCCATGAAGGAGCCAGAGGCCTTAGCATCAGCAATAAAGGAATTAAAAAGCTGTAACAATTTGGGGACAAATATGGCATGAAATGAGGAGTAGAACTCAACGGGTAGACCATCCGGACCCGGAGCTTTCGATTTTTTGAGGGAAGAAATTGCTTGAAGTATTTCTTGGGATGTAATATCTTTTTCCAATTGGGCAAATTCATCAGGAAGGGATGGAGGTGCAGGGAGACCATCAAAAAATGAGTTTAAATTAGGGGTAGAAGGACAGGTGTCATCAGTATAAAGAGCTTGGTAATAGTTATGAAAAACTTCTGCAATATCTTCATCAGAGGAAACTAGTTGGTTGGTAGAGTCGTTAAGAATAGGACCAACAGTTTTGCGTTCAGATTTTACCTTCAGATAATTTGCTAACATTTTACCCGCTCTGTTTTTGCCTCCATGGTATTTAGACTTAATTTTAAGTAGAGTATTGCAAGCATCCACTGTAGCAATCTTATTCAAGTCGGTCTTAGCTTTTATCAGGTTACAAAGAGCATCTGGAGATTTAGAGGAAAAGTAGATATGCTCAAGATGCTTAATATGTTTGAGTTGATTATCATATTTAGTAAAATTAAGTTTCTTCTTGTGGGAGACATAAGATATAATAAATGCACGCAATGCCGCTTTAAAAGCATCCCAAGTGTTGTGGACAGAAGTGTCAGATGGGTCATTATGGAGAAAAAACTCATTAATAAAGGCAGTAACTTTAGATACAAAAACAGTGTCAGATAAAAGAAAAGTGTTAAATTTCCAACGACTAAATTTGGAGGAGGTTTGGGAGAGGTCTAGGAGTGCATAAACAGGGGCGTGATCAGAGATGAAAATGGAACCAATTTCGGATGCTTGAATAGTAGGGAGTAAGGATTTGCTAACCATAAGATAATCAATTCTAGAGCGGGTGTGATGAACATTTGAAAAAAACGTGTATTCCAAGGAGTCAGGGTTACACGTTTTCCATACATCATAAAGGGGACGAGAGGCAATGGCAGATTGAAAACATTTATGAGTTTTGTCAGGTTGGAATTTGGTGGAGGAGAGTCTGTCAGAAAAAGGATCTAACCATTGATTAAAATCACCAGCAATGACAATATTAGGGCAGTCTATTGAGGAAATAAGAATTTTGAGATTGTTCCAAAACTGGGGATCAGGGCGAACTGGGCCATAAACGTTGAGCAAAACCAATGTCTTGTTTTGCAAGACAATCTTAGCCATTACCCAACGACCTTCATCATCATGTTGAGAAGAAACAATTTGAACAGATACACTTTTGTGAAATAAAATTGCAACACCCCCTTTTTTGTTAACAGCAGGAGAAAACACAACCTGACCCACCCATTGTCGCTTTAGCTTAGCTGATTCCACATCAGAACAATGAGTCTCTTGAAGAAAAACAACCTGCGAAGAAAGTTTGGATAAGTGGGACAATACCTTTTGACGCTTGACAGGAGTTCCACGTGACAAACTTACACATGACGAAAGGAAATGAGGGGGGGCACATTCGAAGTGGATACACTGCAGGAGAATGACAACAAAAAGAAGAAAAACAATAATCAATGATTAGAAAAACGAGGAAAATATGCAACACATTGACGAGGACTATATATGAAGCACCGAAATACGAAATACGCCATAACAAGGGGTCGAACGATAAGAGAAAGAAAAAGAGAGAATGTATGAGAAAGGGGTAGCAAAAAAGTAAAAAGGTCAGGGGAAGAACAGGAAAGGGAAAAGAGGAAGACCAGGAGAGAAGATAAAAGAGGGAAATAAGAAGAAAAAGAGGAATAAACAGATCAAGGCCAAGGTGCCTGATCTGGGAGAAAAGTAACAAACAAAACATCGGGAACGAGGAGACGCCAAGGGGAATACGGACACCAGTAAACACCATACGAGCTTAGGAGGGAGGACAAAAAAAAAAAAGAAGATGAAAGATTGAGGAAAAGAACCTCAAAGAAATACAAGCATATGAGGAGATAATTAAAACGGAGCAAAAACAGAGGAAGCCCTCAGCCAAGGACACTTAGGAGGAAGATAAGTATCAGACGTTAGTATCCATTGTAGATGTAGAGACACTTTGAAGGTATTCATGGAGCTTCTGTGGATCATCAAAAGACCGCGTACGTCCATTATAGGTGATTTTGCAGAAACAGGGATGGAGGATGCCATATTGAATGTTCAACTGTCTCATCTGAGGACGGAGATTCAAAAATTCCTTGCGTCGAGCATTAGTAGCATTTGAGAGGTCTTGAGAGATAAAAATGTTATGTCCAGACCATAGTAGACGACGTTTGAGTCGAGCAGCTTTAAGAACTTGCATTAGTTCAGTAAATTCAAGAAAGAGAAGGATAATGCCACGAGGTTTCGAAGCATTGGAGGTGAGGCGACCCAAACGATGCGCCCTCTGGATGTTGAGAGGGTGTGACGCAGGTTGAAGGTCTAAAAGTTCATGAAGGAATTTCCGTATGAAGGACACCATGTCGGACCCCTCCAAATTTTCTGGAACACCATAAATACGTAGGTTATTTCTACGATTTCTATTTTCAAGGTCCTCAGTGTGAAGCTTCAATTGGTGAATTTCTTTCTCCAATAAAGGTATTTTAGAGGAGACATCCTGAATGTCACTGACACGTTGTTCCAAATGTAAGACCTTGCCTTCCAAAACGCCCCACTTTTCTTCAATTTGTTTGAGCTTTTCGTTAGTGGCAGACATAAAGGGTTGGAGATCCCTCACTTCCTCCAAGATGGAGTCCAAAACTGGATTAGAGGAGGAATGAATAGGACTGGGTGGGTCATTTTTGAGACGTTTGGGTTTCGTGCCAGTGGTAGAGGATTTGACGGTATGGGCATCATGAGCCATCTTGACGCTGTCAGAAAACGCCAATAACGTTGAAAAAGAACAATAGACAGTCGCAGGCAAGGCTGAGCAGGACCAAAAATACAGGAGAAGCACAAAAAGTACAGCAGAAGACTAAAAATATCGACCAATTCCTCCGAGACTAGTGTGGGCACAATAGGAGTGTTTGCAGCTCAAATGCAAAAATAAAAGAAAATGAGGACTGGCCAGCAAGGCATTGGCTGTACCATTAGTAAAAGCGCAAACAACTGAGGGAGAAAAAAAATGCAATGACTGAGAGCTGAGCGCTAAAAAGGCAACCAGAGACTAAAAGGAAACATGCCAGGCTAAAAATTGCAGTAAAGTCATGAATTACGCCATACCTGAAGAGAGAGTGGAAGGAGGTAGGCAACAATATCGAAAAAACAGCATTCCGGTGAGGAGATGCGCTTCGTTCGTAAGGAGGGAGACGCAGGCGCGGCGGCACAAAATGGCGGCCGCCCGCGTCCCAGGGCAGCTTAGAAACACCGGAGGTCAATTATCCCCGAAAAACAACAAGAAACGGGGAAACTCCGCCATCAGCATGTGCAGGGCATGTTCCGGTTTCTGAAGATGCGCAAGACAGGTGTAGCGAGGCGCAGGATGAGGTCCGTACTTCGACGGGAATCCCTCAGCTCGCCGGAGCTCACGGGTGAACCGCCATTCCTCCTCGGCGCGTAAGCCACACCCCTCCTGAGCCCCTTTTTTAATACACCAAAATCCTTTGTTCTCTGAAGGAAGAGTGTTTCTGTACTTAACCAAAACCAGTTCTGTCCTCACTTGGTGCAGCTTCCTGGCAGGAGGTGGAGACAGCATTGTTGAAGGCAGACCAGGCCCATGCAGGTAAAAAGAAATCTCCTCTCCTACTCCACATGCAGCCCAGGTCTATTCAGCCCAGCCCTGACTCATCAATCTTCTGGAGCCACTGCCCCTCTCCAGCCCTGTCATCCAAAAGCCAGACATGCAATACACAAACCTAGCAGAGGCACACTGGATGGTTAGGCAAGAAAATACCTACTTTCTAAAAGTGGTATTTTCAAACACAGAATGTAAAAATCACCCTCACTAAAAGACACACTTTAACATTCTGAGTTCAGGCATACTAAACTTTATTTTTCCATCTTGCTCCTGGGGTAAATTGCCAGTATTTCACTATCAGGACATGCCACCCACTTCAGGTCATGTCCTACCTTTCACATACAATGCACCCTGCCCACAGGGGTACATTGGGCCTACCTTAGGGGTGACTAATATGTCGAAACGGGAAGGGTTAGGGACTCGCAAGTGTGTGCCCTTGCTAAGTCAACATGGCAGTCCCAGACTGCACACATGCTCTGCAATGGCAGACCTTAGTCACATTTTTCAAGCTATTTTGGTAGGTGGCACAACCAGTGCTGCAAGCCCACCAGCAGCATTTGATTTACAGGCCCTGGGCACACACAGTGCACGATACTAGGATCTGACAAGAAAATCAATTAGCCAATCATTGAAACACTAATCCATAACTCAATTTACAAAAGGAAGCACTTTCACTTTAGCACTGAACAGCAGTGGCAAAGTGCTCAAAGAATCTAGGCCAGCAAAAATGGAGTACAACACACAGCAAAACACAGGAGGCAAAGGCAAAAAATGGAAGGGAGTCCCACACCAATGGTGCCAGGTATAACAACGAGGCTTCTGACCTGATGCATTTGGCACATTCTCTGAATAATAAATCAGTTCAGGTACAGATTACCTGCAACAAGGTACTCTCACTCTTTTTGATCTCCTAGGTGTCTGTTGATCTTCCATTTCACTTATACCACTAGATTCTTTTGCTCCAATGAAGGTTTGTGGAATACATTCAAATGGCACACTTGATCTCAATTGCCTCCTACCATTTGAGCATTTCAGTCTCCATAAGGGCCACTCTCTTCTCAAAAAACACAAATGACATTGTTCTACATTCTGTCCATCACCTGTGTTTTTTGCAATTCCACTCTCTTCTCATACTTGTTCCTTCACTTGGATCATTTGATTGCTCTTGTGATGTTTCAACAGTTCCCTTATCCTTATTTCTTCATTGGGTACTTCCACTCCACTTTGCAAAATTTCCGGAACATGCACTTGTATGATATTTCGCTGAACTTCACCCACTCTAGTCCTTCCAGATGTATGGATACAGGAGATCTCAGACTTGGCTCATAGAACACCAATACTTTATGGAGGCACCTTAGTCTTTGAGTGTATCAAGTATGGGCCTTACCACCTCAGATCCAGGCACGATTTTTGCACCTGTTTCATCACCAAAATCCAATCTCCTGGGTTAAGGTCATGGCACTGGTGCCGATGTGGACTGGAAGTGTCAGCTTCAACCTGGTGAGAAATAGAACTCACCACATCAGCTAATCCTGAGCATTAATCGAGTATTGTCATTTGTGATGTTTAGAAGCGCATTTACAAGCACAGCAGGCAATCTCTTGGCACAGCCCAAGAGGACTTTGTCTGCAGATAATCCAGCGACCTTTGACCCTGGCACCAGGCAGGTCGGTCCCCCCATCCGCCACGCAGCCCCCTGTGGGTTGATCCGCTGTTGCCGTTTTTCCTCCTGTCTGCTCGCTCCCTCTTTCTTTTGTACCCCTGCGCTTGGCATCCAGTGCCACCTTGTTGTATTTGCTTTCTCTGCCCCTGCTTTTGCCTTCTGTACCCCTGTGCTCTGTTGTCCCTGCTCCCGCCGTTTTTCCCGCCGTTCCCCGGTTCTTCGCCTGCCACTGAGCCCCCGCGGCCCCGCCCCCTTCACTCCCATTGGCCACCCCGCTCCCACCTCCCAGCTGCTCCTCCCTCCCTCTACCCTCATATGGAGACCGCGAAGCAGCCCCGCATCGGCCGCGCCAAAGGCAAGCCCGTCTGCGCCCGTCCGCGCCGGGACCGCGCCCAGCGCCAGGACCCCTGGCCCTCGACGATGCCAACCCACCCGACGGACTTACAACGCCACCAACCTCCACGCACTCAACACCGGCCGGAACCCCGCCTGCTACCAAGCCATCCCGAAACGCACCCATGGACCCTTCACCTGCCAAGCCTGCAAATTCACCTGCCTCCAAACCTACACCGCATCCGCCAAGCCAAGCACCAGTAACAATCACCTCAAGTGCATCCTGCTCAACACCCGCTCCATCCACAGGCATGCCGTCGAACTCTGGAACCTCCTCGACACAACATCACCGGACGTCGCCTTCCTGACGAAAACCTGGAGGAACGCCTTCTCACCCCCGACATTGCCATAGCCATCCTGGAGGGCTACAAGATCACCTAGAGGGACCGCATCAACCAAACCGGAGGAGGCCTCGCCATCGTCCACAGAAACACGATCCGCATCACGACCAACTCCGAAGACACCCTCACCGCCGCCGTGCACCTTCAATTCCAGATTCACACCGACCCCAAGACCACCCTCAGAGGCACCCTCATCTACAGACCCCCGGGACCACGCACACCATTCAGCGAAGCCATCGCAGACTTCGTCAGTCCACACACCCTCACCTCCTCAGACTACATCCTCCTAGGGGACCTCAACTTCCACCTGGAGAACAACAATGACAGCAACACCGCCACCCTACTGGACAACCTCGCTAACCTCGGGCTCAAGCAACTGGTGAACACCCTAACTCACTACGCCGGCCACACGCTTGACCCCGTCTTCTCATCCAGCAAGCACATCTCCTTCAGCCACTCCACCAGACTACATTGGACAGATCACAGCTGCGTCCACTTCAACTTCAGGAAACCCACGACCCACCACCACCCGCAACAGGCTCCCCTCAGAAGCTGGAGCAAGATCAACGCCGACCAGATCACCACCGCCCTCAGCCAGAACCCCCCGCCAACACGACGGACCCCAACAAAGCAGCCCGCAACCTCACACAGTGGCTTACCAACTGCGCCGACGACCTCGTACCACTGAAGAACGCCCCAGCAGACCCGGCAGCAAGAAAGCCGAGTGGTTCACCAACGACATCAAAAACTCCAAGAAAAACTGCCGCACCCTCGAGAAAGCATGGCGCCATGACCAGACATCAGAAAACATGACAGCCCTCAAGAACGCCACCCGCAAACACCACCAGCTGATCTGCACCACCAAAAGGACAACATTCAGAGAACGACTGGACAACAACACCCACAGCAGCAAGGAACTCTTCAGCATCTTTAAAGAGCTCTCCAACCCCAGCGCCTGCAACAACCACATCACACCCTCGCAAGACCACTGCGACTCACTCGCCTCATTCTTCCACCGCAAGATCGCCGACATACACAACAGCTTCGGCGCACAGACCACGCACCCAACCACCGAAACAATGCCCACCACCACCCTCCACACCTGGACCCTGGTCAGCACTGAAGACACCACCCGCATGATGAACACCATCCACTCTGGCTCCCCAACTGACCCCTGTCCACACCACATCTTTAACAAAGCCGACTCCATCATCGCACCCCAACTCCGGGACATCATTACCAGCTCCTTCGCATCCACCACCTTCCCGGAGAGCTGGAAACATGCCGAGCTGAGCGCCCTCCTGAAGAAACCCACCGCAGACCCCACGGACCTCAAAAACCTCCGACCCATCTCGCTCCTCCTTTTTCCTACCAAAGTCATCGAGAAGACCGTCAACAAACAACTCTCCGCCTTCCTCGAGACAAACGGATCCCTCGACCCCTCGCAGTCCGGTTTCCGAGCCAACCACAGCACCGAGACCGCACTCATCGCAGCTACCGACAACATCAGGTCCCTGCTTGACAACGGGGAAACAGCTGCCCTCATCCTCCTGGACCTCTCAGCAGCCTTCGACACTGCATGCCACCGCACCCTGATACAGCGCCTCAGCAACACCGGCATCCAAGGATCGGCCTTGGAGTGGATCATCTTGTTCCTCACCGGAAGAACCCAGAGAGTCCGCCTCCCCCCGTTCCGATCCGCAGCCACCAAAGTCATCTGCGGTGTACCGCAAGGATCCTCACTCAGCCCCACCCTCTTCACCGTCTACATGAGCCCCCTCGCAGCCATCGCACGCCAACACAACCTAAACATCATTTCCTACGCTGACGACACCTAGCTGATCCTCTCCCTCACCAACGACCCCGCCACCGCCAGAGCCAGCCTCCAGGAAGGAATGAAAGATGTCGCGGTATGGATGAAGCTCAGCCGTCTGAAACTGAACTCGGACAAGACGGAAGTCCTCATCCTGGGACCATCCCCCTCGGCCTGGGACGACTCCTGGTGGCCCCCTGCCCTGGGCACCGCCCCCAAACCAACGGACCATGCTCGCAACCTGGGCTTCATCCTGGACTCCTCCCTCACGATGACCAAGCAAGTCAACGCCGTCTCGTCATCCTGTTTCAACACCCTGCGCATGCTCCGAAAGATCTTCCGGTGGATCCCCACAGAAACCAGGAAGACGGTCACCCAGGCCCTCGTCACCAGCCGACTGGACTACGGGAACACCCTCTACGCTGGCACCACAGCCAAACTCCATAAAAGACTCCAACGGATACAGAAGGCTTCTGCACGACTCATCCTGGACATCCTCCATCACAGCCACATCTCTGCCCATCTGAGAGACCTGCACTGGCTCCCTGTCAGCAAGAGGATCACGTTCAGACTCCTCACCCACGCACACAAGGCTCTCCAGGACATGGGCCCCAGATACCTCAACAGCCGCCTGACATTCTACACACCCACCCGCCAGCTCCGTTCCGCCAGCCTCGCCCTCGCCACCGTCCAACGTATTCGCAGAACAACCGCTGGAGGAAGATCCTTCTCCTACCTGGCGGCCAAGACATGGAACCCCCCCCCCCCACCCACCTACGGCTGACACAGGACCACCTCTCCTTCAGGAAACAACTCAAGACCTGGCTGTTCGATCAGTAGAGACCGCCCTCCCCCCCTCCCAGCGCCTTGAGACCCTCGCGGGTGAGTAGTGTGCTTAACAAATTTGTATGATTTGATTTGAGTTCTACTGTCAGGGGTGCTTCAAAGACTCATCAAAACCAATAGTAAACATTTGCCCACTTCAAAGAAATGGATGCACAGACTTTGGTCCCTTGAGATTTTAGCATGCCATTTTACTGCTTGACTATCCACCAAGCCTTGGGAGGATAGCTACTTTGCAATATCTGTTCCACTTAAAGAGCTACACACAGCATTATAAGGACCCCTATATTGAAATGGGTCCCTTGGTCTAACTGCAGAGAAACCGGAAATCAAAACCGTGGAGTGAGTTCACATAACAGAAGCTTAGCAATGGTGAGACTGATACTTCTCTGTGTTCTGTAGATCTCCACCCATTGGGAGGAAAGGCACACTAAAACTAGGACATGTCACGACCCATTACAAACAAGCTTTTCAATAAAGTCCAACTACATCCTATTGAAGGGTCCTCATGATCTTCCACTGTGGATAAGAGTTACACCCATGGCATAGCACCTCAGCTAAAACTATGAATCAGGGATTAAACCAATTCTATCTAAACAGTCAAACCTTTGCATCCCTTCCAACTTGTGCAGGACCATGGGCATCACATGTCATGGGAAACAACTGCTTTCTGGCAACACTGGTTTCCATCAGCTGAAACCAACACATCCTGTTCTAATCCATCCTTGTTTTGTTTCTGAAACTTCTTCCTGCAATGTTTTTATTTCCTCCCAAGTATCAGCCACTGGCCACAACATCAAAAAAGTTATGCCCTGGAGGGCATGGCTTTGACGCCGAGAGAGATGGCCGCACATCTCTAAGGCTCTGTGATAACCCGGGCTTTTGCCCCTAATAAATCCGCCCAAAAAATTGCATGTCAGGTAGGACCAGAGTGCAACTACATTGCACCAACACGAAGATGTGTCACAAGTGAATTGGCGAGTACATATGTACGGACGGTGTGTAACGAAGAGCGAGGCCCAGAAAAAAGCTTGAAGCATCGGCCTTGATTAATGGGAAGAAGCGAGAGAGCTGCAGGCCATGAAGAGCCCATATTCTCGGCCAGATTTGTTTCTCCGGAGGTGGATAGCGCCGTTAGACCTGAGATCAGCCACGACAAGTAAACGCAGAACAGAGACTGGGGCTACAGTCATAAAACAGGTATTTTCCATCAAGGAGCCACCGGGATGGAGGGATAGCTGATGGCTGAGAGGAAGTGGGACCAGGACGTACCTCCACCGCACTACCATAAAGAGGCAACAGAAGCGAAGTGGAGAGACTACAGGCTCAGGTGGTGTGCAACGAAGCGCACAGCCTAGAAAGAGCCCGAAGCACTGGCCTCGATCGGTGGGAGTGGCCGACTGGAAGGGAACGCTGAAGGAATGAAAGAGTGGCAAGCCACACAGAACGTGCTGACCTGGCTGGGATCGTGACTCCGGCAGTGCAGTGTGCCGTCGAAACTGAGAGCAGTGAACAGAGATCGGAGTGCAAAGGCCAGGTACGACGCAATAAAACCGATATTTTCTGCTACAAAGCCACCCAGACGTGAAGACAGTTGAAGGCGGAGAAGCAGTGGGAGAGCAGGGATAGACATCACATGACCCCCCCGGAGAGAATAAGGGATTACAGGACTAGGGTGACCAACTGGCATTGGTGCAAATTCAGGACGGTGAGTGTAAAAATTCAGGACAAAGGGTCAAAATTCAGGACACAAATTCAGGACAAAACTTCAGGACAATAGGTACGTTTTACAGACACATCAGAGGTCGCGCAATAGTATATAAGTAAGCCCAGCCATTTCCAAACATATTCAACCATTTGCAAACCTATCCATCATCTATCCTTCCATCTATCATTTCACTCATCCATCCCTTCATCCATCCCCTCATCCATCCTTTCACTCTCCATTATCCATCCATCCATCCACCCTTTCACCCTATCCATCTGTACACTTATCCATCCACTCTTCATCCCATCCATCCATTCACTCATCCATTCAGCCATTTACCCTTTCACCAATCCAGCCATCCTTTCACTTACTAATCCTTCCACCCATCCACTCTTTTAGTCATCCATCCATCCTCCCTTTCTCTCTCCATCGACCCTTTCACTTAGCCATCCTTCCTTCCATCCATCCATCCACCCACCCATCCATCCATCTACTTATCCACTCATGAATCCATCCATTGACCCTATCACTCATCCATCTATCATTTCACTCCTTCACACATCTATTCATCCTTTTGTCCATCTACCCTCCCTTTCACTCACTCATCCATCCTTACATCCACCCTTTCACTCATACGTCCATTCATTCACCCTTGCACTTATCAATCCATCAATCCATCCATCATTTCACTCATCCACCCACCCACCCATCATCCACCCAACCATCCAATCACCCACCATCCACCCACCCACTCATCCATCCTTTCACCCACCCACCATCCAATCCACTGATCCATCCTTTCACCTACCCGCCATCCACCCACTCTTCCATCCATCCATCCATCCTTTCACCCACCCATCACCCATCCATCCATCCGTCCTTCCCCTCATCATCCATCCATCCCCTCATCATCCATCCATCCTTTTCCCTCATCATCCATCCATCCTTTTCCCTCATCATCCATCCATCCATCCTTCTACCCACCCACTCATCATCCATCCATCCTTCCCCTCATCATCCATCCATCCTTCCCCTCATCATCCATCCATCCTTTCACCCACCCATCATCCATCCATCCACCCTTCCCCTCATTATCCATCCATCCACCCTTCCCCTCATCATCCATCCTTTAACCCACCCCCTCATCATCCATCCATCCATCCTTCCCCTCATCATCCATCCATCCATCCTTCACCTCATCATCCTTCCCCTCATCATCCATCCTTCCCCTCATCATCCATCCATCCTTTCACCCACCCATCCATCCTTCCTCTCCATCCATCCCCTCATCCATCCATCCCCTCATCCATCCATCCATCCCTTCATCCATCCATCCATCCCCTCATCCATCCATCCATCCCCTCATCCATCCATCCATCCCCTCATCCATCCTTCCTTCCCCTCATCCATCCTTCCTTCCCCTCATCCATCCATCCTTCCCCTCATCCATCTATCCTTTCCCTCATCCATCCATTCTTCCCCTCATCCATCCATCCTTCCCCTCATCCATCCTTCCTTTCATCCATCATCCATCCTTCCCCTCACCCATCCATCCATCCCATCCATGTATCCTTCTCCTCATCCATCCATCCATCCCCTCCATCCATCCATCCATCCATCCATCCTTCCCCTCCATCCATCCCCTCATCCATCTCCTCATCCATCCATCCTTCCATTCATCCATTCATCCTTCCCCTCATCCATCCATCCTTCCTTCCCCTCATCCATCCATTCCCTCATCCATCCATCCTTCCCCTCATCCATCCATCCTTCCCCTCATCCATCCATCCCCTCATCCATCCTTCCTTTCATCCATCATCCATCCTTCCCCTCACCCATCCATCCATCCCATCCATTGAACCTTCCTCTCATCCATCCATCCTTCCCCTCCATCCATCCATCTATCCATCCATCCTTCTCATCCATCATTCTTCCCCTCATCCATCATCCAGCTACCCTTCCACCCATACATCCAGCTATTTACATTTTCTCTCCATCCTTCCCCTCACTCATCAATCCATCCATCCTCTCTCATTATCCATTTATTCAATCTTTCATTCATCCATTCACCCTTTCACTAATTCATCCAGCCATCCACCATCCCTTCACTTACTTAGTCACCCACCTTTTCATATTAATTTTGAGCTTAGCCCTTTTGAGAAGAGGCCCATCAAGAACTTCACCCTCGCTGCAGGGGCCGTTCCAGGACTGGGACAGAAGCCACCCAGGGCGGAGACGGGATCCACCACAGGGGGGACAAGAGCCATCACAGGCGGGGGTGGACTGGAGCCACAACATGGGGGGACAGGAGCCATCACAGGCGGGGGGTGGACTGGAGCCACCACATGGGGGGGACAGGAGCCATCACTGAGGGGAGGGCAGGAGCCATCACAGGAGAGGGAACAGGATCCACCAGGGTGGGCACAGGGGTGGGCATGCAGTATTCTAGTATCATCGTGCGCTCCTCGCCCCATCCTGCACAAGACAACGAGAAGACAGGCTCTCTGTCCAAAATGCCACTCCCCACTGTGATGTACAGTACTTACAGTAGATACTCTAAGAGAACTGATTGTCCTCCATACTTTGTTAATCAGTGTGGGTGCGATCGTGCCATTTCTTTATTGTATTACATTATAGACTGCATGTTTGAAGAACCAAGGTTTGCTTACAATTTAGTGGCAGTAATTAAGCTCGGTGAAGAGAAGCACATGCTGCCTCGGTGTAATCAGGGGTGTAATCTGGCCGAGTCTAGGATGTTTGGGGCCCTGGGTAGAAATGGAATGTGTGAGCCCCCCTCTAAATAGCAGAGACATGACGCGTTCAGGGCTGTTTGCATCTGAATAGATGCCCCTGCTCCTGAAGCTGCAGCCCCTCCCTCTCAGTCACCTTCGAAGCACCTCTTAACAGGTCATCAAGGGCTGGAGGTGTCAGGGCTGCCACCCCGCTGTGCCTCTCCAGTGCTGCTGAGTATCTGAGGAGCTTTGGTGCAGCATCGGAGTGAAGAAGGGAGGTGGGTGCAAGCTGTGCCGGCTTTAGGGTGCAGCAACCGGTGCCCTGTTAAAATGACAGACAAATGGCGTCCGTTAAAGAATCCTTCACGGACAACGGACAGACGGCCGAAATAACGGACTGTCCGTGAAATTTACGGACGGTTGGTCACCCTATACAGGACACACACAGAAATCTTGACTGTGTGGAACTATAAAGTTAGTACTGCATGCGAAAAAGGAAACTCCGAAGTCTCAACATGGCGCTGAGTGGGTGACGAGCCGGGGGATAGAGTGAGTGCAAGGTCGAAAATGCATGCCACAATGAAGCCGGGTCAGCAGCGAGTTAACCATCATATAACAGACAGTGGAGTGGTGGAAGCAGTCCCCCTGGCTTACTCAGCAGAGGTAGTTTGGACTAAGGGAAGTAAAAGGTGGCCAAACAGTTCCCCACTAACCACAGTTGCAAGATCAAGAAGACATCAGCAATAACCTTTGTTAGGGGTCAAGTATAATTGCCTTCAGCACTACCCAAAGCCATGTGGAGACCCAGATGACAAACTGTAACACTCCCTACGCCACAATCTGCTATGCTGTATGCAAAACTGCGACATTGCAATAGTAAAGAACTGGAAGTGATAAGGTGCAAAGATCGTTTAACAGGCATGAATAAGAGTACATAGATTGTGCTAGTAAATACTAGGTCTGCCTCGATCTGAGCAGATCATTGGTCACGTGGCCGAAATGTCAGAGGGTAAAAATCATGAAAGGTACCCACCAGACTAAACTGGATAAGTATACCATGCAGAAACAAACTGATCTAGAGGTCGCTGGTAAAGAGAGTGATGAACCAGCGCGGGAACCGAAGATCGAAGATCCATCCCTGAAAGATATAATGGAAGCCATAGTCGGAATACGTACTGCACTAGAATCAATGGACACGATAACAGCTGAAGTGACCCTGATGAGGGCGAATATGCAAACCATCAGCGAGAAAGTGAGGAATGTAGAGGTGGTCACTGAGGGACTTAGCAGAGATAGTAGAAATATGCAACGAGAAATAAAAGAACTGCAGAATACCAGCCATAAAATGGAGAGGCTATTAGATGATTATGAAGGCGGTCCCGAAGAATTGACGTGAGGATACATGGGGTTCCGGAGAAGGCGGAGGGGCAGAAGCTGACCTCTTTGTGGAACACTTGTAAATGTAAATATAAATGTCATGGTACTTATAGAGCGCACTGTCACCAGACGGTCAACTTACGGTGTCGCCTATTTGGCTTCCTGGCGCTGATACTCATACCGCTGTGGAACCCCTCCTGGCTTTCCCTGTGAAGTGTCCACTCCTGGGCACCCCCAGGGTGAAGCCAGGCATCCTTAGCACTGTTGGGGCCAAGCAAGCTATTGCCCAGAGTTGCAGCATGGGGCCCGTGATTAGAATAGGCACCGAGGCGAGAATTAACAGGTCCGAGGAAATTGAGCCCGAGACCCTGCCGAGGCGGGAATCGAACCCTGGTCCCTGGCCAGAACTCTGCATCAGGGTCTGCCGCTCTAACCATTGAGCCACACTCCTCCACTTATCTGTGACTACCTCATGCCGAAGGCTCTGTCCACATTCTTTACTGTTGAGAGAGCACATAGGGTCCCCAGGGGTAGACCCAAGACGGCTGCCCCTCCTAGGCCCAAGTTGGCCAGACTATTAAACGTTAGGGACCAGGACAGCATACTACAAACGGCTCGCACATCTACGCCGATCAGGTATGAAAATAGGGAAATTACATTTTATCCTGATTTTACAATAACAGTCCAGAGGAAAAGGAGAACCTTCTTGGAGATCAAAAGACATCTGAGAGTCAAAGGGATTAAATACTCAATTTTATTTCCAGCAAAATTCAGGGTCGAGGCAGATGGGAAGTCATGGTTTTTTGACACTCCAGAATCAGCAACAGATTGGTTGGAGGGGTGGAGGCCTGCAAAGGATCACAATTCTAAAAAAGGGAAGGACTGCAATGGAACAACTAAAACTTCGCATCCTGGAAGATGACAAGATGTAACAACGCAGAGATTGTGGGTGACGGTGTATACGGCTGAGCAATGGAAACACTCGAAGACGCTAAGGAACTGAGTCAAGCTAAGAATGATAAGTGACTAAAAAACATTGGTCCAGATGTATGAGTGAACCTGATAGAATATTGTTTAGAGGGGTTGGAGCCGGCCACCCCCCAGTTTACTTTAGTTAGTTGTACAGGGCAATAGGCACTCCGCATGGATGGGGAAGTGGGAAGTTTGATGCCCAGAGGGCATGGGAGCAGGGTGGAGGGTATGGGGATTTTTGTGTTATTGTTATGTTTCGTAATCGCTGATTCACGTAAAACATTATTGGTCAGGAAAATGCCCCTCAACTTTTTTCCCTCTGAGGCTGTCTAGGAGAACTAGAGTTTTCATGGATAGGATCTATTTGGCACAAAATGGTACACCGCCACATGGGAACAGTGCATGATACAGGTTTCCGGGTTTTTGTCCTGGAATGTAAATGGGTTTAGGGACAAGTTGAAGCGGGGGATAGTAATGCAGTTCATTAAAAGGCAGGCCCTGGAGATAGTCCTGCTCCAGGAAACCCACCTCATAGGTAATATATGCAAAGCATTGGCTAGATGGGGTTATCAATTAGTGGCACACTCAAGGTTTACCACGGGCTCACAGGGAGTGGGCATACTAAAATGAAAGTCCTTCCTCATGACTGTTGAACAAGTATTCTCAGACTGTTTGGGGAGATATGAAGCAGTGTCTGGGAGCTGGGAGGGTATAGTGCTCACCACACTATATGTATACTTGCCACCAGGCCTACAACAAGTCTCATTGAGGGACCTAGGGACAGCAATGTTAACATTCCCCACCCGAAAATTGGTAATGGGAGGGGACTTTAATTCTGTGATATCAGGCAGTTTGGATCAACATCCACCCAGAGTTATTGGCTCACCAAAAGCAGTGGTTCCACAGTTTCTAGACGCACTCGGTCTGGTGGATGTATGGAGGGTCCACCACCCAAATGAGCTAATTCACATTTTATTTGGGGGCCCGTGATAGCCTTTCACAAATAGACTATATACTCATACCGGCGGATCTGTGTTTGTTGTGGTGACCACATATGGAGGTTGATAAGAATGCATCTAAAATGCCATTTCCTGAATTTGCTATATGTGTCTGTTTTCCCTGCAGCTTTGCCAGCATCAGTTCCATGTTTCCAATTTGATTGAGACTTTTCAGTTATAGTTAGGTACATTCTAGGTCCATCGACTGCACATTTTCTCCACCTCTGTTGCCCTTCATCCCATTGGGCATCTATGTGATTTTGCACTGTTCTTTTTGCTCTATTCTGATATTTGTCTTTCTCTTTGGCATGAGCTGCTTGCTCCCAAATATTTAATGCTTCATATTGTAGGCCTATGAGGTGGCTTCATTTCATATAACTTTTCTCAAGGTTTCAGTAATCTTAAATCAAAAAGACAGCATTGCGAAAATTTAAATGGACCTTCATTTTCATTTTCAGTAATCTTGCACCATTGACGAAGCCGCAAACATGTATGAAGTTCTACATTTGATGCCATATAATGTGCTGCTCACATCAATAATACTGTATGTCTGATCTCCTTTTTGTGTTCTAGTGTGATTGCAGTGACAAGATAACTAAAGCTCCTGAAGAAAGCCAGGGAGAATATTCCTAAGTGGCTGAAACATGTCGACCGTATGAACAGTGATTAATGCCAAACTGTTCCGTATCTTTTTTCTCACTTTCACACTGTTTTTAATAGGAAAACTAAGAGAGATTGCTAAGATTAGCAGTAGAGAGGGTAGTAAACTATCTCACTAGTTTATCCTTTTTAAGCACTTTTTTTGCACAGTATTGTTTGCACTGCACATTAGAGATTACATCAAATCACCTGTTTTCTAAACACAATCCCATCTGCTTTTCCTTCTGCAAGAATCGCAGAGAAGGATACAGCTCTCTTTCTGTTCTCTCTGCTTACTAAGAGAGACATTAGAGGATTGTCTGGGACCCCAGATGATGACACTGGGCACATGGTTGTGTATTGATGGGATACCGATTATCCTGAGGCGATCTTGAGTACTGTCTCTTTGTTTCTCTTTTGCTTTCTTCTTTAACGTACACTCAACAACATAGAGAGCTGTGAGAGTCTCTATATTTGTCTCTATAGTCCTATGGATTCCATTTGTTTTTTACTAATTAATTTATTAACAAACAAGCCCTCAAGGATTCTTTCAGAGGTGGGTCCAGAGGCCCAGTCTTGGGTTTTGGCAAAGCGGCAGTAGGTTCATGCTTCAGCCGAATATTACACACAGACATGTAACAAACAACAAATGTGACCATTCACCCTGCTTTACAATTTTCTCATAAAAAATTCTGCAACTCTAAGTAGAGGAAGCTGGCTGTCTATATAGTGCAGCAAAATGAGGTACACTGTGCAGAGAGTCCAGGCAACCTTGATTGATTCACAGAGGCAAAAATGATAACAATAAATGCTCTCTTTTGTGGTACTGTAAGTGAGCCATTTTAGACTCATCAGAGGGTACTGCTAAGCATTTGTTATACTCACAGAGGCAATAAATGAGACACTCACTCAATGAATAAATCCAAGACCAATTTAGAAAAATAACTTGTATTTTTATGTACATTTTGATGGAAGGATTTTGAAAGCAAGTAAGTACTTCAAATATCAACTTTCACTGGTAAATAAAATTCATCTTCATGTGTAATGCTTTCCTATGGGAGAAAAAGGCAAATATGGTATACAGGCACTTGTAGAAGGTTTCCGGAGGTCCCCTTCAGGACTTAAGATGGTGTGGGTTAAGGTGAGGAAGCAAGGGGGCACAGTTAGCTCTTGAGAACCCGGACAGGAACATTTGTGTGCAGCGGGTTTAGGTCGCTAGGCTTGTGCATTGTAGGGCCTTGGGTTGTATGCCTCTCCGGTTGAGGGTGCAAAAATCAGGACAGGTGGACCACTCTGGAGATGAGTCTCTTTGCTCCTGATGTCTCTCTATAACTGCTTGGTCTCGGTGTTGTTGGAATCAGGACTGGACTCTAACAGGCCTTGGTTTTTTGCAAGGGATCTGATGCACGGGGTATTTTTGCAGTGCGGCTCCAGTTTTTCTGGCATCTTCTCACTTGGTGGGGAGATGGATCTGACATTCTTGAGCCCAGTGACTTCTTCCTTGGTGGCTGCTGCATCGATACAAGCGGAGAGTGGCAGCATGGTAAACAGGACTCTGCTGTTTTGGATGTACGATGTTACAACGCGATCAAAATGATCGCGGTCCATCACACCGCATCTTTTACAGCGCAAGTCGTTACCACAATTTGCGCTGTAGGGTGCTGAACTTAGGAATATTAAGATTTACTATTCCAACTCCAGCCTACGTACAGTAGGGAAGGTGTTGGAATAGTAAATCTACTATTCCGTAGTCTAGAGCGCCCTCCAGCGCAAGTCGTGGTAACGACTTGCGTTGTAAAAGACGCATCATAATGGCACCGCGGTATTTTGACCGCGGTGTAAAGGTTGTAGACCGCTGTTTTGGTGCCTGTGGACAGCAGGGGAGTAGCTCCTCCACTCCAAGGGTGATTGTTGGCAATTTGCAATGGTCTGGCAGTCTACCAGTGCTCTTGGTTGAGGTTCAGTTGCAGGACGGGTCAGTTTTTTCAGGATTGTCAACACTGGTGCAGGCAGGCAGGGTTTGGCGCCAAAAGTCCAAATCAAGTCTTCAGTTCTCATTTCTGAGGCTTTTCTTTGTTCTCTTCTTCTGAGTCCATCAATCTGAGTTCCTGGCCTCAGGCGTGCCACCTATATACTCAATTTAGGAGCATTAAAGGGAGTGACCGTAACCCTGACCCAGTGAGCCTAATTTTACCAAAAAACAAGATTGTGGAATTCTATCTTTTATGTTCACATCAGGTAGCCCACCCTAGGGGTGTAACTGGTCAGGTACTTACCCTGCCTCCTGACTAGATAATTTTAAAGCCAGTCCCGCTGTCAATTTGGCATCTGGGCACGGGGGCATCTACCAAGTCTGGGATAAGCCAAGGTCGCATATCAAAGACGACAGAAGCCTTTAACCCCTTCGATGCTTGTGACGGAACCGTTCCGTCATCAGTCCCGGCTGAGCTGTGCTGATGACGGAACGGTTCCGTCACGACCGCACCCTGTTCTGGAATGTCCAGCACAGGGGCGGAATCGGCGCCGCACGGAAGCGGTTAAAGTCTCCTGCCATAATATGCAGATTATTAGTCATTGTGCTTGGAGGAGGTGACAACACCTCAGGCAGGAGCAGGCTTTGTTTTCACCCTCAGGAAGTGTGGGGTCTCACCTGCAGGGGGTTAAAAACCTATCTGTGGTGGCAGGCTGGTCTACACCTGCCAGTCAGCACACTAGAGGTTAGTAGGATTTCAATGGGTACCTCTAAGGTACCCACTTGATACATGTATTAATTAATCCATCACTGTAACTAGTGAGGGTTTATCAACATGAGATGTTTGATACCAAACATCTTTGGTTTCAGTGAAGCCATCTTGCAGCTGGGGAACTCGTAATCACTGGTGCCCAAAACATACATTCAAGGTGGCTTCCCTGCTCACTGGCAATGTTCAGGTATAGGCTTGGCTCATGCATATATGTCCTCACATGTAATATAATGCACCCTGCCATAGTGCTGTAAGGAATGCTGCAGGGGGTGACATAAATATATTGCATGCAGTGTCTGCAGGCATGTGACGCTGGAGGTGTGCCATGATGTGTCTTTACTTTTGTCTGCACCATGTCAGACGGCCTGCAATGACAGTTTACATGAATATAGTGAGGGGTCTCTTGGCTGGCACGATACATGCTGCAACCCTTAGAGACCTTTTTTAGCATCCATGACCCAGTTACCATAGTTACCATTTACAAGGGACTTACATGGGTGCTAAAGAAATTGCCAATTGGGGGAAAAATTGTACAGTTTTAGGAAAAGAGTCTGGCATTGGGGATCTGGAAAGCAGGAACCCAGTTAAATTTTCTCACAATTGCATCATTTACCAGGCAAAAAATGGAGTGACCATGTTAAAAAGGGACACTTTCTACATTTAGCAAGCACAATAAGCGAATAACTTTTGCTGCTCCACTAAAGAACTTCAAAGTAGTTAGTTCATAAAAGAAATAATCATAAATAAGGTTTTAACACCCTCTGACTCCTTACACACACATACTTCTGCTCCTTTATCTTGTGGCATAAACTGTCCTTTCGCTACCACTTGAGGGAGCAGTGTTTTGTATATCTCATTCTTAGGATATACGTCTAGATTCATCAACGTAAAATCGGCTCGCAAAGGGCCAGGTTCTGAGAATCTGGCCCTTTGCGAGCGCAATTTTTGCATTTGGGATTCATCATCCCAAATGCAAAAATCGCTATTATAGAATTCGCAAATTTGCGAGGAATTGCATTTAAGGAATCTCTATTTGAGATTCCTTAAATGCAATTCATGAAACATTTCAAAATTGCGAATTCGCAATTTTGGGCCGCTATTTACCGCAAAGTCAAACCTCGTGGTAAATAGCGGAAACTTAGAAAAATGCACTTAAGAGCATTTTTCTAAGTTGTATGTTACACACACACATGTCCTTGGGACATGTGTGTGCGTAACACCAGTTTCCAATATCATTTCAGGGGTGCAACAGGGTGTCCTTTGGACACCCCTGCACCCTTGAAATCGCAAACTCAAAATGCGAATCGCTAATAGCGATTCGCACATTGATATGTCTTCCCATTCATTTCTATGGGCCTTTAGGCCCATAGAAAATGAATGGGGAGTTATTCCTTATTTGCGATTAGCAATTAGCTAATCGCAAATAGGGAATCTGTAGGAATCGCAAAATAAATTGCGATTTGGACATGAATCCCGTTTTGCGAGTCTGTAATAGCGATTCCTTAATAGTCGCTATTACAGACTCGCAAAACGGGACTTTGATGAATCTAGGTGTATGTCATTTTAAATAACCCCTGCCAAAGAGGAATAAGGAGCGATCACCTATATAAGTTCAAACACATGTTAAATCGTTTATGACTTTTAATTCGGGCAATGAAGAGAATTATTAGAAGTTAAAGAGTTTTATTTACAATTCTTTTAGTTTTCATTCTTTGTATTTATTAGGCATTCATCTTCAGATTTAAGCATTAAGGGGCCGATTCCGATTTTGGACGGAAGGGCTCCAAACCATGTTCCGAGCCCTTTCGACCGAATCGGTCAGTGCCGGCCGGATTCCTTCCCGACCGAGCCATTCCGATGGACTGGGTCGGGAAGGAATCCGACTCGGATTTCCAGATTGCGGACGAGCCTGTCCGCAGTCCGGAAATCCTCCAGTACTCCCCCGGTCGCCTCTGTGCGCTGAGGGAGTACGATGGTAGCTTTTCACTGCCTTTTCGTGCCGGTCTGTCCGGCACGAAAAGGCAGTCGGAAGCTGTCTCTGGGGGCCCCCAGCAGGGCCCCCATGGGTGTGAGGCTGCCAGATGGAGGCCTGGGGGCACCTATGGTGCACCTCCGTTGATGCCTGTACCCGATGGCAGGCACCTTGGGGTGCCGGCCACAGGGTGCAGGGATGAACTTCACCCCTTCTTTCTACATTTCAAGCATGTTTTCCGGTTGGAAAGCATGCTTGCATTGTAAGGTATACAAATGCGAGCAAACCCTGTTCGGTCACATCGTACTAGCAGGGCTGTAACCAACGACAGCAGGTCGGTCGGTTACAGCTCCTGCCCGATGTCGGACGGACTTAGGTTAGTCCGACATCGAAATAGGCCCCTAAATGTTGATATAATACACCGATCGATATGTGGTTATAAAATAGAAAACAATGTTCATTAAAACCACTGTTAATATTGTAATAATACGGCGGGGCGTGGCTTGCGCGCCACTTTGACATGGCGTGCCGCGCTTGAGCTCCAGGGAAACTGAGACGGTCGGGTCGTTTTTAAGATCCCGTTCGTAAATATTTCATCTCCTGCTGCTGTCATGTGATGTTGGAAGGTGCCGTGGACGCTTCCCTGTTTACTGCCACAGTGTCCGACGCCTGGAACTGCCTTTCCTTTCATCTGTAGTCTTCATTCTCGGCACTTCAGTGAGCGGCCGCCATTTTGTTTTGTTGTGGCATCGCTCGTTTTTTCTGTGAGATGAGACCCTCACCTTTCAGAGCAACATGCTCAGTAGGATATCTTGAGGTGATATTTATTAATTTTTTATTTTGATGGTCCTCTGCAGTCGCTTTATGCCTACCTGACGCTATTTCTGCTGGCTACTTTTTATGGATTACTGACTGCCTTTCTCACCTCAGTTGACCTGTTTATGATGGCTCCCTGACTTCCCTGAGGGGCTCGTGCTTTGTAACCTGATTGCTAGGTTGCTTGCAATATACCGAACTTTTTTTTGGGCGCTTCAAGGTCTTTTTCGCTTCTTTTTATACTCCAGCTGCTTTGCTCCGCCATTTTGTGCGCTGGTGTTTCGGCCATAGTCTACACTTCTGGTGTATTTTTTTATCAGTGACAGTTGGTGAATTATTATTTGTCTGATTCCTGGCCCTTGCTCATTTCCTTTGTGTCCAGTGCCTTTAGTGGTGGCGTTTATGAGCTGTCTCCTGTGTCCTGTTCCTATGGCGGACACCATGGGGCCTTCCCCTACGGCGAAAGACTCTAAAGGGACTTTGAAACGTTCTAAGCAGCAGTCCCCCTCTCCGGAGTCCTCTCAGAAGGATACTAACTCCACTTTGGATGCTATTCTGACGCGTCTCAATGCCGTCCATGATATTGCGCAGTCTACTAAAACTAATACCGACTTATTGCAAGTTGAGGTGGCTGCTATCAGGAATGACTTTAAAGCCTTATCTGTCAGAGTTACAAATGCTGAATCTCGTATCAGTGGAGTGGAGGACTCTTCTCACCAGCATTCGAGATCTCTTCTCCAACTAGAACGTTCGATGGCTTCCTTACGTAGAGATCTTACAGAGCAGGAGGATCGTAATCGGAGGAGCAACGTGCGTATTTTTGGCCTTCTTGAAGATGCAGAGCAGTCCGCTTCCTCAATGATCGACTTCCTCTCCAAATGGATTCCTTCTACAATACAAATCTCTTTTCAAAAAGACTTTGAAATTGAGAGAGCTCATCGGGTGCCTGCGCTCAAGCCTAAAAACTCCACTTCTCCCAGAGCAGTAATCCTTAAACCACTGCGCCATCAGCATTCGGAACAGATTTTGGCCCATATGAGGAAAGTCAAGTCGGTGTCTTGGGAGGGCCATCGGATTACTATCTCCCAGGATTTTGCCAGAGACACTGTAATTCGAAGGAAGGGATTTCTCAATCTGCGGAAACGTTTGTTGGACATGCATATTCCCTTTTCCTTTGCTGGTCCATCCAAGTTTCGTATTTCTTTCAAAGGCCGCTATCGGATTTTTGATAAACCTGCAGATCTTTCCTCTTTTTTGGATAACCAACTTGAGTCTCAGATGGATTCTTCTTCAGCTCCTGGCTCTTCTGGGACTTGAATTTTTGTCTCTGTTGTTTTCACGTGGTTTAGTGAGTCTTGCCGCTTCGCATATACCTTTGTTTTTTCGTTCCATATGTTGATTACTAGTTGTTATTCGTTTTCCACATGAGTTGTTTGTCCCTTGTCCGTTTTACTTTAATTTGTTATTGGTATTTATCCACTTTCCCCGATATTTGTCTGGGACCATTTTGACTTTCTTGATGATCCTCCTTGTTGTGGGCGCTTTTTGGTTCCTCGCCCATGCGTCTCACATTTTCCGATACCTGTTTCCTATTGTATTCTTTCCCACCCTTGATTTTTCCTGGTTCCTCTGAGATTTGAAATTTTTTTTTGTCTTTAATGGTCCTCTTGGTCTAGGGCGTCTTGCTGTTTGAAATATGTCATTGTCTTTTTTGCTCCGCATGTTGTTCTCTGGTTGATATTCGATTCACAATTGATTTGTTTGTCTCTCGTCAGCTTTAGCTTGTTTTGTTATTGGTATTTATCTGCTTTTTCCCGGTATTTGTCTGTGGCCATTTTGTCTTTCTTGATTATTCTCTTTGTGGTGGCGATTTTTGGCTCCTTGTTCATGTATCTCATTTCTGCCGATCTTTCTTTCAGGGTGTATTTTTCTTTTTCTATATCTTTGTTATCTTTCGATTCTGTACTTTGCCATATGGTGATCTTCTCTTTTCTTGGCGTAGGTTACTCTGTTCTTGTCAAGCCGTTTGGTCCGTTGTGTCAGTTTTCCTCTTTATGTTCAGTCATATGGTCTCTTTTTATATATTTGCCTTTATTGTATCTATTTTATGGCTCCCTGGCTAGTATTTCTTTTTGTCTCTTGGTGGTATTCTGTCTATATTTTCGCTCTGTGTTTTTCACCCTGCAAATTTTATTCTTACTGATATCTAATATTGCTTCTCATTTTAGCTGCTTAATTTTACAATCTCCATATTTCTTGTTTTTCTTACCTCTATCCACATACCATGTATTACTGCCTTTTTATTATATTTTGATACTTTTAGGTTTTGTACCATCTTTTGCTTCTTATATTTACTTTTCTAGCTCTTTGTATTGCATTCATGTTTTTTTTTACCATTTAATTGTTGCTATGTAGCTAAGATCCTGTTATCTCAGTTTAGCTTTTATTCAAGCACTTGTTATTTGTTATGCCTCATATCATATTGTATTTTTATGACTTGTTTTCGATCATTGCTCGGATTTGTTTTTTCTGGGCCTCCTTTGTGTAACTTTCATTTCCAGATTTCAAGTATATTATTGGGTTCACTTATATTGTTCTACGCTCATTGCTTGCTGTTTCCTTTTCTCCAGTTTGGGATCTATTGCTTTCTTTACTGTTCTTTTTCCTGACGGTCTTTTGTTTCCCTCTCCATGTTCCCCCTGGTATGAATCGGGTCTCCCATAGACCTACCCTGGCGGATCTCTTTCTCTCTCTTTTTCCATTCTTATTTCTTCTTTTCTTTTCTTCTCTTTTCCTCTCTTCTCCTCTTTCTTTTTTCTCTTTTCTCTTGGATCTCCTGGTGGCGTTTCTCTACTTTGTATCAGGTGATGGTGTTCTGTTTTTCCGTCCATCTGTCTTCCTTATGTGGTGTCTTTTTTCTGTGTGTCTATGCCTGGCTTAAATGTAGTTTCCCTTAATGTTAAGGGTTTGAATCATCCGGTTAGGAGGGCTAAAATTATAGATTATTGCAAATCTTTGTCTTCGGATCTAGTCTTTTTGCAAGAGACGAAGTTATCTCATAAAGAGGCTCTGTGGTTGCGGAATGGCTGGGTTATGGATGTAGTATGCTCTGATGCTCTTGGCAAACGTAATGGTGTGATCACCCTTATTTCTAAAAATTCTGGCTTATCGATCCTTTCTTCTGAACATGACTCTGAGGGTCGATGGCTTTTATCTAGATTGTCTGATGGGATTCATGATCTTTACGCTTTGAATATTTATGCTCCAAATAATGATGATCCTCTTTTCTGGCAGAATATCACTAAATTACTTTCCCGAACGCCTCATATTGGTAATTTAATAGTAGGTGGTGACTTTAATTTGCCGTTGGATCTTCTATTGGATAGAAACTCTGCTTTTTCTTTTCGCCCTCCTAGAGCTCACAAACACTTATTACACATGTGCTCTTCCGCTAATCTTCATGATGTCTGGCGTCTTCATAACCCTACTGGCAGTGACTTTTCTTTCTTTTCCTCTCCTCATTCTAGTTTCTCTCGTATTGATTACCTCTTAGTTCATTCGTCTTTGCTACAATCTTCGTCTTCACCGTACATTCATCCTATTCTTGTCTCAGACCATGCGGCAGTTTCCTTCTCCCTCTCGGGGCTCACCCCTAAGAAATCCTCCCCTTCGTGGAAGTTAAATACGGAAATTCTTTATGATGACGCTGCGGTCAGTGCCTTGCAAACCGAAATTGAACAGTTTTTTTCTGTTAATGAAGGGTCCGTTGATTCCCCAGTGGTTTTGTGGGACGCCTTTAAATGTACTCTTCGCGGTTACATTATTAAAGTTATGGCACAGAGAAATGCTGCCATTAAGAAGGAACTTTCTGATTTAGCGGATAGTATTAAACGTAATGAACTCCTTTTTCGTCAGACGAAAGATTTACAAATTTTGCAATCTATTAAAAATCTAAAATATTCGTATAATGCTCTTGTCACTAAGCGGGCTCATATTGGTGTTCAAGCACAAAAGTCTAAACGGTTGTTGTTAAAAAATCGTGCTGGTAAGGTTTTAGCAGCCACGTTGAAGTTCCAGGACTCTGGCTCTAAATCGTCTCAAATTTCTTCTATCTCTGATAGATCCGGCGTTAAAAAATTTCAAACCAAAGAAATCCTTGCGGTCTTTCGTGATTTTTATGATAATTTATATACTCCTACTAATCCATCGTCATTGGAGGCTTGTCAGGAGTTCTTAAGCACTATTCCTATTCACTCTGTTTCTGAGGAAGTTGGGGAGAAGCTAGGTACCTCAATTACAACTGAGGAAATTACTCTTGCTATTAAGGCTACTCGTTCTGGCAAGGCCTGATGGCTTTCCCATTCTGTTTTATAAAACTTTTCTCCCTTTCATGGTCCCTCGCCTAAAAACCCTTTTTGATGCATTCATTCAACGTGGTGTGGTTTCCGGTACAGCGGCGGATGCTACTATTGTGGTTATCCCTAAGGAGGGGAAGGATATCACGGACCCTAAAAACTTTCGTCCTATTTCCCTCCTTAATATGGAGGCGAAAATGTATGCCAAAGTTCTGGATAAACGTTTGGAGTCCTATATCCCTTCTCTGGTTCCTCCATCACAGACTGGGTTTGTCAAAGGTCGGCTTGCTAGGGACAACATTCATACTTTTTGCCATATTTTGGGGGCAGCTAAACGATCCACGCTTCCTGCTGCAGCTTTAGCCCTTGACGCCGAGAAGGCTTTTGACAAGGTCTCTTGGCCTTTTTTACAAGCCGTTCTTCGTGCTCACAATCTTGGGGACTCCTTTGTTAATATGGTGATGTCTCTTTATGCTATGAAAAAACAGGGGGAGAGGAGGATAATTAAGTCTAGGTCGTCCTCCTAAGGGTCAGTAAGTAACAAAGTGGATCCCAGTCATGGGACCCTAGGACCTAGCTCAGCTCAGGTATATGATTGTTCTGAATCATAGTACCTAGAAGAAAGAAAAATTTCTTTCTAGTGTCCCCTCACTCACCGGGGTTTCCCCACGGTGACATGCTTCATCATTGGGGCCCTCCCAGTTCTCTACGAAAAGGGGCTTGCTGCGACTCACGGACTACGTAGGAGCACTTCAGTGTGAAAGACTTAGGGGCCGATTAGGATGGCGGACGGACTTGCGTCCGTCCGCCACCCCTGAGTAGGAGGGACCGTCCGCATGGGCAGCGGCGGTCCCTCCATGGCAATTAGGATGTGACCGCCAGGGTGGCGGTCACATCCTCTATTTTTAACATTGCGTCGGGTGCAGCTTCAAGCTGCACCCGCCGCAATGTTAAAAATGCATGTGTTGCATTTACATGCACAAAGCGGCAGGCACCGCACGGTGCCTGCTGCTTTGTGTACGCAAATGCAGGGGGGTACCATAGGTACCCCCATGTGCACCCCCCACCCCCCATTCACCCAGGGGGCCCGCAACGGGCCCCCAAAGTGAATGTCCGTATGCTTTTCCATGGCGGAAAAGCCGCCGTGGAAAAGCATATTTACACCAACATCATAATATGACGGACGGTGTCTCATAGACACCGCCTGCCATGTTATAGCTTTTCCGCCGCGGTCGGAAGCCGACAGCGGCGGAAAAGCGGCGGACGGAATTCCAGACCCACCAGCCATCCTAATTTGGCGGTGGGTCTTTGGAGTCTCCGCCGCGGTTTTTCCGCATCCTCCAGGCCGGCGGACACTTCCGCCGGCCCGGAGGATGCGGAAAAACCGCCATCCTAATCGGCCCCTATGTGTGGTGCAAAAAAGAATACGTGGAGTGGGTGTGTGTGAGTATTAAAAATACCATACTTAGTGGGCCTAACTGTTTTATTGAGCTCCTATGTAGGTATATTAAAAGTGGGGTTAATGTCACTGTAGGGCAACCTATAATGTGGTTGACTCAGTGATCTATATGGTCGACATGTTTCATGCTACCCCTAGCATTTCTTCGGGACCATGCTGGGACCAGCCCTGCATATGCCACTCCTAAATCCCAATAGTGGGGACAGTGAATCTATTACTGTAAATAAGTGATATTATTTGCATGCATTTCTAATAAAATACATACTTTTGTTCCTCTCAAATAGTAGGTGCTGTAAGATAAAGCACATTGTTAAAACCAGACCTTCCCCTAGGGAAGGCACACATAGTACATTTGTAAGCCACTCTCATTCTGTGATAATAAAGAATGATTTGCGCCATATTGGCGCGTGCAGGCTCTCCAAATCCTTAGTCATAAAACGTCGTGAAATTTGTTTGTGAATTCACACAAATAAACAAGACAGGACTTAATGTGATCAAAACATATAACATACACAACATATACATAGTACACAGAATAAGAAGAACTTCAATAGTTACTTTTTAAAGCGAAAATTGACACTTCCTGGTCACTCTGGGGGGTCAATTTCACTTATGGGATACACTGCTGGAAGAACGAAGTATATATATACATAAATCGTTATGTCGGAAAAACCACCTTCGTGAATAATTAGAGTGGCTTTCTCCAACGGGACAGAGATATAATACTTACAGCCTGTGTTGTGAAATCGCGTATCTCTACCTACTCAAACACCTCCCCGGGACCGCATCTTGCCTTGTTCCCGCCGGGTTGAGGTTTATGTTTGTTCCGGTGTTTCGAGCTAGGGAGGGCCCGCCCTCAGCAACTAGACCGGTCCGACTCTGGCGGCCATTTTGGACGTATGCTTTTGTCCGCATGTAAACGGAAAGAGAAGAGGGCTTGTATTCCCGGGTTTCAAAACATCTCGTTTGTTGCCGGTTCGAGGCTGGCCTTGGTTTATGTTGTATCCACATGTTTTAAATGTACATATGGCGATTCTTATTACCATCATTTAAATATATTATGATAGAATTAAAATAACTGTGACAGAATTATTGCGTGATATGCAAAGTAGGGGCCAGAGGGATGATATCCAGTGTATTAATGATAGAACCTCTGTCTAATGACTTTGCCAATTCTTAGAAAACGGGCATATGTTTTCTTGCAGTAGGGGTATAAGTGTGAGGTTGGATGATGAATTTAGATTTTTTGGGAACAACCAATCACAGTCAGAATATAGCTGGTAATGGTGGCATGCTGCATCATAATCAGTGACATAACGAAGCGTGCCTGCCATAACAATGAGGTCTCATTTGGCTATGCTATATGTTGATATCAGACTTCATGGAAAGTCCCGCTGATGGAGGAAAAACATGATTATGAATCCTTAATTAATGAAAAGCACCCCAGGGGATGTCATCGTTCAACCCGTTGGTGTCCGTACGTAATTTGTACACCCATCGTTGTTCGCGTTCATGAAGAAACCTTTCTTGGTTTTCTTTGGTTTTTGCAGTTTCCAACACCACCCACCGCATGTCATTAGGGGTGTGATTTGATTCGATGAAATGATTCGTCATTCTTGTTGTGGTTCTCTTGCACCTAATGGTGCTGCGATGTTCCACTATCCTTGTGCTCACCTTGCGTGTGGTCATTCCAATATAATGTAGATTGCAAGTGCATGTAATCATATATACTACCCCGCTGGTGTTACAATTTGACATCTGCCTTAATTCCCATTTGGTTCCATCATTGAAGGTCACATTTTTCGTGTTGGTTGTCAAATGGCAGACGCTGCAGTTGTTGCATGCATAGTGGCCAGTGGGTAGGGTTTGATGTCTAGCAGGAGGCTGGCTGGATCTTGGACGCGTATGGACCAAGTGATCTCTCAGGCTCTTGGCTCGTCGGTGGCTGAAAATTGGGACTGGGATGGTTAATTCCCCACTGTTAACAATGGGCCAGTGTTTTTTCACTATTTTTGTCACTTGGTCTGATACCTTTGTGAACGTGGTAATACAGATCGGTCTTTGATTCTCATTTGTGTTCTTCTTCTTTGGTTCCAAAAGAGCATCTCTATGGTTGTTGGATGCCCGTTTCTTTGCCTTTCTTACTAGCTTTTCAGGATAATTGCGTTCCTGCAATTTTACACTTAAGTCTTCTGCCTGTGTTTTATAGTCATCTTTACTCGAGCAATTTCTCCTCAACCTCAGAAATTGTCCGAAGGGGAGGTTCTGTTTTAGATGCCTCGGATGGAAACTGTCATACATTAGTAAACAGTTCCGGGCTGTTGCCTTGAAATGTGTTGTTGTTTTCAGATGACCCTCTTCTGCTATGATATTCAGATCCAGGAACACTAATTGGGATCTGCTGAGGGTTATGCCATTCAAAAAAGGAATCTACTTCAACCTCAATATGGAATGGCAGTGAGGTTGAAGTAGATTCCTTTTTTGAATGGCTGAACCAGCAGGACAAATTCCTCAAATTCACCATAACCCTCAGCAGATCCCAATTAGTGTTCCTGGATCTGAATATCATAGCAGAAGAGGGTCATCTGAAAACGACAACACATTTCAAGGCAACAGCCCGGAACTGTTTACTAATGTATGACAGTTTCCATCCGAGGCATCTGAAACAGAACCTCCCCTTCGGACAATTTCTGAGGTTGAGGAGAAATTGCTCGAGTAAAGATGACTATAAAACACAGGCAGAAGACTTAAGTGTAAAATTGCAGGAACGCAATTATCCTGAAAAGCTAGTAAGAAAGGCAAAGAAACGGGCATCCAACAACCATAGAGATGCTCTTTTGGAACCAAAGAAGAAGAACACAAATGAGAATCAAAGACCGATCTGTATTACCACGTTCACAAAGGTATCAGACCAAGTGACAAAAATAGTGAAAAAACACTGGCCCATTGTTAACAGTGGGGAATTAACCATCCCAGTCCCAATGTTCAGCCACCGACGAGCCAAGAGCCTGAGAGATCTCTTGGTCCATACGCGTCCAAGATCCAGCCAGCCTCCTGCTAGACATCAAACCCTACCCACTGGCCACTATGCATGCAACAACTGCAGCGTCTGCCATTTGACAACCAACACGAAAAATGTGACCTTCAATGATGGAACCAAATGGGAATTAAGGCAGATGTCAAATTGTAACACCAGCGGGGTAGTATATATGATTACATGCACTTGCAATCTACATTATATTGGAATGACCACACGCAAGGTGAGCACAAGGATAGTGGAACATCGCAGCACCATTAGGTGCAAGAGAACCACAACAAGAATGACGAATCATTTCATCGAATCAAATCACACCCCTAATGACATGCGGTGGGTGGTGTTGGAAACTGCAAAAACCAAAGAAAACCAAGAAAGGTTTCTTCATGAACGCGAACAACGATGGGTGTACAAATTACGTACGGACACCAACGGGTTGAACGATGACATCCCCTGGGGTGCTTTTCATTAATTAAGGATTCATAATCATGTTTTTCCTCCATCAGCGGGACTTTCCATGAAGTCTGATATCAACATATAGCATAGCCAAATGAGTCCTCATTGTTATGGCAGGCACGCTTCGTTACGTCACTGATTATGATGCAGCATGCCACCATTACCAGCTATATTCTGACTGTGATTGGTTGTTCCCAAAAAATAAAAAATTCATCATCCAACCTCACACTTATACCCCTACTGCAAGAAAACATATGCCCGTTTTCTAAGAATTGGCAAAGTCATTAGACAGAGGTTCTATCATTAATACACTGGATATTATCCCTCTGGCCCCTACTTTGCATATCACGCAATAATTCTGTCACAGTTATTTTAATTCTATCATAATATATTTAAATGATGGTAATAAGAATCGCCATATGTACATTTAAAACATGTGGATACAACATAAACCAAGGCCAGCCTCGAACCGGCAACAAACGAGATGTTTTGAAACCCGGGAATACAAGCCCTCTTCTCTTTCCGTTTACATGCGGACAAAAGCATACGTCCAAAATGGCCGCCAGAGTCGGACCGGTCTAGTTGCTGAGGGCGGGCCCTCCCTAGCTCGAAACACCGGAACAAACATAAACCTCAACCCGGCGGGAACAAGGCAAGATGCGGTCCCGGGGAGGTGTTTGAGTAGGTAGAGATACGCGATTTCACAACACAGGATGTAAGTATTATATCTCTGTCCCGTTGGAGAAAGCCACTCTAATTATTCACGAAGGTGGTTTTTCCGACATAACGATTTATGTATATATATACTTCGTTCTTCCAGCAGTGTATCCCATAAGTGAAATTGACCCCCCAGAGTGACCAGGAAGTGTCAATTTTCGCTTTAAAAAGTAACTATTGAAGTTCTTCTTATTCTGTGTACTATGTATATGTTGTGTATGTTATATGTTTTGATCACATTAAGTCCTGTCTTGTTTATTTGTGTGAATTCACAAACAAATTTCACGACGTTTTATGACTAAGGATTTGGAGAGCCTGCACGCGCCAATATGGCGCAAATCATTCTTTATTATCACAGAATGAGAGTGGCTTACAAATGTACTATGTGTGCCTTCCCTAGGGGAAGGTCTGGTTTTAACAATGTGCTTTATCTTACAGCACCTACTATTTGAGAGGAACAAAAGTATGTATTTTATTAGAAATGCATGCAAACAATATCACTTATTTACAGTAATAGATTCACTGTCCCCACTATTGGGATTTAGGAGTGGCATATGCAGGGCTGGTCCCAGCATGGTCCCGAAGAAATGCTAGGGGTAGCATGAAACATGTCGACCATATAGTTCACTGAGTCAACCACATTATAGGTTGCCCTACAGTGACATTCAATCAGTCAATCAATCAATCAGTGACACTTATAGAGCGCGCTACATACCCGTAGGGTCTCAAGGCGCTGGGGGGGGGGGGGTGCCGCTACTGCTCGAACAGCCAGGTCTTCAGCTTCTTCCTGAAGGAGAGGTGGTCTTGGGTCAGGCGCAGGTCGGTCGGGAGGGAGTTCCAGGTCTTGGCGGCCAGGTAGGAGAAGGACCTTCCTCCTGTAGTCGCTCTTCGGATGCGGGGGACGGCGGCGAGGGCGTGGTTGGCTGATCGGAGGTGGCGTTTGGGAGCGTAGAAGTTGATCCGGCTGTTGAGGTAGCTCGGGCCTTGGTCGTGTAGGGCTTTGTGTGCGTGGGTGAGGAGGCGGAAGGTGATTCTTTTGTTGACGGGGAGCCAGTGAAGGTCTCTCAGATGTCCGGTGATGTGGCTGGTTCGTGGGATGTCGAGGATGAGTCTGGCTGAGGCGTTCTGGATCCGCTGGAGTCTCTTCTGGAGCTTGGCGGTGGTACCGGCGTAGAGGGCGTTGCCGTAGTCCAGTCGGCTGGTGACGAGGGCCTGGGTGACGGTCTTCCTGGTCTCGTTGGGGATCCACCGGAAGATCTTCCGTAGCATGCGTAGGATGTTGAAGCACGCCGAGGAGACGTTGTTGACTTGCCTGGTCATGGAGAGGGAGGAGTCCAGGATGAAGCCCAGGTTGCGTGCATGGTCTGTTGGTTTGGGTGCGGTGCCCAGTGCGGGAGGCCACCAGGAGTCGTCCCAGGTGGAGGGGGAAGAGCCCAGGATGAGGACCTCCGTCTTGTCAGAGTTCAGTTTCAGGCGGCTGGTCGTCATCCACTCGGCTACCTCTTTCATCCCTTCGTGCAGGTTGGCTCTGGCGGAGGCGGGGTCGTTGGTCAGGGAGAGGATCAGCTGGGTGTCGTCGGCGTAGGAGATTATGCTGAGGTTGTGTTTGCGTACGATGGCCGCGAGGGGGCTCATGTAGACGTTGAAGAGGGTGGGGCTCAGAGATGATCCTTGAGGGACGCCGCAGATGACTTCGGAGGCCTCTGACTTGTATGGTGGTAGGCGGACTCTCTGTGTTCTTCCGTCGAGGAAGGAGATGATCCATTCCAGCGCCTTGTCCTGGATTCCGACGTTGCTGAGGCGCTGCACTAGGGTGCGGTGGCAGACCGTGTCGAAAGCCGCGGAGAGGTCTAGGAGGATGAGGGCCGCTGTTTCTCCATTGTCCATCAGGGCTCGGATGTCATCGGTGGCGGCGATGAGGGCGGTCTCGGTGCTGTGATTGGCTCGGAAGCCGGACTGTGAGGGGTCGAGGGATCCGTTCGTCTCGAGGAAGGCGGCCATCTGCTTGTTGACGGTCTTCTCTATGACTTTGGCTGGAAACGGGAGGAGCGAGATGGGGCGGTAGTTCTTGAACACACCGATTAACCCCACTTTTAATATACCTACATAGGAGCTCAATAAAACAGTTAGGCCCACTAAGTATGGTATTTTTAATACTCACACACACCCACTCCACTTATTCTTTTTTGCACCACACATAGTCTTTCACACTGAAGTGCTCCTGCGTAGTCCGTGAGTCGCAGCACGCCCCTTTTCGTAGAGAACTGGGAGGGCCCCAATGATGAAGCATGTCACCGTGGGGAAACCCCGGTGAGTGAGGGGACACTAGAAAGAAATTTTTCTTTCTTCTAGGTACTATGATTCAGAACAATCATATACCTGAGCTGAGCTAGGTCCTAGGGTCCCATGACTGGGATCCACTTTGTTACTTGATGTCTCTTTATGCCCACCCTCGAGCGAATATTAGAGTAAATGGAGCGACCTCTGAGTTTTTTAGTCTTCGTCAAGGTACTCGTCAGGGTTGCCCCCTGTCCCCGCTTTTGTTTTTACTTGCTATCGATCCTCTTCTGAGACTAATTGATCTTCATCCAGACATTAAGGGTTTTACGTTTGGTTCACAGTGCCTAAAATCAGCGGCATACGCAGATGATGTCCTTATTTTTTCTGACGATATTGTTTTAGCTATTCCTGCGATCACAGATACGATTGCCCTTTTTTCTAAGGTCTCTGGTTATACTCTAAACAGAGACAAGATGGAGATATTTCCCCTTAATGCTTATTGTTTTCCGGCACATATGGGTTCTGCTGGTTTCAAATGGCAATCGAAACAGCTCAAATACTTAGGGGTCTGGTTTTGTAGTACTTTATCGGAGACCGTGGCCTATAATGAGACACAGACCTTAATTAAAGTCCGTCATCTTTTAGAGACTTGGGGCCAGATGTAGGTAGGAAAAATTTACCGATTCTTATTTACCGAATTTTACCGATTCGGTAAATAAGAATCAGTAAATAAGAAGGGGGGAGATGTAGGAACATCCAGATGTTCCTTTTACCGAATCGGTAAAAATCGGTATTTACCGATTCGGTAAATACCGACCGGTAATGCCCATTCATTCCTATGGGCTTTGAAGCCCATAGGAATGAATGGGCATTACCGGTCGGTATTTACCGAATCGGTAAATACCGATTTTGACAAGGGTGCAGGGGGTGTCACTTTGACACCCTCTAGCACCCCCAAAAAAGGTTCGGGGGCCATGTGGCAGGCATACCTGCCCTAAGGGCAGGTCTGCCTGTCATATGGCACAGGTGTGCATGCACACATGTGCATGCACACCTGAATCGGTATTTTACCATCAAATTGAATTTGATGGTAAAATACCGAATTTGTAGGGCTTGTGGGACTCAGAAGAGTCCCACCTACATCTCAATTTTACCGATTCTGTAAAAATACCGGTCGGTAAATTTACCGACCGGTATATTTACCGAATCGGTAAAATTACCGAATTGGCCTGTTTCCTTCCCCCTACATGTCAAAAGCCAAATACCTGTCGGTAACGGCCGAATTCGGCCGTTACCGACCGGTATTTGGCTACCTACATCTGGCCCTTGGTCTCCTAAACACATTTCGTGGTGGGGCCGAATCCAAACTTTAAAAATTATGGTCACTCCTATTGTTAACTTTATTTCGTCTATGCTCCTGTTGAATCTTTCTTCTTCCTTTTTTCGTGAGATTGATTCCATCACTTCCTCATTTCTTTGGAATGACAAGAGAGCTCGAATTGCATATAAATCCTTGAGGAAACATTACGATATGGGTGGCTGTAATTTCCCAGATTGGGCGAAGTATCAGGTCGCTTTTTTAGCCTCTCAAGGAGCGTTGTGGTTTTCTTCACTTCCTGGTCATACTCCTTCTTGGATGTGCATCGAACAGGCCCTCTCTTCTCCTCTTCCGGTCTCCTCATTTTTAACCACGTCTTCATTATCTATTCTTTTTTCTCGTGCTATTATATTGGACACCATTGCAGCTGTTAAATTGGTCGATCGGAGATTGGCTACTCCGATTCATAAATCTAGGTGGTCGTCTTTGTGGCGTAATCCCCGCATAAAGGTTCTTATTGATCCCCCACTCATTCAATATTGGTCTGCCAAAGGTATCACGTTGGTACGGCATCTTTATCATTCCAATGACGACCCGCTACCCTTTTCTTCTTTAGGTCGGCAATTTTCACTCTCTAATCTGGATTTTTACACTTTCTTGAAAATTAAAGTCGCTCTTGCCAAAGTGCGTCTTGTTCCTAACTCCCCTTTGGTTTCTTTACTATCTTTGTGGCTCAAGTCTGGTCACATTGCTACACGCATCTATACATTTTTGTCCTCAACATCTTCAGATTCATGCACTATTGCGCAGCAAAAATGGTCCCGTCACTTTGGTACGGAGATAACGGAGCACGTGTCGTCGGACACTTGGCAATTGATAGGTATGTTCTCTCTGCGCAATAAAATTGCTCCTTCTTTATTTCAATCCAAATTTTTCTCCATCAACCTTCTTCATTGGACTCCTAAGCGGCTTTGTTCTCTTCATTTAAAGGATGATGATTTATGTTGGAGTTGCGGATTGGAGGTTGGTGACTATCCACATATGTTCTTTCATTGTTCACTTCTCCAACCCTTTTGGGATCTTGTTCATAAACATCTCATGTTAATTTTTCAAATTAAATTTCCTCTTTCTTTTCCTGTGGTCTTATTGGGACCCTGGGCTTCCCAGGTATCTCTGCCGTTAGATACCTTGGATATGCAATTGTTAGATCTTTTATTAACTGTGGCTGTTAAGTTGATTCTTATGGAGTGGAAGTCTTTTGCTTCCGTTTCTTACCACACATGGTGGGCATGGGTTTCCTTCTTGAGAAGTGCACACACTTCTGTGGATAGGGCTCATCTCACTCCCACTATTTCTTTTAACGTTTGGAGAACTTTAAATACATATATGGATTTGGCCTCATAGGGGTTGGTCGATCAATATCCCTTTGTGACGTGTGACTGATTGGTGTCTGTAATGTTTTGCTTTGCTGCGCCATCCAGTGAGATCCTTCTTTTTCCTTCTTTTCTTCTTTCTTATTTCTTCTTTCCTCTTTCTTCTTCCTTCCTTTCTGTCTTTTGTCCTCTTTCCTTTTCCGTTTTCTCCTTTTTCTCCCTTATCTCTCTGTTTTCTACATAATGATGCCACTCATGGGCTCCTATGATTCACTAATGCCACTTTGTTTCTTAATTTTTATTCTTGTTCTACGTGATATCAGCTGTGGCGATTTATTGGCTATTATTGTCATATTCTGATGAACTGGTGGATCTTTCCTTATCTTTCATATTGGTATCATTATGAACTGTACCTAACTGTTTTTATCTTTTTAAAATCTTAATAAAAATTATTGAACAGAAAAATATTGTAATAATACAGCAAGCGTGTTCCATAAAGAAAAATTCTGTATTCTAAATTAAATTGAAATAACTTGAGAAAAAGTTGTCAGTTCAGATACCCATAAAGAGTACTGATGAGAGAATCAATATGCAAGTATATGCCTTTGTAAAATAAGCTGGAAAGCATTTTCAGCTCTAAGATATCAGCAGACAATCAAAAATATCTGAGTAAGGCAGCCTCTCATGAAAAAATGCATCAAAAACACAAGTTAGTGTCCTGTCAGAAACTAGGGCCAGGAAACCTACTCTTCTCTAGGAACGCACACTAATATAAACACACAATATTCCATGTTGCAACAAAATTTTCTTTCGCCTCCCGAGTTCTCCAATATAAATTCAGCAAACTCCTGGGAATAAGCAAACTTCCCATTTTCACATACTGGCACAATAAGGCTTTCAGACATTTGACCTTGAAAATGTACATTATTGATATTTTGTGGTCCAGACTGTTCTTCTTACATTTCAATCTTTATGTTACCTCTTCTCTGCCCATGAGAATTCTCTATCAGTTGTCTAAATCAAAAGCATACATAATCAGTAGCTAACAAAAGGCTTTTGGATAAATGAAACATCTGTAATAGAGAGAAAAACATTGCGCCCAAACAACAATTCAATGGGAAAAGAGACCTTTCAATGTTAATGTATTTCTTTTTAGTTTACATGGCATAGACATCAGCCGCGTTCTGTGCAGGTAACAGCAGTGGCGGGGTGGGCCGCGTGGCGGGAATTCGAGGGACGATGCTGAGGGGAAATTAAATAAATAATACATTTTCCCTCAGCATCGTCCCTCGAAATCCCCCCACGCGGCCCAACTGCCCCACTGCTGTTACCTGCACGGACCACGGCTGATAGACAGTTAGGCTAATTTAAATCAGCAGTTATTTTTCACATAAAGGGCCTATAATATTTAAGTATGGTTACTGGCTACAAATGTTGGATTTTGTTTATTTTTCCTTAAAAATAAACTTTGCACAATATTAATGTAACCATTTTATTAGTAAATAAAATTCGCTCTAACAGTTTGAATCACTAGTATGGGAGATAGAAAGCATCTCAAGTTTGCTGGTTGTCTTAGGCATTCTCTAGCATTAGGAAGGCTGTGCTCTCAAGGATCTCTGTGCCCTGCAGGGATAGATTATACTGGCACTCAAGAAAGATTCACACGAGTGGAATCGGCATCTTGCCTAGTCACTCTCGCCACTCTACCAGGTGCTTTAGAGTCAGTCAATCACATCTCAACCCAAGCTTGAGCATTCACTACTTTTGCTCCATTTTCTTGTTGTTCACTGGCCTGAGGAAATAGGGAAGAGGCAAAGCAGTTGGAGGACATATATTACTTCTGTTCATACGTTTATTGATTTGATACTCCAGCTTCTCCTAGGTATTGTTCATACCACATACTTGATTTTCATGCTTACATTTCAATGCCTTCTCCTGTCACTTCTCGGCTCCTCAGCATCTATCATTTTTTTTATCAACCAGTCTCATCTGCAACTTCCCTAATCTATCTATATCAAAGGTACCATATTCAGGACAATAGGTCTTCTCATCCTCGTTAGTGAGTTCCACTCACTCTTTTAAATACTTGTTCATGGCTTTGCATACTTGTGATAGTGTGGGCAGGAGTTCCTTTTGACGAGGGCTTGCTATGCTAAATTGTTCAGCTCCATCACTATTTCTGTCTTCAACGCACTCAGGTAACAAGGAAAAGGGTCTACCAGCCTTATGCCTGCAGTTCAACCTGTGGAGGTCGGGTGGAAAAGAAACAGAAGACAGAGTAAGGGTAGCTCTGTTGTTTTTCGAACTGATTGCATGAGGGTGTGTGGAAAGGTATCATACACTAACACTCAAAGATGTCCTTGCATTTGGCTGAACGCCAGTCAGGCCCTGGAGGGGCTACCGAAGGAGCTGAGGTGGGTAGATTAGAGGGTCTCTTTCTCTCAAACATTCATCCTTCAAGCATCTATAATTTGGGTTCTGTCACTCCTGCCTATGTTCCCTGTTTCCTCACTACTTTAGAGCCCGCATCCTCTAAACCATGGATTTGCATATACATCATTTTGATCTCGTAGACTCCCACTCCTACCTACCTAGCCAGTCTATTACCCCATAACCTCCAACCCAGACAATATCCTTTGTGAATTTTTAGCATACTTTCCCCGAACACAAAGAACTACATTACATTCAAGCAAGACAAGTAAACGTTACCAAACTTTGGGCCAATGTGCCTACGCTGCTTGGCCAAATTACCATGTTCAGTGTGAACCATGCTCCACCCCCGTTCCCACATGAAAAACGTTTCCCCTACATCTGGCACCTAGGGCTATCTTGTGAAGTTCAGTCTGGCATTCTCTGCTTTTTAAGCGTAGACAGTTTCTAGGGGAGTGCAAAATTAGCTTAACTAATTTTTGCACGATTATGTTAAGGTTTGGTGAAATTACATGTGAATACGGGAAATGCTAATTTGTCATTTAATGCTATATTTTAGCAGCAAATGCATTCTTGCATCAGTGTTTGACATGACAATGCATTCCATGATAAAAAAGGGCAAAAAACCAAAACTACCATAAACAACAGCTGCTCATACCACAGCTTCTGCCCACAATCCAGTATGCACATATAAATTCTGTAATCCCTACATTTTAGATGCTGGGGCATATGTAAAAGGACTTAACACTGCAGTAGCGTCAATATTTTGACGTTACGATGGCTATTTTTTTATCGTCTTATTTACAAGTTCCTGCTCACTGGGGTTAACAGCACTTTTCCGTCAAAAACGTGATTTTTAATGACCACCACTTCTGTTAGCGAGAGTTAATGAAAATGAGATGCAAGGCGGGCGTTCCTGTGAAAAAACTGCCACTAACCCCACTTTGTGATATTTGCAAGGAATTCCTTGTATGGTGCAAAACCCCCCAAAACTACCACTAAGAACAATTAGAGGCAGGTTTTTAAGACCAGAAAATAGCTCGTCCTAAAATTGGTGCAAACACTCGGGCCTCATTTCAGAGGTTTTGGTGCTGGACAGCGCAGCAAAGAATACAAAACGAGTGTCAATATGTCGAGGTTTCGGTCTTTCTTAGGTCCCACGGATCCATAAGACCATCCTCAGGACACTCTGTGGGACCTAAGAAAGACCGAAACGTCGACATATTGACACCCGTTTTGTATTTGGATCTTGATACATTTGGCATTTTGTTGGCATCTGTGTTTTGTACATAAATGTAAAAATGTTTACAAGATGTTTCATGAAAAATATGCATGAAATTGTAAATATTCTGTAGACAAAAGGGTGGTACACTACTATAAAGCTGTGAAATAGTAGTAGTGACAGTGTTGCTAAGAACTTGAATTGAATTGATTGTTCTCTACGAATACAAATTCTTTTTGAACATATTCCCTGTGTAAGAAAATATTTTTTGTTCCCCGATTAGGGTGACTTTATCAAAAATTTGAATAAGCATCGAAACAAATTCCTTGAGGAACATTTGTATACAGGAATATTGGGTTGCCCTCTTTTTTATATAGCATAGAATATTGCGGCACTGCCCTGCGCCAAATTAAAAGCTCAGGAATGCACCCCATAATAAGATAGGGCACAGTCCTGGGCCTCCTTCATGAAAAGTGTTGCTTCGCTACAACAAATCAGCGTTGGTACACTTTTCACTGTGCCCTCCTTGTGACACCATGGATGCACCGTGTTTACTGTACAGTGCTCCAAGTTGCAAGTATTCCTGATGTATCTGTTGGCACTAAAGTCACACATTGCTGCAATTTTGTCACAAGCATGACAAACTCTAGCAATGCATGGAGCAGGCCTATCCCTATGGCAATGCTTTACCCTTAGGCTCTCCATGAGGCAGATATAAGGTTTTGACGCAGTGGTATCCTAGAATTGTCGCAGTGAAATCTCACAGATTTCACTGCGCCAAAAATGTGAGGCTTTGTTACGTGGGAACGCCCACCCTGCAGACATCCTACCTGACGCAGGTATAATGTGGCATAGGGGTTCACAAGGCCACACATATGCCTAGATGAGTCCATTTGTAAAGAGTCAAGTTTGACATCCAGGGTGTCAGCTGTCACCATCCCCAGCAACCAGCGACTCCCAGAGGCTCGGTTCTCTGACATGGAGGAGATGCCAGGGTATCGGGGCAGTTGGAGCTCCATTGGTGGAGTTTTCTTGTTGCAGTGTTTGCGTCTGTAAGCTTTGGTAGAGTAGTGGTGCTGAGGGAGTTGCTGAAAAGTTCTTTGATGTCCTTGATCCAGGTGCTGCTGGAGGGGGTGATGATGTGGGTGGTGTATGGTGGGTGTGGTGAAGGCGTGATATTTCTATGTTGGTCGGTCCAGGAGACTTTAGGGGTGTGGCTGTATTTGAAGTTCCCACTGGCAGAGAAGATGGGGTCAAGGGTGTGGCTGGCTATGTGGGTTGGTGCGGTGACTAGCGGCTTGAATCCAATGTTGGCGAGGTTTGCCAGGAGGGTGGTGGTGTTCTGGTCACTGAGGTTTTCCAGGTAGACGTTGAGGTGTCCGAGCAGTGTTTCTGGCGAGCCTGGGGTGTGATGAGGTCTAAAATGACATTGGTGAATGGGGGTTCATGGCTCGGGGGGCCTGTACAGACGAGAGTGCCATGGAGGGTAGAGTTGAGGTTGGTCCGGATCTGGAAGTGGCGGTGTTCCATGGTAGCCATCGGGTCATTAGAGTGCATGGTCAGTCGGAGTGTGCTTTTTTAGACAATGGCAAAGCCTTCCCCAGGGCGCTCGGGATGGTCCGTGCGGTTGATTTTGTAGCCTTCATGGATAGTGATAGAGATGTCCGGTCCAGAGCAGAGGTCCAGATGTCTGAAGAGGTGGTGCGGAGGAGGTCCCAGATTTGTGCTGAGTGTTTGTGGAGGGATCGCATGTTAAGGAGGATTTAGTTGAGCCGAGTGTTGGTCGGCTGTGCAGTAGGAAGCGCTGGTGTGCTGATGTAGCAGAAGGTGCGTTTGCAGTTTTGGCAGGCATAGGGTGCAAGGGAATGCGACAGTGATGCTAGATGGCAGGCGGTGTCACTCTGATGGTGATGAGGGTGATGGCATCGCAGCAGTGGAGTGTCTAAAAAGAATGGTCTTGGTGTTGGGTTTGGTCCAGGGGCGGACTGACACACACAGGCTTGCCTTTGGCGCAGCGGCCGCCATTAAGTTGTGCTGCGGAGGGGACTGGACAGCTGGGAGGGGGAAAACATAGGAAAAAACACTGGAGGGGGTTGGGACGCGGGCGAGCGGGGGTTGTAAATATATATATATATATTTTAATCTTACCTCGAGGCTAGATCCTTCATCTTCTGTGCTCCTGCTCTCCTGAGTCTGCTTCCAGGAACAGGAAGTAGGCAGCCAGGCTCCTTCCCCTAATCCAATCCCAATGCTGCAATGCAGTGTTGATTGTTCTTGAGTGCCGTGACTAGGGGCTTAACCAGGGGCTGGAGGGGTAGGCATGTTATCCATGCAGGCTGTATGCAGCCGCATTGCCAACAGGGAAGTGCGCATGACTGCTTTGGGCGGCCTCAAAGGGCCGACCAAACAGTCATTGCACACTTGAGTGGGCATACCACTCTGCCCCTGCCCTGCTCCGTGTGTAGAGCAGCCCCTGCAAAGGAAACATAGCATGAGAATTTCAAAAAGTTATCATCATGCTATATTTCCTTTTCTTGCACTGCCTGAAAGCAGTGGGGTGATGCTTTTCTGCCAAAAGAGAGGATCTGCCACAAGGGGTGCATCATCCACAGGCACTAGGCCTGGGCCCGACTCAACCCCCAGGCATCCTCCGCTACGTGTCCCATACTATCCTCACCTGGACATTAACACTGTGGCACAATCCTCTGCACTCTCCCCAAATCTTTGACTCAGCCAGCAGGAGCCTCAGGCAGGCGAGATTTCTCAAGCCTGCGTACAGCAGTTGCCCCCAGGTCCGCTGGCGAACCTCCCGATGCAGGTGATGGTACAGGGCCCCTTATGCGTGAAGCTGCAGCACTCCCACCACACAAGTTCAGTGCAACTCAAGGGCCTCATCCTCCAAAGTGTCCGGCCAGCGCAACATCCTCCGGCCTGTGATGCAGAGCGGCACGGTCCACCATTGGTAATCCCCTCCATGCATCCTGGTGTAGTGGTGGCACGTGGTTTACGATGCAGACCTCCTTATGTTGGTGCGCAGGAGTGCCTCTACCATTCACAGCTATAAGGGGCACCAGGCGGTCTTCTCACACAGGTCAGCAACATGTCTCCCTGTGACCTGGCAGACTTCCCCCCCCGATGCCTCAATGTCTACCGCCGGAGCCCAGCAACTCCACAGCACCTCCGCATCCCACTCCGGGTCCCAGAGGCAGGCACTGCGATGCCTCCGGGCCCTGGGGACTGTCCACGCTTTAAAGGTTTTAGTTGCCATGGTGTTGCAAGGAGGGCTCTATGGAAAGTGATGCTTTACAGGTGTTCACCATTGATGCACCTCTTTTCATATATGTAGCCCTGATTCTACATTTCCTCTTCCCCTGCCACTCTTGATGATCATCCTGGCTGTTAGGGGTTTTTGGGAGGTTGTTGTCTGTGCTGCACTTGTCCCTGGCTGCTCCATTCTACATTCCATTGTTTTTCTTTTCTTTTTTTTAATTGGAGGGGGACTAATTGGTTATTTTTGCCTCTAGAGGCAAAAAAGGTGAAGTTCTGCTGACTAATGTGAGTTTTTTGCCTGCAAATTGGCCTTTCGTCAGTTTTCTGCCCGCTAAGGTCAGAATTTGTATTGTCTTTAGGCTAGTGTAAGCAGCAGTTATCACAGTGGCTACCAGAAACTATCGCCATTTAGCGACGTATTGTAAATACATCGCTAACAGGGCGATAGTTTTTGGTGATAGGCAGTGTTAAGAAACTGCCACTAACTAATGCTAACGCTAGTTAGCAGCAGTATTTGCACATATACCCCACCTTTTTTTAAAACTTTTTTCTCTCAATTCAAGTCAAAGGAAACATGAACACACGATAGACACTGTTACTTCAATGAAACAAACTAATGAGTGAGAGGCACAAACTTCTCATGAGAAAGAATAGAAGGAGTAGAAGGAATAAATACAGATACATAAACAAGCGCTGACTCACTACTTTCTAAAATTTACACTTTATACTGCCAATCCACAGAGTGAGACTTACTACATGGTACAAGAAAATTAGCAATTGTACCACACCAAATATAATGTTCTCTGGGACTAACAGATTCCTAAGACTTAGCAGACATGTTGCAGTTAATGGGTCTGTTAAGTTGCTATGAAACTTACATTTCAATTCAATCATGAAATGTATTTGTGTACATTAATATATAAGGGAGTGAAAAGCTTGTAATAAAGTATTGGCAGTAAGGCATCCCAAAAAATATTCCGGTTTCTCAGTTCTGAATTTACTTTATGGGAGAAATATTTTTACTTTGTTCTAGGCCATCTCTTTTATATTTTTTTCAATTAGATTTTTAACAGTGTGAGGAAGAGATTGGTGTCCAGCAATGAATCTAAGTGACTTGACATGAGTTGAAAGTTGGAGTTCAAAGCTGTCAAGGTCCATGTCATTGAGACAGGTTTTACTGTTTTGTGTTTGTTGTTCTAAGCAAATAACAGGAATTCTGTGCTAGTTACATTGTGCTTCATCTATGTGATAGACATCCAGGTCTGGATGATGAACAGGTATTGCTTGAGGTGTTTGATGTCTGAAGCAAAGAAGTCTTTCAAGTAGACTTGTATATTATTGTCATATTGGTGAAATGTAATGCTGTTATCTCTAATAAGAGAAGTAAGTGGTTAATGTACAGGTTAAAAATGACGGGGGATGGTATGGAACCCTTTGGGACTCACCAGATGAGATTGATTTTTGGCACCTAGAGGTGCCTGTGTGAACAAACTGATGCCGGTTAGAAAAGTAGGAGGAGAGCAAGTGAATGGCATTGTTGGTGAACCACATTCAAATTCCCAGGGTGTTTATAAGGGTAGGATGGTCAACTATGTTAAAAGGAGCTGAGTGGTAAAGCAATATTAGTAGGTAGGGGCCATCTTCATTTTTTATCAAGAGGGCACTGTCTACAATGTGTACGGTAGTGGTCTCCATGCAGCAACATGATCTGAAGATAGACTGTTAGTCGTGCAGGAGATGGTTAGCATTAATATGGTCTTGGAGTTTAACATAGGCTGTTTTTTCACCGATCTTGCTGATGAATCAGAGATTGACTAATGGGCCGGAAATTGACAAGGCCCTCAGAGTAAAGTGTGCATTTCTTCAGGAGTGGGATGATCTGGCCTGCCTTGAGAGCTTCTGGGGAGGTGCCTTGAGTGAGTTAGGCTTTGACAATGGCGAGTAGAGGTGAGGGAGCATCCCTAGAGAGAGTTTTGGCTAATGATAAAGGTAAGACATCATCTTCATGAGAAGTGCATTTGAGGGAGTTGAGAATGTTGGTGAGATATGTAAGAGGAAGGGCTTTAACGGATGACCATTGTGGGATTCTATGGGAGGGGGTGGACAAAAGTGATGATGAGGGCTTGGTGTTGTTGATGTGCCGGTGGATCGTCAGTATTTTTTCACTGAAGAAGAGTTTGATGACGTTGCACTTTTTATGGACTGAGGAAACAATGGATCGGGCAGGGGATTAATGCAGTACTTGATTTTCTTGAAAACCATTCAGTTTCAATTAGTGGCTTCATTGATGGTTTTGGTATAATACTTTGCTATGACTGATGTGAGGAGCTGTCTGTGTGGTGTGCAGATGGGCTTCAGTATCACAAAGTCATCAAGAGCAATACTTTTATTACATTTTTGTGCACTGTCTATGGATGGATCATTTATTGTCAGCAAGGTCTTTAGAGTACCAGGGTGCTGAAGGCGTTGTCTTGCACTTGACTGGTTTAATTAGGACATAGGTGTTTATAGAGGTTTCCCAAAAAAGTGTTGTAGTTGTTTAGACAGATCTTGGAATTCGACCTGGAGTTGATATGGTGAGAGATGAGTTTAAGAATTAAGTTGTATACAAAAAAGTCTATGAAGGATGGTCTTTTCTTTTAGGTTGATCTGGGTTTCTCAATTGGACGCTGAGCAGAGAGATAGTGATGGCAAAGTGGTTGGTCCAGTCCAGGGTTGTTGGTGGTTTGCATTAGATTGTTGATGATGTTAAGAAGGTTGAAGATGTGACATTTGGAATATGTTGGATGTGTGACCTGCTGTATGTTCAAGATTGGATGTGTTGATGAGGCTGAGTGAGGCATTTCTGCATTTATTTGTTGAGAATGTGTTATCTTATAGGTTGAAGTCACCCAGAGGGTGGTGTGGATGTGCAAATGGATGAAGTGGCAAGGAGATCTGATAATTCATCAGTGAAGATCAAGTTCTCCATTGGATGCCTGTAAATAAGATGGAAGGTGGCTGTCTGAGCTGCAGAGAGTGGGAAATTGCATGTCGGAAACTTCTTGGAGTTGTGTGTTACGTGCTTGCATAGACAGATAGACCTCCTCTCTTCTTATGTCTGTGGTGCACACAATGGATGCTGCACCCTGTGGGAAGAAGGACAACTATGGTGGGTGAGGATGTGGAGTTGAACCATGTTTAATTGATGGGGATAGTGTGAAACATGTGATAAGTTATGATGTCTGGTGCATGAAATACTGCAGAATGAGCATTAATGAGCATGAGTTGCTTCGGACCAGTAAAGCCTTTGGCGTGTGGAGGGAGAGCGGGGGACACCGCGAGCAGTGGAGTGACAGCCCCTCCCCCAGGACACCAGGGACACCAAAAATCAACTTGCGCCTCCCGCTCTGCGGGAGACGCTTCGGACCAGTAAAGCCTTTGGCGTGTGGAGGGAGAGCGGGGGACGCCGCGAGCAGCGGAGCGACAGCCCCTCCCCCAGGACACCGGGGACGCTTAAAATCAACTCGCGCCTCCCGCTCCGCGGAAGACGCTTGGGACCAGTAAAGCCTTTGGCGTGTGGAGGGAGAGCGGGTATCGCCGTGAGTAGCGGAGCGGCAGCCCCTCCCCAGGACATCGGGGGTGCTTAAAATCAACTCGCGCCTCCCGCTCCGTGGGAGACGTTCGGGCCAGTAAATCCTTTGGCGTGTGGAGGGAGAGCAGGGGAAACCCGCGAGCAGTGGAGCGGCAGCCCCTCCCCCAGGACACCAGGGACGCTTAAAATCAACTCGCGCCTCCCGCTCCGTGGGAGACGCTTCGGACCAGTAAAGCCTTTGGCGTGTGGAGGGAGAGCGGGGGACGCCAAGAGCAGCGGAGCGGCAGCCCCTCCCCCAGGACACCGGGGAGGATATAACCAACGCCCCATTTCCGCCTCGCGCGACACGCGCGTGCGGCGCCTGGCTAAGCCGGGCAAAGGGCGGGCCGTCTGTGGCCATCAGGGGCCAGAAGAGGCCGGGTCGGGCCACCCCTCTTCAGTTTGAAATTACAACATGGGTGAGCGGAAACTCCATTCTTCACAAGACATGGGGGGGGGTCAAAGCCAAAGTCCTGAGCAAATCAGCATCTATCATTTCGTATTTAATATCGGCGGTGGGCGTTTTGACTACAGAAATTGCCAACGCAGAGAGGGAACTTGGGCTGGTCTCGACTGATGTACAAATAGCTGGTTCCTCCCCTCCGGTTATGAAAAATCCAGTCCCCCTGGAGCCCCTTGTACTTGTTAACAAGCCATCTTGTGTCCAGAAGTCGCCCTGTGTTGTCTCTGAGGAGTAGGTTGTGGTGCCTGTAAGTAATACTCCCTGTAAATTTCCTAGCCAGGACCCAGTCACCAATGGGCAGTTGTTTAAGCAGAGCACTGTGAAAAAGAGAGCATCAAAGAGGTCGATTAAGCGGGACAAAGCCACTAAAAGTGCCTCTTTGAAACAAGAACCTGGTATAACTAACCTTATAGAGTCAACTGTACGGGACGTGGTAGAGGAAATTTTTACCTCTCGGCTGGAGAAGGCTCTAACCAGTATCGCCAAGGACATCATTGATACTCTGAAAATATGTGTTGCCAGCCTACTAGAAAAATGTGAACGTATTAACTCAGTTTTAGCTGTGCCCAATTGTGTACCGGGTTCCGCCCAAATACCTGTGTCCCTTAAATGTACTCCTAAAACAGGCTCTGGGATAATTACGGGGGAAGAAGAAGGGTCTATGATTGTGAGCCCCTCAAAGGTTGAGAACCCGTGCTTGGCTCTATCATAACAAGCGGTCGGTACGACCACAATGGACATAGGGAGTCACAGAAGAGTCCAGCAAGGAACTCTGGGACACAAAGTAATTTAGTTCCACCCAGGTGCAGTGTGAAAACCATGGACCTACAGCCTAGGAGTAATATAGTCACCCAACCCAATATTAATCTCCCTCCTGAAGCAGCCCCGCTGGTGGTAATTCTTGTAAGAGTTCCTCCATTGGTGGTCAGAGAGGTTGAAACAACAGAAGCTCTGCTGTCAGTAACTAAAAAATTGTGTGATCTTAATTGTTCTGGAGTGGAGAAGCGTGGCTCAGTGGTTAGAGGCGGCAGACCCGGAAGCTGAGATCGACCGTGGACCAGGGTTCGATTCCCCGCCTCGGCGGGTCTCGGGCTCAAAATTCCACGGACTCGACAATTCTCGCTCCGGTGCCTACTCGAATCACGGGGTCACACTCTGCAACTCTGGGCAATAGCTTGCTTAATCTCCACTATGGCCCCTCGCGGCGGGATGCCTGGCTTTCACCTTGTGGACACCCTGCCGGGGTTTCTCACAGGGGAATACCAGGACGGGTTCCCTAAGCAAGCGCCAGGATGCCCTTTGGGTGACAGGTTTGCGCTATATAAGTACACCTACATTTACATTTACACATTCTGGTGACTCTGAAATCTCTTCCAATATCGTAATGGCCAGGCGGGTTGGTTGGTTAGGAAGTTCCCATAAGGTAGTTAAAGGGGACTGTGTTGTTGTTAATTTTAATAAATCTCATGCTGCTGCCTGTCTGTTGTGGGACACCTCAGATCTGAAGAGAGAGGAAGGTAGCATTAGGGCTTTATCATTGGACTTCTTTTACCCCCCTCCCAGGTGCTTAAATGCAACCAGGAGATCTCTCGTAGAACATATATATGGGAGTCGAGCTCGGACCCCCTACAGCGCCCCTAATAGGGAAGAGCAGTCTGCAGGAGTACTCCCAGAGTTCCTTCTCAGTTCAAATTAGATTGTAGTCAGGCAACCAAGAAAAAGGAGACACTAGCTCTTTCTAATAGGTTTTCGCCTTTGTCTCGGCTAGATAAGAATGACTGACTAGAGCCCATAGTCCCTATCCCTCGACTCCCTACCACTGAGCTTGGCATCCCTGCAGAGGTGGGCGTTAAATTTAGGCTAATGAGTTGGAACACTGCAGGGCTACAGTCTAAAAGGGAGGACCAGAACTGGCTAAAGCTTATTAGTGATTGTGATATTATAGCCCTACAAGAGACCTGGGACAAGGATAATAATTTTTGGGTTGATGATTTTAAATCTTATTTTCAGCCCGCCCGCCCAACACCAGCGGGTAGAGCTAAGGGAGGGTTGATGCTTCTTTTCTCTGTAAAATTAAAGGCCTCTGTAATGATCTTAGACTCAGCTTCTCCTAATTGCTTAAAAGCTGAGCTCACTACCCCGAATTATCCCAAAACATTGATAATTAATTTTTATAATTCTGGGGCCAGTGAGTATCCTAATGAGCATCTTTGTTACCTGACTCGGTTTTTAGAATCATATAAAGTACAGCAAACCACTTATGTTTATACTATCCTTATGGGTGATTTTAATATTAATTTGCGTAATTTTAACTGTCGAATTGATGAAACTTATGGTCCCCCTTACTCGTCGCCACCTCACTTTGAACATACCCCTAAAGGGGAGGCCCTTGAAGAACTTCTCTCATATGCTGACCTTTATGAACCAGGTTTTTTTATATCAGTGAGAGGGTTGTAACGTTTAAAGCAAGGGAAAGTGAGACGATTATTGATTATATATTTATATCCCCTGCACTCTTAGGGAACGTACTGTTTTATAATGCCACATGTTCCCCTTTCAGTGATCACAATCCGGTTATTCTATAGCTGGATAAAGGCTTCTGCCTTATAGATGTTACATCTAATATGAAGGGGCCTATTACTATTGCTGTGACTACTAAAGATCAAGGGAGGAGATTAAAATGGGCAAAAGTAGTCCCTGATCATTTCCTTGATAGTTTAAGTTCAAAGGTCAAAGATGATATCAGGAAAAGTACCGATTGCTCTACCCCGGAGGGGGCAATTATCTCAGCCTTCGAAGCTCTATGTAGACAGGTCGCTACAGACTTAACCATTACCTCGAGGCCTAAACCAAAAGAAGAAAAAAGATGGTTTGATTTTAAATGCTCTAGGGTCCATCAAAACCTATTACAATCTCTGAAAGCTAATCCTAGGGATAAGGCCCTTATAGCTAGTCTTAGAAAAGATGACAAATTAACAATCCAGACTCGAAAAAATGAAATTAAAACGGAGGCTTGGGACGCCTTTACGTCTGAAGAAGTCGTAAAGGATAACTCAAAGTTCTGGGCTATTGTTAATAGCCTGTTGCTCTCGGGGGAGGAGAATGGTTTGCTGGATATTAATATCCCAGAAGAAGAGTGGTTGACTCACTTTGCAGGCATTTATGCGAGTAATGAGGTGTTCGAACCCTTTCTGGCCCCTGCCAGTAGTCTTCCTTTGCCCGTACTAGTGTTTAACGAGAAGGATGTTGAGAGGGCAATAAAAGAATCTGCAAGTAATAAGGCTTCTGGCCCAGATGGCGTTCCTGCTGGTCTCTATAAGGGTAATGTTAAATTTTGGGCCAATATTTTAACTAATGTTTTTAATGCCAGTGTTGTTCAGGGGTTTCCTGTTTCATGGTCCCACTCTATCATTATCCCTGTCTTTAAAAAGGGGCAGAAGGGGATCCCAGGTGCTATAGGCCTATTTCTTTAATAGATTCCTCTGTTAAAAATTTAGGAAAAGTGAATCTGACTAAGGTCTCAGAGTGGGTGACAGAAAAAGATATTCTGTCCAATCTTCAGTATGGATTCAGATCAGGCAGAAGTACACTGGATCAGTGCCTACATCTGTATCTATTAATAAATAAGTATACCATAGCCTCCAAGGGATCTATTTATTTGGGCTTTATGGATTCATCCACAGCCTTTGATCTGGTGAACAGATCACGGCTGTGGACCATTTTGCTTGACTTGGGGATTGACCCCTGTCTGGTATACTTTTTAGCGGATCTGCACCGGGATCTGTTTGCGTCTGTAAGGGTGACCCAGGAGGGCAATTGCACAAGACACTTTAAATCTGGCAGAGGGGTTCGACTAGGGTGTATTTTGGCCCCTCTACTTTTTACACTTTATATTAATGCTATAGCTAAAACTCTGGGCAACGCTAGTTTAGACGTTCCGCGTGTAGGGAACAGTACCATCCCGGTTCTCCTATACGCGGACGATGCGTCCTAGTAGCCCGTACCCCGCTAGGTCTACAGAGACTACTGAACTCCTTTGGGGAGTTTATGAGTTCTCTGGACCTGGTAGTTAATATCGCTAAATCACATGTTCTGACTATGGGATTATGCAAAAATAAAGTGAGAACCTTTTATTGTAAAGGGGCAGAGGTTACAAGGGTGAAGGTTTTTACTTATCTGGGGGTCTTGTTTGATGATAGATACTCTTGGGCCCCCCAGTTTTTAGCAAAATAAAATAGTGTAGGAAGATCTTCATCAGCCCTATTAAGTTTCGCCCGATGATTAGGAGGAAAGCCCTGTGAGGCCATTCTCTCTATCTAAAAGGCGAAATGTTTGGCGATAGCGACATATGGTGCAGCAATATGGGGGTACAAGCAAGCGAAGGGGGTACAGAAGGTTGAAAATAAATGTCTTCGTTCACTTCTGTCTATCCCCCAATCGACTCCAACTTTTTCCATCCATCAGGAGCTGGGGATGGGATATGTTTCCGACTTGATGAGTATGGCTCCCCTAATCTGCTGGATAAAAACATGGTTGAACCCAGAACTTACTTTAAATCGCCAGATTTTAAAAGATTGTGTCACATTAGATAGAGCTACTGATATACAGTGGCTCTCTTATATTAAAGCAATGTTTATAAAACTTGGGCACCCAGAAATTTATGATACACCGGGAGGAATTGTTAAAGGTGACATTAGTTGGGTTAAAGAACATTTCCTGAGCTTAAGGGTACAGGAACGGGAGAGTGAGGAATTAAAAAAAACCTTTGGTTAGGGCCCATTTCTTACTAATGACATCACCATCTATTGAGCCCTACCTAAGGTTAGTAACAAAGCCCTTCCATCGCTGGTTACTGATAAGATTCCGTTTTAATCTGATTCACCTCTTATTGGGGAATTTCCAAGGCTGGAGCAAACCTGAGGATGCAGCACTCTGTGATTGTGACCGCAGCTCAATTCAGGATACTGCGCAATTTATATTATTTTGTGATTTTTATTCTGATATCAGAAAGAAGTTTAGTATTCCACTTCTAAGAGGCAAGGGGTTTCTACAGGTTAAACCAGCTCTATTGTACCTACAATTATTGGATAACCCTTGGAATATTTTTAATATCGCAATTTTTTTTGTAGCTGCTGTAAGGATGAGAAAAACAAGATGCCCAGCAATGATTGAAACATGAATTTTATTGGATTTTTAAAAATCATGAAATTGTTTTAACTGAGATTGCTCCTTGTTTTTTATATTCTTGTGTCACCCTATTGTATTTTATGATATGTGTTTTTTATGTGAACTTTTATGATTTTAATTAATCAAATAAAGTGGTCTTGACTTGACTTGAGCATGAGTTGCAATGTGTTATATAGTTTGATAATTTTGTGATTTGAACTAGGTTGGATTTATGTGTTAAGCACATTCTAAGGGAGCGTTTGGGTCATCTATGCCTGTTGTGATTGAAAGGTTGGAGGAATGGGGTGCTCTGTCAGGTGCATGATTATGTCTTACCCTATAAGTTTCAGTGCAACAGTGGGTTCTGGTCCAATACTTTTCTTGGCCCATAGAGGAAGAAAAAAAGACAATAATGTTTGTTTAGTGTTTTCTCATCTGCACTAGGGTTTACATTTCCCTTTAGTGAAGGAAAGGAAAGGGCTTATAGAGAGTGACTGAGAGATGATCTTATGATGAAAGGGAGATGAGCAGGGCCTCCTGTGGTGCTGGACAGGAGCAATTTCTCCCCTCGAACACACATGGACTGCATTTATGATGGGTGGGGTGTTAATAGCCTTACTGTACTTACCTGCAAGGCAATAAAGGCAATTTATCTTAACTTGCATCCAAACCTGACTAATACATTGCATAGTTTAGGAACTTGACATGAGATGCCCAGTTTTAAATAAGTGATGGTCTAAAGTTATACTGGAGATGAACAATTGTGTTACTGGTTGAGAGGGGTGAAACTATACTCAAACAACAACCACAGTCCTCATCAGGGAGAACCACAAAAAGTTACAGCATGAACCTGTGCTTAACCCTCAGGTAGAAGGACACAAAAACAACCAGACTTAACTTAGAGGCAATGTGTAAAGTATTTATGCAGCACTCAAGCAGTAACAAAGTAAAAGCACCAATGTAGAAAAATATCACCCATATCGAGAATAATAGACGACTAAATTATAATGAATACAATGATGCTAGAACAACAAGAATCCACCCAACACAACTGGAGATATGCAATTCCAAAGTTTTAGGTAAAACATAGCACCAAAAAACGCCAAATGGAGTTATCTGGGTGCACCGGACAGTGACAAAAATCACAAGTTCAAGTCAACTGTAATGGAGCACGGGCTGGGCACTGGAGCGATTTTGGCTCGCTAGGCAATGTATCTGGTTGTATTTGGACTAGGATGCGAGGTCCTGCGTTGAGTTGTGTCGGTTCCAATGGGGCTTCCGATCAGAAGCTGAGAGGTACTGCATTAAGTTGGGTCATGCTTCTTTAATTCCAATGAGGCCGCCGGCCAGGAGCTGCTCAATGCTGTAATGAAAGGCTCTGCATCACACTGCATCAAGATGCTACACTGGATCTGGGGGTACCCACTGTTGGGCCAGGAGGAGTACAATCTGACGTCAGCCAAGGGGGCAAGACCTGGAGAGCACTTCTTGTGGATCAGTGCTCACTCCAAAAGCGGCCAGCAACAGGACACAGGCAGGTCCAGTTAAGTCTCCACAGCTTAACAGATGGTTGACAGATCTCTGGATCTTGTTATGTCACTGTAGCACAGAGCAGGAGGGCAGATAGCTAGCCGTTGGAGTAACTCTGTGATTCTGGCTTTAAGGAGCAGATCCAGACTTCCTCCCTCAGGCAGCAGGTCAGTCCTCTTGGAGCAGGGCAGTCCTTCGAGCAGCAGGGCAGCAGAGCAGTGCCTCTTCTGAGTCTTCAACAGGTTCGGAAGTGATTTGAAGAGTTGGTTTGTGGGTCAGTGTCTCTGGGCTGACCTGACTGGGCGCTGTTTTTGCTGTTTGTGAAACTCGAACGTCGCTGGATTTGGAACTCTTGTCCCCTGGTCGCGGCTCCCGCTACTCAGTTGCTGCTGCTGGACCCCGGACCCGCCCTCACCGCCCACACCGCTGCGGGACTGCGAGGCGCTTTCCACACCTGCAGCCTCTTCCCGCAGCGGCCACGCCCCTCCGCCTGGGAGGATATATTCAGTCTATCCATCTCGCGCAGCGGGACGCGCGCGGGACGGAGCCCGGGGCGAAGACCGGGCAAAGAGCGGGCCGTTTGAGGCCGTTCGAGTACGGTAGAGTCCGGCCCGGGCCCATTTTCTATGCCCGACCCTGCTCTGCTCTAAGTAGGTAGAACACCCTGATCGAATAGAACCTTATAGTTAAACACGTTAAGGCATAAGAAACAACATATAGTCTGTGTGGGCCTTTTAGTTTTCTCAATATTCTTTTCACTAGTGTGTGAGACATAATTTAGTTTAGTTGGTCCTACGCAGATATCAACATGCCTTTAAGATCAGAAAAGGAGCGCACAGTCCAAATCCAAACCACCAATGGAGTTGTTTCGGGCCCCCTGGATGCTTTTATTACCTGAGCTACAGGGATTCTGGAAAAGGAAATCGCGATGGTGGAAAAAAGACTCTCTCTCGACCTTGTCAGTGGGAAGCGATCTTCGTTGGGTGGTTTGGCAACTACTACCAGCCTTGCAAAACATGCAGCATTTAATTGCATACAAACCGTCACCACTGAAGCAATAGTTCATATAGACGGCGCGGGGGAGGGCCTTTCTGCTCTTTCCCTGGTCAATGTAGATCACAATTTAGATAACACCCAATCAAGTGTGGGGGCTGAAACCAAGGATAGCGGGGAAATCACCCTTAGCTTACAGTCTAGTCACTCATTTCCTAATGCCCTTCATGTCAATAACACTGTATCGAATTTCCCAGTAGAGGTAGACCCCTCGGGCTTAGATATAACATCTCGAAAGAGAAAGCAAGACTTGACCCACCGGGGGGGAGAGATAGCAAGATGCCCAAACTAAAAGACACATCTAGCAACGATGCTCCTGTCCTCGAGCACCCCCAGATACACAAATACCCCCAATCTTTCCTAACGTATTATGCCCTTCCCTTACTTCATTGGGATCCTCTAATACTTGCCCAATGTGTTTTAACAGTGATGAAGTTTTATTGGTAAAAATGGAAGCCATGATCAAAACCCTCCTACTCCCTGTCTTGGAGCGGACAAGGCTTATGACCTCTAAAATAGACACCCTAGAGTCTGTGGTGAGCACAAACCTTGACTTGCTACAAAAGCTAATTAGTCCAGGCTTAGTGGGAGGTATTACTACACAGTTAGCACCTAAGACAACATTTAATAACAACGTATCCATCGGTAAACCCACTAAACCAATATCAACAAGGGCAGCCAATAATAATCCGACGGGGGGGAGGCCAATAGTTACCCCATCTAAGGTAACTGATGGAACTCTATCACAGGCTCTTAAGATGAAGGCCACCGATAAATCTAATTCTGTCAGACCTCACATAGCCCGGCCGACTGATCGGGCTAAACCTAACCCCAGCACCCCTCGACTGCGACCATTAGGGCATACATTTAACCATCGAAGCCCTAAAACTTCAATGGCGGGAAATCACACTAGGTACACCATTCCCCGTGCAGACCTTCCCCCGGAGGCAACGCAATATACAATAGTACTAACAGGTGTTGCCCCTCTAAAAGCAGGTAGCAAGGAGTCATATGGGGATTTACGCAACAAGGTGACTTTCTGGCTGAATAAAAACCGTCCCCTGCCACCATCATCGCCAATTGAAATTCTATTTGTAAGGAGAGTTGATTGGGTTGGCCATGGCACCAAAGATTTGGAGGGTGACTGCATACTAATTTCATTTAAGGATCCCTGGGTGGTGGACACCATTCGAAGAGAAGCTAGGTTTGCTAGACAGGGAGACGTTCAAACTCTGGGGCTAGCATATTTCTATCCCCAAAGACAGGGTTTTTTTCCAACTGGCCCTAACTTTGGGAGACCCTTTGCTAGGAGACATCCCGCAGTCATGACACCACATCCCCAGCAATTCCCATTTCTCTTCAATCACTTTGGCCCTCTTTCTGATATTGAGGCCATAGATTGACATCATACACCATCTAGGATGACCATTTCTGCTGAGAATTGTGGGTATGTGGTAATGACATCATGTCAGGAGGTTCCAATACCTACATATGAAGTAGATGAGTGTTTGGGAGTACCAGCAACCGAAGAAGTCACTGCTTTAGTGTTTAAGGTTTTAAAAGACGCATGGACGGTGGGGAAGACTTCAGATAATCACAAGAGTATAGAGAGTAGGCTGGGTACTGGGGGTGAACTGGCGTCCACTGTAGTTTTAGCCCCTATGATCCCCACTGTAGCCTCCCCCTCAGAAATACTTAACATAGCGTCCTGGAATGTTGCCGGGGTTAAGGGCCGTATGCACTCCGAAGACTGGTTGGAGTTCGTGGACACATTTGATATTATCCTATTACAGGAAACTTAGGCACCTGATCCAACCTATAGGTTGGGCTATGTTAACTTTTTTAAACCAGCAATTAGAGGTGGTAAGGGGCGAGCCTCAGGGGGCCTGCTGACCTGGGTGAAGCAGTCACTGGGATATTACCCCACAGAGATACCAGTAGAAAACCCGGACCTCTTGATAATTAAACTGAGCAAGGCTGGCCAACGGGATCTGGTTGTATTCAACATATATGTTCGAGGCTTACCAGGTGGTCGCTGCCCCGCTATGCTAGATGTATTGGACCATAACCTTGCTGGCTTGGGCAGTGAAAATGTTATCATCTTAGCAGGTGATTTAAATTGTACTTTTGAGCCGCTTCATGATATAGGGGACAGCTGGGGATCAGCAGAGGATGCAGCTTGGGACATTCCTGATTTGTTGTCTAATAAAACTGTTAAGGCAAGTGAAGCAGCAGTAAACTGGATGGGTTTTTGTCTAACCCGGGGATTCCGGGCCACCAATGGTCGCACCAAATCAGATCTAGGTGCCAAATACACCTTTGATAATGGCCCAAGGAAAAGCCGGATAGACTATTTTCTGCTAAAGCTGGAACATTGGCCATTGCTGGTGGACATGGAAGTGGTATCCCGCCCTGAAAGTGATCACAATCCCCTGGCACTTAAATTAAAGTTACCAGGAACAAAGAGATTGGAGGGACTTGGTCCCTCACGGACAGGGGATGTGCTTTTGACAAATGATCGGAAAAGGTTAAAATGGTCTAGGTTTGTGGAGGATGAGACCTTACAGGAGAATGTTAATACTGTGGTTTAAAAAATGTGTAATGAAATACTGCCATATGAGTCACCGGGGGGTAGCCCTGAAAACACAAATATGATTATTGACCTCCATGAACGCTGTTTTGACCAACTGAAGATCCTACTTTCCCTTCCGTGTCAGGAGGGAACCACTAAATTAAATGTCCCTCGCCAGAAATGGTACAATAAAAAGTGTAGGGAGGCCCATAGTCATCTTATTAAGGCAGTTAAATCCCGGAACAGGGATGCAGTTAAAGCAGCTAGGTTGCAATACAGGAAAATACAGTGGGAAGCAAAACGGGAGTGGGAGGATATGTATTGGTCGGACCTTTTGGTTGCCTCTACTTCGAATACCCCGAATTTTTTTGGGGATTTAGTAAAGTGGGGGAAGGATCCAGATTCACGCACCCCCTCAAACCACGTGCCCCCGAAGCTTGGGTGACTTTCTATTCGGCACAATTTAGTGCTGCAAATACTAATTCCCCACGCACACCGGGTGAGGCGCTTTTGTCATCCATTTGCGTGGAGAAACTTATTTTCTCAGAAATCAAAGTGGAACTAGCACTTGGTTTGACCCAGCGGGGGAAAGCGCCAGGAATGGACCTCATCCCTGCCGATCTGTTTAAAGGTAACCCCGCCATCTGGGTGCCCTATATAGCTAAGATTGCTAATGCAATAGCCAAAGGAGCTAGAATTCCCAAGTCATGGAAGGGGCGGAGATACTCCCAATACATAAAAAAGGAGATAGGTCTAATCCGGGCAATTACCGCCCGATTAGTCTCATTGACTCCATTCAAAAAATCATTGCACGCATGGTTCTGGGCAGGGTCCAAGGTTGGATCGAACTAGAGGACATACTATCTCCCATGCAGGTGGGCTTCAGATCGGGAACGAGCACCATCGACCAGGTGTTCAGATTTTGTCTGATCTACTGGAAGGTGGTCCTGCTTGGCGGTGGTACCATCTTTGCTGCGTTCATCGATCTGAAGTCCGCCTTCGATCTAGTACCGAGGGACAAACTGTGGGGTGTCTTGAGGGAATTAGGAATACCCTTGGAGCTACTCGATCTAATAGTTAAAATGCATGAAGACAACTATGCTAGGGTGCGGTGGGGTGGCCAGGGACAAGTGACGGAACCTTTTCCCGTAACTCGAGGTGTCCGTCTGGGGTGCGTCCTGGCGCCCACACTCTTCCTTTTATTCATAGATCAGGTGGTCAAATTCTTTGCAGACATCCCCACTGATGCCCCTTTGTTGGCAGGGACAAGGTTCCCTATGCTCATCTTCGCCGATGACACCCTACTCCTCTCAAGAACACGTAGCGGACTACAGCGGGCGTTGGACCGCTTTGAGGAGTTCTGGGTCATTAATGACCTTAAGGTAAATGTGGGCAAAACCAAATTTATGGTCCTTACAAGGAACCATCCTGTCCGGAGCTCTGTAAGCATGAGTGGAGCCAACCTGGAACAAGTCGAGACTATGACATACTTGGGGGTTACTCTTGACCGTCGTCTGGGATGGAAAGATCAAGTCGGTGCTCAACAGCTTAAGCTTGCCCGACTTACTGGTTGTTTATTAAATGAGCAAAAGAGATCAATTACAAAACGGGTTACCCCAGCACTTAAGATTTACGACACCAAGATTAATTCAGCAATCTTATACGGTGCTGACCTTTGGGGTTACATGGATCTCTCTAGTCTATTTAAAACCCAGTGTAAGTTTCTACGGAACCTGATAGGACTACCCCAATCGACCCCATCAATTCCCCTCTGTTTAGATCTGGGCTGTCTTCCCATTAATGAGATGGCCAGATTTAGATTGGTGGCTTTCTGGAGACGCATATGGACCTCCCCCGATCTCACCCGTTTCGCAAAGGAACTGGCTGAAGTCAGGTCAATCGGGGGCTCTGGGAGAATCCCTTGGCTTATAATGGTAAAAAACATTCTAGTAGATATGGGGCTCGAACAGTTGTGGATATCTCCTAGCACTAGCGCTTTTCCCTCCAAACCGGAATTCAAGGCATTGTAGTGGGCTTCACTCCGCCAAATACGTGTTTCAGTCTCCAGCTCCACTAGTCTCACGGGAAGGTTTCTGACCTTCAAGTTGGATCCCTCCCGTGAGTCATATTGGGATGTCATTACTAACCCGCTGGATAAAAAACTCTACCATCAGTTTCGGGTAGGAGCTTTGCCACTAAACACCTTCACAAATAAGTGGACTAATGGTGCTACTGAATTTTGTAGATGGTGTCCATGTCACAAGGAAACCGAGGGCCATTTTTTGTTTGCCTGCCCTAACTACAAAGCACCGCGAACTAAATGGCTAAAACCCCTGTTCCAGCGCCTCCCTTTTAGAAAGTCTGTAGAGGCTGTTTGGGTTTTAAGAACCAACACCTCTGAGGTGATTGTGGTGAGCCTAGCCAAATTCCTAGGGTGGGCTTGGATTATCAGGTCAAAAAAGTAGATAAATATTCTGCTAGAGCCTCCGCTGCCCCCACTTTAAGATTAACTGTTTTCCTCCCTCTTCAACATAGAATAACAATGTATTATGTATCCTGTACTAGGAATGGTTTTGTTTAAATGTATTTCTTAAATCCTTTGCATTTTATAAATTTCTGATGCTTTGGACAGGTCTGTCTTTGTATTCCATGTAGTTTAATAATATTTGATTTTTTTTTAAATGTGGTCTTGTTTTGTTTGTTTTGCTTAAGTCCTTTTTACTCCGTCTAGTTATTGTATTAAGTTGATGTTGGGGTATTTTTAAATTATAATTATTTCAAATGTATACTGTTAAGACTATCTGAAAATTTTGGAATTTTCAAAATATGTTATAATGTGTCTTTTATGATTTTCTAAATAGAAATAAAGACTATAAAACCTGAAACCTGGGTCCAATATTTATACCTGGCGCCAGCTTTGAAGGGAAGAAACTTCTAGACATACCCCCACATATGGTTCTGGAATTTCTTTCCTCCCCCTGGCTTGGCTCAATAGGGTCGGGGGTGACAAGTGACTAGTGTGAAGTCCTTTGTGAGTGTGCTGAGAGATCCCCTTTAAAGTGCAAGTGGGGAAGGTGGCAGCTCTGCCCCTCCCATTGGGTCAGGATGGCCCATACTGCACACACCTAGTCCCCCTTTGTGATTCTATCTGGGAGGAATACACAAAAGCCATCTGCCAGCCACACCTACTCATGTCACCATGGATACAGGCTGTGGGCACTAAATGGTTAGAATAAGAAAATGTCAACTTTCTGAAAGTAAACACAAGGCGATGATGGACAGAGTCCTGAAACTTTTCTGAAATTCAGATTTGGGTTGAGTCCATCATCATTCTTTAGTTCACTTTGCCACCCAAGTTCAGAGCCAGTCTGTGCAAATCACTCTTGATCCTGTTCCTCGTGGGAACAGTCCAGCCCAAACTGCCAAGCCAGCTCTTGCCTGGAGCAGAAAAAAACATCCTGGGACCAGTTTCGGGGTAACACCCCTCGTCCGCCAGGCTAGCTTGAATCCAGTGCAAACTGAGCAAGCGACCCATGTCTGGGCATACCCTGCCAACTTAGGGATAACAGAGCAAACACAAGGAGATGAAGGAAGGAGCATTGAAACTTTTCAAACACTCCCCCCAGTCACAGATATGGGTTGAATCCATCATCATTCTTAAGCTCACTTTGCCACCCCAGCTCAGACCCAGCCATATGCAAATCAGTCTTGACCCTGTTCCTCATAGGAACAGTCCAGCCCAAACTGCCAAGCCAGGTCTTCCCTGAACTGGACACAAGCATCCAGGGACTGGTTCGGGGTTAACACTCCTCATCAGCCAGGCTAGCTTGAATCCAGTAGCAGACTAAGCAAGGAACCCAAAGGTGGGCATACCCTGCCAACTTAGGGCGAACAAAGCAATGATGGACAGAGCGCTGGAACTTTTCAGACACACCCTCAGTCACAGATCTGGGTTGAATCCATTACAGTTCTTTAGCTCAATACGCCACCCCAGTTCAGACCCAACTGCATGCAAATTAGTCTTCTTGACCCTGATCCTCATGGGGACAATCCAGCCTGAACTGCCAAGGCAGATCTTTCCTGGACCAGAAACAAGCAGCCTTGGACCGGTTTGGGGGTAAAATCCCTCAGCAGACAGGCTAGCTTGAATCCAGTGGCAAAGTGTGCAAGGGAACTGGGCATACCCTGCCAAATTGGATTTAACCCAGATCTGTGACTGGGGGAGAGGGGGGGGGGTGAATGTTTAATTAATTCAGCATTCCTTAACTTTCTAAAAGTGGCATTTTAAAAATGGTGACTTAAATCAATTGAGATCAAACTTGATATCCCTACCTGCTACCAATCAAAGTTATCACTTGTTAAATGTAATAAGGCAACCCAATGTTATTGTATGGGATAGGTAAGCTATGGAGCAGTGACAAACAAACATAATAGTTATTCACTAACAGGACATGTAAAACTTAAATGTACATGCCCTACTTTTTAAATACACTACTCCCTGCCCTATACGCTGTTTAGGGCCCACCCTAGGGATGACTCATACATCTTAAAAAGGAAAGTGTAGATCTGGCAAAAGGTGTATTTTGCCAGGGTAACATTCCAGTGCAAAAAGGCACTCAGGCTCCAATGGAAGGCCTGAAACATGTTTAGAAAGGCTACTTAAGTGCTGCAAACCCACTGGTAGCATTCAATTGATAGGCACTGGCTGCAAGTAGTACCACTTCACTATGGGTTTACAAGTAAATTAATGTGGCAATTGGGTGTTAGTCAATTGTACCATGTTTTAAGGAGTCAGCAGAAGCTCTTTCGCACTGCTGAGCAGTGGTAAAGTGCATAGAGTCCTGAAGCAACAAAAACGATTCAGCAAAGCAAGAATAATGAAGACAAAATGTTGGAGGCGATCCTGCATAGAGGTCCAGTTACAACACAGACCCACTGATTTTCATAGGGGTGTAAATATATACATTGATCTCACAAGCCCTTCCTAGAAAAAGAATAATGGGTCGGTCTAGCTTACAAGTTAACCGTACCGTATTAGTAGGGAGGTAGATGGGAAGCGGCTCACTCTACTTAAAGTTATGATTCAAGTAGTTAGATGCAGTGATATATAAAAATGGCGTAGGACGTTGTCTACTGTAAACGAAGACTTGTTGACGTTTGGATTGAAAATATGAAATAAATGTCAAATGTCAAACATAAGATTAGGCAGCTAGCACATACGATATACGAAGGCCTGTGTTGACTAGTCTACGGATGCGTGCAGACCTTCTGAGTGAGCATATACAGAAAAATGTAACAGCGATGCATTTCATACGCATAATGTTGTGTACAAAAAGTCTGTGATACTCACGTAATAAACGGGTGATGTAATAATTCACGTAATAAACGGGTGATGTAATACTTACTTTCTGCAAACAACGTTCTTCTCCATTACGTTGATTGATTCTCATTTGCCTTCTAAATGGTTTGTTTCCCCAAACAGCAAACTGTCAGTAAGAACGTGTAGGGAGCGCCACCTGGTGGTCAAGTGGCAGAAACTTATAATTGTACTCAATACTGCTCGACTGGAATTGATGCGGGCTGACATTTTATTTTTTCCCTTTGGTCCGTTACTCCACTGCTCTCCTATCTGATTCCACAACTCTAATTTAGTGAAATTGAGCCCAACGTTAAGGGTTTACTTATGCCAGCGTAGCTATGCCTGAAGCGTTACTTTAACTCTATGAAAGGGAGGAGATAGATGGGTCTTTAAAGCCAAGTTTAGGAATGGGCTAGATTCAAATGCTTGCCTAGCTTCAGCATCCTGTGAATGATCGCAAATCACTTCGTGTGTTTCAAAAGAAAAATGTGTAAGGTAGATAGGTTCCGTTGTAACGCGTTCTAATCCCCCTGGGCTTTGTTTGCGCGTACAAATAAAACATTCACTGGCAAAACCAATAGAATTGGCATCGACTATCAGCCTTTTGGCTTTCGCACGCTTTTGCTGAAGTGACCTGAACCACTGCCCTCTGCTGTATGCTTTAGAGGGTTACGAAAATGTGACTGACACAACTAAAGACCAAATAGATGAAGAGTGCTGACTGAAAAAAAGCCTTTGAGTATGTGTTATATATTAAGGCAGTCTCAGCCAGGCTAAGACTGCTATGACACTGCTTTAATTCTAGATGACATGTTGAACATTCCATGGGTTAGTGGTTGACAAGATTGTAACTGAGCCCGGCCGTGGCGGCTGGGTAATTTTTGCTTCTGTTAATTAAAACCTAACTGAGGAATGTGAGCAAGGCATGCTTGATTAACCCGTTTCTATGCGACGTCACAGTGGGCGTGTGCGGAGGACGACTGGGGACCGTCCGAACCACACCCACTCATTATTTCTCCTACACAGTGGTGGAATTTGCACCGCTGTCAACGGGTTCATTTAATACAGTATGCTACTCATATAGGGGCACATTTATGAAGGTTTTGTGTCACCCTTGCACCATGCAAGGGAGTGCAAGGCTGACGCAGACCCTGAGTCGGATTTATCAAGCATGTCCCTGCATGGCTTGATAAACCTAGAGCATTGCAGTGCAAAATTGTTGTGTTACGTTATTCCGCCCAAGGAAGGTCTTCTATGGGTGGATTGTGGGTGTTCCCACGCATCCGCTCATGGATTTTGTTGCATCCCCAGATTTACTGACACGGTAATCCTGGGAATGTGTCAAAATGCTATGCCTCCCCAGGGGGGCTTAACAAGGAGAAATATCTTTATTTGTCTTCTTTGTTTGCTCTTTGTACATGTGCTGCATTCTGCGGCACACAAAGAAAGACATAAAGCCTCAGAGGATTGTTTTTGTACAGGAAGGTATCTCTTTCTACACAAAAACAATCCTGTCTGCAATGTAGACACCCTTGAACCACAGCGCAAGGCTTCCTGCGTTGGCGCAAGGCAGCCAAAAGGGGGCCAGTGCAAGGAAAGGACAGGAATGCACCGTACTATGTTAAGTAAGGCACATTCCTGCCCTTTCCATTTCATGCAGAACAGCAAGGTGACCTCCTGTGATGTGTGAAATCTCCATTAATAAGCTCCATAATTGTATTAAAATTAAAAGGTCTCGGTTAACACCAGACCTAAAAATCAAGTGTGCATTAAAAAAGGTAGACATAGACACATTTGCATAAATATATGCAAATAAACAGATAGGTATAAATGCACACAAATATACTAATTTAGCATGCACACACAGGCAGATAAGCACCCATTTGTGTGGATGTATATGTAAATGTGCATGTGCACTCAAGTCCTGCTGCAAATGCAGATGCACAGGACATGCACTGCATATAAGCAAATACATATACATGCATGCTTATACCTGCATGAAGGTGTATGCATGGAAGGGCATATATGCTCAATCTTGACCATTCACTTGTATGCACCTGCATGCATTTACTTGTCTAAGCATTCATAAACAAAATGCATGCAGTCTATAAAAAAAGCAAACATGTATATTCATACACACAAGATCACATGTATGTCTACTCTCCTGGACCCAGAGGCTCTCACATATTCTCTGATGTACCCAGTGCCCCTCTCACACTCTCCCACGATGTGACATGTACACATGCTCTAAGACATGCATCTCTTTTAATTGTTCATCTACAAACAAGCGCTCGCCTACATGAGTTCTCACGCTGGTTCATGTAGAGACACATACATGTGAAGACTCACCCTGACACCTCATAAACACATGATGAGTGATCATACTCAAATATGCACCCAACACACACACTCACATCTGTACACTGATAATCTACTTTAAAAGGTTTTCAAAACATATGCAGTCTCCTGTTTCACTGTCAGCTCTGAAGTCACCTACTTACTGCTAAATTGAAATGTCACAGAACAGATGGCAAGCGTCCTGCCATGTGATAGTGAGGTATCCTTTTTTTCTGTTGATGTCAGATGGGAAAGTGAAAAGTGTTGCACAATATTGCCACCCCTCTAGATGCTGCCAGGACAAGATCATTATTAGTTTTGTGTTTGAGAATTCGTGATGCAGACGTGGTATCTGGGAAGTGCCTAGTACTATTTTTCAGTTCACCTCTGGTGTGCTATATCTTGCTTCAGTGAATGTAGAAAATATGAAAAATAAATTCTATTTAAAAATGCTCGGTCTACCAACCCGTCATATCAGTTGAGTTTCAGAACTTAAAGAGCACGTAACATACAGACCTCACTGCAGGAAAGCAAAACACAAAAATAATGCTTGAATAAGGAAAAACACAACTGAGCAGGAGGTGGCCGGTGTCCAAGGAAGGAGTGAAAACAGCATTTGCAGAGACTATGATGACAAACAGCAGGAGAGCAAAGAACTGAAAAACGACCATGTCGCTTTCCATCTAAGGTGTAAAGAAAGGAAGGCAGGAGGCAGATAACACCTAGATCGTGAAAAGAGAACATTACAGTATGCGATGACACTAAGGATGTGGCACTTCAAGGACATAAAAGAACTATAAAGTGTCAGGGAGGAGATATGGCCTAACAGCCGGGCTCCCGGCTTTGGAACTGGAGACTCAGGCTTGAATCCTGGCGTTGCATACCATCCTGTGATTCTGGACAATTCACTTAATATTCCTGGGCCTCATTTATGTAAATGGTCTCATCACTGTGTGAAAACAGCGATGTGTCAGTTTTCACTGCGCCATTCTTGCGACAAGATTGATGTACCGTATTTAATGTGCCACCATTGCGTCACTTTTTGTGACGCACCGGCGGTGTGAAAAATGCATCCTGTTGAGCCCTATTTACAAAGTGACGCATCTAAGCAGATGCATCCCTTTGTGAATCCCTGTGCTACATTATACATGCATCAGATATAATGTATGCAGGGTGGGTGTTCCCCAGCAAAAAGCATTGTATAAATTAGATTTCACTGCATCACTACTAGGACGCCACTGTAACAAAATCTTACGCCTGCCTCACAGCAGGCATAAGACTGACGCAGGCACATTTAACATGGGACTTGCCCATGTGTAATGACCCATTGCTGGAGTTGCATCACTTTTGCGACACACTACAGCAATGATTCATTACTGCGCCCTCAGATGCAGCCTGAATACTGACGTATCTCTAACTCCTTGCGACATGGAGCACTGTACATTAAATGTGGCACATCCATATTGTCTCTAGGAGGGTGCAGTGAAACTGTCGATTCGCTGTTTTCACTCAGCGATGTGATAGTTTTCATAAATGAGGCCCAGACTATTTTGCATGTCTGCATTTGCCCCTTTTGGGTGTGCAAGCACTTAGTCAATGTGCAGAATGCCGTCATTCACATGTGCCCCATGCTGAATGCTGTTGTGGGTGGAAGAAATGTGTGAATGACATAACAGCAGATCAGTTGACGAAGAGGGCTGTCTGCAAACTCCTATTAGTAAGTGTTAGACCTGGCTTTTCCAGCAGGTTTATCTCCATACATTTTGCTTTTGGCCTCCTGTTTCTAAACAGTTTTCGGTGGTTTTATGACTCTTGGCACTTTACCACTGCTGAACAGTCCTAAAGTGCATATGCTTTCACTATAAATTGGGTTTATAGATTGGTGTTTCCATGATTGGCTCATTTGATTCACTACTATGTCCCTAGTACAGTGCACTGTGTGTGCCCAGGGCCTGTAAATCAAATGCTGCTAGTGGGCCTGCAGCACTGATTGTGCAACCCACACAACCAGCCTTTCAAAGGATTCTCAGACCTGCCACTGCAGTGTCTGCAGGCAGTTTTTACTGCCTTGCCAGGCCCTAACCTTCTCTTTTCCTACATGTAAGACACCCCTTAGGTAGGCCCCAGGGACCCATATGGGCAGGGTACACTGTATGCGAAAGGTGTTCTGATAGTGAAATACAGTGTACTTCATTTTCCACTATTGAAAGGCTATCTACCCCGTAGGATATAATGGGGAATACTTTATAACATCTTACAAGTATAACTTCTAATGGGGACAAGATAGAAAATTGAAGTTTAGGCTTTCTGGACTCAGAATTTAATATCAGAGATCGTCACATTTGCAGATCTCAGTGCTCCAATCTGGTGGCTTGCAGTGGAATTGATTTATGCACCCTCATGATTTTCTACGGAGCAAAACCTTGATTAAGTCAGATTTGTGAGACCTCCAATCCTGCCAAATAGCAGCTCAACACCTCAGCATTGACACTAATTGCGTTCCATAAGCCTGTTTAGTGTTACAGTGGCTAAGCCACCAAGCATTTGTTCTAATATCAATGACTTTCTACAAAGAGCGATTATCATGTTTAAAAGTCTAACTTTTCTTCCTGCAGCCATCTAGTCTTAAAATGACACCTCCCAGAAAACATACATATGATTGGGAGTAATTTATCACTAAACTACCAGCTACATATTAGCTCCGAACCAAGAATGAAATAATATGCTGCATTCCAGGTGGAGTATATCTTATCATCTAAAATATATCAGCGATTGCAATCTTATTCAAATTAGCTGTTCAGGGCCTATTTCAGAACTGTTAAAAATATATGAATAGTGCATACCCCTAATTAACTCTACAGGCTCAAATTATTGTAATTTGTGGGACATTTGTTATTGCCTTAAGTCCCAATCCCGAGGTAGGGCAGGAATCTATTTTCGTGGGACATAACACACTTTTCTGAACTGAATGTTTCCTAATTGAATAAAAGCAAGGGCTGTTTATGGGTGCTAAAAGCCTAATCAAAGCTTATTATTGTCCATTAAAATAGGTGTTTTTTTCCCGAAGACAAAGGGGCATATTTACAAGGCCCCTGCACCACCGGAGCATCACTTTTTTTTTAAGCACGGGCAACATAATGTGGCTTCCCATATTTACAAAGGTGACGTAACGTCACCCTGCAAGGCTTTTCATGGCCTTGTACATATGACCTCCATTCACATAATACTCTGCTTGAAAGGGGCATTCCATGGGTGATGCTGTGGGTGTTCCCAAACGACACCCATGGATTCTGATGCATTCCCAGATTTACAAGTGGCTGTAAACCTGGAAATGTGTCAGATTCATTTCTAACACCACCCCCGGGGAGGCTTTAAAGTGGTGCAACGAGGAGAAACACCTTCATTCTGCTTTGTTTTTCGCTCTTTCCATGTGTGCTGCAGGATGCAGCACACATAGAAGGAGGAAAACGCCATCAATGGTGTAGTAATCTCTTCTACTCCCCAGCAGCTCTTATGTTGTCATTACTATGACAATTGAACATTTCTGTTTGAATGTGAATTACCTGTTAGTATCCTGGGAACTGTGGAGGCTAACAATCAATATACATGTTGTCTCTGCACTTACCTGTGTCAGCGTGATCACTTCAATTTGGCGACGAGAAGACTGACCGTTAAGTGCCTCCACCCACGTGTGTAGCTCCTCCTGTGATACTGCTGTGTTGAAAGTCCTGCATTGTCTCTTCAGGATTCAACTTGTTCCTTCTGATGCTGTCAGTATCCGTGAGGTGTTTACTTCAAGCGGATCGTCTGTCCAGTTTTGCCCTTGTCCTGCACGCCAATGGGATCTTGGATCTCGGTGTCGTTTTGGGGCAATTAGTGGGACGTGGGCACATCGCTAGTGGCAACATTTGGGTGGTTTCTGGCTGGAGAGAAGGAGGGAACTCTTCTCAAATGTGAATTATTTGTTTTTGGTTTCGTCACGTTTGGCAATGTGGTTGTCCTGTTTCAAACAAATTGCAGTTTGACTGCGTGTGGATCTCTCCAGCCCCGTCCTGTTCCTCGGAGACGTGGAGGCGTGGAGATCTTTCCTCTTCCACAGTCACCGCTGTCTGATGACATTGTGGAACATTCAATCAGAGCCAGCGATTAATGCCTACATCACCTCAGTAACAGTGCATGTCCATTACAAATCAGAGCCAGCGATTAATCAATCAATCAATCAATCAATCATTGCATTTCTAGAGCGCGCTACATACCTGTGAGGGTCTCAAGGCACTAGGGTGGCGGGGGGGCGCTACTGATCGAAGAGCCAGGTCTTAAGAAATCTTCTGAAGGCCAGCAGCTCCTGAGTCTGTCGTAGGCTGGTAGGGAGAGTGTTTCAGCTCTTGGCGGCGAGGTAGGGGAAGGATCTGCTGCCGGAGGTGGATTTCCAGATACGAGGAACTGTGGCGAGGGCGAGGTTGGCTGATCGGAGGCTTCGGGTGGGGGTGTGGAAGCTGCGTCGGTTGTTGAGGTATGTGTGTCCAGTGTTGTGTAGTGCCTTGTGTGCGTGGATGAGGAGTTTGAAGGTGATCCTCTTGTTGACAGGGAGCCAGTGCAGGTCTCTCAGGTGGGGTGTGATGTGGCTGCGTCGGGGGACGTTGAGGATCAGTCGTGCCGAGGTGTTCTGGATTCGTTGTAGTCTTCTCAGGAGCTTGGTTGTTGTTCCTGAGTAGAGGGTATTCCCGTAGTCGAGTCTGCTGGTGACGAGGGCCTGGGTGACGGTTTTTCTCGTGTCAGGGGGGATCCATTTGAAGATCCTGTGGAGCATTCGGAGGGTGTTGAAGCAGGACACGGAGACGGCGTTGACTTGCCTGGTCATGGAGAGGGTGGAGTCGAGGATGACCCCCAGGTTGCGTGCGTGGTCTGTTGGTTCCGGGGCTGTGCCTAGCGAAGTGGGCCATCAAGAGTCGTCCCAGGCCGAAGGGGTGGGTCCTAGGATGATGACCTCCGTCTTGTCTGAGTTCAGCTTCAGTCTGCTGTCCTTCATTCAGTCGGCTACGGCCTTCATTCCTCTGTGGAGGTTGGCTTTGGTGGTGTGGGGGTCTTCGGTGAGGGATATGATCAGCTGGGTGTCGTTGGCGTAGGAGATGATGTTGAGGTTGTGTTGTCCTGCGACATGTGCGAGCGGTGCCATGTAGATATTGAACAGCGTCGGGATGAGGTAGGATACCTGTGGGATGCCGCAGATGATCTCGGTGGTTTTCGAGCGGAAGGGTGGGAGGCGGATGCTCTGGGTTCTGCCGGAGAGGAAGTATGTGGTCCAGGCCAGGACCTTCTCTTGGATTCCGGCTTCATGTAGGCATGCTGATAGGGTGCGGTGGCAGACTGTGTCGAAGGCTGCTGATATAGTCCAGGAGGATGAGGGCGGCTGTATCTCCTTTGTCCATCAGGATCCTGATGTCGTCAGTGGCGGCGATGAGGGCGGTCTCGGGGCTGTAGTTGCTGCGAAAGCCGGATTGGGAGGGGTCCAGGATGTTGTTGTCTTCGAGGTAGTGGGTTAGCTGTTTGTTGATAATCTTCTCTATCACTTTTGCCGGGAACGGGAGCAGGGAGATGGGCCGGAAATGCCTGCATCACATTAGTTACAGCGCATGTCCATTACGTACAAGACACATTCCTGCTGTGTTAGTTTGCTATCTTAAACTGCTTTCCAGAGTCACGTATGCGTGTCAAGCAACCATTTTCTTGCAATAGTCGGAAGAGTGTGAAGCTCTGTTGCTCTATGTGACACAAGGTATCTTCAGTAGCGGAGAAGAATTCGAGTTGAAGAGACATTTTGATGCAGTATTGATGCGGAAGGAACGGTTTTGTTAAGTGTAAGGAAGCATAATTTCCAGGGGCGGCTGGTGACATTTGTAAGTGGTGGACCGTAAAAGTTCGGGGTGAGTGCCCATTGGCGAGGGAGCGTAGCGAACGAGGCTAACAGTCGTAAGAGGCACATGGAGCATCAGCCTCAGGTAGCTCCTTCTCTGCCCCTCAAAGCTCCTGGTGATGGAAGACTATGCTAAAAGTAGTGGAGAGGGATAACTAACAGTAAGGTAAAGGTAAATCATGCTAACAGCAGTTGAAACAGAAAAGGCACAGTATGGAGTTGGAAGTCCATGCAAAAATGTAGTTTCATGTGATAAGGCACAGTATAGTGATGAAGACCATGCTTAAGGCAGCTGTGAGGGATACAGCACCATATAGGCTCCTTCCCTCTTTTGTCCCTTCTCTGTCTGCAGCCCCCGGATGCCTCAGGTCAACCATCACCCGCTTGCCAACCATAGATTACAGTCAGGCCTGTTTCCGTTCTCTCTCTGCCTTTCTTTCTCCATTTGGCAGTCTCTCCCCCTCCCCTCTTTGCCTCTCTATGTCGCTTACCCTTTGCCTCTCTCTCTTCTCTCTTCCAACCAGTCTCTTTCGCCCGTGCTTTTGAAGCCCCCTCCGTGTCCTCCTCTCCCCCCAAGTAAGCAGTCTGTCCTGCCTGCTGATAATCCGTCAGGAGAGGCAGGCCTGCCTCCCCACCTGCGCAGCTGCCTGCACAGAGTCAGTCTTATTAAAACACTCAAATACTTAGTCTGCTGAAACCGGGGCCTGCTGGGCGAAGCAGAATGAGTGTCTGGTGCCACGGAAGTGATTCTTCCCTGGAATATGATGAATTCTCTCATTTTCGCCATGATTTATTTTCCAAAATGGGCTCATTATTTTTCAGAGTATATTAACATAATACATTATTTGTATATATATGCAACAACAAAAAGCTGTTTGCCCCTCAAGAGATTCCAGCTTCCATTGTTTGGTTCTAGAGCCCGCGTGCGCCAGCTGTTCTAGTGACCTGCAGGCCACTTCCCACCACCCCACCTCTAATTCCTAGGACTGAATCTGCCCTCCCTTGTCATGGAGTACTGTGCCCCTCCCCAGTGGTGCAGAAAGGGTGCCTTGGGCCCTGGTGCAGGCAAGGCAAGCGGGCCGTCTGTCTGCTGGGCGGCTAGTAAACGACAACAATACACAGGGTTCATTCTGTCCCTAAAGCATCTGCACCCACTGCACCATCGGTAGCAATGCCCCTGCCTTCTCCCTTCCTCCTGAGAGGCACACGCACAGACCCACCCTGAGCTAAAGCTCTGTGCAACCCCACATTTTACCCCCAATAATAGGTTTGCCTGTCCCTGGTGAGCTGGAGACCCGTAATCTCACCCCGCCCTCTTCTGTAATACCCAGGACTCGACATGCCTTTACCTAGTGGGTTGAGGTCTGCGCCCTCTCCACCTTTATTACCGGGACTGGACACTCCTGTCCCTTGTTGTGATTTGAAGCCTTGTGGCCCGTACCTTTGATACCCAAGACTCGACTAGTCTTTCTGTAGTGGGTTGAAGCCCTGTGCTCCCTGTCTTTACAATTCAGGACACGATGTACCTTTCCCTAGTGTGCTTGAAGTCTGTGCCTTATAAAGTAAGCGGTGAGAGAGTGCACAGCCCTCCGCCGTAGCCTCCAAGACCAGCCCCCTCTGGTACCTCATGCACGGTTATAGACTCTTACAGGAGGTGGCCTCCAACAAAGGTTCCCAGCACTTCAAAATATTAATAAACGATTATATTGAGCTATGTATAATTTCAGTCCATTAAGCAGCGATACACAATATTTCACAATCTTATTTAATTAATGATTACTTCGTTCCTTTTAAACATAGGCAGTCGCTGCTCGGGGGGTGATGTCGTGCGGGGGGATTAAATATAATAAAACAAAATTTACCTCAGTCACTGCCGGTCCGGGTCCGCACCACCTCTGCCCCCCTTGGCGCCTTCACGTCACGATTGCCACTGGTCGTGACTGACAGCCCCTCTCAGCCAATCCTGGTGCTGCTGCAGCGCTAGGATTGGCTTGGGGCACAGGTTACCCTTCACCCGCAGCACGCCCATTAGGAGACCGAAGGGCTACTAATGGGCATGCGCAAAAAAGTGCAAACACAAGTGCGCATGAGTGGGCACGGGTAAAAAATTCGCCGTCCGTCCCCACTCATGCGCACGTGTGTTGCTGCCTGTTGCCCTGGTGACAATCATGTCAGTCAACATGATGCCAGACAGCCCACCCCCTTCAGCTTTGAAGGGGGTGGGCGGTTTGACATCATGCTGACTGACATGATTGTCAGTTCTCCCGCCTTGACGTCTTTGAACTTAAGTTCAGGGAAACGCCGAGGGAGCTGCGGGCGGCTGCGGGCGGGGGGGCTACGCCCCCACTGCCCAATGGACGCACCGCGCCTGATCATTTCAACTAACGGAGGAGTTTGACTGCGCAAGTAAAAGTTGATGATGTTTGTTTTTCAAACATATTAATGCGTTCTATCAAAGGAATTAATTTTAAGCAGTTTTATTTTTGTTTTCTCTACAAAAGAAAGGTGTACTCTAAGTCTGTGACTGGACGCTCTGCTATTCATTGTTTTTTTTTTCTCTTTTCTCAATGAATATTTTTTGAATTGCAGGTGGACTTTAAGTAATTTTTAGACTTTGTTCCTCATGAATTTTGTTGTAGTGCAGGTGGACTCTAAGTTGTGTCTATACATTTTGTATTGTTATATTGCATGTGAACTCTAAGTGCTGTCCATACGTTTTCAAAAGTGATGTGTAATTCAAATAACATTTGATTTGCAGGTGGATCTGACACACAAAATATTTTTTAGTTCTCACTCTGTTGGTATTTTCTACGTATATCTTAGGCTTATTGTTTTCTTTAGGTTTACAGTATGCAAAATGTACAACCTCCAACCACTTTTTACAGCTTCCAGGTGAACCTCCAGTTAAATGGAAGGTTTGGTATAGGGTGTTTGAAAAACATCTAGGTGCCACGGGAGGTGGCAGGTTTAGTGCACAGAGAAAACGATTCATCTTGGAGCACAACCTGGGTTTTGAGGGGACAAGCAGTATTAGAGCATCTTCCTCCTCTTGACTTAGTTGAGGGAGAGGATGAATTAGATGAATTTCAACAAGCTGTTGGTATGCTGCAGAAACAATTTGATGTAGAAAGTAGTCTTGTCATAGCCAGACATAAATGTTTTACCAGGGAACAAGACAAGGATGAGAGCATCGGAGCTTATGTTGCATCTTTACGCATACTTGCGTCTGAATGTGAATTTGAACACTTTAATTCACAGCTTATTTATGATCAGATTGTTTTCATTCTAATGATAAAAAGGTTCAGGAGAAACTGCTTACTTTAAATAATCCTTTGTTACAAGAAACGATATCTATTGTTAAGAGCATTGAGTTTTGGCAAAAGGCTTTGCGCGAGTTGAAACCAGAAAAAAATGCTGTAGGTGCTATCAAGGACAGTAGAGACAAAAGCGACAAAGTGCAATCTACTGGTGACAAGCCACGCATTGAAACAAAAGGTATTAGGTTTCTTCCTAGCAAAAATGAGAAGAAGGTTGGGTTCTCAAAGAATATGTGTAGTAAATGTGGTTTTCCCTCTCATTTTCCCAATGCTAGAATTTGTCCAGCCAGGAATGCATCCTGTCGCAAATGTGGTAAACAGGGCCATTTTGCAAAAGTGTGTGGTCTTAGGGGAAGTGTGAGAGTGGTGTATGATGAAGAAGATAAATCCAATGCGGTGTGTGAAGTTGTTAGCTCATTAACTGACCTAGTTATAGTCGTCAAGGATGATTCGTAAGACTGTGTCAATCCAATTGTTGAGATTGTAGTGGATAGTAAGCCTCTTCATTTGTTAATAGAATCGGGTGCACGTATGACAATGATTACTGATGAGCTGTTTGAAAAGACTTGGTGTGACAAACCCCTCATCCTCCAGACAGGAGTCCTGTTTCTTACGAGGGCAGGGAAATTGAGCTACCAGGATTTTTTTTAAATGTCCCTTGTTTTTATGGATAGACACATTCAAGGGAAGGTGTATGTGGCAAAGAAAGGTCTCAATATTCTTGGGTGGTACCACCAAGGAATATTTGGGATGACACTTAGACCTGGTACTTTGGAGCAAGTTTTGGTGGTGGATGTACATTCAAAAGATGAAACAATAAACTTTTGGTTTCGGAAATTTCCCAAAGTGTTTGCAGACAGTTCAGGATGCACTAATGATTTCAAGCATTCAATCAAAGTTAAAGAAGGTGCAGTGCCAATTAAACACAAGTTACGCAATGTACCCTTTAGTGTTAGGGATGATCTATCAACTGAGCTTAAAAGAATGTGTGACTCAGGGGTTATTGAAACTATTGAATCCTCCCTTTAGTTGTGTCCTCTGGTCATAGCGCGGAAAAAGGATGGGAAACTCAGGGTTTGCATTGATTTATGCAGTTTAAGCAAGAAAATCTGGGTAGATTCACATCCTCTCCCTCGCATTGATGATATTTTGTCTAAGTATGCTGGTGCGAAATACTTCTCCCAGATCGATCTTGCATCAGCTTATCACCAAGTTGAACTAGAGCCCACCACTAAACACTTAACTGCTTGTCTCTCACCGATAGGGACTTTAAAGTTCAGGAGGATGCCATTCGGTTTAGCCTTGACGGCATCCGTTTTTCAACGTATTATGGAAAAGGTGTTGGAAGGTGTCACAGATACTGTTGTTTTCCAAGACGACATTTTGGTTGCAGAAAAGTGTAAAGAATCACATGATAAGAATCTTACTCGTGTTTTGGAGAAATTGGAGGATAAAGGCATAGTAGCAAATAAGCTCACGTGTGTGTTTGCTGTTGAATCTATTGAGTATTTGGGACACTGTATTTCTGGAGAAGGTATTGTCCCTAGAGAATGTCGAGGCTATTGTGGGTGCTCCCTGCCCTTCTTCAAAAGAACTGATGTCTTTCTTTTAGGGAATGTGTGAATTTTACACTAAATTTATTCCTAATTGTGCCGCAAAGACTGTACATATGAGAGAGTTACTGAAGAAGAGAGCCACATTTATGTGGGATGTTTGTCAAGGTGAATTTTTACAGATCAAGAAAAAATTGGGATCTTGCAAGATCCTCACTCCATTCGATTCTCATTTTCAGTGTACCCTTTCAGTTGACGCAAGTCTTTATGGTCTCGGAGGTATGATCTCTCAAGTTAAACAAGGAAAAGAATACATAGTGGGGTTTGCATTACGGGGTTTACAGCCAAGTGAAAATAACTACTCTGGTATCGAACCTGAGCTGTTGGCGTGTTGTTGGAAAGTGGAGAGGTTCAAATGTTTCCTGTGGGGGAGGACATTTAGTCTACTTACTGACCATAAACCACTTGTTCCCATTCTTGAAGGTAAAAATTTAAAAGATCATACCCCAAGAATTGCCAGGTTAAGCTCAAAGTTGCTTCAATACAATTTTAAGGCTGCCCATATATCTGGGGGAAAGAACACCAGGGACGATTTTCTATCAATGTTTCCTCTTCCTGTATTCAAGAACTCTCTTGATGATGAAGTGGTTGAGGAGTGTTTGATTGCGGCGGTCGATGTTTGCTCCTTAGGGTGTTTTTCAGAACAAGAGTGGTTTCGTGCAATGGAGTCGGATTCTGTCCTTAAGAGTGTCAAAGAGTTCATTGTTTCAGGATGCCCAAAAGAAAAACATCTTGATGGTCATTTACATCCTTTTGCTAAGATTGCAGACAAACTCACTTTGGAGGGTTGTGAAATGATCATGCGAGGGGAAAAATGTGTTCCTCGTGAGCCTTTGAGAAAACGTATCATTGACTATGGCCATGAGGGACTCCTTGGGCAAACTAATATGAAAAAGAGAATTATTGGTGGCCCTCCATGAACAGTCAAATCTATGAATTTGTGGAAGGTTGCCTTACATTTTGCTGTAGTGACAAAGTTGTAAAACTTGTCTCTCCTCCTTGACAATAAGTTATAGCTCCTGATGATCCCTGGCTTAAACTAGCTGTTGACTTTGTGGGACCTTTTAATATTCCGCCGAAGAAGTATAAATTTGCTTTAGTTGTGGCCGACTATTTCAGTAAATGGTGGGATGTGCATTTCATGACTGATCCCAATTCACAAGAAGTTATCAAATTCTTTTAGTCTCTGTTTGCAAGAGAGGGGTTTCCTAAGGAAATTGCTTCTGACAATGGGGTGCAGTTCACCTCTAAAGAAATGTCATATTTTTTGTGCCAGTCTAGAATTCTTCACAAGCGAATGGCACTCTATCACCCACAGGCCAATGGTTTTATTGAGCGTACCAACCGTATTCCAGTTAAATGTATACAATGGGCTGTTTCTTCAAGAATTGATATTAAAGAAGCTGTTTAAAGCATGCTTTGGCCACATCCTACAACTCCAAGTTCTATCACAGGTTCCAGCCCTTTCAAACTCCTCAGAGGTAGAGGAGCTTCGTTTCACATGTGTCCTGCTTGGATGAAAAAATGGGGTTCCCTTAACAAGTCTGCGATGTCTCATGATGAGACTGGTCCAGGTGATCAATCTGGTTTGCCCAGCTTAAGAGACTTCAAATCTAATGTTTTTGTGGGAGATTGGGTCAAAATTAAATCGCCTTACAATGTTCCTAAAGGCCTATCAACAGTTTGGTCCTCCTGTTAAAGTTGATGCAGTTTCTCATTGTGCCGTACGGGTCAATGGGAAGAATTGGTGGAACCTTTCTAGGATTTACAAGCTTCCAAAGAGGGTGGGATTGCAACTAAATCTTGTTTCTAGAGATGTGGCAGACAATCTCAGAAGGTGGGTGTGGATTTTGCTGACTCATCTTTGAGATATTTTCCGCCACGCAGGAGTGGTAGAATTTGTTTTCAAGCTAATCATATGGATTTGTAATGCTGTTTTGCAAGGTGTTCTAATTCTGAAAGTTTTTTCTGGTATAGTGTTCATATGATACTTTTTTGTATTTTGTTTTTCTTTTCTCTTCTTTGCATTGCTCATTTCTCTGTATTCTTTTCTTTTTGTTTTTTTAGGGAAGGAGAGAGATGTTGAGGTAATCTCCTTCTACTCCCCAGCAGATCTTATGATGTCATTACTATGGCAATAGAACGTTTCTGTTTGAATGTGAATTAGCTGTTAGTATCCTGGGAGCTGTGGAGGTTAACGGTCAATAAACGTGTTGTCTCAGCACTTACCTGTGTCAGCATAATCATTTCAAATGGTCATTTGTGTGCAAGCAGGAAATCAATCATCCCTGCAACACAGGCATGGACATAAGAAGTTTGGAGGATGCGGGGGATATATCCCCCCCAGATTTTGGAATGGGGGACATGGGAGACAAGGGTGAAGGGACAAGGGGACAAAACAATTTCCCTGTCAATTCTGCGCTTCGCAGAGCCATTAGCGCACAAAAGCACAACCTATAATGGCACTTCACTTGACCTGCTGACTTGCCTCCAGTTACCCATGACCAATCTGCTGGTCACAGAATGGAGGAGAGTCATTAGGCCATCCATGCCCTGAGGCCTTTTGTTTGTTCTAATTACTGCTGCCCTTGGTCTGCGTGTGGCAGGACAAAGGGAGAGTGGAGTTGAAAGCAGTGTTTACTTGATTGCTGTTTGCATCTTGGCACCTTTGGCCGTACCCCCACCTGCTGCTTTAATGACTAGCCCTGCAGGGCAGTGAGTAAGATATAAAAAAGGAAGAATCCAATTCACCTGACACCTGCAGACTAATCTGGAGGCTCCCTACAACATTGTCTAGGATCACACCTTTTGGTGAAACAGGGAAGCTGAGATTGGGCCCAGATTTGACATTTTCAACAGCACAATTCAGCTTCCAGAAGTGTATATCTTTCTGACATATACTCCTAATGTTTTTTACCTAATTAATGAAGGGTTAGATTACAGCGTAGGTGACAGAGAGAATCCATGTTTTATTTTGGGCAGTTTTGCATAGCATTATTATTTATGTTGTTGTTATCTATACATACTTGAGCACATTGAAGTATATTGTGATATTTTTTGTTTTTAATTTTCTTGTTTGACTTGCATTAAAATTTGTTTAATTAATTAAAAATGTTTAGGAGTACAGAAAGAGAAGAAAAAAGTCGATAAAAATAATAACAGTTACATGTCAAGATACATTGCATTGTACTGTAATTGGATTTATATAGTGCTTACTACCTATGACAAGGTGTCGAAGTGCTTTTTTCATCACGCTATTCTGGAACCCAAAAAGGATTAGTGGTGAATTATTATAGTGAAATATGAGATTAATTTGAGCGGTGGATATGTTAGGCTGCTATTTGGATTGAGAAGGACAGTGGAGCGACAGAAGAGGAAAAGGTTTGCATTTTATAGCACTTGATACCCATAGGAGGCGTTGAAGCAATTTGAGTGGTCTATATGTTAGTCTGTTATCTGGATTGAAAAGGATAGAGGAGGGATGGAGAAGGGAAGGGTTTGCATTTATATAGTGCTTGCTACCCCTGATGAGATGTGGAAGCAAATTTCGGCGAGTAGTAAGCTACTCCAGAATGAGAAAAGGATTATTGGTGAAGTAGTCTAGGGTAATATGTAATACATTTGAGTGATGGACATCTTAGTCTGTTATTTGGATTGAAAAGAATAGTGGAGTGATGGAGGAGGGAAGGGTTTGCATTTATATAGCACTTGTTTCCCTGATGAGGTGTTGTAGCACTTTTTGGCGAGGAGCTGGCTACTCTGGAACCCAAAAAGGATTAGTGGTGAATTCTGAAATTAATTTGATTTGAGTGGTGGCCATGTTTGCCTGTTATTTGGATTTCAGAAGGAATAGTGGAGGGATAGAAGAAGGAAGGGTCTAGAAATTATTATTATTGGGTTTCTTTGAGTTCATAACAGTCGGAGGGTGTTCAGGATGAGTAATGGGGAGGGGAAGGGGGAAGAGTCACAGGCAAGGGTTTAGCCAGGCTTGTTTGGGAGATCTGAATGGTAAAAGAGGAATGAGATGATGCAAGGTGGGGTAGAGGAGGAAAAGTCTAGAAAGGGTTATTTTGGGGATCATAGTAGTTGCATGGGGCTTGGGTTGAATAGGAAAGTGGAGGTATGCATTGGAAACAGTAGTGGAATGAGGTTTGAGATCAGTTAGAGTGGAGGTAGAGATATGGGGTGAGATATAGGATAGTGCATTGGATATGCTTAATTACAAGCAAAGTAATAATGTTAAAGATACACAAGTACATGGAAGATATATCATAAGTGTATGGAAGGTATATATGCATACCGAAGGTAATATATGTACATTAAATTCACATTTAAGAAACTCAGACTTTCAAGTGTTGCTGTACAATAAATTAATTAATTATTTTTTATGTCAATAGTGAAGCAATTGTAGATAGATAGTTATGATAAAAGATGTACTTATTTATTCAATCAATTGTATACATTTTTAACATAGGCTAATGTAACTATAAGTAGTATGTACACGTGGTAAGCAGAAGTACTGAATATCTATATCTTTAAAAACATAATTATTATACATGTTATATACAGAGGGATATGCTGTATATTTATGTTTGAGTATGGTGGTTATATGGGGAAGAGACAATTCTTGAGTAGTCTTCTGAAGATAAGGTGGTTATCCTTGGATCTTATGTTTTGGCATAAAGAGTTCCAAAGTATTGCTGCTTGAACAGAGAAGGATGTAAGCCCATGTATTTCTTTCTTGTACGGTGGGATTTTGAGGTGAGGGGCCACTCTAGAGTTTTTAGAGATTTAAAGAAATTTATTATGCAATTTTATTCCTGATGAAGAGCAGTCTTGTTACATGTATCGCTTTGTGGGTGATACAAAGCATCTTGAAAGTGGGTCTTCTGGCAACTGGTAACCAATGTAGGGCTTTCAATGCAGGTAAGACGTGGGTTTGCAGTTTTATATGTAGGAGTAGTCTGGCAGTAGTCTGGCAGCAGAGTCCTGTATCTGTTGTAGTCCTTTCATAGTTGTTAAAGGTGATCCGAGGTAGAGGCTATTGGCGTTATTGAGTTTGGACAGAACAATACAGATGGCAGCCTGGAACTTGTGTGGGAATCCTAGGTGGGGGAAGATGTGTCACAGAGTTTTTTATAGTAACAAAGCTTGATCTTGCTAATCTGGGCATTCATTCATAGCTTGGGGTCCATGGTCATTCTGAGGTTTCTTACTTCCTTTGATACTTTAGGCGGTGTTGCTAGATGAACAGGCCACACGGCGAGTGGGTCATAATATTTCCAATCGCCACACGTGGGTCTTTCTGTTTTGGAAGCATTCAGTTTGAGATGGCTCTATGTCATCTACTGATCCATGGCTCTGAGACCACTGAAAATTGGTGATTTTCCAATGTCTCCATAGTTATAGCACTTGAGGTGAAATAGATTGATCAGTGCTGGTAATGACTTCATGTAGATGTTGAAAAGCATGGGTGAGATAATAGAGCCTGAGGGACCACTGCTTTGTAAAGTATGTTTTGGAAGAGAAAGGGGGAGGTATGGATGACATTAGTTCTGTTGTAAAGGTAGGATGTGTTCCAATTGAGAGCAGTCCCCTCTATGCTAGCTTCGTAGAGTCATTGTACCAGAGTGTCATGGTCAACCGTGTCAAAGGCAGCTGAGATGTCCAGGAGTAGTAGCGCAGCAACCCTGTTATTGTCAACTATGTTCTTAAGGTCATCCCCGGTGGCAACGTGGGCAAATTCTGGGCCTCTTCCCAAAGGGAATCCCGTTTGGATGTCTGAAAGTATGGCATTATCTTCAAAGAATTTTGACACCTGGGCGAATGCTGCTCTTTCTATCAGGTTGCCCAAGAAAGGTCCATTTGTAATCAGTCTGTAGTTTTTGGGGTTCCGCGGGTCCAAGTTTGTTTTCTTCAGTAGTGGGCGTATGTATGACTTTTTTAGTTCATCTGGAAATATTTCGGTGGTTAAGGAATGTTTGATGATTCTTCTTACTGGTGTGGCAGCAGAGTCTGTTAGAGGTATTTTCTTGAAGGTTTGTGGTAGACAGGGGTCAGAAGGGCTGCCGTCAGGCCTGCTTGCTTTGACCAGGTCCATAAATTCATTGTGTGAAATGTATTGGCAGGAATAGAGAAGATGGGTTAGCATACTCTTAGATTATTGTTTTGGAAAAGGGTTGGTGACTGTGTTTTTTCTTTGTTTTAAATATGAGCCCAATGCATCTGCTTTCGCCTTGTAATGGTTTGCCAGTTTTTCAGTGTAATCTTGATTAATGAGACAAGCTCCTTCTAGGCAATTCGGTTTGCAAAATTCAGTAAGAATTTTACAGAGTTCTTTATTTGAACCTGTAGCATTTTGAATTCTGTCTGAATAATATTTGTATTTGGTTTTTTGATAGCTGGCTTGTATAATAGGTTAAAGTTCTGTAAGCAAAGTGTGTCTTGATTGGTGTTTGTTTTGAGCCAGGCACATTGCAGCTTTATAATTTGCGGTTTTATCTCTTTTTGCTCTGTATTTCTCCATGGTGCCTGTTTTCTTTTGTTCTGTTGTGTTGTTGTTAGTGGTATTAGGATATCAAAAGCTTCCTGTAGCCACCCATATAGTATTTGAATTGTATCTATTGTGTCTAGATCTGTACTGGATGTTAGCTAAGTGTTCAAAATGTAGTTTGTTCCATGGTTGGTAGGTGGATGCACGTACGGTGATTTTAGGTGTGTAGCTTAGTGTTATTTTATGTTGGAAAGCAAGCAAATGGTGGTCTGATCATGTGAGTGAGTCACTGTTTGAAAGATAACTAGTTCTGTGTTTGCAAAAAATACATCTCGGATGGGTCCAGCAATGTGTGTGGGTTTGTGGATGATATCATGCAGGTTCAGTAAGTCTGGGCCAGTGATGATTGCTTTTGGATGGGGCATATTGGGTTTGTCAAACCAAATGTTGAGGTCACACAGAATGCATAGGTTGGAGTGTAGTGTGCAAAAGATTAAAACCATGTTTAGAGGTTTTTCTGGGAATATTTCATTGCTAGGTAGAGCTCAGTAATGAAGCAGGAAGTTAAACAGGAGGAAGATGGTGTAGGGTTGCATATGGAGAAGAGGTCCTCACAACCTTGCAAGGAGATGTCATTTTAAGTGATATTTAATGTTTGCCTGAAGACCACAGCTAGGCCACCTCCTCTTTTGCCCATATGATTTTGGGTGATAGTGGAACAGCTTCATTCAAGACTGGAGCCTTCTCATCTCCCAACCATGATTCAGTTACGAAGAGTATGTCAGGTTTTGTGTCAGTGAGAAGGTCATAGATGTGATGCTTGTTTTTAGAGAGTCATCAAGTATTATTAGTGCACAGTTTAGAGAATGTGCTTTGGTGATAGTGTGACTTTCTTTTGTAGAAGAGTGAGTACTATTTGTGGGCTTGTATCAGGTGTGTCCTTAGTGCTGGCATTAGCAGTATGAGGAGAGTAATAGTATAGCTGTTCGCTATAGTTTTCCTCGTCCAGCAGGCTAAGAAGGCATTTTGATGGGTCTGCATGTGTAGGTGGTGGAGAGGGTGGTTGAGAGTTAGTTGGTGAGCTGTGTTGTTTTTGTAGTGTAGCCTTGTTATGCAGCGGACGTGGAAAAGTAAAGTTGTGAGGAGTGGCATGATGCTTATTTTCTTTGTGTCTGTTTAGGGTGGAAGGTGTATGAGTTGGGGAGGTGGTGCAGCATGTGGGTAATGTTGTAATGCTCTAAATTGTCCAATGGATGAGTGGCGGTTTAAAGAGTGTTGCCGAGTTTCTGTATATGTGTTGGGTGTGGGGGTAGAGAGAAAGGTTAACATTGGTGTTTGTTCATGGTGTGTATCATTTGTGTAGTCAGGAAGGTGGGAGGGGGTGTATGTTTGCAATTTGTGACAGAAAATATTATGAGGTGTGTGTGAGAGATTCTGTTGTGTTGGTGTTGGTGTGTGTGTTGTGTTTTGTTTTTGAGGAGTTGTGAAAGGAGGTGCCGATGTATTTGTTTTCTGAAAAGGATTTGTATGTAAATTAACCCTGGGCGTAGTAGGCGTAGTGGGGCTACGCGAAGCTACGCGAAGTGGACCAGAAACTACGTCCACCTACGCACTTTGTGTAGCCCCACTACGCGCCACCCACCTCCCTCCCGCCCTCGCTAAATACCACCCGCATCCCTCCCGCCCTCCCTAAATACTGCGGCCGCGCATGCGCATTACTATCCATGATGGCGGCGCGGTTACCAGAAGGAGCCCCGGAGACGCAGCCGACAAGGTAAGTGGTGTTTTATTGTTTTTAAAATAATTATTTCAGTATTTATGGAGGGCGGGAGGGAGGCGGGCAACTTCGCTACGCCCACGGACTGGGCGTAGTGTTGCCTGCTACGTCTGCTAGTGTTGCCTGGCGAAGTAGGCAACACTACGCTCACTCCGTGGGCGTAGCGTAGTGCTACGCCCAGGCTTAATGTAAATTGTTGTTGGTGAGTGGCAGTAGTGAGATAAAGGGGTGATGTGTTGTATGTAAGAGGGGATGAACTAGAGCTAAGAGTGTTTGATTTGATTGTTGAAAGAGGTAATATGTGTGGTGCAGTTGAATGTAAGTGTTGCATGGTTGTGTTATTGTGGTAGAAAGAAGAAGAGGGTGTTGCTGGATGAAAAGATGGAAGGCTGAGTATAGGTTTGCTGGTTACAAAGGGGTCTGTTAGGAGTAATTAGAGCAGGAAGTGTGTGTCTGGATGGGATATAGCTACGTATGGTGTGGATTTGAGTTGTTTTTGTGATGAGTGGATTATATAGTAGCATAGGGTAGACTGGTGTATGGTTTGTAAGTGATGGTGCAAATGTGTGGTACCTGGAGTAGAAAGGTGTATCAACATCATAAAGGAACTCTCCAACCCCAGATCCAACACCAACGACATCCCACCTTCGCAAGACCTGTGTGACTCCCTCGCCACCTTCTTCCATTGCAAGATCGCTGACATCCACAACAGCTTCAACGTCACGACAGCTCCGACAACCACCGTGACCTCCATCCCCACGGCCACCATCCGCATCGACCCCCTGCTCGCCTGGACAACACCATCAAAGTCATGAACACCATACACTCCGGATCTCTGTCAGACCCATGCCCACACCACATCTAACGCATTGACAGCGTCTGAGTATTTCACCGCAAAGACCAGGAAGGCCATTGCTGCTGCGTAGCTCGAGGTTAAAATTAAAACACCGAAGGTGTAATTTCACGATTGGACTGGATTTTACTTAGACGACCGAGCCGGCTTACAATCTTAATTATTCCCACAACTCTAACTTGACCAGCACACCTAAGCATCTGGAACCTATGAAACATTCTGTGAAGGTTCACCCATGTCAAGTAAATACAAAATCCTTTGCGACCCCGAGTGAAGCAATCACCACTCTTGAAACCTACTGAGAGAACGACGGACCCATCCCCAATGAACCTTTACCAAATATTTCAGACTGCTCACACTGTCCTGATGATGATCTTGACTAAATAAAGATCGAAACGTCGTCGACCCACAATGAAAATCCCCTCATTGTATATATTCCTTGTGGATTTCTTTTTGTTGTTCATGTGATATTTTGTATATTTTTCACTTCCACACAGTCACGTTACACACCTTGTCACTTATGTGAGCACCTGAACGTATCTTCATAATTTGATTATGTTTAATTGTGCCTAAAAACTACACATGCTCTCCTACTTATTCTGCTCCCTCTTGATTACATTTCTAGACCAAATAACTCCTTGCTCTCACTTGGACCTATTTAGGACACCCCTGAACCAGTGTCTCTCTTACATGTACACCACATCTACAACAAAGCCAGCGCTACCATCGCACCCCATCTCCGGAAAGCCATCAACATCTCTTTTGACACAGCAACCTTCCCCTAGAGCTGGAATCACGCCGAAATCAACGCCTTACTCAAGAAACCCAAGGCTGACCCCAAGGACCTCAAGAGCTTCTGGCCCATCTCCCTGCTCCCGTTCCCAGTGAAGGTCATCGAGAAGACCGTCAACAGACAAATGATCCGCTACCTTGAGGAGAACAGCATCCTGGACCCATCCCAGTCCGGATTCTGCAGCAACCACAGCACCGAAACGGCCCTCATTGCCGCCACCAATGACATCAGCGCCCTGCTGGACAACAGAGAAACCTTCTGGATCTGTCAGTCGCCTTCGACACCGTCTGCCACTGCACCCTAGGCACACACCTCCGTGACGCTGGGATCCAAGACAAGGCTCTGGACTGGACCACCTCCTTCCTCTCCGGCAGAACCCAAAGCTTCCGCCTCCCCCCTTTCCGCTCTGAAACCACTAATATCATCTGCTGCGTACCCCAGGGCTCATCCCTCAGCCCAACCTTGTTCAACATCTACATAGCACCGCTCACCCACATCGCCCGACGGCATGACTTCAATATCATCTCCTACACTGACAACACCCAACTGATCCTCTCCCTCGCCAAGGACCCCCTCAACTCTAAAGACAACTTCCTCGTAGAAATGAAAGCCATCGCTGAGTGGATGAAGAACAGCCGACTGAAGCTAAACTCTGACAAGACGGAAGTCCTCATACTCGGCCCAACCCCCTCGGCCTGGGACGACTCCTGGTGGCCGACCGCACTGGGAACAGCTCCAACACCCACTGACCTCGCACGCAACCTAGGGTTCATCCTCGACTCTACTCTATCCATGACAAAGCAGGTCAACCCCGTCTCGTCCTCCTGCTTCAACACCCTCCACAAGCTCCGCAAGATCTACAGGTGGATCCCCACCGAAACAAGAAGAACGGTCACCCAGGCCCTCGTCAGCGGCAGGCTAGACTACGGCAACACCCTCTACGCAGGTGCCTCGGCCAAACTCCTGAAACAACTCCAGCGCATTCAAAACGCCTCTGCTCTCCTGATCCTCGACATCCTGTAGCCACATCACACCCCACCTGAGAGACCTGCACTGGCTCCCCGTCAACAAGAGGATCACCTTCAAGCTCCTCACCCACGCACACAAGGCACGACACCGGACCAGCATACCTCAACAGATGACTCAGATTCTACACCGCCGACCTCGCCCTCGCCACAGTCCCCCGCATCCGAAGAGCAACCTTCGGCGGCAGATCGTTGTCCCACCTCGCCACCAAAACCTGGAATGCCCTCCCCATCCTTCTAGGGCAGACCCAGGACCTGCTAACCTTCAGAAGACTCCTCAAGACCAGGCTATTCGAGCAGTAGCAGCATACCCCCAACGCCTTATGACCCTCACGGGTAAGTAGTGCGCTTTACAAATGTCCTGATTGATTGATTGATTGAGGTGTGGTTAATGGGGTTATGTAGTGGGTGTAGAGACATTGAACTTTGTGTAGAGTTAGCTTGTAGTAATGGGGTGTAGTACATTTGTTGTGAGTGCATTTATCTGGTTGTAGTGGCTAGGGTAGGGTGAGTGCTGGTGCATGTAAATTTGGGACGCATTTCTGACCGTAGTCCCAACCAGTCTAAAACAGGCTCAAATAGGCAACAGCCCTTGACCTCTCCATCCTTAACCTTGATGCCCAGGCTGAGATGCCCTGAACCCTGACTTTATATAACCGTAGTGATCAGGTGACCCCTTCGGCCAATGGCAAGCCTAACCAGTCACAACACTAGCCTTAAGCCCTAGAAGTAATAGGACACCAGCCTCTTACAGTCAATCACAGCCCAAGTCCCAGCAGCCAGTCAGGCATGAAACCACAAGCCCTACATCCAATAGAAACCCTAGCCCCAGGCCTACTTGCAGCAGCCAATCAGGCAAAAAACCCTAAGCCCTACACCAATGGAAACCCTAGTCTGAGCCTTAGTTCCAGCAGCCAATCAGGCACGAAACCCTAAGCCCTATGTCCAATTAGAAACCCTAGCCCAAGGAACCAATGAGAAACCCTAAACCAACCTATCAACCAGAATCCTAACCCTAAGCCCTACGTCCAATAAAAACACTGACCCAGGGACCAATCAGAACCCTAGATCTTTCAGCCAATCAGAACACTAACCCTAAGCCCAGATACAGCCACTAATCAGTGCACTAATGGAACATCCAATAGTATCTCATATAAGGGGCGTGTGAACTCAAGCACAGGTTGCTGGGAAGGAGGCTGGGAGCTACTCAGCTATTCAGAATCCTCAATCCTCAATCCACCTGTGAAGTGCTACAGGAAAGGGTTTAAACCAGGCCTTTAGCAATAGTGCTTTTCCCACACTTAAACAATGCACTGTCCTAGCCAAAAGACAAGTGTTACATGCACTTTCTAAACACAGTCAAATTCTTGAGAGCAGACTACTGCAATCTCAGCGCAAGGTGATTTTTGAGCAAGGCGTCAGCAATGCAGGGTTCATAGCAATGCATCTGCATACATCTGCACATATTTCATAAAATGTTACATGGATTTACAGTGAATGCAGTGCAAGCCCATAAGAGCGAGTGCAAAAGGCCTTAAATAGCAAGGTACAGTTTGACCACCACAGTGGTTAGATTGCATATTGTATTGTAGTCTGTCAGGTCTTTGTACTAGCAGCATATATATCACAGGCATAGAGTGCTTACTCTGATGTGTGGGTTTGGTTGAGGGAGGTCGATGGTTAATCATCATCGACTTAAGCAGCGTGGAATAAAAAGGTATATAGTGAGCACCAGATATCTTTGGGTCTCAAAGAAGGGAGTTGTTGTTCCACATATATTCAACTTCTTTTGTTGCAGAGTGCAAAATCTCCTAGTCAATCTTTCACCTTGTATCATAACTGATTCATCACAAACAGGAAGTTCATACAGCGTCCATCCATGTGATACAGGAGTGGCCGACTTGCACATGCCTGGGAAATGGGGTATAGAAGATCAATGTGCAGGTTGACCCAGCTTGGCACTGGCTTATAAGCAGGGCCACTGGAATTATGCGTCAGGAAAGAGCCACATTATGCGTAGGAGTTGAGTAAATTATTTTGCAAGTAAATGTCAAAATATGCAGCATATTGTGCCACATTGTGTGAGCCAGCCAGCCCTATCAAAGGTCATCACAGCTGTCTTGGATGCCATCATCAGCTTGGTACCCCAGCACCTTCCCTTCCCCCACACTGCGCAGGAACAGCTGGAGACCAAGCAAGGTTTCTATGCTATAGCTGGCTTCCTGCACGTGTTGGGGGCAACTGACTACACACATGTCCTACTTGTGCCACCTGCCGACACTGCACACAATTTACGCAACAGAAAGCACACACATTCCATCAATGTGCAGGCAATAGTGGACAGCCAGGGACTCTTCACCAACGTCGTCGCCAACTACCCAGGCAGTGTGCATGATTCCTACATCTTCCAACAGTCCAACAGTCCATCATCAACCAGCGCTTTGAGGCTGGCACCAACGGAAATCCACTGCTCGTAAGTACCAAATGAACACACCACACACCTCAACTCCACAATCATGCAACTCACAACTCTGGGAGTGAACATGTTACAAACTCCACTGCGAGCGCTGAGTTTTAAGAGCGTTTTATTGTTTAGCGTGTTTATGCTATTTTAAATTCAGTGCATCTTGCTCATTTGTTTTAAAAAAACTAACTGTACCTTATTTCCGGGCTGATTAGCAAGCTTGGGAGTTACTCACCTATTTTACTCCCGCCCCGGTCCGCCGCGTCCATTGTGGGCGTTTGATGCAGAGGGTGAGGAGGAGCCCTGCACTTCCGGGCTCAGGGCTGACAGGTCAGCGCTTTAGCGGCCCCTTTCCCCTCTATAAATGTGTATGGGACAGCGACCGCGCAGCGGACGCGTGCAGCGGGCGCGCCGGAAGCGCGCCGAAGTCGAGCCAAAGTCTAGCCCGTCTGCGCCCGTCCGCGGCCGGTCGGGGCCCGGGGCCATGACCTCTGGTCAATCCGGGTCTGCCCGTACACGCTATGATAGACAGGCTCTACTGGACCTTTGCCCTACTACTAAGGCTTCCTGCTGGCACACTATGGAGGTAACCACATCCAGAAATTGTACTAGGTGCGCTTTTAAGTATTCTAGAGTTCCGGCTAGTGAAGCAAATAGAGAGAGGGTACAGGCTGGCCTGCTCAACTGCCGTTTCCTTAGCAAACACTGTAATCAGATACAGGACCTTCTGGAGGATGAGAGACTGGATGTTCTCTTTTTAACAGAGACATGGCTCGGAGAACACTCTGACCCGGAGATCATAGAAGCCATGCCGCCAGGATATTCACTTTCAAGATTAGATAAGAAAGAGGGGAGGGGTGGAGGGATTGCAATCGCTACTAAGGCTCCACTTGAATGCAGTCTCTTACCCTTACAGATAGACAACTCAGAGGCAGGTCTATTTACAATTAACCTTGGACCTCAACTGACGATATCAGGAATCCTTCTCTATAGACCCCCTGGCAGGCTTCATGACTTTAAAACTAGTCTAGTAGAAGCGGCTGCTCATCTAGCGATAAGGAAAAGTAGAATCCTGGTATTAGGAGACATGAATGTTCATTTAGAAGATGAGTCAGATAAAGAAGCACAGGATATCAGGCTTGAACTTCAATCCCTACAACTAGACCTAAAAAACAGTGTCTCCACTCATAAATATGGCCACTTATTGGATCCGGTGTTTGGAAGCTGGAACGGGGTGACGACACAGGCGCCTTTACCGATACCTTGGTCGGATCATTTCCTTATTCCGTTCCAAATCCTCATACCAGTATCTGAGACAATCAAGGAGAATAATAGCTGTTATCCTTGTCGGAAATGGAAAAATTTCGCACAACACACATTTAACAATTTACTCGAGGTAGGAGGTCCACCTGGTGGTGGGGACTGCGAAAACGCTAACAGTCAACTAAACAATCGCATATTATATGCTTTAGAAGTAACAGCCCCGATGTCCAGATCAAAGAGAGAGAATAGAAAGAAAAAATCCGCCCCATGGTTCACTCCTGAGTTACAAGACGCGAAAACCATCTGCAAAAAATTAGAGCGAAGCTGGCGCGGAGCTTTCTGTCCGCTTATTAAGACCAGTTACAAACAAGCCCAGAGAGAATACTACGCTAAAGTACGCACAAATAAGGCTTTGCACTACAAAAATCGTATTGGGGAGGCGGAAAACTCTTCTAAGGAGCTTTTTAAGATCTTTAAGGAGATATCTGTGGTCGCCAATGACAATGCTCCACAGAATGACTCTGTCGAAGCTTGTAACACTATAGCCAACTACTTCTCAGGAAAGATTAATGACATCTATTCGTCTTTCTCTGGAAATGTGAAACCACTATGTGATTTTGTAGAAACTTCTGATGTGGGTTCTGTGGAGGACTGTCTCCAGTGATTTCTGGTACCCCCTTCGGAGATATTAAAAACCATATGTAAGAGCATTAAATCTGGCTCCCCGCGGGATCCAGCCCCACCTAAAGTGCTGGGTGAGAGCCTTACGGTATTGGAGCCGTATATCAGACATGTACTCCAGATCTCCTTTACTTCAGCCAGACTGCCGGAAGACTGGAAAAAAGCAATTGTCCTTCCCATCAAAAAGAAACCGAATGTAAGCCATGAAACCCTTGATAATCTCAGGCCTATCTCTTTGCTACCATACTTGGCCAAGGTGGCTGAGAAAGTGGTCAATAGTCAACTAATGTCTCATTTAGAGAAAAATAACACTCTTCACCCCTCTCAGTCGGGCTTCAGGCCTAACTTCTCTATGGAGACGGCCCTCCTGAGAGCGACTGAGACCTTGAGACAAGGGGCTGATGCTGGACATACTATGGCTCTGGTCATGCTGGACCTGAGCGCGGCGTTTGACACTGTGGCACATTCCATCTTGCTACAGTGTCTAAACAAAGCGGGTGTCACCCAGCATGCCCTGGGCTGGCTGAAAGCGTTTCTCACAGATCACAGCTTTCAGGTCCAGAGGGGCTCCTGCTTGTCTGAGAGGATAGCCTTAGAGCAAGGGGTGCCTCAGGGCTCTGCCCTGAGCCCCACTTTATTTAACTTGTATATGGCTCCCTTAGCGGAGGTGGTGCAGTCAAATGGCGTACAATTAGTTTCATACGCCGACGACACTCAATTAATGATCTCCCTCTCCCAATCCCCTATAAGTGATGCAGCCAATTTTAAAGCCTGCTTGCAGGACCTAGCAAGATGGATGAGTGCGCACTGTCTGAAGCTTAACGGCTCCAAGACGGAGGTACTGGTAATTGGAGGTAATGATTTGAGATGGACGGCCGACTGGTGGCCTACCTGTCTAGGGCCGGCACCCACCCCGTGCAAAGAGGCAAAAAATCTAGGCATATGGATGGATTCCAAACTATCCTAAGAGGGTCACATTCACAAAGTAGTGGGTAAATGCTTCGGGGTGCTAAAAACTCTAAACCGCACCCTGGACCTACTTCCGCTGGAGGCCAGACGCACGATGACTCAAGCCTTGGTAACCTCCCGGATAGACTATGGGAATGTGCTATTCCTTGGTTCCACGGAAAAAAACCTGGGACGTCTGCAGGTATTACAAAATACGGCAGCTCGTCTGGTTTTAAAACTTCCCAAAAGAGCTGCATCAAAACCTGCTCTTGCTGGCTTGCATTGGCTCCCCATCAAGAAACAAATTATGTTTAAAGCCCTCTTGATGTGCCACAGGATAATTTGGCACAGGGCCCCCCAGTATCTCCAAGACCTTGTTCACATCTATGAGCCTACTAGAACACTTCGCTCTCAAGGTACTGGGCTACTCAGGACCCCCCGTGTTAACAAGGCTAGAATGGGCGGTAGATCTTTTAGAATGCTAGCAGCAAGTCACTGGAATCTCCTTCCATCGAGCCTTAGGCTGGAAGAAACGGAAGCAAAATTTACTGCTAAAGACTCACTTGTTTAAGCTATAGAGAGTTCCTATTCTGCTGGAACTTCTCCTCTCCACAGCGCGGGGACACGCCGGGACGGCGTCACCAAGCGCTTCATAAACCCCTTTATAAACTCACATACAACATGCCAAACAACATGCCCACCTACCAGACACGACAGCACAACTTACTGTGGTAACCTGGGCTAGCCATGTACACAAGCCATCAATGGCATGGCACCTCAGCCACACAATAGCAGAATGCGGGGAGAGGTGGGAACCAGGCATGTGTGAAGGAGGCAAGTGGCCCATGAATAAGAATGTACAAAATGCCAAGTGTGGCCTGGATGTGCTGGCCAGACTGCAGTATGCAGACCACAGACATGTCCATGTCGACATATACTGCTGGTGTTTTGAATGCAGTGGACAGTGGATGCAACCATGTTACCCCAGGAAGTGGGGAAGATAGCAGAAATGTTGCTTGTTATGCCCCCCCTGTAAGCATGAGAAGAGTGGGCTGGCCCGCCGTACACCAGGCCAGCGTAGGGGTGTGAATAAAAAGCCTGTAGCTCTGGGCGTGGTTCTCTTCGGTAATGGCCAACATGTCTGCCAGGGCGGCACCTCTCATCCCGCCACAAGGCCGACGCCATGAGCGGTGGTGCCTGCCAGCTGCACCCCAGGCCGCTGATCCCCTGACCTGTCTTGGCTGCCCCTGCGCATCCAGGCCTCACTGTTCACCTGCCGACACCGGCGTGTGTCAAAGAGGGCCCACCACGTACCGGTGCAAGCTCCAAGTCCAAGGTCTGCAACCTTGGCAGTCTCCTCAGACCATTGATGGCCTCCGCGACACAGGGCCCCAGCACTCCTTTCCCGTTGACGTACTCCACCGCTGCTTCCGGCCTACACTATGGTCAAGTAGGTCACACATTTGGAACTGAGTCTTAATATCATGATGGCTGAGTTCATATGTTAATGGAACATTTGATATCACTGTACTCCCTCAATGTGGTGCCACCAACTCTGTGCATAGCATTCTAACGACACATGTCTGTGGTCCCTTGCTGACTACTGCCTTCGACCTACACTGCGGTCAAGTAGGTCACTCATTTGGAACCGAGTCCTGATTTTTCAATGGCCGATTTTATATCATTGTACGCAAGGAGGGGAGTAAGAGGAAGATGCGGTTCAGTCCAGAGGAAAAAAGGATCATTGTGATGGAGGTGATTGAACACTACCAACAACTGCTCGGGTGCCACTAACTGTGCATCGCTAGCCAACAACAAGTGGCTGCGGGCTCCTACTGACCGCTGCCTCCGGCCTACACTGGGGTCAAGTAGGTCACACATTAAGAAATGAGTCTTGATTTATTTATGGCAGAGTTTATGCCATCGTACAGGCCTCATCGCAGACTGCATCCCCTTTCAGCTCTGGTGCCACTGACTTTGTGCCCTAAAATTCATGGACACTCAAGTTGAACTTTGGTGGCATCTGAGTCTATAACCTGGGGGTTGTCTTCATCTTCATGTAGCTGATAGTGACTTTGTGTACAAAATGAGTCTGTAGCATTCATCTCCTCCATATTGCCTGTTTCTTTTTGGTTCTGCCCTCTGCATCATGCCCTGGAAGAACACCGTCCACTGTCCCCCGAAACACTCCGCGACATTCAGCTTCGACATCGATGAGGACCCGCTCAGCTCTCGTGGCCCTACCTCAGTGCACCGCAAGTCACCATCCCATAGCGGTGTGCCTGTCTGGCCACAGTGCATCCGGGGCCACTAACTCTGTGCAGCTCAAGTCATGGACCAATGCTGTTTGCACTTTGAACTCCTGATTAATCACTGTTGTAGTTGCTGCCAGCACCACCCACTCCCTGAGGGCTGACTTACACTCACCCCACACCCATCCAGCACAGGCCTCACTGGACATGTGACCCTGGCAATAAAAGGGGCCGGGTGCACTTGCCCGTAGCTATTTCCACAAACTATCTAAGTTTGTCCGTGTGGTCATTATGTATGCAAGAGGGTCCCGGGACCTACGACATTAAATTGTGCTGTGCACTGCAGACACAACCATGTCACCTCAGGCAGTGGGGAAGACCTTTGACATGTAGCTGTGTCGCTCCCCCCTGTAAGCGTAAGCGGAGTGGACTGGTGTATGACAGTCCAGCGTAGGGGTGTGGTTAATCAACCCGGGGCTCTGGGCATGGTGAAGTTTTGGTCTTGCCAAGTAAGTTACTAATGCATGTGTCTCTCTTGTAGTGTCGGCACCACCCGTCCCGCAATAAACAATGTTGCAATGTAGCATGCCCCCGGAGTGCGGCCTCGGCCGAAGGGGTAAATGAAGGAGCCCAAGCCTGCTCAGGGTCCGGGATCATACATGCCAACTGTTGTGTGTATTGCTATTACCGCAGCATAAGCCAAAGGTCTACCTCCAACTGCATCGCGAGTTCAGCAAGCCCTGAACTCTACATCAGTGTCTGCCCTATCCTTACCATACGCCTACACACACGTGGCTGCCCACCTTCAACACACAACATCACAGTGTTGTTGTCAGGTTTGTGGTCATGCGCAGGCAGGTATGACAATGGTGTGCCGTAGGAGTGCAAGTGATGCAACCGCATTGCACACACTAGTAAGTAGGCTCGGGGAGGGAGGAGCAGCAGTGAGGCTATGTAATACACATTGGTGCCGGTCATTTGCTACAAGCAGTATATGTCAAACAGGAATCACTAAGTCAAACATATCACACACCAATGAACCAGTGAGCCTGCCAACACATCATGCAGAACCAATTATTGACTCATGTCTCTCTGCACTGTCACAGGTGATCAAGGAAATGCACTCTGCCCTTGGATGATGACACCCCTCCGAGAACCAGAGGCAGTACAAGGCGGCCCACAAATGCACCAGGGGCATCGTGGAACGCACATTTGGCGTGTTGAAGTCACGTTTCAGGTGCCTGGACATCACAGGTGTAAGGCTCCGGTACAGCCCACACATTGTGTGCAAGATGATCGTTGCATGTTGTGTGTTGCACAACATATGTGTATGCACCAATGCCCCATGAATAAAAGTGCCAGATGCACCGGATGATGATGAGGAGGATGAGGCAGGTGGACCACACTCCACTGCAGCTGCAGCAGGAATAGCCTGTAGGAACACCATCATTGACTATTTCTTCACATGAGCATGTCACATTGTCACAGTCGTTAGCATTCATGGGACAGTACAAATGACCACAGGCACAGCATGTGCCATTAAATTCATTACAACACACATTCCACGAGTGCATGTCACACCTCTGTACAAGCACATCACTCTGACAAGTGTAAGTGCAACATGTAGTGCTAACAATCTCATAATTTGAAATTGATGGTGGTTGTGTCACCGCTGTACAGAGAGGCTGTTTAGGGTGTCAGGTATTCGAAATGCCATTTCTGTGTATCAAAGAGAGTACCGAATTCCACTCATCAGCGTTTCACATGTGTCCCAAATCATTACATATAGGCTGTCATTTGTGACATATAATTGACAACAGGCCTTCTTTTGGGGTCAAATATGTACCACCATGATGTAGGGATGCACCCGGTGACTCAAGTCCCACAACATGAGCAACATGGATGTAAGGGGGAATCACTGCCCCTACATTGGTCCATGCTTTCATACTTGATTAATCATAGACATGACACGTCTGTGAGTATTAGTATGTATTATTCACGTTCAGTGGAGTGTTGAAACTGTCTTAGTACTGGGCCATACAGACAACACTTTACAATGTAGCCCCGTGGAAGGCCAGCCAGAGTCCTTTAAGGATTGACAAGTTACTCGGAAGGGGAAGAGTCCAGTCCACAGGCTGATTGCTGTGTCATTGTTAAGCAAACAAAATATGGCAGTCCATGTCGAGGTCCAAGGTTAGTGTCGCAGAGTATCGGGGGACAGTGGAAGGCGTTATTCCATGGCATGATGCAGAGGGCAGAACCAAGCAGAGACAAGACACATGGCGGAGATGAGTGCTACTGCTTCCTTCTTACCACTAAGGCAGATTCATCCTCATCTTCGTCCTAAGACGTTTCATGTGCCTCACATATGGGTGGCAGTGTTTGTTCTGCAGCACTGTGTGGCACTGACACATCAGGGGCCGGAGATGTGGATGTAGAAGTAGCAGCAGAATTCATCTGCGCAATGTCTTGTGGCATCACTCCCATGATGAGGATCTGCAGGGCATGGATGATCCCATCTACAGCTTTCTCGTGTGCAGCCGTGGTAGACATTCTTTGCGCCTGCATCCGCTCCATGTTCTCCATGACCCTCCTTATGTTTTCCAAATCACGGATGGCAATGCTGTAGCCACTCTGACTAGACAGTTGTTGTCTCCGAGTCATGACTCCAGCGACCCCAGCCATGGATTGTTGGAGGGCATGGGACGGACTGTGGGTTTCCGTTAGGGAGTGTATGTGGTCCCTGATGGGACTTAGACCCCCACCTATGGCATCTAGTTTGGCTGCTGTTAGGTTGAACCCCACCCGCACCAGTTCAGACAGTTCCTTTTGCCGGTCTAACACACAGTGTTGGAATGCCATGTGTTCTTCGGTGACATCACATGGAAAATTATTCTTATTCTACTACTTATGAGTAAAACTGCGTTATGTCCTGAAGTAGAAAACAAAAGCACTTGCAAATTATATAAACAACCTCCATGTAGCCAGGGGAAATGGCCTTCAAATGATACAGTCGAGTTCTTTCCTTTCTCCAGGAACACTGCAAAACAAACAAAATACAATCACATATTGTTACAGCTCAGCACCGCCGAAGGTGCGGGCGAAACTTGCAGAGTTGTATTCCACGGAGTTAACTAAAAACTCAGTGGGAGTCTGTGGAATTCCATAAGCAACAGCATTTTGTTCCATCAAGCTGCTGAACAATCAAAACTTGCAGTGCACTGTGGTGAGTGCGACTGTGAGAGCACAGTACCACAGTGTCTCAGTCTCCCCCCTCCTCAAGGATGTCCTAATGCTTTCTTCCCCCAAGTAAATGCATCAATGAACTCACAGAAAGTGCCTCAATAAACCTCCAGGGACTGCCCAGCGGGCCAGTATGTTGTTGCATCATGCGGTGATGGCACCTATAAGATTATAATAAAATTAACTCACCACACACAGCCATTATGTCTACTCTCCACCACATGCGTGTCTCTTTTGCCCACTAACATATTCACTGCCAGTTTCACCTATTCTGTTACACACTTTCCCCTGAAAAATGATAACTCTTCCTTTTCCCTTCCATGACGGCCCTTAGCTCTGCAATCACAGTCATGTCCTTCTCGGATAGTGTTGGACATGGCTCAAGCTCGCTAACCTTCACCCTCTCCTCCATTAGTGGGACAGCTTGAGCACCTCAGTGTTCGTGATGGGTCAATTCCTGGGAGGATACGCTGAACGCACTGAAACTCCAGCGCATGACCTTGGACCAGCACTGACAGTGGGCGGAGGCCAGGCCGGACACACTGCCTCTGTCAGAAGAGTGCTAGGGGCAGAGACATAAAAGAAAGACTGTCAGACTCATTCATCTCAACACAACAGTACACTATGGATTGCTGTGGCAATGTGCATGCTCAAGAGGGGAAACAGCATTTAAAACACTGTTTCCACAACGCATTGGCTTCACAATGACTGTGTTGTTACATCACGTGCCATTACATTGCAAGTTGTATCACAACTTGATGTAGGAGGTTTGCATCACCAGGGAAAATGTTGGCTTTTAAATCCAACACCTTCCCTGCTGTTGCACAAACTGGAGTAGGAATAGTAATTAATACTATTCCTAAGTCCAGCGCGCCCCATACAGCAAGTCGTTGCATCATCACACATTCGCTCAAGAGGCACGCCTGCGACGCTACCATGAAAAGATCAGGTATACATTGGAGGTCCATGCACCACACATGTCCGTTGTAGACTTACAGAGCAGTGTGAGATCATAGAAGCATACAATCTTATATAAAATAGCTGCATTGTTGGCAGGGTTTTCCTTACTAAAAAATGCAACACAGCCTCCTAGACATATGGTGGATACCTTGGAACTCTTTGCCTCTAACTTTGTTCAACCAGTCCAACCTGGTGCAGTTTAGGATGCAGCTAAAAACCTGGCTTTTTGCTGAATCACTCAGTCAGTCTTAGTGACCTGCCCTCTCTTTGCTGACTTTCTCGTGATTAACAGCTAGCACTGAAACGCCTTCGGGTATTTGTGTGCTTTACAAAATACATTTCCATTGCATTACATTACATTATGTGTATGAAACCAAGCAACTACAAAGCTAGGAGTCCTTCAAACCGAACTGTTTAGATATACACATGTTTTTGATACTTAATATCTCAAAAACTACTTTACAGGTTTACATGAAATCACAAAAAGCAAGCTTTCTGGACCACGATCTAGCTTCCTGCTAAATTTGGTGTAATTCCATTCAGCAGTTTACGCACTCATGCTGTTAAAAAAAAGTCTATGGAAAATGCTTGGGGATTTTACATTTTGGGCCCCCCTTTTTCATAGCCCCACTTGATGCACCACCCTAAATCTTTCCATGTACAAACTAGGGAAAAAGTAGCAGTTTTTGGACATTTTTGTGAATATTCGTCAAATGGTGCCAAAGTTATTAACAAAACCAAAAAAACTTTTCCTATGGAAACATTGACTGAATTATAACGAACTACCCAGTGGTGACCTTCATACACCATGCATTAAACTTGGTAGCCACACTACATTAACTATAACTCATCACAAATGATGTGATTTGTATTGTCTTAAGTGTTGTTGTCAATGCTATTATTTTAGATGGTACAGCTGATGTAATGTTAAAGGGTATAATCAGTTTATGGTAAAGGCGTGAGTCAAAGTTAATGTTATTTGGCTACCGAGATCAGTACACTGTGTACGGAGGTGCGCAAGTTATATTTTGAAGGTGTTGCGTAAGTTATATATCAAAGGTATAAGAATACATTTTGAATTTAAAAATTGAGTGTTCTGTTGTAGAGTGAGGTGTTGTGGTGTGGAGTACCGTTGAGTGTGGTACAGTGGAGGACGTACAGTGGAATACTAAACAGTGGAGCGGTGTAGAGTGAAGCAGTGTAGACTGCAGTCAAGTACAGTGGAAAAGCGTACAGTGGAGTGGTGTACAGTGGAGGGGCAGTGTTATGGCGTACAGTGGAATAGCATACTTTGGAATGGCATAGAGTAGTGTAGCATAAAGTGGAGTAAGCAGAATGGCGTATATTGGAATAACATAAAGTAGAGTGGTGTAGAGGGCAGTGAGGTACAGTGTAGTGGTATAGAGTGGTATAGAGTGGTATTGTGTAGAGTGGAATGGCATAGAGTGGGATGGTGTACACTGGCATGGCATAGAGAAATAGTGTAGACTGGAGTATTGTATAGCGAAGTGTCATAGAGTGGAGTGGCATACAGTGGAATAGCATCAAGTTTAATGGTGTAGACTGGATTGCCGTAGAGAGCAGTGGCATACGGTGTAGTAGCATAGAGTGGAGTGGTGTTGAGTGGAATAGTGTTTAGTGTAGTGGTGTACACTGAAGTGGCATGCAGTGGTGTAGAGTGAAGTGACCCAAGGTGGAGCAATGTATACCTCAGTGGCGAAGACCAAAGTGGCATAGAGTGCAGTGGTGTCAAGTAGAATGGCATACAGTGCAGTGTGGTAGAGTATAGTGTTGTACAGTGTAATAGTGTAGAGTGGAGTGCATAACATGGAGTGGAGTAGAGTACAATAGTGTAGAGTTGTGTGCGGTATGATGGAGTGGTACACCATGGAGTGGGGTATATTGGAGAGGTGTAGAGTAGAATATTGTGTTCATTCATGGAGTACAGTGGAGTGGCATACAATGGAGTGGTTTAGAGCGAAATAGCGTAGCATGGAAACACGTAAAGTGGAGTGGTGAAGAGTGCAGTTGTGAAGAGTGAATTTGCATAGAGTGGAGTGGTGTGAAGTGATGTAGAGTGGCAGAGAGTTGTGGCATACAGTAAAGTGGAATAGAGGTGAATAGCATTGAGTGGAGTTGGGTAGAATTGAGTGGCATACAGTGGAGTGGTGTACAGTGGAGTGATGTACAGTGGAGTGATTTAGAGTAGAGTGCAGCACAGTCAGGGGTCAATAACTCACTGAAGATGTGTCTAAGAGATTTTGGGGAGCCTTCCATGTTCCTAAGGCTCAAAACAGGAGGCCAGCAGGTAAGCCCTGTGAGTCACTCTGGGGTCTTGGGTCCACAATGGGTTGCAGGTCCATTTCTTCTTCCCCATGCTAGAGGGCAGCAGGCACAGTTCAGCGAGGTTTTGCAAAATATCTTTAATATTTTGTAAAAATACCATGACCCCAGATATCACTAAGTTTAAATGCCTTATAACTTTACAAATACTTACTCTAATTACCTCCAGTACCAAAAAAAGAAAATCCATTTAGCCTTTTGCCTACTACGCATGAATACAAACTCTATAAAAAATGCATTGGTGCAAAACGCATTTCATTTGGACCTCTTTTTTTCTTTGCAGCACCTGAAGGAATGTATGTAAAACTTTGTATTGACTGCCAATGTAGGAAAAGCTATAGGTCTGAAAAGGTTTGTGGAGATTCGTCAAAATGGTTTAAAGTTATTAGCAAACAAAAATCTGAGGAATTTCTATCTTTGGGAATCCTAACTATAACTACTTAGTAAATAACACCACTCTGTAATATATATATATACAGACCTATAGCTTTTCCTACATGCACTTATAGTTATGATTATGTTTTCATAGGAACGTCATTTTTTGGTGTGCTTGTATCTTTAGAACTGTTTGATGAATCTTCACAAAACCTTCCAAAGAAAAGGCTCATCTACCTCAGATCCATCCTGGAAAGTTTCAAGGAGATCTGTCAAGTGAAGGCTGAGAAATAAGGAGAGGTCCCTAACTCTTTCTTTTTCTCCAATCATTGCTCCATAGGAATACAGCTACAGCCCAAGTGGCTGAACAGATTTACACCAACTTTGGCAGAAAGCTAGATCTTGGTCCAGAAAGCATGCTTTTTATAATTTGATGTAAATCTGTTCTGCTTTGTATATTTCAGGTTCTGTGGGCCGGTAGATATTGAGGCAAAATCTGATTGGCTGCCACCACATCATCAATAATTTGATGGAAGCCATTTTAGGACTCGGGACTCAGGCCCTTGTCCTAGAAAAAAGCCTTTAAAAAAGATATATGCTGGCAGTTTAGGGATACCCTGATGAGAGGCCAAAAAGCAATAAAAAATTGTATTGCCTGTCACACCCCCTGAGGCATTCTATGTCTTCAAGGAACCCATCCCTTGACATAGGCTCATTTGTGGTGTCCCAGGAACCTCACCTCTGGAACACTGTAGATTCCCTGATTGAAAGAGTAAGAAATGAAGCACTAATGTGCTCCCACCAAGCAGGAGCAGAAGCCGGCTCCCGCTAGGCGGAAGCACAAACGGTTGCCCCTGCCTGTGCTGTATTGGTCAGGGAAACTTAAGAATTGCTCCCACCCAGCGGCAACAAAATAAATCTGCTCCTGTAGGTTGGGAGCATTTCCAGTTACCGCTGCACCTGGGATGGGTGCAGGCAGGGGAGCCAGAGGGGTTGTGAGGGCCTCGGGCTCCCACTGCTGGCCCCATCATGAGTAATACTGTGGGGTGCTCCAGGTGGGCACCCGGGTACCTTACTTTTTTTAAGAGAAAGAAAACATTGCTGGCTTCTGTGTGGCTCATGGTGCTTCTTGCTGGAAGCCGGCAGGGCCCTAGGACACCTGGCAGTCCCCTACAGATCCCATGAAAAAAATAATGTTTTGGAATGTCCAGGATGGGCACAAAGTCACCCAAGTTTTTTCTTTTAAAAAAAGGGGGCAAACATTGCGGGCTCCTGAGCCCGAAGGAGGCGCTCATGTATTATTCACTGCTCCTTGCAAGGAGCACCTAACAATGCCCTGTGAAGTCTCATTAAACATTTTTTTTAGCTTGCTGGTGCCCCTAGAAAGGGCAGTGGCACCGCCAAGCATATTTTACAGTTGTTGGGGGCTGCAGGGAGTACATCAACCCTCTAGCAATATTTAAGAAAAATAAGTAAGTCTCCTGGGTCATTAAAACCATGACTCCAGGACAGCTTACCATTTTTTTAAATTAAAAACGGTCCTAGCTGAAGTTCCATGCTCTTTAGCTGGAGTGCATAGCCCCGTTGTGATGAGTTATATGGCTGCACTTTGTAGATTGAAATTAGTTTTTTTTAAACTCAAACATGTGGATGCTTTTTTATCAAGTAAACTTTGTTACTTTTTTATGACAATAACTTAGTTTTAATAAACATTGTACGGTGTCAATTATTGAATTATAAATTCATTATAGTTATTTGTAATTGTTTAACAAGGACAATACCTATACTTTATTTATGTTGCTATCTTGACCCCTTATTAAAACGCCAATAGTCCCGCTTTTCACATTGTGATGCTCTGATCCTTTGACAACGTAAGTAGGTCTTGTCTGCCTAATTTAAAATGACACTGAGGCTCTGCACCCAACCCACTGCTGCCCATGGTTTCGGCATGGGGTTGGGCCCTAGTGGGTGATGGGCACAGGACCTGACCAGCGGCCAACCCCACACCATGCCTGTCTGGAAACTATGTACAGTGTAGGGTCGGCTGCCTGTGAAGAGTTGTTCCAGGGGCCAGGCCTTGCAGCCAACCCCATGGCAGTCAAAGCTGAGGGGGTTCAACACATATTCTTAGCCGCAAGCTAAACCCTGTAGCCAACCTCACGCATAGCATAGCTGAAGGCTGTAAGCGATGTGGGGTTGGCTGTTCGCTGTGGGCTTGAGCAGAGAGGCTGACCATAGGCCTTAGGCATGGGGTTGGTGTTAAGTATGGTAATAATATATTACTTTACTGAAAAAAAATTGAAATTCACTGAAAAAACAAAGCTCAAAGTGACGTTATTATTAAGTATGGAAATCATATCTTACTTTGCAATTTAAAAAAAAAATCGAAATTCACTGAAATACGGAAAGGTTAAAGAATGTTATATTTTTTTGAAATTGTCAGTTGAAACATACTATTTTAAATGAACAAACCCACTAAAATTCATCTGTTATCTCAAGTAATTTTAACTCATGACCTAAAGTAACTATAACGTGTGCCCTTGCCATACACTGCTAATTACGTCCCATATTACATCACTCATGAAATTTTCTATGACATCACTGATAACATTACTGTTATGGTAGGGATGTCCTTCAGCAAAGTAAAAACCCATTAGAGGTATTGGCTTCAGACCATGTTACAGACGCTGAGTCAAATGCCCGACTCAGACATGGAACTATGGTAACCATTAAATTAAGTCTCAAAATTGTGCCTTCCAAATCGGCTTACTTTTGTCCCTTGTTTGCCTTTCAAACCTTATTGAAAATCCTTTTAATTAAAATATGTAGAATCCAGTGGAAGCCACCACATACAAAAAGTGGTGTGGCAGGGGAGGGGGAATTGGGGGGCATGGAACGGGGCACGGGGGAGGGGAACAAAGGACTGTCTATAATAATAATTATACATCTTTTTTTACTTGAACTTACCTTCTGCCAGCCTTGTCAGTCTGTGGCATTACTCTAACCCAGCTGTACAATACAGCCGGTTTAAAGAAACCTATGTGTGCATGTATGTTTTGGTCGGCCTGAGACGGCTAGCCAAACGCACATGAACACTTAGGGAGTGCACGTAGCACTCCTCCCCTCCCTTGCCTCAGCCCGCCCCTCCTTGAACACACTGGCTGAGCTAGCGGCTTACAAATAAAACAATTATGAAATATAACTTTATTTTTTGCTGCTGGCTCTAAGCCAGTGGGGCGTTGCTCCTCCTCCAATGCAGAAGAGCCGCCCCTGGTAGAATCATTGTAATAGTTTCTCCCTCCAATATAAATTGAATAAAACAACAGCATGCACTCTTTATAGTCCTTTCCTGCTCTTTTCCACAAAGCTAAGAAGCTGCAAAAGAAGGCGCATTTTATAGACGGAGAAAAGAGCTTCCTTTTGGTACCTAACACACACTATATAAATGTTTGGCAGTGCTTTTTGAATATTACCAAAATTGTTTTGGTTTCCTTGAATGAGGAATATCTCTCCTCCTTTTCAGGTATCTTGGCATGCCATGGGTCAACCTATCGCTGACTTGGCCCTCCTAATGTTTATGGTTTATTCCAGGAGAGCCGATGGAGTACAGCTCATCAGATAGGCCACTCTTATGTCTTATCACGAACAAAATGTTGTTTACCATTAGCTCCATGTGGGAGCATTGCTGTGAGAGAGCTATTTCTTTCTACATCACTTCAGACAGGAAAAACATGGTATTAGTAATAGCTCTTGAGAAATGGGACCATTAATGTGGTCAGCCTAGACAGTTACTATAATCAGGATCGTCGAGACCCCCGGCTTAGGCATGGGGGGGCATCTTTATGGGCATTTTCTGTCTGCAACTCTGGAGGCAAACGATCACAATAAACGCAAAAAAGGAATTCACGCGTCAATAGGAGAGGGTGAAAGAGGGGGCAGAAGGAAAGTAGTGAGGGTAATAGGAAGGGTGTATGGGTGTGTGGGTGGCTGAATGAATGGCTGAAAAGATAAGTGAATGAATTGGTAGAAGGATGGCACAGTAAAGGGAAATCTAAGAGTGAATGGAACGACGAAAGGTGTTAGTGATGAATGGGTAAGTCAAAGGATGAATGTATGCATAGATGATGTATGTGTGAATGGATAGATGCAATGGCCGGTGAATCAAATAGGGAAGGACTGAATGATGCATGATGGACTGAATGGATGACATGATGTAACTGTGAAATGGTGAATACCAGAGTGTGGATGGAAGGGGGAAATGATGAATGAAAAGTTAAAATACATTTGGCAATATACAGTGGAGTATATCATGATGCTTTTTGTATTTCTGCTATGTGAATTCCTGGTAATTGCTTTCATGCTCCTGTTTCAGATGCACTAATGCTGTATTTTCAGGATGCTTGTAAAGCACATGGTTCAATGTAGAGACCAAGGACATGGTGAGATGTAGCCGCACCCGCCCCATGCACTTCTCTGCCTCAAAGATTCTAGCGCCTTTAGATAGAGGAACCATAAAAATGCTATGTTAATTGTCCAGGATGAGCTGCACTGACCCAACCATGCATCAATCGTCACATTTTAGTTGTGTCCCCTTGCAGTGCGGGGTTGGTTTGAACCTTTTTCCAAGGACGGATTTTGGGTCTAATGCAGCGCTGATGAGGATGTATGTCGTTACCACGCATGCTTTTACAACGCAAGCCTTTACCACGCATCTTTTACAACGCAAGTCGTTACAACGACTTGCGTTGGTGGGCTCTGGATAGTGAATAGTTTAATTTACTATTCCAACTCCAGTCCCCGTGGATAGTAGGGAAGGTTTTGGATAGTAAATTAAACTATTCCCTATCCTACAGCGCCCCCCACCGCAAGTCGTTGTAACGACTTGCGTTGTAAAAGTTGCGTGGTAAAGGTAGTGCGTGGTAAAAGTTGCGTTGTAAACGCTGTTTACCGCTGATTACAGTCATAGACAACAAATAAGCACATTCTGGTAATGGAATTATTAGTCTAAACAGTGTGAATTAATCTGGTCACATTTCATACCATTGTTTTTAGCTTGTCTTTGCATTGCAGAACAGGATCAATAACATGCAAATAAGCCTTGTTCCTGGTCCAATAATAACAGCCAAGACCAACCTGCAGGGTGACATTCGCTTTGAAAAGATGCACCATTAACCTAAATTACATTTTGGTCTTGCTATGCCTCATCAATGAGATGCACCTTTAATCCATATGACACAGTGAGCAGGGGTAAACAGTTGTTATTCACAAGTAATTAAACATGAAAGCAGTGTGCACTGTACATATCAGTATCTCCTCCACATCATCTTACTGAAATCACATTACATTTCTTTCCATTATTTATTTCCCCAATTCTTATCATGATACAGTATTGTGAAATTCATTCACATTCATGAATATACAATATGTTAATTTATGCTCATGATTCTCTTTCATATACGTTATATGGTTACATAAACAGGATAACACCGAATGGAAATTTCCATGCCATTTTTCATGCCCAATGCATTTCAAGACTCTATGGGCCAGATGTAGGAGCCGTAATACCGGTCGACAACGGCCGAATTCGGCCGTTACCCACCGGTATTAGGGTTTTCTGATGTAGGGGGCCTATATTTTACCGATTCTGTAAATTTACCGAATCGGTAAACGGTAAATTTACAGAACCTGTAAAATACCGAATCGGTATATTTACCGATTCGGTAAATCCATATGTGGGAGACACTCCTAAGAGTGCCACAGGCCCTTAAGAGTCGGTATTTTACCACCCAATCCTATTGGGTGGTAAAATACCGAATACCGGTGTGCATGCACATCTGTGCATGCACACCTGTGCAATGTGACACACAGACATGCCCTTAGGGCATGTATGTGTGCCACATGTTAGACGTGCCTGTATTTGGGGTGCTAGAGGGTGTCAAAGTGACACCCCCTGCACCCTTGCAGAAATCGATATTTACCGAATCGGTAAATACCGATTCGGTATTGCCCATTGATTCCTATGGGCTTCAAGGCCCATAGGAATCAATGGGCAATACCGAATCGGTATTTACCGATTCGGTAAATACCAAATATAACCGATTCGGTAATTCAAAAATAAAAATCACCTACATCTCCCTCCTTCAAATTTACTGATTCATAAATACCGAATCGGTAAAATTCGGTATTTATGAGTCGGTAAATTGAAGTTACCTACATCTAGCCCCGTGTCTCTTCTTCAGGGACAATTCTTACTGACTAGAACAGAATAGACTTCAATTCCTAGGGCTGAACGTTCACAATGCCCTGCGTTCAAATGCAGTCGTGTTCTGCTACGGGTAATGCCGACCTGTTTCTCCACAATTCAAATCCTCCTCCTCTATCGACGGCTTCAGTAACCAGTAGTCAGGTTTAAGACTTATGAATAACAATTGTTTATCTCGGATGCATGTTTGACAGCATATGTTGTGGTGTAGTACCATTGGTTAAAGAGCTTCATAGGCTTTTGTAGGTTAAACACAAAAAGGAGTGCACCTCACACCTACCAACTACAGTGAGCAGAGGTCTCACATCTACAAATACCCATGTCTCTTAAGGCGACTCTACTGCCAGCATATTTACCAGTTTAATATTAAGTGTGCTTGCTCATGATCCTCCTGACCCTTCTGCCCACGATGTGTCTGAAGTGATTCAGTCATGATGGCACTGTACATCAAGATTTGTCACTGGTGCAGGTTATCTATGGATGATTTTATAGTTCATGTGTATTGGTGGTTGGTAGGCTGGCAAATGAGCTACAAATATATTCAATGAGCTACCAAAATATTATTTGATCAGATGCCTTTGTAAGACTGCGGGTTTTACTTTTTGGGAGTTGTTCTTATTAAATCTTCATATTTTTGCATTTAGGTGCCCAACGTTGCATTGCATATATTTATGTATTCAAGGGAACATTTTTCAATGACAAATGCATAGAATTTGGTGGTGCTTAATATTTGTTTCATTAGAGGTTGATAATTTAGCGTGTACAAATATGTAGTTTAAAATGTGCTTCTCTTATAGCTTGAATTGCAAGCATGTATTGTTTGATTTTTTTTTAACAACAATTGTTTTCTCAAACACTCATCAATGTTTCAGTGTTTAATATTTGCTTCACGTGCTTCAGTAATTATTGGCACATGTAATTCAAACAGTCAACTATCTTTCATACAAGCATAAGTAGGTGACAATGATTGAAGGCAAGTTTTGTTGATTTAGATAACATCCAACAAACTGAAAGGATATTTTAAGCTGTATATTGACAAAGGTTAGGCAGAGAGGCATCTTCCTGGGAGCAGAGAGCTGAGAGATCATGCAGACAAAAGCTGCAAACACCTTTTCCTTTTTGCAAGCCAAACACATGTGCATAGAGTTGCCAGACAAGCTTGCATGGGGATGTGAGGAGTTGGCCTGGCATATGCTGTCCACTATTCTAGTGGGCACCTTGCACCAGTCCAAACGACCCTTATTGATGGTAGGTTTAAAGACAACCTATATAGAAAGCTATCCTAGTGGTAGCTGTGGAGAGCAGCCTTCAGGCTTAGTCTTGAAGAATGTAAAGCAGCTTGTTTTACCAGTCTATAATCTCATGTAATGTCCAAATGAAAGGAGAACCACACCAGGTATATATATATATGAAAAATATGTATTTATTCTAAACACATCCCTCTAGTCGGGAAACAACCTTTACAACGCAACTTTTACAATGCACTACCATTACAACGAAACTTTTACAACGCAACATCCATTACATCGCATGCCATTACAACGCAACCATTACAACGCATGACACTACAACGCATACCATTACAACGCATGTCATTACAATGCAGTCATTACAACGCATACCATTACAACGCATACCATTACCATCCAACACTTACCCTACTGTTGCACCCCCCTGGAGTTAGAATAGTAATTTTTACCCCTACACTATCCAACACTTACCTTACTGTTGCACCCCCTGGAGTTAGAATAGTAATTTTTACCCCTACACTATCCAATACTTACTATCCATGCAATGTAATGTTATGCGTTGTAAAGGTAGTATGCGTTGTAATGGAATGCGTTGTAAAGGTAGTTTTTAAAAATTTGTTGTAATGGCATGCGTTGTAATGGAATGCATTGTGATGGATGTTGCGTTGTAAAAAATGCGTTGTAAAGGTATGCTTTGTAAAAGTATGCGTTGTAACGTCATACAACCCTCTAGTTTCTTTATAGGGCTAGAGGCAAAAGTACATAACAAACTTATTTAGCACACCGTAAATTAGCACAATATATAATTAGCCCTAGGGGCGTCACAAACCATATACTAAGAAAGTGGTATAAGAACCACGACTGACATAGATACAAGCCCTAGAGCCTTTAGAACCACTGGGGCCACCAGGAACCACCCAAGGTAGTGACACAGGGGACCCACGGGGGACGCGTGCAGTGTCTAAACACAGCTGCGAATCACCATTAACTTCTAAGGGGAAAGTCACGGTAGGAAAATTACAAAGAAAGGACACTTAGAAGAGGACATAGAGCAAACCCCTTTAGAACTAGGCAGTTCTAGAGTCAATACCCATGAGAGCTCCGGAGTACTCGAGTTACCTCACCTAGGGAAGCCGTTGTGCATAGGTGTCGTTTGATGTCGGGTTTTGTCATCGTTTTCAATGGCCAGTTGCAAAAAAGTGCTGCAGGCGAACAAGTGGAAAGTGTCCAGATGGATCCAAGCCTGGATCAGAGTCGAGAAGAACCTGAAAGCAGAGGAGACAGAGTCTGGGTCACTAGCCAGTGACCAGGAAGGCGAGGAGATGATGCCAACCAATGTCGGGTGATTTCAGGTGAAGAAGGTGAAGCTTGACTCTTCAGCCACGAGGACCAGGAGGCGTCGACGTTGACCAGGAGCTGGATTTGAGCTGTCCCATGAAGGATGTCTTGTGCTGCAGTGTCGGTTTCCGGATTGGACCCAACAAGCCTTGGCAACTAGGGATTGGACTAACTCTAGGGTCTCATCTATGGGAGGACCCAGGGTGGGGATGGTTACACCCCTTCCCTTTGTACAGTTTCATGCCAGAGCAGGGGCTGAGTGCCCCTACAACCGGTTTGAACTGGGGTATGCACAGGGACACCAAGTGTGCCCCCAGCACTGCCTGAAAAGCATTAACTGAATGCACCCACCCAACCCCAATACACTAAAGCCTGTCTGGGGAGGTGGTTACACCTCCCTGACACAAGTCTGACCTCCTGCTACTTTATGAAACTCCGACAGGGGAGGCCTGGACAATAGGTTTCCTATCACAGGGAGGTTTAACCACCTCCCTGTGACAGGAAACCTATTGTCCATGCCTCCCCTGTCGGAGTTTTGTCCAGTAGCGGGAGGTCAGACTTGTGTCTGTGGCTGCAGCATCCATTTTGTGATGCTGGGGCTCTTTAAAACTATTACCGGTTAAGTAAGTGTGTACATGTCTTCTTCCTCTAGAAGGGTGGAATTCTACTACCCTGTTGATAACTGTGCACTACACTCACACAGGTCCTGAAGAAGTGCCAACCGATTCCTTCGGAGCAACCAGGCACGAAACATGTCGACCCCACCTCAGAGACTGCCCACTGGGAACATTGCATTCCCATTGGGCATCCACCCTTATTTTAATTAGGCAGGAACTACCTAAACCATTAAAGTTTTTGATTATAGGACTGACCCTGACCTATTTTAATTCCCCTCCTACACTAACAACTCCTACTGCCCCCACACCCGCACACACCCAGCGGCTCCCTTAAAAAGATCTCCGACAAAGAGCACCGGAAACGGTGATCCCGTCGAGCATTGCAGCGTCAGCCCGATGAGGAGCAAGGCCCAATGATGAACCATGACACCTTTCGGGGTGTGTGAGGGCATCATGACAAAAGTTCTGTCTTTCCCACCTTCCCTTTGATCCCCCCTCTAGGAACTGCACCCCTCTTGGTTAATAAGTTCTCCTTCAAGCCATGTGTGCAGAACCTGCCTAAATAACTGTCTCCCAGTCCCAAAACCCCTTTTCTCGAATCAAATGAAAGGAGAACCACCCCAGGTATATGTATAAAATATATGTATTTATTCTAAACACATCCCTTCAGTCTCTTTATGAGGCTAAAGGCAAAAGTACATTCAGTAAACCTATTTAGCACACAGTAAATTAGCACAATATATGATTAACCCTAGGGGCGTAACAATCTTCAGTGCAAATGGTGCTCGGGGCCTGGACTACAAGTAGCCCAATGCACAACTTCAGGAAAGCTCAGAAAGTTGATGCACTAGCAAATGTGCACTGTGTCCAGGGGTTCCAGTTCCACATCTCTTTTGTTGGCTGTGGGTCTCAGCTTTGCTGTGATCTCGTGTCAGCCTCGGAGGTGTCTGGAAGTCTTGGTCCTGTGTTGCAAATCCTTCGTGATCCAGCAGGAGCCTTGGAAATGCAGACCGGCAAGATGCTTTGTTGGTGCCTGTTTGAACAGGGGAGTCACTCCTTGACCCCAAGGGAGATTCTTCTAGTCGAAATAAAATGTCGAAGGTCCAGGATATGTGTTGCAGAGTTTCGTCCAGGGTAATCTTAAGTCCTAAGGACTGGGTTCCTATACTTACACTAAGTTTAGGGGTTGGACTAACTCTAGGGTCCCACCTGTGGGAGGACGCAGGTTGGGGGTGGTTACACCCCTTCCCTTTGTCCAGTTTCGCGCCCAGAGCAGGGGCTGAGTGTATCTGTACATGGTGAAAGAAGGTTTGGAATCTGCTATCCACAGGTACTCTTGTGAGTCTCATAGGACTGATCATGGCCCAGAAGTCACCATCCTCATCTAATACTCAGGTAGCTCTTAGGTTAGAGTTCATCAGGTTTTTTCTCATGTTTGGTATGCCCCCTACTGACTAAACGTGCACTACCAGAGGACCTAGATATCCCAAAGCTTGGGCCATATACTGGAAACGTTTCTGAAAATGGATCAGTTCTTGTAAATGCAATTTACAGAACAGATGCAATTGAACTGGTTGCTTCTCATGTGAGGATGAATCAAAGAGGTTCATATACACACATCAGAAGCTAAACTGTGCACTCTTACTGAACACATCATACAGGTATCAGCTTGAATCTTCTGTAAAGTAAAATCCATATTGGGATTCTGTGCTGTGGTGTGTATGTGAGTGAGCTGAAATAAAAAGCCTTTGCAAATTCTCATATCAGTAGGGAATGTACCTCATCTCAATAGAACAGTGAGCATAATCATTTCATATAGCATTTTTCTCTTTTGCAGTTTTACATACATTTTGAGTATGTATGCCAGCTCTTTGGAAGCGCTGGAGTAGGCCGTTTGCAGTATGTGTTAACCATTGCTGGTACTGTATGACGAGCTGAGCAGTGGTGAGGGAAGGCAAGAATCTCTGCTCATACCATTTGAACCTTAACTACGAACTTGTCAGGTCAAGGGCAAAAGACATACTGTCTGTTACAGCACCTTAGAAACAAATATCTCAGTGTGACTGCTTTTCAGCTGCAAACTCAAATTAAACTCCAATGTCCTAGAAATTGTACATTAAAACTGCTAATTGTCAACCCTCTCACACACATTTCCAACTAATAGCTGGGAGCTAAAGCCAGTGTAGTCCAGGAGCAAAGCAAGGGGCATGCTTTTTCATGCAGTTATTCAACTCTGATCCATATGTTGTCTCTCATTTTTGAAACACTTGCCCTTTGGTGTTTAAAAATGTTTATGTTCTACAATTATGTGGAAAGGTTAGAGAGAATTATTAGTATGTCTTCCCTTTGGGGAAGTGTACAAAATTCTCGTGAATGAGTTGTGGGATTTTTGTTGGTGACACTGCTTGGTAATATATCCTTAGCCATGCATTGAATGTGCATCTTTTTTTGAAGAGTTGATAAAATACTATTTGTGTAGTTTTCCCACTATGTCATATCAAATTTACTTACTCAGTGCTTGTCTATTTAATGTAGCCTTATAGCCTGCAGTAGCGGGCTATACCTGCTATTAGAACATTGGAATGTGGAGCACTCCATTGCAGACAATGGACTGCCCCGTGCTTCTACGGGCCGGTAAAGGCCCGCAGAGCAACATTCCAATGTTGTTTTCACAAAGGCTCTTGGATTGCATTAAAGGCTACCTGCACAAGTGAGTTGTGGAATAAACATATGTCCTACCAAACATTCAAATTAACACTAAATAAGGCTGCAAAGTTCCACTCGCTACTGGTTGATAAAGACCTTTTTTCAACAAGAAGTCATTCATGGTCAGTGATCAACACTTACAAAACACTGAAACAAACGGCCTTTTTGGACTCCATTTACTTCATTTATGTAAAGAGGAAATTAATAATATTATGGTTTGGACAGTTCCCCACTCTTGCGGAAGCCCCTCATAGGAAATATAAGGAAAATGAAAATTGACTGCATTGTGGCTATAAAAAGGAAGATCTGATTCATCTTGAATGTCATTGCAAGATACTGCAACCAGCACGAACCACAATATTACGGCGAGCATTTCTGGATAGAGGCATAAAGTCGTGCAGAACAGCTATCATAAGAGGACTGGACTCTACTGACCCCCAAATGACCTGTAAACTGATTACATTTTTACATACTCACGAACTAGCACTAAAAGCTAAATATGGACAATGATAAAAAATGAAGTATATTTTATAATTACATACATTTTAAGATGTTTTAGAGATATGTAACTTTTATGCAATTTGCTCCTCTTTGAAAAAAAATGGTCTTTGTAATATTGGTATGGTTTTAATTAACTGAACAATAAATAAAACAATCAATCAATCAATCAATCTATTAGAACATTCTGCCACTAGAGAGCAGAATATTCTAATAAATAAAACAAAGGCCTTTCGAAGTTCGAGAGGGTTTAAGTACCCTCAGACTCCGTGAGGCCTTTGTGAAAACAGCATTGGGATGTTGCTTTGCGGGCCTTTACCGGCCTGTAAAAGCATGGAGCACTCCATCGTCTTCAATGGAGTGCTCCACATTCCAATGTTTTAATATAGATTCCTGCACCAGACTCCATCTTTGGAAAGTACTTATTATTAGACCAATCCTAGTTATTCCGTAGTCAGGTTTGAAGGTGTTGTTTTTCACATAATTATGACACGGGAGCCCATTCAACACATTTAGTTAAAACAGAATTTTACTGCTATCAGTGGATTATCAGACATAAGTCTGGCCGAGGTGTCCTAGACTATCTATGTTACAGGGATGTCTAATACAGTTGCGAGTTAGGACAGTAATATGTGCCCAGAGGTGACGCTCTATGGCAATGCTGGTTCTGGCAGGAATTTTTCATCGGATTACTGTTCTGCTTATCACCCACAATTAGTTAGACTAGGCAGTTTAATATATAAACCCTGGAACTGGACCACGCACATAAGAGAGGTCCTCACCCTGATCTGTCCAGAGAGACGTTTGATTCCAGACTGTCAGTTTTTGGCTGTTTTGGCTGAAATTTGCTATCAGCTGTCTCCCTCCTCCTCCTTGCCCTTGCTGGCTGAAGGTCTCATAACACAGAGGTCCTCTGTGTTGTAGGTATGCAGAGTGACAATCATAGCACTTTTTCTGCAGGCAATGTTAGATAACTTTCACGATCTCAGAGTAGTGAGTAGATAATGATAATTTTGGGTGTAGGAGTAGGGAAATCTGGTGCTGTGAACCATGATAGAAACATTCATTGGGCCTGCTTCTCAAAGGCAAACTTAGATTTTTGGTCTAAACTTAGACCAAGAGTCTTTGGGAATTCACAAAGGACATTTACGGGTACTATCTGTATTTGCGCACTCAGGACGTGGATCCGTCCCTGAGTGTGAAAATACAGATATAACTCATAAATGCCCTTTGTGAATTCCCAAAGTCGTTAACCTAGATGTTTGCTCTAAGTTTAGACTAAAAGTCTAACTCTACCTATGTACCTCAGGCCGATTGTGTCCAACCTCACCCATCCTATAGTGATAGCAATCTACTTCATATGTTCATTGTTGCTGGAACATGTACTAATTAATTGAAAGTTGCAATACATATTCTAAAACACACATTATGTCATTATTAGTTCAGATACTAGAGAGTGATATTCTGAGTACGAAAGGTGTGTTTTCTGGATACCATTGCATCCCCGGTAGAGAGACAGTTTCATTTACCAGAGTGCATACTTTTTTTCCCTTAGAACTGGGCAGGATCTAGGTTTACCTTAAAGCAGACACACTTTTGTCATACATAGAACATTGAACTAAGACCTTTCTCTGTTGGGCTAGGGGATCTAAATCCATAGACTTATGGTATATCTCTAAGATTCGTAACTAAATGTTTACAAATTTAGCTAAACATCAAGTGGGACAAAGGCCAAGTCCAAAAGGAGTTTAGTGAACATGGACAAGAGCCGGTGTTGGTTCTTTGGGTGCTGTTGGTGGTATTAAGTGGTGGCTTGGTGTGGCAATTTTGGTCTTTAAGGATAGTTTGCGAACAGGGTGTACACACATCTGGGCTGTGACACTAGCACATGTTGACTCCATATTTTCAGCAGATATTGGTGGTGCAGAATTGTTTAATTCCCTTTGCTTCTCACTGAGCTTTTCTTCTTTCTCAGTTTAGTAAAAATGTATAACTTCTGTTGTGGGTCAATATGACTTTGTTCCTAGCCACAGGGTAAGGAACATGGTTTAGAAAATCATGGTCAGCATAAACATCATATTCATCAGCCATTTGCGGACTGGTAAGTTAGAATATTTAAGTTTGTATTGTAGTGATTGTTTGTTTCTGCACCTATTGGTCGTTTTCCCTGTATGTAAAATGTTGTCAATAGTTCAAGTTTCCCAATGCCTTAGAATCTAAGATTTGAAGACCCTATTGCACTATGATTCCACAATTTGATTCTAAACACTCAACCATGCTAGATGCACATTGGTAAAATCTGGGCCGGGTATGTCACAGCTGCACTTTATGTTGTTATTTCTGTTTGTTAGGTCAGCAAGTATTATCATATGTCAAAATTTGTGACAAATGTTCACACATTTTTCTACTGGCTAAAGATTTTGGCAAGATGTATGAAAATTACATTAGTAAAAAGTGGTTGCAAATTGTGCACCAACTTTTACAAATGGATTATAATTTTGCACACTGACCTATGTAATACGTTGATTCAAAAACTTCCCATTTGGAGTGATAGCAATCCGACCACTCTCATTACTATCCATGGAGTAAATTGCATATTGTGACTCATTCCAATTGGTTACCCTCATTGGTGTGGTGACCTGATGAATTCAGCAGACCACAGTGTCTGTGATTGCTTTTTAAATCATGTTTTTAAATGCAGCAAATTTTGCTTAAAAAGGGCTACATTAAAAAAATTAAAGAATACTTTTTTCCCCTAATGGACAGTGAGATCTACTTAGGGGTTGGCATTAATATTTAGAAGGAGGGTTTAGGCCTGTCATAAGGAGTTATTTTGACAGATTACATTTACAGTTGAAACCTGCACCACTGTTTTATACAAGGAAAGCCTGCAGTTATTTTTGCTCAGTCATTGCAGTGGGTGGCATATTGTGTGCTGCAGCCCACTCGTGACATTTAACTTACAAGCTGTGGGTACACTTTAAGTACTTTTGCAAGGGACTCATAGATAAATTAGATATGCCACTTAGGGATAGGCCAGCTTCATCATGTTGAAAGGGGAGCACAAGAGCATTTCATTGGCAGGCTGTTTTACAGCCAGCAAAAACAGTCAACGTTATTTTATAAATTGTTAGCACAATATGTTTTCAGCTGGTTGTATTTTTTTTAACTGTTTTGTTTGTTAACGTTTTAACAAAACCTTAAAGAAGTGGTGTGCTGTTTGCTGTGAAACATGTTTTGCCTATCTCTGTTGATGATCTATGATTATTGTAGCTAACATTTAAGACAATCTGTTTTGTGCTATATGGTTAGATAATTGTCATTGAACTAAAACTGCTGTATCCTTTAAACAAAATGTGAAGTGTATTGAACTATTTTACTTTTCTATGTAATTAAGTGCTTTTTGTTGCTTGTATAATATATTTTTAATATTAGATCATTAAAAATTTACGGTTAATTCTAATTCTGTTTGAATCATAGGATCTATAACTGCATAAGGAGTACTCTGGATAGGACAGCAAAATGGATAAGAACATGGAAACCTGGCTTATATGGCTCTCCTCAGGGAATGAGCCTGAAAAACTGTGAACGGCCCCTCTAGGTAGGAACAGCATAACATTTGTAAAGTGGTTCTAGTTCACATCATGTTTCACAGCACTGAGATCAAGCTGTGCTACTGTTACTGCTTTATGAGCCAAGAACAATATTAACAACTCTCTTAGCCACATGTCCTCTCCAAGTCATAACAGAAGACAAAACTTCATCCTCATAATGGAAAATCTACCCCAACCAACCTGACAGGAGGTTTGGATTCTATTAGTGACACAGAGACAAGGATTATGATGTATCTTATTTACTATAAACTCCAGTAGCAAATAAAATAGGTTTATACACATTATTTTAACATGGAATAAAAAACAGCACTGTAACAAGTAATCCAAGTAAAGTATCAGTAGCATAATGATAGCTGCAGAGCAGCAAACTCCAGCAACAATGAAAAGTACATCCTAAAAGCATCTTAAGCAGAACTAAGTCAAATATCCATGTAGAATTGTTAATAGAAGTAGAATATAATCGGGTTCCAAATGTAAATTGCAGAAAATGAGAACAGATATCCTTTTGTGGAGAACCAAAAGAGCTCCACATTCACTTTGGAGAAAAAATAGAATAAAGAAACATATGCGGGAGTGACAGGGAGGGCTAATCTTCGCCTCCTTGTCTTTAATAGAATGGACATTTTCCATTCTATTACAAGACCAGAGGTTCAATTATGACAAGTTTTAAGGTGTGAGACAGCACTTCAAGGCAAATGTTTAATAGGTATGTAATACAACTTTTTGAATTTGAAAGTAGATTTTTCTGACAAATCTGCTACTTTTAGTATTTCCTACAACCACTCGGAGGCAATGTATGCTTTGGATGCCATAACCCCATTATTACAGTGAGCTCTAAAAAGTATTACATAAAAGCCATCTTGAGCCATTAACCACCTGACCGATCTGGCCTGTCTAGAGGCCCATACACGATTAAATGTTTGTTTATTAAAAAAAAACATAAAAGCTGTGAAACAGGAGGACGAAAATCAGAAGTTTGAGATTGGTAATAATAAAGGCAAGTAACCACACAAGGTTTTTGCAGTCTTGAAAGGCTGGATATAAAATGGCAGAAGATAACATCTTAGCACATCTCTTAATATAAACGTTTACACCTTGTGGAGGTAAAGATCTGAATACATTACTAAAGAATGGTGTGGTAGACAGCATATTTTCTATTAAAATGGCCACTACATTTTCACTCATGCAGTTTTCCCGAGAACTCCAGATAGTGCATGTCAGAACCCCTTTCACAGGGCTATGGGGCATACATGGAGTACTGTGCCCAACCTTGGAGGTTGAGGCCGTCTTATCTGGGTTCACTTTCAGTGAATTGTTAGTCATCCAATTCGTGGTTAATCTGACAATATTTTGCATGTTAGTCAGTGTCAGTGAAGAGCTGTCAATCCTCACAATTAACTGAGTGTCATCAACGTAGTCAAACACCTGGCAGTCCAATTTTGCCAGAGCTTCAAGCAGTGGCTGGAGATAAATGTTGAATGTGAGAAGTTGTCCTGGCATATGCTGTCCACTATTTTAGTGGGCACCTTGCACCAGCCCAAATGACCCTTATTGATGGTAGGTTTAAAGACAACCTATATAGAAAGCTATCCTAGTGGTAGCTGTGGAGAGCAGCCTTCAGGCTAAGTCTTGAAGGAATGTAAAGCAGCTTGTTTTACCAGTCTATAATCTCATGAATGACCAAATGAAAAGAGAACCACACCAGGCATATATATAAAATATATGTATTTATTCTAAACACTCTCCTCTAATATCTTAATGAGGCTAGAGGCAAAAGTACATCAAGTAAACTTATCTAGCACACAGTAAAGTAGGACAGTATACATTTTGCCCTAGGGGCCTCACAAACCATATACTAAGAAAGAGGTATAAGAACCATGACTGACATAGATACAAGGCCTAGAGCCTGTAGAACCGCTGGGGCCACCAGGAACCACCCAAGGTAGTGACACAGGGGACCCACGGGGGATGCGCGCAGTGTCTAAACACAGCCGCGAATCACCATTAACTTCTATGGGGAAAGTTGCGGTTGGAAAATTACAAGTTAAGGACACTTAGGAGTGGACTAGGACAAAACCCCTTTAGAACTAGGCAGTTCTAGAGTCAATACCCATGGGAGCACCAAAGTACTTGAGTTACCTCACCCAGGGAAGCCGGGTGCAATGGTGTCTTTTGGTGTCTGGTTTCGTCGTTGTTTTCAATGGCGAGCTGCGGAAAAGTGCAGCAGGCGACCATGTGGAAAGTGTCCAGATGTATCCAAGAGTGGATCAAAGATCTGAAGAACCTGAAAGCAGAGGGGACAGAGTCTGGGTCACTAGCCAGTGACCAGGAAGGCAAGGAGATGATGCCAATCAATGTTGGGTGATTTCAGGAGAAGAAGGTGAAGCTTGACTCTTCAGCCACGAGGACCAGGAGGTGTTGAGAAAGACGAAGAGTTGGATTCGAGCTGTCCCACAAAGATTGTCGAGTGCTGTGGTGTCGGATTCCAGATTGGACCCAACAAGCTTTGGCAATAGCAACCAATGCAGAAAGCAAAGATTGGCTTCGGTGCACACCAGCAAGGTCTGAGGTTCTTAACTCTTCAGTAAGAAACTGAAGAGTTACCTTTGTGGGGACCCACCAGTCGACGGACCAGGGATCGGGAAGGAGCCTCAAGCGGAAATGCTAGAAGCGGGCCACAATCTTCAGTGCAAATGGTGCCCGGGGCTTGGACTAAAAGTAGCCCAATGCACAACTTCAGGAAAGTTCAGGAAGTTGATGCATTTGCCAATGTGCACGGTGTCCAGGGGTTCCAGTTCCATACCTCTTGTGATGGCTGCGGGTCTCAGCTTTTCTGTGATCTCGTGTCGGCCTCGGAGATGTCTGGAAGTCTGGGTCTAGTGTCGCAAATCCTTCGGGATCAGGCGGGAGCCTCAGAAATGCAGACCGGGAAGATGCTTCTTTGGTTCCTGTTTGAACAGGGCAGTCACTCCTTGATCTCAAGGGAGATTCTTCCGTCTTCTAGTCAAAATAGAATTTCGAAGTTCCAGGATTTATGTTGCAGAGTATCGTCCAGGGTAATCTAAAGTCCTAAGGACAGGGTTCCTATACTTATACTAAGTTTAGGGGTTGGACTTACTCTAGGGTCCCACCTTTGGGAGGACCCAGGGTGGGGGTGGTTACACCCCTTCCTCTTTGTCCAGTTTCATGCCAGAGCAGGGGCTGAGTGCTCCAGCAACCGGTTTGAACTGGGATATGCACAGGGACACCATGTGTGTCCCCAGCACTGGCTGAAAAGCATTCTCTGAATGCACCCACTCAGCCCCAATACACTAAAGCCTGTCTGGGATGTGGTTACACCTCCCTGTGACAGAAAACCTATTGTCCAGGCCTCCCCTGCCGGAGTTTTGTCCAGCAGCAGGAGGTCAGACCTGTGTCTATGGCTTTGGCAACCATTTTGTGATGCCAGGGCTCTTTAAAACTATTACCGGTTAGACCAGTGTGTACATGTCTCACCCTCTAGAAGGGTGGAATTTTACCCCCGCCGCCAGGACTGGTAGGGGGGGTAGGATTCCAAAGATTTTGACACCAAACACGACATGTTTCCATGCAGCCATTCCAAAGTTAGCATTAACCGCGAGGTTATAGTGCACTTAAGAATATATGGTCTGGCTGCATCACAGAACAGCTACAGAGAAGTGATTCCAAAAGCTGCAGAGGGGTTCTGCTCATGCATGGGCACTCTCTCACACAAAACCAAGCACTCTGCCTTCAGGATTGATAAGGCCTGCCATAGGAGTGACTTATAGGTTTATATGTGTCAGTGATATAAGGTAGATATAGGTAGCCTATATCTGGGTAAGGGGTGCATGCACCACCTTACCTAGGCTGCAGTAGCAGACCTGTGGTGCCATTTTGTAGGGCTTCCCATGGGTGGCATAATACATGCTTCAGTCCCTGCTAGGCCTCTGGGGTACCTATGCCCTTAGTACCTAAGGTACCATATACAAGGGACTCACAAGGGTAACCCAGTAACCAATCTGGAGTGCACCTAAGGTACATGCAATCAATGTACAGAGGAAGCAGCTAGGCCAGGGTCCTGGTTAGCAGGGCCACAGCCAGACTAAAGTCGAAAAACAATGAAACACCAACAAAAAGTGGGGGTAAACATAGTAAGCAGATCCTACTCTCCTACACAACCACCCCCCAAAACGCAGGGACATTAAACTAACCTTGACCAGTTGAGTCTTCATGTTCTATGTGGCAAAACCTGGAGAGTCCATCTGCATTGGCATGGTTACTCCCAGGTCTGTGTTCCACTGTATAGTCCATTCCCTTTAGGGAAATGGACCACCTTAAAAGTTTGGGGTTTTCACCCTTCATCTGTTTTAGCCATAAGAGGGGCTTATAGTCAGTCTGAACAGTGAAGTGAGTGCCAAACAAGTATGGCCTCAGCTTCTTCAGAGCCCAAACCACAGCAAAGGCCTCCCTCTCAATAGCTGATCAATGTTTCTCTCTAGGGGTCAGCCTTCTGCTATTAAAAGCTACTGGCTGGTCCTGACCTTCATCATTCAATTGTGACAGCACAGCCCCTACCCCCAACTCAAATGCATCTGTTTGGACAGTGAGTTCTCTGGAGTAGTTAGGACTTTGCAGAATTGGTGCAGCGCACATGGCCTGCTTCAGGTCATCAAATGCCTTTTGACAGCTTACTGTCCACTGAACTTTCTTAAGCATTCTTTTAGAAGTGGAGTCATTCAGGGGTGTCACAATGGAACCATACCCCTTGACAAGTCCCCTATAGTACCCAGTTAGGCCGAAGAAAGCTCTGACCTGAGTCTGGGTGGTTGGAGCAACCCAGTCCATGATGGTCTGGATTTTGCTCTGCAATGGTTGAACCTGACCTCCACCTACAAGGTGGCCCAAGTATACATCCTGACTCTGCCCTATCTGGCACTTAGAAGCCTTGATAGTTAGGCCTGCTTTTGGCAGGGCCTCCAAAACATTTCTCAGGTGGACCAGGTGATCCTCCCAGGTGGAGCTAAAGACAGCAATATCATCAAGATAGGCTGCACGGTAGTCTTCCAGGCCTTTAGCCAGCTGTAAGATCAACTGTGCTAAGAAACTTGGCTGAGGCCAAAGTATCTATGAGCTTATCTGCTCTTGGAATTGGACGGCATCAGTCCTCGTGACTGCATTGAGACCTCTGTAGGCAACACAAAACCTCATCTCTCTCTTACCACCCTAGGTGTGAGGTCTTGGTACCAAGACCACTGGACTGGCCCAAGGGCTATCTGAGGGTTCAATAACTCCCAGTTCCAACATTTTCTGTTCTTCTGTCCTGATACAGTCCCTGACATGATCAGGTTGCCTGTAAATCTTACTTTTAACAGGCAGACTGACCCCAGTGTCCACTTCATGAGTGCACCAGTTAGTCTGACTTGGAGTCAGTGAAAACATATGTCTGAACTGTTGGAGAACTTGTCTGCAATAATTTTGCTGCTGATCAGTGAGGCTACTTGCCAAGGCTAATCCATCAACTGATCCATCATCAGCGTTCTGAGAGAGTAGGTCTGGGAGAGGGTCACTCTCTTCCTCCTGTGTTTCATCAGTAGCCATGAGCAAGCCCTGTCTGCCCTGTCAACATATGGTTTCAGTCTGTTGACATGAAGCACCCTATGGGGGCTCCTGGGAGTTCCAAGATCTACCAAATAGGTAACCTCTCCCTTCTGTTCAACAATAGTGTGGGGTCCACTCCACTTGTCTTGGAGAGCTTCTGGGGCCACAGGCTCCAACACCCACACTTTCTGTTCTGGCTGGTAAACAGTCAGTACAGCCGTTTGGTCATGCCAGGCTTTCTGTAATTCCTGGCTAGCCTCAAGGTTTTTAGTTGCCTTTTTCATATACTCAGCCATCCTCACAGATCAACACAGCCTGAGTTTGCACTCTGACTAGGCCATCGCCCATCTCAGTACCCAGGGTTAACCCTACCCTACCACACCCTTTTGCTGAGTACCACCACAACTTGGAGCTGAACTAGGGGGAGCAGTTGCCTTAGGGGCAATGGTGGCTGGAGTGGCATCTTTCTTGGTGCAATCACTAGTCCAATGTCTATTCTGTTTACCGACTTTACATCATGGTTTCTTTTGGCCCTTGTCTTTCTTAGAAGATTGGGAATTCCCAGCATTAGAAACTTTTTGGGGACCTTGTGAAGACTTCTAGTCTTTACCATTCTACCCACCCTTATTAGGATCTTGCTTCTTCTGGTCACCACCTTGGTTCTGTACCTTCTGCTTCACCCTGGTTCTGACCCATTTGTCTGCGTCCTTTCCCTATTCTTGGGGAGAGGTCAGATCAGAGTCTACCAGGTGCTGATGTAACAGCTGATTCTGACTGTTATTAAGGATCTGCTCCCTCATGATCAAATTATACAATCCTGCATAATCACACACTTTATTGCCCTGTAACCAGCCCTCCATAGCCTTAGTAGCACAATCAACAAAGTCAACCCAGTCCTGAGTCTGTGCTTTTTGGGTATCTCCGAACTATATCCTATACTGCTCAGTGGTTAGGCCAAACCCATCTATGAGTGCACCCTTCAGGACTTTGTAATTATCAGCATCCTCTTCTCTGACAGCGAGGAGCTTATCTCTACCTTTGTCTGCAAAGGAGAGCCACAAGATTGCTGCACACTGCCCCTGGCGTACCTCTGTACTTTGTAGGCCCTCTCCAGTGCAGTTATCCATTTGTGGATGTCATCCCCACTCTTGTAGGGAGGGACAATCTTGCTTTAGTTTTTATGGTCATGAGACCTATCCCTATCTCTAGGGACCTTGCTGCCACCATGGGACACTAGTTCCATCTTTTTCCTTTGTCTTTCAAGGTCTAGGAACTCCTTTTCTAAGGCTACACTCTGTTTCCTCATCTCCAGCTGGGCTCTTTCAAACTCCAGCTGTCTCTCTCTCTTCTCCTGGGAGGTCGCCCTCCTATGAGAAGAGGCAGAAGATCCTATGGATGTAACAGAATAGTTAGATTCCACTGAAGGAGTTCTTGGCCTTCTAGGAACACCGCCAACCCTACCTGGGGAGACAAAGATTGGGCCTTGCTGGCCTTCCTCATCTCCAGGTTGAGCTGGATTCACCAGGTCTGTGTCATTGTCACCTGCCTGGTCAGCATCAGAGTCTGAGTCCTGTGGTTGTGCACCACTGGCTTCTTCCCCTTCTGCTGCTTCCACCACACTGCCTACCCTTTCAGGCTCTGAAGCCTTTCTCTGGTCATCAAGCATCAACACCTCTCTGAGATGTTGGGTGGTTGGATTTTTTGGTGTCTTCAATTTCCTCATAGTACACAGAGCCCTTAACGCTTGAAAAGGGAATGTGTCATACTTGGATGTCTGTAATTTACTGACATCTGGCAGGGATCCACTGATTCCTGGCCTTGAAGACATAACTAGGGAGGTGTGGTGTATGCACTACGTACTCTAGTTGGGTACCTACTGGACTCTCTTGAGTTGTAGAAAGGTTGTGCCTAAGCCCTTGACACACAACTCTAAGTGCAGTAGAACTTACTGTATTAAGCTTGTATTGTATGTACATCTGGTACCTTTAGTGGTTTTCAAATGATCAAGTGTGAACTAAAATGTCCCTGTAACCTTTGTTTTTTTCAGTGAATTTGTAAGGATGTTTTCAATTCTATTTCCTAACTATAACATTCTTGTAACTTTTGTTTATTTTTAGTAAATATGTATATATAAACCACTTTGATGGAGGCCTTGTGACTAGTAGGAAAGATGTTTCCTTGATTAAAGTAAATGCTACACGCAATCTATGCTAAGTGAAGCCCCTGGCCATGTGTGTTGTAAGAAATTGGGGTCTCTAGTTGGCAAGGGTTTGCACCTTTGTCCAAGTAGGGACGCTTCTTCCTTGTCAGGGTAAGGGAGTTACACTCCTAAAATAACCCCTGCTCACCCCCTTGGTAGCTTGGCACGAGCAGTCAGGCTTATCTCAGAGGCAGTGTGTAAAGCATTTGCACATAACCAACAGTAATACAGTGAAAACACTACAAAAGGACACCACATCAATTTAGAAAATATCCAATATTTTTATATACCCAAAACAATAAAAATCCAACATACAGTACTTAAAAAATATATACTTTGCAAAATAGCCGTAAAATTGCCGAAATACCTCAGAAACACAGCTCGTATGGGTTGGTAGCTCCGTCCTAGGGGTACTGTGATGCTGAAACAAACAGAGTCTAACTGTTCCAGCCGACCATGTCGGTATAGACCAGCGGAAGCGTGGACAGACTCGGTAACATGACCTTTCTTGTTGCGGCTTGCATGTTGGTGCGGCGCAGTTGTGGCAACCATAGCGGTTGAGTTGCAAAAAGGAAGCAGTGCAGGGTGCGGTGCCCTCTCGATGCGGTGCAAGCAGCGGCTCAGTGACGATAGTCCAGGTGGTGTCGGTGAGACCAAGCCTTAGGGTACAGGGTGAGGCGGTGCTCGATACAGTGCTGGCAGGTTGCGTTGCAAGGGACAGAGGCAGTTAGCTTGAGCTTGCGTAGTTTGGCCCAGACTGCAGTGTGGGATGAGGCGTTGCGCCGTGAGACGTACGAGCGAGGCCCTCAGCCACGATGCGGTCATGGGTGTCGAAGTCAGCTGCAGCTACGGTGTCGGTGAGACCTGGATGGCGAAGTGAAGCAAGGCAGTGTGGAGTGTGGTGCCCACAGGTCACGGTGCAAGCAGCAGCTCTGAGGCGGCGGTCATCATCGGTGAGACCGGGGTTGCGGTGCAAGATGTGGACACTGCCTTCTGGGGTGCTGTCTGGACACAGAGCCAGCGACAGAGTCAGTGTAGGAGTCGGTTGCTTTTCCCTTCTCTGTGGCAACTGAAACAGCGATTCCAGAAGTGGTACCCAGAGGCTGGTGAAGTCTTTGCAGTCCCTGAGACTTTAGAACAGGAGGCAAGCTCCATTCCAAGCCCTTGGAGACACTCAGCACAGTAAAGAAAGTTCAGTCCAGTCCTTTTACTGCCCAAGGCAGAAGCAGCAACTGTAGGCCAACCCAACAAAGCAACAACACAGCAAAAGGGCAGTACTCTTCTTTCTTCTTGGCAGGTTCCTTGATCCCAGCGAGTTCTAAAATGGTAGCCTTGCAATAGTGAAAAACGAAATTGGCAGTATTTCACTGTCAGGACATGCCACACATATCAGGGCATGTCCCACCTTTTACATACACTGCACCCAGCCCACAGGAGTACCTTGGGCCTTCCTTAGGGGTGACCCACATGTAAGAAAAGGGACGGTTAGTGCCTGGCAAGTGGGTGCACTTGTCAAGTTGACATGACAGTACTAGACTGCACACAGGCTCTGCAAAGCAGGCCACAGTTATCTTTTAAGGGCTACACATGTGGGTGGCACAAGCAGTGCTGCAGGCCCACTAGCAGCATTTGATTTACAGGCCCTGGCACACGCAGTGCACTTTACTAGTGGCTTACCAGTAAATCAAATATGTCAATCATGGAAACACCAATCCATAATAAGAATTTACAACAGGAGCACTTGCACTTTAACACTGAACAGCAGTGAGAAAGTGCGCAGCGACACAAAACCAGCAAAAACAGAGTCAAAACCGGGAGGTCAGAAATCAAAAAGACAAGGGAAACATGCCAAAAGATGCCAAGTCTGACAGGTGTCAGTTGGGCAACCTTGCCTTTTGGCACAAACCCCCACTGTGCACAACCAGAGGCTGTACACAGGTGATAAGCACAATGTTTATCTGGGTTACTGTCTGCCGCTTCTTTGGAGGCATGGAACATGGAAGACAAAGTTGTCTTTGGAAGGCAGATGCGTTGAGACATCCTGTGCTTCTTGACTTGAGAAACCTGCCTGCTCATACCAAAAACAATATTTACAGTTGCATTACCGATCATATGGAATTATACTATGAGAATATCTGGACATAGTATTTATAATCATTTGTCTGTTTAATCAGTGATCCAAACCTCCCCAATCTTCCCATGAAGGAGAAAGGCTTTGATGCCTGACTAGTTACTCCCTTTGTCCAACATTACAGGAATCAGAAGTCTATCTCACACTGCATAGCTCACAGCGGTGTATTTTCTGTGGTGGGTCTGGGGTATTGAATTTACATTAAGTAAAGGAAGTGAAAGGAGAGGTAAAGATGCCAAAAGCCCTGGAGTACTAGTCCTTTCCAACTCGGGAGAACATTGATCATGTACATTTTAATGGCCCAAATCATAAATTGCATTTTGTAGTATGTAAAGTAGTACCAGTTGGGTATGAAAAAATGCAAGTCACAAACCTACCACCGAAGACCACTAACTCTCCTATCTTTTCTTTGTGGAGATGGGAATCAGGCCCTAATGGTTCTAATAGTTCTATTAGTGATATAGTTTTGACTGATTGTTAGTATGCACTTTAAAATGATGGCACTGCTGTTACTTGACTTTTGCTTTTCGATGTTGTTTAAGTGTATTACATATATAATATATGGTTCCTTCTGCCTTCGAGTTGAAATGCTTTGTAGCAAAAGGAAAATATGTACTCAAGTAGGGCCTCTTCCTATAAAAATTAATCTTAGTGCATCAATCAAATGAAAGCATTTAGTCAGACATTATAGTATGTACCTATTTGCTTGCGGGGCATGTTTTAGCTGTGTTTTAATATGGTGTCTTATTTGCTTGTTGGACTTGGCCATTCTGGCAGGTTCACCCCTGAACTTTTTGCCTGGTAATATTAAATAATTATGGTGATTCTTGGTTTCTGCGCACTTTCACTGTGTCCCAGTGGAAAGTGTGTGCGCACTCTGAGTGCGTGTGGTGAGATAGGCCTGCCCTCTCATAGGAATGCATGGGGAATGTATGTGTCCCTGGTAGTTCCTGATGCGTGGGGTGTGCAGGCTCGAGTCTGGTATGTGTGGACTTGTGTGATTGAATGCTGCGCAATGATGCGTGCAGCATGTTTGTGTCTAATATGGAAGTGCCACCTCTAGAAGTGTGCCTGTCTGTGCAGTGAGTGTGCTGGCGTGTGATTGGCTGGAGCTGGCTGGGGTGCCAGGCTCCATGAGTCATGATGGGTCTGCCCGGTGGTGAGTGTTGAGATTAGCATGTGTGATGTGAGGGAGTTGTGCACCTGGGTCCTGAATAGGTCTGGGCTTTGCCCACACAATGCTGGCTCCACCCCCTGTGGTGCGTCTAATGTCCCTAACCCTGCCAGTGAATAGAGTGAGGGGCTGAGCCCATCAAGAGTGCTCCCAAACCAGTTGCGACTGGTTTTTCCCCCACCCTGCACCTTTAGACAAAGGAATTCAATGTATAAAAAGGGGCTGTGTCTCCTTACGAAATGTTCTTGTTCCCAACTCGAATCTACCAGGGGCATGCTGCTGCTGGGGCCCAGGGGAAGGCTTGCCTCCCTGGGCCCTGCCCAGCCCCGGGACTGCTGATATCCACCTCCTGAAGGACTTTGTTGCTTTCTGTGTGCCCTAGCGCTGGAGAGCGCTTTATTTTGCACTAGTACTTGGGAGCGCTTTTCTTTTGCCCTCCTGGTCTGCCTAACTCTTGGGAGCGCTTTTCTTTTGCCCTCCTGGTCTGCCTAGCGCTTGGGAGCGCTGTTGCTCTCAGCCAGTGCCCACTCGGCATTTGCCCCGTTTTAATTGCTGATTTTTGGGCCCACAAGCGAGTGCCCATCTTGCTGCATATTTAAAATTACAGAGGGAGCCTACCCCTCGTTGTATCCCCGAGCTCACCGCCGCTGGCCGGGGACCCCTCGTGACGTCCTCCCCGGGCCGCGCTGGGATTGGCTGCCGGCCCGGGATACCTCCTGACGTCTTTCCCCGGGCCGCGCCGTGATTGGCTGCCGGCTTGAGGAGATCTCAAAGTCCAGCCCCCAGCGCAGAGCGAAGAAGAAGCAGGTAGCGGTGGGAACCGACTCTGCGCTCCTGCATGGCCCAAAGTGAAGCCGCCGTCCCCCCCGGGGCTCCCTAGAGTGAGGGAGAGCCCCGAAGAGCGAGAGGAGGCCGCATCGTCAGAGAGCTCCGAGGAGCGGGAGCTCTCATGAGAGCCGCCGGAGACGAGACCCGGTGAGTGCATTGAAGGAGAGGAGGGGCGTCGGGGCACATTGACGGTGCCCGCCCCTCCCCTCCAGAGAGAGTACCTTTGTGCTGAGAGGCACGTGAGGCCTCACGTGATGCTGAGTCCCCCCGAGAAGGACTCCACCAATCGCCTACTTCATTTACAAGCCAGAGAGGCTCCTCAGTGCCCCAGTTGTTCTCGAGTCCCCCGGGAGGAACTCCAACGAAGGCCCCACATTGTTCCAGAGCCCCGAGAGGCTCAAGGCGCCACAGTTGTTGCAAGAGCCCACGAGGCTCGTGGGGGCATAGTTGTGTCAGAGCCGGAGAGGCTCCTCATCACGCCCCAGTTGTTCTCGAGTCCCCCGTGAGGGACTTCAACGTAATCGGGGGCATCGTGCATTGTTCCTGGTGTGGTAGAGTGGCCCCAGCAGTCAGCGGGCCGCTCCCACTCGCCCCCCAGTTGTTCTAGAGCCAGGAGGCACAGTGGTGCCAGGCTCCCTGCCACAGCTGCCCAGCACTTAGTGGGCAGCTGCTCCATTTAGGCCCCCCTGACTTTGGGACACAGGGCGTCCTAGCCCTAGAGAGGCCAGTTGGCCTAGGGACTGCCACAGGTGGTGGCTTATGTGAATTCTGCGCTATTGTGTTCTCCTGTGCTGCACCTCTGTGTGTTTTGATGCATCATGTGCCTTGTTCTTACACCTCTGAATGTGTTGTTTATGCATCATGTGTTCTCCTCCTCATCATGTGACTCACTCCTCTTCCACGAGCCGAGTGGTCGCTCCCAGGGTCCCTGCTGACTGCTGGTATCGTAGCGCTGAATTGCTTCACATAGCCTTGTACTTTTCAACTGTTGCTTGCAGGCTTAGCGCTTTGCTGTAGTAGCGCTCGGTGCATCTCTGTGCTGTTTAAATTGTTCCCTGCTGACTGCTGGTATCGTAGCGCCGAATTGCTTTCACATTGCCTTGTATTTTTCAACTGTTGCTTGCAGGCTTAGCGCTTTGCTGCAGTAGCGCTTGGTGCATTTCTGTGCTGTTTAAATTGTTTAAACGCGTTTTGCCGCTAGCGCTCCGCTGTGCCCCCCCCCTTCGCCTCCATTTTGTTTGTTGTGCTTGTCCTCGTGTGCCCGCCCCGCCTCCCAGCTGAGACGCCCTCCCACTGTCCTGAAATAGCGCTCTCCTCCATTCAGGCGCCGTGACTCACTCCTCTTCCACGAGCCGAGTGGTCGCTCCCAGGGTCCCTGCTGACTGCTGGTATCGTAGCGCTGAATTGCTTCACATAGCCTTGTACTTTTCAACTGTTGCTTGCAGGCTTAGCGCTTTGCTGTAGTAGCGCTCGGTGCATCTCTATGCTGTTTAAATTGTTCCCTGCTGACTGCTGGTATCGTAGCGCCGAATTGCTTTCACATTGCCTTGTATTTTTCAACTGTTGCTTGCAGGCTTAGCGCTTTGCTGCAGTAGCGCTTGGTGCATTTCTGTGCTGTTTAAATTGTTTAAACGCGTTTTGCCGCTAGCGCTCCGCTGTGCCCCCCCCTCCGCCTCCATTTTGTTTGTTGTGCTTGTCCTCGTGTGCCCGCCCCGCCTCCCAGCTGAGACGCCCTCGCCCCTCCCCCTCCACCATCCATATATGATAGGAGTTTCCGCGCGCAGCGTCTACGCGCAGCGTCCGCGCCCAACCCGCGCCGAAGGTGCGCCAAAGGTAAGCCCGTCTACGCCCGTCCGCGCCTGGACCGCACCCAGCGCCAGACCCCCTGCCCCTCGCGCTGCCCAGCCCCCCCGCATTACCTACGATGCCGCCGCCCTCCTAGCCCTTAACCCCGGTCGCGCCCCCAACTGCGTTCAAGCCGCTCCTGGACACACCCATGGACCTTTCTCATGCTACTCCTGCAAATTCAGCGGCACCGACAACATCTCCGCTACAACCACACATCAGACTCCCAACCCCAACCACTTACAATGCATCCTGCTCAACACCCGATCGGTCCACAGGCACGCCATTGACCTATGGAATCTACTAGACACCATCTCTCCGGACATCGCCTTCCTTACGGAAACTTGGATGAACGCTTCCTCCGCACCAGACATCACCATTGCCATCCCTGGAGACTATAAGATCACTCGCAAAGACCGCACCAGCCACACAGGAGGAGGAATCGCTATCGTCCATAAGAAATCCATCCGCATCTCAACCAGCTCTGACGCCAACCTCGCCAACTCCGAACACCTTCACTTCCAGATCCACATCGACCCCAAGACCACACTCAGAGGCACCCTTCTCTACAGACCACCAGGACCCCGCGCAAAATTCAGTGAAGACATCACGGACTTCATCACTCCACACGCGCTCCCCTCCAAAGAATACATCCTTCTGGGAGACCTCAACTTTCACCTTGAAAATATCAACGACCGCAACACCGCCACCCTCGTGGACAACCTCGCCAACCTCGGACTTAAACAACTAGTCACTTCCCCCACCCACATCGCAGGTCACACTCTCGACCCCATCTTCACATCCAGCAATCATGTCTCCTTCGGCCACACCACGGACCTCCTCTGGACTGACCACAGCTGCGTTCACTTCACCTACAACAAACCAAAACCCTACACCCACCTCCAACCTACCCTGCAAAGAAACTGGAACAAAATCACCACGGACCAAATCTCCGCATCGCTCCTTCAAAACTCCCCAACCCCCTCTTCTAACGCCAACGAAGCCGCCGCTAACCTCACCCTATGGTTATCCAACACCGCCGACACCTTAGCACCACTGAAAAAACGGCCAAGCAAACCTGGCAGCAAAAAGGCCCCATGGTTCAACGATGATCTCAAGAAGTCCAAGAAACTCTGCCGCTCCCTTGAAAAGGCCTGGAAAAAAGACCCAACCACCAGCACCAAGGTCGCCTTCAAAAACGCCACCCGCACTCACCACCAACTGATCCGAAATGCAAGAAAACAGCATTCAAGGATCGACTTGACAACAACGCCCACAACAGCAAGGAACTTTTCAACATCGTCAAGGAATTTTCCAATCCCTCGGCCAACTCCAACGACATCACCCCCTCTCAAACCCTCTGCGACTCCCTAGCATCATTTTTCCACAACAAGATTGCAGACATCCACAACAGCTTTGACAACCAACCCGGAAATCAACCCACCCTACCATTTGCTGATCATCTTCCCCCCGTGAACATTCTCAACGACTGGAACCCAATTTCCGCTGAGGACACCATCCGCCTGATGAATTCAATCCACTCAGGATCCCCCACAGACCCATGCCCTCACCACATCTTCAACAAAGCAGACTCCGTCTTAGCTCCGCACCTCAGAGACGTCATCAACTGCTCCTTCAACTCCGCCACCTTCCCGGAAGACTGGAAACACGCTGAACTCACCGCCCTTCTGAAAAAACCAACAGCGGACCCCACCGAACTCAAAAATTACCGCCCCATCTCGCTTCTCCCATTCCCGGCCAAAGTCATCGAGAAAGCTGTCAACAACCAGCTCGCCACCTTCCTCGAAGCCAACAAATCCCTCGACCCCTCCCAATCTGGCTTCCGAGCAAAACACAGCACTGAGACCGCCCTCATCGCAGCAACAGACGACATTCGAACGCTACTAGACAATGGAGACACAGTCGCCCTCATCCTCCTCGACCTCTCCGCAGCCTTTGACACAGTCTGCCACAGCACCCTCCTACAACGCCTCTATAACATCGGAATCCAAGGAAAAGCACTTGAATGGATCACCTCGTTCCTCACCGGAAGAACCCAGAGAGTCCGCCTTCCTCCTTTCAAGTCCGAGGCCTCTGAAGTCATCTGCGGCGTACCACAAGGATCCTCACTCAGTCCCACCCTCTTCAACGTATACATGAGCCCCCTCGCGGCCATCGCACGCCAACACAACCTCAACATCATCTCTTACGCGGACGACACTCAACTGATCCTCTCTCTCACCAATGACCCCAGCACCGCCAAAACTAACCTACACGAAGGAATGAAAGAAGTCGCCGAATGGATGAAACAAAGCCGTCTGAAACTGAACTCAGACAAAACAGAAGTCCTCATCTTAGGTACATCCCCCTCTGCATGGGACGACTCCTGGTGGCCGGAAGCCCTCGGAAAAGCACCCACCCCGACAGACCACACACGGAACCTAGGCGTCATCCTGGATTCTTCACTCTCAATGAACAGACAAGTCAGCGCCGTATCCTCTTCCTGCTTCAACATTCTTCGCATGCTCAGAAAAACATTTCGCTGGATCCCCTCCGATACAAGGAAAACAGTCACCCACGCTCTGGTCACAAGCCGACTGGACTACGGAAACACCCCCACCCTAAAAACTCCAGAAGAAACTCCAACGAATCCAAAACGCCTCAGCCAGGCTCATATTAGACCTCCCACGCAACGAACACATCTCTGGTCACCTTAAAGACCTACACTGGCTACCCGTCAATAAGAGGATCACTTTCCGACTGCTTACCCACGCACACAAATCACTCTACGAAATCGGTCCAGACTGCCTCAGCTCACGACTGTCCTTCTACACCCCCTCACGCCAACTACGTTCCTCCAACCAAGCCCTCGCCATTGTACCTCGCATCAACAAGACCACCATGGGAGGCAGATCCTTTTCATACCTGGCTGCTAAAACATGGAACTCACTCCCCGCTTACCTTCGCCTTACCCAGAACCACCTAGCATTCAGAAAGCAACTTAAAACGTGGATATTTGACAAGTAATCATCCTCCCCTTCCTAAGCGCCTTGAAACCCTCTGGGTATGTAGTGCGCTATACAAATCCTATGACTTGACTTGACTTGACTCCTGTGCTGCACCTCTGAATGTGTTTTGATGCATCATGTGCCTTGTTCTTACACCGCTGAATGTATGTTTATGCATCATGTGTTTTGTTCCCATGCCTATACCCCTAAATGTATGGTGGTACTTGGTTATTTTCTCCTAGTACAGGTGTTCCCTGTGAGGTCCTGGTTCCCAGCGTGACATTTTCCTAAGGTGGATAGGGTTGCGTAGGTGGTACTTACCTCTTACCAGTAGTTACTGGTTGTGTGCTAAAGTGATTATTATTCTATGATCTACAACGTGCTATTTCTAACAGTATTTCTAGTTCTAAAAGTGCTGATTCCTGACAGTGGTCCAGGTGGCCCTGTCTTGTACATGTCCCCTGTAAATTCTGCCCGTGCCTGTTGGCACATTGTAAAGTGTGTGTTTTTATCTAATGTGTTTTGGTATAATACAAAGGCTATTTTTATACATAACCTTGTGTGGAGTTTCCTTTGTGGTGGGCCTTGGGTGTTGTTGCTGGGGGTGCGTGCGCAAACACTTAACTCACATTGCCTCCGAGTTTAGCCTTACTGCTTTTGCTACGTTACCAAGGGGGTGAGCAGGGGTTATCTTGGCGTGTAACTCCCTTGCCCTGACGTGGAAGTGGTGGTCTCTGACTGACTTTGGCGCAAGCCCTGGCCAGCCAGGGATCCCATTTTTAACAATGCTAATATGCGAAATGTATACTATCAATTTATGTATGCATGATGTATATACGAATGAAGTCCGATGATCGTGATGATAACGATGTTGGTGACGATGATTACTGAACAAACAAGGTACATACATATCTATAGGTTTTAGTGTTGTATTAGCAGCTTAAATAAATATAACATAATTCTGTGCTGCCGTTTAGTAGCATGAAAAATCATAATAACAATGTAGCTACCTGTTCTAGAAATTCAGATTTTTTTTTTATTCAAGCTCACAAATTCATAAAATACATCAAGCACCGCTGAGCATAATAGGTTTCAGTAAATATGAGCTAATGTAGTAAACAAATCAATAGAAGTGGTATGTGAAATGTAATGCTGCCTTAAGAGGTACAAAGAGACATACTTCAGAAAGAGCGTGGGCTTGCTGACATTTTCTTCCCTTTCCTTTACTACAGCAATTGTAGTGGCTAAATGGACCATTGATGAACGGTTTTACATTTCTGCCGACTAAAGTAGTCTAGATGAGCCAAATGTTTTTTGGTTCTGAGAACACACTCGAGAATATTTCGTAAACAGGCGCAATGTTATAGTAACATTATGGCTGTCAGAGAAGCTCTCTGATCTGAAAAGTCACCGTTGATGGAATTATATTTTGGAAATAAGGAATGGAACATAGCTACAATTTGACTAAGAGGTACCATTGCTGGGAAGCAGACTTAGCAAAATACACTTATTAAACAAATACAGTAAACGCCCTAACTGCATATAAATGATCGCTATGGAAAACCTTGTGTCATATACTTGTCATCAGCGAATCTAATCAATCAATGTTCATTGGAAATGTAATTCCACATGACATTACAATACAAATAAGTAGATAAAGATTACATTTTTGTATTGCTGTGCAAAATAAAAATTTTAAAAAAGGAGACAACTGATTTAAATAAACCGCCTAATCAAGTTCTCATACAACTCTTATAAAGTGGCGAAAGAATGAGCAACAGATAGTCAACTTATGCTGTTTTGGTTCTAAATTGTCAGCACATCCCTCCACCATTGCACATAGAAATGACAACCCCTGTCCATCTCCCTGCCCCATCTAACAGGGGGAGCTGGCTAATCTGAATTTATTAAACATTTCCTTGCTGTTGGACATATAATCACAGCAATGTAGTCTTCATATCCAGAGAGGTTCATTTTCAATCATGGCTATGTATTGTATTGTATTGTAATTGCATTTATATAGCGCTTACTACTCCTGACGAGGCATCAAAGTGCTTTTTCGGCGGGTAGCACGCTACTCCGGGACCCACAGAGGATTAGTGTTGAATTAGTATAGTGAAACATGCAAGTACATTTTAAGTGGTAGATAGGTTAGTCAGTTATTTGGATTTGGAATGATAGCAGAAGGATAGAGTAGGACAAAGGTTTGTATTTATTTATCTCATGCATTTTCCATTTTTGACTGCTCTCAATTGAAATTTGTTTATTGAGATGTCAAGTTTAGAAGGTCTTCACCAAGCACAACTAACACATTTTATAGACAGCAAAAATAGCATAAACGATTCATGGGCCTAAATGAACGCATCAATGATTATATCAACTGTCCAGCCCACCATACCTTTAACGATTGCAAATGTTTTACAAAAATACATTTTATCGATTATGAGATAACAAAACTGAGACAACCGAGTATTCACCCCACGCCTCACGGAAAATATCATAGTCATATTATCAACATCTCTTCGGGCCAAAATTCCCACCCACCCCTATTATCGATGACATCCTAAGCACAACATCATGCAACGGAGAAGGTACACAATTTTTCATCTAATAATTCCAGGGGCATATTTACAAGAAAAGTAACATAGCGCGGCGTTAGTTCTCCTTGACTTAACGCCGCACACCACCACTTTTGAAAGGCAAGACTGCACCGTATTTACAACAATACGGTGCAGTCCTGCGTTTCCCCCTGCCCTGGCGCTAATTACAGCTGCCTAGCACAAGCACAGGCACCCTTGCACCACAGGGCATGGGTGCCTGCGTTGTGGGAAAGATTGTTTATGTGCAGAAGGTGTCCCTTCCTGCACATAAACAATCTTTAATGGTAATTTGTAACTTCTATGTGTGCTACATTGTGCAGCACACATAGAAGTTGCAACTCGTCATTTTTAAAATTATTTTTTATGTGAAGGAAGAGACACCTTCCTGCACATAAACCATGATGTATGGTGTTTTGCTGTTTTTCTGTATTCTGCACAATGCAGCACACATAGAAACAGCAAAAACGAGGAGAAATAACGCGTTTCTCCTCGTTGCGCCATGTTAAGACCAAGTTTTTTTGTCTTAATTTTGGCGTTGTACCATATTTACACCACCCTTGTTAATATGGGGCAGCATCAAAATCTATGTGTTTTGCGGCTGAACACGAATATCACATACATAGTGCATATGTGAGGAGCGGCGCAAGAACCCGTTCTTACGCTAGTTTTAGCAGGTTCGGACCTCAAGGTTGAGAGGTGGCAGGGGGTTGACCCTAGGGAGAACAAAGGTTGGACCATACCGATTAAAGAGACCTGTAGGGAAGAAAGATAGCACTTACCAGAGGTAGTGCCTCCTTCGCACTACAGGTCCAGAGCAGGATCTGCCCAGAAAAGCTGTGAGTATGAGAAACCACCACCACTTGCGCCGCTCCTCACATATGCACTATGTATGTGATATTCGTGTTTTAGTCACTCCACCCCCGAACTATATGTGCGATTTCTCACTTAATGGTACCACCAATACCATTACACCATAGCCGCCTATACCCAACACCCCACCCGCTTTAGTGACGGCAACCAGATGTGTTTAATGCCATACATCCGAGTGACTCTCTTTTTCCCTGTATGTTTTGTCTCTGTCCATATATGTTACATGTACAGGTGTTTTGAGAAGGGAATCCCCCTCTCACACATAGATAAACACTTTAGGGCGTGTAGACACATAGTCTGAATTACACACCCACTAGTTTAATTACACTCACATTTTTATCTAGGTCCTGAAGAAAGCCAGCATATACATAAGGCACTGGCTGAAACATGTTGACCCACCGGATGGAGGAGGTCGTAACTCGCCTCTGACATCCAACAGCCTTATTTTTAACCGCTGACGGAGGCCCAGGTATTAAAGTCTAATTTACCCTCGGGTACTGGGACCCCCGCCAAGCCGTTTTAACATCACTTTCATAACACTCTTCACTGCACACTCAGCAATATACCTGCTCCGCTGTAATCAGGCGTCGAAGCACACCCGGGACACGCTAGGTGTCACTGGGTGGGCCCGATGATGAAGCATGCCACCAACTAGGTTGGTGGGTGAGGGCTTTATGAACACACTCACCAGGTGTTCCCACCCCACGACGAAACATACTCGAGTCTTTTACTCCTTGTAATTTTCGTAAATCGTGAAGTATATTGGATTTTTGCCGTTTTGGTCTTGTGTAGTTTAGATTAAATATCTTTAATTTTCTAAACTGTTGTGTAGTCAGTTTGTGGTGTTTTCACTGTGTTACTGTGAGTGTTGTTAGAAATACTTTACACATTGCCTTCGATAAGCCTTGACTGCTCGTGCTAAGCTACCCAGAGGGTGAGCGGAGGTTATCTAAGAGTGTTTCTTCCTTACCCTGACTAGAAGCAAGGGTCCCTATTTCGACAGTGGTACCTACCTCTGCCAACTAGAGACCCCCAGTTCTAACAGAGCCACTATTGGATTCCTTTTCATATCATTAGAGCACAACCAATGCAGTATTTTGGTGGCTTTGTTACCCCACTGAAAAATGCGATTCTGGGCTGCCCGTCATGCCTTCCTTGTTTTCCCTGGGTGTGTCTGCTTAAGGACTTCTTGGGCATTGATCAGATTAGGAAGGGTGACCGGGGAAGAAGAAATCTGCTGGCCAAACTCCAACTCTAATTTCTGAGCTTCTACATCCAGCACCGGTTGCTGCTGCCTATCATTTAACCTTTATTGATAGGCAATGATGTTTCCCCAACGTGTGCCTTTAGAAGCCCTTCCAAAGGGTCCTAGAGGAGTCCAGAGATCCTGCATTGGCTTAAAAAAACAAATCTATTGAAACCACTACACGTTTCTTGTGAACAGGGTTTTTCAAATGTGTGTACATGTTTGAGTTCAATACTCAAACATGACCTTTCTCTTAGACATTAAGAGGAGCATATAATGAATATTTAGTGCCTGCAGCTTCCTCAGACGATGTCCATAGTTTTTGTTCATACTATGGTGACCTCTCTTCTGGACTACACGAACAGCCTTTATTTTGGCCTTCCTGCTTTTTTGATTCACAGATGCCATATAATTCAAAATGCAGCAGCTAGGCTTATTCGATGAGTTCCCTTTCAAGAGCATTCATCCCCCCATCTGAAGATGTGCTACACTGACTTCCAGTTGTAAAGCTCATTAAATTCAAAGCCCTTTAGATGGCGTTTAGAGCACTAGCAGGGGAAGGTCCTTCCTATCTCAGAGACAGACTGTGTCTGTATATGCAACACAGATCACTCAGGTCTAATGATCCATGCCTGATACAGGTCCCTAAATTCTCTAAAGTTAGATTTGGAGGCAGTTCCTTTTTGGTCATAATAGTCAAGCTGTGGAATGCTCTCCCAGCCAATCTCCGCACGGCACTGTCAGTCTCCATTTTCAAAAGCGACATAAATTTATTTTTGTTTGACTAAGACTAACTTTAAGCTAGTCACCAGCCAATATTAGTCTTCTTAGCTTTGAGCACCTCTATGCTTCTGGTCAAGCAGCTTTGTACTTTACAAACACCTTTGATTGATTTATTTATTGATTGATTCATTCATTCATTCATTGAGGTATTGAAGAGTTGGTTTGGAGTATAAACCATCTATTAGTATTTCATATATACCAGATACTAACTTTTCTATAGGTTCTCTATTTTTCCAAGTAATCATGCAGTACAGATTTGTCCAGCTCATGGAGGCGGTTGCACAGCTTGTTGTTTAGACGGGTTTTTAGCTGCATGTGGTACAGGAACTGATTGGGGTCCAAGTGGAGGTCTCTGCACAGATCCTGAATTGATTTAAAAGTTCAGTTTGAAAGAACATGATCCAGTGAGACAGTACTGCTATTTTTACATTGAGGCCATTAAGCATTTCTCCAGATAAATAGATTTCAAATTTATACCAGATAGAGGCTTACAGATGCTTGAAGATGTGTTGCTTTAACACTTTATGGCTAGATAGATATCAATAACTTTCTGAATCCCATTAGCATGGGATTTGTTTCTTCATCTTTGCTAAAGGTTTGCAGGTTAATGACGATGGTCATGCAACACCACTTTCTTAGTGTGCGCCACACATAGCCAAAAGACCACACAACCACTTAAAATTAAGTTTATTTTGCACTTTTCACATATTAAATGGTCCTGAGGAAAGCCAGCTTAAAACTAACAAGGCACTGGCTGAAACATGTAGACCGCACTAGACGCTGGAGGTCATAATAAGCACTCCAATACGTCTTCTTGCCTTTTTATCCGCTAGCAGAGGCCCAGTTCATTAAAGATAAGCAATCCTCGGGTGCTGGGACCTCCTGCATAGCTTTTAATCAACTTCACTTCTCTCACCCTATTCACCGCACACTCAGCAACATACCAGCTCCGCAGTCTCCTGGCGTTGAAGCACACCCGGGGCACATTCGGTGCCACTGTGGTGGGCCCGATGATGAAGCATGCCACCGACTAGGTCGGTGGGTGAGGGCTTCATGAGGAAAACAACGTTTTTCCTTACTCTTTGTTGCTCCATGACGTATCTACCTGAGTCTCCTATATCCTTCTAAACTAGCTAGCCCTTATTGATATATGCAGACTCGTTTTTGTGCCTTTCTGCCCTGTTAGACTCGTTTTTTGTGCCCTTCTGCCCTCTGTTAGACTCGTTTTTCCCTTGTTTTTCTGCCCTTCTGTCCTCTGTTAGACTGTTTTTTTGTGCCCTTCTGCCCTCTGTTAGACTCGTTTTTCCCTTGTTTTTCTGCCCTTCTACCCTTTGTTAGACTGCTTTTTTGCCTTTCTGCCCTCTGCATCACCACATCATCACTCAGCGCTACCCCAGCATCACTCAGCACCACCACATTATCACTCAGCACCACCACATTATCACTCAGCACCACCACAGCGCCACTCAGTGCCACCACAGCATCACTCAGCGCCACCACAGCATCACTCAGCGCCACCACATTATCACTCAGCACCACCACAGCACCACTCAGCACCACCACAGCATCACTCAGCACCACCACAGCATCACTCAGCACCACCACAGCACCACTCAGCACCACCCCAGCATCACTCAGCACCATCCCAGTATCACTCAGCACCACCACACAGGGGCGGCTCTAGGCTCATGGTGGCCCTGGGCAGGGAGCGTAGGTAGGGGGCCCTGGAAGAGGGGGTCCAGCGGGGCGGAGCGCGGAGGCCAGTGAATAGGGCGGGTCAGGGTGTTTGGAAGTGGAAAAGAGCCAGAGCCTGCCAAATCCCTGCCAGGGGCCGCCACACAAATATTTATATTAAGGATATATATTGGTGTGGTGGCCCCTGGGGTTTGGTGGCCCTGTGCAGGTGCACAGCTTGCACATGCCCAAGGCACCACAGCACCACTCAGCATCACCACAGCACCACTCAGCACCACCACAGCACCACTTAGCACCACCCCAGCATCAATCTGCACAACCATTCAACAACAACTGGTTCAAATATGTTCTCTCAATGTTTCAAACTTTATTACAAATGTCACAAAAAGATGTTAATATTTCACTTCTGTTCTTGGATTTTCGTCACAATAAAATACACTGAACATAATCTTCACAAAAGTTACTTACAAAAGTTTAAGCTATTGCCATTATAAATTAAAATCACTTTTATTTAAGTATTAATTATTTTATAAATTAAAAGCCATTGTAATTTGTAATATCAATACAGCTAAGTCACGTAAATACAAAACATGTTGCATTACAAATGCTATAGGTGTCACATTTGCGAAAGTTATAACTATTGGCATTGTAAATGACAAAGCTATTAATTTAGCTATTTTCAAAACCAACACATAAATTAAAAAAAATTGTCATTTACAAGACCAATAGCTCACACTTTCCTAATGCGAGACCTATTGCATTGCAAATGCTTGTTTTTATATCTGTCAGTGCTTCCTGTTGAGGTTTAATTTTCGTGACAGGCGCCTCATTGCCTACTTGTAACTATTCTCTGACCCTGCTTCATGGGTCAGAGCAGGGTCAGAGAATAGTTGCAAGTAGACAACGAGGCGCCAGGAAGCACTTACAGGCTTACATCAGCAGGTGCCCAAGTTGAAGTTAATTTCTTGGTAACCCTTTTGTAAAAGGTTACAAAAAATTAGCTTCAACTTTTGCACCTGCTGCTGTAACCCTGTAAGTCCGTGGTTCCCAAAGTGTGCGGCGCGGCGCCCTGGTGCGCCGTGATGAGAAGCCAGGGGCGCCGCGACGCCGTGCAGGAGTGGGTCGTGAAAACTGCAGCCTCAAGTCCTCCCCCTCCTTTGTGGTGCCAGGTCAATTGATCTCAGCCCTCGCCCTCTGCATCTGAATGGCTCCAGGGCTGTGCTCATCAGCCCCAGCGCCTTGCCTGCTCCTGCTGCCTCAGTAACGAGCTGCTAATTACTGGACTCCCATTGTCTGTGAAGATAAGGCCGGCCAGGGCGGGGGCTCTGTGATTACAGCTAATGTTAGGTGTGCATTTTACATAGATGCCAAGGTTTCAGATTATGTGTGACATTTTCATGATTTCATTGTAAATATGAGTGGCATTTGAACGACTATGAGTGACACTTTCACCCAATCAAAATCAAGCAATGAAGAAAACTAGGCAAACATAAATATAAAAAATTACAGCCGTCTGAGCAATAAGAAACTACAAGATGATCTTTAAACTGCTCCGAAGAACCAGAAATTGAGGTGAACTAAAATAATGCCCTTGTAAGATCGTACTGTTATACAAATGTGCAATCATGATATTAAACAAGTCTTTTCGAGGAAGTATTTTATTATAGTCCTGTGCACATTTGCAGACCTGCACAGTTAAATAGAAAAGGTAATACTAAATCAATAAAGTCAGCTGACTCGCTAACACTGACAGGCACTGGGCATTCATTGGGCAAGCCTCAGCTTGAGGTTCCGTAAAAATTATTACGATGTTCTGGGCATTGCCGAATATGGACAAGTTTGGTATCTACGAACCGTAAATGACGAGTTCGGCAAGTGTGCGAAATTTCGCTACGCTACCTGCCAGGGTTCGTCTATTATTACGCGTTCTTCATCTGAACCCTCGGGTTCCATTTTAGATACGGCATCCATTTTGTTTCTTGCCCTCACGTAGTCAGCGAGCAGATAACTGTTCGCCCCCTGACCCTCTAGTTCCCAAGCCTTGCGGAAGACGCATATTCCTTTCATGCGTCTTTATGGCCAGAGGAATGACACAGCAAAGGCAAATGGCTCAGCTTGAGGGTAATCTGGTCGTGCCGGCTTATTGTGACAGCCTTGCAGGCGATGGATCCAACTCTTTGATCCTACGATCATGCTTCCGATATTACCCCCACACTCTTTTCTCTACACGTGTCTGACTTCCTTGCAGCTGCTCTTGTCTCTTCTTCTTTGTCATTTACAACTCTAAATAGGTATGCCTAATGGTGGGAAGATGTACTTTTACAGTTGGGAACCGGCATTGCTATTGTAATTATATTCCGGGATTCTGAACACATGAAAGCGACCTCTTTGAAGTTTACTGTGAGAACTGGATTGTAATCTTTTGACCACATGTCATACAATGGCAACATTCTGTATAAAAGAGAGCGACCTACAACCTCAATTTGAAGCAGACTCTCAGAACCTACACACTGTTGTACTTCTTGTGACTTTTGCCTCCCTGCAGTAATAAACGCTGATCTTTGACGCCGAAGGAAGTTTCCCGTGTCTCTGTAATTTGTGCGCCGAAACAGGTATCCCATGAAGGTTATAGGTGTTGTTCCCTGGCACCGCTGGTACTGTTAAAAGTCCAGTCCTTCAGTTGGCGCCCAACGTGGGGCGACTTCAGCGGTACCGGTCCTAAGCCTGATGATCGTGAGGAACTTCGTGTGAAATCTCCGAGGGAAGGTGCACCCCGCTTCATCGATCCTGTTGTCGAAATAAGTGGCCCGAAGTTTTTCCCTGCGAAGATTCCCGCCTCCTGACGGCTGCGACGGACCGATGCCCTGACTGTCGACCTGTCTTCGACGCCCGGCTGAGACCTTACGTACAAGCGAGACGACAGACGGGCCTTCCTGGTGACGCCATTGAAGTTCTGAGTTAAGTATTTTGTGGGTCGCTCCCAGTCCTTAGTGGTGGTTCTAGCTTCTTGAAAGCTTTGTTGTTAGCCTTTAAGGCTTTGTTGTAATAGCTCACCGAGCTTTGTAATAGCCTCCTCAGGCTTTGTGGTTAGCTCTCCGAGCTTTGTGATAGCCTTAAGGCTTTGTTGTATTGCATGGTTCCATTGCATTTGTGGTTCTTAGTATTGGTCCTTAGTATTATTTGACAGTTGCAATTGCCAAAAACCGAGGGTTTTTGACTTACACGAGGTTTAATTACTTCGGTAACCCTTGAAGTTTGATACTAGGTTAGTGTGCACGATGCCTAGCCATAGTGGTTTGTTTCGTATTTTCCAATGTTGCGCAATGGATTCCCGGTTGGAGGACTCGTGTCCGATACCTCCAGTTGGAACTCCGATACATGATCTTTATAGTCGACATGGGGTGGGTCCTATAATATATAATGATTACTGGGTCCGCTATACAAAGAAAGACGGTGACCTTAGGTGGCCACCACATGGAACTTTTGAACTTTCAATTTTAGATAATCTTGAGGCTAAATTATTTTTAAAGAAAGCTAGGCCAGCTATGTTTGATTCCTTTCGGATATGGCGTAAAGAGGCCAAGCAGAAAGAAATCAAACAACTTAAAAAGGATCAAAAGCAAGGGTTTGTTCCGATAATGCAAACTATACGAGAATGTAAACAGGAAAAAGAAGAAAAAGAAATGGAAATCTCTACTAGATTGCATCATATGAAAATAGATAAATGTTACCCGGTTTTACCGAATAATCTAGAAAAGAAAGAAGAAGATTTGAAGGAGGATTCATTGTTGTCATATTTGATGAAATCACCACCTCCTTATGTACAGGGTGCTACTGCTCCTGTAGCTGCTCCTGTTATTCCTCCTGTAGTTCCCCTTGTTGCTCCAGCGGCTGCGGGCCAACCCGTTGTTAACCCTACGTTTGTTTCACCACCTGTCCTTGTTCCTACTGCTCCTGTACCTGTACCTTCGCAGACTGTTGTTTCTGCTACTCCGATTACCTTGTCCGTTCCTACTATGCCTTCCTTCACCTCCAGTGTTGTTGCCCCTGTTTTTCTTTCTCCTTCTGTTCGTAAGCGTGTTCCTAACTCTGTTGCTACCCTTTATTCACCTCTTTCTGGTCCGTTATTTTCGTCTGATTCATCTGAAACTCCTCAGAGACGGAGTCAGATCCCTAGTGGTAGGGAGAAAGAGACATTAATAACCATGGCACATAGGTGGATAAGACATCCTGCTAATTACACTCCTCGTGTGGTCTTTGATACATTTTCTCAGTTTAATGAGCCTACGCAGAGATTCGTGTTTGAGGAGATGTGTAACTTTTTGAGGGAAGAATGGTATAATGATGATGTAGATAATGTACCGTCCGACATAATTGAACTTCAGAATCACTTTTTGAACGGTATGATTATAGGAGACGATGTACGACGTGCCGTGGAACGCTTATTAGCGTTCAGATCCACAGCACATTCTCGGGTGTCCTCAGATGATACCACTGAGAATTGGAAAGCGGCTCCTGGTCAGTATCCTATGAGAGAGGTTCCGCCACTGTGGGTGCCTGGTGATCCTAATGCAAACCCTGTGGTTCTACCGCATTTTCGAAGGGTATGGATACATCTTCCATGGAAACGATCGGAAGTTTTGCAAGTGAAACAATCCTTACCCGATCCGCGTAAAAATCCGGCTGGTTATTATAAAGAGTTATCACAACTGGTGGAAGCTTCTATTATGAACCTTGCCGACATCGACATGTTGTTTGGCAATGTTGTACCGCAACCAGTTTGGGCCAAAATTCGTCAAGCCAACCACGCAGTTGAATTAGGGGGTGATTGGGCTGCACTGCTAGCGGCTGATGCATTACAAGTTGGTGGGGCTAAGCCCGACCAGCTAATCTTAGACTTGCCGCAGAAAATAATTACGCTCATGAAAACTCTCATGCCAGCGATGAAGGTGAACTGGGATAAGTTATCAGCTTGTAAGCAAAAGAAAGACGAGAGTGTCTCGGATTTCTTTACAAGGTTTGAGGAAGCGTTTGTCGACCACAGTGGTCAGGACATGGGCACCGAGGGAGGCCAGCGGTTATTTGTTGACAAATTTGTGTCGAATTTGTTGCCTGAATTAAGCAACAAATTGAAGAATTCAGAAAGTGCGTGGGCAGTTTCAACCCCTGCGCAAATACTAGCAACGGCCCAGTATTATGAGAATAGGGAAAAGGAAGAAAGTGATCGTGTAGAGAAGAAAACGAAGGAGCTAAAAACAAAGGTTTTGTTACAGCAAGCATACCCTCCACGATCAAACCAAACTGATTCACAACAGCAGTATCGACCACGAGCACAGCCCGATAGGACACAGCCGCGTTCTGATAACTTTGATTATAGATCTTCCCTTGGGTATAATCAGTGCGCATATTGTAAGAAAGAGGGACACCTAAAATATGATTGTCTTGCCTTACGGGACCGCCTAAATGGTGTGTCAGCACGAGGAAATCGTGGTAGTGGTCCCCAACAGGCATCACGAGGTAGAGGTCGTGGTTCATCCCACAATCAGAGTGATCGTTATCAAAATCAATCAGATGCAAATAATTGTTTTGACCAGCGAAATGCAGGGTCAGTTCGATCTGCACAGTATAATGTGGACAATTATTACTTAGAGCATGAGACTGTTGTAAATGACCATTACTAGGACAGCCAACGACAAAGAGAGGGAGTAGTGTCAGTTCCGGTCGATCAGAGTGGGCCTTACGTTGCAGTGGCTACATCGGGTGTAGTTGAGCCTTTTCTGTTAGACACTGGTGCGACGAAAAGTTCCATCATGCATTCAAAACTCCCTGGCGCACCTTTGTCTGGCTTAACGAACGTTTCCGTTGGATTCTCTGGCGCCCCTGTTAGTAACCCAGTCTCTAGTCCTTTGCCTCTTATGATTGGACCTCGTGAGCTAACGGCTCCACTGATTCTATCTACAGGTTGTGGTGAGAATCTTTTGGGCCTGGATTTGTTGAAACGACTATATGCAACATTGTATTGTTCCCCCGAAGGGGTGGAGCTTACGTTGGGACGGAGAGTGATCTCTCCCATGTATTTGTCGGTCGATAAATTCCCACCTGAATTGAGTTCCCTCCCTGCGTCCTTATGGGCCACAGGTCCCAATGATGTGGGCCTGTTAGACATTCCACCCTATGTGATTCAATTGAAACCAAATGCGCGATTACCGCGTTTACCTCAATATCGTATTTCTCTTGAGGGCAAACGAGCGCTGTTAGCAATCGTTCATGATCTCATTGGAAAAGGTGTTGTGGAAGAAACTCGTGGAAACGTGTGTAATAGCCCTGTATTGCCAATTCTGAAACGAACTGACCCAACTAAACCTCCTGTGTATCGTTTCGTAATAGATTTAAGAGAGGTGAACAAAATAGTGGTTCCACAATTTCCTGTGGTTCCCGACATTACAGTCTTACTAACAATGATTCCGGCATCTGCCTCCTGGTTCACGGTAATCGATCTAAAGAATGCTTTCTTTAGCATTCCGATTGCAGAGGAAAGCAGAGACCTATTCGGATTCTCATTAGGTGGTCGCAGTTTTAGGCTAAAACGCGCTCCACAGGGCTACTGTGAGAGTCCGTCAATCTACAGCCAAGCACTTAAAGGTCAGCTTGATGCCTTTGTTTTACCAGCGGGTGCAGCTTTGATTCAATACGTTGACGATCTTTTAGTGGCAGCTGATACAGAAGCTATTTGCAAAACGGCTACAGTATCATTATTGCATTATCTACATGACTTACATCACAAGGTATTGCCTTCAAAGCTACAGTATTGTTGTCAAGAAGTAACTTATTTAGGTCACTTATTGTCAAGAGAAGGGAGAAGCTTGACCCCATAGAGAATTGCAGCAATTTCCCGAATGACTGTGCCAAAAACCCAGAGAGATGTTCGCGCCTTTTTAGGTATTACGTCCTATTGTAGACAATGGATTCCAAATTTTTCATTGTTGGCGAAACCATTGATAGCCCTTACATGCAAAGATGTTCCATCCCCATTGCCTTGGTCTGAAGAGTGTCGGAAAAGTTTTTCGGAATTGCGTGATGCGTTGTGTTCGGCTCCTGTGTTGGGTACTCCTGACTACAGCAAGCCGTTTACACTATATGTTCACGAGAGGGATGGTTGCGCGTTGAGTGTTCTGACACAACCTTTTGGCGGCAAACAACGCCCATGTGCCTATTTTTCTTCGACTTTAGATCCAGTAGCAAGAGCCTTGCCGAGTTGTTTAAGGTCTACAGCGGCAGCTGCGGCGTCCATTCGACAGTCCGCAGGTTTAGTCATGAATAATATGCTCACGGTAATGGTTCCGCATGCAGTTGACACTCTATTGAATCGAACGAAAACTCAACATCTGACGAGCGCAAGATTGTCTGGATATGAGTTAACGTTGCTGGCCAGTCACATACGGATAAAACGATGTAATGTGTTGAATCCAGCAACATTGCTGCCGATCGACACAGAATCAAGTGGTGAAGCAGTACATGACTGCTATCTCAGAACTGAGGAGGAAACTAAGGGTCGTATTGACCTAAAAGATACTCCATTGACAGATCCCGATGGTACTTTGTATGTGGATGGTTCTTGTTTCAAGTTGCCGAACGGTGATGTGACGACTGCATATGCTGTAGTTACATTGAGAACGATTGTGGAAAGCGCAAGATTAAGTCAGAATTCGGCTCAGGCTGCCGAGTTAATCGCATTGACGAGAGCGTGTGTGTTGTCTAAAGATAAACGGGTGAATGTGTTTACAGATAGCCAGTATGCGTTTGGCGTGGCACATAGTTTTGGACGATTGTGGAGAGAGAGAGGATTCCTTACGTCGCATGGCACGAAGATTCAACATGGTCAGCTTGTAAATGATCTTTTAAATGCACTCACATTGCCTAAACAAGTGGCCATAGTCAAATGTAGCGCACATCAGAAAGTAACAGATGATGTGGGTCGTGGAAATGCGTTTGCGGATGAAACGGCTAAAGAGACGGCTAAAGATTTGACGAACAGAATGTATGTTACGAGCTCAGTGAGATGGCCAACAGAGACTGGTATGTGTGAAGACACATTTGAAAGTGTGAAAGGAATACAGAATGAAGCCACTGAGACAGAAAGGACTAAATGGAGAGAGAGCACGGGAAGATTGGATGAGAATGGATGTTGGGTTGATCTATCAGAGAAGCAGAGATGGATGTTACCGGATGCGTATGTGCTCGCTGTTGTTACAATGGCTCACGGTATGGCGCACATCAACACGAAAGGCATATGCAAGTTGTTGTCTCATGTATGGAAGAATGATGGGATTACTAAGTGCGCCGAGAGAGTGGTTAAGAATTGTATGGTGTGTTTGATGCACAATCCTGGTAAGGGCACCCCCACTCCACCTGGCCATTTTGCCCCTCCTACGTACCCTTTCGAAGTTATCCAGTTGGACTTTATCCACATGGAGAGATGTAATAATTTGAAGTATGTGTTGGTTGTGGTGTGTGCATTTTCTAGGTGGATTGAGGCCTACCCCCTTAAGGATAATACGGTTTTATCCACGGCAAAACTTTTGCTCAAAGAATATTTTCCCCGCTACGGAATGCCTCGGGTCGTATGGTCGGACAACGGAAGTGAGTTTGTTGGGAGTGTGATGAAGAGTGTGTGTCGCGGTTTAGGGATAGTACAAAAATTTCATAGTGCAAACCATCCACAATCAGCAGGCTTGGTGGAAGGATATAATGGCACTCTAAAACTGAAATTGGCTAAAATTCAGGCAACAACTGGTTTATCATGGCCCGACGCTTTGCCTCTGGCTCTCCTGTCGACCAGGGCAACTGTACACTCTCGAGTAGGGCTCAGCCCATATGAGATTGTGTTCGGCCGTCCTGCTAATGTATGGGGAGTCCCAAGACCTAAAGAATTTGACAGAATTGAATACCCTATGTTGATTGATTATCTCTATGATCTGACTGCTAAATTGAGTTTGATTCATCAACAGGTCTTTGAGTCTCTGCCATCACAAACAGAGGGTCCTGGTCATCGACTTCAACCAGGGGACTGGGTCCTCGTCAGAAACTACGGACGAAAACAAAACCTTGAACCAAGATTTGTGGGCCCGTTTCAGGTACAGCTGGCTACGAGAACGGCGGTTCGACTACACGGACGGCGGAACTGGGTACATGCTACCCACACAAAGAGAGTCCCGCTTCCTTTGCCATCGGACACCTGGATAAGAAGAGGTCTTTCTTCATCTGAGACCGACACTGCACCACGTTTCGTTCCATTCAGCGAAGCTCGGCTTTATCTGACACCGTTGTTGACTCCCCTCAAACAATTTCTTCCACGTCAACCTTGGAAAATTTGACTGCTGAACAATCGCCTGAACAATTGAACACTCCTTTGCCGTCCAATCCACTATTTGAAGATCAGACTCGCCCTGGAAGTAGCCGATATTTCCTTCGTCCACGAACAAGCCACAAATAAAAAGATTTTTTCTAGGTTCTACATTGCTCTGAAAACAGTGGACATTATATATTGTGTATCTTTTTCTTTTTTCGTACAGCCAAGAACATTATCTAGCTAGAACCTACCATCCAGGTTGACCGTAAGGCCGTGCGGGTACTTCCTTCTGTTTAGCAGCTATCGACACAAGGTTGGTTTCTATTATTAATTTCTGGGAACTCCTGGGAATTGATAACCGCTACTCAGAACGAAGTGCGTCAAGAACGTCGCGGACGGTCGTTAGGGGATGGAATCATCATTGTCTGAGCTGTCGAAAAGAGAAGAAACGTTGGCGCAAAGATCTAGATTGCAGAAAATATGTCATACAAAATGGTTTTTCTCACAAGTAATCATACTGTTTCTCACCATATCTTTGCTATTGGTAGGAGGAATATATTATGGGTCTCAGTTCTTATTGTCTTCTGCTACATCTACTCTTCCATCTCATGATCAATATGTCGTTTCTACTGTTTCTCCACATTCTTTTTATCCTCTGCCTCAACACGAACAAATCAGACGTGCGGAATTCAGAAACAATTCTTTTATACAACTCTTGCATCAGCATCAGTTAGTGGTTAACACTACCAACTGTTGGGTGTGTGGGTTAATGCCACATACCATGGATAAGGGTATTCCGTACTTAGTTCTGCCTTATAGTGTACAAGGGTCAGCTCGAGCATTACAAACTATGTTCCGTAGTGCACTAGATTCCTACCCCCATCGAGAACCACGCTCAGCAAACTCTGGTCCTGGTCCGTACCACAAGACTCTGGCGAGAGCTATTGCAGACTTAGATAGAGATATTTTTGACGCATCGCTCATCCCAGAGGAAGAGGTGCGAGCATATAAGGAACTAAGTGAGGCTGAGTACAGCTTATCAGTGGGTGAGAGGCAGCTTAAAAGCTCGCCACCGATATGGATTGTACCTCACCTTGGTAATTTCTGCTTGAAAGGTCTTGGTCGAAATCCGAGAGCTCAGTTTGGGGAGAGTGCTTGTACCGAGACGTATGTCTTACCGACGCTCTCCTCCCCTGTCTTCCTGCCTGCCAAGGGTACTTACTTTGTATGTTATGATCGAGCCTATACGTGGTTACCTCATGACTTCTCGGGTACCTGCTATATTGCGAATCTTTTGCCTCCGACTTTCACTGTGGCCTCTGATTATCACAGAAATAGAATTATAAGAGGTGTGATTAGCAAAGAAGATACTTCCGGACAAGAGGCGGGAGACTTCTTTAAGGGTTTCCTACCGTTCTGGGGACCGATGGTTAATAGCAGGAACCTTAGACAGTTAACTCGTGTAGTAGAATCAACTGCCAACATAACTGCAAATGCCCTTGGTAATTTGACAGCGGAGCTCCAGGCGGATAGACTGATGACGTTGCAGAACCGTATGGTTCTAGATATCGTTCTAGCAGATAGAGGTGGGGTTTGTAAAGTCATCCATTCGAGCTGCTGCGTATTCATACCTGATAGCGCTCCAACGGTTTATCAAGCCATCTCTAAGTTGCACAAAATTTCGGAGTCCATACACGTGGACGAAGGAAATTGGACGCTTCTGGGATGGTTTTGGGGTCTGATATCAACTTGGGGTTGGAAGATTCTGATGATCATAGGGGTTGTTGTGACATTTCTGTTCTCATGTTGTCTTTGTGCGCAATGTGGTCCTGCCTTATGTGGCCTCTGTGCTACGACGTGTATAAGACAGCCCGTTGTCACCAAAGAGGCATTGAAGGATAGAATAATGTATCAACAACATCTGGATGATCTGATGAGTATCGAAATCGATTATGATTCCGACTAGTGCTTGCCTACATGAGGGCAAAAGGACCGTCTGAGGTTCCGTAAAAATTATTACGATGTTCTGGGCATTGCCGAATATGGACAAGTTTGGTATCTACGAACCGTAAATGACGAGTTCGGCAAGTGTGCGAAATTTCGCTACGCTACCTGCCAGGGTTCGTCTATTATTACGCGTTCTTCATCTGAACCCTCGGGTTCCATTTTAGATACGGCATCCATTTTGTTTCTTGCCCTCACGTAGTCAGCGAGCAGATAACTGTTCGCCCCCTGACCCTCTAGTTCCCAAGCCTTGCGGAAGACGCATATTCCTTTCATGCGTCTTTATGGCCAGAGGAATGACACAGCAAAGGCAAATGGCTCAGCTTGAGGGTAATCTGGTCGTGCCGGCTTATTGTGACAGCCTTGCAGGCGATGGATCCAACTCTTTGATCCTACGATCATGCTTCCGATATTACCCCCACACTCTTTTCTCTACACGTGTCTGACTTCCTTGCAGCTGCTCTTGTCTCTTCTTCTTTGTCATTTACAACTCTAAATAGGTATGCCTAATGGTGGGAAGATGTACTTTTACAGTTGGGAACCGGCATTGCTATTGTAATTATATTCCGGGATTCTGAACACATGAAAGCGACCTCTTTGAAGTTTACTGTGAGAACTGGATTGTAATCTTTTGACCACATGTCATACAATGGCAACATTCTGTATAAAAGAGAGCGACCTACAACCTCAGTTTGAAGCAGACTCTCAGAACCTACACACTGTTGTACTTCTTGTGACTTTTGCCTCCCTGCAGTAATAAACGCTGATCTTTGACGCCGAAGGAAGTTTCCCGTGTCTCTGTAATTTGTGCGCCGAAACAGGTATCCCATGAAGGTTATAGGTGTTGTTCCCTGGCACCGCTGGTACTGTTAAAAGTCCAGTCCTTCAAGCTGAGGCACACACAGTCACATAACTCACAGCGGGCACCGAGGGTACGCTGATGTAGTGTTTTCATACTCTCACAATTCATTAATTCCCTAAATCAGTCCCGTCTGCCCTGGTTGGCGCACAGCTACCTGCCAGCCCCTCAGCTACTCTATGATGGTGTTGTATGCATTGCGATGTACTTTATAAGATCTTTGTGATTGTAAATAAAGTTTTAAATGGTGATGGCTACTCTGAATCCTTCATCACGTCTAGGCTTGATTCTTCATGTAGACCAGTGGTTCCCAAAGTGTGCGCCGCGGTGCGCCGGTAAAAAAATGGCGGGGAGCCACGGCCAACTGCCAATTAGGTCAAGGGAGCCATGGGTCAAAAAAGTTTGGGAACCACTGCTGTAAGTGCTTGGCTGAAAATTCGTCCCCGCTGATTCACGGATTTTACCGCGATATCGCGAGATTCGTGGAAAATCCGCAAATTCCGCGAGCGGAACGAATTTTCAGCCCATGCTTACCTGAGAGGCATTACCTGGGGGCTAGATACTCACTGCAGCTGGCTCCAGGAGATAGATTAGGAGCCCTTTATGTCCTTGATGCTCTAGTTCAAGTTCAAGTTCGGGCATTTGTATAGCGCACTGCTCACCCAGAGGGTCTCAAGGCGCTTGGGGGAGGGGTTCATTATTTGTCGAATAGCCAGGTTTTAAGTTCTTTTCTGAAGGTGATGTGGTTTTGAGTAAGTCGGAGGTGGGTGGGGAGTGAGTTCCAGGTCTTGGCAGCAAGGAATGAGAAGGATCTGCCACCCATGGTGGATTTCCGGTTGCGCGGGACAGTGGCGAGGGCTTGATTGGACGATCTTAGTTGGCGGGTGGGTATGTAGAAGGACAGTCGAGTGTTGAGGCATTCGGGTCCTAGATTGTAGAGGGCCTTGTGTGCGTGGGTGAGAAGGCGGAATGTAATTCTTTTGTTGACGGGAAGCCAGTGGAGGTCTTTTAGGTGACCGGTGATGTGATCTTGGCGAGGGATGTCTAATATGAGTCTCGCTGATGCGTTTTGGATGCGTTGTAGTTTTTTCTGAAATTTTGCTGTGATTCCGGCGTATAGTGTGTTACCATAATCCAGTCGGCTCGTGACCATTGCGTGGGTGACAGTTTTTTTTGTCTCGAGGGGGATCCAACGGAAGATCTTTTTGAGAATGCGAAGTACGTTGAAGCAGGAGGATGAGACTGCGTTGACTTGTTTGGACATCGAGAGAGAGGAGTCTAGGATAAAGCCAAGGTTACGTGCATGGTCTGTGGGTGTGGGTGCTGTGCCCAGAGCGGAAGGCCACCAAGAGTCGTCCCAGGCAAAGGGGGAAGATCCTAGGATGAGCACCTCCGTTTTGTCTGAGTTGAGTTTTAGGCGGCTATGTTTCATCCATTCGGCTAGGGAAAGGATTAATTGGGTGTCGTCGGCGTAAGAGATGATGTTAAGGTTGTGATGACGCGCGATGGAGGCGAGTGGACTCATGTAAACGTTGAAGAGGGTGGGACTGAGTGAAGATCCTTGTGGTACGCCACAGATGACTTCAGTGGCCTCAGAGTTGAATGGGGGAAGTCGGACTCTTTGAGTTCTCCCAGCGAGGAATGAGGTGATCCAGTCCAAGGCTTTTCCTTGTATGCCGATGTTGCTGAGGCGTTGTATGAGGGTGCTGTGGCAAACTGTGTCGAAAGCGGCGGAGAGGTCGAGTAGAATGAGGGCCACTGTTTCACCGTTGTCCAGTAGTGTTCGGATGTCGTCAGTCGCTGCAATGAGGGCGGTTTTGGTGCTGTGTTTGGCTCGAAACCCGGATTGGGATGGATCGAGGGAGTTGTTGGATTCAAGGAAGGCGGCCAGCTGGCTATTGACGGCCTTCTCGATGACCTTGGCTGGGAATGGGAGGAGGGATATGGGTCGGTAGTTTTTGAGTTCAGAGGGGTCTGCTGTGGGTTTCTTCAGAAGGGCGCTGAGTTCGGCGTGTTTCCAGCTTTCTGGAAAGGTGGCAGAGTTGAACGAGCAGTTGATGACATCACGGAGATGGGGTGCGATGATGGAGTCCGCTTTGTTGAAGATGTGGTGGGGGCAGGGGTCGGTTGGCGAGCCAGAGTGGATTGAGTTCATAAGGCGGATGGTGTCTTCGGTGGTGATTGGGTTCCAGGCGCTAAGGTTGTTAGTTGGCGGAGTAGGATTTGAGGGGGATGGGGGGGTTGGACGCTGGGAGTATTCTCGAAGCTGTTGTGAATGTCGGCAATTTTGTTGAAGAAGAAGGAGGATAACGCATTGCAAAGGTCTTGGGAGTGGGTGATGTCGTTAGATGCTGCGGTGGGGTTGGTGAATTCTTTGACGATGTTGAAAAGTTCCTTGCTGTTGTGAGTGTTGTTGTCGAGACGATCCTTGAATGCTGATTTCTTGGCGGATCGAATCAGTTGGTGGTGTTTGCGGGTGGCTGCCTTGAGGGTGGACATGTTGTCGGTGGTTGGGTTTTTTCTCCATGTTTTCTCCAGGGTGCGGCATAGCTTCTTGGATTATTTAAGGTCATCATTGAACCAGGGAGCCTTTTTGCTGGTTGATTTGATCTGGTGCTTTTTCAAGGTTGCTAATTCGTCAGCACTGTGGGTGATCCATTGCTTGAGATTGGTGGCCGCTTGGTTTGGGTCCGATGAGAGGGTGGGAGGGTTTTGGTTGAGTGATGTGAGGAGTTGTTCGGAGGTGATTTTGTTCCAGTTTCTTTGAGGAATAGGTTGTGGGCGGTTGTGGGTCAGGGTGGTTTTGTAGTTGAAGTGAACACAGCTGGGATCCGTCCAGTGGAGAGTTGTGGTGCGATCAAAGGAGATGTGCTTGCTGGAGATGAAGATGGGGTCGAGCGTGTGTCCGGCTATATGGGTGGGGGTGTCCACGAGTTGTTTGAGTCCGAGATTGTTCATGTTGTCTAGAAGGGTGGAGGTGTTGCTGTTGTGTTTGTTTTCAAGGTGGTAGTTTAAGTCTCCTAGAAGAATGTAGTTCTCGGAGGCGAGGGCATGTGGGCTGACGAAGTCCGTAATGTCATCGCTGAATTGAGTGCGGGTACCTGGAGGCCTGTAGATGAGGGTGCCTCTAAGTGTGGTCCTAGGGTCGGTGTGGATCTGAAAGTGGAGATGTTCGGCGGTTGCAAGATTATCGTTGGAGCTGGTCGTGATTTTGATGGTGTTCTTGTGGATGATGGCGATGCCTCCTCCTGTTTGATTGGTGCGGTCTTTACGGGTAATCTTGTAAGCGTCCGGTATGGCTATGGCGATGTCGGGTGCTGATGATGTGTTCATCCATGTTTCTGTAAGGAAGGCGATGTCCGGTGATGCAGTGTCGAGTAGGTCCCAGACTTCCGTTGCGTGTCTGTGGATCGAGCGGGTGTTCAGCAGGATGCACTTTAGGTGGTTAGAGTCGGAGCTATGTTTGGGGGAAGTGGATTTGGTGAGGGTCCTGGAGCAGGTGAACTTGCAGGAGTGGCAGGCGAAGGGGCCGTGGGTACGTCCTGGGGTGGCTTCGCAGCATTGTGGAGTACGTCCGGGGTTGAGGGCGAGGAGAGTTGCGGCATCATATGTGAATCTAGAGGACTGGGTACGGCAGGGGCCAGGGGGTTTGGCGCTGGGCGCGGTCCAGGCGCGGACGGGCGTAGACGGGCTTACCTTTGGCGCGCATAGGGCGTGCTCGCTGCGCGTGAACGCTGCGCGCAAAAGCATCTGTCATATGTGGATGGTAGAGGGGGGGAGGGGCGAGGGCGGGTCAGCTGGGAGGCGGGAGCGGGGGTGGAGACTCGGGTAGGGAGCCACAACAACAACAACAGTGCAGTAAACTAAACAAAATGGATGCAGCCAAAAGCGTTGCACAATTAAATAGCTACGATCCCAAATGCGCTTCGCAATTAATTAATTATTTCTTCGTCAAGCGCTACGATGTAATTGCGGTACTTCGTGCAGGCAGGCAGGCAGGCAGGCAAAGGTAGGAGTCTGGCAGATCGGGGATCAGCGTGAGGGAGCGACCGCCTCTACAGAGTGCAGGATGGTCACAGCGCTACAGCGGGGGGAGCGGGGCTAACGCAATCAGTGGGAGGGCGGGTCAGCTGGGAGGCGGGAGCGGGGGTGGAGACTCGGGTAGGGAGCCACAACAACAACAACAGTGCAGTAAACTAAACAAAATGGATGGGGCCAAAAGCGTTGCACAATTAAATAGCTACGATCCCAAATGCGCTTCGCAATTAATTAATTATTTCTTCGTCAAACGCTACGATGTACTTGCGGTACTTCGTGCAGGCAGGCAGGCAGGCGAAGGTAGGAGTCTGGCAGATCGGGGATCAGCGTGAGGGAGCGACCGCCTCTACAGAGTGCAGGATGGTCACCTGATCATGATCATGCTCTGATCATGACACCAGCAGGCTAGACGTTTGACTGTGTCTGGTATCCTGGGTTCAATATGAGGTTGCAGGTCCAGTTCTTCCAGCCCTGGAAAGATGGCAGCAGGGCAGCAACTCCTTTAGAGCAGCAGTCCAGCAGATTGACAGTCCTTGTAGCAGCACAGCATTCCTTCTTCCTGGCAGAGTATCTACAGGTCCAGCAGTGTACTAACAGGTTTGTGTCTGAGACCCTTCCTTTATACCCTGGAGCTCTGGTTCTGAAAGGTGGGAAAAGCTTCTAGAAAGTGGCTTTGAAGTGCATGGAATTTCCTGCCTATCATGCCCTGGCTCCAAGCTGGCTGAAGTGGCAATGCAGGTTTGTTAGGCCATTTGTATTAAGGCAGAACACAGGCTATTCAGGTGGAAGTGGGGCTATACTCAGCTACGCCCTACCCTCCTGCCAGCAGATAGCCCACTCAGGGAATCAAATCCCTCTATTCTGTGACTGATTAGGAGGAATTGACAAAGTCTATTAGTCAGTTAGACCCAGTCATGTGACTCAGGCCGGGCTATAGGCACAAAAGGGATAAGGTCAAAAAAGGCTATCTTTCTAAAAGTGGCAAATTTTACAAAATTGTGATTAAAAAAAACAACTTCACCACTAAATAGGGCTTTTCATCCGAATTACAAGGGCAACAAGCATTAACTGGTTATTCCCATTTGGAAATTACACCAATGAGTGATAGGTCTCAAAGTAGTGAAAATCAAAAGTAAGGGTTTTTCACAACCCGGACTTGTAAAACTTAAATGTTCATGTATTCTACACCCTTCCCTTGGGACTGTCTAGGGCCTACCTTAAGGGTGGCTTACGTGTATTAAAAAGGAAGGTTTTGGCATGGCAAAATGTTGACTTTGCCAGGTGGACACGGCAGTTTAAAACTGCACACACACAGTCTAAAATGGCAGACCTGAGATATATTTAGAGGGCCACTTAAGCAGGTGGCACAATCAGTGCCACAGGCCCACTAATAGCATTTAATAACAGGCCATAGGTGCATGTAATACCACTTTACTTGGGACTTACAAGTTAAATAAATATTCCAATTGGGTCTAAGCCAATCCAACATGTTTTCTGAGGAGAGCACATGCATTTAGCACTGATTAGCAGTAGTAAAGTGCCCTAGGTCCCAAGGCCAACATAAAGAACTTCAGAAAAATGGAGAAGAGGAAAGGTTTTGGGGGAAGACCACCCTAAGGATGACAGGTCTAACAGGTGCAATACAACCCAGTTAAGAAGGGGGTCCAAGGGAACAATTTTTATAGACCAAGTAGTATCCTGTCCCCATCCTACAGTTTACAGTCACAAAAAGGGAACTACTGGTCTGTAAGAAAAGGTGAGATAAGGCACAATCAGAATCTATAACGTCACCATGGACTGTTATTAGTTTGAAAAGAATCCCATCAGCCCACCAAATTGCAGAGCTTCATCATCTGGGAATGGTAAGTTTGATATTCAGTAGGACAGCTTCCTTGTAAAATCAAGAGCTGTACCATTCCATAATACCAGTGATGGATCAAGCCATAGGTGTTTTTGAAAACGGTGGTGCTGAAAAACAAATATTGCAGTGATTAAGGGTATAACGAAACTAGAAAGTGCTAATAAAATTGATTACCATGGTAACAAAGACAACTTTTATTATGTGCTTACCACAGTGTCAAGGTTAAAAACAGAGTGTGGATAGTTTGACATAATAACTATCTTCAGGAGGTTAAACTGGTCTACATGTTTCAGACATTCTAGGTAATATTAACCACTGGCTTTCTTCAGGATTTGAGATTACACTACTGCAAAATACAGTGCAAAAAACTGTGTGGTGAAAAATAGTTAAATAAAATGGTTGGTGTGATACATCCTACCATATTCTGTGACTCCGAAATGTAGGATGGTTTTCACAGGAAACAAGTGTTCTTTCCAAAAAAAATTCAAAGAGAAATAGATTACAGTGCAATATCTATGATTCTAATGATCATGCCTAGTGACACCTATACATTTTCATTAATTTTGCAATAGTCAAAAAGCGATTAGCTAACAGTATTTTTAAAAGAGATTGGTAAACTCACCCACTATATCATGGGAGTAATCCTCACCTCTCCTGGCAACTGCTCAGGTGATGAGGCCCCGCTCTGTGTGTGGATAGAAAAGGCAGAGGTCTGCATGAGTAGCCCTGCCTCACTTCTCACTAGCTCAAAGAAAAAGAGCTCACAATCTTGTTACTTAATCTACAAAGAAAGACAACAGATTAATTGAGGCTTAACCTGTTGATGCTTGTACAGTCAACTCCCCACTTTTGAAATAAATGAACCTAAACTCATAGTATTAGGTGCATAAATAATGTACTTTTGAAATATGTTGTGTATAATTTGAATATTCATGCTTCTGTGGCATATGTAGAAGCTTGAAATATTAAAAACTGTAATACAAAGTCACAGTAGCAATATCCTTCAACTACTAAATAGTTGGTCATCTACACCTACACACAGCCATATATACTCATTATAAACGCATAGCTCTGTGCTTCAATAGTCATACGTGTCCCATTAAGAGAAAAAAGCAAGAACAGTAGCATTCATGCTCAGCCGCCGCAGAAGTATTTGCACGCTAAAGAAAGCCCCAGACTGTGAACGCTGAACCCACCTGTCCGTCGATACCTCATGCTTAACCTAAGCTGAAGGGGAGGTACAAGATGGGCCTTTTTATACCTATGGCGTGATTGGTAGGGCGGACCTATGGCGTAATTGATAGGGCGGACCGGGGAGGGCACCTCGAAGACGGTGAGTTTATTTCCGGTAATGTAATTTCCGGCAAAACACACGCATGTGCATAATTGATAGGGAGGACAAGGGAGGGCACCTCTAAACGGGTGAGTTTATTTCCGGTAATGTAATTTCCGGCAAAACACACGCATGCGCATAATTTGCAGACCGGAGAGGGAACATGTGTATAATACCGAAACCAGGAAACTAATAGTAGATACATGCGCAGACTGATGGCGGACCAGAGAGGGCACAATAGCATAATTCGCATGTGTGAACCTTGTGTTAGCATTATCATGTCTCGCCGTATTGGCCGGCCAAAAAAACCCGGAAAAGTTTGAGTAAAAACATTAAATGTTTATGGACCGAAATGATGCATAGTGTCCAAAAAACCTATCTCCGTAAGTATGATGTACTCATTATTGCTGCATATGGCCATGCGCGGACCCTGTAGTCAACTAAGAAAATATTATGAATAAAGTAAATAGAGGGAGTTAGTCACTGGCATCACTATGCACCAGCAGTCAGCCAACATGGCGCTTAAGCGATCTGCATAATCGAAAATACCTCGCAACAAGTAAAATGGTTATGCAGTACGTATGTGTGAACTTAATAGCAGACATAATAAATATCCGCATATTGGCCTACTAACTACACTTAGAGTTAATAGTTGGAAATGTAGCTAGTTGGTACCCAGCATACGGAGATCAACAACTGGTAGTGTGATAATTCTCCTGTCCTATTTACAGCCATGCATATGCCCCAAATGCGGCAATAGTAATAGAAGAGAGTTAATACAAAGGTCACCACCAACTGCATTATACCCTGGCAATAGTGTTACTATTATGACATTTGAGCAATCTGGAATAAAAGATGCAGAGTAGTCGCCACTTAAGGGACATAAACACAAGAGGGAAAGACAAAATGTATATATATATGTGCCGCTCTATTGCGAAAAAAGGACAATGTTGATACTGAATCATCAGGAATATCCATCCCAGAACCGCATACTTATAGAGTGGCATATTCACCAGGAATTGCATGCACTCATATTGTAACCCACAGAATATCATCGTTCAAACCCTCGCTGTCACATTTGAGCTTACAGATCCATTTTTGTTCTTTCACAAAGAGATATTTAGTCACATCACTTACATGAGGCGGGATAAATGGTTGCTCCAATACAACCCATTTCACATCCTCTGCTTTATGTTTCGTGCTCAAGAAATGGTTAGTGAGGCGCGTGGCTTGTTTATTACACCTAAGAGTGCTTTTATGCTTGTTAATTCTCAGTTTGACCTTCCTGGTCGTCATACCCACATACTTCAAAGCACATGGGCATGTGATCATGTAGATCACTCTTTCACTATTGCAATTGGTGTGTCTCTTAAGGAGCCAAGGTCTACCTGTCCCAATGTCAACGGAGAGAGTTTTCTGTGTTTGTGGGCAAGCCGTGCACGACCCGCACGGATAGTGCCCTTGGACCGCTGGAATGTTCCACAAGATGTTAGGTAGCTCTTGTGTTTGGGGTCGTGGTCTAGTATGTACTAGACTATCCCTTAGGTCTGTCCCTCTTTTGAATGAAAATAGGGGTGTTGGAAAGATTTCACCAGCCACATTCAGAATTCTCCAGTGTCTGCGAACAGACTTCTGAACCAGATTGGATAAGGTGCTGAAGGAGTTCACAAAGGTCAGTCTGCCCAATGGTGGTTTCTCAACTGATGCTTCCAAAAGGGCGTCACGGTCATTATTCGAAGTCCTTTTCCAAACCCTACGCACTAAGCGTTTCGGGTAATCTCGTTGTCTAAGTTTCCCAGACAGATCAGTTGCGTATGTCGCACACACTGCTGTCCTATACAGCCTCCTTCAGCGGCATCTTACCACTGTAGAGCCCAGAAAGCACACCGGCATCTCAGGTAAGGTAACTAATAGGCACTGCCTTAGTGGAAACAGTGAAGTTAGCAAATCAGGCCATTATTAAAGAATAATTAGTTATTGCAGAAGTGGTCTTGAACAGAGCAGATCATGAGTCATCCGATTTCTCTGAGGCCAAGCTCTGCCCACTTATTGACTACTCTCAACACAGCAGCAATAAGGTCTGATAACAAAGAAAAGAAAAAAATCTTTCTTGGAAATTTCAATGCTATCAATTTCTATTCTCCAACCTCAATGGACTGATCTGATCATTTTCATTTCCTTTCCATATTCTTATTGCAACTCATATCGAGACAAGTAAGATCCTAGATTCCAAAGATCTGCATGATTAAAAATTAATCATCCTACTTAATTCAGGACTCCTTTAATCCCAACAAAGTTTACTAAGCTTTATCAGCTGACAGAAACCAAATTGTCAGTAACTACAACTACACCTTGAAGAGAGCAATAAAAGCTGCTCCTCTCCAATGGATAAAACCAAAAAGACTTCTTAGCCAATAATGTTTCTCTGAACCAATCTAAGAAAAAAAGAATAATTAGAAATATAGAGAACAAAGTAACAAACCAAACTCCTTCTTCACTCTCCAAACTAAAGACAATGACACATGTTTACAAGCAGACCATTGTATCAGCAAAATATAAATTCATATGGGAGGAACTTAGCACCTCCCCAATAGCTTACAATCCATCTTTTGGCACATTCAACTTAGCACCTCCCCTAGTTAGAATCTATTCTTATCTCTTTTACCCCTACTCCAAAAGCAAGGAATTCCTTTACTTCTTAATGGTAAAGAATGTTATCATTAGAGACTAAACCAAATTCACCTCCTTGAAGATACATTATAACTCCCTCAAAAGCAACAAAAACATGAAATGTGTTCCTGCAGATCCAAATCATAGACTTCTCAGCTATCATCCGGAAACTCAAGCTGATAAAATAATTCATGGTCACCCACTGCCAACCATATAAAGGGTGATTTATACATTTCAAATACACTTCGTGCAGATTGATCAATGTTTCACTCCCCAAGGAACATACCCTTATTCCTAATAAGTTGCACAATATACCTCATTCTGCTTCTCAATGTCTGTAAAGTACCTTGTGTAACTTAACCATGTAAATCTAAGGATTTAAAAAAAACAGTTAAATGATTTCAGTGCCAAGGAACACTTGCTGGCAGGCTTCTGTACTGACGTCATATTTAAATGACCACTATCATTATACTGGGTAAGGTACATCTTATCTTTGACCAGGGACACTACTTTCAACTCAACCATAGAGATTTACTGATTGGGTGTGAAAGAGTAGATCACTTCAGACTAATTCCAGCACTAAATTAATCTTGCTATCGACATTAGGTGACACAAGTGGGCAGTTACATCATGGGAACTGCTGATAAGCCGTATGGTCAACCCCAAGGCTTGGTCTTTGTCATTGTCCTTGCCAGTGTCTTAATCAACTACTGGAGATAACCTCTGAGTCTGATTCCTGGCAATGCAAGTATGGCATTCCAGGATGCCAATTATGCAGTTTTGTATTTGAACCATTGTTATTGAGACCATACTCACTCTGCAAACCAGCCTGCAAAGTCTCCAAAGCTTGATGTTGGAAAAGTTTCAGCAACTTAACCCAAAACCAAAATACATAGTTCCCTCTCTTTTCTTCTGGAACAAGGTATACTTTGCACAAGACTTGTGGAGTCAATGGCTTCCCTCCCTCTTCAAAACTGTTCTCCACAACACTCTTTTCCACTCTTTGTTATTCCACAAAACTTTGCTGAACTGTATGCCCCTTAACAACACTCCAAGACACTCAATTCCACAACACTACAGTTGACGATACTTCACTGTACAATACTCAACAGTACGGAAGGACATACCACTCCACTGTACAGCACACCACTACAATCTAGAATACTCCACTTCACTATACAACACACCACACCACTACACTATATGAAACTTTACTCCACTATACTCAACGCAACGCCACTCCGCTCTATTGTTTTCCACTCCACAACAGTACACTCTGACAATACACTGCACAACACTGTTCTTTTCTATACTCTACAACACTGTACTTAACAATACTGTCCCAGTTCAGGGTGACCAGATAACCAGAGTTGCTGCTGTCTGCTACTAAGAGCTATTTGTTTTAACCTACAATATGATTTTGTTGTTTTGGTAACATTTTAGTTATAAAAATTTACAATATTTTTCTAAATTGGTGTGGGATTTTTCTAGTGTTGTGTTTTCACTTTATTACTGTTTGTGTGCTGCATAAATACTTTACACACTGTCTCTAAGTTAAGCATTACTGCTCTTGGGCCAAGCTATGACAGGGTTATCGGCCACTCTTATTGACACTTACGATAAATGCCGGTCAGAAAGGCTCCAAAACGAGATTCTGATTTGGAGAATCCGATTTAGAACATATGTTTCCAACCGAATCGGATATATTTCCGACCAACCGATTACAATTCAAGGAAACCGCTCGGACAGCCCGAGTCGTTCTGAGCCAAATCGCACAGCTCTATGGACACTGTTTCTGACCCAAGCGAATAAGATGTCTCATTCTGACAGCTGTTCCGAATCGGTCTGCCCGACATGGAACAGCTCTCAGATTCTGACTTTTGGAGGCCTGTAGCAGGCCTCCTTCACCCATAGGCCTCCAGATGGGGCCCATGGGGTGCCTGTCACAGGGTGCAAGGTTTTCCCCAACCACCCCTTGTTAGGTCTCGCCTTTTCCATTCCGCAGGAATGGAAAATGGAGAGAATTCTAGTGCTCAAAATACTCGTCAAACTAAGGCTTTTTTCTGTGCGGTTTTCTTCGAGTTCACGTGAATCACGTGACCAAACAAGCACGCGCATCGGCCTCCCTCCCTCCCTCCTAATTGCATTTTTTCACGGCCGCCACCACATCAAAGGGCATCTCCCAGCGTGTGCTCTGCGGCTTCTCCTCCCCTAATTATTCATGGCTGGCCGGCCGTACTTTCAGTTTCCCGGCCGCTCTTGTTTATTGCATCTTCTCGCTCTCTTTTTGCTCCCCCTTCATTTTCTCTCTCCCTCTCTCTCTGTTTTTTTTTACCCTTTATTTACTCTCTCTATCACCTTATTTCTCTTTCTCTCTTTCATTTCCCTTCATTGACTCTCTGTTACCTTGATTATTTCTCCTCTTGCTCTCTCTTGTCGGACTCTTCTCAGGCCATCTGTTTTTCTCCTCTAAGCAGGCTCGCTCCCCGCCCCCTGCTTCACGGACGGACTTGTTTGACCAGCATCGCTCCCACCTACTCCTCAACTCAAGTTGGGCATAAAAAGAAGGGGCTTTCACTGTGACATTTCCAACAGCCTGCTCCGTTGCTGCGACTGGCTCGATTACATGTATTTGTGCTCTTCAGTTTATTTACATATGTGTTGGTGGGCTTTTTTCCCACTTTTGGGATCGCCTTCAACTTTTCCCGCCCCTCCTTTGTGTGATTCGTTCTCTCCCAGGGCGACCTCACTCATGGTTCCTTTTGGTCACCCCTCTATCACTTCCACAATCCACACACGGGTGTTTTTAAACTTGGTCCACTCTCCATGAGCCCTCAGCCCCAGCAACCAAAAGACGATGAAGCCCATACCAATAGTTCACACGAAAGCCGCCACCAAAGATTAGCTAATTTGCTCAAATAAACTGTAAATGGAACAATAAATTAGACAAAGTTCACAAACAAGCCTCTAGTGCCATCTGCTGGGTAATAATCGGACACGCAAGGGCTGCAACTTCAGCTCTTATTTATTTCCACAATTTAACAAGCGTTTGCAATGCAATAGGTCTCGCATTTGCGAGAGTTTGAGCTATTGGCATTGTAAATGATAATGCCATTTATTTATATGTTGGTTTCAAAATAGATAAAAAAGGCATTGTCATTAACAATGCCAATAGCTTAAACTTTCGCAAATGCGAGACCTATTGCATTGCAAATGCTTGTTTCAAAAGTAGCCTGTTTTCTCGTTCCGAACACAGGCTCCCATTGAAGTCAATGTGAGTCTGACCGAAGGATGTTGAGTAGCATCGTAATCGGTCAGTTGGACTTGCAGAACCCGATTAGGTCAGACACAATTCAAAACCCGATTCGTTCGGAAGAGTTTCCCACTGACATTGTAATCAGGCCTTTAGTTGGGTGGTAAAAGAAATAGAAAGGTAGTGAAATTTATATAATCAATGGTGTATGAAAAGTCCTAAAATATTATGGTCCTTGAAAATGAAGAATAAGGTAAAACAACTTGTGTAGAAGCTTTTACTGCTTCATAATAAAAACTGTGAGAATAATTTTTGGTTAGGCTATGAAAAACTGATAAAAGATATTCACCAATTTTCTGCAAAGTTCAGAAATATTTATAATAAGAAACTTATCACAACAGGGTCGGGGGCAACACATTTTAAGCAAAGAAAGTTTTAAATAGGAATAGAAGGGAGGCTTATTAATTGGACCCTAGGATCAGAAATAGGCAGATCAAGGTGTTCAGGAGAGAATTCAGAAAGGAAATCAGAAAGATTGTTTGGGAAAAGACGGAGGCCTTCAGCTCTCCACACTGGCAAGGCTATAACCTTTTGAAGAGCATTGGGCAAAGTAACAGGAGCTATAAAAAAACGGAAGCTTGCCCAGTTGATGAACAGTAGCTCAAGTACATTACAAACCTCTATGGTATTAAAAATGAAGGCATTAATGTAAAGGTGTTGCAGAATGATTCGAACAGCTGCCTGATTGCTATGAGTTCATGAATAGAGGAGAATGATCTAATCCCCTCTGTAAAGGAGGTGACATTTTTAATAAGGAATTTGAAGAGTTCATGGGCCCAGGGACCTGAATGGTTGTCAGCAGATATATTAAAGATGAATCCCGGGACTTTGGGCACAAGTATTGCCACTTCTGTTTACTAATATAGATCATGCAAATATAATACCAGATTCTTGGAAGGGGAGTATTTGCGTTCCATTTTTTAAACAAAGGGTCCAGTGTAATGCCCAATAATTATAGAATGATAATCATCCTTAATATACCCAGTACAATTTATTCAGAGCATCTGCTGCAGGTGTTAGAAACATGCGTTGAGAAAGAAGTCATAGGGCTGAACTTCTCCCTAGGACATTCATTTCCCGAGGTACTAAAAGAAATGTGTACATTAAAGATCGTGAATTTACTGCTCTATGGCTCTGAAGGTATGGTGGAATCTGACATATCGGTAATCTGGAAACTTTAGCTCAACCTTCCAAAAGGGTATGTTAACAGTGGTCTTAGACTAGAATTAGGCCTTGTCAACATCAAGCATAAATATTGGCAGATAATTTTAAATTATGGTGTGAAACTATGGTCATCCCAAATGGGTTCATTTAGATATTTCTTAAAATGCCAGTTGCAACTGAGTCACACAAACCCTTGGACCTCAAATGTATGTAATGTTTTGCAGGCCAAACAGTTGTCCGTGGCTTTTTATAGAAATGATCTGCAGCCGGGGCTGGGAAAAATAAGATGACAAATATGGTAAAAGATCACTCATTGCAAGCAGATATAACAGATTGTTGGAAGAGACCACAGGTTAGATATTTAATGCACAATGAGTTTAAAGGCAAGTTACAACAGTATCTGCAAGATATTAAAGAACAAAACACTTGGCGTTGGATATTGAAGCTGAGAATAGATGAAGTCCTGTAATTTATAAAGTGGAAGGACAGTGGTGTGAGTTCAATCAAATAGAGAATCTCTGCCCATGTTGAGCACAGTGTACTTTGACACTTCTAATTTAGTGCTTTTGAAATTGAAAGAACATAAATGCCATTACCGACTTTTAGAGAGCTCCAGATTTGACATAATTAAGACCCATAATTATATCAATAGTTTTAGAATGCAGAAATATTAAACTATGCTACAGGGTTGGCAAATATTTTGAAATGGTAGATAATAGTTTGAGCAAAGATATGAAATATTAATTTTAATGATTATATTTGTAAAACATGTTATTCCTGCTCTCAACCGATTACTCTGGTATGATGCTGTTAATGATGTTTTTACACTCTGGATGAAGTCAGACAGTATTCTGATTATTTATTATTCTTACCTTTTACATATATTAGGTGATATTCACATTATAGTAAGCCAAAAATAGTTTGACGGAGACGAGAGAAGGGTATGTTGAAGATTTTATGGCAATGTTTTTTTATGTATATTTTTTTATTTGTTGTGATAGGAATGTATGTATAATGTGTATGAGTCCTGTTAGGCTCAAATCAAACAAATAAATTACTAAACAAATGTCTGAGTGGCTCTCTGAGTGGCACTCTGGTACACTGTAATTCCCTAAAAAAATTCACTTTTCAAAATGTGGTATTGATTCCGAAAAGGTGCCCTTATCAACTTAATAAACTTACATGGGCTCAGTCTCAACACAAGTCCCAGAAAAATTCTACTACACCCATGATAGCTGTGGCACAAGCAGCAGTAAGTTCCGCAGAGAAATGTGTGTTAAGTTCGATCTTTACCAACAAATATGAAGTAAGGAACAAAACACAATAAAATTCCCAAAACCAGTATAGACAAATACAACAAAAATGAATAAGCAAAATGACCAAAGTCCTGAAAATTGGATGCCGTAATGCAGAGATATGAATGTTTAAAGTTTTTAGGCAAACAGCGGCAAAAAAATTTTAAATGCCAGTAAGTAGCTAAAGCAGTTGACCAAGACCTAGAAGTGATTTCAGACTGATAGCGATGGAGCAAGGTCTGGAAGGCTTATATCCTGGTCAAAGTTTTTTTCTTTAGGAATTAGGGCCCTATTTAGATCTTGGCCGATGGGTTACTCCATCACAACGGTGACGGATATCCCGAACACCAAAATATAAATCCCATAGGATATCCCGTCCATCACTGTTGTGACGGAGTAACCCATCCACCAAGATATAAATCAAACCCTTAGTCTGTGAAATGGGAGTAAAAATACTTTAGTGGGGCAAGGGTCAATTCCGATGCCAATGACATTTCCTCGAAGTCAGATATGTCATAGTCCTCATGCTCACACTAAAGCTGTTGGTTTTGGTGCCAAAGACTCTGAATAGGAAACAGTTGGATTTTGAAGCTGCTGAGATTGCTTCCTTCCTTAGATGGTGTTGGCGTCTTGCCCTGGGCCATGGTTTTACCTTTGGACTTTTTCACTTTTATAATTCTCTAAATCCTCCAGAAGGGTCGTGCTGGAAAATGTAATGAGGCTGGGCTCCACAAGGCTTGCTATTTCACTGTGAGAGCCTGCTGAACCCTTTACTGAACAACTAAAAGCTCTGAGTAAGATAAATCAGAATGTCTTCGGGTGCAGTCTCCTTAGTGAACTTTCATCACTTTGTCCTAGTAATGCAGAGGTCAAAAAAGTTTGAAGTTTCTCTTTTCTGCTGGGAAAGTTCCTTGTGGTCTCTCCTGGAATACCCAGGTATTCAGGGCTGGCCTTTAGGCACCATATCACTCCCCAACCAAGGTTCTTGCAGGGCCCAGGCCTCTCTTGTCAGCTGGGCCCATTTGAACTCAGATGTCCTGCTTTTTCTGTCATTAGAGCAGGCAAATGGGAAGATGGCCACCTGAACCTTGGAGACCAGTTCCAATCCCTGGATGTCAAGTATAAATTAGGAGTCAGGACTCTTCTTACTTCCGTCAGGGCCTTCTTGTTTCAGATGTTCTTCCCAGATTCAGGAACATTCTGAGTGGGTGGTAGTGAGGTGCAAACTTATCCCATGCACTAGTCAGTGAATTTTCCATACTATTTCCTATCTACCTTTATCGCCTATGCCCACCTCCTTTTTTAAAACTTCCTCTTTGTCTTACACCAACAATTCCAAGGTGGCCTCAATTTAAGATTGCTACAACATTCTTCCACCAAGAGTGTATCTGATTCTTTCTAAAACAGCTACTCAATTTAGATGAGGTGTCTTCCTCTCTGGCAGGATCCAAACTAATTGTTTCACCTGCTGGTGTTGATGCTAATGAGTCAGGAAGAGCTCTGGGAATTAATTGGAGAAGCCTCATTTGCATACACAAGTCCAAATAGGTACGGTTGGTCATTTTGAACCATCTGTTTCTGCCTCTGTATGACATTTAACGTCTACGCCACTGGTGTAAATTGTGTGCCATCTACCATGACCCTAGAGGAGAATAAAATAAACCATGTAGGTTATACCAATTCTAACTGTGCCATATTACGGCCAGAGCATGCACACAGTGCACTGCACAGCAGTGTAACAGTTCCCTAGTTCCCAATACCACCAAACTATATGATCCAAAATGTGAAAATTCACGAGTGACCACGTAGATGAGACAGATTTTCTTCACTTTACCACACTCAAATTTTGTGTAATTGGTATTTCTAAAAATCCATGAAACAACTGTCTCCAAAGAAACTGACTACATTGTTCCCTTAAACCAAGGTTGGAGGGAAGCTGCTGAACTATTGAACTCAACAGCAAGAGATCTTAAGAAAATGTCACTGCTTCCCTCAGACGCAGAGGTGGGCTGCCTGAGGGTTCAGCTACTGCATGTGCCACTAAGATGGTGCTTATTTAGCCTGATAAGAATACTCTTTCCTGCAATGACTTCTATTATTTTCGTCTACTTAAGCTTTCTCTATCTCCATGGCTGTGGGCAGAGATCTTTAAGCCTCATTGCAGTTATAGTTACTTCAGTTAACTATAACTGGTAATTTCAGTATTTTTTTTGTTTAAAATTGTTTTTTTTTAACTGATATTTTTTTTATCTTATCTTATCTTAAGGGGCTCTTGTATAGCGCACTGACACCGAAAGGTTTCCTGGCGCTGGATGAGTGCTGTGAGGTGGGGAAACGGGGGTCTAGCCAGCCTGTGTGAAGAGGTGAGTTTTTAGAAGTTTTCTAAATGCCAGGAGGGAGTTGGTAGATTTGAGGGGGTGGGGCAACTGATTCCAGAAGGCGGGGGCAAGGTAAGTAAATCTACGACTGCCAGTTTTTTAAGTTTGGTGGAAGGGACAGCTAGCAGTAGGCGATGGGAAGAGCGGAGATTACGTGCCGGGCGATAAGGAACGACCAGTGATTTGAGAAAGGCAGGGGAGGTCCCGGACACAGCCTTAAAAGTCAAGCAGACGATCTTTTTCACCTAACTATAACAGTCAGTCAGTCAAAGGCTATTATTATCGGTTAAAAAACATAAAAAGACATAAATACACATTTACAGATAGAAAAGAGAAATGTGTGTAATAATACATTGCAGTCCTAAAACATACTATGTTCATAACAATGGTTAAAAAAGTTGAGAGAATACAGACACAAGAGAGATTTACATAATTTAAGATAGCGCTCACACTGAACAATCCCTAGGCATTTTATTTGTGGGAAACCTCATATTACAATGTTTATATTACTACAGAATCCATAGTTTTGAGAGCTTTCGATTTTTAATTTTGCGCACCCTGAATACCACATAGACAGGAGGAATCTAGCGGTTGCAAACACTGTCAGTGGGGTGGTGTCATATTTGAGAATTCTGAATACCTCCTTGTAGTCCCTAAGCCCCCTGGACTTGCAAAATTGAATGATCCATTTGGCTCTTGCCTTAGAATAGGAGGGACAGAAGAGCAGAACGTGCAGATCTGTCTCACTACTGCCCTCGCACCCTGGGCAAGAACTCGATGTTCGTGGGGCTTTTGACCACTTGTATGTTACAGCCCTGAGAGGCAATGAACCATGTCTAAACTGGATGTATAGTTTCTTAGCCAAAGGGGGCTGAATATCAACCAAGAATTTCTCAAAGTAGGGATGGACCTTGATATCCAGAAAGGTGTTGGTCAACCTACCCAAAGAGGAGTTTGTTAATGTGAAATCCATTCGGTAATGCTTGAGTACCAAGCTCAACGATTTCTTGGTAATCGAGACGCAGGGGGAAGACCACATATCCCCCATTCCAAGAACCTGGCAAAGGTGCTTGATATGATTTAGCCAGGGGATTTTCCCCACACCCCTTCTGGACAGAAGATCCCCTAGGTCCACCCTATAGCTTATAAGCTCCGGGTGGACCAAAGTTGTCTCCTGTACAGAAGGGGACGATTTGAAACAATCTCCTATATAGGTACCAAACCTAGATCCAACCGTAAAGGAGTCAGAGGGGTGCTCGGGGGAAGTCTCAGGAGACGCCTGATGAAACTATTCTCAGTAAGGGATAGAGGGGCTGCGCCGACATGACCTGATAGGTCTGCACCATAAAGCGCGCCCCCCCCTCACCTGTGCTTTATAGATTTCCACGGGCGGACCCAACATTTTGAGAGATGTCTCGTTAAAGACCTTTAGGATGCCGCCAGACAATTGGGCCAACTTCAAGTAAGCCTTAGCCATGTGAGACCCCCAGTCCATTCTATCGTTTAGTGTAACCCCCAAATAGTCGAAGGTAGACACTCGGTCCAACACTGTTCCATCCAAGTGGGGGTGGGGAAAATTGGATAGTTTGGGATTATAGACCATGGGCTTGGTTTTGGAGAGGTTAATCTCCAGGTTCCTCAGTCTACAGAAGGAACAGAATGCCTCTAATGTTCGCTGTATGCCCATAGACGTTTTAGATAGTAAAAGGGTGTCATCAGCGAACATTAGGGCAGGTATCTTGCGACCTGCTAAGCTTGGAGAGTCTAGGTCTCTCGCTCCCAGTAAATGTCCAATCAGCCCGTTGAAGAAGAGAGAGAAGAGCGTGGGGGCCAGCACGCTCCCCTGCCTCACTCCCTTTTCCACTGGGAATGGAGCCCACAACACCCCATTCCTCCCATACCTCACCCTTGCATATGTACCTTGGTGCATACATTTAAATAGATGGCACAGGTAGGCCGGGGCACCCATCTCTGGTAGCAATGCCCAAAGCTTATCTCTCTGGACCAGGTCGAATGCGGAACGAAGGTCCACAAAAATCAAGTATAGACTACCCGCCCCCAGGGAAACCGTCTTCCAATAGACCAACTGTAGTCTAAACAGTTGGTCAATAGTGGAGACCTTTGCACGAAAGCCCGCTTGAAGGGAGGTTAGGATGTGATGTTCGTCCATCCAACTCTGCAACCTTGTTAGTAAGAAGCGGGCAAATAATTTCTGGAGGACGTCTATCAAACTGATGGGGCGGTAGTTGGCCGGGTCGAGAGGGGAAGCCTTTTTATAGATTGGTATAATTGCTGCACCCAGCCATGTGGGGGGATCTCCATGCCCTGTAGGATGGCATTAAAGTATACCCAGATGTAAGGGGCCCAAACCTTCTGTTCACTCAAGTAAAGGTCACGAGGGATCCTATCTAGGCCCGGTGCTTTCACCGGACTTCTGAGGGCCGCCTGGATTTCGAGCAGGGTGCAAGGTGGGCAATCAAGACCCGGGCCCGCCGGGAGTGCCCGTTCAGGTGTACTCTTTTGGGCAGCTAGATTGACTAGAGGTACGGGGTCAATGAGTGAGTAGAGGGGCTTAAAGTGAGCTTGCCAAACCTCTTCGCTAAGATTAGGAATAATAGCGGACGACCCCTCTGCCGCCCCAGCTCAAACTAGATTCCAAAAGGACCTATAGTCTCGATCGTCCAGGGCTACTTTGATGCTTTCCCACCTTGCAACCTTCCACTCCAACCTGGCCTCCATGATCATTCTTTTATATATTTGCCTAGCGTTTCTGATGCTTGTCTGGGACCCCGATTTTACCTCATTTATAAGGTTGTTTTTAGCCACCCTACAGTTTTTATTAAACCAATGGTCGTGCTTTTTTACCCTTGGCCTCTTGGTATCAGTAATATAAAAATAATCGGCCAAAGTAAAAAGAAGCTTATTATGAATGCGCAGTAAAACCTGGAGATGGGGCAGATCACAATTGGGGCTCAAGAGATCGCAAACCTCAGGTAGGGAGCGTGCAACATGGTTGTATATCTTAGCTAGTTTATCAGGAGCTAGCACGACCCTCACCCACCTAATGTGTCTGCCACCCGCCGCTGTAACAAGGTTTGAATTAGTAATGGTCTCCGCTGCTCCCAATTCATTTTGGTGACCCAACGTGTTAATTAGTTCTAGTGACAATAGGTTGTGGTCACTATCGACCCTTGGGATGACAGAAAAAGCTCTCAGACGGGCCTAGAATTCTACATTAACCAGAATGTAATCAATGGTCGTACTTTTCCCCGGTCTATTAAAGGTACTTGTACCCGGGACATCTGGAAGGAGTCTGCCATTGCAGGCCCTAAGCGAGTGTGTTACAACCAGATTAATGATCATGAGAGCCAAAGGCGATAAGCGCTTAACCGGGTACATAATGCATTCCGGAATAAGCCAGATGTCGTCCTCATCCAAAGTTACAGAGGGGATCCCAAGAAGCGGTTCAAAATGGCAATTAAAATCAACGCCGATAATTTTATGATACGACGAGGGTAAGGAGAGAAGGAGGACCTGTAGGGCCTCTAAAGGTGATAACCCCAACTGGTGAGATGAGGGCCCTAAGTATATGTTGATTACTGCCAGCATCAAACCATTCTGAAAGTTAAGCACAATGCAAAGAATGTCCAGGCAATGGGTGTCTGTTACCTTAACTGAGCACCCCAAGTGCGCAGCAACCCAAATACACAACCCCCCCGAGGGTCTTCCCCTGGGTCCCTGCACAGCTGGTGAATAGAATGTCGCAAAGCCCACCCAAACAGGAGCAGACAGAAACCAAGTCTCTTGGAGCATGCACAAGTCATAACTGTCCATCAACTCTCCCCACTCCGGGTTATGCAGCTTAGACCCTAGCCCTGCTACATTCCAAGACCCAATTAGTGGTCTACGAGTCACCACTCCAGCTGGAGAGACTTCGGTAAGTTGGGACACATTTTAGGGTGGAAATACTATGTGTGTATGTATATTCAACTGCCTTTCGCCTTCTATGAGGCCGATGTTTTGAGGTGATGGAGATGTTATTGAGCTGTCCACCTTATGCCTAGTGACCAACTCGGGGGACCCCACCTCAACACTCAAGCCCTCCTCGACATGGCTCCTGGGTAGGTTTGAAAGTGGTAGTCAATCCACATTGCTTAAGGCACTATATCTGTTAGCCAAGGGAATATTGTAATCTAATTCTTGTCCGCCCTGATAGAAACAGGGTGGAACAGGCCTACCCTGTGCTAGAACTCGTGGATAAAAATACCCCAGGTGGCAAGTATTGATTGAACCCGCAGTAAAAGGCCCTCCATTACCTAGTATATATTTAACCACTCCAGGATCCCTAAAATTGACAATTACACAGTCACCACAGATATCTTTAGATCTAGTCCCTAGCCTGGTCCCTATCTGGGATCCACTATCATCTCTATGCAGACGACACTCAAATCTACCTCAAGGTTGCCTCCACTCATGATCTTGCCATCCTAAGCTCTACTCTCGCCTCCATTCAAAACTGGATGTCAACTCATCAACTGATTCTAAATCCCTCCAAAACTGAATTCCTCCTCCTCTCCTCCTCACTCTCTCCTCCCCCGGTTCATTCATGGATGGATCAGATGAATCTACTCAACAACAAACCCATCATTGTCGACAGCGCAAAATCCCTTGGTGTCATACTCGACAAAAAACTCAATCTAATCTCCCACATCAATTCCATTGCAAAGTCTGCTCGATACCAAGTGCGCCTTCTTTGGGGAATTCACCGCTTTTTCCAGGAACAGGACCTTAAAACCCTGGTGCAATCGCTGGTCCTCTCCAGATTGGACTACTGTAATTCTCTTCTTACTGGCCTCCCCAAATCCCACTTGTCCCCCCTTAGATCTGTTCTCCATTCAGCAGCTCGTTTCATTTATGGGGCCAAAAGAAGCGACCACATCACACCGATGTTATCCACCCTCCGCTGGTTTTCCATCAAGGCTAGAGCTATCTACAAGACTGCCTGCATCACCCACAAAGCCTTGCACTCCTCCTCCCCTCGCTACCTGGCGAATAAACTGAAACTCTCTGGAGGCTCTAGACCATCACGTAATGCGGAAAATCTACTGCTTGAACCTCCCACATTCAAGAAGGAAAGATCGATGGCCCAATCCTTTTCAGGCAACGCGGTGAGAATATGGAACTCACTTCCGCCTCAGCTCCGGACCACCACCTCCTCCCAGGTCTTCAAAACGGACCTTAAAGTTCTCCTCCTCCAAAGACACCTCCTAAAGTAAGTCACGCCCTCTCTATTATCTGAAGGAAGACCTCCCATCACTGAAAACTCTATTCTCCATGACTATGGAAGTGCCTTCCCAGTGTGCTTGTGTGGTTGGAGTGTATGCCATTTATTGCAGTATTATCCTTGTACCTGTGTTGGTTCTCTTTTGTAACATGCACACGCCACTTTTCTCTTGTAACACTGTTTGCTACCTCTCACATTTTGTTTGTTTTTGATACTTGCACAAGTGCCACCATTGCCTATGTAACGTTTGTTCTTGTGCCTCTGTTTCTAGCATATATTGCACTATATTACCTCTAATTGTACTTTGTTTTCTCTTGTAACCTGCACATTTGTCACTATTTCCTCCTGCAATGCACTGTTTACTACCTCATGTATTTTGTTTTGCTCACAATTGTCACTTTTACCACATGTAACTTATTGTCTGCTTTTGTAATTTGTTCACTTGTAATTTTCTGTTCCTGTTGTGAAGCGCTCTGACGCCTTCGGGTAAAGTTCGCACTATATAAGAACGCATAAATAAATAAATAAACTGACTCTTCGAGCACATAGAATCTCCCCCTGTCCAGGTCCCATTAAGGGTCTGTGTCTATTTAGCCAGAAGATTATTTTATTCTTTAGCTCGGCAAATGTTTCACCTCGTTCGCTGGCCAGTAAAGGTACTCCTGTGAGCACCACCACATACGGGGATGCGTCAGGAGGTAGCTGGGGGCAAGGAGGGGATTTTAGGGGGCTATTTTCGTAAGATTTCAAAGAGGGGTTATTTTGAGACCTCCCCAGATCTGGGCACTGTTTACCAAGGCTTTTTGGGGTAAGGAGTGGAGCACAACATATCGAGCCAGTTGCGGCAGGAGTCACACTTAGATTAACTAAGCCCGGACCAGTCGAAGCAGAGATATTTTTCTGCATATTTAGAGGGGCCAGATCGTGTGTAGGGCTATCAAGGCGAATGTTATCAACTGTATTTAAGCCGTTAGTGGCCGACTTGGTTGTACCTGGAGGCATTTTAGTGGCAGGATTCCCTATTGTGGTGGCTGGCTGTACTCCACCTAAGCCTTTATTATTTATCAATGAAACTAGTTTATCAATCCTACTGGACAAGGTTTCAAAATTAGAGTTGGTAAACTGTTCTATGTGGCCCTGAAGATCGATTAATAATTGAGTAGCCCAGACAGGAGGACCTATAGTGGGGAAAGGAGGGCCAGGGTCGGACTGTGGAGGGTCAGGTGTAGATACAACTCTCTTAGCTGATTTTTTAGCAGGTTTCGACTTCTTACTTCTACCACAGGGGTTGTGGGCCTTTATGCCTACAGGGGAGTGAGGGGACGGTACGACCTTTATAGACACATTCACGTCAGGCACAATCTGAGCGCATGGTAGCTCAGAAAAAGAGGGCATGAAAAATGACGTTGATTCAGGGAGGTTAACTGAGGCTACTGAGAGATCCCCCGTCGACAGGGGGGGCATAGCAGGGGTAAGTGAGAGTCGCCTTTCGGTATTCTCAATAGCCGTTGCCACCACCCCTGTTGTTTTTTGGAGCATTTTGTCGATAGCTGTTAGAGTCAGCAGTGGTTGGGTCGTTGCCGCTTTTTGCCTAGTCATGGGGCGAGAAGTTGTGGGGTTAGGTTTACCCATGCTGCTCAACTTAAGAACAAACAGTAAAAGGTAATAGAAACTAGTGCCCAACAGCAAAAACCGTCAAATAGAGACAAGACACTATCAGGCCAAGCTTTGACTGATTAAAAAAGATTGTGGGAATTACCACATTAATAGTAATTTCAAGCCTCAAGCAGTCACTTCCAGGGGGGCTTGGTGGGGTGGCTCAGCCCAGCCTCCTTCAGCCCCTGACGCCCCCAGACGGCCCGCCCTTTGTTGGGCCGGCAACGCCCGCGCACGTCCCGCAGGACGGGAGGCGTTCCGCTGTTTTGTGGCGCCTCCGGACGCAGGCTGTGTCGTCACCGGTGCGCCGGTGGACCCTGGGGCACCTGGGAATTGTAGTTCCTAGCCTTTGCCCTCACGGCGGTGTACAAGGAAGCTGTGTGCCCCCGCAGCCGTTTTCCTCATGGCGGGAGCATTTCCTGTGTGCAAAGTTCGGCGTGCTTGGCCCCCCAGTGCGCTCGGCGCTCCGCTGTTTTGTGGCGCCTCCGGGCGCAGGCTGTGTCGTCACCGGTGCACCGGTGGACCCTGGGGCAAATGGGAATTGTAGTTCCTAGCCGTTGCCCTCATGGCGGTGGATGAGGAAGCTGTATGCCCCCGCAGCCGTTTCCCTCACGGCGGGAGCTTTTCCTGTGTGCAAAGTTCGGCGTGCTTAATTCGGCATGCTTAGCCCCCCAGAGCGCTCGGCGCACCGCTGTTTTGTGGCGCCTCCGGGCGCAGGTTGTGTCGTCACCGGTGCACCGGTGGACCCTGGGACACCTGGGAATTGTAGTTCCTAGCCGTTGCCCTCATGGCGGTGGACGAGGAAGCTGTGTGCCCCCGCATCCGTTTCCCTCACGGCGGGAGCTTTTCCTGTGTGCCAAGTTCGGCGTGCTTAATTCGGCGTGCTTAGCCCCATAGAGCGCTCGGCGCTCCGCTGTTTTGTGGCACCTCCGGGCACAGGCTGTGTCATCACCGGTGCGCCGGTGGACCCTGGGGCACCTGGGAATTGTAGTTCCTAGCCGTTGCCCTCACGGCGGTGGACGAGGAAGCTGTGTGCCCCCGCAGCCGTTTCCCTCATGGCGGGAGCTTTTCCTGTGTGCAAAGTTCGGCATGCTTAATTCGGCGTGCTTAGCCCCCCTAACTATAACAAGGGGAGGGTGGAGCTCTTGGAATTTTAATCTGCAGAATTCAGCAGCTTTATATAAAAACAGAGATTTTGGCAAGTTCTGGCAATGGGTGGAAATATGCATGTTACGCTGCTTGTGCTGTGATTTAGTGCAGGGAGCAAGTTCCAAGTTAAAAAATCAGTGTGAACAGCACCATGCGGTGTGCCATAGGGTGCAGATAGTCAGGTTGATTTTGCTGCAGCTTTAGTATATTTTCTACTGAAGTGGCAGCCTTCGGACCATGAATGGTCACGGACCCCCACATTAGCAAAATCTTGCCAAATGTCTTCTTAGCGACTGGAAATGGTGCTAGAGGTCACCAAATCTTGCTTGTGCTCATCAACTTACAATTCTGGCACCGCACGCAAGAAAAATTCAGCCACGCTGCCATTGGCGGAACTTAGCCCGAACTACACGTTATAAAAGAAACAAGGATTACAAAATTCCACCAACCCCACCTGCGAAACATATTTCACCCACCCCTATCTAGACCTTCACTTTAACCTATGTTTCCTTCTTTAATACCGAACGTTTTTTTAAAATGTAAAGTACAGTATGACCATGCCTAACTATATTGTCGCTTTAATCTTTGTGTTTTTTTCAGTGAATTTCTAGGTGGTTTTTAACGTGAAGTAAGATTTCATTACCATACCTAAATATCTTAACCCCTCACGGTGCACAGCCTTTTGCTGTGATTAACAAGGGCTGGCCCCACAACCCCACAGAAACCCACCCAACATTTTTGTTGTCTTTTTTTTGTTCAATTGGTAATCTCATGGTAATCGTATGGTGATTTTGCGCTGTTCCGCACATTTTCACAGCGGTCTGCAATGAGAACCACAAATCTGTGGCAACAAGAAAATAATTAATTTTGTCACTTTGGCCCTCAGGGAGCCCAACCCCAGGGCTGTATTCATAAAGAAGAGGGGGCTCATTGACTCCCACTCCCCAAGCCACCAGAGGTCCCAAGGAGCCCATCCCAGGGGCTAAAATGTGTTTATGTGGGGAGAGGGACTGCTGGTCCCCCTTCCTGAGCATCCAGTGACCATTGAAGGCTGCCCCGAGGCTGAAATTAGTTTATGTGGGGAGGGGGCAACGCAGCTCAACCTCCCAGAGCCTTCAAAGGCCCCAGGTAGCTCACCCCCTCGGCTGAAATCTGACATATTGGGAAGTAGGGATAAAGAGACCTCTTACCCTTGCCTCAAAAGGCCCCATGAGCCCACCACAGGGACAAAAATTAACAAAATGAGGAGGAGGTACACACAGCTCACCAGCTTGACTCTCAAAACTTCCCAGAAGACCACCCTTGGTGCTGAAATTGAACAAAATGGGGAGAGGTTTATGTGGCCACCCTCCCAGAGCCTTGACTGCTCCAGGGAGCCCATCTCTGGCCCTGGCTTGCAAGCTATGTCCCGGGGAGTCTACCCCTGGGACATAGCAGTATCCCTGCCCTAACCGGCTTGGGTAGGGAAACCTGTGTTTGGTCTTGATTGGCTGGAGCATTTTCAAAAATCTCGCCAAGAGGGAGTAAACAAAAAGCCTGCTCTCAGTGGGCAGGAACTTTGTAAAAGCACCAGCCAGCTGGGAGCAGACTTTTCCATCTATTTCCCTGCCTGCACTGAAGTGGGCAGGGAAACAGACCACAACATTGCTCCAAAACAGAAGGAGCAGCATTAGTAGCTGCTCCCTCTGTGCAGGAGAAATGCCAGCTTCTGCTGTATGCAGGGAGCCTGCTGGGGCCACAGGGCATTGGGGCTCCCCCTGTGGCCCCCAACAAGTTTATGGTGGGTTCCCTGGGTGGGAACCAGGGAACACACATTTACAATATATGGACCCCGGGGAATGGGGTTGAGAGGGCCAATAGAAGATCAGGGAGGGACCTCTCCCCTTAAAATAATATATGGTCCTGGTGGATGAGGTTCCCATGGCCTTTTTAAGGCTCAAGTAGAGGAGCCACATTGCCTCCCTCCCCTTAATGTTTAGAAAAGGCCCTGTGGACCACATCTCCCATGTCCTAACAAGCCTCAGGGAGGGGGCTTAACCTTTCCCTCCCCTTTATTTAAATGAGAGGCCCTGGAAAATGGGGTCCCCAGAGCATAACATAACTCAGGGAGGGGAGGGCCCTCCCCTTTCATTTTAGTAGTGGGGGATGGAATCCATAGGGCCTAGCAATACTCAGGGAAGGTAGTTGATCACGAAGGAGCATCAGACAGCTACAGGATCCACGCAGGATAAGGTGAGCAAAGTACCTTTCCTGGTCACAAAACACAGCAAGATGCGTCGATGTTGAGGCCTGGAGGTGCAAGATGTGTCGATCTTCTCCATGCAGCAAAGGCAATGCGTCAGTTCCGAAGACAATTGCTGGAGTATAGAGTAGTCGAATTCTGCTGCCCAGTAGAGGGGATACGTTGACCTAATCAAGCTGCAGCGGCGGTGGTACGCTGTACGATGCGTCGAGATTTAGAAGCAAGGCATTGGTTCCGAGGCAATGAACAGATTTTTCTCTCAGAATTGGGTTGATGCACTGATTATCCTATACACAGACAGAAGATGCATTGAAATCCATGTTACAAGTATCTGCGCCACTTCTAGTGAACCAGGCACAGGAGCTGGGGTAGAGACTTTTATGTCCCTGAGTCTCAAGCAACAGGAGGCAACAAACCGCTGGAGATTACTTGGAGTAAAAGCAGAGTGCAGCTCTCCTTCCTCAGAGTCAGAGAGAAGCAGGCAGCAGGGCAACAAGCAGAAAAGCAGACCTTCCAGATCAGCAGTGCAGTTGTGTCATTTAAGCAGCACAGCAGTTCTTCTGGCAGAGCTACCGTTACAAGTACAGTAGTGTCAGATGTTAGAGAGTCAGAGACCCAGTACTTATACCCAAAAGTGCCTTTGATGTGGGGGTGGCTTTAAAGCAACTCTCTGAAGTGGAAAAGTATCCTTTTCAACCCAGTTCTTACTGCCATCTATCTATCTGTGGGAGTAATCAATCCTTTGTGTGGGACAGGATAATGCCTTTTCAAGTAAAGTGTTAGCCCCTCCCTTCCATCCTGACCAGGCAAGGCATCAGAATGCAGATGTATATATCTGGGTACTCAGACACACCATGCTTCCTGTGTTGTGGCTTTCTTGAGGGAATGCACAAAGTTTAGCTTTCACCCACCCCAGACGTGTATTGGAGACAGCCCACTTAAGACTCCTTATTCCCAGACAAAAGTCAAGAGATTTGATTACTGATCTTAGTCATTTTAGTAAATGTGTTACAGAAATCAGACAGACAGATGAAGTGGTGGCTTAAGCCTTCTAACACAGCCAACATAAAGACTTGAAAGATACCATTTCACTCGTGGGAAATTGACCCACTAGTTCTAACAGTCTAATTGACCTTGCCTCTTCAAAAACCCTTGGTTCTGCCTGGAGTATAAAAGCCTGTAGAAGGGACAGAAGAACCCATTCCTGTTGGACTAGTACTACACACATCCTACAAATGAGAAGGGAAAAAGGAGGACCCAAGGCCTGTATTTGTATTGTGGAAAATGTGAGTATTTTCATAAACAATGTCTCCATTGGCTAGGAAACGCCAGTGCTTGATCTTGATGGGTGAACCCAGATCATGCAAATTGACAACAAATGAGCTTGTCACTGCTAAGGAGCATTACAACATGCTGATGTATTTATCCAGTCCTTCAAGTCTACTCTAAATTCTGCCTCTTCTTGATTTAGGAGCTTCAGAATGTTTTATGGACCATATTTTCAGAAAAAGATTACAGATTTGAAAAAAACGAAAGAGCAGAAGGTACCTTTTAGAGATGTCAAAGGCAAAGAGCTAACATCTGGAAATACCATTTAGGAAATAGAGACTCTAGTCACGGCTACGAAACATGGACATGTAGAATCTTAACTTTTGATTTGATTGAAATTCCTGCTTTCACTACAGTGTTGGGAAGTACACAGTTACATACACATAATTCACAGATTGACTGGCATCAACAAACCGTTTCATTTAAATACCCTTATAGTTCAATAATTGTCTGCCTCATTCCAATATAACACAACATGTTGTGCCTTATATCACAGAACTCAGGAGAAACAATTTAGATTCCTACTGGTTATAAGGACTATCTGGATGTATGTTATTTTACAGGGGACACTGAAAGGTAGGAGGAGGGCCTGAGGGATTTTAAAGACCAAGACACATTCCCTAGATACATGTACAAAAACAAAAGAGTGTCAGAGGGTCTAACTAGTCTATGTGTGGGTCATTAAGCTAACAGAACCGTGTCAAATCATCTAACCAAAACAAAAAGAAGGATTGTTGGATACCAGTGATCACTTACAGGTTATCCATCAGTCACCACACGGAACCGCCCTTCATCATTTGGCATTCCTGTTGTTCACAATCATTGGTACGTCACTGGCTCAGGCAAGCGGAGGTCAGTTGGTATAACCTCCTGAGAGCCAAATGGCGGCCAAATAGTGGTAGAGTGTCACTAGCTACCCATCACTTTATTTGGTGGGTGACTGATTTGCAGTGCTGTGAAAAGGGGTGTGTGGATAGGGTGAGTAAAGGTGTATAAAATTGGGTGAGTGAGCAATAATAAGAAAACTTTATTAGATCATATGCTCGCTCCGCCAACATTAAAAAGCAGCATAGGTAGTTTTAACAAATATCTACCCTGATATTAAATTGGTCGACATGTTTCAGCAAACTTCTGGGGACTAATGAGTCCATTGCTTTCATCAGGACCGTGAAAACGTATGAAGGCTACTGCAAAACGTGAAGTGAAGTGAAAGAATGAAATTAAACGTGACTTAATACTTATATTTCTTACAACATGAAAAAAGATCACCTGATTTGTGAGGTGTATTCTTTAGTTTGTAGAAAGTATGCTCGTCACATGATAGTAGGAGTAGAAGGCTCCACCCCGCCTGGCAACGGCTCAGGAGTCGAGGGAAGCACCGCACTCTCCGTCGGTACTCCGTTGCCTCCGTCTGAGCCAGTTGGGGAGGTTATTTTACAGGACCACAGGAGTTACCATACAGTCCACCACAAACCGATGGTTCATCGTCATATGCCTTCCACCATCACATGATTCTTTATTGTCATAGGCATAGATGTTCAGACTGATGGTACCTTATTTTATATGGTTTTAGGGATTACCAGCCATTATACTGCTAGTTCTCCGCAGACTGAGAGGTTATTGCAGAACCCCTTCCACCATCACGTACATCAATGGTTCGATTTACAATACCTTTTCTCCCTTTATCCTTTTCCCTTCATCCCCCACTTAGGTGGAGATTTACAAATATTTTGCTCTGATATAGTGCCAGAAAAGTGAAGCTAACCAGTGCAAAATATCTTTTTGCTTTTTACTTTCCAGCGCAAAACTTGTTTTGCGCTGGAGAGCACCCTCAAAGTAGCGCAAAGCAGCGCAAAGGACTGCTTTGCGTTACTTTGCGCCAAGGGGGCATTCAATGGGTGGTACATGGTCGTTCCCATGCAAGTACCCATGCCTTTTGAACCAAAACCATATTTATCAAGATTTATAGACATAGTTTTGTGCCAAAAGTTAATGCCCCTTCAAAGGAGGCGCTAACAGGAGAAATACTTTTCATTTCTCCGTGCTTTTCCGACTTTGCATGCGTGCTGCACTCTGAAGCATGCATACAAAGTGAGAAAAGGTTTGCATCGTGTCTAGGTATACTAGTTTGTACAGGAATGGTACCTTTCCTGTACAAAACCTATTCTAGACTCATGAACACACCCTAGTGCTGTGCTGCTAAGATGTGTGCCTAGCGCACGGCAGCTGAAATCAGCGCTGTTGCAAGAGAAAGGGGAGAAGAGAGCCATATCTCTGAAAATATGGAGCTCTCCTGCTATCGCCCTGTCGCGCAACACAGTGCTGCCTCGTGGAGGCCTGCGCTGTATTGTGCAGATTTGTTTAAAAGCTCCCCATAGGGGGAGTGGCCTAGCGTCGGACCAAGATGGTCGCCTAGTGCCCTTGACACACTCATCCTGAACGTTTTCCTGTACCAGTGACACCTCGTCAGACAAAGGAGACCAAGCGGTGCTGCCGGAAGCAATTCCTACCTCTTGCGGTACTGGGAGCCAGAGATACAGGTACCGAGATTTGGAGCCTGCGTGACCCACAGGAGCTGGGACCCACAGTGGATAACCTGCCCGCCGGAAGCACTGCATCGTGGGGTGGACGGGCCGGAAATCGCCAGCCGGAGGGGGCCCGGAAGATTAGAAGCACCGGAAGCCTGTATGAGGTGACGCAGTAGTGTCACCTTCCCTGCGGCGGTGCCCCCCCGAGGCACGAAGCGCTTGTGCTCCCGCTGTAGCTCATTGGCAGGGGAAGTGATCAGGACCTGATCGGGACCTTGAAGGAGGGCCCCCCGCGCGGCTGCCTGTATTGCTCGCCCGGCCTCATATCCTGCAGGGGTGTCAGCTGTGAGAGAGAGACAGGCTCGGCAGTTGGTCCCCCTGGGGGCTTGTGCTGGTTAGGACCCTGTGTGGTGACGGGCAGACACTGCTGGAGGTGTGGCTGATGACTGGGGCGAACCCACCTCACTTCATTACCCTCACTGTGTGCTGCTGCTGCTCGTGGAGTTGCTCGATGGACTGTATGGACACGCCCCCACAGCTTTGATCCATCTTGGGACCCATGCTGGCTGAAACCTCGGAAGATGGGGCCTTGACTGACTCCTAGCCCGCCATAATCCTGTCTGCACGTGTGGGCCTGGAAGTGCTTCTGGGGCCTATTAGACTGCCTTGCGGACCGGAATTACCCTTTGGAAACTACATTATTGCCCTGGTGTCCTTGTCGCTGCTTGCCTCATACTTACTTGTGTTGCTGGCTCCCGCCCGGGGGTGATTTGCTCGGGATCGCGGAGTGGTGGCTGGGATTTTAAGACCACACCAGGGGTGAGGGACGAGGCATCATTCGCGGTACCATCGGTGCTATTCGGGGGCGGCTCTTCTCTGGAGTCCCACTCATCCGCCCCTGTGACCTAGACAGGACACCAGAAGGACCTGCCCCTCGCTCTCCCCCTTGCCGCCCCCTCACCTCAGCTGGGGTGGGACTGGCGACGACTTGGCTGGGGACCTCTCGAAGGTGAACGCACAATGGCTGGTAAACAGGAAGCAGATAGGGGCCCGGCCCGGGATCCCAGAACCTCCAAGCAAGTCCAGTCCAACAAGCTGGACCGCTACACCCTTCCTGAGGGATCGCCCTCTGACCCACGACTCGTTTCTAAAGCTGTGGATTACTCAGAGAACGCCGCTCCAGAATTCAAGCTGACGGACATTATGGCAGCTATCGGTGGGATCAAGTCTTCCGTTGACACAATCTCCATTGATGTTAGTCTCATCCGGGCGGATCTCAAGAAAATAAATGAGAAAGTCAAAACCCGGGACATCAAGACAGCAAGTCTTATGGAGGACGTGTCCCTGCTCCAGCGGGAGGTGCAAGATCTCAGATCTGCCTGTGCGGCGACAACGCGCAAACTGGACGAATACGAAGGGCGCTCCCAACGCAACAACGTCCGCATTCTTGGTGTGCCTGAAAAATCGGAAGGACCCGCACCGGACCTATATGTAGAGGACCTTATTCTGAACCACCTCAACCCCAAGGGATTGGGAAAGTTCTTCACTATTGAACGTGCACACCGGGTCCCGGAGGGCCGACCCAAGCCCATTGATTGCCCGACTTCTGAACTTCAGGGACAGAGACGCAATCCTGCAATATGCGAGAACTGCACCCCCCACTTTGCTATGAGAATGCCACCATATCCTTTTTTCCGGACTTCACGCAGCTAGTGCAGAGACAGCACAAACATTTATGGCAGTAAACTTAAAGAGAAGGGACTCAAGTACGCCATGATGTTCCCGGCTCGCCTCCGGGTGGAATCTGGGGGACGAGCGTGGTTTTTTGACAGCCCGGAGGTGGTGGAGGACTGGCTGGACAGTCGGATTGGTAATGACTTTGAGGGTGGCGACGTAGATGGCGGCTCGATCCTGCAGGACAGGGGCTGAGAGACGTTGGTAATTCCGGTCCTCATTGTACACCTTGGGTTACTTAACGGGACCTTGGGGGTTAGTCACTAGACGGGATCCAGCTGGGTTCCTTTTATGGCTGGAGAAAGACTTAAAGGTGGACTCACTGGAAGATAATGGTATTTAGTTGTGCTGGGGGGACGAGGGACGGAGTACTGGCCTTTTCTACCTTTAGTTGTTTTTTGTAGTTTTAGAATTGGGCGACAAGTACTCTGCTAGTTGGCATGGGCAGTTTTGAGTCCAGGGGGCAGGGTAACAGGGAGGGGGGTTGTTGGTGGGTAGGGTTATGGGGGGTTTGGTATGTTTTTTTTTGGCAGCATCGACGTACAAATACAAGCACAACACAGGCGATACACATTGAATACAATTCTCATGCATACACACTGGGGGAAGAGCGTTAGAATTCTGAGCTGGAATGTCAGCGGGCTGGGGGACAAAATTAAACGGAGTGTAGTCCTTCAGTACACCAGGAAACAGGGCCCGGATGTCTTGCTCCTCCACGAATCTCACCTTAAGGGCCAAACCTGTAGAGCACTCGACTGATACGGCTAAAAGCTAGTGGCACATACAGGTTTTACTACCAGCTCAAGAGGAGAGGGTATTATGGTCCGTAAAGCACTTCCCCTTAGTGTGGACTCTCCCTGGACAGACGATAGAGGTTGTTACGTGGGTATATTTGGCTCCTGCGAGGGTCGAATCCTTACGCTTCTCTCTATTTATGTCCCACCCGGTCTCCAATCAACAACATTCCAGGACATCCGTACTACTCTACTGTCACAGCCCGAGGAGCTGCTGATACTGGGGGGCGACTTTAACTCCGTGTGCTCAGGAGACCTGGATCGACAACCCCCCCCGGGCGAGCTGGGACCCTCCTCCCGTGGCTTGCCAGACTTGCTGGATGCCATAGGTTTAACAGATACCTGGCGCGCGTTCAACCCCGAAACGAGGCAGTACACTTTCTACTCAGGGGCCTACCATAGCTACTCTTGTCTTAATTACATTCTGGTCCCCAGCTCCCAAATGTCACACGTTGGGGAGGTCTGTCACCTGGCTAGGGGCATTTCTGACCACTCACCAATCTGGGTTCACTTCCTCCTTGATAACTCGCAGGTAGGTCGCAGCGCCCCCAATTAACCCTTGGCACCTCCGTAACCCTAAAATACGGAAGGAGCTCCTAGTTGCCCTTGATAGATACTTTACAGAAAACATGGGTATGGGTATGATAACCTGACACTTTGGGAGGCAGTTAAACATTCATCAGAGGGGAGGCCCTGTCCTTGATTTTGGGACACCCAGCAGAAAAAGGTCTCAGACATGGAAGCAGAGATATTGCGGCTCGAGGAGGAGTTGGTGGACCGTGACTCCCCGGAGGCGCGCCACCTGCTCCGGCTTACGCAGTGAGAATACAAAGCCCTTGTCATGGAGAGGGCTCGCTCCATGGCTCAGGAAAAACTTGGGAGACTCTATGATATGGGCAATAAAGCGGGGAGGCTGCTAGCTTGGTTGGAGAGGCGAGAATGGGCAAACAGGTTGATCCTGACCCTTCGAGACACCCACGGAGCTGACATCTCGGATCCCCAGGCCATAGCCTCACAGTTCACCGCTCTTTATGAGGTGGTTTGCAGGGCTGAGACGACTCACACTGAGAAGGAATCTGCGGAGCTCTTGAGGGACATTAGAATGCCTGCACTCGCTCTGGCAGAGAAACAGTTGTTAGACAGTCCGATGACGGCGGATGAAATAGCTTCAGCCATCAGGTCGCTTCTATCTGGGAAGGCCTCTGAACCCAATGGGATACCCATAGAAATGTATAAACTCTGCTTAACCCCATGGATGCTCAGCATATTCCCCTGCTGTGCTGAGAAATCGGAAATCCCACACAAGATGACGAGCTGGGCTCGTCATGAGTGTGCGAGGAGGCTACTTCATGACGAGCCCAGCTCGTCATGAGCGTGGAAGGGGTTAAACAAGTTATCAGCTCACCTCAAAGTTATGTTTGAGGAGAGCAGAGAGTCCGGAGAGCTCCCTCTTCACCAGCGTATTGCTAATATAGTAGTTATTCACAAAGACGGGAAAACAAAAACAGACTGTTCCTCATACCGGCCTATCTCCTTACTTAATGCCGAGCCAAAAATCCTTGCGAAAGTCCTCGCTAATCGTCTCGTACAGGTCAGATCGTCCCTTGTCCAACCAGATTTGTCTGGATTTATCCCACGTCGAAACATGGCGCTAAATCTTTGCCGGGTACACGGCGTGCTGGGTAGGGCGTATACGATCCGTGAACTGGCAGTCTTGGTCTCCTTAGATGCCACATGGCCTTCAATATGCTTGAAGGGCCCTACCTCTTTGCCGTGCTCCGTAAGCTGGGGTTCGGGGAGGAATTCATGGGCTGGGTTCGCCTCCTGTACACGGCGCCGTTGGCCAAGGTCGTAGTTAACAATAAACAGTCAGACACTTTCTTGCTTGGCCGGGTACCCGTCAAGGTTGTCCACTCTCCCCCATTTTGTTCGCCTTGGCATTGGAACCGCTTGCGGCTTCGATTCAACAAGATCTGTCAATCCGAGGATTCCGTTGGTCGACGGATTGGGAGGATCGGATCATCTTATATGCCAACAACATCTTACTGTACCTCACTGACCCCTGTTAATCCCTCATAGTATTGTTAGATATACTGGCAATATTCTGTAAATTCTCCGGGTTTACAATGAACTGGACCAAATCCCACCTGTACTGTACAGGGGGGTGCCAAACCTACCATACAACTGCCCAATCCAAATTGCTACGTCGAGGTTCAAATACCTTGGAATCTTTGTTTCCCTGGACTCCGCTCTCGGATATGACAATAATCTCCTCCCCCCCTCCGACGGATTTATGACGTTACAACGCATACTTTTACCACGCATACCTTTACAACGCGGTTTTTACATCGCAAACCTTTACAACGCATAGCGCTTAGAGGTGCTGGATAGTGGTAAGTATAATTTTCTATTCCAACTCCAGTCCCCGTGGACACTAGGGAAGGTGTTGGATAGAAAATTAAACTTATTCCCTATCCTAGAGCGCCCCCCAGCGCAATGCGTTGTAATGGTTTGCGTTGTAATGCCTGCGTTGTAATGCCTGCATTGTAATGGTAGTGCGTGGTAAATGTTTTGTTGTAAACGTTACATACCCCCTCCGACGACTGCAACGGGATATTGCTAGTTGGAAGACTCTCCTGCTATCCCTCTTGGGGAGGGCCGCACTTTTTAAAATGATGTGCCTCCCCCGCTTCCTTTATGCTCTTCAGAACTCCCTGGACGTAGTCCCCCCTGCTTATTTTAAAGGGATGGAGCGACTCCAGAGGGATCTTCTGTGGAACGGGTATCCACGCATTGCCCTTAACAAGCTGATGCTGAAATGGCACGATGGAGGTATTGCCCTCCCCAACATTAAGAAATATTACTGGGCCACACACCTGTCAGCTATCAATCAGGATACCTATGGGTCCCCTGAGGATTCAGGCTATCGAATGGACAGGTGGCTGCTCCCGGGCGGCAATTACAACAGACCGCTATACTCCAAACCGACCAACCCCCATTATCTGGTACACAGCCACTAGATCGCTTGGATGGGAGCAAAGGCTGACTTTGGCGGCCCCCCTGTGGGACTCCGCCAAGCTGGGACACCTATGGCAGACAAAAGGCTTCGAAAAATGGGACATGATAGGGATCTCTCGCGTTCAGGACATGTGGGAAAAAGGGGACATAAAAACAGTCGCCACCCTACAGGACCAACACGACTTAGCCGGCTCAAAGCACTATCTTTACAGACAAATTTGGCACGCCCTGCACTCGATCTTCCCAAAGGTTCTGCCCCCGCTGAGGCCTCTCCACTGGAAGATAGGATACTGGATGGGTATCTCCCAGAGAAATCCATTTCCCTCATTTATAGCAAGCTTATAAATAAAATGGATGACCCTCTCATACAGCTTCGACAGAAGTGGACGGCAGATGTTGTTGAGCTGGATGACGAGGACTGACAGGAGGCTGTGTCCTCCCCCAGAGTAGTGGCTCTCCCCGCCAGATTGCGACTAGTGCAACTAAAAGTACTACACAGAATGTACATGAGGGGACCGAGATTGGATTTGATGCAGAGGGCACCCACCGGGGAATGTCGTAGGGGATGTGGTCAGTTGGGTACCTTTCTACACATCATTTGGGAATGTTCGCTCGTCCAGACCTACTGGAGTGCAGTTCATCGGGTGGTGGGAGAAGTCCTGGGGAACCCCTTGCTCCCAGAGGTGCGCAGATGTTTGCTTAACATATGGGAACCCACCGACTTCAATGTATGCCAAACTCAATGGGCTACTCTTGGCTTCATGATCGCCAAAAGGAACATTGCGCAGGCTTGGGGGCAGCGGCCCCTCCAGTGCTTAAAGACTGGAAGGTTAACATAGACTTGTGCATGTTCCATGAGAAGACAGTCTATGTGGCCAGGGGATGTCCCAAAAAATGGTCTCGGATATGGGGGCCGTGGAATCGATGCAGAGGGAATATTTGTACCCCTCCACTGCATGCAGACCCGGATGACATTCCCACTCCATGAAATACCCCACAGTGTAGGTAATGTTATGATGATATTAACTTTGTACGTGCCTGAATAAGAAAAATAATTACAGTATTGTGATGTATCATATATTGGTCAAGTCAATGATTGTTTAATAAAAAGTTTTATTAAAAAAAGCAACAAAAAAAAGCTCCCCATAGTTCTGTACAATTCTCAATTGACTGAAAGAGAATGAAGAGGAGTTATCACTAGAATCCCTTGGGTGAATATCATTGAAATCCTGACAGCAGCCCTGTTCCCTCATCTTTTTTGTTTTCTGTGGAAGTTGGTTTCGGCGGTCTTAGACATGTGGGAGGAGGTTCTGGGACTCAAGTCACTCCTCAAGTATCTGGCGCAGCAACTGGGTTAGTGGTTGACCAGTAGTTCCAATTATTGTGGCACATTCTTTTGGCATTTTTAGAGCTGGTACAATATGTTCTATCTTAAATGAACCGATTTTAGATTGAGGTATGTTTTGTTGTAACTGTGTGCGTTGCAATGCATCACATGACCAAAGAGGCAAGTAAAGTATACTATTTCGTATTGTGAAGGGTTTGTTTTTTCATATGTCTTGCAAAATCCCAACATAGGAAACGCGTTTAATTCCTTAATAAGGAAGAAAATTAGACTAATTGAAAATGGGAACAAGAGAAACAAAACATTTATGCGCGCAGCAGAAAATAAAGCAGGGCAATGTAATGTTGCAGATCAATTTGGGCTTCTGACATGAATAGTCCTGATGGAGCTAATTAATTTGTCTAAGCAACATGATGTTTGAGTCGTGTTTTGCTCCCAGTCCTGTTTCCCCTGTAATGCGTTATTTTTTCTGCTAATTGGTGTTACTTTAGCGATACTTTAAAATGTTCGATTTGTAGCAAAGATGGACGCTTTGGTTCTTCACGTTGTAATCCTTAAAAAATGTACCTACTCTTAAACTTACAACTGATGTCGAAAATGGCATAATCATGGATAATTTGTGAAAGTGGATTGAGGGCAGTGACAGGTTAACTGAGTCATAACCAAAGATAAGATGTTCAGATGAGGCACCAATAATTTTGAAACGTTTTGAGTGCAGTGTTTCTAAATTACACAGGGTCATCGGAAGGTGGCAAAGCGGCAGTAAACTACAGGCCTTGCTCTTTTTCAGGGCCCTGTATCGTGCTGTAATTTGAGCCAATCCCGCCCTGTTTATTTATAATGAGGCAGGTAACAAGGCTATAACACTAGATGATGCCAAACGAAGGAGCTCTCGTATTTTCTCTTAACCTGAAGAATGTTAGTTGTTTACACAGAAGCAGGTGTTCATGCTATGCGAGGCCCCGCAAGAAATTCTTGATCCAGACCTCGCAAAAACTAGACATGCCTCACATTACACAACAAGGTATTCTAAAAAAATGCAGTGTAAATTTAATCTGGCTTTACTATTTGCAATGTTCTGGAACTCAGGAGCTACCAGAGAATCCATGATGTCAGCCACAATCTTCAATCAGAATAATTACAACACTTTTCTGTCACAGAAATATTATAACATTTAAAAAAGAAATAATAAAATAAAAAAACTTTCAAATATTTGATTGCACTGGGTATAGTTACAGTTGAAAAAGGTGTATTGTGCTTATGGGGGAAACCATGCCTATCTGACAATGATTAAAATGTGGCTTTTGTCTTCTAGGTGGCATGTAAGATAATCATGTGCTGAGAAGTTAGGTGCCTTGAGTGAAAAGTGTTGAGCTGTGGGATAGTGCAATAACGTACAAAACAATTGATATTTACGTGTCAGTTTAGCATAGTAATAAAGTAGTAAATGTGTGTCTCCCTTCTAGTATCATTTTGTCCAAGGTGCACTACCTTGAAATAAATAAGAATGTCATGAAGCCATACTGTCACTTTTTAGTATGGAAGCCCTGTGAACAGAGGGAAACGGATTTATGGATAAAAATCTAAAAAGAAGCCTCAGATGTGAGAAGACATTAGGAGTTTGCTTGTGCCTGATTGCTTCTGGACACCCTGCCTCTCTCACATGAGTTGCCAGGTGCTAACTACTAGGCCACCTCATTAATTTGCATGCAATGTCACTTGTGCCATCACAGTCATATCTAAAGGATTGGCGGGATTTCTATCCCATCTCTTGCTAAGGCAAGAGAAGATTTTACTGCTTCCCACTGTTCCCTAGCCATGCCCACTGGTCTTAACTAGTTTTTTTAGTAGGGGAGTGGGAAGTAGATTGAGAGAGGGTGAGAGGGAGCCGATAAACTCCTCCTCACCCTTCTTCTATGTAACAATCTAACTCCAACAGCAGAGGAAATGAACCTGGATTTGGGTAGTGCCCTTCCAATCATTATTTTCTAGTTCATATCTGTTGGAAATGGCCCTCCAAAAAGGGTTAACCCTCAAACAATTTGCCTTCCTACTCCTCTTTTTTCTGATCTAGTTTTTGCTGGCTTTAGCACTATGCGCTCTTTACCACTGCTAACCAGTGCTAAAGTGCATGTGCTCTCTCCCTAAAACATGGCAACATTAGCTCATTCCAATTGGCTTATTTAGTTTACTTATAAATCCCTAATAAGGTGCACTGCAGACCTGTGTGACCTAGAAAGTAAACCCCCTTGCCAGGCTCAAACGTTCCTTTTCTATACATATGTCATCCCTAAGGAACTTTTTCGATTTGACAATATAGACCCCTCGAGGTATTAAGGTAATGAATTGGAAAGATTCCACTAAATGAACAATATTAGTATCCTAATAAAAAGGGCGCGATGAAGGATTTTTATGAAAAAGCGCAACAAACAATGGGTTCGAAATAGATGACCCAAGACTTCCCACATAAATCGGTAGGTATACAATCTCTAGGAGATATTCAGATGTGAAATGATTTATTAGATAGTGAGTATTAATTCATCGAAATAGGAATTTAAAGATACAAACTGTAGTGTATAGCGCAATAGTCTTTTTGTTTATTCTATGCGCTATGCATCTGAAGTAATATTATTCTTCACGAACAACCGAATTGTAGGTGGGATGTACTTTGGTTATATGAACCTGGTTAAAGTTAGAGACAATAAAAGTAAGTATTGTTTGGTTAATTCAACTCTATGCTCTATTCTTACAGGCCTATCAAGGTATTCTAGTACTGGCAATAAGACAAATCGCCTGCCGGTAACTCCTGAACACTGTATTATATTGTTGCTAATGAATAATTGTAAATCCGAACCTGAACATAATTCATTGTTTCTTCTTAACAGTGTGAAAACCCATATTAGGGGCACCTGTAATTTGAGTCTGTATCCAGTCACAACCCATTCCTTGGCTTGAATAGGATCCGATCCGTGGCAGGCCAATTTAAATGGTTAAATTTTTTTTTTTTAGAAAAGTAAGAAACTTTTTTCTGATTATACTTTATAGAGTATGCCTAATTGGAGTTACCGAACACAGATATTGTATTACATTTCTTGTCCTTTCTGCCTAGAGAATTTATATGTTTTGATAAAACTAGACGGTGGCTCCAGCAAACACTGCTTATATCTCTTGGGCATTGACCTAGCGGTATGTAAATGCAATGCAGCTCTCTGAAGCAAACAATAGATGAATGATGTAATTAGTGAGTGTAAAATAATTCTTTTATCTTTGTGTTTTATCTGTGTTTTTGTATGATGTATAGGTTTTAAAGTTTGGGACATCATCAAGATGTCTTGCCTCTGTTCTTAAATACCTACCGATAAGGAAGAAAAACAACCTTCATTACACTATAGGTAGGGATTACACATGCTACCTTAGTTGTGATAATAAGGAGTGAGTGTAGAATAAAAAAGAATAAAAAACATGAATTATGAGTTTTTATTATGTTTGTTAGGTTCACTTTTAATAAAGATTGGGCAATAAACAAAAGAAATCTGAATTATGTTTAAATATTATTGTCCTTTTTAATACAAAGTTTTTTTGATTTGTGAACTTCAAATGTGAAAAGGTTAACAATGATGTTTAGCAATTAAATTGGTACGTCAGTAGCACATATATGTGTAAATAATACATTGTTTCCATTATTTAGAAAACTGTCCTGAAGAAGGTGAACATCTGTCTGCTCACCGAAACGCCGCGACGACCTTGTTTTCTAAAAATGTTCTGATGAAATGCTTTTATGTGTAATAATTGTTTTTAATCTTGTGATTGGAATAATGAATAGAATAGAATAAATATTAATGAGATCATCTGACTTTTTATGAGTTTTGTTTGTGTTTAACTGACGTACCGTAAAATTATAATTCTTTGTAATCCCTTGTATTGCACTTTTATTGACATTGTGGAGGGGTTTTATCTTCAAATGTGGTACTTATATTAGTCTTGGTAGAGCTGTGCTTTGTAGTAGGGACACCTTTGGTTTTTTTGAACCCCTAAGGAAGGTCCTGCATAACCCAGAGGGCAAGGTACAATGTACCTAAACTTTCCATGTCTTGGTAGTGAACATTTCCCAATTTCAGATTTCACTACTGCAAGGCCTGTCTTTTCCATAGGCTAACATTGGAATTAACTTATTACATTTTATAAGTGTAATTTCCAATCAGGACAAGATGGGTATTTCTAGTTTGGTGTCCCTGGGCTCACAATTTAGAATCACAACTTATGGTGAAGTTGGTTTTAAGTTTAAGAATCGACACAACGCTGTTGTGGCAGGAACCGGCCCAGCGCATCATTCTCAGAACTGTCGCATCACATTCAGAACCTTCATTTCAGAACCGCTCCATCACTACCACTGCATGGACAAGATTGACGCATCGCCCTTTCAGTGTGGATTAACCCAGCACATCGCCTTCACAACTGCCACACTCAGAACCAGCATATTGCTCAACAGAACCGATGCATCGCCTTAGTTGTATGGAGAACTCTGGTGCAACACCCCCAATTACGTGGGGATCACCATAGTATCTTGTGCTGCAACATGGATTAAGGTACTTTTTCTCAGCATACCCTGCATGTGTCCTGTATCCAGCCTGCGCTCCATCACGGGTCACCTGAACTCCTGACTTTGGCCCAGCCCAGTGTGACCAATTAACTCTGCAGGCGCTGCTTGTTTATATGTGCTAGATTTTGCATTTACTCTTTAAAAAGTCATATCTCGAATTCTGGATGGATTTTTGTAATTTTGGTCTTGTTTTATTTAAACAATCATGATCTATTTTTCTAAGCTGGTGTGGAGTCTCTTTGTAGTGTTTTGTAGTGTTTACACCGTGTTATTGACTTAAGTGTTGCACACATACCTGACACATTGCCCTTGAAGTTAAGCCTGCCTGTTCTGTGCCAAGCAAACCGAGGGTGAGGACAGCATAATAGGGTGTTGTGACTTACCCTTACATGGATTGTCGACCCTGGTTGGACAGGGTGCATACATCTGCCAACTAGAGACCCAATTTCTAACAACATCTCTAGTGATTGTGGACATCTCCTTTCTTTCACAATGCATCACTGCCCATGGCAGTCATTGTAAGAGGAAGGAGTTGTGTGTATATACTCAAGCAAAGAGACAGACGCTCTTTGGATTTTATTCTTGGTCCAAAATAAACACAAAAATGACCTGGTCCATGTTGAGGCATAGATACATAATTCCATCCTTTTATAACGCTAGTCATGGAGAGAGAACTGAGAGAGGAAGGAATTATTTTCCTGTGCTCCAGGAAGGTTGTACATGCTGTAAGGATTCTTTCTTAGGATAACAACAATTCAAACAGCATCTGGCTTCTTGTTGCGGTAAATATACGGCTTAATTAGGATGTAGGTCGGACCGCCACCAACAGGCCATCGGTGGCGGTCGGACCGGCATTCAACAGAACTGTCCGACCGCCACATTATGATGCAGTCAGTCGGAATGCATTGGTCAAAGAGCCCACCTGATGCTTCCGGTTGGATTGGATTCCCGAGCAGGACACCCATCCCACGTGGGCCTTGGCTATGCGGCCTGGGGGCACCAAACATGCACCATGTGCCAAGAACAGCATGGTGCCTGGCACACGATGCATGGATATTTGCAAACATGCCTTTTTCTGTTGTGGCTCATGCTGTGGCCGTTTTCCATGCTGCAGCACAAGCCGCAATTGAAAAAGGAATGTCTACGACCGACTACAGGCCGGTCACATCGTAATATGTCTGCTGGAACCGCAACTACTAGTCGGGCGGTTACAATCCCGCAGCGATGTCGGTCGGAAGCTCATCCAACCACCATCATAATCAGGCCCATAGATAACTAAGAAAACATGCAAAGAGTTCTTGCTCCTATCAGGACCACAGACATTTATACTGTAAGAAACTGTGCCAAGGCTCGGAGCTAAAGTTGATTCTTATTCTGTTTGCACCTATTTTGTTTCATATTGTGTCGCTTTGTTTCACATTAAAACCTTTAGTAAATATGGAACAACAGTTCCTAGAATTGTGATTTATACCGACTTGCAATCTTTAGGGAAAATAAATGTGAAATCCATTGAGTATACCAGAAAGCTGTAGATTGTAGTGGACAAGATTCTGCACTTAACAAGGGGTCAGTTGTGTAGCCTGTGCCAGACGTTTTACAAAGAATGTAATCAATAAAACATAAAATAGTAAACTTAGGTGGCAAAAAAGATAAATAGGTAATACTGTTTTCACCTGTAGCTTTTTGCACAGAAGGCAGGGTCCTCAAAATTATATAGTGTTCCATACATCAGATTTTTCTGGTCGCAGAGATGTGTAGCATTTTAGCTTGAACAAAATCCCATGATGCCAAAAGCCAACAACTGAGCAGTGATTTGCAGTGCTTTTCACTCTGTACTGGCCATGCAACACTTGATAATAAAAACAAAATGAATTAGAGTTTGTTGTAATGAATAGTCATGTATTTCTAAAATATGCCTGTAAGAGGTTGGATTATTAATTTAGAGGGGTGGAAGCATCACTCAAATAGTAAACTCAAATCTTGTCAGGGTGAACCACGAAAGTCACAAAATTAATCTGTGCTTAACCCTTTTGTAGCTTGGCACAAAAGCAGTCAGGCTTAATTAGATGGAAAATGTAAAGTATTTATTCAGCACTTAAACTGTAATAAAGTGAAAACAAGACACAAGAAAAATCTCAACCCAATTTAGAGCCACAGAGTACATTTTAATTAATAAAAAGACAGCAAAACAAACAAAATCCATTCAGTAGCACCCGAAGATAACAATTTTTAAAGTTTTAGCTGTAGATGGCACCAAGAAGCACAAAGAGCCACTCACGTTTATCGGGTGGCGCTGGACCTGGAGAAAGTCACAAGTTCAGGCGTACTGCAATGGAGCGCAGATTGGATGCAAGGATCAGGTTAGTCCCACTGAAGAGTTACCTTCTCAAATGACATTTGCATTGGCAGATGCCGGGAGGAGGAGACTTTTGACTTGAGAAGCAGGTTGAGCCTAGTGGACGGCAATTTCTATAGCACAAAGAGCCAGTCATCGCTGAAGCTTTGGTTGCTGGATCATCACGCATTGTCATCGTTGGTGAGCGGTGCAGATCTCCTGTTGCCAGTTGTTGCAGATAATTGCTGTTGATGTGAAGAGCAGGTTATGCTGCAGCTTCACGTTGGTGATTGTAATGGGTGGTCGATTCTCAGTGTGATGAGGTCACTTTGTGATCTCAAGCAGCTCAAATTCAGGATTGTAACTGTTTCATGAGGAGTACACACTGATGCCAGCCAAGGATTCAGTACCTGAGGGACACCTCTTCGGGATCAGGGCTCACTCCAGCAGAGGCCAGCAGCTTGGCTCTGTCAGGAACAGTTGGTACTGGTAAGCTGGGCAGTTGCTTCGGGAAGATTGTTGTGTCCATGTAGCTCACACAGGCGGTCAGCCAAATGAAGATTGGAGTCATTCTGGGTAGCTTATGATCAAGACAAGCAGGTTCAATCTTTCTTCTTCAAACATCAAAGCAGTTCCTTCCGAAGCAGGGCAGTCATTCTGGCAGCAGGACAGTCCTTATCTGAGCCTTCTACAGATCCACGTGTGCTCTGATGAGAGGTTCTGAAGGTCCCACATTTATAACTGATGGCAGCCTATTTGTGGGGAATTTTCTGTCTTACCCCTAAATCTAGTTCTGGTCAGTTCTTCTCCTTCCATTGGTCCTGGCTCCAAACTGTCTAGGAAGGCAGATTGAAATGTTATCAGTGCAAGGTACAGCTCATCCCCAGCCACCCTGTTAGGACGGCCCTCCATCCTCACACCTAGGCTTCTTTGTTTCACTGTCTGGAAGCAATACACAACCCACAGCAGCAGGTCCATTCACAGTCATGTGATCCAGGACACTGGTAGAATGCCACTGTTGGTTTGGAAATGCCAATTTTCCAAGAGTGAAGAATTATAAATACTTTTTGTATGCTTGCGGAATAGCAGTAAAGATTCTATCTGCTAACCTAATGACATGCAATATATAGCAGAAAACAGAAAAATATGTCATATGTAAGGAGTGCTTCAGTATATATAAGTATCTAATACAATTTATTAGATACAATAGTAATGCAAAAAGATACTTGTTTACAAATGTAGGGTCAAAGACAATACAATCAGTGAATCGAACTTGCCCATGGCAACAATTAGATCAAAATTGAAAAGTCCAAATCGAAGATCCAAAGTACCATGGGGATCATAGAGTGATTTAGTCTTTGAGATACAAAATGAAAAAGCAGAAGGGAATTTTATTTTATCATATAGATGACCATGGTGATCACTGCATCAACGTTTCGAGCCAAATCATCTGAGAAGTACACAGGACCAAGTGTCAGAATTTATAATTATGATGACCCTTGCCAAATAAGATAGCCTATAATAAAAAGAATGCATAAAAAAGAAAAATTGTGAAACTACAAGGTTATGAAGTACACCAAAAGGAAGATGTGAATCATAAGCACTCAATGCAAAAAAAAGAAAAAGTGCAAGAAAATCCAAAATCACAAGAGAAAAAGGGCCCATACAAAAACTAAAACCAAACCGCCAAAGAACCAATCGGGCAATCAAATATTCACACTCTGCATCCAAAAAGGCATTAGCACACTAAATCACAAAAGGGTCTGGAATATTTATTCCTGTAAGAAAAAAACATACTGTGCTTTAAAACCCAAGCTTATTGGGCGAACACCAGATGCCTTCAGTGACCAAAGCAGCCATGCACTTACTTTTGATTGGCAACAAAAGCCATTAAGCCTAAAAATAAGAGAGTCAGAAAGTGCTAAGAAATCACTAGCAAAACACTAAGAAATGGCACAAACAAGTAAATGTGTGCACAAAACTTGAAGCAGCTCAGGTAAGCAACTCTTACCGACATCCAAATTGAATTTCGAATGTGACTCAGAATTATTTTTTGTTCAACAATTTTTTTTTAAGTAGGTTAGAATATGAGCGTTTCTTTTTGTGTATTGGAGTTAAACATTGATCTATATCCACTTGAATATAGCTGCAGAAAAAGCTCATGTTTTGAGCTCAATACGGCACCTGACCGGCACTCACATAATTACTCAGTTTCATTGTTGGTTTTGATTTCTACTTATCAGGCCTCTTTATGCTTGCTATTCTCCTGACATTTCAGTGCTCACACAGAAGAGTCACATTCTGTATTCAACTGGAATGTCAGTAAGAGTTAATTACTAGAGCTGTTTCATGGTTCGTGTATATATTTATATAATCGTGCTATTTCTCAGAGTTTTGCTAGTGAGTTATTTGCTTTTTCTGTCTCTTAACAGGGGCGTAACACAGGCCCCCGCAGCCCCCGTGGTGCGGGGGGCCCAAAGCTCCAGGGGGCCCCCTCAGCACAGCACTCTGGCTGCAGAACTCGTGGTTGAGCCCGGAAGGGGCCCCCTCAAGTTTTGTTACGCCAGTGTCTCTTAATTTTAGGCTTACTGGCGATTGTTGCCTATGGTTTCTTTGGTCAGTGAGAGTCTTTGGTGTTTGACCAAACAGGTTCTTTGGAGGTTTGGTTTCAGTTTTTTATGGACCCCTTTTATCTGGTGATTATGGGTCTTCTTGCACTTTTTCGTTTTTGTCATTGAGTGCTTTTGATCCACATCTTCCTGATGGCGTACTTCATTACTTTGTATATTCACATGTTTTAGTTTTTGTGAATTCTTTGAGCATAGGGTTTCCTATTTGAAAAGAGGTTTCATAATTCCATATTCCGACACTTGGCCCTGAAGATGGTTCCATGTACTTCTCAGATGCCTTGGGACTGAAACGTTGACACAGCGATCACCGCAGTCATCTAAATGATAAGATAAAATTATCTTCTGCTTTAGAAGTATAATTTTGCATCTCAAGGATTATATTACTCTGTGATCCCCGAGGTGCTTTGAATCTTTGGTTTGGACTTTTCAGTAATGATCTATGGGTAAGTGCCCTTCACTGGTTTAATTTTCTTTGACCCAACATTTGAAAACAAGTGTCTTTTTGTGTGACTATTGTAGTAAAGGTAGGGCCCTGCTTGTGTGCATTGCTATGTTAGCATAGGCTTTTAAGTTTAAACGCCATTTTACCTTTTTGCTGCTTTTGCACACAACACTATATGTAACTGTTGTTGTAAGTTATGCTGGGTGAATTTCTTCACATGAGAATGGCTTGTTTTCAACGTCCCTAGACTTACATCTCGGCCTTAGTCTGCACAGTGAGTGCTGAAGCCTCCAAGGTTATCATAATAATGTTAGGTGTTGTTCGGGCTGATCAGCTCAAGCTCTAGACACAACAGGCACGCAGTATAAGGAATTTGCGTGTCTTTGTGGGAATTTTTGCATGTGATACCTTTCATTCGGACCAGGGTCCAGTATTCGCCTCTAAGGCATACAAGGATGTCATGTGTTCTTTGGGGGTCCAAGCCAAATTTTCGTCTCCATACATGCCTGAGGGCAATAGTGTTGTGAAGCGGATGAACCGTGACTTAAGGCAATCCTTGACAGCTAGTGTTTTAGGTACTGGCAGGAACTGGCTAGCCCATCTCTATAGCGTTCAACGTGCACTTAATAATCTCTCTAGAAGGTCTCTGGGTGGGCGGACCCCTTACGAAATGCTCTTTGGCATCAAAATGTTTGTTCCGGACCTTAAGGGTCTAGACATGGCTGCGTCTGCCGCATCCTTTGACGTAGATGAACATTCTGCTGTTTTACAGAACCTACAAAAGACCAGAGACAGTCTTGCAAAGGAACATTTTCCCTCCACATCTGATGCTGCTCTTCAGATCCCGGTAGTTGGCTGGCTACCCCGAGTCAGTGACCTGGTCCGTGAGAAGGTGGAGAACAAGAAGGAGTTCGGCCCATCATATCGCGCACCAGTTCCTGTGCTTGGCGTGCAGGGTACAAGAACAGTCATTTTACCTCCACTTCCTGGTTGCAAGGAAAACAGGTACATCTCCATTGACAGTGTCAAATTACAGCAAGTGGCCGATACTTCTTAGAATGACACCTGCGGTCTCTTGTCCAGCAATGTTGAGAAATTCTGATTTGACTCCGGCGAGTACCACCAGGTCTGACGTTGCCATCGAGATGACTACAGTTACTAATTCTTTATTGAATACACCGGCTGGTGAACCCCTAATGATACTGAGTATACCTGCCCCACAGATTTGTTGATGCCTGTTTTGCAAACATCTGCAGTTAACCATTCACGCTTTTCCTTTGACACTGACGCTACAGCATCAAAGTCCCCATCGAAAATTAATATTTTTGCAGTTTGGTTTAAAAAAACATTTTTTGATACCGCCTTGGAATTACATTTGGCTAGTGCTTTTTTCAATTTTTCTATTCATGTCAATTGGAGTTGTGGTGTATTTTTTCCGTTTTGTAAATGAACACTATGTTAAAGAAAGAACTTCAATTAGACTAATTGATGGAACTTTGGCACCTCATCCTCATCACACATAATGAAGCGGGACCAGACTTTTGTTAACATCACAGCTTGGCCCATATTAGAGGGGATCGTGTGAGATGCTGTAAAATTTCAAATCCACGGCCCAACAGAGGTTATAAATGTCCCCAATGTACTACGTGTTTCAATGGGGGAAGTTGTGAAACAAAATACATGCTCTGATAATTGGGATGTCCAGGCCGCAGAGGCTATGTTTTCTGATTTGAAATATTATGCTGCTTTTAATGCAGAAGATTTGTATTTAGAATGAGCCAACTATGCTGATTTATTTTGCTACCAACATTATGGCAATCATTTTCTGCACAAAGCAAACACATTTAGAAATGTGGTTAATTACACACAATGGGAACATAGTCCAGCTCCTGTTGAGGGTAGCTCAAAATCTCTTTTGAAAAAGTTTACATAATTTACTGATTTCAATCAATCTAATCCTGACGCAATTTATTTTAAGATGACTGCTAAGTCCTCTTCCAAAGTTAGACTTACCCACACTATATTAGGATATTCTAAGTCCTTTCTTGACCAATCAGCAATAGGGAGCTATAAACTGTGGAAAGATACTATTGATCCTAAATCTGTTTGGGGTTCTAAGGGCTGGCAGGTACACGGCACTGAGGCTTTGCATCGTGCATGTCTCATCACAAACCATATTTTGTTTTTGAATACGACTATTTCTCAAACCACCTGCTTTGGATTGGCTACGTCTTAAAAAATAAAATCCTCCTTCTCTTCCTGATTTGGAAGAATACCCTACATGGTACAATCACACCGATAGGTCCCTTAGTGAATTACAGTCTCTGATGCTAAATTTGTCTTTTAACATCTCCAGTTTTGATCCCCAAGGTTGGTTGTTATAGCAAAAAAGTTAAGATTTATGCCAACATCGTTTTCTTGGTCTGGCCCCTGGCTATACACAGGTTAGGGTGGATCCCCGTTTTGAAAGTTACCATTATATTACTACCTACTCGGTAGGCAAATTATGTCAAAATTGGCTCAAACTTTCCACCTTAGTGTCAGTTAAACTCCATTTGTCAAAATTAACTGAAGATGTTGACCTAAATGATTTTGTTAAAGGCCCTGCAGGAGACAGGTCAAATATGGATTCATTGTTTATATGTTGTTTACTACAAAGTATGGAAACTATCTCAAATAGAGGCAGCTTCTAGGTTTCATGCGATCGACCAGGCTAATTTAGAAAAAGTGCTTACAGTTGTTGATAACAGCATTAAAACCCTTTCTTCCTGAATTTACACATTGGATAATATTGTTTCATCTGTTGTTGATATCGTACAGGATGAAGTGTCTGTTTTGTACCATGGCCAAAATAAATTACATTCCATTATGCAATTTGCTTGGACATTTCAAACGTTAAAGGCTGGTAAAGTGCCTTGGCACTACATGAATACCTCTTCACTATTTTTATCATTTATTTGACTATGCAACAACAATTTATGTCTATGAAGGATGCTGCATATTCACTTTTACATATTGAAAAGTTAGAACCATATCCTTTTTTGTTGCCGAATATAATTCAGCTGTGTGGCTCATTCATGGGTTAATAACATTGCCTTTTCCCCTATTTAAATTTGATTCATGTATGAAATACTATGCCATAGGCAGATATTGACCTTGTGGGAAGCGCCTATCTCCATGAAGTTTGGTCTCTGCCATTCACCTATAAGTGCATGAGGGAGGATAAAGAAGTTTATTTGAAGGGTGAAGATTGCACTTCAACACCTGATCACTCATTAGTTTGCAGGAACATCCAATTGCATGGCTCTTGCAATTCTGACGCCCCGAATTTAGCATGCATTTTAAAAGGGAATCCTGTCACGGCCATAATTCCGACTTTGCTAGCAAACAGTAGTTATTTGCTTATAAATAATGAAGACTGTTGTGGTATGCTGGCAGGGATTCTGTACATTGTGACTGTCTCCCAACAAGTAGTTTGTTGCAAGAATGTGCTATTCCCTCCTCTGCATGGGAAGCTCGATGTATCTATCTGGCCTTCTATTCCGACCTTGAAAGCAGAGTTCAACAAGATGAGTCGAATAAGGGCACTATTGTCTCAAAAAGAAGTCGCCCTTACTTCTTTGTGTGAAACATTTGTCCTTCACGTGGCAAACACTCGCATCGAGGTGCATGCCTTTTTGAATACTGATCTCCCCTGCATTTCGGTACTTTGATTCACTGCCTCATTGACCACAGGCTTGGCACACTTTTTTAAAATAGTAAGTTCTGGCCTTCTGACCTCATTCCAAACTATATTTGGTGTGAGAACGGTGTTTTTTCATTCTATTTTTTCCAGCCTCTTCGGCAGGTTACCGTTAATTCTCGCCTTGGGTGCCGGCGTACTGCTGTTAATTTGCTTGCTCAAAAATGACTGCACAATCTGTGTCACACGACATCCTGCCCCGGCTGCTCCAGCTTCAACCAGATGCTTGAATACTATGAAACGCTACTCCTGGCTACCTTGAGTGTGGCGTATGGATTATCTTTCCGGTTTTCGTACTTTACATGTGTGCAGCCTGTCTTCCATTGCCTGGATTGCGTGTTTGAAAGGGCTCTGTATTTGTGTATCTGCAACACGGTGTCTCCTAACCCGTGTTATGATCTACTAATGAGTCCCTTAGTAGCTCAGGAGTTAGACTGTTCTGGTATCGGAATAATGGTCTGCACAGCGGCACATGGAGTCCTAGACAAATGGAACATATAGACTGCAGCCCATGACTTTCTGGCACACAGTTATCTCAGAGAACACCTGAGTTGTCCTGTGATGGTGCTAGAGGCTCCGGCTGTCGAAAAACATGTGTGTTCCTTTGCATTAATAAATTGGATGGCTGAAATATTTTCTGATGAGAACAATGACTTCCTCTTGGAGGCAGTTGCAATGTACTGTGCCTATACGCTGTTGGATTGAACTGAAATGGTTCCGGCTTCAAAAACGTACTGGGCTCATGGTTTTGTCATTCATTTTTAACTCTCTTCTCATTCCGTGCTTTGGATACTATCCAGCCCCTAATTGGTTTTGAGTAAAAAAAAATGTTTTACATGGATATGCTCATGCTGACGGAGAGGGCGGTATATAAACTGAGGGGTAACCCGCGCAAGTGGAATGGGGTGTGGCAAACATGGAACTCCTACAGGGGGGACATATGCGAACCACTGGAAGAGGATGATCTCGAAGGATCTGAGAGCGAGGGGGACCTCTGATTGAATGTGAGAATGACTGTTGGGTGCTTTACGCGGGTGCGGGTTGGACTTGCCTGAGGGAGGGTGGTGTGCGGGGAAGTGAGGGGGCAGGGGGAACGGGAACACTGGATAAGTCCCTAGCAGATAGACTGGGATGCAGGGTACAGGAGATATTGCCTCACCTAAATGCAGAACTATGTGTGCAGTTTTTCTTGTTTAAGTTGTTTATAAGCAAACCACGTTAAAAACCTGAAAAAGCAACCGGTATCTTCCACGATGTGTGTATATTCCCTTTCATCATGTCACTTGAATTGCCGAATTTTCATTTGGAATCCGAAGGGCCGTTACACCTTTTGACACTCTCCGTTTCTTGTGTTCTTCATTGGTGCCCTACGAATGTATGTGTCCATGTGACTGATGGTGTTCAAATGTACTATCTGTGTTTTGCAACAAAAATTAAAATTTATAAAAAAAAAAAAAAATGTTTTGTGGTTACTAATTCGGAATTTTACTCCCAATGGTCCAGTTTGGCAAATTTTTAACTTGGTTCTGTCTCACTCGAACTTGAACTCTGCATTCCAAATTGCCCCCTTTCTGTGCGTGTTCTGATCAAGGGAGGGTGTAGTGAAGGCAGGGCCCTGCTTGCGCACATTGCTATGTTAGCATAGGCTTATTAGAAGTTTAAACGCCATTTTAACTTTTTGCTGCCTTTGCACACAACACTATATGTAACTGTTATTGTAAGTTAGGCTGTGTGAATTTCTTCACATGAGAATGGCATGTATGCAACGTCCCTAGACTTACATTCTGGCGCCTTTAATATTGCACTGCATGCATTATTTGAACACTTTGGAGAAAATCCGTTTCCAGGGAAAAAGAGAGTTTTTGCAGATCCTGATGTGATTCACCTCTGCTGATTTTGGAGGTATGGGGTTCCCAATGCAAGCCTAAGAGACCTTCTATTATTATAAAACATAGTTCCTAGCTTGGGTGGGTGACATACAAGGCACTATAGGACCTGTTTCTACTATCTTTATAATATGATTTCTCCTTTTGTGTTTTATGGAATTGTAACAATGCTGATCGTATTATTTTTAATAATATGCCTGCTTATGTTAGCAAAAATACTGCGTCTTAGAGCACGTCATTAAAATAAACCTTTTAAAAAATTTTGTGTCTCTCTTTACCCATGTTGTGGACTGGTATGAGAATAACAAACATAAGAGTGTTCTTGATTCCCACCATTCCTGAGTGTATCCTAAGTCATTGGTTCCTTTGCTATAGGACGAAGAGCAAATGAGGCACTGATGCTAATCGGTTAGGGTTCTAGGTACTGAGGTGAGTTTTTTGGTCCCCCACAATTCACTGAGGTCCAAGGTCTCTGTGCACTGTTCTGTGTATGACCAGAATCCCTGCAACACTATCGTATCTAATAAATTGTATGTGATATTCATAATTACTGAAGTACGTTTTAGAAATGATATATTCTTCTATGTTCTGCTTGTGGTTGTATGCCATAAAGGTAGCATATACAATCTTTACTGCTATTACGCAAGCAAAAAAAGTATTTAGAATACTTCTCCTTCAGGCGATCCTTTTGCATGTTTCTATTTATTCCCAGGCACCTGGGGGTTTATTGGGTGCCCTAGCGCATTGTGGTGTAATTTTCTAAAAGTGCCATTTTCAAAATTGTGACTTGAAGTCAGACTTTACCACTAAAGATGGATTTTAAATTGCATTTAATTTAAGTGTAAACAGTATGGCTCCATCTGCTTCCAATCTGAAGCTTGCATTTATTAAATGCAATAATGTAACACAGTGTTATTCTATGGAAGAGATATGCCTTACAACAATGAAAAATGACTTTAGGGGTTTGTCACTGTCAGGACATGTAAAACTTGAACACACATTCTACTTTTTACATACCATGCACCCTGACCTATGAGCCTGTAGGGCCTATCCTAGGGGTGACTTATAAGTATTTAAAAGGAAGTTTTAAGCCTGGAAAGAGGTTTACATTGCCAGGTCAAAATTGTAGTTTAATGTTGCACTACAGCTGCCAAAAACAGAAAGTGGTCGGGAGGGATCAATCTAAAATTTCTACAGTGTCAAGGGACTACCAATTAAGGGTGGGTGTAGTTCGCGAAGTAGCGCTACGCGAAGCTACGCGAAGTGCACTTTGCACTACGCGAACTTCACGTAGCACTACGCGAGCTGCGTAGTAGCATGTTTGCACTGTGCAAGATGCGTTTTCAATGATTGCACAGTGCGGACAAGCACCCGGCACTGTGCAAGCATTGAAAACGGCATCTTGCACAGTGCGAGCTGTAGTTTTCTGCTGCTCGAGTAGATTATTACTCGAGCGGCAGCTTTCTCAACGCGAACAGATAGTTTCTCATTGAGAGCGGTCGCGAGCATGCGCAACCACTCACAATGAGAAACCTGACCTCCTCGCGTTGAGAATCTCGCCGGGATGTCATTTTGCTTGCTCGCGGTCGCGAACATGGCGTTCAGGACCGCGAACAAGCAAAAAATGACCGCTGCACTACGCTACGCTGCACTACGCATGTTCGCACTGTGCTACGTGCAGCTCGCGTAGTGCGAAGTTGCAAAAACTTCGCAAACTCCGCGAGCGTAGCGTAGTGCTTCGCCCAGGGTTACTACCAATTCCCCTGTAGTGAGCACACAATTCTCTACATACATTTTAAATTTTTTAAGCAATGATCACATGCCTAGTCGTCAACAAGATTACTAATTTTATTTGTAGCAATCTGTACTTCAAATAAAGTTTTTTAATATGTAATGTAGTTAATCATACAAAATACACTTTTACACATACATTTCTATTTACAGTCAAATACACATGATATATAACAACAACAAACAATATTCTACTAAGACAAGAATTCTTTTTCACCCAAAAGAACATACAAACTCAATGGAGTGTCCCCCTATCGGATCAGAGGGTATACTAAGAGGACATCCTGTACTCACACAATCAGTTCTATTCAATTCAGAACCTAAATTCAAAGATTGTGTATAAGCAAACAAATAAATCAGGTACAAAAATATCAAAAGACTCCTCTTGTCTGAAATGGCATGTCGACGCGGATGCGTTTTGGCCTCCAGGAATCTTGGCCTCCTCAGGACAAGGGTGAATAAAGAGCCTATATAAATACACAAAAGGGACCCAAAAGGTATTACACCTTTTCAATCGAATAATGAGCATCTCTACGCCACCTCGGTGTAACGTGCTCGCCACCACCACCAAGAGTGAGAGAACAGATTCAAACCACTACACACAGTGTCAGACATGCTAACAATTTAGAAGAATAAGTGCTCAACATATAACAAATAAGAGAAGTGGATTGAGGTGTTGCAAACGTGTATCATCTCCAACCCAAAGCATCAAAACGTCATAGCGGGGAAGGCAGTGTAAAACACCTATAACCTCACACCACCACTCTATCCATATCTGAGATTCAGCTCAAACAACTTCTACAAAGATTATACTCCACTGAAAGATTGTGTTGACTAGCCACTTACTATTATTCCAATCTTCGCGGTGCGTAGAATTTGCAGCCGGGGATTCCACCCAATCTTTCTCTAAATACACAAGTATCAAAATAACCTACGGTTGGAATGAGCGAAAAGGCCCCTTCAGTATAGTGCAATGATCACGGCCAATTCGCTCTATCTCTAAACTAATAAAGGACCAAATAAAGTTTCTTACCTGCCTGACGTCACCAATCACACTCTCTCAGCTTCAGTCCAATCGTAAACGACCACCGACACCTCATTTGCTTATACGGTGACCAAAAGTTCTGGAATCAAACAACACGGGCACACATGTATCACCCAGATGTAGTACAAGTAGCAAAGATGCTACAGCACCACCAGCACTTCCTGCTTCACATTCAACCGGCACCCGCAAAGCTTCGCCCCACGTACCTTCTTATTCCGCAACTGAAACGCGGCACACAGCCTTCGTTCTGCGCACACCGTTAAGGCACACACCTCTCATTCAATCGTGCACCAGGAAATACTCTCCTCAGCTCCTCACGTGATCGTGTCAAAGCGCACCATGTGATCGCCCCTGGGATCATCAGGAACACAAAAGACAAACTTCAATCGTGACTGCACACCAATCAATCATTCCTCAGACAACCAGCGCGGGGAAGAAAGACTACCCTAATACTATCCTCCGCATCTGGTGACCAGCCGGATGTAGTCTAACCTTGATCGCTTCACCTTCCTAGCATACAATATTTACACCCGATGCCAAAGAAAATAAAAAAAACGGACTCCAAATTAAAAAAAAAAAAATTATAATAATAATAACACTTGAGGGAAGCTATGAACCAAACCCACATGCCTCAGGGTTAGCACGCCCTTACAAAAGCAAACATGCTATAAAACAATAATACATTTTAAGAAAACACACACCAGAATCCTTCTTTCACCCAGCAATGAGTGATGGCGACCACAAGGCCACAGAGAAAGTAGCGCAGAGATGCATAGGCAATAAATGTATGACAAAAGAAGATATACATGTTGAGACAAATATATACAACCAAATCAACAAACCAATATTTACACATATATACACAAAATATTCATATATAAATATATATATATATATATATATATATATATATATACAATGCAGTGCACAACTGTACAGGAGAATAACTTAACATTTACTCAGCTATATACAAACCATATTGCAAATATTCAATATATACAAAGAACAGAACCAGTCCTATTTTATCACCCAAAGGCAATACAGGCAATCAAATCAACGCCCATATCTCAACACGATCATTCAGACCATGTGTTGCCCTGTGGTACTTTTTTATCATACAGGTTTCAAGTTTATTTGAAGTTGTTTGTAAGCTCACCTTATTCTGGGGTTTAACCACCAGAAGCACTGACCACTTGATATCATTTTCACTATGATTATACTCCAAGAAATGTTGAACTAAGGGGCCCCCCTGGATTTTACACCGGGTTCTCGACTGGTGTTGCATGATTCTCAATTTAACTGCTTGTGTCGTCTGGCCTATATATACCTTTTCACACGGACATGAAAGGCAATATACAACATATTTCGTGTTACAGTTCGAGAAATTATTTTGTACATGTTTCTCATTGTTCAGCATCACGAACTTAGAGTTGGTCGTATGGGCACATACCCCATAGTTCTTACATTTAAAATGTCCAATTACTGGTGGGAGACCTAACATGCTTCATAGTCCACCTTTGGGTTGTGTTTCCCGGTTTGTCTTCACAAGATATTGCCTTATGTTTTTTCCTTTGCAAAACGCAAATAACGGCTTGGGAATGATGAGCCTCCAATTCCGCAAGATGATTTTTTTGATCTTGTTAGCTTTGAGGTTATATGTAAGCACACAAGTGAGCCTATCAGATGTCTTCTTTTCTTTAGCTGTTAATAGACTTTCACTAGGTATGAACCATAAGGGCTGTTCTAACTAACTTCCTTGGAAAACCTCGATTGCACAACTTGGTTTGCAATATTTCAGCATTCTGGAAATAATCAGTTTTATTAGTACAATTACGCCGTATCCTCAAAAATTGACCATATGGCAGATTTTCCTTTAAGGATCTGGGGTAGCCACTCGCAAAATGTAATAAAGTATTACGGTCTGTCGGTTTAGTGAATAAACATACTTCCAAAGACCCCTCGTTATTGAATACTGAAACGTCGAGGAAATTAATTCTAGAATTACTTTACGAAATAATAAAATTAAGGTCAACTGAACGTGTATTCAGCCAATTATGGAAAGCCAAAAGTTGTTCCTGCGTACCTGACCAAATCATAAAAAATATCGTCAATAAAATGAATCCATCGGGCAATATTAGATACAAAAGGAGTTTCATTGTGAAAGATGAAGTTTTTTTCAAAAGTGTCCATTACCAGGTTTGCGATCTCAGGGGCAAAACAGCACCCCATGGCCACGCCCTTGACCTGGGTGTACAATTAATCCTTAAAAGCAAAAAAATTGCTTTTAAGGCAAATCTTTGCCAGGTCTGAGATAAAATTGGTGGGTACTACATGGGGTCTCATTCTCTCGTCTATCACTTTCTCTAACACAATTAGAGCTTCGTCTTGAGGTATGTTGGTATACAGACTTTCGATATCGAAGGTGACCAACAACTGTTGGTCACCATCGAATACAGAGTCCTCTATTTTGGCGATAAAGTCCATAGTATCCCTAATATAAGCTTGCATCAAGGGCACAAAAGGTTTCAGGAATACGTCAATATACTTGGCCAGTGGTTCCAACAATGTCCCACATGCTGCAATAATCGGTAAACCGGGTGGTTTTTGGACATTTTTATGTATTTTGGGTAAAACATACATATTGGGGAAACTTAGAAGTCATCGTATTCAAATATTCATATTCTTTTTTGCAAATTAACCCATAATCAAGTGCTTTAGTAGTCAGATGCAAAATTTGGGCTTTAAGACTCGCAGTCGGGTTGTCAATAATTTGCTGATAGTGTTGTGGATTTTTTAGTTGGTTCAGTACCACATTATCATATTCGTTAGCATCCCAAAGTACTATCCCTCCCCCTTATCAGCAGGTTTAATAACTGTAAGGGGGATATTGGAAAGTTCTGTCAGGGCTACCCTCTCTGGTTTTGTGAAGTTGGGTTTGAAAAAGGATCGCTTTTTATTGTATTCATCAACTTCCCTCAAATCAGGCATTGATGCTCTGTCTGGACAGAATGTAGAGTTATTATACAAGCCACTTGTATTAATTCCATTCACAGCAGCAATATCTTATTTTCCGTAAAAATTGAAGGACCTCAGTTTTGATGTTCACGGGGTCTTGCAGGGCCAAGGGCACAAATGACAAGCCTTTGTGCAGTGCTTGTGTTTCTATTCCTGTAAGTGGATGTTTAGACAGATTATAAATCGGAATCAATTCATTATTTCCACTAGAGCCCTTCCGAAGTTGAAGATTCATCTGTTGCATGTTCTCCTCCATGTTCTGAAGACCCCCTGTTCTGGGGCTGGTGCCGGTGCTCTCCATTCTCCCCTGTACCCCCTCCCCCTGCGGCCTCTGTCTAAAAAAAGGGAGGGCTCTTGGGTATTGAAAATAAGTAGGGTATGGTTGGTACGGGTGGTAATAACTTCCTGAACTTTGGTCAGAGTCGGAGGAAGAATCAGAAAAGGTAATAACATTTCTGCGTGATCTTGCCCTGTATTGAAGATTCAGAGTACTTGGCTTATTATTTCTAAAGAAATCCTCCTTCAGATAAGGGTAAACAATGTCAATTTTGAAATTCTTAATATCCCTCGCCACCTTTGTGGTTTTCAGGTTAACTGTATGTTGCCCTACAGGCTGCAGTGTCAGGCCTGACATGTTTTACAGAGGTGCAATAAGTGCTGCTTCCCACTGGTAGCATTTAATGTACAGGTCCGGGGTACATCCGATACCGTTTACTGAGGAATTACAAGCGAATAAAAGTGCCAATTAAGTGTATTCCAAGGTTAAAGCCCAAATGCCTACACAAATAAATACAGCAAACTAAAGGGACAAAAGTAAAATGTTTGGAGGCACACCACATCAAGGATGTGAGGTCTAACATTACCCAAGAATCTAAGCTTGGGAATAGGGGTAATTTGGACAATTTTTGTTTATGAACTACAAGACTATGCACACTTTACTCTTGTTAGCCAATGGTAAAGTGCTTGTGCTCTGCCTGTAAACATAGTAAAATGTATATCTTCTTAACAGGCATATTTTATTTACATATAAGTACATATATGGCACTGCATGTACCCAGGGCCTGTAAATTAAATGCAGCCAGTGGGCTGTACCATTCATTGTACTGACCACTAGCACAACATTATAAAACATGTCTACAGGCATGCCCCTGCAGCTGGGGTATGCAGTTTGGATCTTTCATTTTGACCTGGCAAAATAATGTTTGGTAAGAATGTGATACAGTGCACTCACAGTTTGCTGTTTGAAAAGTAAACAACTAGTAAACTGTGGTGTTTGCTACTCTAGAACAGAACCTACCAGTTTCCATAATACATTACAAAAAAGGTAGTTTTTGTTTAAAATAATTATTTTCCCAGCCCTAAACCTTCCTTCTAATTACTTATTAGTCATCCCTAAGTTATGCTCTTAATACCATTGGGGCAGGGTGCATGGCATTTAAAAAATAGGACATGCCCTGGCAGTAAAAAATCTTCCAAGTAATTTTTTCACTGTGATAAGCCTGGCCCTTCCACAGGAAAATATTAGGCTATATTATACCCCCTATGCTGCTTAGCTTCAGTTTGGGAGCAGCTAGAAAAAAGGTTCAGGGACCTATTTTAATACTAATTTAAAATCCAACCTAATTATCAAATCAGATTTCAGATTAGCATTTTTGAAATGACACTATTAGGAAAGTTGACATTTTCCTGCCCAAGTCAAATGTTCCTTTCTTCCAGTATCAGCTGACTGTAAATGAATCTTTTGTGTAGTGCTCCCAGACAGTGGACAAAATGCTTCTGTGTGGTGTGATGTTTTTTGTATACTGAACCGGAAGGCCTGGGAATCTGGGCTCAACCCCTTTCTGAGCTTCAAAAGAGTCCAACCCATTTGCTGGCAGATAAAGCTCACACCTAGGTTTGCCTCTTTTTTGTCTTACTAGGAAACTTAACTTCATGCCTACTGGGAGGGTAAGCTGCCCATTTCCATAGTCACAGCAATAGGTGGGCACAGGGAGCTCTGACTGGGGAAATAATTATTCTGCCATGTTTATTTTAGGGAAAGAAGGGTACTGTGACTAACATACAGTCAAAAACATAGGAAGTGCTGCAAGAGATGGCAGGATCACCCCCAGGGAATATTGAGTCCATTGGTTAGGGAGTGACCTGGAGTTTCCCCACTCTCAGGCTGGAACTGAGCATACATGTAGCATCCCCAATACTCTCTCAAAAAATTCTTGGACCTGTGGAGAGTCAGGACTGCCCTTCTGTCTGAAGAAACTGAAAGAAGACTGAACCTGCTTGCCTTCAACCTAGGACACTAGATGTAACTCCAGGGGTAAGCTGGCTGACCTCATGTTTGAGTTGCAGGGAAACAATAAGCTTTCAGAGGCCTCCTCCCTGCAAATGCCCAAATGACCAGATCCAACTGAACCTGCACTGGACTCTGTGCTGGCCTCTGTGATGCCTTTCAGGTCCTGGAACCTTGGTGTGTGTTAATGTTTACTCTTCCTGGCCAAACTGCAAACGTTGGGACTTAAAAAAATTTCCCGATCTTTTCCGGCCAAGAACCAGTGAGAAACAAGGACCACTGTTGAGCTGAAGCCATTGACATTGAATTGCCATTGGATTCAACTTGCTGGTTTGCCCCGCTGCATAACATCTGACTTCCAGAAAAGTTTACAAGTCCAAACATATCGGGTTTCATTAGAAGCTACGCCAAGCAGCAACCCACTGACATTGAGGCCTTCCTGGGCCCAGACTTCGGACTTTTCACACTCTGAGCTTTCCCATCATCGTCATCGAACACACAAAGACCTAGCTCTCCAGCAATCCACTGTGAATAGGCACTGCTTTGCTTGCCCAGCCAACAACTCTTTGATAACCACTTTTCCCCCCAAAAAAGGTTTAAAGTCAGAAGGTAAACTTTCAACCGGGATGAACCTTGTCCCAGTTTCCGACCTGTGCTCCATTATGGCCAGCCTTAACCTTTGAATTTGACACAGTCTAGTGCGACCAGATAACTACGTTTAGAGTTTTATGCTTGCTGATGCTATTTTTAATTCCAACTTTTAAAAATGCATATCTCTGGTACTAAGCAAGGACTTTTTTTGTCATTTTGGTGTAATTTTATTTATTTACATTTTACCATATTTCTCCATTGGTTTGAGATTTTCTTGTATTGTTTTTCACTTTATTACTGCATACATACTGTACACATGGCCTCTAAGTTAAGACTGACTGAATTTGTGCCAAGCTACCAGAGATTAAAGTACATGATTAATTTGTGACTTTTGTGGTTCACCCTGACAAGCATTTTAATTATTGCTTGAGTTGGATTCTCACCAGATCAAGTAGAACTCCAGTTTCTTACAACTCTAAATTCTGACTTGCCCATGATTCTGGGTGATACAGAGGAAGCTTTTTCAAGATTTCTTTTTTTAGGATATGAACTTACAATCATATACATGGAGAAATTCTGTAGATAATGGTAACAAATGTTTACCTATCATCTAATACCACACTTTTCCCAATTAAAACAGTAACCCCCAAGTATGACTTGGTTTATCACCCACGATAGGAAAGGCTATGCATTCCTGAGACTCTCAAGAAATAAACTTGGTATAGTTTAATTTTTAGAATGCAGATAGCCATTGCAGTTAAGCCTCAGGTGAAAAATAGGACACCTGGGGAAGTCCAGATTTCAATTTGCAAGGATTCCTCTAGTTTTTATAGTCAGAATGTAATGGAAACATCCATTAAGAAAGAGCACTCTCCCACATTTCTGATGAAAAGTTATAGAATATGTGGGAAACTGAGCACTTTCACATTGATAAAAATAGTACCTCACATATGTGGTTGGTCCACAATAGATGGGAACACTCAAAATTGTGACTGTACAAAGTTAATGTAGTGTGATTGTTGTCTTATTATGGTAAAAGTTTTGGTCTTTTTCTGTCATGTGCAATAGGCCCACCCTCACATGTGGGTTTCGTTATAATTTGAATGTTCCTCCGTGGATAGTAGGAATTTGCTGTTTTCTTTTGTTAGAAATGGGGGTCTCTTGTTGGCAACGGTAGGCACCTTGCCTAAGAAGGGACCCTTGCTTCTAGTCAGCATAAGGGAGTTACACACGCTAGATAACCCCTGCTCACCCCGTTGGTGGCTTGGCACGAGCAGACAGACTTATCCCAAAGGCAATGTGTAAAGTATTGGCACCCAATGCACAGTAACACAGTGAAAACACCACCGAAGTGATACCACAGCAGTTTAGAAAAATAGTAATATTATATCTAAATTGTGACAAGACCACAACGACAAAAATCTAACATACATATAATCACAATATCACTCTTTTAAAAAGGAAATGTGAGCGCGAAGAGGGGACCCGTTCATAGAGGAGAGAGCACAGGAGTACTCAGGAGTACTCAGAACCTATGTTGTTATGCAGTCCCTGGGCCGTTTCACAGTGGCCCGACAACTCCTGTGGCAGCTCGTCCTGGCTGCGCCACAAGAGCTCCTCTTGTTCACTAGAGGGGGCCCCTGCACCGGGCTATGGAAGCAGAGGTGTGTCTCCAACCTCCCTCTCTGCTCAAACACCAGGCCACAGCTGCGCCGCTGATGGCCCTTGGTCCCAGGGTATTCAGGGCGGCGCTCTGGCCCGGTGCACAGCAGCCATTCCTCATGGTGCCCATGACAACGCTGTTCATCCTCTTCAGCCCAGAGACAAGCAGAGAGGGGACTGGGCTCCCTCCTCAGACTGCAAAGTGGTTGTGTCAGCAAGGATGGGACGCCCTCAGGTTCTTTCGGGTGCTGGACTCCCTCTTCAGCCCTGCATGACAGTTGCTCTGGCAACTCGGAGACGCCATCAGGGTTCTTTCTCCTTGGCCCAAGCACAGACCACGCTTGCGGCGATCACCCTGCAATGTGGGGAAGCCAGCTTAGAGTTTCTATAGCTCGAGCACGGCTCATGCTGTCAAGGCGCTTTTAACATGGCACACGCTGGTGCTGTGGCTCAACATCCAGCACAACCCCCACTGCTGCAGTAGCTCTGCTCTTAATGTGGCACACACTTCCTTAGGTGCTGTGGTAGGAGCGGGAAGAACAATCCTGGTAAATTTTCAAATTGAGCACGATGACTACTTTGTTGTCCCTGAGTTTTCCACAACATGAGCAAGCACACACAAGCCCTAAGAGTTCTACTCAAGCCGAATAACACAGGAGGGTAAAAAGAGTCAGTCCTTTTACTCTGCCTAAAGACAGAAGCAAAACCAAAGGGGAGGATGGACGGAGTGTTGAACATCGCAAGCACTCACCCACAGTCAACTGATCTGGGTTTATTCCATCATCATTCGTTAGCTCACTCCGCCACTCCAGTTCAGACATGCATATGCAAATCAGTCTGACCCTGTGCCTCATGGGAACAGTCCAGCCCAAACTGCCAAGTCATGTCTTCCCTGGACCTGAAAAAAGCACCATGGGACCGGTTTCTAGCTAATCAGCCATCATCAGCCAGGCTAGCTTGAATCCAGTGGCAAAGTGAGCAAGGGACCCACGTCTGGGCATACCCTGCCAGCTTAGGGCAAACAAAGCAAAACCAAAGGGGAGGATGGGTGGAGTGTTGAGCATTGCAAGCACTCACGCCCAATCAACTGATCTGGGTTTAATCCATCATCATTCTTTAGCTCACTCCGCCCCCCCCAGTTCAGACATGGCCATATGCAAATCAGTCTGACCCTGTGCCTCATGGGAACAGTCCAGCCCAACTGGGGTTAATGTATGACATTGTTTTGCATTCTGTCCATCAACTGTTGTTTTTGCTAAAGACAGAAGCAGCAGCTGAAGGATAACCCACCCTTCACACACAGAAAGGGTAGCGCTCCTCAGGCAGCTCTTTATCTCTTCTTCTTGGCAATGTCCTCTTGTTTCCAGAAGTGATCTAAAATTCTGGGGTTGTAGGTCTAATATTTATACCCATTCTCTCTTTGTAGTCTTTGTTTCAAGAGCCTCTCGCTCATTAAAAACAGTTCTGTCCCCCCTGGTCCAGCTTCACTACAGGAAGTGGAGACACCATACTTCAGAGCAGATACAGCCTATGCAGATGCTGTGAAAACTCCTCTCACCACTCTAAATGCAGATAGGTCTATTCAGCCTGGCTATGAGACACACAGGAAAGGCAGGACACACTTCAACGCCCCCTTGGGACTGTCTAGAGTGAATGCACATCCCCAGCTCCTGGCACTGCAAAACCAGACAATGAATACTCAAACAGGCAGAGGCACACAGGATGGTAAAACTTTCTAAAAGGGGCATTTTCAAACACAATTTAAAAATCACCATAACTAAAAGGTGTGTTATTAAATTCTGAGTTCAGAGAGCCTAAACTGCATTTCTCTATCGCGTCCCAATGAAAGGTCACACTTGTAAGATATTACAAGGCAGCCCCCATGTTAACCTATGAGACAGACAGCCTTTAAATAGTGAAAAACTAAACACACAATATTTCACTATCAGGACATGTAAAACGCACCAGCAAATGTCCTACAGTTTACATACCCTGCCCATGGGGGTACCTTGGGCCTACCTTAGGGGTGCCTTAAATGTAAGAAAATGGAGGGTTAGGGCCTGGCAAGTGGGCACACTTGCCTGGTTGACACAGCAGTTTACAAAGGCAGGTCTGAGACACATTTACAGGGATACTCATGTGGGTGGCACAACTATTGTTGCAAGCCCACTAGTTGCATTTGATTTACAACCCCTGGCACTTTACTAGGGACTTATCAGTGAATCAAATATGCCAATCATGGATAACCGAATATAATAACAATTTTCAATAGGGGCTCTTGCACTTTGATACTGATCATCAGTGCCCAAATCATCTAAGCCAGAAAAAATGAAATCCAGCACACTGTGAAAAATACAGGAAGTAGAGGTAAAAAGACAGGGGAAACAACGCCATGGTTGTCAAGTCTAACAACTTGGAATTCTGAATTTTTAAGTCACTGAAAGAGAAGCATCTGTGATGTTTTTAACCACAATTTGACGTCTGCAGACAGAGGGGCATATTTACAAGCCCCTATCGCCACCACAGCGTCACTTTTCCTGACGTTGTGGTTGCAATAGGGGCTCCGCTTTATTTACAATGCAGCGTTAAGCCACTTAATGTGGCTTAACGCTGCCTTGTAAATAAGACACCCTTTCATGCTATACTTAGCATAAAAGGGGCGGGCAATGGGTGTTGTGGTGGTCGTTCCACCGCAACACCAATTGAATTTAATGATGCCCGATTTAACAAGGATAGTGTAAATATGGGGCAGTGCCAAAATTAAGACCAGGGAAAACCTGGCCTTACCCTGGAGCACAAGAAGAAATGTTTAATTTCTCCTAATGTTTGCTCTTTCCATGTGTGCTGTGTTGTGCAGCACACATAGAAACAGCAGCATGCCATTGATTGTTAATGTGCAGGAAGGCTTGATTGTTAATGTGCAGGAAGGCTTCACGTAAACAATCATTAAGAAAATGATGTTTTGCAACTTCTATGTGTACTGCATGAAGCAGCACACATAGACGTTAAAAAAACGACATTTCAGATTGCTTATGTGCAGAAAGGGACACCTTCCTGCACATAAACAAACTTCCCTTGCAACGCAGGCACTTATGCACTATGGTGCAAGGATGTCAGGGGGAAACGCAGGGCTGAACAGTTTAACGGCACGCTCCGCCACTTCCTCGTAAATACTAAGGGTGGGCGTAGTTCGCGAAGTAGCGCTAGGCGAAGCTACGCGAAGTGCACTTCGCACTACGCAAACTTCACGTAGCACTACGCGAGCTGCGTAGTAGCATGTTCGCACTGTGCAAGATGCGTTTTCAATGATTGCACAGTGCGGACAAACATCCGGCACTGTGCAAGCATTGAAAACGGCATCTTGCACAGTGCGAGCTGTAGTTTTCTGCTGCTCGAGTAGATTATAACTCGAGCGGCAGCTTTCTCAACGCGAACAGGTAGTTTCTCATTGAGAGCGGTCGCGAGCATGCGCAACCACTCACAATGAGAAACCTGACCTCCTCGCGTTGAGAATCTCGCCGGGATGTCATTTTGCTTGCTCGCGGTCGCGAACATGACGTTCAGGACCGTGAACAAGCAAAAAATGACCGCTGCACTACGCTACGCTGCACTACGCATGTTTGCACTGTGCTACGTGCAGCTCGCGTAGTGCGAAGTTGCGAAAACTTCGCAAACTCTGCGAGCGTAGCGTAGTGCATCGCCCAGGGTTAGTAAATACCCCCCAGAGTGTTCTAGCTAATAAAGTGTGTTGGGATTTATGCATGGCACATCACACTGGATTTTCCAGTGGCACCAAAATGTCTTTCCTGTGTGCCAACCCTCCTTGAGCTTAAATACTTCTGACAATACCATTAAAATATTTGACTGATGAATCCCTAGCCAAACCAATTGAAAACTACATCTGATACACTAGCACTGGGGGAACTAGGGTAAACCAGATGTGGGTCAAGCCTAGGGGTGTTTGAAAAATGTGTAAATTGCTTTAACTTAATTATGGAAAATTTCTGCAAAATTACGCAAAATGCAAATAAATTATTTTGTGCTATATTATACTGTGATATGCATCCTCGCATCAATTTTCAGAACTAAGAGACATTTAAGCAAACGCACTGCAAACAATCGTCACCTGCTGTTCCTTTGCATTTGCAGTCATTTTTTACTGAGAATGGTGTGTAACTAGGTAAAGTGGTGTACTGACATAATTTTGGGAATTTCGCATAACAAGCGTTAAGCAAAATTCTCACAATTACATGAATTTACGTCAGTGTAATTCAATTACATTTTATCCAGGCTTAGTCAAACATGAAGAAAACTGTACACATTTATAATGTCTTGGAAAAAATGGTCAACATTTGACAAACATTCTGATCAATGTGCTCTGGCTGCCAACCAATCATAATAAATAAACAAAGGTCTGTTCTAACAGAATCAGATCCATACATATGGCGTGTATCAAACTCCCATAACGTTCTCGGTTCCTACCACAATTTCAAGGAGGAGCCTCCGGCTATGAAGCTCAAAGGACCGAAAATTCTTCCATAATAAGTGCATTAAATGCAGCGTAATAATTTGTGCTTGGTCGCTCCAGCTGACTAATCAGAGTAACCTTCGCTATCAGTACTCACAGGACCTGTATTCAAAGATTTTGAATACCGTTCCTGTGAGTAATGATAGCGATGGTTACTCTTGTTGTGTTCCTGGTCCTGCACGCATATGACGCCACAGGCGTGCAGCGTTAGGTCATGTGACCTGTTAGAATAAAAAGGGGCCACGCACGCATGCACGCCAGTGAGAGGCGAGTGCGGAGAGCCATAAAGATATCCCCAGTGTCTGTCTCTGTTATTCATAAGACCACGTGTTAGGCCTCAGCCACCCCAGGTGCCCCTGAGTGTAGGGTCCCAGATTATGCCCCTAGGGTCAACCCTTCTACCCCCGACAACACAACAACTGGCGACGAGGGTGGTTGCCGAGCCCTCGCTGCGTGTGTGTGGCGCCTGCCTCCTTGTGCGGCGGCCGCGAGCGTGTGTCCTTGCTCGCGGTGCTCGTGCCCCACGGCCACTCACACACTGTGCGAGCCCACAGACATCGCGCACAGCCCGGGGGGCGTGCAGGTGAGCTTCCACCCCCCCTGCGCCCCGCCCGCCGACCGGCTGCTGCATCCCAGGCCCCCAGGGCGTGCCGCTGGTGTCCCTCCCCGGCCTGCTGGTTCGTCCTCTCCGCCTGCACTCCCTCGGCCAGCGCCGCACCGAGCTTCCTTGCTGGTGCGTGAAGCGCACTCGCATCTGGGCCTGCACGGCCGCAAGTCTGCGCCGGAGCTGCGCCCTGCCGTCTGTCACGCATTGCGCGGACGCGGTGTTTCCAGCTTTGGCGGGCAGCCTTCTTTGTGCACGGAGGAGGCGCAGGGTTATCGTGCCCTTCGTTCTGCTGCTCCTGAAGGGGGACAACAGTCGTGCCTACCTCCACGCATCCGCCCATCACCCCCACGGACGGTGGGCAAACCCCGGAAGAGGGACCACGCACAAAAGGTGACAACACGTACAGAGGCCTCAGGACTGTCGCGCCCCTGGCAGTGCCCTCACAGCACGCTGTGCTCCACACCTCGCCGGTCGTGCCATGGCCACGATCCCACCGATCGAACCCTTTGTGGTGGAAGGCTCACCTTCGTCATTAGCTCCCAAATGGAAGGAGTGGGTGGACAGACTCCTGGTCTTCTTTGAAGCCACAAAAGTACATAAGGAACAGAAGAGAGCCATGGTGCTCCATCTAGGAGGCAAAGATGTGCATTCTATCGCTAAGACGCTCACAGAGGCAACTTCCAAAACCCACCACACACTCATCAATGCCCTGAATGCACATTTCGAACCAATGGCCAAACAGGACTATGAAAGATTTGTATTCAGGCAAGCGCGACAGCTGCCGGAGGAGTCGTTGGACACGTACCACTCCAGGCTCAAGCGACTGGCGCTATCCTGTGGATTTGCGGACACCACGGAGGAAATACGAGGTCAAATAATTCAAGGCTGCGCTTCGGCAAAGCTAAGGGAACGCATACTGGAAGAGTCAGGAAAACCACTAGCCAACATCCTGACTCTTGGTCGCACCAAGGAACTGTCCAAAGCACGGCCTGCTCACATGGAGGCAGCTCTACAAGCACTGGTCAAAGCAGAACCAGTCAACAAGCTCCAGGTCCGTTCACCGACCAAGTGGAACAAGAAACCGGCCAGGACACCCGCAGGAGCGTCAGGTTTTCCCTGTGGATACTGTGGAGGCCCGAATCATCCAGCTCCAGAATGCCCAGCTCGAGGGAAGCGATGTTCAGAGTGTGGCAAGCTTAATCACTTCGAAAAGGTATGCCGCTCAAAGAAATTCCGCAAGCCCCGACAAGTGATAAAATGCAGTACCGGAAGGCGACCCGAGCCAAAGTGACATGGACGATGATGAGGAAGAAGAGAGAACAGTGCACAAAGTGCATATGATCGGCACAGCCACTCGCCAAGCCAGAAAACTCCCACAATGTCCCATCAGAGTGGCTGAGCAGGACGTCATGGCCGTGGTGGACCCGGGAGCCACCATCAATCTAATGAGTGCGGCCCTATACAGAACCATGACCCGACCTCCAGTCCTGAGCCCTTCGCCTATCACTGTATTCGCATACGGTCAAGAGACTCCCCTCAAAATCCGAGGAAAGTTCCGGACGACCATTAACCACGGTGATAAAACAATCACCACGAATGTCTTTGTATCGGAAGATGGGCAGGGCATGCTACTGGGATGCCGAGCTGCCGAAGACCTTGGAGTTGTCACATTCGCCTTTGGCATTCATGAAGAATCCGTGCAGCAGCTCATAATGGACTTCTCAGATATCTTCAAGGGCATTGGACGATTCACAGGCCGCGAAATACATCTACATGTGGATCAAACTGTGCAACCAGTAGCCCTGCGACATCGTCGCATCGTCTTCCATCTCAGGCCCCTGGTGGAAGAGGAGCTCAAAAAGTTGGAGGCAGCCGGCATCATTGAGAAAGTAACGGGCCCCACTCCCTGGGTATCGCCAATTGTGGTAACTCGGAAGCCGAAACAGCCAGGGGCTGTCCGGATCTGTGTTGACATGCGCCTCCCCAACACTGCCATCAAAAGGGAGCGCCATATCACACCTACCATTGATGATCTGATGGGAGAGATGGCCGGAGCCTGCTGGTTCTCGAAATTGGATCTCCGATCTGGATACCACCAACTGGTACTGGACAAAGAATCGCGGAACATAACAACGTTTTCGACTCACATAGGCCTCAGAAGATATACCCGACTCAGCTTTGGCGTCTCCAGCGCAGCGGAAGTATTCCAGAACGTAATCCAAGAACTGATTGCGGACATACCGGGGGTGATCAACGTCAGCGATGACATTATGATCCATGCACGCACCATTGCGGAACACAACCAAAGACTGACACAAGTATTCCGAACACTAAGAGAGGCTGGCCTCACCCTACACAGAGAGAAATGCGAGTTTCTGCGGCGGAAAATAGGGTTCTTCAGATATACATTTTCCGCAGATGGAGTCAATCCGGACCCGGAGAAGGTCAAGGATGTCAAAGACGCAAAACCCCCACCACCGTCACTGAAGTTCGTAGTTTCTTGGGGATGGTCAACTACTGTGGGAGATTCATCAGAGACCTCGCCAATCTAACGCTTCCCCTGAGAGAACTCACAAAGGATTCCACACCTTGGTTATGGGGTCCGGAACAAGAGAAGGCTTTTGAGAACATCAAGGCAGCTCTTTCGGATACCACCACCCTAGCCTTCTTTGACCCCAGAAATCTCCCCCTTGTGGCTGTAGATGCCGGGCCGGCAGGGCTGGGTGCGGTGCTAATGCAGAAACCAAGGGATGAGATGGACTGGATGCCAGTAGCATTTGCCAGTCGCTCACTCACAGATACAGAACAGCGATACTCACAAATTGAAAAAGAAGCCATAGCCATACATTGGGGATGCAGACATTTTCATCTCTATCTATACGGAAAACCTTTCACTGTCATCACAGATCACAAGCCGTTAGTTGCACTTTTCTCCGGGACCTCGACAAAACCACCACCTCGCATAGAAAAGTGGATGCTGCAACTACAAGAATACAATTGCCAGGTTGAGTATCAACCAGGGGCTCGGAATCCAGCCGATTACCTCTCACGACACCCAAGGGCCGCTACACCCGAAGAAATGGAGGAGGCTGAAGACACGGAAGCGTATGTCAAGTGTGTTACCGCACGTTCATGTCCACGCGCCCTCTCAGTAGGTGATGTGGCAGAGGCCACTAGGCAAGACGTCTGTCTACAAAGGGCCCGGGAAGCTCTTCAGAAGGGAAACTGGCATCGCGCCAAGGAGAGTTGGAAGGCGCTTACACCGGAAGCCCAAAGAATTATGGAGAGTCTACACCATGTAAAAGGAGAACTGAACGAAGACAACACAGGCTGTCTATTACGAGGACACCGGTTGGTAATACCCTCAGCATTGACTGAGCAAGTAGTACAGCTAGCCCATGTCGGCCACCAGGGCATGGTCAAGACAAAGGCACGTTTGAGGACCAAAGTATGGTTTCCCCTCATGGATGAAATGGTGGAGAAGATGGTGAGATCATGTGCAGCCTGCCAAGTCACAGGAGACGCTCCACGAGAAGCCCCAGTCATAGTGGAACCTCGGCCCCAACAACCGTGGGAATGTGTCAGCATGGATTTTGGCAGTCTTCCGGATGGGCGACACACCCTAGTTGTAATTGATGATCACTCAAAGTATCCAGAGGTTGAAATTATCACCAACACCAGTGCAGCAGAAGTAATACCTAAACTGGAAAAGATCATGGCTGCTCACGGAGTAATACGTGAACTACGGACTGACAATGGGCCCCCTTTCCAAGGCCAAGAATTAGCCACCTATCTGAGCTCCCTGGGCACTCGGCATCGCCGGATAACCCCCCGCTGGCCGCAAGCTAATGGAGAGGCTGAACGCTTCATGAGAACATTGAACAAGGTGATCAGGATTGCACATGATAAGGGACAGTCAGTGGAAATGGCCATATTCACATTCCTACGTAGCTACAGACAAACACCTCATACCACCACCGGGGTGGCCCCGGCACACATTCTCATGGGACGAGTGGTGACGGACTCCATCCCCCATCATCCAAGGTGGACACCCAAGGTGACGGATGAAGACAAAATTGCAAGGAAAAGGCAGAAAACCTATGCCCAAGTCAGTAAGAGAAGAGGGGCTGTGGCAGCCAAGATCAACAGAGGGGACTTGGTGCTATTAAAAAATAGAGTGACCAGTGGAAAGTTCAGGCTGACCTATGAACGAGGACCCTGGCGGGTCATCAGTGTAAAAGGCACCCGGATAATTGCCACCAGAGGAGGAGAAGTGGTGACCAGGAATATCTCCCACTTCAAACAGTTTCATCAGGAACGGGAGCGGAGACTGATTTCCAATCCACCCACAGCGAATAACGCGGATGCCAGCCCAGCAGTCCTAGACTCAACTACAAGCCATGGGGACGTGTGGAAAGATGTTAGTCCCGAGGAGTCGAGCAGCGAGTTGGATGGAGATGCCAGCAACACGGAGAACCAGGAAGCCTTTGACGCTGTGACCAATAGCCCTCAACCCATAGTCCGGACCAGTGATGACACCACCCCGAGGCGAGGGCGGTCACAATACAGCCTGAGAAGAAATCCAGAGCCATCCTGTCGGCTTCGAGATTACCTCACGTAAGACTGTTCTGATGCCAGTGCTTGCTTGGTTGTACCCGAGTGTTGCTAATTATTTTTCACACAGGTTGATCTAAAGCACCTCAAGCAGAGACTGCCAGTTATACTACCTCACGTTTGAACTGTTGATGTTTGTTGAATTTTTCATGTTTTAGGAGGAATGTTGTGTTCCTGGTCCTGCACGCATATGACGCCACAGGCGTGCAGCGGTAGGTCATGTGACCTGTTAGAATAAAAAGGGGCCACGCACGCACGCCAGTGAGAGGCGAGTGCGGAGAGCCATAAAGATATCCCCAGTGTCTGTCTCTGTTATTCATAAGGCCACGTGTTAGGCCTCAGCCACCCCAGGTGCCCCTGAGTGTAGGGTCCCAGATTATGCCCCCAGGGTCAACCCTTCTACCCCCGACGACACAACAACTCTGATTAGTCAGCAGGAGCAACCAAGCACAAATTAATACGCTGGTTGTTCTATGTTCATGGATTAATGGAGAATGCACATTGAGTGAGTGCATTTAGTGCACTTATTATGGATGAATTTTCGGTCCGAGAACGTAATGGGAGTTTGATGCACACCGTATGTATGGATCTGATTCTGTCTGCAATTTGTGATTGAAGGCAGCCATATTCTTACAGAAGAACATTTCAAACAGGCTACCGTGATTTTCTGTGCGGTTTCACACACTTTCTTCTAAAGTCCTGATGAAGACCCCATAGCAATGGTTTGATTACTACGCCTTAATAGAGGTGGTTGAAACGTCGACGTACTTCGAGATCAAACGTCTTAGTCCCTGCTGGTCATTGAATGTTACATTAATTGGGTATTTCAAGCATAGGACGATCACTAATGAATTTGACGATGATATTGTGAATATTCATTTTTTGTTGATATTATTGTCGTTTGTGTTATGTGTCAAAAGGTTTGTATTGTTTATCACATTTCTATTATCAATTGTGCTGTATTTGTTTTTTGGAATATTACTGTGTGTGTTTATATATGTCATGATTGTGAATTTATACATGGAATTATTTTCATTTCTCTATTTTGTCAGTGTTTGTTGTTAATATTAATTTGAAAAATTGGGAGGAATATTTTTTGACTTTCATTAATTGAATAACATTTTCACCAGATAGGGGGTTAAATATTAGTCAATAATTTTCATCATTTTTTAGCTTAATCTGTAGCAGAACCATAGTTCGTTTATTGCAATTGCACCCAGGTTCTGTGCATTACTGGGTTACTCCATTGATATTAATAGCCAACCAATCATGGCAAGAGAAATCTGGATTGCAGGATTAGATTCATTACTTGGCGCAGAGTTAGAAAGTTTATAATTTTTATGCTTTCCTTTTAGTTCTGGGTTTCATATCTGCCATCAAATGATCAGTGCACCATAAACAGTGATTCTGCCTCAATTCAGACAGTCTGCTCTAATATTATATAATTAATTGAGCAGGCCAGATTCCTTAGAACAAACACTTAGGGGCATATTCAACAAGGAGCCGAACTAACGGGACTTTATCGCAGCCAAGGTCATGGTAAATTTACCCCACCATTCACAAGCTGGTGCTAACAATCCACAGCACCAGTTTTCCCCTGATAGCAGCTGCAAAAAACATTGCCACCCCACCGACCCACCGACACCACACCCAGACCCACCCCTCCCTGGCACCCCCCGACCAAAGACATGTCACATCAGCTACACCGAAACATGTACAAAAGAATCTGCCTGATGTCGCACAATCACAACTGGTGACATGAATGTGTTGTCACAGAAATGAGCAGTACACGGTCACGTTTCAAAGCAAACAAAGAAACTTTATTGAAATTAACACATAAATCAGATGAAGACACATGGAGGCTCCCCTCGACATAATTCGTAGGTCACAGCCTGCAAGACAAAAAACAGGATGAGAAAGTGTGTCCTCCGCACAGCAAAGGACAGAGCGAGAGGGAAGGTGAGAGAGAGAAGAGAAGAGGGGGAGAGCGAGAAAGAGAGGGGAGAGGGGGAGAGAAAAGAGAGGGAGATAGAGAGAAGGTAAGAGGGGAGAGAGAGAGAAGAGGAGAGTGGGAGAGAGAGAGAGAGAGAGAGAAAGAAGAGGGGAGAGGGAGAGAGAGAGAAGAGAGGGGGAGAGAGAGAGAGAGAAGAGAGGGGGAGAGAGAGAGAGAGAGAGAGAAGAGGCAAGGGGGAGAGAGAGAGAAGAGATGGAGAGAGAGAGAGACGACCCTACGCACATAGGCCACACTACTCACCTTCTGCCATCGGTGTGTCTCAAACCACTTGCGGGTACGTATGGCAGTACACCAGGTCACACATCTGAGACAGAGGCGTCATCTGAAACAGAGTCCAGAGACATGACTGGCACAGTACAACCAAATGCACAAGATAACATTGCCTGCCAGGCTGCCAATGCACACCCAGGCAGAGGCATCCCAGGCCCACCCGCTGCCCGTCGGAGCTCGCCCATCCATGCACACACGGGCCTCACTGCTCACCTGCCACCACTGGGGTATTGACTTCAGGTCCCACCACATGCCGCTGCAAGCCACAAGCCTGGGGCTCTCGGACATGGCACCCTCCACAAGATGCATCCACGCTGCGCAGGGCACCAGGTCTCACTATTGGTGCTGGGTCTTGATTACACCATGGGATGGGATGGGACATAACAGGGCAACCGGAAACATCGCAGCCTTCACAGTCACTCGGCCCAATGGGTGCCACTAACTCTGTGATCCTGAGAGCGAGGTCACGTGGTGGTAGGCCCACGCAGCCAGCTGGCTCAGCCTACACTGCAGTCCAGCAAGGCACAAAAATCCTGAGCAGCCCGGACCGCCAGGACGGGCCATCATTGCAGGCTGCTCACCCGCTCAGCAGCTCAAGGTGCCAATGACTCAGAGCACCCTAAGTCACCGTTGTGTGGCGGGGTGCCTGTGCTGGCCACAATGTAGCATGTGCCACAAACCCTGTTCAACCCCAGTCAGCGCCACGTGGTGGTAGGCCCGTGCCGGCATTAGGTCCGTTATACAGTCACCACCGGCAGAGGGGTATGTGTCATGGTAGGTCCCTTTTATTTGCGGGGTCACAGGGCCTATGACGCCTGTGCTGGATGGGTGTTGTGTGCGTGCAAACCTGCCCCCAGGGAGTGGCTGTGACATGCTGAAAACTAGACAAGTGACCTGCACACCACCAGTGAGTACGCCTGTGACGGGTAGCAATGAGGCCCCCCACTCCCCTCGGAGCGTGAGCAGAGTGGTCTTGCCTGCCGTACGCCGGAACAGCGCAGGGCTTGCAAAATTTACTGGTGGGCACTGGGCGTGGTTCAGTCCATGTCCGGACAAGAAAGTGGCTGGTGCGTGTGTCCCAGTTGTGGTGTCCACGGGACCCTGCACACATCGCTATGTAGCTCCCTCAGACTGGCATCCCACAGGATGAGCATCATTGACGCAAGGGAAATCACTGTCCCTACATTCATCCACACATACATACATGAATGATGAAAGACATGACACAGCAGTGCGTCACTGGATGTTTATTGCACATCCAGTACAGTTCTGTAGCTGGAACGGTACAGGGAACTGCCAAATACACGACACCAATAGGCCTATGGAGGGCCAGCCAGAGTCCATTCGTGGAAGACAAGTACTGCGGAATAGGAGGGGTGCAGTCCACAGTCTGGTCGCCGTGTCATTGGTCATCAAACAGGATGTGGCAGTCCATGTCGCTGTCCAAGTTGAGTGCATCTGAGTGAATATGGAGTCAGTGGAAGGTCATGAGGCAGCCACGGCTCGTGCAGGGCGATACACCGGGCGGTGACGTCAGGCAGAGGAGGGGCAGGGTGGGGGGGTTGTAAAATGCGGGATATAGACGATGTCAGGTAAGTACCGGAAAAAAAATTAATTTCGTTGCGCGCGCTGCATCACATTTGGCGATGCAGCGCGGGTAACGAAATGTGTTTTTTTTTTTCCGGTACAAGCCTGACATCGTCCATATCCCACATTTTACAACCCCCCACCCTGCCCCTCCTCTGCCTGATGTCACCGCCCGGTGTAACGCCCTGCACGATATGTGGCTGTCATAAGGCCATATGCGGGACTAAACAGGAACAAGCCAGGTGGCGGAAATGAATGCTACTGAGCCCCTCTGATCACAATCCCATCCACGTCCTCGTCCCTGAATGTGTGCCCTGTCCCACCTGGGGGTGTTGCTGTACCGGCTGTGGCACAGTGTGCCACTGACACATCAGGTGCCGGAGGTGGATTGTCGGCCGCATTGTGTGGCACTGTAACATCAGGTGCCGGAGTGGTTAGGCCTGCCGCACAGGGAGGCATGGACACACCAGGGGGTGGGGATGTAGTTGGTGTGGGGACAGCAGCATTCAACATCGCCACTTCTTGTGGTAGCAATGCCATGATTAGGATCTGCAGGGCATGGTAGATCCCAGCTACATTCCGCTGATGTGCAGTGGTGGCTGCCATCCTGTCCACCTCTATCTGCACCCTGTCCTCCATGAGCCTCTGAATGTGTGCCAGCCCACGGCTGGTATCGCTGGAGCCACTCTGAGCTGACAGGTGTTCTTCTATCTGCGTCATGACTCCAGCGATGTCAGTCAGAGTTCATTGGAGAACATGGAGTGGGGCTACACACCCAAGGATGGCGTCAAGTTTGGTTGCCATGTTGCCGAAGCCCAACTGCACCTGCTCTGCTGTCTCCCTCTGACACTCCAGCACAAGGCGTTGGAAGGCCATGTGTTGTTCTTGGGGGTTTTGGGGGAGTGCTGGGGCTGTGGGTGCCTCCTGCTGGGTGCTTTGGGTAGTGGGTGGGGTCTCCTCAATGTAGCTGCCCTGCCCTGATCCTGGAGGTGAGTTGTGGATGAGGTCAATGATGTCTTGGATGGTTTGGGTGTCAATGCTGGTGTTCTCCTCCTCATCATCAGTGAAGAGTGACTGGGACTGCTTTGCAGAAGGTGTCGCCAGTGCCCCTGCAATGTTAAGGGGAGATGTTGTATTACAATGTACCCACATGTATGTGGCCACATGGTACATGTTGACAATCTGACAGCATTGAATTGTACATTGTGACAGTCTGTAGATCTGGGTTAGGACCTAGAGTCATTGTGGGTGTGCACTGTGCTCTGCTTGATTGTGCATGTGTGCCATTGTGCTCATCTCCACCCGTGAACCCAGTACCTGGTGGTCACTCGCCCTGTTGCGGTTGTGTTGTGTCCTGGTGAGGAGTGTCCGATCCCCCGACTCTGGCCACTGTCTCCACACTGATGACTGTTGACACCAACTCCTCCATTTCATCCAGCTCGAACTGTGGGGCATAGCCCTACCTTCAGTCTGCATTGCTGCCTTCTGGTTGGCAAAAAGTTTCTCCTTTGTCCTCCGCTTGATGTCATTCCATCGCCTCTGGACCTCATCCATTGTCCTCTTGTGCTCCCCCACGGCATTCACCTTGTACACGATGTCCATCCAGATTCCATTTTTGGTGCCCAATGACACGTTGGAGGTGACAAACAGTTGTTGATGGTGGTCCATCACCTCCGTGACTATGATACTGTTCACCTGCGGACTGAACTTCATCTTCCTCTTCTTCTTGTCCTTTCCCTTCCCTGTCCCCGAGGTCCCAGGCTGGTCATCTGGGGTGCTTGTGGGGTTGCGCTCGTCCTCTGCGCCTGCTCCGGCTGCCTCCATGGTGCTTGGGTGTTGGTCAGTTTGTGTTTGAGTGTTTTCTCTACTTTTATTGTGATTTTTCCCGCCCGCCAGGTATGTGTTGCAGGCCTGGCGCTGCATATCACTGAGTTCCTCATCTAGCTTTGGCCCATTGCAGGTTTTTTGGTGTTGTGGTTTGTGTTTTGAACTCCATGGAGGTGGTTGTATCGCAGACATTGTCCGCGGATTCGGCAGCCTATCACATGCTACCGCCGCGTTGTGAATTTCACGTTGCCAAAGGGTTAATTTCCCGCGATAGGCTGCAATTTTGTAAGTTGCGTTACGCTACACTTGCGGGAGTTATCACATGTTCTTGTGAATATACCCCTAAATTTGTTATTTTTATATAGAGCAACATTACATCGGTTAGTGTTCTGGGATTTGTGTTTCTTCATTTCAGAATGAAACAAAATATTAAGCAAATTAGTTAAACTGAAATAAATGAAGCAGATCTTGGCCTTGCCCTAAATGGCGTTCACCAATTGCACTGTTTAGGCTGGCTCCTCTTTGAGTAATTCTTGCCATAGCAGGAGAGGAGGCACTGCCCTTGATATGAGTCACAAGATTGTTACAGTGCCCCTAATGTAGATAAAATCCCCAGCGGTTCCCTCAGCTGGTGAAGCGCTATGATGATCTTGGCACTCCTGCCCTAGGGTAACTCAGGAGACAGGCCCGACCTCAGTCAACATGCAGCCCACTGTGGAGTTTCGGCTCACTGCCCTCCCAGAGAACTAATTTGATCTGCAGCAGGTTTTATTCCCACCTCACATTCAAAGACCTCAGTGGCTTCACATACCTAGAAGTCCAGGTGCATCTACAGAGTGCAGGGGTTATTCAATGTAGACACACTTGAAAAATAGGGAATAAATGCTCCATTTTTCTAAGAATCACAAGATGCCAATCAGAGCCAGCAGTCACCTTTCAGCAATCACTATCCCATGGAGGATATTGTCAGTGTGCTGACTATTGAGGTGAGGAGTCTTATCTAATTGCTGAGATGAAAGGCCTATTCCAGACCACACCCCACACCGAATGTCATAAGTTATTCTGTGCTTTCACCCTTCCAACTGATGCTCACTGTGTTCATCATCCTTGATGAAAAGACAACGGATGGCTCTCAATTCTGAATGGCTGACCTATACTTATAATGAGAAGTGTGCCAGTTGCCCCAGCTATTACAAAAATGACAGTAGATTTTAATGATTCTACTGTGTGTCCTAATTTGTGAACTGTGCTACAGCTTCCTGCCTGCAAACAGCTAACTGGTGGGCATGTACTACATATACTTTGGGCGTTTTACAAGTGCCTTTAGTGTCCCTCCCTAAGGTTTCACCTGTCTACACTAGTACTCTGCTATAAATTTGCCTTTACAGTACTATTGCATCTGTGTCCTGTGGCACTCAAACCTGGGCATTCACACTTGAACACAGGTTGAGGTTAAAACAACTTCCATACATCAGAGGCTGTACTGCACATCTTCATATATGACTCAGATATTAGTTCTAGATACTGATAACTATATGATACACCGACACAGATGCATTCATCGCAGCCAGTCAAGGCAGTAGTTCATCATTTAAGAGTTCAGAGACACCAGGAATCCTGCACAAAGAAACACTCCAAAAATGTCAGATGTGGCACTCAAAACCGTTATGAAAAAACTCAATTTCACTATGGCCAAAATGGGCTCTAATGTAATGGACATGTCTTTAGAAATTAAGTCAATCCAAACCAGGATTTCAACCTTCCAAATTCACCAAGCTGCACAAGTGCCCAATTTGGAGCCAGGATGTTTAGCATCTTAGACAAAAGTTAATAGATTGAGAGGTCCACTCCACATGTGATAATGTCCACTTCTGTGGCATTCTTGAAATGTTAGAAAAAATAATTATAATGGACTTATTGGATGATCTAATTCCATGTCTACCCATGATACATTTTGCCAAACCACTGGAATTAAAAAGAGCTAGTGCTCATCACATCAGATTGTCCAGGCCCCATTATCGCCTGTTTCCTTTTTCATCAAAGTGTCAGAGCAGTGCCGCAAACAGATAAAAATGAATCTGATCCCTCCCTCTTTGAGAAACAGACTTTTTGTACCAGCTACATATGTTCTCAGATTGTTATAAAGCTGCCCCCTCCCCAAATACAAAAAAGAGTATTTGATATATTTGATCTAAGGGATTTTAGGAGCACAATCAAGCAAAAGAAAAATCCTTTAATATCAATCTATTCACACTGAGTTCCTACTTGGTCCACAGTCTAATCTTACCCAATAGGGGACCGAGGGCTAAAAGATCACTCATTTAACCAACACCCAGCTCTTCATGAACACACAGCGAAGAGGTGCTTTGGGGGACACTTATTTACTGACAGAGGGATTTGTTTTCATCTATCTGAAGGCAGCTAGCTTCCACATAGCCCCAGATGGCACTTCCATATGAGACCTTGGAGATACATTTAGCTTGGTAGATCTTCACCAAGGTCTTAAGGAGTTTCCTTGCCTGAAACCATATTGCAGTTCTGAATTGATGTTATTCTCCCCCGCCCAGTTTGATAGTCTATCCAACAATACACTCCCCAAGACCTTTATGACCAAATCAATAAGGGATATAGGTTTGTAACATTGAGGGTAGTCCTTATCCCCCGTTATGAAAATGGGAACTATAACTGAAGTGGACCAAGAAAGAGGAGGACCCTTCCTGACCACAGCATTTAGAATCTGAGTCAATACTGGGACCCAAACTACAACGTCACTAAAATACACATTAGGGGAAATACCACCAGACCTGAGCCTTACTGCTTGCAAGACCTAGGATTCCCTGGGTGACTTCCTCTAGGTTAAATACCAAATTCGACCTACCGGATATGGGAATCTCAGGGATAACTGCTTCAGCATGAGGCAAACGGTTTCAAAGTGGGAAAGCCACAGGTTTGCAACAATGTGATGACATACGACGGGATAGTTAGCCTGAGCAAAACACGGCCGATTAACAATGTGCCAGAAGGTTGAACTACTCTTCCACGTACTTGCTTACTCTAGGTCATCCCAAGCTTGTTCCCTCAAGGCGTCTCTGTGCATTTTGGACTCAGACTTGTAATTCAAACAAGAGATAAGAACACGTTTTTCATCTCTGGGGCTGGCTTATAGGGCACTTTTTAAGGTCCGAAGGGCCTTTGTTCATCTAGAGTCAAACCATCTCGGGCAGATGGAGATGGGTTGGTAACTGTGTGGAGTAAGAGCTCTGTTACCTTGCTGGGAATATTCCCAAAAGCCACTAGGATCGCTTGATCACTGGCAGACATATCTAAACAGTTAGAATAATCCTGCTAATCGAAAATTCCCTACTTGGGGGGGCGTGGCCAGGCGCCAGTGAAGATGGCCGCTTGAGAGGGGTGCTCCACCAGAGCTAAGTCTGTCCCCTTTATAATCTGCTCAAAATCCGCCCCTAGACACACTCCAGTGCGATCCTCAAACTGCCACAGTGGATAGCTATCGGCGGAGCCGATTCCGGGGGGAGACTCGCCGGCGGTGCTGAGAGGAGCTCCTGAGTTGCGGGGCCCGGGCGGTGGTGCCGGAGCCTCGCGGTCCGGTAGCGTGTTAACGTGAGGCCCTGGCCTGAGGCCTGCGCGTGGGTAGGCGGCGTGCCCCGAGGCCTCGTCTGGAGCAGCGCCTACGGGCAGACAGCGGCGGAGGGGTGCACGAAGGTGTGTGGACCCCCTGGGGCATCTTGGACTTACACGGGGGACTGATCCCACCCCCGTGAACACAGTAACGATCTGGTAGGAGGTGCGGCCTGCACCGAATTGAGCCTGCGATTACTGCCTGGGGCCCGGCTGCGCGGCGTGGCTGGGCCCGCAAGATTTTTCGACTGGGCCTCGGGGTACCGCTAACTTGTGTAGCAGGAGGAAGACATACGGCGGGACCAAACGCTGAAAGGGTGACCCAAAAGTGGAGGCCAAGAAAATGCCAGAGTGCCGCGAAGGGGGTGGAAGGCGCCCAAGTGCTGTGAGGGTTGACCGGTGCTACATTGGAGACAGGGAATTCCTAAAGGAGGCGTCTGGGGAGTCCCCAGACACTGCAGAGACAAAACATCACCTCCCAGCCCAGGCACAAGAGAGACCGGAGAGAGAACCATCCAAAGAACAAGCAGGCCTGAAAGAGCGGTCTCCATTATGACGGCGATACAAACACTGGGTACTAACTTAGAGACGAAAATTAATAAAATCTCAATTGAGGTCAACCTCCTCTTCGCGGACCTCTGCAAGACTACGGAAAAGGCCAAAGCAAATGAGTCGGACATACGGGAGCTCCAGACCTCCTCGAAAACGCTGGAAAAACACGTGAACGAACTGGTGCACCAACACCGGCAAAAAGCCCTTAAGCTGGAGGATGCCGGAAGGAACGGAGGGGCCTAGCGTTGAACTGTTTCCGGAAGACCTCATCCTCGCCCACCTAAAGCCTAAGCGCCTGTCCAACATCACCATAGAACGCGCTCACCGTGCGCCGGTCCCAAAGCCCAAGCCAGGAGCGCCACCCAGGACAATCATTGCGAAAATCCTGAACTACAGGGATAGGGATGCTATCCTCCAGGTGGCTAGGCAGATGGGTGACCTGCAATATGAGAACGTCACGATCCGATTCTTCCCGGATTTCACGCTTCAAGGTCAACGGGAAAGGTGCTCCTTCGCTGGCTTGAAGGCAGCACTCTGGGACAGGGGAATCAAATATATGATGTTCTTTCCTGCCAAACTAAAGGTCATCGCAGAGGGCAAATCCCTGTTCTTCACTGCGCCATCAGAAGTGCAGGACTGGCTTGAGAGGGAGTCGTCACGAGCGCAGGAACGGACAGAGGGCAGAAGCTGGAGAGACAACCAGGTCGCCTCGCCGGGATCTACAGCGGGGAGATCGGAAGCGGACATTCAGAGTCAGCTTTCCTGCCTGTCAAGGTCGGCCAGCCCCAGGTGGGGACTCTCCGAGACACTGATGGCCGCTAGTGGAAGCAGACACGAGACTCGGACCCCGACAAATTGTAATGTATAAAGTAGAGCAATGCCAGAACAATGGGCCTCTCCCAATCGGTGGGTTGAAAACGGGGGGAGACACTCAGACCAGGGGGCAATGTGCCCCTGGGGTTCAGGGCAGTGAAGAAAGAAGCCCACTGCCCCACCGAATTAAGGGCTGGTACTGACCTCCGGGGGGTTGCTACACTGAAGTGCCAATGGTGGGACATGAACTGATGTGACTGAGATCAAATTCTTTAGGAGTGTATACTTGGGTAAAGAAATGATGTGCATTGGGGGGCAGGCGTGGGTGGCAGCTGGAGCTGGAGCCGGCACACTCTTCCCCTCTAGGAGTTTTTCCAGAGGGGGACGTTTCCTCACTCCCGGGTTGGGGATGGGCGAAAGGTGCTCTGCTAATTGGGGATGTGGGTAGTTCGAAGCCTGCAGAGCAGGGAAGCAGGGAGGGGCATGCGGGGGGACAACCTTTTTTGGGGATGGGGGAGTTGGGGGAGCAGTTGTGGGACGAGGGGAGGGGGGAGGTAGTTCGGGGAGTCACACCGAGGTATGCTAGAGAGGTTGGGGCTTGGGTTCAGGGAGCGCAGGGAAAGCATGGTACACACACATCTGACTGACTATGAAATAGGATAAAAGTTTGAAGCTGGTCAGCTGGAATGTAAACGGGCTGGGGGACAAACTTAAAAGGAGTATAGTGCTACAGTTTATAAAGTGGCACCTCCCCGACATTGTTCTCCTGCTGGAGACCCACCTGATGGGTAACACGTGTTATGCTCTTAATAGATGGGGATATACCCTGACGGCACTTGCAGGCTTTACATCTGGGTCCAGGGGTGTGGGTATACTTCTACGACGCAACTTTCCAATCACTATTGAACACACGGAGGTGGATCTGCTGGGGCACTTTGTTGCTATCTCAGGAAAATGGGAGGGTCGTCGACTCAATTTGGTGACGGTTTAAATTCCGCCAGGCCTCCAAACACAGTCGTACCATGATCTGGGGAGACTGCTGCTTTCTCTCCCGGAGGGACAACTCCTGGTTGGGGGAGACTTTAATGCTGTGGTGTCAGGGGATATGGACAGGCGCCCACCAGGGATATTGGTTCAGGACAATGATGGCTCCCCAATCTTATGGAAGCATTTGGTCTAGTGGACCTCTGGCGCCTCAAACACCCAACTCAAGAGCAATACACCTTTTTCTCAGGCCCACACTTTCTCACAAATAGACTACCTACTAGCACCAATGTACCAAGACGTAACAATCCGCGAGGTCACCCATCTGGCGCGTGGTATCTCTGATCACTCCCCATTGTGGGCACACGTAATAATGGGTGACCACAAGGTGGTGTGTGTGGCACCGATTAATGCCTGTTATATCAAGGGCGAGGACACTAAAAAGAGATTGTCACAAGTTATCGATAATTACTTCAGGGATAACGAGGGTTCGGTGGACTCGTCGTTGGTATTGTGGGAGGCCTTCAAAACGGTGCTGAGGGGTGAGGCCCTGTCGGTGATAGCGGGTTACCGTAAGGAATGAGAAGCTCAGATTGCAGCAGTAGAAACAGACCTGCTAGCGCTCTAGGGCCCCGCGCAGGATGGTAAGGACCAAGATGGGATACACCACCTTCAACTTAAAATGGCGTAGTATAAGGCCCTGGCCACGGACGCGGCCAACACACTGGCACGAGACAGGGAGGGTAGGTTATATGACCAAGGGGACAAAGCGGACAAACTCATAGCTTGGCTAAACAAGAAACAACAAGCACAGAAAGTGGTAGCTGAACTCAAGGCAGAATTAGAGGCTGTTATCACGGAGCCGCGCAAGATTGTTTAGGAGTTTGCGGCTCATTACCGAAGGGTCTACACTAGGAAGTCCTAACGGCGGGAGGAGGAGTCGATGGCCTTCCTGAGAGACATCACACTCCCCACTTTATCTGCCGAACAACGGGAGACTCTTGAGGCACCTATAATAGTGGACGAATTAGTTAAGGCCATTCATGATCTCCGTTCTGGGAAAGCCCTAGGGCCAAATGGCATACCGGTGAAGCTTTACAAGCTCAAACCTGACAGCATTGGAGCACCCCTTCAGCGGATGTTTAATGACAGTAGGGCACAGGGGGCACTACCGAAGGACCAGCGCATAGCTACGATTGTGGCTATTCCCAAGAAGGGGAAACCCAAAGAGTTGTGTGCCTCCAATAGGCCGATCTCATTGCTCAATGCTGAGCCGAAGATTCTAGCCAAAGAACTGGCCAACAGGCTTAAACCCGTCCTCCTTACACTGGTACACCCAGACCATGCCCCACCGCAAACACGGCACTTAATTTGCGCCAGCTTCACGGAGTGCTGGGTAGCTGCCACCGGCTGCACGAAGAGACACAGTAGTAGTGTCGTTGGACACGGCAATGGCGTTCGACAGTCTGGAATGGCCGTACATGATGGCCGTTCTACGGACACTGGGATTTGGCCCGGAATTTGTGAGCTGGGTGCATCTTCTATATGCTGAACCGCTAGCGCAGGTGGTAGTTATTAATAAGGTCTTGGACGTCTTCCCGCTGGAGAGAGGGACACGACAGGGGTGCCCCCTCTCACCTCTACTTTTCGCCCTCTCCCTGGAACCGCTTGCGGCCTGGATTTGGCAAGCTTCCTCCCTCAAGGGATACGATGGGCGGAGGGTTGGCAGGACAGGATCTCGCTCTACTCGGACGACATCCTCCTCTATCTTACGAAGCCTGGTGAATCCATTGTGAGGGCGCTGGGAATTTTCAATAAGTTTGGTGAATACTCCGTCTTTAGTATTAACTGGGGCAAATCCCTCCTTTACGTCCTGCATGGCGACCCCCTCCGCTTCCGAGCGTCTGCCCGATCCAGATAGCTGAAGAGGGCTTCACATATCTAGGTGTCTTTATCACCAAGGACCGGTCTGTCCGGTATGAAAGGAACCTTTTGCCGCCCCTGCAACGGCTTCAAAGAGAGACGGCCACATGGAAAACCCTCCCTCTGTCCCTATTGGGACGGGCAGCACTGTTTAAAATGATGCCACTGCCAAGGTTCCTTTACGCTCTACAAAACTATCCGGACCTGGTGCCCCAAAGGTACTTCGCCACTATCCAAACAACCCAGAGGGATCTGATCTGGAATGGCCTGCCCCGCATCTCCTTGCAAAAATTGACGTTGGGATGGTTTGACGGGGGAATAGCACTCCCTGATATCCGGAAATACTATTGGGTGGCGCACCTCTCGGCCATAAACCAGGGCACATACTGTGCAGGAAATGACCCCGGGTATGAAATGGACAAGTGGCTCCTTCCGGGGGGAAATTATGAGGTTGCCCTTTATTCACGCCCAGGTAGATATCGCCTAACGGGACTTATCAAACACTTGGTCCAGCTGTGGCACATTGTACAGAAGAAACTGGGGTGGGCGGGAAAGCTTACCCTAGCAACCCCGCTCTGGGCCTCGGAGCAGCTCAGTACTCTTAGACGAACTAAAGGTTTTAGAAACTGGGACCTGATTGGGATATCACTAGTCAGAGACCTAAGGGGCCCGAATGGGGTAGTATCATTTGACACTATACAACAAACATATGACTTGGCCCAGACGGAACACTTCCGCTACATGCAGGTCCGGCATGCACTCCAGACTAACATCCCCCCAGGGACACAACCCGCAGAGTCCTCACCACTTGAAGATAGGCTGCTGGATGGCCACCTCCCGGAGAGGGCCATCTCTCTAACATACAGGAAACTCATAAATCACACCCCAGACCTGCTGTTGGCCCTTAGGGGAAAATGGGAAGCAGATGGACTCGAAATAGATGACGAGGAATGGCGAGAGGCGCTGGCATCCCCTAAGGAGATAGCAATCTCTGCAAAATTGCGCCTCATCCAACTGAAAATCCTTCACCGAGTCTAACTGTCTGGCACTAGGATGGTTCTTATGGGCCGTAGTGAGGATGGTCTCTGCTGCAGGGGGTGTGGTGAAGTAGGTACCTTCCTGCACATATTATGGGAGTGCCGAAAGATACAGGCCTACTGGTCCCGGGTGCTACACTGTATGTATGAGGTGTGGAGAGTGGAGCTGTGACTTGAGGCAAAAAGGTGTCTCCTTAATATATGGGAGCCCTCTGACCCTTCATCAAGGGGTAAATTGTGGGTCACACTAGGTCTAGCGATTGCGAAGAGAAATATTGCGAGACTGTGGGGGGCGGTGGCACCACCTACTCTCAGCTCCTGGAAGAAGGACATGGACTGGAGCATGGTTCAGGAGAAGACGGTGTATGTGGCCCAGGGATGCCCGCTGAAGTGGGTGGCGATATGGTCTAACTGGAATGATTACAGGGGAAATTTTTGTGAACCTCCATGTATTGCATGTGACGAAGAGCTGACCACTATATGATTATAGAAACATAACACTCATCCTGTCCTTGATAATGATTTGGCTGAACTGTAAATCCTGTGATTCCTGTGTGTAACTATGTCCTGTCTGTATACCTTGAAAGTGACACCAATGCTTGTTATGACTTTTGCAAATAAAAAGATAATAGACCAAAACAAAAGAAAATTCCCTACTCAGTATTCCGGACCCACACCAAAAAGAAAGACTTCTTTACTCCATAGTCTCCCCCCAAAAAATGTAAAGTTTTAGAAGTTGTGTAACGTGATACATTAATCAGTAGGCCTTCAACCATCTACCTGCATCCAGAGAGCAGGGACTATGATAACATGCATTAGTGACAGAGAAAAACATTGCATCCGTCTCCCAGTTTATTAAAAGAACTGCTAAGAGCTGGAAGTGGCAGAGCCTGTGGGCCATGGAAGCACTTCAGAATATGTTTTCGCATTCAGTACTTTGTTAAAGGCTCTTTGCCACAAAACACGAAGTGAGACTGAATCCGAGCAACGTTTTCATAGCTGCATCTGCAGATACAAATGTAGCCACTTTCCAACGGAATATTAGCAATTCGCAACTTGGACAAATGTATTAACAAGTTAACGATTTATGTACATTTACTAAGAGTTTCATGGACAATATCAAGCATGCTAAGTAATATTCACTCTTCTTTCATTTCCTGTACTAATGGATTCCCACAATTCACTACTGGGTCTGACTCCTGCCCTTTCATTTTTAACTACTTGACTGACTGTAGATTGGCTTTCTTGCTCCACTTACTGGAGCGTAAACACTTGCCCCCGTCATGCTCCATCGCTTTTCAATACAGAGTAGCTGCAGACTTTGGGTAATTCAGTGTTGCTATTAATGCAATATTGACAGGGCTCCATTTTTAGCCCTGTCCAAGATGTGCAAAAGGATTTGTGTTCGTAGCTCTTGTGAATTTTAGATTCGAGGACCTACCGTTCATAGAAAGGTTACTCTAGATGTTACAAGGGAATGGATTGACGCAAAATGCATCTCGGGGAGACATTTTCTGTTCAAGCTGTCACTCACTACCAAAAAACGCGAATTTTTTTATTATATGAAAGGCAGTATTTTTTTAACATTCCACATAATGGACTTTCAATTATGTGGTAGTGGTACAATTACCACAAGATAGTATGTAGTAATGGTGCATAGAGGCTCCTCCACCAGCCATGAGAGATGGCCCACGGTTGGTGAATGGTTGGTGAAGTGCCAACTCTGGTCTTGGACCTGCATGCCTCAGGGCCTCCTCAGTAGTTTTTTTTTTTGCGTGGAGTTTTATATAGCATGAACTAGACCCGTAGGTGTCAGAGCGCTTTACATGAGCACCAATTACATTACATACGGACACATTCATTTTTGTTGGGCGCGGGTAGATTAAGTGATTTGCCCAGAATCACAGATTGTTGAGCGTCCCTGTCGAGACTCGAGCTCGCTTCCCCAGCTCCACGGTCGACCACCCTAGCCATTAGGCTACATTCTGTGAGGTGTAGGCTCAAGTCTTGCAATGAATGCCTAGGTCTCCACATCAATCGGCAGTCACATTACCCTCTTCCATCTCATCATGAGGTCGGGTGGGGTCAGGGGTCTCACTGACACTACCTCACCCTGTGATGAGATTAGAGCGTGATAGGGGAAAGAGCAAGAAATAGAAAGCTGGAGCTTATGCAATACTATCTAGATTCAAATTTTCACTTTACTGCTTCAGTACTCGAGGCAGGAGGAATCTGTGTCCCTGCCCCCAGGGCTTACTTGCCCAGCACTGGACCAGTGCAAACAGCTGAAGGTAAGCAAAAAAAACATGAAACAACTTTTAAATGTTTCGTGCATTTGTGTATGTGCATATGCGTGAGCATGTATGTGTGCGTGAGGGGGCTGTGAGAATAAATGACAGTGTAGGACAATGTAACTGTGACTGAAAGTGAGTTAGAATTAGGCCTGGGACTAATTTTAATTACACGGGAGTACTTGGACTAATTTTGGTAATTCCACGTTACTTTTTGATGCAGAATTTCTGATAATTATGCAATTATTCCCACTTGTATAATTAGGAGAAATTGGGGTATTTGGGGGAGGAGGGGTTATCACAAAAACAATTAATTTAGCAAGCATGAGCAGCTGCTCATACTGCTGTTTGTGCTGTTTTGCATCCAGTGCTATTTTATTAGCACAAAAGACATTCTCTCATTGATTGCAAGGGTGCATTTTGGGCTAAGAAAATGCAATAAATACTGGTAGTAAATTGAGGGGAAATTATTCCCCATGAGCATATGTAGCGAGCTCCAACGGATGCTCACACTGCTATTTGTGTTCCATTGCTTTTAGTGCTATTAGCACAAAATACATCCCTGTGTCCATTTTGGAAGAAAATAGTGCTAAATGCAGAATTGCTCTTCTTGCATAATTCTACGTAATCTCTCATTATTTCTGGGTAATTCTGTGTGATTACGCTACACGGAATTAAACAAATTGTGCCCACCCCTAGATAGAATAAATTGGACAAAATTAGAGAGTGAATATAAAGTAAGAGTGCATGATAGTGCCTGAATGAGTGAGAATAACCGATTGTTTGGGAGTGTGAATCTGAGAATGTGAGTGATGAAAAGTGAGCATAGGTGGAAATGTGAGCAGTGTGTGAGTGGAAGTATTTCAATGTTTGTCATGCTTTTTTGTCTGCCACTGATCCTGGAATACTGGAGGCAATGCTTGGCTTGCGAGAGCACCCATGGCAAGATGCTGGCATACTGAAGCTAATTCTTTGCTTAAGAGATACCTGTGGAAAAATGCTGACACTGGCACTGTAGATGTAATTTTTCACATAAGGGGTACCAGTGGTACAATGATTGCCCTGGCATGCTGGAGGTAAATCTTGGCATAAGGAAAACATATGTCAAAATGTTGGTGCTGGAAATTTGAGGTAATTCTTGGTCTATGGGGTAGCAATTGCATAATGTTGGCACAATCACACTAGAGGTAATTATGGGCATATAAGACACGAGGTACAATACTGGTGCTGGCAAACTGTACACAATTCTTGGCAAAAGGGGCACCCATAGCAAAATGCTGGTGCCGGCATACTGGGTGTAATTCTAGAAATGACGAGCACCAATGGCAAAGTGCTAGTGTTGGCACACTTGAGCTAATTCTAGGCATATAGCATGCCCATGGCACAATGATGGCACTAACATTCTGTAAATAATTCTTGACATCATGGGTGAAACCATGGCTTGGGGGTGGGAGCAGGTAAACATGACACCATTCTGGCCTGGTCATGCTAGAGGTATTTATGACGTAAGGGGCACCGTTGGAATGTGAATGCCTTTTGCAGAAACATTCTGGCATATTGTATGTTATTTTTGGCATAAGGAGGTATCCATGACAATGCTGGCCCTGATATGCTAGTGGTAATTGTTGGTATATGGGTGATCCATGATATACGGATGTAGTCAATGACAAAATACTTACAATGGTGTTGTGTATGTAATTATTGGCATAAGGGCACATCTGTGGCAAATCGGGGACATTCACAACAAAATGGCCAGGGAGGTAATTATTGACATAAGGGGCACCTGCCAATTATTTTGTTGTACATGGGGTCAACTCTTGGTGAGTGTCAGGCGTCATTGGCCTGGTACGCTATGAAACTACTACGAGTGCTCTTTCAGAGTCTATGGTTTTGAACAAATATATGTGACAATTGTGCCATACATAGTGCTCCCATTTGTTTTCAACATTTCTTGGGTGAGAAGAACCCACTGATCTCTTGTAGGAATGTTGAGCTCGCTCTTAAACTCACTGGAATTCGGTATTAGACCCCATCACTTGAAAGATCACGAACCACCAATGGGGAACAATTCCAACTGTCACTGCAAATATTTGGAAATGAGATAAATATATTAGGAAACAAACCTTGCCTTACTATTTTTCAATTGACCAAATAAGATCTGCTTTGAACATACGAAACAGTGAGACCCTCGGCATATTTCACAATTTATATGTAAATATGAGACCCACTTACGGGTATAGGCACACAAAAAGAGCTTTCCGAGAATACTTAATTTTTAATTATGCACCCCTCACAGTTCTACTCAATATGAGCCATTGAACATATACAAAAATGTAATGGGTTGTCCTCACACACTACCAGGTGTCATGCTTCATCCTAGGACAACCTATGCTCTCCAAAAAACGGGTTTGATGGCGAGCAGTCCTTCCCCTAGAGTCAGGGAGGCACTTCTAACTAAGGGTCAATTACGATCTAGTTGGGAAAGCATTCCTACCGAATCGGTTCTGGAATGCTTTCCGAACTAGTCAACCGCGAGCTGCCTGAATGGCAGAGTACGATGCATTGCATGTAAACTCCCACCGACTCGTTTGGAACGCAATCCGTTCAACCGAATCGTCCGGAAACAAGCCAGATCGACGACTTGTTTGTAGACGCTGAAATATAGCATTCAGGACATGATTTGGACTCAGTGTACCCCGCGAACAGAGTACGATGCATGTGACACAGCTTATGAACCGTGTTGGTTTGTGTCACAAAAGGCAACTAGAAGATGTCAAATAATATCAAAACAAGCATTAGCAACGCCAAAAAATACATTTCAAAATGTTAGCCATACCCATCAATCCCCCTCTATAAAGGGCCAAACAGATGACCATGATCCTTTGCAACAACTGAACTGCTGAGAGGACACAGAACTGGCCACAGACTCACTGTTCTCTGCCTCATATACCCAAACTTCACCCACCACAACTTGCACACATTTTTATTTAGCAAAAGTGTACTTTCAAACACACACTTTTGCTTATTCACACTCACCCTCACCTTCACCTTCATCTTCACCCTAACCCTCACCATGCCCTAGAAGAAGCAGTCAAGGTTTACAGAGAAGGAGTTAGAAGTGCTTTTAGAGGAAATTGTCAGAGTAGAGCCACAGTTATTTGGGAACCTAGTCCTACAACCCCCATTGTCCCAGAGAAATAGGATGTGGGACAGGATAGTCAACAAGGTGAATGCTCAAGTACCTTGCCTTCACACAATGGATGATATCAGGAACAGGTAATACGATGAGTGAAGGAGGGTCAAGAAACTGAAAGCAAGAGAACACGCGCAAAGTCAGCAGACTGGCAGTGGCCCTCCTGCGCCACCCATGAACTTCACTTCCTGGGAGGAGAAGGTACGGGTCATCCTTCTGCCGGAGGGCGTCTCCAAAATACCAGGAGTACCAGAGTCTGGTGAGTACCTACTCGACTGTCCACTAATGTTACCAATTACACATCCACAGACATCACTGTCAAGGATACAGTGATACAAATGGCTGTTATCAAAGGTATAAACATCCAAAGAAAATGAGCATGTGATGTGTATGCCATATTGACAAACAACATACCAGCAATTGACTAGAAAATGTTATAATTTCTTAACATGTACATACTTCTTACAAACTCACAGCAAGGCGTTGTGCTCTGTACACCAGTCATCAGCATCAGCCATCTTGCCAGCAGATTTTCATTCACTCACAGGAAAGCTGAGTCACAGGAAGAATGGTTGGGATGGCAGGAAAGGTGGGTGTGGGTACAGAGTTGTAGTCACAGCTAACACTCCTCCTCACACCCATCCCAAATAGCTCACCTGGGCCTATAGCTACCTGACAGTGTTGGGAAGTGTACTTGCAAGATGACTGTTACTACTAGATGGTGTTGATCTTGATGCCAAATACCATCATGGCCATGTGCTACAAACACCAGGCCCCAGTGTCAGCATCTTGCCAGAACATTTCCATACCCTCTCAGGCACTGCATAGTCACAGGTGTGTTGTTTGGGCTGGCTGGGAAGGTGTGTGGAGGACAGGTCATTATGTGAGTTGAGGTCTGTGCAAATACTCCTCCTCCCACCCAGCCCAACAAGCCCACCTGGAACTGTGCTTTTCTCACAGTGAGTGGAAAAGTACTAGTAAGATGGCTGACACTGGGGATCTAAGTGAGGAGCACAAGGTCTTGATGGGAGTTGTGGGCAAAGCAAACACCAGGCACCACTGGCAGCCATCTTGCCAGTACATTCCCCTTCACTCTCAGTGACTGCATAGTCACAGGTGTGCTGCTTGGGCTGGCTGGGAAGGTGTGTGGAGTACAGGGCATGATAGGAGTAGAAGTCAGTCAAAATACTCCCCCACCCACATAGCCCAACAGGCCTACCTAGTACTGTGTTTTCCTCACAGTGGATGGAAAAGTATTGTCAAGATAGCCGTCACTGGTGACTGGTGTCAGGAGCACAAGGCCTTGATGGGAGTTGTGGGCAAAGGAAACGCCATGCACCAGTATCAGCCATCTTTCCAATACATGTCCATTCACTCTCAGGGACTGCATAGACACAGGTGTGCTCTTTGGGCTGGTTGGGAAGGTGTGTGGAGGACGGGGCTTGATGGAGTTGAAGTCTGTGCAAATACTCCTCCCCCCACATAGCCCCACAAGCCCATCTGGAACTGTGATTCCTCAAAGTGAGTGGAAAAGTACTGGTAAGATGGCTGACACTGGGGACCGGTATCAGGAGCACAAGGCCTTGATGAGAGTTGGGGTCAAAACAAACAGCAGGTACCAGTGTCAGACATCTTGAATGTACACTTTACTCATTGTCAGGACATCACTCTTTCTGATAGCCCGGTTGAGCTGCCTGGGAGGAGGAGTGGCTGCCCTGATTACATCTCCCATCAGGGCTGTCCTCCATACACCTTCCCACCTAGCTCTAAAAGCACAACTGCAACCATGTAGTTCCTGATGGTGAGTAGAAATGCATTGTCAAGATGGCTAACACTGGGAAGTGGTGTCAAGAGCACAAGGCCTTGATGGGATGTGTTGTCAAAGCAAACACCATGTACTAGTGTCAGGCAACTTGCCAGTACATTTCCATTCACTCTCAGGGACTGCATAGACACATGTGTGCTGTTTGGGCTGGCTGGGAAGGTATATGGAGGACAGGCCATAATGGAGTTGAAGTCTGCGAAATACTCCCCCCCCCCCCCCCCCCACATTGCCCAAAAAGCCCACCTGGAACTGTGCTTTTCTCACAGTGAGTAGAAAAGTACTTGAAATATGGCTGACACTGGGGACTGGTGTCAGGAGCACAAGGCCTTAATTGGAGTTGGGGTCAAAACAAACAGCAGGCACCAGTGTCAGACATCCTGAATGTACACTGTACTCATTGTAAGGACATCACTCTTCCTGATAGCCTGGTTGGGCTGCCTGGGAGGAGGAGTGGCTGCCCTGATTACATCTCCCATCAGGCCTGTCCTCCATACACCTTCCCACCCAGCTCAAACAGCACACCTGGGACCATGTAGTCCCTGATGGTGAGTAGAAATGCATTGGCTAGATGGCTAAACTGGGAAGTGGTGTCAAGAGCACAATTTCAAAAATCTTTATTCAAACAGAAAAAAACATAAAATCACAATATCACTTAATAAATAACACAATAAAACTTGATGTACAGACGTTAAAAGAACAACCCGAATATTAAAACACATGTTAAAAAGTAACAATCACATTTGGGCGAGTATAAAAGTAGCAGCAATACTAAACAGTTAACCCTCCATACTATTTCTGAGATTTAAGGCAGATTTTAAGAAACCAATCACAAATAATGTACATTCAGAGTGTAAAAGTTGGAGATAACAGAGAACAGGTCTGACCTGGTCAAATTTCAGTTTTTTTAAAAGGGGCTTTAGATAAAACCTTCGAGGTAAATCATAAAAAGGACAAATGAATAAAAAGTGCACCAAATCCTGCGGAGACTCATTGTCGCAGCCGCAGGCAGGTAGCACTTGCCTCGGTGAGAGCCCCTTGGAACTGATAACAAAAGATGATAATAGCCCAGTCTGAACCCGGTTAGCAAATACCGGTCAAAGCCCGCCATGGGCCAGGATAGATAAGGCTCCATTTGGGGTGTAGTTTTCAATATAACATACTTTCTGATACTGGGTTTATTAAATTCCACCTCTTCGTGTTTCATTTCTTTTGATAGGAGGAAAGTTTTCCTCACAAGCTCTACATCAGCGCACATAATTGAGTCAGGATTTAGAAAAAGTTCTGAACGCCCTATACCAGAAAAGCAATCTTTCAGGTATTTTAACCACGGATTTTAAGCATATTATCTATAGATAGAGCTTCCCTCAGGAGTAGATGGTTTAAGGTCAGATCTTTATTTAACCAACATTTCAACCAGTAGATTAATGGCCGTAGTGCTAGGGTGTCACTTATGAAGGGAGTACCAGTTTCTTCATGCACTATTAAGTTGGGAGTCCCCTTCGGAACCCCCAAAATCTGTTTCAGGAAGTTATTCTCTGCGACCACAATATCATTAGCAGCCACATACACCCAAAGTTCACTGCCATAACTTCCTATTGCCACACTCTTAGCCTGATAAATCTTTCATAGTGCGGCGATAGGTCTCTTACCCATTTTCCTGGCAAAGTTGAAGATGGCAGCATTACACCGGGTTATCTCCCCCCTTTTCCTTTGGAGTAGAGCTCCCCATTTTAGCTGGTCGTCAAATAGAACTCCCAGATATGAGAATGTTCTAGTAATGGGGACCTTCTCCTCATTATCCCTAAAGGTAACCGACTTCTTGTAATGCTGGCCCACCTGCATTATAAACGATTTAGTGTTATTAATCGATAAGTCGCGGGCGTTCATGAAGCTGTAAAAAGCATTCAACAAGGTTTGAAGACCTCTTGGGGTCCTGGCCAAAAGAACCGCGTCATCCGCGTATAGTAAAACAGGCAAGCACCTACGGCCAACATAGGGGTATTCCGCACCAGTATTTATTAAAAATTCCTCCAAATTATTGATATATAAATTAAAAAGAAAGGGGGCCAGAATACAACCCTGCCTAACACCCCTGTGGACGCAAAAATCCCTGGACACTTTAAGGTCCTGCGAATACCTCACATTAGCCTTAGTGTCCTGATGCATATCCCGCAGAAAGTTGACCAGGTTCGATTCAACTCCCATGGCGCCCATGTCCTCCCAAAGCTTTTCCCGGTTAACACAATCGAATGCAGAGGAGAGGTCCATGAACGCCATGTAGATGGAACCCTGACTGGCCAAAGTATACTTCCCTAAGATCATATACAGATTAACACACTGCGCTATTGTTGAGTGACCGGGCCGGAATCCATACAGGATTTTGGAGATTATCCTGTGTTCATCGGCCCAGGCTGTTAATCTATTCAGGATTACACCGCCCACTACTTTGACCACAGAGTCAATTAATGATATTGGCCTATAACAGGATGTACTTTTCCGGTCCCCTTTCTTAAATACAGGCACTATTGTTGAGGTCCCCCAGGACCTTGGGCAGCCGTGTTCTGCAGCTGCATTAATCACGGCAGTAAGGACTGGCGCCCAAAGCGATACCTTTGATTTAAATAAATCCGGGGGCAAGCCGTCCGGGTCTGACGCTTTCCTGCTTGACAGCCCCAGAATGCCTTTCTCGACCTCATTAATAGTAAAGAGTGGCAAGCTTGCTCTTTGTGCGCCTCTGTCAAAGTCTATCTGTGGATTGTTACTGTTAAAAATGAGACTAAAGTGGGATACCCACTCGTCTTCAGTGATGTTGGTGCCGATTAGGTTGTCATCTACCATGTCAAATAAAGGTTTGTTAATGATGCCCCAAAATCTTTCACTGTTACTGAGAGTGTTGGGGTCTAACAAATCATGCCAAATTTTATCCTTTACTTCTGCCTTACGTTGAGCCAGGGCCTTTTTGTAGGCCAGGCGCGATGACCTGATCAAGGCAGGGTTCCTAGGACTTAGCTTCAAAGCCGCTTTTAATTCACGGCCTAATTTAGAGCAAGAATGGTCAAACCATTTAGGGTCCCTGCCGACAGGGCCCGATGATGGTACGGTTAACATAACACCTACTTTTGACACAATGCCATCAAAAGCACACAAAATGTCAGCTGAAAGTGATACAGGAGACGCGCACAGTGATAACTCAGTGGAACAGGATTTATGTATCTTATCATAAACTGACTCCGGGTTCACCTTGGACCATTTCAGGAGGCGCCTTCCATCCGTACATTTCAAGACACCATAATTTGGCGTCTTTACTCGTGATTGTAGAAGGTTGCCAACCAATGAAATACAGACGGAGTTATGATCGCTATGTGCGTTCTCCAAAATGTTGAAACCCGACAAAATTTTACGAAGGCTATTGGAAAGAAGGATGTGGTCAATAAAAGACCCCCCTGAGTATCCTTTAAATCAGAGCTTTCCAAACTGTGTGTCCCGACACAGCACTGTGTCGCCTGCAAAGGGTGGGTGTGTCGCAGGATGACACCGGTATTTAATGGCACTTAGCACATAACTGCTGGTAATTAAGAGGCCTTAAGCTGTGCTTTAAGGCCTCTGCCGGCGATGTCATTCACCCACTCTCCCCTGGTCTCGGTTGAAAACACCCGATTGTCTGCTGATAAAACATCCCCCCTCGCGTCGACGAGATACAGAGCTGGCATGTGGGGGACCATGAGTCATTCAAATATTTCCGCGAAATTAGAGAAATTTAAATACAAAACGCTGTTAGAGTGCAAAGTGCCAGGCTTTCTACACAGCAGGGCACGTGATCAGCTCGTCTATGTTCAAAGCTTATGTCTGCTCTGTGTATGGAAAAGAAAAAGAATTCCAACCATATATTCGGCAGGAAGCGAAATTAAAATTCTTTTTTTTTTAACAAATATTGTTAGCTTTTTAATAGAACTAACAGTCTGTGTCCTCCTTCCCCACCGGGTCAATTTGTCATTTTATTCTTAACAAACATATTTTGGCCTCTAAAAAGTGCATTGGCATGTGCCCATCTAACTGACATAATCCTTCTGTCTACTGTCTGGAATAGGCAGAGGGAAGAGGGCGACAGAGGGAAGAGGGCGACAGAGGGAAGAGGGCGACAGAGGGAAGAGGGCAACAGAGGAGAGAGGGCGACAGAGGAGAGAGGGCGACAGAGGAGAGAGGGCGACGGAGGAGAGAGGGAGACAGAGGAGAAAGGGTGACAGAGGAGAGAGGGCGACAGAGGAGAGAGGGCAACAGAGGGAAGAGGATGACAGAGGGAAGAGGGCGACAGAGGAGAGAGAGCAACAGAGGGAAGAGGGCGACAGAGGGAAGAGGGCGGCAGAGGAGAGAGGGCGACAGAGGGAAGAGGGCGACCGAGGAGAGAGGGTGATAGAGGAGAGAGGGTGACAGGAGAGCAGGCGACAGAGGAGAGACGGTGACAGAGGAGAGAGGGTGACAGAGGAGAGAGGGCGACAGAGGAGAGAGGGAGACAGAGAGAGGGAGACAGAGGAGAGAGGGTGACAGAGGAGAGAGGGTGACAGAGGAGAGAGGGCGACAGAGGAGAGAGGGAGACAGAGAGAGGGAGACAGAGTAGAGAGGGTGACAGAGGAGAGAGGGTGACAGAGGAGAGAGGGCGACAGAGGAGAGAGGGTGACAGAGGAGAGAGGGATACAGAGGGGAGAGGGAGACAGAGGAGAGAGGGCGACAGAGGAGAGAGGGCGACAGAGGAGAGAGGGCAACAGAGGAGAGAGGGCGACAGAGGGAGGAGGGCGACAGAGGGACGAGGGCGACAGAGGGAGGAGGAAGACAGAGGGAGCAGGGAGACAGAGGGAGGAGGGAGACAGAGAGAGACAGAGGGAGGTAGACATAGCAGGAGACAGAGAGAGGGAGAGAGAAGGAGACAGAGAGAGGGAGACAGAGAGAGGGGGAGAGAGAGAGGGAGACAGAGGGAAGGAGGGAGAGAGAGGGAGAGAGAGGGAGACAGAGGGACAGAGACAGGGACAGGGAGACAGAGGGAGAGAGACAGAGGGAGAGGATGACAGAGGGAGAGAGAGAGGGAGGCAGACCGAGGAACGGAGACAGAGGGAGGGAGACCGAGGAACGGAGACCGAGGAACGGAGACAGAGGGAGAGAGACAGAGGAAGAAAGAGGGAGAGAGAGGAAGAAAGAGGGAGAGGAAGGTAGACAGACAGGGAGACAAACGGAGACAGAGAGAGGGAGACAGTGGGAGAGAGACAGAGAGAGAGACAGAGGAAGAGAGACAGAGGGAGAGGGGGACACAGAGGGAGAGAGAGGGAGAGAGGCAGAGGGAGAGAGACAAAGGGAGAGGGAGAGAGATCAGGAGACAGAGAGAGGAAGAAAGAGGGAGAGAGACGAAGAAAGATGGAGAGAGATCAGGAGACAGAGAGAGGGAGACAGAGAAAGGGACACAGAGAGAGGGAGACAGAGGGAGGGAGACAGAGGGAGGAAGAGGGAGGGAGAGGAAGAGAGAGGGAGGGAGAGGGAGAAAGAGGGAGAGAGAGGGAGAGAGGGAGATGGAGAGGGAGAGGGAGGGAGAGAGAGGGGGAGAGGGAGGGAGAGAGAGGGGGAGAGGGAGAGGGAGAGGGAGGGAGACAGATAGAGACAGAGAGAGGGAGAGAGACAGGGAGAGGGAGGGAGATGGAGACAGAGGGAGAGGGAGACAGAGGGAGGGAGACAGAGGGATGGAAACAGAGGGAGACAGAGAGAGGGAGACAGTGAGAGGGAGACAGAGATCATGAGACAGAAGGAGACAGACAGAGGGAGGAGGGCGACAGGGAGCGAGACAGAGGTAGCCAGACAGAGAGAGACAGAGGGAGGTAGACAGACAGAGGGAGACAGACAGATGGAGACAGACGGAGTCAGACAGAGGGAGAGAGAGGGAGGGACACAGAGGGAGAGAGAGGAAGGGAGACAGAGGGAGCGAGACGGTTGGAGAGAGAGAGTGAGACAGACAGAATGAGTGAGAACTCCCCCGAGCCCCACCTTAGTTGGTTCGGGCTTGCTTGCTACGATCGCTCGCTACACTGCCTTACTGTGTCCCAAAATGATGCATCTCCAAAAAGTGTGTCACCAACATGAAAAGTTTGGAAAGCTGTGCTTTAAATGTAGGGACGGGCTGGTAACTACTGGGACATGGCAGAAAGTAGATCAAATTCGTTCAGCAGTTGATTCAACATTTCTCCCTGGCCAGAATGTTCATAGTGAAGCCCCCCAATCCTGTGGCAGCCCAGTGTTCCAATTGCAGTGTTCATGGGGTTCCCACAAGGGTGCACGTTAAAGTCCCCCATGATAATGACCCGATGGGAAAGGCTCTCACAGTGATACCTGATGAAATTGCCCAAATCTTCAATCCTACATTCCCCCTTGGCATTTACAGCGTTATAAACATTAATCAGGCAAACCACTTCTTTCCCTCTTTTAATTGTCACTGCTTGAATATCAGTGTTGTTAGTGGATATTGTTTTGACAACACAAATCAAGGCTAGATCAATGTACAGAGCCAGACCCCCTTTTGCTCTACCACTTCGCGACGGTTCTGCCGGTATAAAGAAACTTTTGTATCCTTCTATAAATATATCGCTCTCCACCAGCCATGTCTCTTGCAAGCAAATTACAGAAAAAAATCTTATGACATCTACCCACCTCGGGTCTTTAACCTTTCCGGACAGCCCGACAATGTTCCAGGAAATAACATTATAACTCATTGCCTTACTTTCCCCTAGATGTGACAAATGGGTTACCGACATGATCCCTAATGATCCAACATTATTAACTACAGTGGGGGCCCTTGTGGGCGATAGGGGGACACAGGATGGTTCACTGCCTTGTACCTCACTAGATCCCTCATGGCATACAGTTCCTCCACTGTCACCAGGAAAATAAAGTCAATCGACCATTTCAAGACCGCTATACCTGCTTTGTGTGGATATTTGATTGGATATGTACGGGTGCACCTGCCGACCCCCAACCCCCTCCCTCTTCCCTGATACTTTACTGGCGTCCAGCCCCCTTCCATCTCTGGGCGATTGGGCACGGGATAAAAATATGTCAATGGAAGGGGTTGGATAGAGGACCCCATGTTGTCATGAATATAGTAATTCCAGTTGCAAATGAGTCCCACAGTACGAGTATCTCTGAAATTCACAAGCACACAATCACCTTGTATATTTTTGGGCCTGTTCCCCACCCAGGACACCCTGCGCACCATCAAGATTTCACTGGAAACATTACGGGGAAGTGGTCTATTTCTGTTCAGCCAATCTGCAGCTTTATTTCTTAGTGACATGAATGATTCTTTATTTGGGTTGCAAATTTCAGGGACCCCAGCTAAGACTACGGTGTACGGGCTCGATTCAGGTGGTAGATTGATTCGCAGGTTCTCGGAGTATCCTGCTTCGGATGTCTCCCTGGGGAGTTCTTTAGACTTATCAGCGTTGGCCCCTCTTGTTTTGTTGGCGGATAGTTGCCCGGGAACAAGTGGGATATCTACAGATACATTTTGGGCAGATGTAACTAAAGGGGGAGTGACGATATGCGGTACATCCCCCCCCTGTACAGTATTCTGTTGTATATTACCCAGAGGCAGCACGTTTAACTTAACATTGTCCGCGATCTTTAGTGTTACATCCTCAATCTTAGCTAACCGGTTCTCAATCTGTGAGAGCCTGTCTTCGAATGATTTAAAAGAGGACTTTAAGAAAAGGCCAAGATTGGCAAAGCCTAGGTCCTCCAGTACCAGGGCTGTGTCCACAGAGTTAGTCTCACATGAGACGGTATCAGGAGGCAAAGGTGGCCCATTTGTCTCTGTTTGACTCACCTTGCCCAGACCCATTGAAGATATATTGTTGTTGCAAGATTGTTTGGCGAGTTTAGGCTTCCTTCCTCCAGCGGCAACATATGGCCCCCGCTTTCTCTTGGGTATCGCACCCTCGCGCCTCCCTTGCGTCTGCCTTGTAATCGGCCTCTTGGGTGAACTATAGTTAGACACAATAGTCGACTCTGCGGCCATAGTTGTTTTAGACTGGTCCTCTAGAGAGAGAGAGCCTTGGACCTGGGAGGTAGAAGGGTTATGTACGATCACCGGAACATCGATGAGGTTTGCTCGTGATGATGGCTTAGGGCTGCGGGCATTAGCAAAGTATCCCATGGAGGATCTTTTGTCCAGGGCAAGATCTTGAGAGACCCGGCGCTCCATTAGGATAATACCCTGGTCAACGACAGAGTTTGCCCGGATAATGAAGTTGTCCAATGTCCCAGTTAGGCTCCCATTTGGGTTCACTCCCTTGCTTCTACTGTCACGTGCTGACATTTTGCAGTACAACTGAACAACCCAACAGGTACTTACAGTTGAACACGTTGACGTCCTATGTTTGCAGTACCAGGAAAGAGGGGTGGCCCGGTCCGGTCCCCAACGGTCTCGAACGGGCTATAACGGGCCCGCCCTTGTCCCGGGCTTCTCCCGGAACGCTCCCGTGCGCTCCCGCGCCGCGGAAATGTGCGCACAATAAATATCATCAGCAGTTGGGGGCGGTGCTCGAGCCCCGGTGCAGGTGTGAGCGTCAGAGTGGATCCTGGTAAGTGGAGTCCTAACTGTAGCTTGCGCGACTCTCACTCGCGTCTGGCCCCACTCGTCTCCTTCATTTTCGTCAGGTTCTGCTCCGCTGGACAAATGGCACAAGGGAAACAGGCAACAAACCCCTGGCGCTGTGGCACCCGGTTGGGCTGCCTGGGAGGGGGAGAGGCTGCCCTGATTACATCTCCCATCAGGCCTGTCCTCCACACACCTTTCCACCCAGCTCAAACAGCACACCTGGGACCATGCAGTCCCTGATGGTGAGTGGAAATGCACTGGCAAGGAAGTGGTGTCAGGAGCACAAGGCCTTGATGGGATGTGTTGTCAAAGCAAACACCATGCACTAGTGCCAGGCATCTTCCCAGTATATTTCCATTCACTCTCAGGGACTGCATAGACACAGGTGTGCTGTTTGGGCAGGCTGGGAAGATGTATGAAGGACAGGGCATGATGGATGGAGTTGAAGTCTGTGCAAATACTCTTCCCCCCACATTGCCCAACAAGCCCACCTGGAACTGTGCTTTCCTCACAGTGAGTGGAAACTTACTGGCAAGATGGCTGACACTGGGGACTGGTGTCAGGAGCACAAGGCCTTGATGGGAGTTGGGGTCAAAACAAACAGCAAGCACCAGTGTCAGACATACTAAATGTACACTTTACTCATTGTAAGGGCATCACTCTTCCTGATAGCCTGGCCGGGCTGCCTGGGAGGAGGAGTGGCTGCCCTGATTACATCTCCCATCAGGCCTGTCCTCCACACACCTTCCCACCCAGCTCAAACAGCACACCTGGGACTATGCAGTCCCTGATGGTGAGTGGAAATGCACTGGCAAGGTGGCTAACACTCGGAAGTGGTGTCAGGAGCACAAGGCCTTGATGGGATGTGTTGTCAAAGCAAACACCAGGCACTAGTACTAGGCATCTTGCCAGTACATTTCCATTCACTCTCAGGGACTGCATAGTCACAGGTGTGCTGTTTGTGCAGACTGGGAAGGTGTGTGGAGGACAGGTCATGATGGGAGTTGAAGTCTGTGCAAATACTCCTCTTCCCACGCAGCCCAACAAGTCCACCAGGAACCGTGCTTACCTGATAGTGAGTAGAAATATATTGACAAAATGGCTGACACTGGGGGCTGGTGTTCTGGACAACTATACCCTGCTGTGAGTTGCGGACAATTAGAATACTCATTCTTTATAGCTAACCCAGGACAGATTTATCTGTCCCAAGCCTGTTCAGCTCACTGGGCCCACCCGTAGTTCCAAAAGAGACTCGATTACTGCTGGGTCAGGCTTGGGTACAGCCATCCCAGCGACCGCTCCTAAAAGTAAAGATATCACTAGCACGGGGGCACTTCAATCAAGGGTGACAGACTTAACTAAGAGCCCCAGCACACCAGAACAGAGCCAAAATACCCCTAAAACAACTCTCCCTATTACACCCAACCATGCCCGCACTGAGGAAATACAGTCTCAAAGGAGCCTAGGTACTCTTAAAAAACCAGGAAGAGAACATATAGCATACAATGTACTTGATCTGCCCCCGTAAGCTATCCCGTATACGATAATTTTATTAGCCAATGTTCCCAAACTGTCCCCGGGAACTTCTGAACACTGGTTTAATTTGAAAAACAATTTCCTATTTGAGCTGAATAGGAGGACAGGGATAGATAATCCTCTTTTTTCTAATTTTAAAATGGTGAGACGGGTTGGTTGGTTGGGAACTCCAACAAGACTAGAGAAGGCAACTGCGTTGTAGTCCCCTTTGGTTCACCTGACCTAGTTCATGCCATTTTAGAAAGGGCAGGTAATTGGTCACAGGCGCACTCAGGGATTAGTGTCTTACCCCTTGGATATTTTTACAAATACCATTGTGTGACACGGGCACCTTTTGGGGAGTCTTCAATGGGTGGGCAGAGACAAGTTAGATACAGACTCCCAGTCAATAATCGGTTTGAAATTTTGAACCCTTTAGATGAGAACGGTTGACTGACTCATCTAATTCCATCAGATAGTGGTAGATTGGACAATTTGGCAGTGATAAGCGGTAAATTGCCCGTAAACAATCAACATTTCAATGTGGCACATTTGAGGCTCAATGACTCTGGGGAATTAGCTGGGGCCTGAAATGTAAAATCTGTAATTGGTAGTCCACATTTGGAGTTTGTATACATCACTGATCCACACTCTGCAGCGTCACCCACAGTCTCTTCAAGTATCGACAGTGTTGTACCTTATGAGTCACAGGATGGTAACTCCTATATAGGACAAGGAGTTAGTAACTTGCAAATTATGACTACAGAGGATGGAATCATACACAGCTGATAGTGCAGCAGATGTTGCTGAGGGTGTTCCTGTTGGCGGAAATAGGACAGATAATAGTCTAACTTTATTATCATGGAACTTAGCAGGAATACACTCAAAGCTCCTTGATCTCGAATGGCTCATCGGCCTAGGAAATGTTGATATTTGTGATTTCCTAGAAACCTGGGCAGTTGATAAGGTGCATATAAATGGCTACATTTCATACTGTGTGGATGCACTACCGCCGAGTATGTCAGGCAGCGCCATCGGTGGCCTGTTAATTTTGGTTAGAAACACTTTAGCCTGTAGGCACAAGTTACTTTTGATAAACTCACTTGACATGGGTATTCAGCTTGCTTTTTCGTCTGGCTTAGTCCTGACTGTGCTAAATGTCTATGGTAGGACAGAACCTCCCCAAAGTGAATCCTTAGTAGTCTCTTTACTAGATGATCTTATAGAGGGGTTTCAAGTGAATTCTAAAATTATAGTTGCTGGGGATTTTAACGCTGTGTTTGAGCCTTCTCATCTATTAAGAGCTTCTCTTGAAGAGGAGGACGAGTTGTGGGGCATTCCTAATGTGGTAGTTGGTAATCATTGTAAACGCTACTCAAATGTTGCACAGCAGATTGCTTCCCTAACTGCTGGTAGGAACCTGAGGGCCTGCAATGGAAGAACCCTAGCAGACATAGGACGGAAGGCTACCTTTAAGAGTGGTGCCTATGAAAGCACAATAGATTATATTTTTATTGATGCTAGACTCTGGCCGCTAATGGAGGACATGATTATTGAATCAAGGTCAGATAGGGACCATAACTCTTTGCTTTTAAAATTAAAGGGCACGGCACTGGATAGGGACGTTCATTGTCATTTTTCCAAATTAACAGAGCCCTCCCCAACTAACAATCTCAGAAGAGTTACTTGGGCGAAAATCCAAGCCGATCAGGATCTTTATGCTAGGATATACGAGTTCCTAGTGGCCTCCTTAGTAACTTGTGTGACCACAGGGATAGTTCTGATCTACTTAATGCTTTGTATGTTACTCTAGTACATAAGGAACTTTTTAAGATCCTAGAATCAGTTTTCCTAAAACAGAGTCTCATTGGAAGACCTGTCAGTGCAAAGGACCGTAATTGGTTTAACAGCGATTGCAAGGAAGCCAAAAAGGTATTAGTAAAAGCAGTCAGAGACTGTTCTAGAATGGATATAATTTCAGCTTGCAATAATTATAGATTAGCACTTGGAAAAGCAAAGCGCGAACATGCTGATACACACTGGAATTATCTGGTTTTAGCAGCCCAAGCCAGAGATAGCCGCATGTTTTGGCTCATGGTGTGTAAGGGCAGTGCAGAAAACCCTATCTCTAATAACCATCACGTACAACAGGAAGTTTGGGTGGGACATTTCCCATGCCTATATTTTGATGATATGGCTATTACGGATTTACACACTGCTCAGGATGCCCCAGTTGTAGACAATACTGTTATTGGTAAGACCGTAAATAAACCTTTACTAGTTTTTAGTTTAGAGAGATACCATGTCTGCAATCAGTAAATTAAAAGCAGGTAACGCCCCAGGACCAGATTTGATACGGGGGGATCTATATAAATCTGAACCAGTGATTTGGGGACCATACATAAATCTTCTGTCTAACAGTATATTGGCTGGTCAGGATATTCCAGAAACATGGAGGGGAGCAGAGGTAATAACTATCTTTAAAAAGGGAGATCCTGCTATCCCCTCCAATTATAGACCCATCAGTCTAATTGACAATCTTCAGAAGATTTTTGCTAGGCAAGTTTTAGATAAACTCCAAGAATGAATGGATGCCAACAAGGTGTTGTCCCCAGCTCAAGCGGGCTTCCGTGCAAAAATTAGCACTTGCGACCAAGCCTTCAGGGTTTCCTTGTTGGCATGGAAAGACGTGCTACTCAGGAAACAGCGGCTCTACATAGCATTTATGGACTTGCGAGCCGCGTTCGCCTTGGTTCCGCGTAATTTATTGTGGAAGACCATGCTTGAACAGTGGAATCTGTTGTCCATAATTGCCAGATTGCACAAGGACAATTATGCCCAGATCAGGTGGGGGAAACATGGGGAATTGACAGAGAGGATTTCAATCCAGCCGGGGGTGCGCCAAGGGTGTGTTCTCGCCCACACACTGTTTTCGCTGTTTATCAATGATGTGGTTAGTTGTCTAATGGGCTGTAAGAACGATGCCCCTACTATGAATGATGTAAAAGTCCCCATCCTGCTCTTTGCAGGCGACTCCTTATTAATATCTACAACTCCCATGGGTCTACAGTCACTACTGGATACAGTTCAGTGCTTTTGCAATGAGAGGAAATTGGAATTGAACAAGCCAAAACTAAATTTATGGTGTTCGGAAAAGTACGGGGAGGCGTAAGAGAGGTTACGGTTCTACAAGAACCATTGGAGCGGGTAAACAGTTCTGATTATTTGGGCATAGGTTTAAGTGAGACACTTAGCTGGGAATATCAGCTGAGGAAGAGTTCCCTGAGACTATGCCAAAGATCAAAATCAGTATTAAGATTCTTAAAACAATCATATACCCAACCTCTTTCACCTGCCCATGAAATTTATCCTGCAAAAGCCCAAAGTGGTGCCTTATACAGGGCAGAGATATGGGGATTCAACTCGGTAAATAAACTAATGATCTGTGAGAATAGTTTTGTAAGGGCTCTTATTTCGCTACCTTTCACAACACCACTCACCCCACTTTTTTGTGATCTTGGGATAAAAAGAATAGGTGATTTAGGAGACCACTAACTTATTGGCTGCGCCTTTGGACCACCCCGCAATTAATTGATTGCCGTAATTCTTTACGAGAGGTCCTAGAACTAAATGGGGCAAAACAACTACCGTGGTTCAGACATATTGCCAAGTGGTGTAACCTTCTGAACCTGACAGACTTGTGGGAGCACCCAGAAAAGGCCATTAAACGTGATATTCTGACCCTCAAAGCTACGCATTAAAGTGTAATAAGGGGGCTATATATCAATAACCAAGGTAATGGAGAGTTAACATCTAATTTTTTTAATGTTAAAAGAAAACAAGCTTTTTGTTTGAACCCTTCCTTGATTTGATTACACCCCCTCTTGCCAAGAGCTTGTATGTTAGATTCAGATATGGTCATCTGCTTCTGAAATTTCCGGGGAAAGATGCGACTGGCCTGGTTTTAGATCTTTGTCCAGCTTGCCGTGAAGCTCACAAATCTGAAAAACACATTTTGTTTTTTTGTACAAAGTATAGGCAGCTGCGCAGGAAATGGATCAGACCACTATGTCTTAATCTGGGAGCTAGGCAGCACCAGATCGCATTCAGTATCTTAAAATCTGACACATCAGGGCCAATAGTATTTGCTCTTAGTTGTTTTTTATTTTTCTTCTGGTTGACCCATAAAAAGCTTCTATTATAGTAATGAAGTCATTTTTAAAAAATGTTTTCCCCCTATGTTGTACATGTATTTTAAAAATCAAGTTGGTTTACATGGCCCAGTACTCTAAATGATTGGTAGACTATATAGCACTCTCTTTTTTAGCTTAACTATGTAGGATGAATTTTTATATGTTGGTTTACCCTGTTTTGGGATGTCATCTGTACCCATGCTCCAAATGGTTTAATACTATTTTAATTGTATATATAGGTGTGTTTTTATCTTGTGTATACTTTGAGGGTGTTTTGTACAAATGACCGAATAAAGTAATATGCTGATGATGATGATGAGTTGCGGACAAATAGGTGCCAGTCATCAGTGTCAGTACATTCCCACACACTGTCAGGGAAGCAGAGTTACAGCTAGGCTTCTGGTGCTCGGTGGGAAGGTGGGCGTGGGAAAAGGCCTGGTGGGAGTTTTGGGCATTGCAAATATTACTTGCAAAATCCTTACACCCTGGTCAGAGAAGTCATCTGGCCTTATGCTTGCCTCACAGTGAGGGGAAGTGTACTGGCAAGGTGGTTTATACTGCTGCATGGTGTTGAACTTGAAGCCAACTCATATTAAGGCCCTTTGCACAAAGCACCATGCAACAGTGTCAGCCATCTTGCCAGTACACTTCCATTACTTCCATTCATTGTCAGGTGGCCATAGGCACAGATGACCTGCTTTTACTGGGTGAGGCCAGGAGTTTTTGCCCTGACCACATCTCCCATCAGGCTCTGTCCTACACACACCTTCCTACACATCCCAATTTCCTTAGCGGACATTCTGCTTTGGTGACAGCGAGTAGCAATGCGCTGCAAAGATGGCTGACAGTGCTGCATTGTGTCTGGAGCAGAAGGCATTGATGGGTGTTACAGTCAAGTCAAACAACAGGCACCAGTGTCCGGCATCTTGAATGTAAAATTCTTCTCCATGGCAGGTAAGCATGGTTCATGGGGGACTATTCGGGCTTGGTGTGAGGAGGAGTGTTAGCCCTGACTACATTTCCAAGCAGGCCCTGTCCTACACACACACTTCCCACCAAGCACACATGGAACTCTGCCTACCTGACAGTGAGTGGAAATGCACTGACAATATGGATGATACTAGGGAATTGTGTTTGGAGCACAAAGCCATGATGAGAGTTGTGGTCAACTCTGACCACAAGCATCAGTGTCAGACATCTTGCCAGTACACTTTCCACTCACTTTCAGGAAATCATAGTCCCAGGTGCTCTGTATGTGCTGGCATGGAAAGTGTGTGGAGGAGAGGGCCTGATGGGAGTTAGAATAATAGCAAACACTCCTACCCACAACCACAACAACCAGTTCATCTGGGCCTATGGCTACCTGACAGTGAATGGAAGATGGCTGACACTGTTGCACGGTGCTTGGTGCACAAGGCCTGTTCGGGAGTTACCTTCAAGTTTAGCATTATGCAGCAGTGTCAGCCTTCTTGCTAGTACACGTCTCCTCTCTGACAGTTAGTCTTTGTCTCAGACGAGTTAGCTGGGCTGGGTGGGAGGAGGAGTATTTGTAATGGCTGCAACTCACATCAGGCCCTGTCCAACATATAACTTCTCACCAAGCATAAACAGGCCAACAGGAACTAAGCTTACCCACAGTATGTCCAAATTTACTAGTAGGATGCATTTCACTGGGCACTGGTGTCTGACTTTGCCACAACTAACAATAGGACTGTGTGCACCCAAACACCAGGCACTAGTATCATCCCTCTTTGTCAGTACATATCCACTTACTCTCATGGAAAGCATAGTTCCAGGGCTGCTGTTTTTGCATGTTAGAATGTGTGTGTGTGTGTGTGTGTAGTACAGGGCCTCGTGGGAGATCTGGCCATTGAAAACATTCCTCCTCCCACACAGCACTACAGGCCCACAATGAAGCATGCTTACCTGACAGTGAGTGTGAATGTTACAACGAAAGCCCTGAGACTGGGGAACAGTTTTTGGAGCACAAGGCACTGATGAGAGGTGGTCTAAAGGCAGACACTTTTACCTAGTGTCAGACATCTTGCAAGTACATTGCCACTCAATTTTAGTAAAGTATATTCCAAGGTTGGATGGTTAGGCGGGAAGGTGACCCTCCTCCACACACACAGCATAACCACTTCATTGGGAGGATGTCTAACTCACAGTGAGTTCATGTGTAGTACCAAGATGGCAGACACTGTGGACTGATGTCTGAAACTATCACAACTACCACATTTACCTCTGAGCCACAAACACTAGCCACCAGCGGCAAACATCTTGCAAGTACACTTACCAGCATTGTCTGGACAACACTCTTCCTGGTGGCCTGTGGGGCTGGGTGGGAGTAGGCGTGTACATTTCACTATTAGAACATAAGCACTCAAACCTCTGTTCATCAAAGGTCTTTGTCATTGGCATAAAGCAGAGTTTGTGAACTCATCTGTCTATGATTTGTGTAGGGACAAAGCTAAGCAACAACACATTGTGCTACTCACAGCTTTTCCCATGTGTATAATGAGATGAGAATAAGAAGCACCTCACTCACAACAATCCCAAAAATAACTGAAAAAAATTCCAGACTCTGAGTGTAGGCAGACACATCAATGTCACTGCTAAAGGCATGCACTAAACCCACTACACAGCCATAAAAATACCTACATGGGTGAGAAAAAGTAAGTATGTCACCGTGAAAGTACAGAAGTGGAAAACACCAACACACCTGTGTCATTCACATAGGGTCACAAACCAATCAATGTCTTTGGACATGTTATGTCAACTAAACACAACATGCCCATGTATGCACAAAGCTGGACATGCTCATCAATCCCCATTTTGTCAAAATTACATTGTTCTCCAAAAACATAGGCCACGATCATGGCCAAAGGAGGCCAACCTATGTACATAAACTCATCATTAGGTTCAGTAGCCTTAGGAAGGGGTATGATTTGAGGGGCTGTGGACTTTCACATCAATCATTGTGTGTTTTTTGTACCCACAGGCAAGCTGGGAATACCTCTGGAACAAACCAGGACAGCCAGTCCCAGTCTCTGGTCAACACTGATGTACTACCTGGACCATCAGGTGTGGGTCAGCCGACAGCAGCAGTAACATCAGCATCCTCTGCGACTACTCCCACCTCAACTGACAACACCCAGCTGACCCCTACCCTCATGGACACAACAGCCCGAGCCTAGACCGACAGCACAGCAACACTGGGCACTCTGGAGTTGGCTGACAACAACACCACTGTCAATGAGGAAGGAGGCTCAGTGTTGACTGTGCCAGCACTAACTGGTCCTGCTCGGGTAGGTAGGGGTGGTGAGAGGGGCCTTGGGGACCTGTGCCATCATGCAGCTAGTAATGCTGATGAAGATCCCCCACACCTATCCAGAATCCTCCACACATATGTTGGTTGCCCCGGAGATTTGGGCCAGGCAGTTGGGATCCTCAGGACCATGCAACAGCAGAAGGCAGCGCACAATGAGAAAATGGACAGGTACATGAACAAAATTGATGACCTGACTGCGGTGAACAGGGACTTTCTCACCTGCCTCTGCTAGATTGCCACCATGTCCACACCTTCCTGTGTGCCCACATCTGGTGTATCAACATCTGCACCAGCCACAGGGAGGGATGTGGACTCTGGCAGAGAGCCTCCTCCACCACCGCTCCCTTCACCTGAGGGTCCCTCCAAGAAACAGAAAAAGGGTCATCCGAAGAAGAACCGTGAGAGACTGATGGCTACGTATCATCCCCAGGAAGTGACAACCTGCTCCTGATATCCTCCATTGTGTGCCAAGAGTTCACTGTGTTGACTCTCATTGAACTCCCACATTGGCTGGAGGATCTAAGTTGGACTTTGAACTCAAACAACTATGAATTTACTTCTAAAGACTTCATCTATAAACAATACCAACTCCACCCTGTGCTTTGTTTTTTATGTTTGTTTGAGCACTCCCCCATTCTGTGTATTTTTAGCATAACGTCATGCACTAAAATAACTCCCTTTGCACAAAATACTTTCTCATGTTGTGACTTTGAAACACAAATGTACAGATTGAAATGACGCACAAAATAAAGAAGAAAGAAAGTGTCTACAACATTGGATAAGAAATCACTTCAGAAATGATAAATACTAGACTGGGAGTAAATGTAACCTAAGCATGATAGATAGACTCAACACGGTTATCACACAACCCATAGTAAATGGTTCTGATTCAATTTAAGTCTACTGTCTGCCTAGATATCACCATTTGCAAGCACAAACAACATTCATTGTCAGCAAACCAGATCATCATGGAATATGTTTTGTTTCAGAATAACCTTTGGATATGTGTAAACAGACAATGCACACCGTAATGTGAAGCACAGGTTTATTCTACTGATGAAACCTTAACCCAAACTCAAAACACATCACACAATAACAAAATGCTCACAAGTAAAATGAAATTACCATCAGTTCTGAAGGAAGTGCGTTCCAGGGAATTCCACAACTGTTCAATGTTGGAGTATGGCACAGTATCATGGGTCTTGTGAGGTCACAACTCACATGGCAAAGTACCCTGGTTAGGAGAAACATAGAACAGAGTCAGGAACTCAGGAATGATGTTAACAGTCTCAGCTAAAGCATGCAAATGTCATTGTGAACACACGCTAGTATTGAGTGTAGCATTGTGCATGTCACCTGTAAAATTTGATTAAGCAAATCAGTACAAACCTCATGATAATTAGCATACACTCAGCAGCTTACATACACATTGGACAACAGCAACACACAAACAAACATGTTGGTGTTGGCACCTCTCATTGAATACTTATATTCAGGTGAAGAAATTGCAGATAAGTTGCTGTCGAAAATCCCTAACATTATCCTTATCATCACTATCATCATGTCCCAAGCCGGGATCCTCCCTTGCTGGCAGATGCTGGTCTCCGTCATCAAGTATCAGTGGAATTTCCTTCTGGATTGCAAGATTGGGAAGCATGCATGCGGCTGTGATAATCTTGCACACCTTCAAGGAGCCATATTGTAGTGCTCCTCCAGTCCGATCCAGACACCTGAACCTTGTTTTCAGGAAACCAAATGTACGCTCAACCACTCGCCTGGTACAACCCTGTGCTTCATTGATCTGCACTTCTGCAGGGGTGACTGGGTTGTGCAGAGGGGTCAGCAACCAGGGAAGGTTGGGGTATCCAGAGTCACCTACATAGAACACAGAAAAAGGTTTGTTCAGTTGTCTGATAACTGAGCACTATCTGACATGCAATTAATACACACCACAACATACATATGAAACATCACCTACCAACAATCCAGACACGGTCACATTGCACCTGAGATATCATGTGGGGGATGACCCTGTTCCTCAGAATGTAGGCATCACGTGCATAGCCAGGAAAATGTGTTATGTTATGTTAAGACTGGATTTGTAGAGTGCAAAGCTACTCAGAAGAGTATCCCGGCGCTAAGACAGAAAGATGCAGAGGCCAAAGAAGGAGCACCGGTCTCGGGGCGGTCCGCCATTATACTGCTTGTTGTAACAGCCATGTTTTCAATTGTTTCCTGAAAACCATTATGCTTGTGGCCTGCCTCAGCGAAAGAGGCAGCTTGTTCCAGAATCTAGCCACTAGCACTTGAAGAGAAAGTCCGGCGTGGCGGGCTCTAAAACACTTAGGGATAACGATTACGTGTTGGTGTGCTGATCTAAGGGACCTGCCAATCACGTAGTAAGAAACTCTTCTACGGATGTAATGTGCCCCTATGCCATGTAGAGTTTTAAAGGCAAGGACAAGTGCTTTGAAAAGTATTCTGCATCAGACAGGCAGCCAATGCAGCTTCTTCAGGTGGTGGGAGATCCAGTCTCTGAGTGCGAGCCTCAGGACTGCCCTAGCTGCAGCATTCTGTATGACCTGCAGTCTATTAAGCATGGACTCCGGAATGCCCAAGTAGATAGTCCAATCTGGAGGTGATGAGAGCCTGAACGACCGTCTGTCTGTGTGAGGTCGGTAATAGGAAGAGAAACCTACATAGCATTTTCAAGAGCCTGAAGCACATGCCCACCACTGACTGTACTTGGGGCGCCATAGATAAGGCATCGTCAATTTTCACTCCAAAGTTTTTTACAATCTTTACTGCTGACTGGGGGGGGAGACATGTCTGTGGGCCGCCGTTTCTTCCAGCCGTCCGGGGGGGGGGGGGGCGAAAAAAATGATTTCAGACTTTTCCAGGTTGCATTTAAGATGGTTATGTCTGAACCAGGCAAAGATTTCTCTCAAGCATATGTTAATCTTCTCCCCGATGAACTCCTCCCCCTTCTTGCAAGTGAGGAGCAGTTGAGTGTTGTCGGCATAGGATATAATCATAGCCTCATCCTCTTCCGCCAGGGTAGCCAGGGGAGCCATGTACAGATTAAAAAGTACAGGGCTCAAGATGGATCCCTGGGGCACGCCAACCTTCAAGGGCGGCATACTGGCCGAAAATGGGGGCAACCAGACATCTTGATTTCTATCCTCCAAAAAGGAGGAGAACCACTTCAACACTGTGCCCTCGAGTCCAAACTCCCGTAACCTCTGCAGGAGGAGACTGTGTGGCACGGTGTTGAAAGCTGCAGAGAGGTCTAGGAGTACTAGGACAGCTTTGCCACCTTTATCCAGGGTCTCCTTGATGGAGTCGGAGACCTCCAGCAAAGCTGTGTCTGTGCTAAGATTCTGCCTAAAACCAGACTGCCTCGGGTGGAGAAGATTTTTGGCTTCAAGAAAAATCACTGATCACTGAGTGAAAATATTTCTCTATTGTCTTTGCGAAGAAAGATAGCAAAGAGATCGGTCTGTAGTTAGTTAAGACCATGGGATTGGCCGAAGGTTTTTTCAGTAAGGGGATAATTTTCGTGCTCTTCCAGCTAACTGGGACCTGACTGCTAAAAAGAGGTACGTTCAAAAAGCTGTTCACCGTGGGATTCAGAACCTCCGCCATAGATGCCAGAAATTTGGCACGGCATGGATCCACTGGATAGCAGATTTAAGGCCCTTCATTGTTGATAAGGATGTCTCGGGGACAAGGGAGGGAAGATGGAAAGGGAAGCCCTACCGTCATGATTCTGGGGGGCGGTTAATGAGGAAGCCATTGCATCTTTCCTATCCAACCCATCAAAAGATGATTGAATTGTGATAATCTTCATGTAGAAGAAGTTAGCTAACTTTCCGGTCCAGTCAGCTGAGGGAAGGGAGAGCCTAGTCGCAGCGCTAGGTGAAGAGAAGCTTTTAACAATCCTGAATATTGCTCTGCTTTTGTTTCCAGCGGACTTAATTTTGGATGCAAAGAAACTCTTCTTAGTTTCCTGTATTCTTTTGTGATATTCTCTTAAGGCCTCTTTATAGTTCCTTTTACTTTCCACATTAAAATCTTTCCTCCATACTCTTTCCTAATGTTTGCAATCCTTTCTACACTGTCGCAGGGTATAGTTGAACCATGGGGCAGAGTGTCTCGCAGTTTTAATAGAGCACGGGGTTAAGGGGGCAAGGGACAGCATGATCCACTTAACAAGGGCTTCCGCATCCTGCTCTATATTGCCGATCGGCATAAGAGGGTGTTTTTCGAGTTCATCTTTGAGGGCAACTGGGGTAATCTTATGAAAAGATGGTCATTTGACCTGAGTCAGTGAAGGCTTCGTTAGTTTTGGTAGCTTAATTCCCACCAGGTAGTGGTCTGACCATGGTAGAAGTAAAGGAGTCTCAGCCTGGATTTTACAGTTGGCAAATACTTGGTCAAGGGTAAGGCCTTTTGTATGCATAGGAGTGAAGACATACGGGACAAGATTAAGGCCATCCAAGGATTCCAACAGAGAGATAGTCTCCTGGATATCCTGTTTGTCCATATGTATGTTGAAATCACCTAAATCAAGAAAATGTTTAAATCTAGAGGCCACTGGCGTGATAGCGTCACCGATGGACTTCAGGAAAGCCCCTGTGTGACCCGGGGGTCTATATATAAGGACTCCTGCTACGCACTGATGGGGGAGAGGGTAGCCTGAAAACTGAGGCACTCAGCTCCATCAATGTCTTTCATGGGAATGCAGGTGATGGCTATATGCAATTTGCTAATAATAGCAACTCCACCTCCCATGCTACCAGCATGATCCTTCCTCACAATAGAGTAATCTGGGGGGATGGCTGTGGCTATAGTCGGATTCGATGAATCAGATAGCCAGGTTTCAGTCAAGAACAGGAAATCCGGCTTGGCCTCGCATAACATGTTATATATGTGTAGATCATGTTTGTTTAGCAAGCAGCAATTAAGCAGCATGGCATTAATGTCTTTTTGTTTCTTTGGCATTAATCCCGGAAACAGCGCATACTTTCTCGGTAACTTGGGCGCTACCATTCTATTCAGGGTGTAATGTGTGGTTCCCCAGCTGCAGTACTGACACCGCAGTAGTAAATCGCCTTCCCATATATTAATAACATACTTGCATTTGGGAGAGGAGCCCAGCTCCATAAAACCCTCCCTACTGTAGGTTAAGCCCTTAGTCAGTTGTACAGCGAAACCAGCAGAGTAGCCAGCCCCAGCCGCCTCTGGGACGCTGACGAGCACATACAGGATTGCCTTTGGCATGACTTTGGTGCGCCGCCTGTGCACCCATTGCACGCGTCCGCTGTGCGGCCGGGCTATCATCTGTTTTAAGTCCCGTGCCCTGACCGGAAGTGACGTGGGCAGGGGGAGGAGCCACGTCCCTCCACAACAACCGGCCACAAATGAGACCGTGGTGGACCGGGGACCGGCATAAAGGATAAAGTGCGATGAGCTAAAGTGCGTGCACAGACATGGGAGATCAACATGACCGCCAAACACACCACCTAGACATTGATGGAGTGGGAGTGCTTCCTGTTGCAGTAGACCTGTTCATTGGCCTCTGGTGGTACCAAAGCAACATGGGTTCCATCCATTGCTCCAATGAAGTGTGGTATATAACCCAAGGTGTAGAATTTGCCCTTGATTTCAGATAAGTCTCCTGGTGTGGGGAACTTGAACTGTTCTAGGCGATCGAGCAATGCCTCCAACACATTCTGAAGAACATGACTGAACATCGTCAGTGACATTCCATCAGATGTTGTCACAGTATAATGGAAAGAACCAGTGGCAAAGAAATGTAAGGCAGCCATAACCTTCACCTTGGGGGTCAGTGCAGTTAGATATGTATGACCAGGCATTAAATCTGGTGTCATCTGATCAGACAACTCTACAATTATTGCCCTGGTAAAATGGTATTTACCAATTTGGTCATGTTCCTCCATGGTCTGCAGATCTTGGAAGGACCTGTAGACTGGTGGTCATCCGTGATACCTATGTGCAGAGTGTAAACACAATTGTTGTTAGATATAAATATACAAGATAACAAGCATCAATACAAACAGAACATGAATAATGAACACAAAATATAGTACAGATCAATTGTAACACATGCATAAATGAATATGGTTCATCTTAGATACATATCACAGCGTTATGACCCTTGCCAGATCTGTTACCATGGTATGTTCACACAGCAATTTGAGTGCCATACTGACAAATTCACTACTGTCCATCACCGTTCATGTCAATCAAGCATCACATACTAAACAATTCAACACAAAATAAGCTGAGATAAAGGTGTGTGAGAACAATGACATGCTTAAAATGTAGCCACATAAGGATTAAAAATTGACAGATTTGTGGGAAACCACATACATACAGCATCCCACTCTGAAAATTATGCACACTACTGTCCAGGATGGACGCTATCATGTTGTCAAGTCAGCATCACACATACAATCACATACACAAACCATTAACTATGTTGGAGCTGCATATGATGCCTTCATACACTTGAGTCTGGGATAACAAAGATACACTGGTAAAACACATAACAAACACATAATGTGTTTAGGTGCATATTGTCACTGTCTAATCATTCAAACATAAATGCTTTAACCATAAATCACACACAAATTATTTATAGTCAGAAATCACACTAATTGCACACTTGATCACAGACTCACCTAATGCCATGAATATGTTAAAATATGGACCTGTACATCCCCATGAAGTCATTTGCATTGTAACCAAGCCTAGAAGGGTAAATTGAAAACGTATGAAAATTATTGGTATTAGCCACAGTTTCAGTGCGTCATGTGCCCCTCAAAGTTAGCTCCTCATGGATGTGTGAGCTATGCATATAAAGGTCCATTTCAGCTTCAAAGATCTAACTACACACATGTAATGCTTAAAATATACAACAATCACAGAAGTATCTGCCCTGCAGAATGATCATTCAAAGGACGCGGTAGCAGCATCTGAACCGAATCGGTCACAGTCATTGGCTGAAAGTTATCATGGTGACGGATGCGGGTGGGTATTCAAAGGGGGCAGTAGATGATTCCGAACCGAAACAGTCACAGCCAGTGGCTTGTAGTTATTATGGTGCCAGACGCGGGTGAGTATGCAAAGGATGCGGTAGCCGAATCCAAACCAAATCGATAACCGCTTCCGTGCGGCGCCGATTACCGCTCTGTGCTCGACATTCCAGAACAGGGTGCCGTCGTGACGGAACCATTCCGTCATCAGCACAGCTCAACCGTGACTGATGACGGAATGGTTCCGTCACATGCATCGAAGGGGTTAACAGCAGTTGGATGTTGTTTGTTATGGTGACAGACGCACGTTTCGATTCCTATCGTTATCATGAGGAAACCGACTCAGTAACCTCCCTTTACCAATGTATCAAAGTCACACGCGGTCTGATGAAGAGTTTTTGAACGTCGCAGTAGGCGTGTTATTTGCAAGCAATGTAATGCATTGGACCGATTTGGATAATGTCACTGACACATACCTATCTCTTTTGATGCATGTATTTGAGACTGTCTCTGCTGTTTAGATATGTCTGTCTGTTCTCTAGAGACTTCACTTGCCTGCACTACCTGCATCATTCCTGCACCATCCCATCTCTCTGCTGCTGTTACCACATCCTCTAGGAGCTACTATGGCACATACAGTAGACAGGGCCCCAGCTTTCAGGGTGGAGGAGAACCAGGCCCTGTTGGACACCTTCCTGACACTGTACAGCCAGATGTATGGCAAACCAGAGGAGCAGGTGAGTGATGATCACACTGCATTTTCATTGGACATGTGCAATCACTATGCACTACTAGCATTAGGAATCTCATTGGCAAGCATGTAAAATGTTACCTGTAACTTTAAAAGTGTGTAGATAACTGTTCTGGGCACGTACACTGCTGTAGAAGTGTGTGTACTGGGATGAGCATCTTATCACTGTTCTCATGGGATGGAGTCTTCATTGAACCTAGGACAACTGCACAGAATGCCATAGGCCTAGTCCTTAGACATTGTAGCCAAACTGAACATGAACCGTGTGTAAAGGTGTCTGACTCAGAAACATGTTGCATGTGCGCTAAGGTTCTGTCACCATGTCATTCTTACAGGTCAACACCCATGAAAAGACCCAACTGTGGAAGACCATCACCAAGAAGGTGCACTCCGTGGGGTTGGAGCTTCTGCGCGTATGTCATTGCTGCAAGAGATGACAGGACCTTTGTGGCTGGGCCAGGAAGATCGCTGAGGTGCAGCTGGACCTGTCATGTCCTGGCAAGAGGGGCGGGCACCAAACACTGACCCCCCACATGCTCTGCAACCTAGCGGTGGTCTTCCCTGACCTGGATGGGCAGTTGTAAGCTAGACAGCAGCATGGAGGGGGTGAGTATGTGCCTTTTTGCACACCTTTGTTAGACATGCATGTTACAGTACTTTAGCCTGCTGCTCCTTTTACTTGTTGTAAGTGGACCAAACTCACTGATCCATTTTGTAAGATGCATATGCACAGGGATCATTTGATGCCTGGTTATGCCCCTTTCATCAGGGAGATGTGAGTCAGTTATGTTCAGGGAGGGGACCGTAGAGCCATGCTCATGTGATCTCCACAAATCACAGAAACATGTGCATGGAGGTAACCTTCTGTAGTAATGCAAATGTCCAACATGTGCCAGCACATTGACTAATGTATGACCTGTTCTCATTGTGGTTTGCACAAATGTGTGAGGTATGTTGTTACTGGAGCAAACAAGTGTGAATAGGCCATGCTACACATCCCTGCAGCAGGTGGCAGGTTGAGGCATTGGTGAGTTTTGCTTGCTAATTGTTCCACTGTTAGGTCCCAGGTATGCTGCTCTGCATTATAAAATGTATCCCATGGGCCAATTATAGGTATGCTAACTCTGGTAATCTGTCACACTGGCCTGTCACATGACTGTGTGGAAGATTCCATTCTTTCTATTCCAAGGAGTGAGTCCATGTGTCTGACAACACATGCTATTTACTGACAAACACATGTGGTCACTGGTTGAAACATGGCAGAAAATGTGAGGTCTGATGTTTGATACACATTCACAACAGTTGTCATGTGTGTAAATGCTGTTGAATTTACATACTTGATGTTTTGTACACCATGTGTAGGATGCATCACTGTCAGCCTGAGAGGTGTAAAATGTGCATCATCTTGAAGTGAATCAGCAAAATGGGATGGAGAAGAAGGGCAATTTAAGCTGTAGGAAGTGTGCAATATGGCTAATGGAAATGAGGGGCATTTAGGTCTCAATAAAACGCACATGGCTGGAGGGGCGCGCATTCCGAAAACACCATAACGTTAGATGCCACATGAAGTTAGGAACACTCACTCAATCAGGACACAGCACACACAACAGGCACAGTGATGCCACACTCCCCATGCTGGACATCTGGACACATTACCCACTGGCCCTCGTTGTGGCCATGCAAGGTTGAGAACCATATGCATTTGTCATCAGGTGGGAGACATTTCTTGCTTCATGAATAAGCCTACATTCCACTCTAAAAACAGGATCCATGAATTGTTTAATGATGCTTCGAGAAATGTATAAAAAAGCTGTTCAAAACGATTGTACTTTGAGTCAGTTCACAGACCTGTTTCTGTATGCTGCACTCCCAGCCGCAGTGTTTAATTAAACTAACTGTTCCTGTTTTGCCAAACGTATATTGTCTTTGTTTTTCAAGGTAAATTCATATTTGAGCAACAGTAATCAGGATGAAAGTATTTCCATCTAATACATTTGCTTATTTCAAGATGGGAATCTTTGCTAAAAGGGCTCGAGGAGGGCTGAACAGTGGTGCCAGGAAGGGCAGCAGTAGGAGCGGTAGAGACGGTAGAGACGGTGGCCGTAATGGTGTTTTTACCTTTCCCCCGGTCGGAGGTGGTAGTAGAGAGAACCTTGTAATAGGATTTCAATGATGGCATAATTTTTAGTTCGGTAAAAGGCCCCGCTCTAGCTTTTTTCCTGCCTCTTCCCTTACCAGGGGGTGTACTTTCCACAGTGTGAATTCCCTTCCCCTGTCTGGTGACAGCCTTAATTTCTATTATTGGGGGCGAAATTACGAGAGGCTTGGGTACAACTGAAACAGTATTAGGAACCCTATTGCGTAGGGTGTATCGGCTGACCACAGGCTCAGATGTGAATATTACAGTGTCGCAGTCCAAGTCGCTGCTAGTAACACTGCAGACTCGCTTATCCATGCAGTTCTCCCGCTTTTGGCTTAAATCAGTCTCAGTCCCAGCTGCTTCAGCTAATAGCTTTAAAAAGACTCTGCCTCCTACACTTTTCAACTGTTTCTGAGCCACTGCACCCCCACCACAGACTCTAGAAGGGGAAGAAAGCAAGGTGGAATCCGACCCCACAAGACCCCCTCAGGGAGCCTCCAAGCCTCACCTCGACCTCCGTACCAGAAAACTCCAGCCGCGCCGATTTTTCGTTAAGAAAATGCCAGGCTTCGCCCTCTGCCTGGACTCTCTCCACGGTGCTCGCTCGGCCGAGTTTTAATCCAGTGGGGCCTTCAAAGAGGTAGAAGACAGACCCCTCGAGGGAGGACTGCCAAAACTGCCGCCTGGAGTTTCTCCGCCTCCATTCCCTAGCAGCGCCAAGAGCACCGAACCACGGAGGCTCCAACACTGCTCCTCCCAAGGCGTCACACACCATCGAGTCCGGGCCTCACTAGGACGCTCCGGAGGGCAGCGGAAAAACACCACAGAGCGTATTCTTCACGTATTCTTCACCGTATTTTCACCAAGCAAAGGTTGGTATTATTTTTGAATATTTTTGGAAAGACGTATTTCAAGACGACATTGTTAGGGGGAAATAAAGAACTTTATAAGCCGGTAACCGCTAACGACAGTTCAGACGCCACACATTAGGGAGCTTCTCCACGGCCGTTAGCTTCTGGCCGCCATGTTCCCCCCAGCCTAGTTCTGTATTCTGAAAAAAAAGAGCTTTAGGACTCCTACATGCCTTCTATGAATATCGAAAGTCTTAAAGTTAGGACTCCTAACTTTACTACTCCTAAACTGAGAAAAATCCTAACTTTAAGACTTTCGGTATTCACAGAAGGCATTTAGGAGTCCTAAAGTTAGGACTCCTAACTTCTGTGAATACCGAAAAGAGTAAGTGCCTTCAGTGAATACCAAAATGAGTAAGTGCCTTCTGTGAATACCAAAATGTTTGTAAGTTTAGGATTTTGTCTTAAGTTAGTTCTGTGAATTGGGCCCTGTGTGTTTAAGAAATGTGTTTAAGAAATGTGACTAATAAAGAAGTGTGATGTACTTTTTATTAATACTGTAGAGGGAAATGTACATACATGCCCTAAAGTATTCAGGCATTTAGGAGTCCTAAAGTTAGGAACCCTAACTTTACTACTCCTAAACTGAGAACAATCCTAACTTTAAGACTTTTGGTATTCACAGAAGGCATTTAGGACTCCTAAAGTTAGGACTCCTAACTTCTGTGAATACCGAAATGAGTAAGTACCTTCTGTGAATACCAAAATGAGTAAGTGCCTTCTGTGAATACCAAAATGGTCGTAAGTTTAGGATTTTTTCTTAAGTTAGTTCTGTGAATCGGACCCACGGTGTTTAACTTTTCTTTGAGAAATGCTGAATATAAATTTTAAAGACAGAAGAAATATTAGAGAAATGATGTAGGATTTGCCATTAAGAAAGGTTTTTGTGCTTTGAAAAAGGGAGAATTGTTGTTTTCAGTTTTAGAAAGTTACTGATGTGTGTGCATGCTGAGTAACAGAGCAATGTAAGCTCCTAGAGAGCCATGTAGCCAAATATATTTCAAGAGTAAAATCTAGACTTCCCTTACACATAGCTCAGTAGAAAAGGATAGATACACTAAAACAAGAAGCTTTATACTGACATAAGGACTTAAACAAAGAGTCATAGGTATAGCCACAACAGTTATGTCTCTAACAGCAATGGATGTACTTTCACAGTAAGCTAGGCACTACTCAGGCACTCATCCAATCACTCAGTTATCACTCACACACTGTCTACGCACGTATTCAATTACCCAGCCCCTACATGTGCACTCTTACAATCAGGCATTCACTAATTATGCATTCATTGAACTATGTATGCACTATCCATGCATTCATCTAATCACACAGGCACTAACCATTCACTTATATAAGCAGCAAGACTGTACCTATGAAATCATTTAAACACCCGGGTACAACCCATGCACTCATCCGTATGCAGGTAGTACCATCGAAGTGAATCTTTCACCCGACCAGTACCCATGTACTCATTCAATTACTGAGGCAATACGTTTGCACTAATACAATCACCCCAGTAGTACACTTGCTTTCATCCATTCACTCACATTTTAACAATATTCCCATGCAATCATTCAGACCCTAGTAATGTCCTCATCTAATTAACCAGGCACTACCTGTTCACTCAACCAAAAACACATGGGCAGCAGCCATGTATTCATCCAGTCACTGAAACCCTACTCATACACTCATTCAATCTGCCAGGTGCTATGTATGCACTTAAACAATCATGTATGCACTATCCACGCACTCTATAAATCACCGATACACTATGCATGCACTTATGCAATCAACCAGGCACTAGAATGTCACTTATTTAATCATACAACCAGTATCTATACATGTATTGAAATACTGAGGTATTAAGTATGCACTTATCCAATCATTCATCCTTACTCATGCACTCATCCAAACACCCAGATAGTAGTTATATACTCATGCAAACACACAGACAGTAACTATGCATATATGGAACAACCCATGGAGTTCTCACACACTCAAGGAATCATCCAATCACTACCTGTATTCTCAGGGATTCACTTAGGTGCTACCTATGCGCTCATTCAATCATCCAGGGAGTATTCATGTACTCAACCACAAACACATGTATGTACAAGTTTTAGTGAGGTACATGTATTCTTTTAGAATGATCTGGTGAATATATGCAAGCTGTCACACACTCTTTGCATGCACTCTGAAGAATTATTAAGCTATATGCTCTGATAGAGATGAATGTGCAGATTTTTATATGCACTGTTTCCCAAAATTTAAACGTGATACATTTAACTAGAAAAGTACTAAGATACTAAATACAGCACTGACACAGTGGTTTAGAGGTATACAAATATCTCTCATGTTGTCTTTTTGGATTTACAGTGTGAGACACTGCATGTACTTCTACGCTTTGGTTGATGTTCATTTTAAAATTTACTACAGAAGGGATAAACTGGTCTTTCACCATGTATAAGTGAGATATGAGATGTGGTGCAGCTGTTGTGTAGGAGAAGATGCTATAATGTTAAAAGCTAACTAATAAATAAATTTTTGTGTTTTGCTTTGGGTTTAGTATATTGAAGTAAGTGCATGTAGTTATATAGCAGGTTCATCTGTAAATTTAAAATTACAACCTAACATAACAAATGTTTTTGTATTATGTGTAAGTCAGTAGTAGAGCAGGTGGCTCGATGGCTAGAGAAAACATTTAAATATACTGGGGTTTTTTAACAATAAAATACCTACATAACTACAGACAGTTAGAATGCCTACAAAAGTTCGGAGGAAAAAAGCAACAGAAGCAACTACAGTATCTCTGCAGAACTGAGACATAAAAGTGGAAAAATGCAGAAACAGTAGTGAAAGAAAAAAGAGCTCATTTTAAGAGGAGAAAGTCATATCTTAGAAATATATGTGGACACATGCAAAGATTAAAAAATATTGAAAATAAAAAGTTATGAGAAAGAATAGGAGTGGACAATAACTATATAACCAAGAGACAGAAACAGTTTAAGGAAATCAGAGCCAGGATGCTTTGTAGTAGAGTGGTTGTAAATCTACTGAGAAATATGAAGATGTATAGAAGAAGGAGAGAGGCACTGAAACAGAAAGAACAAGTTGGGGGAATAGTTGATAAGGCATTGCTTTGAAGAGGATGCTTTTAATTTTGATTATAAATAGAATGAATACTCTTGACACATTAGTGTTGTACATGAGGAGACAAAACCAGCAGCAAACTTTAGTCAATAGAACTAACTTGTGTACAGTTTTTAATGGAGATTGTATACATACTTCTACTATAGAGCCTTTCTTTAATGAAGAAAGCTGCCTCCACGATAACACATTTGTTGACACTTTTGATAAATAGGATGATACAATGAAATAGAAAATGGCACTCCTAGAGCAAAGAGGTGATGGTATCTATAAACGCAGAGCAAGTTATTGCAGAAGAGTTTCACGAAAGGTGTAGTCAGGCCCTGTATACAAATGGAATTTATATACTAAGAAAATGTCTACATATCTTTCCAAGGTGAAGTTTAAAACACAAAATAAGTACTTTACAAGGCAAGGATTGGATCCTTGCAAGGTTAGAAAGCATACAAATTTGGAAAGACTCTCCGTACCTTGTTTATCAAAGATAAAGCAGCAAAGCACCTTTCGTCATTTCAGGATGTAAACTATACACCTCTGTGTGAACATTTCTGCCTTATGTTTAGGAGAAATGAATAGAGAACATTTGTATGGTACTGTGGCAGAGGTAGAAAAGGTTTGTGAAGATGTGTAGTTTTGTTACTTTTGTCCAGAACAGGACTCTACGGAAAATGAAGAATTGATAACTGAAGCAGTTGCAGAATAGGACACAGGTATTATGGTTGATAGCTTTGAAGAAGAGATTACAAAATTTAAAACAGTGTGCTCTGAAAAATCAGAGTATGTTTGTTGACACATCCACTACAAGATTCAAACACGGACTGTGACTTGTATTTAAAAAGTGAAAAAGACAATAATGATAACTGAGAAAAGTTTGCTGTGTACTTATTTGCAGAGGAAAGCGTTGTCTTTTCCGCACCGCAAGTTATATGTACGTACTGTTACAGTACATTAGTTGATAATAAAATGCATGCTAGAGCTGTGCAGAACAAGTTAGTGCTGGTTGCCATTCCAGAACCACTTCAAGGTTTAAATGTTTATGAGTGAATTCTTATCCAAAGTAGATTTCCATTTCAGGCTATAGTCCGTATGGAGCCAAAGACAGGCAAGTTACCATCAACAGAGTTGCAGAAACGTCTAAAACAAAAAGTAGTATACTGGATTAGTAATGCTTTCTCAAAATGTTCAGCAAGGATGCTCAAGAATTTTTCATGGTAATGCTTGGACTATAGGAGAAAGAGGATATGAATATAAATGAATGATATGGTTTAAATTATAAATGGAACAATAATTGTGAACATTGTGAATTCACCTCTACCACTAACAATAATTTGGAATGATTCCTCTACTTGACGTTACCAGATTGTAAAGCTGTGGCCTTTAAAAATTTAAACAAAAACGCACATCAAGGTATGACCTGTCCAAACTGCAGACAAACTTATGAGAAATAAGTCATAGTCATGCTACAATGATGCAGAGTGGGTGGTACTAAATTAGAAAATAAAATTACAAACTTTGTAGCTCAACAAATTTCCATTAGAAAAATATTTTTTACAACTATAGCAAACATACTTCACGAAGGAGTCAAAATAACACACTACACAATATATTAAAGATGTCAAAGAGGATGTACATAGTGCAATGACATAGAGATGTCATTGAAATCAGGAAAATTTTAAATTTTAACAAACGTATATCTGCTATTTCGAGAACCAAAGTTCTAAGGACGATTTAGGATAACAAAATGGCATTGTTTTGAAATATATATGAATTGTGAGTATCTGAGACATTATTTGCCCTATTAGGGGTATTGTCTACAGCAAATTGTTAGAAATTAATGACTATTTTTAAACAGAGGAAAGGAATTTATAAAACATTACAGGGATACATTCTGTTGCTTCAGATGAAAACTAAATGGAGGTACTATAATACAAGCATCCTTAAGTTGCATCTAAGAGGCCTCTTCTCCAATTCACCATGTTATCTTGTTTTGGTTGCCTAATGTTCAAAATGAAATTCTAATAAATCTTTCTTTGTTTAAGTTATTCACAGTACTTGAACTGCTGCAATAAAAAAAAGAATAAAACAAAACAAGTTGGTTTTTCACATTCTGCAAAATTACATCTACAGACTGCTTCTCGGCTGTTACAATAGTGTTATAGTTCATGCAGAAGGTAGCAAAGCGCTTTAATTTTTGTGACATTTCACTGCATGTTCTCTGCACATCAGCTGGGACTTTGTTTTCAGAAGCAGGGGCTGGAGGTCTGGAGACCGATGAGCCCTCTCCTTTTTTTCTCCGTGGAATTTTAAGATGCTACTTCTTGTGTGTTTTCTAGCAGTACAACATGCTTGTTATACCACATGAATATTTTTTTGCTGTAATCTGAGATAATGTCTTGTCACGTATGCTGCATATCACCAATTTAGTTGTGGTCTTCGATTTACCAGATATATTAGAGAAAATATCCCAATATATGCTTTGTTTGTTCATTGCTGGTTCTTCATCAGAAGACTGTTCGTGTGTAGCTGAGTCCTCCTGGTGTTCAACAACTTCAACCAGTTGTAGGTCTTCCTCTGGATCTTTTGATGGCAGTTCATTTTTGTACATATAGCCCCAAAAAGTTAAAAAGCAGCCCAATTTTTGAAATCAGTTTGGGACAGCTACTATAAGAAAATAACCCGTACCTAGAAAGTTCAAAAAGGGAGAAATGGGTGTGTGCTTTCTTTCATAAAGGAAACTGTGCAAAGCAATGACATTTCTTTGTTTGGTAGTTATGTTCTATTCGTGCGTTTCGATGTTGAAAGTAATTATTTAAATCTGTTGTTTCTGTCAAATGTATTGTTAAAATACAGCTAAACATTGTTACTAAACAGCTAAACTCAAACTTTGTGTAAAATAGGTCTATAAATCTGTTTTACAGTTTCTCATTTGTATTCGTAACTACTGAGATCACAGCAACCTGGATGTATGATGTTTCAACGCATGCTTTTACAACGCATGCCATTACGAAGCAGGTTTTATAACGCAAGTCGTTACAACGACTTGCGTTGGGGGCGCTGGATAGTGAATAGTTTAATTTACTATTCCAACTCCTGTCCCCGTGGATAGTAGGGAAGGTGTTGGATAGTAATTAAACTATTCCCTATCCTAGAGCGCCCCCCAGCGCAATGCGTTGGAATAACTTGCATTGTAAAAGTTGTGTCGTAATGGTAGTGCGTTGTAAAAGTTGCGTTGTAAAGGATGTTCCCCCCGCGACCTCCGGTGTTGCTGTGACAAATTTATACAAAGGGGAAAGTTAAATTAGTATCTTACTAAACAGCTACACTGAAACCTCATGTAAAATTGTCTATATATGTGTTTTCCACTTTGTCAAATACACGAAGTATCAAAAATATCTTGAAATCAGATGATTAATGTACTCTTTAAATAAATAGATGACAAGTACAATAGGTGGTGCACCATGCAGATGCAATGTTAAATATGTAATTGAAGAAAGAAAAGCTACAGGAACGTCATAGTTATGAAATAAAACTAAAATGAATTGGAAATTCACTGAAAAAACAAAGATTACAGGCAAGTTATAGCTAGTTATTAACATTTAAAAAATATTAGAAATTTGCTAAAAAACACAACGTTTACAGGGATGTTATAGTTAGGAAATTTATTTTTTTTAAACTTAGAAATCCACTGAAAAAAACATAGGCTACAGGAACATTATAGTTAGGCTGACATTTCACTCGTACAAAACCATTTCAATTCAGCAGTAATAGTTAGTCAAGCTAACTATAGCTCATGCCCCCATTGCACTGCTTATGACCTCTCATATTACATCTGATTTCCAGAGACCAAACCACAGTCAAACTGCCATTTTCTAAATGTGCTTCAATTTCTGTAAATTGGGAGCAGGCAGATTAAGACAGCAGACATTCCCATAATAAATTGTTGACAGAATTCTAGGGCCACCCCTCGTGCTTGCAAGTTCATCATTTGGAAACAAGACAGCACCATCAAGGGCATCCACTGCCGTAGGCAGAGCGCCTTAACGAAGAGCAATCTAAGACTTCTGACTTTGGTAGCAGGTGAAAGGCATTGGACATTTTCTGACTAGCCAGTAGGCTGGTGTCCACAAGTTGTCCTGGCCCATGTTCAGTGCCTGCCTTGTTGGCAATGAGCTGGAGGAGTCTTTGGATTAACAACAGCGTTCATTGAGTGTCAACACAATATGATTTTGATTTCATGGCAAAAAAACTCATAACTTCAGCTAAGGAGAGGATATATGTGTTGTACAATAAACAGCCATTCCCTTGGACCTGTAAGATGGAAGGGCTAGAGTATGACTCCTCCTAGTAAAGGAGGAGGGAAACCACAACAGACCACTCCCTAATGTCAACTGCCACTCAACTGTGCATCAGTTATGGAATGCTCCACCATATCAACAGAGGTGAAGAGAATCGTAGGTATAAGTCCTGCATGGCGCCAGAAGACCATTCTAAACCACTGTGAACAGCATGAGTCCAATCCGCATCTGAGGCCTAAACACCTCTGAGGGGAGTCTAGAAGGCCTAAACATATGTTATTATCTAGATTCCAGCCAATGATTGTCTATCAGAATATCACTAAACTACAGACATCATTACTCTCGTCTGACTAAAACCGTAGCGGAAGATTGACCACCCGGCATGGAGTTGGTGGTCCCCCTACCCTCATTACAATGCGAATGCCTTCATGGTGGTCGCACCGTGTATATGTTCTATCGGGCTGCAGAACAAGCTGCTATAGAAAATATACACTTTAAAAACAACCATGCACAGTGTGGCAGGCACCATGCTGTGCCTGCCACACGGTGCAGGGATCTTTATGGATGCACCCTAGGTGCCCCCCAGGCCCCATAGCGGAGGGCCAGAGGGGAAGGGGGTCCTACTAGGGGCCCCCAAATCCACTTTCCACCTGCCTTTTCATGGCTGGCAAACCACCATAAAAGGGTTGGGGGAAAGGGACATTGTAACCCCTTCGAGGGTTTCCGAGAAGGCACAGTCCCTATTGTAGGGATTACTGACCCTCCGATGACCCGACGGGCTTCTTAAGCCCGTCAGAAAGCATAAGACTGTCCCTCCCCCGCTGCCTCTGACCGCATGCATTGTAATGCATCGGTCGGAAAGCAGCAGATGGCGGTCAGACTGCACCCAATGAGGAATCAAATGTGGTCTGACTATCATCAGAATGACCCCCTTAACATGTTCGATGCTCATGACGAGCTCAACTCGTCATGAGTCATGGTGCTCATGTGCGAGCGTTCTAAACAAACGGGTGTGGTCATAACGAGCTCAGCTCGTCATGAGCACACGACAACCGTGGCTCATGACGAGCTGAGCTCGTCATGAGCACCGGGGCACTGCACGCGCCCCCCTTGGCCCCAGCACAGCGGGGGAATATGCCCCGTAGTGAAGGGGTTAATTTTGATTCTCAAATAACAATAAATATAAATACATACCGTTCAAATCATACTAGGCACACGCAATGAATAATGTTGAAAGTATTCGATTTACCAATGAAGCAGTTGTGATGAAGTGATAACATTCTCTTGGCTAAACATGTTTTCATAAAAAACAAACACCTTAGTAATAGAAAATGTAAGAAATGCTTACTAATAGACTAGACTGTAATACTTGTGCCTTTGCTACATATTTCGAATCATTAATGACATTTTATCCATTAAAAGAACATAACATAAATCAGTCTGCTTTGATACTGATCAAGAGCTTTTTGGATACAGAACAATCGACGTTCCATTGTGCACATGCAAATCAGAGATCAAACCATAAATTCAAGGGACTAATTGCACAAGAACATTATGGTTCATAATTAAAGCAATTAACATGTATTGAAAATAGTACCGTTTTTCAAAAAGGGTCACGCTCTTTAGTATAAGAGCAGCCTTCAGACGATGCAGTTCATTCAAGAACAGTATTACTTGAATTCAATTACGCTTTCAAAAATGCTTTATACTGTTAACTATGGTGGTATATTTAGTCATTTGATTTCATTCAATAATTAGGTCTATTTAACAATAGATAATGCATTATCAAAAGGCTTGGCAGCACTACAAAAAAAGGCTGTGTGAAGGTTGGAGAAGCTGCGAGATTATATCAGAGCAGGGTATTGTTATCAATGTGATCATGATTTTTGATTTGATCTCTTATTAGGCCACTTCGATTATAATTTGCGATGTGATATTAATCGAGCAGGCTGCAACCCAGCTATAGATTTCTGCTGGCTATGGACAAAATACTGTCGTCTATCCAGAAAACCAATGCTATATTGCTTTTTTATAGGTTCTTCTTTTCCCACAAGAGCTTTATTTGGTGGACAGCCAAGCATTTGCTAGAATTTGCTTGTATCACCAACTAGTTGTAGACTGTTTTGCAACCTCTAAAATGACTTTTGGTTTCTACGATGTTGAAAAATCTCTAATGTCACTAAAATTGCATAGTGATGCAGAGAAATAGCATTGCACTATTTTTGCTGCGTTTCTTAATTAAAAATGTCCTAGTAAGGAATCACAAATCGACTGTACTAAAAATTCACAAATTGAGAATAGTTGTAATCGGCCAATTTTGCATTTGCAAATTACCATTCTGTGGATTCAGGTGGTAAGGAGTTGAAAAGCATAAAACGGATCCCAAAATCTTACTCCACTATGGCTGTGTTGTATGCTATGTTGGATAAAATAAGGATTTTTACTGTGTGGGACATAAGAAGAAGACAGGAGTTGATTTTTAGATTTATGGTACAATTTTTTCAACAAACACACGAAGAAATCTATGGAAAGTACATACTTAGCAGTGCGGTTATTTTCAATCAATCAATCAATCAATCAATCAATCAATCAATCATGCCATTTGTATAGCGCACTACTCACCCGGGGGGTCTCAAGGCGCTTGGGGGGAGGGGTATGCTACTGCTCGAACAGCCAGGTCTTGAGTTGTTTCCTGAAGGCGAGAGGGTCCTGCGTCAGCCGAAGGTGGATGGGGAGGGAGTTCCAAGTCTTGGCAGCCAGGTAAGAGAAGGATCTTCCTCCGGCGGTGGCTCTTCGGATGCGTGGTACGGCTGCGAGGGCGAGGCTGGTGGACCGTAGCTGGCGGGTGGGCGTGTAGAAGGTCAGGCGGTCGTTGAGGTACTTGGGACCCAGGTCGTGGAGAGACTTGTGTGCGTGGGTGAGGAGCCGGAACGTGATCCTCTTGTCGACGGGGAGCCAGTGCAGGTTTAGATCTAATACAAGCGCTACCTACATCTACCTAATCCGCTTTGCTGATGGGACGCTTATACCCACTTGCTTCCCCTCCCCCCCACACCCACACTCCTGAAACAGATTATTTGTATAGGAATCAAAAAATCATGGCCTAACACATGGTCTGCACTGCTCGGTTTCTCATACCAGACATTGTGGCTTAATATCGTGCAGCACACACAATTAATATATATTTAGGCACTGAGTACTAAACAGGCATCTTGCTAGAGGTGAATACGGTTATTGTTTTCTATCAGGCAAGTTGTAATTTTAACATTATTTAAAAAAAATATTGAGGATCTGATCATTAGGAAAGAGAGATGAAGAAATGCAATTTGTGATTTCAGGGTACAAGGGCTACACTCTTGAGCCCTGGCTAGTAATTCTCTAGCTACCTTAACAGTGTTTCTTAAAGTGAAAGAGGATACAACCGGGCTCATTAACAAACCTGGTAAGGTATTGAGAGACCTTTTGAAATATTAAAAATGAGCTTCATGTGTCATCATAAAAGTAGGGGCGCACTTCCCTATATTTATTTATTTATATAGCGCTGCTAAGGCGTCTAGGCGCTTGTCATCCAACAGCATACCATCACTGAGATTATGTAAAGGCTAGAGTCTGAATATAACAACGTTATGCATAAATAACGAGGTCTTCAAGCCTTTCCTGAAGCAAAGCAGGACAGGTGAATTTTTAAGTTTGTAAGGCAGACGATTACAAAGTCTGGCTGTGATATTTATGGAACTTTTACATGCCAGTTTAAAAGCTGCGGTTTGGGGACCTCCACCAACATGTGTCAGGAGGACCGAAGATTTCTGGTTGGTGCATACCAGCGGAAACTGTCAATCGAATAAGCCGGGCCCTGGTTATGCAGGGCCTTAAAGGCGATGCAGAGGGCAGTTTTTCCACTGGTAGCCAATAATACCAAAAAGCAATCAGGTGGCCAAATTCTGAAGAACGTGCAGTTTAACAAGGAGTGCTTTGCTTATGCCTTTCAGAAGGGCATTATGCAGAATGCTAATGCAGAAACCTCTGTTTTCTGAAGGTCTGCCAGTATGAAAGGAAAGACTTTCCTCAGAATCGTCTGATAAATTGATGAAGTGATCGCTTTCACATGATGGGAGAAAGACAAGGTGGTGTCAAAAATGAATCCCAGTTTTTTCGCTTTTGTGGCTGGAATGGGGGGCCTAGTTTCGTGGACCACCAATGAGAGGACCAGATGGACGGATCTCTGCAGAAAAGAAGAACCTCAGTCTTAATGGAGTTCAGCTTAAGGCAGTTCTCTGACATCCATCTACTCACCTGTCGCACACAGGCGAGAAAGCTGTGAGCAGTGTCCCGAATATTATTTGAAATAGAAGCTATAATCTGGATGTCATCTGCATACGACACCATTGCAAAGCCATGGGATTTGATCAGTCTAGCCAGGGGGACCACATATACATTAAAAAGGGTAGGGCTCAGGGACGAGCCCTGTGGGACCCCACAAGGGAGCTTAGAGCTCTGGGACCTGAGGCCGTCCACTTCCACAAATTGTTCTCAGTCCGTAAGGAAGGTTTTGAAAAGAGATAGGGCAGCGCCTGCTATACTTACTTCTTGGATGCGATTTATTAGGAGGCTGTGATCTACCGTATCAAACGCTGCAGTAAGGTCCAGTAATATCAAGGCCACCATGCCTCCATTGTCCACAGAGTGCCTTATTTCTTCTGACGCCGTAATCAATGCAATCTCGGTGCTATGTTCCCTCCGGAAACCATACTGTGAAGAATCCATAATATGATTGTTATTGATGAATGTAGACAGTACTTGATTAATATATTTTTCCAGAAGTTTGGCTGTTAGAGGCAGGCAGGCGATTGGATGGTAGTTGCCTGGACCTAATTTATCCAGTTTAAGTTTGTTTGAAAGTAGTAGAATGGAGGTCATTTTCCACATATTAGGAAAGATTCCAGTTTTAATGATTAGGTATCTCAGTAAGGTGGAGGGCGACTAACTCGGTCGCAGAGTGTATTATCTTGGGAGAGCATGGTCAAATGGTGACTGTATTTGGAGACAGAAAGAAGTTTGGTGACTTGCTCGTACGTTATCGACGGAAACTCTGAGAGATGTGAAGAGTGGGAGATACAAAGAATATTGGGGTCATATAAATCTGCTATTTCTGCATCAGAGATGCAGACTGGAAGTAGGAGATGCAGGGAATATTGGGGTCATGTAAATCCATTCTTCCAGCCTCACGGAGTGCAGACTGCGTATTCTTATTAAATGCAAGCTGTGCTGCAAACGTATTATAGATACTCAATACCTTGCTACAGAAGGTGGATGCTAATGTGTTTCAAAAGGCTTGGTCTGGTACATTGTGTCTAGATTCTTGAACTCGGCTGAGTTTCTGGACAATAGTGAACAATTACTTTAGAGTTGTTCTTCGCTTTTTCAATTTTCTCTGAAAAATAATTGATCTTAGTGTTATGGATTGTTCTTTTGTATTGAGTTATTAATTATTTACATCGTTCTTTTTCCTTTAAGTCAAACAAATGTCTCCAGTGCCTTTCTTGTCTGCGACATTGCCTTTTAAGAAGTCTAAATTCATCTGAAAACCAAGGTTCAGTGGAAGCCTTCCATGTAATTTTCCCTGCTTTTTGAGGAATTGTTGCTTGAACTGATGACCCAGCCAGTTATGATAATCAACAGATGCTATCTCCGGATCTTGGGATAAAAGGGGTCTGCTCATGCCAAGTTAAGTGTTAAACTTGGTTTTATCCAGGCATTGGTATCACGTATGACTTCTAGTTGGAGTAGGCCTATTGCCGGCTGTAGAGGGCAAAGTTAGAGTTAGCATGACTGCTGCATGGTTTTACCAGTGAAGTTGCAGGATATTTTTACATTCCTAAAAAATGACAGTCTGAAACAACAGTGTCCAGGAGATGCCCAGCTCTGTGGGTGGGGGCTCCTGTAATCTGTGCTAGGTCTAAACTAGTTAATAGGCCCATAGGGGCAATTGAATCCTTATTAAACTGGTTATCTAGATGAAAGTTGAGATCCCCGAGAATGGTATAGTCCTGTAAATCGACTTTATATTCAAATAGATGCCCATTGGTATGTAGAAAGGTAGCCTTCAGCCAGGGAGGGGACGATAAATTAGCATTCCATTTAAACAGTATGTGTGAATAATGGCTAACTTGAAGGAGAGCACTTCTCAGTTAGGGCCAGTCGAAATCTCTTTAAAGAATGCTTTCAGACAGTCCCAATAGACTTTGGTTAGCCCACCCCCTTTTTTCCCTATGCGATCTTTCCTGGTGATAGAGAAGGTATAGTATTGTCGAAGCTGATCTTTAATGTCACTCTGTTTATACAACCTACCCTTGACTCCACTTCAAGTTCCAAAATGAGAAGACCCTTTCTCCAAATGAGTTAGCTAGCCATACCAACAATGTACCTGAATTATTTCACTCATCATGTGCCCTGGTCATAAAATCCTGATATTCAAAACATCAGAGTTTCTCTAGATGTTCAGCTAATCTCCCTTTGGAGTGAAGCATGGATTGATGGAGCACTAGGTGCCCTGGCCATAGCTTCTCAACTTCCCTAATGGTCTGCTCCTGTGCCTCAACGTCTTGCACTAGTGTCTTGAGCACTCCCATCATCTCCGCAAAGCACTTACCACTGATTTGAAGTCATTCCATTCCTTTAGCGGTGAAGAAGCAGATTGTGTGTTCTCTGTGAAATAATGCCCAATCCCCTCAGTCTGCTGGATGGCCTGTCATCTAGCAACTCCAACTTCAATCTCCAGGTGGGTATAAAGACATGCTTGGGGGACCGTTCCATGGACAACACAAGAAGATTGTTATCTGACACCATTCTGGGCAAATGTTCCCCACTCGCAACTGATACATGTACATCAGGAGTGCACAGGAAAGCGTCAAGATGGACATGTAGCTCATGGAAACAGATTAAAATGAATAATCCCTGCCATTGAGGTGTGCAACCCTCCAGGTGTCGAAGAGTTCCCACTGCTCCTGCCACTCTCTGAACTTCTGTGCAACCCACAACACTGGGTAATCGTGAAATGGCAGATGGGACATATCGAGTATGAGGTCTGCCACACAGTTTCAACCTCCCTCCATTAACGCAGCATGGGTCATAGAAAGTGCAAGAACATTCAATAGATCATCAAAAAACCTCCCCTGATCCAAATAAGGAGTGTAGACGTTAACAAAGATGCTATCCCTCCCACAACCGACAGTTAATCACCACATATCATCCATCCTTACCCATCACCTCATTCAGGACCTGGAAGGGGACTACTGGGCGTACCCAAATAAGAACTCCCCATGCAAAGGAAAAGTAAACAGTACAAGATGCCTGACCCCTCCAGCTCTCACACAGTGCCATACCCTCAGCAGTAGTTAAGTGTCCTGAAGAAGAGTAAATGTAAATGTACAGGAATTTATATAGCGCAAATCACCGAGCGGTTTCTAAGCGCTTGCTTAGGGAACCCGTCCTGGTATTCCCCTGTGAGATAACCCCGGCAGGGTATCCGCAAGGTGAAAGCCAGGCATCCCGCCGCGAGGGGCCGTTGTGGAGATTAAGCAAGCTATTGCCCAGAGTCACAGAGTGTGAACCCGTGAATCGAGTAGGCACCAGAGCGAGAATTTTCGAGTCCATGGACATTTTTTTTTATTTATTTTTTTAGGACTCAAGACCCCGCCGAGCCGGGAATTGAACCCTGGTCCCAGGCTGACCTCTGCTTCCAGGTCTGCCTCCTCTAACCAGTGAGCCACACTTCTCCACTTCTCCAAGAGTAAAGTGTTTCCCCCTTCTTTTAAGAAAGGAATTAACTTTATAGTGTTTCTACATATTACTCAACCCCTGACATTCCAGGGTATTATCTTAAAATGCCCCACTTCACCCATTTTATCTTTATTTTATTATATTTATAAAGTTTTATATGGCGCACACATGACCAAAGAGGGCATCAGAGCACTTTACAGGTGGTCAGGAAGGAAGAAACAGTCAAGCAAACAACAAGAGCAAGAGTGAAACAGGATGTGGTGGGTCCCAAAATGAGGAGGAAGGCCACCAGAGGGACAAATCCATGCAAAGAATACACATGATCATAGAAGTCTAGTACTTTACATGGGTATAGCAAATGTTGGCTAATGTGGTAGGCTACTAAAATACATGAGCCTTAGAGCAAGCATGTGTTCATTAGTAGCACTTTGAATTCCTTTTTAAATGATACAGGTGAGAGTTTCAGTCTGTTTAGGGGGCAGGGAGTTCCAGATCCTTGGGGAAATACCAGAGAAAGCTTGATTGTAAGTTTTTTTTAACAGAATTTCTATGGTTTCAGCAATACACTGCTAGGAGATCTACAGCCACCAGATAACTCCAGTTTTTGTGCTAGGTACAACAGGGTGTTAATATAATGGATGTATGGATCATACTTGTGATTTTTAACTCAATCCTTGCTACAAATGGGAGCCACTTTTGAGCCTGGAGATCAGGAGTAATGTGGGTGTATCTTTAGATCTCGTGATGAGCCTTGCAGCAGAGTTAAGAGAGGCCCTTAAAGGGGCCAACATTTAACTAGGTAGGCCATAGATGGTTGTGCTTCCATAGTCCTACCTGGAAAACACTAGGGTTTGAACCACTGATTTGAAGTTGGAGAGGGATGGGAAGGGTTTAATTTTCCTCAAAGTCAAAGTCAAAGAGTTTATTATGTTTTGGCTCTCGATGAGGGCCACATAAAAATAAACACACAATTATACAATATTAATAACGAATCAATCACAAAACAAAACGAGAAGGAAACACTACTTATCTACTGGTCAAGCAATCATCAAACATCTCCCTGTACATCATTAATAAATATCTAAAAACCCTTTAAAAAAATTAAAAATTCTGGAACAGAACATTTCATTTGGAGGACAGTAAAGTGCAAGGAAGAACATTTTTACATTTAAAATTCCTAATTGTAGACAAATTGGTTTTAACCATTTATAGCGCAATGGGCGCAATGCGGGACAAATAAACAAGACATGATTACGATCCTGTACAGCATTATTACAATAATTACATATTGGGGATACCCCATACCATTTTGCTAAAAGGAGATTTAGTGGAAGCAAGTCATGTCTTGAAAGGTACCATAATCTACGGACTCTATGAGGAATATTCCAAATAAGGTATTGTTGGGCCAGCTTTGGGATATATGTTTTTATCAGTGATTCCCTTTCTTTTTGTCTAGGTTGGGCAAGTATATCCAATTTTTAACAGAGTTCCCAAGATGCACATTTTAATTTAGACTTTAGCTCAGAAGGTGAAAGTAGGAATAAAGTGCTTTCATCCAATTCTAGCAAGAATACAGCTTTTCTAAAGTTTTTTACTAACAACGAGAACTCGTTAAAATTGCCCAAGAGTTCCTTTTTAATGGCTTCTCGTAAGGAACTCGGTTTACCTCTGGCCAGACAGGCTACCCATCTTACGAGGGCTACCAACCCCTGTACCCAACAACTTCGAAGTCCGAATTCCAGCCTGCATGAGGATGTAGAGCATGCTGTATTAAAAGAAGAGATTTTTCTCAATACCTTTCCTTCCATTTTTTGCAAAAATCCCCATTGTTTCAACTCCACTAATTCAATTCCATATAGTAGAGTTGCAGGAATTTTTGCTCTAAATACATCCAAAAAAAGAGAGAAGTGTCTCTTCCCTGTAGCATTGTACAAAGAACATAACCCCATGCCATGGGCCAGCGCTTTACGTGAGTTATGTTCAATATGGGGATTCTCACTAAGATTTGCTGAGATTATTTTGCCTAAAAAGGTATAGGTTTTAACCACCTCTAGTTTTTGTCCACCAATAGCCCAATTATAACATCCAGACCTACATTTTTTCTTACCAAAAATGCACATGATTTTACTTTTCGATATATTGATTTTCATGTAATGTGCTTCAGCAAATTGATTCAATGCATGTAGACGATTAGATAAACCCTTTGGGGTCAAATCTAAAACAAGTATGTTGTAGTGTAGCTCCTATTTTCCCAATAGGCTCTGCGCATTGGAATAGTACCTACAGCAGTAAAGGCCTAGGCCAGACGTTAACTAGGTCTACTACTGTCGAAACTAGACTTAATTTTTGGGTTTGCCAGCTAAGCTCAGAGTTCGCTAGAAACTTTCTCGAATGTTCAAGGAAGGATTAACTCCCCTGATTAGACAAGAAGGGATTTAGTTTCTGACAACCATAGAACATGACAACTTTGCTCTCCCCTAATCAAGAGTCAATCTCGAGAGTCGTGTGAGCACAAGGCAATTATTTTACTCAGTCAGTACGTGCATTCTTAGTCTCATCAGAATGTAGAGAAAAGGAAGAGACGGGCGTGTTCAATAAAAGATGTTATTTATTGATCAGTCTCTTTTCTCGTACAAGAGAAATGGATCGATATTATTGCAATACTTATAGTTAAGTAAAGTGCATACATTAGAAGCAATAGTATAAAATAATACTGTAAAAACATTGATATGGTTTCTGAGCCATATGATGTTTAAAATGAATAAAATATATTTACATACACATATACATTTGACTAAACGTACTCAACTGGTGTTTCTAAATACGCCTACCCCGTGTACCTGACCTAAGTCTAATGCGTGGGCGGGAATAGAAAGTTACAGTTTAGTTTAAGTTTGTTTTTGCCAAGTGAATAACTAAAGAATTCTCTAGGAGGGGTTATTCAGTTCTGTACCTGGAATTTAGGATGAATGAGGAATGGTATCTCTTTCTCTGCTCTCGATATTCCAGGCTGCCTGCGAGGGCTGCCCAGAAGCGCCGGTGCTGGGTCTCTCGGCTTGAGATAGCAGCGCGTCTCTCAGCGCGTCAGGAAGGCGGGGCTGCTGCCTGCGGGGTCTGCTTCTGCTCTCGGCTTCGGCAAGTATGGCTGCTCCGTCTTGTCACCACGCGTGTGTTTGCATAGGGCAAGGTCGGCAATATTTATACCTTAAAGGTGCCGGGATTGACGTAAGGATGGACATAGGTACGTCAATAAAGATGTCATACGACTTGCTCGTTAGCACATTCTTTACTAAAGTTCTCTGTGAAATCAAAACAATGGCCGCACGGATTATCCAGGTTGTCATAGGTTTGATTTGTTATGAGAACGTCGTATGCCTTATCAGGGGCTGGAGGAATATCGTTTGTCTAATTAGATCTCAAGCGTTATGACCTAATCAGATAACACGTTCCTGTGCCGTAGTGTGACTGCGTCAGATAACGGTATCTGCATCATGGGGAATTTCTTGCCTCATGGGCTGACTGTTAGTTAACTAGCTAGGTAGCTTAACCAGAATAGGGTCAGGAATAGGGGGATCGATTCAGAACCTATAGAAATACACGACACCCACTCCACGCTAACTATGGTCATATCTACTAATCTATGCATAGTATAACATAGTACAACATACTATAGAGTATAGTGTATACCTTACCACCCCAAAATACATAAATGCATTTCGAAATTTTCAAATATACTGAAAAAATTGCAGTCATATATATTGTATGCACTTAAGCTATGAATTAAATGCAAAAGTAAACACGCATTGTTATGCATTATTGCTTGTTGGTATATGAGAAATACACATGAAATGGCTCTTAATATGGCTATACAGAAAAAAGTCGAAACCATTTCATCACATAAAATCTATTGCGAACATACCAGCGGGCAGCTAAAGTCTATAAAGTCTATAAAGTATCTAAAATAGAAATCTTAGTTCTCTAGGAATAGTCTCTTACTTTAAGCAGAAAATCAGTGTCCCGGGAAAAAATATATAGAAAAATATTTTAGGGGCTTGCTGAAAAAAGTTGCTGTCCGTGAACTGGATTGTAATTGTTCATGTGACTTTATTTTTAAAGTTGAAGGCCGAATTCAGGGAACGCCGTGTGCGAGTTTACTCAAAAGTCTCTATTTCTGTTCCGGAGAGAACATCATATCATTCAGGCTTTCGAAAAAACTGTCAACAGCTTCATGGGAAAGTTCCTCTAAGTCGGAAATAGGGGTAACCATGCATTCATGCGCATGATTGTCTCCATTGACATTCTGATTTGCATTGCTGACAGAAGGTCGTACCTGTTCGATGCTGCTTTCATCTTGAACTTCACTACTCTTCAATCGCAGTGGTGAAGATTCCAGGAATGCCGTCATCAGAATTGGCAGCCTTTGAGGGCAGCACAGTGCGTGAACCTTGGTAGGAACCAACAGTGTATCTGCATCCACCGGCGCATCCGATTGTAGCGTCAGACAGGTGTCTAACACGCATTCTTCTCCGCATAGCAGACACCTTAGTACAGGTAAAACACACCTTTGCCACATTGGTCGAAATGATAGAAACCAAGTCATGTTTAGGTCTCTAAGCCGGGATAGTCCCAGGATTTTTGATATCCGGTCCCGGTATCCAATGGCTAGGATCGTATCTTCCATTGTCGCGAGAGTTTGATCTGTGACATGGGTTGCCATAACGAAAAATAAGGACTAGGAATAGGATTCCTGCAATTAGTCCTAGGATCAGGGGAAGTCCGCCAAAAATCGAATGGACGAAGTCTGGAAAAATACCCAGTATGGCTTTGAATGGTGTTAATGCCATCGAAAATACTGTCTTAAATACCTTTGAGACCCCTGTGGTATCAGAAATATTTAAGATTTCGCTCAGGATTTCCGCGAAATGTACGGGGGAATTAGTTGATAATAATGTATGTATCTCTGCAGTCGTCCTTGCGACTTGTAGATCATACGTTTCTTTAGATGACGTGAGCCTTGTAGGCGTCTGAAGAAGCACTGTTTTCATTCTGCTTAAAGTATCTATTCGAATAGAAGTAATTTTCAAACCGGGCCATGCCCTTGCCTCCCTGTCTGGAAAGGAGCTGGGAAACAAAGAACGTCCACAGCACTTGACCTTCGCCGTCGTAGTGACGAGATAAGGAGTCCCGGGCATAAGACTACAGCATCTGCGGTCTACAATAAGAATGTAACTCCCATTATAGAGTCTTTGAAAGAATGGTTCTATTTCAGTTGCAGGTGCGCCTTGCTGGTGACATGAAAGGTTGTATGAATTCCCTTCACAGGCTCCGTGCAAACTAATACCGTTACACAGAAGCGTGCCGCTTAGTGACATAGCACAATTGTTGCCACTAAGAAACACTTTCTGTCCTTTGTTACTGACACATGCATGTGAATAGGGCAGGTTCCATGTTGTTTTAAGGTACCCCTTTCCCAATTTCTCGTACATGCCAGCCTGTATATATTTTTGGCAGTATTGAAACCTGAAGGTTGAGATTGGAATATTTATGATTCCGTGGATTATCCATTCACTGACAGGTCGTTCTGACATTGTCAACGGTAATCTTTCTAGTTTTTCAATGCTCAAGATTGTATAATCAGCACCCTTCTGAGCCATACCGATTTGTCTATCAGTAAGGTTAAAGATTTGGAATAGTGACGTTGTGTTGATTAAACGCCAAGGCACATAGCCAGAACGCAGATTTTGTAACGTCCAGCCAAGCTGTACAATAGAACGCAATTGTGACTGACCATGTTGTAATAACAGTAAGTCTTGCGATAATATATCGATTGCTGAAGACACAATGCTGTCCAATGAAAAAATTCTGGAGGACAGAGTCATTAACCCATTGTCCACTACAGAAAGTGATTTTTCCAAATTAATACGGTCAATTTCCCGTATTCTTTCTGCTGTCTCAATTTGAGTAACCTTCCAGGCCTCATTGTATGCTGCATATACAGAGGCTGCTATGAAACGCTTTTGACGCTGTTTGCGTGGTCCCATTATGAAATCACGCAAGTCAGCACCATCAGTAAGTAAAGTTAGGTGTTGCTTAATTTCAGGCAGTGTGGAAGTTTGTAGCCATTGAAGGCATAATTTGCCCACACTGTAGGTTGTTATTATCCCTGGGTGATGTCTTTGGGGATATCTAGGGTCTGGCCTGTTTATTTTGAAACCCTGTGTTTTATTCAGGAATCTATCTTGACAGTTATTTGTATCTGTGGGCCAGATCAACCATTGTTTCCAATCAGGATGTGTTCTGTTTTGGTTAAGTATATGGTTTATGTCTATTTCTTCATCTGTTTCAGAGTTATTGCTAAACATTGTTGGCTTTGGAATAGACAGGTTATTTAAATCTTTGATTTTGGCTAAGCCAAGACAGGTGGTTTGTTGAACGGTGTCATTTAAAAATATCATTTGTTCTGGGATCATGCAGGCTCTAAACAAAGCTTCTATACCCTGTACTTGCCATTCTTTTGTACCCCAAACACTTTTCAAATCAACATGTTTGTCCCAATAATCAAATCCAAAAGTATTCATTTTTTCAAAGAAAGAATCTGAATATATCAATTTTGTGTTGGTTATCATGGTTTTCATCCCTGTCTTGTTTGACAATTTGTAATAAAATGTTTCAGCATTAGTTATGTTAAAACCTGAAAAATATGAATATTTGCCATACACGGTTCTAGAGCTCCCTCTTGGAGGTGTAGCACAATGTTCCCATTGATTAAAATTTAAAACATTTCTAGGTTGTGCAGATTTATGCAAGAAATGGTTACCATAATGGTTATAGCAGTACATGCTGTCATAATTTGTAGAACCCTGCAAATAATCATGTTTTGTAAATTTAGCAGACATTACTAAGTCAGACATCATATTGTTTATACTTTCAAAGTCCCAATCATCAGCAAATGAGTTTGGTTTTGCAAAGTCACTCAAGGAGATCTTGATTTGGTGTGGATATTTCAGGATCTCGACCGGACCATAAATTTCATAGTCAGTGTTGTCCCAGGCTACCCCACCAGGTATTGGAATTGCTGAGAAGTTGGCTGAAGAAAGTTCTGAAGAAAGTTCTCTTTTCTCGACGTGTGAAGATGTGTGTGGTTTGAGGACCAAGTTGATGTTCTGACTTGCTGTGTCCATTTTAGCATATTTTCCCTCAATGAAGCGTCCCAAGGTAAATACCATGATGAGCCAAAGTATGAGGATAAATGCACCAAAACCCACCCAAAATTCAATCCATGGAGAAACTAGATATGTTTCTTTCAGTTGTTTCAAAAGTTCCTTAGCTTTGTCTTTAAAGGATTTTGATGATGGCTGTGTCTTTTGTTCGCTGAAACCGTCAGAGGAATCATCGAAGTTGATGAAGTAACCGGATGCAGTTCTGTCAATTGTTCCAATTGGTTCAGGATTTTTGTTTCTTGCATTTTCACTTGGTACTTCTGTATAGATTGGTGTGTCTCTGCTAAATGTCTTTATTTGGGTTTTTAGAGGTCTTAGTTCTATTGCATTGTTGCATAGTCCTTGTTGTTCTTCTGTAGGCGTTTCGAATGTGATGAGCCTCTTTGATAGGACCTCTGTACTGGTAGCAAACCTTGGAGTTCTGCTACTTATTGGGAGTCCACTTGGCCTACTGTTGGTTATCGGCCACATGTTGTGGTTTTACCAGGTCGATGGATACAACTCGGTTCTCCTTTTTTCCAGCAAGTGGCGGTAGTACAACTGATCTTGTCCCGTTGACAGACAAGACAGGAACTGCTTTTCTGTAAGAAGGCCCAAATTCCTTCTTTACCGCGATCTTTTCCCTGACTAGATCCCCGACTTTTGGAATCCAGACAGGTCTTGCTGGGACAGGTGGTGATTCTTCAGTGGTCGTTGGCTGTTGTTTCAACTGTATGTTGCTCAGGTCTTTTCTTGTTTTGTTTAAGTCCTGCAAAATAGCCAAACGGTCTTTGACATCAAAGCTTTTTTCTGTTACCACTGAAGTCTGACTATCAAGGTCAGAGATCAACATCCTAGTTCCGAATAATAATTCGTACGGACTGAATCCCTTCAGAGAATTTCTTGGCAAGTTATTAAGACTACGTTGGACACTTATTAGATGTTTGACCCACCCAGCTCCCGAACCTAATATCCTTTCTATTATAGATTGCTTTCTGTCTTGGTTTTTTCTTTACACCATCCCATACCCTCAGGAAGGAAGTGAGAAGATTCCCGCTGGGCTGTGCTCATTTGGCCATTCTTTCCCCCCCCAGGCTGGATTGCCTGAGAAAAGTAAAAAAAAAATGGTCGAACGTAGCATGCTCTTAGCGTATATGCCTTTTAGACTCGCAAATCTTGTATAACAGTCCGGACGTCAGCCGAGTGTTGTGGATCTACATTATAAGTGGGAACTAGCCTGTATATGTTAATCGCAAGCCATTCTTTTTAGTGGTGATGTTATCTGCCTTGATACGACGAGGTATTAAACTGCTTCTCTCCCCACTGCGATCTCTGTTGCAGTTTGGGCAGTTTTTTACAAACATGGTGTAGTGCAGGCTCATGCCTGGCCACCAGTACCGTGATTGTAATTCTTCCAGAGAATCCTTTAATTTAAGGTGTCTGAGACCCTCGCCCATGTGTGCGTCTGCGATTAACAAGTTTCTCCTGTCCATGTTTGGAATCACTCTATCCCCCACTCCAGGGATTCGAGCAAAAGGAATGGAGTTTGCATCTATGATGTATGTGTAATTGAGTGGATAGTTGATCGGTAACGCCGAGCAGTCGCCTTTTGATGACGTTTTTACTGCCAGCAATGTTTCGCCGTCAATGTATTTTAATGTACGCTTTTTCCGATCTACGGGAGCCGGTTTACTGGCTGCCGCTGCGGCTGTTTCAGCCAATGAATTCCCTACAACGTGAACGCCATCACGCTGGTGACTCAGTGAGTGTGTCACGTGAGTCTTTGGTAGTTCTTTTTTCAAAAGAGCTACTTGTTCCCAGAGAAGTCTCTGCTTTATTGGTGCATCCGTGTCATCTTTGTAATCATTCTGAATCCAGGTCTGCAAATCCTTGTTATATGCTTTGACGCAGAAATATGAATCTGACACTATAAGTGTCGGGAATTCGCGATCCGCATTATCTAGCGCCATTTTCAAAGCTAATATTTCAGTTTGTAGTTCTGAATTAGTTTCTACTGAGTGTGATTTTGTTAATAGAGGTCTTAGTTTACCTCCGTGCCACACTTCTTTTGTAATCTCACATGTGGGATTGTATGCATGTTCTCCCCAAACGGAGGGTTGAGCATGTCCGTCTGTATAGATTACACAGGCGTAATGTCGTAGAGGCAGAATGTCGATTGGCAGAGGATACGTTTTTTCATATTTTAGATTTTTTAATTCTTCTAGTTCTGGATCAAAGAAGTAATATACTTTGTCCGTTGTGATTGAATTTACCCATTGTAACCATTCTGGATCCAATGTTGTTGTTGGTAAATTACACGGTGTTGTTAATGCCTCAAAAGCTGATTCTGCTGTTCTGACTGTGATATGTCTACCGTCAGCTATGTCTTTTTCTCTAGCTATTGCGGTTTGAACTGCTTGAACAATTTTTCCTTTGTTGTTGAATCTCTGTTCAGCTTTTGTGTACAAATGTGATTTGAATGCAATTGGTACCTTATCTCCCTCATTAGAGGTTAGGTATGTGAATCCGTATCTCCCTGGGATGACTCGGATCACAAGGTTGCGTGTATTATCACGGGTTTCTAATTTTGTTTTAATTAGCATGTCTGTTTGTAAGGATCTCAAAATTTCTGTGTGTGCTTGAGTCCAACTGGATCTTTTAAAGTCTGGTTTAATTAGATCGTAAAGGGGTTTGACCCTTTCTGCGTAATTTGCAATGTAAGTTCTTCCGAAATTTAGGAAGCCTAGAATTGACTGTAGGTTTTTTAGCGTTTTAGGAGCTTGGATTACGGCACATTTCTCTAGGAAATTGTCTGCCAGGCTTTTGCCTTCACTTGATAACTCATATCCTAAGAATAGGACCGTCAGATGGGCAATTCTGGACTTTTTGAAGTTGAATTTGTAACCCTCTGCAGCGAAACCAAGTATTATGGTGTTCACTCTTTTCAAGTGAGTCTCCAAGTCATCATCTGTTAAGTAAATGTCATCGACATAAGATAATGCTTCATCATCATATAGTTGTAGTAATTCTGTTACTCTTGCTGAGAATACCCCCGGGCTGTTCTTGTACCCCTGGGCTAACCGACAGAATTGTTTTTGAGTGCCATTTACTGAAAATGCAGTTAAATATCTGCTCTCTGGTGCTATGTTTTGACAAAAGAATCCGTTGGAGATGTCCAAGGTTGTTTTGTATTTTTTGCGCACTATGTTATTCATTAGTGCAGCACTGTGTGAGTTTTGCACTGCAAAAGTTTTGCAACATGTGTTAAGGTGTCGGTAATCCAAAACTAGACGGTATGAATTGTCTGGTTTGGAGACCGGAAACAAAGGATTGTTCATTTGTGAGGTGCAAGTTTCAATCACCCCTTGGTATTCTAGCTGATCTAGTATTTCATTTACTTGTTTTTTAGCTTCTTGCTTAATTGGGTACTGCCTTTGTGCAGTAGGTTGTGATTTTAACTGGACTTTGTGAGGAGGAGAATCCTCATCCCATCCTACATGATTTTTATATAAAGCAGGTGCTAAGGCCACTGCCCACTTTCTAGCAAGTGTATATTTTTTATGAATCGGTATTTGATTCGAGAAGGCAGGCATAATTACTTCTTCGCCATGAGGGCACTCCCTGACAAACTCTGGTGGCCAGTCTTTTTCAGCTAGAAGGATGTCATAGCCCTTGGATAGGTTATCCCAAAATAGTCCCCTTATTTTCCTAGTCTTATCTCCCTCTATACGTAATGTTATCTCGTATATTTTGTGGGGCTTTCTAACTCTGGTATCTGCAGTTTCCACTTGAAGGTATTCATTCGTGTCCACTGTCTCCAGATGATTCCTAAGGACTTTGCGAGCTATGCTCACCTCTGCTGCGCTGTCTAGCATTGTCTGAGCCCATTCTCCGTTTTTCAGTTGTGTCCTCAGTATTCTCGGCATTGTTAACTACCTTGATACTGGCTACCTTCTTTTTTGGAAATTGTGATTTCTTTTTCAGTTGAGCAGGTTCCTTGTCTTTGGACTTGGCGTGCTCTTCTGATCGTCCTCTTCTTTCCGATTTCTGCGAGGAATTCTGAAAAGATTGAGAGGGACGTGTATCAATGTCTTGATATCTATCAGGTTTTTTAATATTATCCCTATTTCTAAGGTTATATCTATTCCCAGAGGGTTCACTCTGAGGTGACCTTTGTCTCGGGTTCGGAGATTTCTCTCTTCGCCTAGGAGACCTTCCTCTGGACTGGAATTTCTTTTCTTTAGGATTGGATTGTTTATTTCCATCCCAGTTCTTTTTTGGTGAATTATTATTAAAAAATATTTTTTCTGGACTTGTAGTCAGTTGCGGTTTTACTGGTATTCCACCTAGACTATCTCTGCCTAGTTCTTCATAGGATTTTTCTATGATTCTGGCAATTTCAGCTGGTTGGTCTGCTATATCTGTCTCTTTTAACCTCTGGCGGATCGCCACGTTTGCTGCTTCACCCTTTATGTTGGCTAGTAATATAGCCGAGACCTGCTTGAAGTCTTTCAGTAATTTCATACCAAGAGTTAAAGCAGGTTCTGGACCGTATTCATCTTGAATTTGTTTTAGCACATCTGGTATCACCGAAATGGATGGGACACCGTGCGTTTTTGTGTAGATGGAAGCAAAGACTGTACCCCAAGTGTCACAGTCCTCAATGTGTGGTGCGATTCCCATTGGGAGACATATAGTCAGAATCCTGTGTTTTTCTAATGGGGTGGTGTCAGGAAACACCGCCTCTATTTGGGTAATTTTCTGTGCCAACCAGAATGGTATTTGTTCCCGTTTAGCTGGAACTTTACCTAGGCAGGATTGGATGTTCTGTGGTGTGATTTTATTTGTGTTCCCCTGGTGAGGGGTCAGCTGTGGAATTTTAATCGCTGGCTGAATTGTTGAAGTCCGCATTACATACTGAACTAATTGTCTATGAATTTTTAGTAGTTGTTTTAGCTGTATTAATAGCTCTGCTGCAGGCATTCTTTCGATGTCTGGATGTGGTGTGTATCCGGCTAGGACCGGCCACGTTGCTCCTGGTCTTCCTAAAGGACCGAGCCTTGTAATGTGATTGTTATGTATTAGGGCGCCATCAAATAAGAGCAAATGCTCTTGGAATTTGAGTGGTACTTCCACCTCCTCGAAAGGAGTGTACGTTTCAGGAGGTTCCTCTACTTTGTAATAGTGGAAGTACTTTGTTACAGCATTTGCTGCTGGAAAATGTATCCATGTATAGTATACCTCTGTCTGCCGATATTCGTGTGCCTCAATTACGAATATGACTGTGCCACCTCTAGGTGTCAGTCCATTTTCTATAAGTTTTAAGGTTATAGATCTCCTTTTAATGACCGGAATAAGTATTATATCCGCGTCTGCTGCTTGCATGGTAGCATCAGCATCTGATATTTCAGTAGCTAATCTAATTGCCTCTCTTTCTCCATCGCTGTCTCCCATTTTACTGACAGGATGGTATTATTTTTGTTTGCAGATCAGGTTTCTTTATGGAAACAGAGATTAGATGCACAATATTTTGGAACTGTTTTATCCTTCAACGTTGACTAGACCAAGAACCATACATAGGAGTTCCCTCCTGCGAGGTTTTGGAGGATATTATAACCTTTCACCCACTCCAGACGTCTTTGGAGTATTTGGGAAAAGGGGTCTGAGTGAGAAAGCACGACTGAGTTACTCTAAATGTCTTACGTTAGTTTTATCGCCCTTTCCAAACGCGTTGGGCGCCATGTAGTGTAGCTCCTATTTTCCCAATAGGCTCTGCGCATTGGAATAGTACCTACAGCAGTAAAGGCCTAGGCCAGACGTTAACTAGGTCTACTACTGTCGAAACTAGACTTAATTTTTGGGTTTGCCAGCTAAGCTCAGAGTTCGCTAGAAACTTTCTCGAATGTTCAAGGAAGGATTAACTCCCCTGATTAGACAAGAAGGGATTTAGTTTCTGACAACCATAGAACATGACAACTTTGCTCTCCCCTAATCAAGAGTCAATCTCGAGAGTCGTGTGAGCACAAGGCAATTATTTTACTCAGTCAGTACGTGCATTCTTAGTCTCATCAGAATGTAGAGAAAAGGAAGAGACGGGCGTGTTCAATAAAAGATGTTATTTATTGATCAGTCTCTTTTCTCGTACAAGAGAAATGGATCGATATTATTGCAATACTTATAGTTAAGTAAAGTGCATACATTAGAAGCAATAGTATAAAATAATACTGTAAAAACATTGATATGGTTTCTGAGCCATATGATGTTTAAAATGAATAAAATATATTTACATACACATATACATTTGACTAAACGTACTCAACTGGTGTTTCTAAATACGCCTACCCCGTGTACCTGACCTAAGTCTAATGCGTGGGCGGGAATAGAAAGTTACAGTTTAGTTTAAGTTTGTTTTTGCCAAGTGAATAACTAAAGAATTCTCTAGGAGGGGTTATTCAGTTCTGTACCTGGAATTTAGGATGAATGAGGAATGGTATCTCTTTCTCTGCTCTCGATATTCCAGGCTGCCTGCGAGGGCTGCCCAGAAGCGCCGGTGCTGGGTCTCTCGGCTTGAGATAGCAGCGCGTCTCTCAGCGCGTCAGGAAGGCGGGGCTGCTGCCTGCGGGGTCTGCTTCTGCTCTCGGCTTCGGCAAGTATGGCTGCTCCGTCTTGTCACCACGCGTGTGTTTGCATAGGGCAAGGTCGGCAATATTTATACCTTAAAGGTGCCGGGATTGACGTAAGGATGGACATAGGTACGTCAATAAAGATGTCATACGACTTGCTCGTTAGCACATTCTTTACTAAAGTTCTCTGTGAAATCAAAACAATGGCCGCACGGATTATCCAGGTTGTCATAGGTTTGATTTGTTATGAGAACGTCGTATGCCTTATCAGGGGCTGGAGGAATATCGTTTGTCTAATTAGATCTCAAGCGTTATGACCTAATCAGATAACACGTTCCTGTGCCGTAGTGTGACTGCGTCAGATAACGGTATCTGCATCATGGGGAATTTCTTGCCTCATGGGCTGACTGTTAGTTAACTAGCTAGGTAGCTTAACCAGAATAGGGTCAGGAATAGGGGGATCGATTCAGAACCTATAGAAATACACGACAATGTCATCCGCATACATTAGGATCGATATAGATGACCCTCCAATTGTCGGGGCTAGTCCCTCACAAGCTGCAATGGAAGATGGTAGGTCTGCCGTATATAGAGAAAACAATATAGGGGCCAGTATACACCCTTGTTTTAACCCATTCTGAGAAGGGATAGATTGAGAAAGACCCCTTTCTCCGCCTTGTAGCACCTTACACCACGTGTTCGAGTGTAGAGACCTAACTAATTCGAGTAAATACACTGGCATACCCAATACAGCCAGCTTTCTCCACAGCGTTGGACGGTCCACCTTGTCAAACGCTGTGGAGAAATCTATAAATGCTGCGTATATGCCGACACCTCGAACACGTACCTGCTTGTCCACAATCACCTGTAATAATGTCAAGTTATCTAAAGTTCCATGCTCTTTACGAAATCCCGTTTGTTCCATGGGTAAAATACCATTTAATTCTGCCCATTCCGTTATTAACATTAAAAGACATTTTGCGAAGATTTTTCCTATTGAGTCCAATAGAGCTATTAGAGGATAGTTAGTAGGCTTATCCCGGTCACCCTTTTTAAATATGGGAATTAATATACTTCCCCTCCAAGAGTCGGGGACTGTTCTTGATATAAAGCATGCTTGAAACACTGGAAGAAGAATCCTACTCCAGGTGGTAACATCTTGCTTAATTATTGACATGGGCAGTTCGTCCGGACCCATTGCTCCGGAAGAGCGCATACTCTTTATCACGGTAGCTATGGATTTCTCGGTAGGGAGTTCTATTTTATGGTCTCTATTTGGGCCTGGATCCCATGTATCCCCCTCTGTACCATTGGGTGCATATAAGGTAGTTACAAATAGAATCCAGACATCTTCCGCAATAGAGATTGGGATGGGAGTTGTTATTGATCCACATCCTTTCCTTATTATGGACCAGAAATCTCTAGATTTGTTATAAGTTGAAGCCTCTCTTAGCCTAATCCAGAGAGAATCTTCTTTTTCTCTTTTTAGCTTAGATCTCAATCTGACCCTCCTTCTTTTTAATAAGGCTAACTGGCGCTCATTTTCCCTAGATCTATTAAGGTACTGTTGCCTCACAAGTTTATTTATCTCCTTATTTAAAATTAGTAATATGCTAGGAGAGAAGTGTAACTTTTTAGGATTTCCAGTTTTCTTGGCTATCTTGATGAGTTTTTTTATGAAATTTTCGAGATGTAGAAATTCCATACCTTGCCAATCATCTAATTCTAATAGAGTTTGGACAAGAATATTTTGTACATCCTTCATACAAGTAGATTCCCAGAAACATCTTCCAGACTTACAGTTAATAGAAATTCCTCTGTTCTCTAAGGACCAAGAATTAGTTTCTGGAGGAATTATTGAGACAGTTATATTAATCATTTTATGGTCGCTCAGAGAAGAGTGAGAGATCACCATATCTTGGATAAAAGAGAACGTATCGTAGTCCGTAATTACATAATCCAAAATAGATTCACCCCTAAATGATCCATGTGTGTAGTTAGCAGGAGTGTCAGAAGGCATTATACCATTTACGATGAGCCCCTCTAAGTGACTAAGTTCCTCAAGGAGTATCTTTCCTCTTTTATTAGTTTTTATTTTAGTAGGAAAGAGTGCTTGAGGTATATTATATGCTTCTTCCTTAGGTTTGTTTCTAAACATGTCTAGACTTAAATTAGACACTTTGCTATTCAAGTCACCCACAAGTAAAATATAGGGGGGGGTGATCGAGCTCTAATAATTGTTTGACATAAGAAAACATTCGCTTTAGAACTGTATTAAAAATATCTTCGGGGGGGATATATGCATTTAAAATTATAAATGAAGATCGTCTACCCACTGACGCTAGATTATTAATAGTTATTGACTGGAAGAGATTACTAGTGTCCGTGTAATGGGAGAATTGCCATTGTAAAGAATTAGATAACAAACAGGCAATTCCACCTTTTGCATGGCCTTTTTTAGAAGGAGTGGCGGGGGCCTCCAAGACAAAATAATCTTTCCCTCCATATAGGAGATTTTTACACCATGTTTCCTGAATACATAGCACATCTGCATTTAAAGAAAGTAAAAAATCAAGTTTCTCTGGGCAGTTATACAGGCCTGCAGCATTCCAAGAGACAATTTTTAAATGACTGTTAAAGATGTTGAAATAGTCGTGGGTTGTTCGATGTATTATTTGATAAAACTCCTGGTAACCAGTTCCACGTCTGGTTGTCTTCTATTAAAGGAGTATCAATGTTGTCAGGTAGTGGGAGTACCTGAGAGACCATTCGTTTACCTCTAGAGACCCAAATTTTTAGGTCTTTATTACAAGTGGAGGGGTCATCCTGCCTAGAAACCAGCTTTGTAATTCTTTCTCTAGAGGAAATACACTGAACACTATTAACAAGTGGTAACACGTCAATTCCTCTACATTGAAAAACTTCCGCTTGTTGGAATACAAGATTAGCGATTATTTTAGAGTAGAATTTTACCCTTGTTCGTTGCCCATTTTCAGATCTTATTGGTGAGACTAAATCAATATCATTTGACAAAATTAGTTTTAAACTTTCGATCTCTTTAAAGCAGTTAAGCAACCACGATCTATTCAATTTTAGGTCTAGATCAAATAACGGAAGAAAATCCAATGTCAAAGTATCTACACATATGATAGGTGTTTTCACTGTCTGAGTAATTGAGCTCCTAGCTACATCAGGTTGGGGCCGAAAAGTAGGTGCAGATGGATTAAGTACCTTTGTTACTATAGGCATGTTTCTGATATCTTCAACAATTGATGCTAGGGGTTCTAATACATTTACCACAGAGCATGGAACTACCCCATTCATAGTACCTTCAGCAGGGGTACCTTCCAATACATTGTTAGTGATACACCCCACTACCTCTTTGGCGGAAGTATCCGATAGTGAACTATCTGCACTTTCTATAACATCAGGCGCTTCAGATGTTATGTGCTTTTGGAAAATAATTTGCCTCTGTCTTTTCTTTTTGTATTTACGAAGCAACTTCCTTTTTTTTCCTTTAGATTTTACTTTTGCTGTTTTATTAGTCGTCAAGATTCCTTCGGGTTCTTTTTTTTCCTGGATAAAGATGGGAAAAAGTTCCTTTCCGACCGTTTGTAATACCTCTACCAAACTTTCTTCCTTCTCGGTGGGTTCTAGTTCTTTTCTCTGTATTAAGGAAGATGGGGTAGGGGTCTCAGAGGGCTCATGAATATCAACCTTTATAGTCATTCCCAACGGTGCATTTTTTCCCAAAGCATTAGTATTATCTACGACTTTTTGAACAACAGATTCAACAGGAGGAATAATCACATTCTCAACGTTTTTAGCTAGCAGTGCCTTCAATATCTCGGTAACTGAAGTCAAAATGCAGTCGGAACTCACTGCAAATTTACCGAGTAAAAGTAATATAGAAGACAGTATTTGTTCTAGTGCTATCAGAGACTCAGAAATCGTTTTTTCATTTTTTGGATAGCCGGATGGAGTAAAAGAGCAGATCCCCGATAGATTAAGTTGTGGAGATTTCAAATCACTCTGCATTGAAAGGTTGTCATTGGATTTGATGGAAGGAGTGCTACTGTATAGCAGCAGTCCTGATGGCGTTGCTCCGATTGGAGTTTTACTGTGCTCAAGCTGAGTCAAAGATCTCTTGTCCATATAGCGACCACAGAGTTCAAGATCGATACTGGACGACATAGATACATCTCCTATGTCTTCCTCCACATTTTCTCTTCCCTTATGAGTATTGTGCTGAAGTACTTGCGAATTTATTAACATGGGATCAGAATCCACTCCTTTTAATGTATATGCTGGGAGGATTATATCGTTGGACTGAATCTGAACAGGCTTATTTGTTTCCGTCGTTGGATCAAGATTAAGATCTTTCACCAGATTGGATTGCAGTTGCGATTGTGTTATTATTTCAACATCAGGAATTGTTGGATCTTCTATGGGTTTATTCACAGTTTGTTCCCAAATTTGCACCAACTGCATCTGACCTTTCAGTTGTACGCTATTTTCGTACTTGTTTCTCAGGGGGTTGGATCTTGTTTTTATACATGACCTCCCCCCTAGGACTCTCCCAGAACGTAATTTCTTAGCAGTCATGTTAACTAAAGAAAATCTAGCCCTACAGCAGGTTTATAAATCCAGAATATGAACAAATAGTCAGTAAAATATGAATCCACAGGGAGAGAAGGTAAACGCTCGTACAGGCGAATAGCGTATTTCCTCGCAGAATACCAATCTGCGTATTTTATACGAACGTACAAGATGAAAAACTAAAATAAAATGAAAATAAAAAATACCGGGGCCCAGCCCGGCCTACCTCGGCCACTGAGGGCCACAGAGGGCCCGCCCTTTGCCCGGGCTTCGCCCGGCTCGCTCTGCGCTCGCTCACGCGAGGCGGGGGTCTCAGTGCCTTTGTAGCGCCTCCAGGCGCGTGAGTGACGAATTCCTGGCTGCGCCGCCGCTGGGGGTGGTGGGAATGCGAGTCCTCCGCTCGGCGACCGCAAGGAGAGCAAATGCGGCAGCGGGAGGACTTGTGAGGCACAGCAGCAGGTCAGAATACAGGGGCAGGCAAACACGACCTCTGGCCAAAAGACTGACAATGTTTATGAGCGTCACACGCTCTGCCGAGGTCTCAGTGCCTTTGTAGCGCCTCCAGGCGCGTGAGTGACGAAATCCTGGCTGCGCCGCCGCTGGGGGTGGTGGGAATGCGAGTCCTCCGCTCGGCGACCGCAAGGAGAGCAAATGCAGCAGCGGGAGGACTCGTGAGGCACAGCAGCAGGTCAGAATACAGGGGCAGGCAAACACGACCTCTGGCCAAAAGACTTACAATGTTTATGAGCGTCACACGCTCTGCCGAGGTCTCAGTGCCTTTGTAGCGCCTCCAGGCGCGTGAGTGACGAAATCCTGGCTGCGCCGCCGCTGGGGGTGGTGGGAATGCGAGTCCTCCGCTCGGCGACCGCAAGGAGAGCAAATGCGGCAGCGGGAGGACTCGTGAGGCACAGCAGCAGGTCAGAATACAGGGGCAGGCAAACACGACCTCTGGCCAAAAGACTGACAATGTTTATGAGCGTCACACGCTCTGCCGAGGTCTCAGTGCCTTTGTAGCGCCTCCAGGCGCGTGAGTGACGAAATCCTGGCTGCGCCGCCGCTGGGGGTGGTGGGAATGCGAGTCCTCCGCTCGGCGACCGCAAGGAGAGCAAATGCGGCAGCGGGAGGACTCGTGAGGCACAGCAGCATGTTGATTTGGAAGTTGGCTCCTTTAGTGGCAGAACTGATGTGCTCCTGCATGTACAGGATCCTATCAAGGGTTATTCTAAGTGATCCTGTGGAATCTATAATGTGTGCAAGGCAATCTTCAGCCATTCTCGTGTTATATCCGAGAACTGTTTGGGTGGGGCGATTAAAATAAATTCAGTTTTTGGAGCATTTAGGTTGAAGTGGTTGCAAATAAGCCTGTTCTGAGAGTTTTGGAGAGTATTGTTAAGGAATTGTATACTTTCAGGGGGAGAGATTTTCAAGTACAATTGGGTATTGTTAGCATACATGTAATAATGGATGTTGGATAGCTTCAGAATTCCAGTTAGTGGCTCCATGAACAAGTTAAAGAGGGTGGGTGAGAATGTTGATCCTTGTGGAACCCCCGGCCTGACCAGTAAAGAATTGGAAAGGGACTGGATAACCTTGATTCTTTGGGATCTGTTGTGGAGGAAGGAGGAGAACCAATTAAGGACAGCAATAGCCCCATTCTCCTTTCCAAAAGGTCAAGTAGGGTGTCATGTTTAACAGTCTAATAAGGTGATGATAGGTCGAGGAGAATTAGGAAGCAGGATTTATTTAGATCCAGCATGTTTAGAGCATCATCTACTATGTGCGTTAGAGCCAATTTGGTGTTGTGGCCTCGGTGGAAGCCAGATTGGAATTGGTCTAACAGTTGGAATTGTTCTATGTTGTTGCATAGTTTTTTTAAATTAATTTTTTTATTGAATTTTATTATTAGAAAAATTGAATTGACATAACAGGCCCTTCATCAGCACAGTATTACAGGTATTCATGGCCGATGTGGCCTGATAGAGAACGATTTTGGACCATTCAAGACATTAACACAATTAGGCATAAAAGCGTTTGTTATCTTTGCAAAATAGATTACGTGACATTTAATTTGTCAACAGTGAACAGATAATTGGAGTTAGTTAAAATGCATAGCGGAGCGATAGTTAGCAGAAACAGGCATTACATCGGCTTCAGGGTGAGCATGCATCTTACGAGACAGGTTGGTTTGGATTATTGCAAGTGAGCTTGGCGTAGCTCGCTTGGAGGGCCAAGCCGGGCTGGGACAAGTGGTTTAGCAGCTGATTATGGCTTATTTGTAGCTACGCTTCTGTGACAGACCTAGGGGTTTCTAGCTCTGACGCATCCTTCTCCCTGACCCATGCCTTGAAAGGCTCTCAGATGTCTTTTGGCCAGGATACCATGGGCACGAGATCCCAAAAAGCAGCTAATTGCTCTTGACAATATGTACTGTCATCCATAAAATTATCAACTTTAGGGCCCCTTGAAGCACCCCACTGCATGGCTAACCTGCGCTTGGCAAGCAACAACAACATAGCTGTGAGACGGCGAGCCTCAGGCGGAACCTACCCCACATGGCCCAGCAGGGCAACCAGTGGAGTACATTGCAATGAGACTCCTGTGCTCTCCCGTATGATCTGGTAGACGCTTTCTCAAAAGCAGGCAATGGGGGCAGGACCACGCAACATGTAGGAATGTCTTGGTTACATTTCCCTCAGTTCGCATTTGAGCGTAGACCAATTTTATGTAGCTGTAAGGGCATGTGGTATAGCCAATGTATACATTTAAAATGGATAAGTCTCAGCTTGTAGTTTTGTGATAGGTGCATGAGCTGGGAGCAGCAGTATGACCACTGTGTGTCTGTTGGTGATTCACCTAATTCTGCACACCACTGCTCCCGTGCACAGGGGCGGCAAAAGGGGTGGTTGCTTGCGTTAGGTTTTATAGTCTGGTAACTAGCTTAGGGGAGAAGGGGTGGTGATCACGTGCTCCAGTAGTGTCAGTGTAGCCGGAATCTCTTGAAAGGAGCTGTACACTGTTTTGCATGTGGCTCTAAGTTGATGGTATAGAAGCAATTCCAGAACAGGTCTTTGAGTGTCGTCTTGGTTTTGTGGTCTCTCTATAAATCTGCCCTCTGGGTAGAGGTCACCTAATGTATTCAGGCCCATTGCTTGAGCGCGACCAATAATCCCTTTGTCTTGTGAGAAAGAGAAGAGCGGGTGGTATGCAAGTGGAATGGAGGGTGCAAAGAGTGTCAGAGTTCCAACTCGCCATCTTCGACCCTCCAAAGCCCAGCATAGCGTCTCAATCATGTTCACTTCTCTGTTTGTTCTGTGGTAGGGTTTGTATAGGGCAGCATGCTGAGGAGTGGGGTCCGCCACGTCCTTTTCAATTGCCACGTGTGGTTGGAATGGAATTGGGTGCACCCAGAAGTGTAGGTATTGTGCTTGTTCACATAATGCATATAGTTCGAAATCAGGAGACCCAGCCCGCCACATGAAAGCGGGCGTGTTAGTAGCTCCCATCCCGCACGCGGCTGCTTCCCAGCCCACACCAGAGCGATCATCATGGAACAGAGAGATTTAACCCCTACCGCGCTACCGCGTTTTCCCGCTGTGCGCTGAAAAAAAAATGGCTTGTTTGTGACAAAGCCAGCTCGTCATCCGCGCAGCACAGGTAACGCTGATGACGAGCTGGCTTTGTCATCAGCGCCGAAGGGGTTAAAAAAAACTTGTGTGAGGGAAACTGGAAGAATTGCAAATAGATACAAGAGTTTGGGGAGGACTATCATATTGGTTATGGCAATTCTGCCAGCCAAAGACAGCGGCAGTGCAGACCAGAACATTGACCTGCACTCTAGCCACTCATGCAGTCACCCAAAATTCACATGCCAAATTTCTTGTATGTTTCTACTGAGCCAGAAGCCTAAGGGCCATATGTATCAAAAAAGAGTTTTGAGATTCTCAAATTGCAATTTTTAGTGAATTGCAATTAGAGAATCGCAAAATGCAATGTATGTAGGATTTTCTAAAAATGTTGCGAATCCTACATATTCCTTATTTGCGAATTGCAAATTGAGATTCGCAATTAAGGAATACCTTCCCATTTATTCCTATGGGCTAGTAGGCCCAGAGGAATGAATGGGAAGACATTCTCAATTTGCGATTACCAATTAGAGAATCGCAAATTGAGAATGCAATTTCTAGGTTGCAAGGGTGCCAAAAGGACACCCTGTTGCCCCCCTGAAATATGCATGTGTGCACATTTTGCATGTATTTGCGACATATGGCACTTTTAAAAAATCACAAAAGTGTTTTTTTAAAGAAAATCGCAAATTACCACAAACTTGAAGTTGGTGGTAATTTGCAATTCCTTAAGGCCAAATAGCAAATTTCTAGTGCTTCCAGAATTGCATTTAAGGAATCGCAATTTCTTAATTGCATTCGCAAAATAGAAAATCGCAAATTCTGCAATTCTCTATTTTGCGATGGCCTTTTGGAATGATACATCCTTAAAAGGCTTTTTCCAATTCGCAAACAAGCCGATTCTGAGAATCGGCCCATTTGCAAATGGGAAAGAGGCTTGATACATATGGCCCTAAGTACTTAACCAAGCCATCTGCCCAAGTGAGCGGGTATTCTAGCTCGGTTGCGAGTGGGGCCTCAGTTTAGGGCAGGAGAATTGACGTAGACTAGTTCACCTTCATTCCAGACATCTTTCCAAACTGGAGAACCCCCTGCAGGACTGGATTTAGATTTTCATCTGGTTTGTGAATGTACAACATGATGTCATCAGTGTACATTGATATTATTAAACTCCTGTCTGTGAACCCCAGCCCTCTGAGTGTGTGATGCTGGTGTATTCTAGCAGCTAGGGGTCCCATGGCTATCGCAATTAACAGTGGTGAAAGGGCACAGCTCTGTCTGGTACCACACATTATCAGGAATGGCTCTGACAGCAACCTATTTGCTTGTAGTCATGCCATGTGCCAAGTGTAAAGTAGGCAAATTAAATTGATAAAATTAGGACTGAACCCCCAACCTGGGTAAGATAGTAAACAAGTAGGGCCACTCCAGCGAATCAAATGCTTTTGTAGCATCAAGGAAGGCATCCAGGGCTGGCAGCTGTGGGTCTATCTGGTGCAATGCTACAAAGAAGGTAAGCAGATTGTGAGCTGTGGACCTACCGGGTATAAAGCCAGACTGATCAGCGTGGAGAGTAGTCTGGCATCAACATTGTTAGAGAGAGTGATTGGCATCCTTATCTGGTTTGAAAAGTTAAACAAACATAGCTTCTCTCATTGTCGGTGGTAAAGAGCCGCTATCAAGACACTCTTGATAGACTGCAAGGAGGTGGGGGGCAAGCTCGTCTGCCTAGGTTTTATAAAGGGAAGTTGATAGCCCATCCAGGCCTGGGGCTTTCTCTCCTAGCAGGCTACTGATAACCTGCACAATGTCTTCCAGTGAGAATGGTTTATCCAGGTAGGCCAGTGGGCGTCACTGAGCCAAGCCAGTTCTATGGAATCCAAGTATGTTGGTAGCTCGGGGTGGGGAGCAGTCTGTGTGGCTGTGTATAGTTAGGAGTAGAAATTGGTGAGGTGCGAGTGTGTGGTCTGTTGTCCCATTAGTGGAGTTGAATTCTCATCTAGTAATTCAGATATGTATATCGAGGGTGGATGTTGTCTGAGCGTGTTAGCGAGAGCTCTACCTGCCCTGTCGCCCTCGCCATAGCTCCGAGCTGTAGCATTTTCCCCTAAACACCGAGTCTCCCTGTCAGCCTCTTCCTCGAACTCTGAGATTTCCCCCCTCAGTGTAGCTAAGAATGTGGGAGCTCCAGAGTGGAAGAACAGGAGTACTATGTCTCGGATATCTTGCTCTAGTCGGGTTCAAGTTTGTCTTACTGATTTTAAATCCCCAGATTGCTTGGTAATACATGCACCTGTTATGACGGCCTTAAAGGCTTCCCATAGTGTGGAGGGGGATTCCACTGAGCCCTTGTTAGTTGAGAAGTATTGAGTGAGTTCACTACGGATCTCTTCCCTGAATACTGTGTCAAGTAGGGCGCTCGGAGGAAGAGGCAAGCTGAATGTGTGAGGTATAGGTTATGGGAAGTTTTATTGCAGCTCAATTGGGGGATGGTCAGAGAGGGTGCATGGTAGGTGCTTGGTGCCTGTGGTCCAGGATGCAACGTCTCCAGTTACCAGCTAGTAGTCCAGTCTTAACCAGGCATTATGGTGTGATGTGATACATGTACCTTCTCTAGCATCCGGATGCCAACTGCGCCAGATATCAATGAGCCCGTTGTCTTGTGGGATGGAGAGTAGTTGTTGGGTGGCCCTAGGATGTAACCTGCAGGTGGCACCCATCGATCCACTTCACCTTGTTGTGTAGTGTTAAAATCTCCACCCCAGACCACTGTATCGCCTTCCAGTAGCAAAGCCTTTGCCCAGACAGTGAGAAAGGAACTGGGGTAATCTATGTTTGGGACGTATATGGCCACCAGGGTAACATAGGTATTCATCAAGGTACCCCTTAGGATGACATACCTCCCCTCTGGATCTATTTGCGTATGGGATGATGACCAGCCCAACCCACGCTTGATCAGCACTGACACACCTCTGACATAATTGGAATATGGCGCTGAATGCACTTCACCCCACTATCTATTGTTCAGCTTCGGGTCTGCACCTACTTTCAGATGTGTCTCTTGTAAGAAACATTTGTCAATTTTGTGCGTAATTAGATATGTGTGCATTAGCCTGGCTTTCCTGAAGTCATTAAGCCCTCTGATATTCCAGGTGAAGAATTTGACTTCCGTCATGTAGCTGCTATAAAGTGGATATGAGGGCTGCACAAGTTGGCGTTATGCACAATAAAGGTGGCCATATAGCATGGGGTACTGATAACGTCACATAGTAAGCTCTTGCATGGAGTTTGGAGTACTACCTGAGTAAAATATCTTGCGGTCCAATTCAAACAGTCAATCAATCAATCAGGGAATTGTAAGCGCACTACTCACCCGTGAGGGTATCAAGGCGCTAGGGGGATGGGTGCGCAGATCTGATCAGCCGAAGAGCTAGGTCTTGAGGGTCCAACTGAAGGTGTTCATGTTGGGGCGATGTCCGCTGGTAACCCGTTCCAGGTTCTGGCTGCAATGTGGGAGAATGGTCTTCCACCTGCTGCTCTGTTGATGCAAGGGGTGTCGGCCAGTGCGAGGTCAGCAGATCGGAGATTTCTTTTGGGTATGTGGAAGTTTACTCTGTCATTGAAGTATTTGGGTCCGTTGTTATGTAGGCAGTCAGTCAAATACACTTTAATCGATTCGTTAAAATCATAAAAGGCATAAAATATTACATACATTCACATTAAATAGTTCATATATTTACAAATTCAGTGCAAAAAAAAAGGGTCAATCATACTAATATGTCATGTGGAGCCACTTTTCTTTTGTTTGATTCTCATTGCCACCACTAGGAAACTAGCCACACTATAGATGATGCGAGTAGTTCTCAACAACTGGAGATATAAGAGGGCGGGCCTTACTTGGGTAATTCCAACCTCTTTCAGGATTGGGACCAAATATTTTTTCCTTATATCTTTACAGAATCCACAAAACATGATCAAATGTATGGTATCTTGTTGTGAAAGGTTGTCACAGTTGCAAGGCGGACCGCATTCTGGTTTAATCCATGATTGGGTACTGCCCAAGTAATGGTGTATCAAATTAAATCTAAATTTAATTAATAAAACTCTATGAAAGGGTTTGGTTACTGTGATCAAATAAGGCTCTAGTGAGGGGGAAATTTGTAACATAAAATGTGATCTAACTGTAGGTTTCAGTAATTCCCGCTGCTCACGAGACGTTCTTAGTCTGTCCATAAAGTGCTTTTTGATCCAGCTAATGTCCTCCCTCTTGATGCTAATTGGACTTAAAAAGAGCTCAGGGCGGACCAGCTGGGTAAAGGCATCTCTCAAATAAGCGAGCCAGGGTACTTTTTTTGCATTGTCCAGTGACATCACATCGGTCAAGATTGCATGGTTCAAAGTTATATCTTGGTTGAGCCATGTTTTTGCCCAGAATGTTAAGGGGGCCAATTTCAGCCTGTCTGTTACATGGTCCAGGCCCACCTCCGCATGGATCGAAAAGGTAGGGGTGGACTGGGGTATAGACAAGAGATGTCTCAAAAACCTATTCTCCACTCTTTGTATCTTTTCGTGGGATACGTAGCCCCATAAGGGAGCGCCATATGTGGCAATTGCAAAAAACACAGTTGATGGACAGAATGTAGAACAATGTCATACATTCACCCCAGTACAAGGAACTGGGCCTAAATCCATAGTTTTTTTGCACTCCACACCACCCTGGGTTAGACACTGGCTATATGCAAATCAGCTCTGACCCTGTGCCTCATGGGAACAGTCCAGTCCGAACTACCAAGCCATGTCTTTCCCAGACCGGAATCAAGCATCCAAGGACCGGTTTCTGGCTATCAGCCTTCATCAGCCTGGATAGCTTGACTCCAGTGGTGTGGAGAGCCTGGGACTCACGTCTGAGCTTACCCAGCCGACTCGGGGTGAAAGTTGCAAAAAAACACAGTTGATGAACAGAATGTAGAACAATGTCATACATTCACCCCAGTACAAGGATCTGGGCCTAAATCCATAGTTTTTTTGCACTCCACACCACCCTGGGTTAGACACTGGCTATATGCAAATCAGCTCTGACCCTGTGCCTCATGGGAACAGTCCAGTCCGAACTACCAAGCCATGACTTTCCCAGACCGGAATCAAGCATCCAAGGACCGGTTTCTGGCTATCAGCCTTCATCAGCCTGGATAGCTTGACTCCAGTGGTGTGGAGAGCCTGGGACTCACGTCTGAGCATACCCAGCCCACTCGGGGTGAAAATTGCAAAAAACACAGTAGATGGACAGAATGTAGAACAATGTCATACATTCACCCCAGTACAAGGATCTGGGCCTAAATCCATCGTTTTTTTGCACTCCACACTACCCTGGGTTAGACACTGGCTATATGCAAATCAGCTCTGACCCTGTGCCTCATGGGAACAGTCCAGTCCGAACTACCAAGCCATGTCTTTCCCAGACCGGAATCAAGCATCCAAGGACCGGTTTCTGGCTATCAGCCTTCATCAGCCTGGATAGCTTGACTCCAGTGGTGTGGAGAGCCTGGGACTCACGTCTGAGCATACCCAGCCCACTCGGGGTGAAAATTGCAAAAAACACAGTTGATGGACAGAATGTAGAACAATGTCATACATTCACCCCAGTGCAAGGATCTGGGCCTAGATCCATCGTTTTTTTGCACTCCACACCACCCTGGGTTAGACACTGGCTATATGCAAATCAGCTCTGACCCTGTGCCTCATGGAAACAGTCCAGTCCGAACTACCATGCCATGTCTTTCCCAGACCCGAATCAAGCATCCAAGGACCGGTTTCTGGCTATCAGCCTTCATCAGCCTGGATAGCTTGACTCCAGTGGTGTGGAGAGCCTGGGACTCACGTCTGAGCATACCCAGCCCACTCGGGGTGAAAATTGCAAAAAACACAATTGATGGACAGAATGTAGAACAATGTCATACATTCACCCCAGTACAAGGATCTGGGCCTACATCCATCGTTTTTTTGCACTCCACACCACCCTGGGTTAGACACTGGCTATATGCAAATCAGCTCTGACCCTGTGCCTTTTGGGAACAGTCCAGTCCGAACTACCAAGCCATGTCTTTCCCAGACCGGAATCAAGCATCCAAGGACCGGTTTCTGGCTATCAGCCTTCATCAGCCTGGATAGCTTGACTCCAGTGGTGTGGAGAGCCTGGGACTCACGTCTCAGCATACCCAGCCCACTCGGGGTGAAAATTGCTAAAAACACAGTTGATGGACAGAATGTAGAACAATGTCATACATTCACCCCAGTACAAGGATCTGGGCCTAAATCCATCGTTTTTTTGCACTCCACACCACCCTGGGTTAGACACTGGCTATATGCAAATCAGCTCTGACCCTGTGACTCATGGGAACAGTCCAGTCCGAACTACCAAGCCATGTCTTTCCCAGACCGGAATCAAGCATCCAAGGACCGGTTTCTGGCTATCAGCCTTCATCAGCCTGAATAGCTTGACTCCAGTGGTGTGGAGAGCCTGGGACTCACGTCTGAGCATACCCAGCCCACTCGGGGTGAAAATTGCAAAAAACACAGTAGATGGACAGAATGTAGAACAATGTCATACATTCACCCCAGTACAAGGATCTGGGCCTAAATCCATCGTTTGTTTGCACTCCACACCACCCTGGGTTAGACACTGGCTATATGCAAATCAGCTCTGACCCTGTGCCTCATGGGAACAGTCCAGTCCGAACTACCGAGCCATGTCTTTCCAAGACCGGAATCAAGCATCCAAGGACCGGTTTCTGGCTATCAGCCTTCATCAGCCTGGATAGCTTGACTCCAGTGGTGTGGAGAGCCTGGGACTCACGTCTGAGCATACCCAGCCCACTCGGGGTGAAAATTGCAAAAAACTCAGTTGATGGTCAGAATGTAGAACAATGTCATACATTCACCCCAGTACAAGGATCTGGGCCTAAATCCATCATTCTTTTGCACTCCACACCACCCTGGGTTAGACACTGGCTATATGCAAATCAGCTCTGACCCTGTGCCTCATGGGAACAGTCCAGTCCGATCTACCAAGCCATGTCTTTCCCAGACCGGAATCAAGCATCCAAGGACCGGTTTCTGGCTATCAGCCTTCATCAGCCTGGATAGCTTGACTCCAGTGGTGTGGAGAGCCTGGGACTCACGTCTGAGCATACCCAGCCCACTCGGGGTGAAAATTGCAAAAAACACAGTTGATGGACATAATGTAGAACAATGTCATACATTCACCCCAGTACAAGAATCTGGGCTTAAATCCATCGTTTGTTTGCACTCCACACCACCCTGGGTTAGACGCTGGCTATATGCAAATCAGCTCTGACCCTGTGCCTCATGGAAACAGTCCAGTCCGAACTACCAAGCCATGTCTTTCCCAGACCGGAATCAAGCATCCAAGGACCGGTTTCTGGCTATCAGCCTTCATCAGCCTGGATAGCTTGACTCCAGTGGTGTGGAGAGCCTGGGACTCACATCTGAGCATACCCAGCCCACTCGGGGTGAAAATTGCAAAAAACACAGTTGATGGACAGAATGTAGAACAATGTCATACATTCACCCCAGTACAAGGATCTGGGCTTACATCCATCGTTTTTTTGCACTCCACACCACCCTGGGTTAGACACTGGCTATATGCAAATCAGCTCTGACCCTGTGCCTCATGGGAACAGTCCAATCCGAACTACCAAGCCATGTCTTTCCCAGACCGGAATCAAGCATCCAAGGACCGGTTTCTGGCTATCAGCCTTCATCAGCCTGGATAGCTTGACTTCAGTGGTGTGAAGAGCCTGGGACTCACGTCTGAGCATACCCAGCCCACTCGGGGTGAAAATTGCTAAAAACACAGTTGATGGACAGAATGTAGAACAATGTCATACATTCACCCCAGTACAAGGATCTGGGCCTAAATCCATCGTTTTTTTGCACTCCACACCACCCTGGGTTAGACACTGGCTATATGCAAATCAGCTCTGACCTTGTGCCTCATGGGAACCGTCCAGTCCGAACTACCAAGCCATGTCTTTCCCAGACCGGAATCAAGCATCCAAGGACCGGTTTCTGGCTATCAGCCTTCATCAGCCTGAATAGCTTGACTCCAGTGGTGTGGAGAGCCTGGGACTCACGTCTGAGCATACCCAGCCCACTCGGGGTGAAAATTGCAAAAAACTCAGTTGATGGTCAGAATGTAGAACAATGTCATACATTCACCCCAGTACAAGGATCTGGGCCTAAATCCATCATTCTTTTGCACTCCACACCACCCTGGGTTAGACACTGGCTATATGCAAATCAGCTCTGACCCTGTGCCTCATGGGAACAGTCCAGTCCGATCTACCAAGCCATGTCTTTCCCAGACCGGAATCAAGCATCCAAGGACCGGTTTCTGGCTATCAGCCTTCATCAGCCTGGATAGCTTGACTCCAGTGGTGTGGAGAGCCTGGGACTCACGTCTGAGCATACCCAGCCCACTCGGGGTGAAAATTGCAAAAAACACAGTTGATGGACATAATGTAGAACAATGTCATACATTCACCCCAGTACAAGAATCTGGGCTTAAATCCATTGTTTGTTTGCACTCCACACCACCCTGGGTTAGACACTGGCTATATGCAAATCAGCTCTGACCCTGTGCCTCATGGAAACAGTCCAGTCCGAACTACCAAGCCATGTCTTTCCCAGACCGGAATCAAGCATCCAAGGACCGGTTTCTGGCTATCAGCCTTCATCAGCCTGGATAGCTTGACTCCAGTGGTGTGGAGAGCCTGGGACTCACATCTGAGCATACCCAGCCCACTCGGGGTGAAAATTGCAAAAAACACAGTTGATGGACAGAATGTAGAACAATGTCATACATTCACCCCAGTACAAGGATCTGGGCTTACATCCATCGTTTTTTTGCACTCCACACCACCCTGGGTTAGACACTGGCTATATGCAAATCAGCTCTGACCCTGTGCCTCATGGGAACAGTCCAATCCGAACTACCAAGCCATGTCTTTCCCAGACCGGAATCAAGCATCCAAGGACCGGTTTCTGGCTATCAGCCTTCATCAGCCTGGATAGCTTGACTTCAGTGGTGTGAAGAGCCTGGGACTCACGTCTGAGCATACCCAGCCCACTCGGGGTGAAAATTGCTAAAAACACAGTTGATGGACAGAATGTAGAACAATGTCATACATTCACCCCAGTACAAGGATCTGGGCCTAAATCCATCGTTTTTTTGCACTCCACACCACCCTGGGTTAGACACTGGCTATATGCAAATCAGCTCTGACCTTGTGCCTCATGGGAACAGTCCAGTCCGAACTACCAAGCCATGTCTTTCCCAGACCGGAATCAAGCATCCAAGGACCGGTTTCTGGCTATCAGCCTTCATCAGCCTGAATAGCTTGACTCCAGTGGTGTGGAGAGCCTGGGACTCACGTCTGAGCATACCCAGCCCACTCGGGGTGAAAATTGCAAAAAACACAGTAGATGGACAGAATGTAGAACAATGTCATACATTCACCCCGGTACAAGGATCTGGGCCTAAATCCATCGTTTTTTTGCACTCCACACCACCCTGGGTTAGACACTGGCTATATGCAAATCAGCTCCGACCCTGTGCCTCATGGGAACAGTCCAGTCCGAACTACCAAGCCATGTCTTTCCCAGACCGGAATCAAGCATCCAAGGACCGGTTTCTGGCTATCAGCCTTAATCAGCCTGAATAGCTTGACTCCAGTGGTGTGGAGAGCCTGGGACTCACGTCTGAGCATACCCAGCCCACTCGGGGTGAAAATTGCAAAAAACACAGTAGATGGACAGAATGTATAACAATGTCATACATTCACCCCAGTACAAGGATCTGGGCCTAAATCCATCGTTTTTTTGCACTCCACACCACCCTGGGTTAGACACTGGCTATATGCAAATCAGCTCTGACCCTGTGCCTCATGGGAACAGTCCAGTCCGAACTACCAAGCCATGTCTTTCCCAGACCGGAATCAAGCATCCAAGGACCGGTTTCTGGCTATCAGCCTTCATCAGCCTGGATAGCTTGACTCCAGTGGTGTGGAGAGCCTGGGACTCACGTCTGAGCATACCCAGCCCACTCGGGGTGAAAATTGCAAAAAACACAGTTGATGGACAGAATGTAGAACAATGTCATACATTCACCCCAGTACAAGGATCTGGGCCTAAATCCATTGTTTTTTTGCACTCCACTCCACCCTGGGTTAGACACTGGCTACATGCAAATCAGCTCTGACCCTGTGCCTCATGGGAACAGTCCAGTCTGAACTACCAAGCCATGTCTTTCCCAGACCGGAATCAAGCATCCAAGGACCGGTTTCTGGCTATCAGCCTTCATCAGCCTGGATAGCTTGACTCCAGTGGTGTGGAGAGCCTGGGACTCACGTCTGAGCATACCCAGCCCACTCGGGGTGAAAATTGCAAAAAACACAGTTGATGGACAGAATGTAGAACAATGTCATACATTCACCCCAGTACAAGGATCTGGGCCTACATCCATCGTTTTTTTGCACTCCACACCACCCTGGGTTAGACACTGGCTATATGCAAATCAGCTCTGACCCTGTGCCTTTTGGGAACAGTCCAGTCCGAACTACCAAGCCATGTCTTTCCCAGACCGGAATCAAGCATCCAAGGACCGGTTTCTGGCTATCAGCCTTCATCAGCCTGGATAGCTTGACTCCAGTGGTGTGGAGAGCCTGGGACTCACGTCTCAGCATACCCAGCCCACTCGGGGTGAAAATTGCTAAAAACACAGTTGATGGACAGAATGTAGAACAATGTCATACATTCACCCCAGTACAAGGATCTGGGCCTAAATCCATCGTTTTTTTGCACTCCACACCACCCTGGGTTAGACACTGGCTATATGCAAATCAGCTCTGACCCTGTGACTCATGGGAACAGTCCAGTCCGAACTACCAAGCCATGTCTTTCCCAGACCGGAATCAAGCATCCAAGGACCGGTTTCTGGCTATCAGCCTTCATCAGCCTGAATAGCTTGACTCCAGTGGTGTGGAGAGCCTGGGACTCACGTCTGAGCATACCCAGCCCACTCGGGGTGAAAATTGCAAAAAACACAGTAGATGGACAGAATGTAGAACAATGTCATACATTCACCCCAGTACAAGGATCTGGGCCTAAATCCATCGTTTGTTTGCACTCCACACCACCCTGGGTTAGACACTGGCTATATGCAAATCAGCTCTGACCCTGTGCCTCATGGGAACAGTCCAGTCCGAACTACCGAGCCATGTCTTTCCAAGACCGGAATCAAGCATCCAAGGACCGGTTTCTGGCTATCAGCCTTCATCAGCCTGGATAGCTTGACTCCAGTGGTGTGGAGAGCCTGGGACTCACGTCTGAGCATACCCAGCCCACTCGGGGTAAAAATTGCAAAAAACTCAGTTGATGGTCAGAATGTAGAACAATGTCATACATTCACCCCAGTACAAGGATCTGGGCCTAAATCCATCGTTTTTTTGCACTCCACACCACCCTGGGTTCGACACTGGCTATATGCAAATCAGCTCTGACCCTGTGCCTCATGGGAACAGTCCAATCCGAACTACCAAGCCATGTCTTTCCCAGACCGGAATCAAGCATCCAAGGACCGGTTTCTGGCTATCAGCCTTCATCAGCCTGGATAGCTTGACTTCAGTGGTGTGAAGAGCCTGGGACTCACGTCTGAGCATACCCAGCCCACTCGGGGTGAAAATTGCTAAAAACACAGTTGATGGACAGAATGTAGAACAATGTCATACATTCACCCCAGTACAAGGATCTGGGCCTAAATCCATCGTTTTTTTGCACTCCACACCACCCTGGGTTAGACACTGGCTATATGCAAATCAGCTCTGACCTTGTGCCTCATGGGAACAGTCCAGTCCGAACTACCAAGCCATGTCTTTCCCAGACCGGAATCAAGCATCCAAGGACCGGTTTCTGGCTATCAGCCTTCATCAGCCTGAATAGCTTGACTCCAGTGGTGTGGAGAGCCTGGGACTCACGTCTGAGCATACCCAGCCCACTCGGGGTGAAAATTGCAAAAAACACAGTAGATGGACAGAATGTAGAACAATGTCATACATTCACCCCGGTACAAGGATCTGGGCCTAAATCCATCGTTTTTTTGCACTCCACACCACCCTGTGTTAGACACTGGCTATATGCAAATCAGCTCCGACCCTGTGCCTCATGGGAACAGTCCAGTCCGAACTACCAAGCCATGTCTTTCCCAGACCGGAATCAAGCATCCAAGGACCGGTTTCTGGCTATCAGCCTTAATCAGCCTGAATAGCTTGACTCCAGTGGTGTGGAGAGCCTGGGACTCACGTCTGAGCATACCCAGCCCACTCGGGGTGAAAATTGCAAAAAACACAGTAGATGGACAGAATGTATAACAATGTCATACATTCACCCCAGTACAAGGATCTGGGCCTAAATCCATCGTTTTTTTGCACTCCACACCACCCTGGGTTAGACACTGGCTATATGCAAATCAGCTCTGACCCTGTGCCTCATGGGAACAGTCCAGTCAGAACTACCAAGCCATGTCTTTCCCAGACCGGAATCAAGCATCCAAGGACCGGTTTCTGGCTATCAGCCTTCATCAGCCTGGATAGCTTGACTCCAGTGGTGTGGAGAGCCTGGGACTCACGTCTGAGCATACCCAGCCCACTCGGGGTGAAAATTGCAAAAAACACAGTTGATGGACAGAATGTAGAACAATGTCATACATTCACCCCAGTACAAGGATCTGGGCCTAAATCCATTGTTTTTTTGCACTCCACTCCACCCTGGGTTAGACACTGGCTACATGCAAATCAGCTCTGACCCTGTGCCTCATGGGAACAGTCCAGTCCGAACTACCAAGCCATGTCTTTCCCAGACCGGAATCAAGCATCCAAGGACCGGTTTCTGGCTATCAGCCTTCATCAGCCTGGATAGCTTGACTCCAGTGGTGTGGAGAGCCTGGGACTCACGTCTGAGCATACCCAGCCCACTCGGGGTGAAAATTGCAAAAAACACAGTTGATGGACAGAATGTAGAACAATGTCATACATTCACCCCAGTACAAGGATCTGGGCCTAAATCCATCGTTTTTTTGCACTCCACACCACCCTGGGTTAGACACTGGCTATATGCAAATCAGCTCTGACCCTGTGCCTCATGGGAACAGTCCAGTCCGAACTACCAAGCCATGTCTTTCCCAGACCGGAATCAAGCATCCAAGGACCGGTTTCTGGCTATCAGCCTTCATCAGCCTGAATAGCTTGACTCCAGTGGTGTGGAGAGCCTGGGACTCACGTCTGAGCATACCCAGCCCACTCGGGGTGAAAATTGCAAAAAACACAATTGATGGACAGAATGTAGAACAATGTCATACATTCACCCCAGTACAAGGATATGGGCCTACATCCATCGTTTTTTTGCACTCCACACCACCCTGGGTTAGACACTGGCTATATGCAAATCAGCTCTGACCCTGTGCCTCATGGGAGCAGTCCAGTCCGAACTACCAAGCCATGTCTTTCCCAGACCGGGGGTGGGGGGCACCTCCTCCCAAAGATAATGTGTTCTCTTTTCCATCGGTACCTTTGAGTAACAGGTACACAGCACTCGAACTTTCTAATGGGGAGGGGTTGGAGGGATTAGAGGCTCCAATACATCCTAATACAGTATATGGCCCTTCCTGTTCCAGCCTTTCACTACCTCTAGCAGCTCAGAGATCTCATATTTTGACTACTGCCACAGCTATGGAGAGCTTAACTTCTGAGATACCCTTATCTCAGGTTCCGTTCGGGACAGAGTCTCACAGTATCCCTCTTCACTCACAGACAGTCAGCACTGCCTTCCAGTCTCAAACCTTCTCTCTTACAACCTCCGATAAACAAGTCGCTGTGCAGCAGACTGGTAGCTTGCCAGCTGAACCAGTTGAGGCAGAGATTGCAGGCGATAGATTGGGTCTTTTATTCCAGACACTGAGAGGAGACCTGCTTGGGAAATTCGAAATCTCAGAGAGTAATCAGAAAGGGTTGCATGATAGATTTGATGCTCTGGAGGCCAAACTGGAGGGGCTGGCAACTCCAACATGTATGTTGGAGAGTAAAGTTAACTCACTGCAGAAGCATCATCAGGGAATTCCAGGGACATTGACGCTATCAAGGCTCAAAATCGAACCCTCACTATGGACTTGGAGAGACTGGAAATTGCGAGCCGTCTGAACAATCTAAGAATTCTTAAGATACCAGAAGGTGAAGAGGTCGAAGATATCAAGGGATTTGTATGCAGACTATTGCGAGAGGACATACTAAAAGACCGGTTAGATATCGATCTAGAGGCTGAGATCCAGCGAGTACACAGAGATCCCTTTAGATTGCATCCAGATCGTAAAGCTCCAAGAAAAATCTTAGTTTACTTTCAAACATATAGTGTTAAGGAGTTAATCCTGACTAGATGTCTTGCACGCTCTTCCCTCCATTATCGTGCAAACCCTTACCAAATTAGATCTGATATAGGGGGGAAGGCAGCCCACAGGCAGTGGGAGTTGGGTTTGAGGATGCCAGAGCTTCGAGCGTTAGGTGCCCAGGTCCAAATGAAGATCCCTGCCTTACTTAAGATAATGTGGAACAATAAGATGTTCAATTGCAATCATCCAGAGGAAGTAGATGAATTGCTTCTAAAAATGAGAAAATAGAGATAATAGTAAATTTCATGTCCAATCAGTCCTCTGGTATTAGGGTAAATGAGAATGATTCAAATCCTTATAGCCTTTCTAGGTTCATTTGATTTCATTTAATTTGGAAAGACATATTGAAAAGTCAAATGTAAGTTAATATCCATACGTAGGCCATATATTCGCTTTACTTGCTAGGTTTGATTCTGTAAGGCACACTTAAGAGGTAAATCTTACTCATTCTCGGTGTTTGTATAATAGAACGTGACTGACTTTTCACCTAAAAAAAAAAAGATATATATAATTAAAAAAAAAAATAATAAAAAAAAAAAACACATAGACAAGGGTCAGATGTAGCACTGAGCAAATGGGAAAACTGTTTTTTTTAGACATTGATGGTGTTTCAAGGGTGTAGGGCTCCTTAAGGCGTGATAACGCCCGGAATAAGGGGAGGGTTCCTCGGGGGGAGGGTTGGGGGGGGCTTAGGGGAGAGGGGAAAAAATCATATAAAAATGTCCTTATATGCTATAAATTGCCATTTTGTAAGACAGAATTTAACCAGAAATCTCTATTAGCTGTAGGTCTGGTCATAGTCTGTGATGGTTCCTAGCACAGTCTCCAACAATAAATTCCTGTCCTGGAATTTGAATGGTATAAGAAGTTTGAGGAAACAACAAAGAATATGTGAGTTTCTAAACAATACCGAGGCGCATATATATCTTTTGCAAGAGACTCATCTGGAGGTGGAGATTTGTGGTCAAATATTTGGAAAACTTAGTTGGGTACAGGAAGTTCTCTGCTCTAAACAGAGTGGATCCACCAGAGGAGTAGCTTTAATTGTGCGTGCAAATAGGGGGACTAGGGTTCATAACTGGGAAACCGATCGATCGGGTCGATGCCTGGTGGCAGTCCTCTCTATCAGAAGTTTTACTTTTCAGTGTGCTGTGTACTACGGTCCCAATGAGGACAACTCAGGTTTTCTTCAAATGTTAGAGGAACATATTATTCTACACCCAGCTCCAGTCATCTTGGGAGGTGACTTTAATCTTTTATTAGACACACAGCTGGACCGTACTTCAAACGCTAAATATAATCCCCCAAATAAATCCCTCCTAGTCCTTAGGAATATCATGAAAGATTTTTCCTTAATAGATGCATGGAGAGTAAAACATGGCAACCTCAGGGAGTACTCCTTTTATAGTAAGAAGTATAAACAGTACTCCAGAATAGATTTCATGCTCCTAGATCGAGCCTTTGTGCCTGACATTACTTCAGTCTCACATATTCCTGCAGGATTGTCCGATCACTTTGCTGTTGAGTTAAATATCAACTTCAAGGTTAGCCCCTCGGAGTTCAGGTGGACCCTGGACAGAACTATTATTCTCGATGATGAGATTAAAACCAAAATCAGAGGTAGTCTTTTAGAATTTATTTCAGTTAACGTTGGGACTGCCTCAGAACAAATAGTCTGGGACACTTTGAAATCTTATCTTAGGGGTATCCTTGGTTCACATATGGTATTAAAAAGAAAACTAGAGAAAATAGAGAATACTAAGGTCCTCGACTGAATTAAAAAGAAGGAATTACAGTTGCAGTTAGCCGTCTTGGAAGAAAGAGACAGGATTCCGATACTTGAAAAAGAGCTTTTGCAGCTACAGATAGGCTTTAAGGCTAGAGCTGATAAGGTACGTGGGAAGTAAGCAAGCTTCACAATTTTGAATATGAGAAAAGTGTGGCTCACTCCTGGCATGGAAGGCGAGGACCGAGAGGAGTAGGAACATAAGCTTGCTAATTCAGAAAGATTCTGGGATGCCCCTAACAAAGGATGTAGAAATCAGGATAGAGGCTAGAAGATTCATGGAGGAGCTTTATCACGAAGAAAATAACTGTGGACTGGAGGAGCTTGAAAAGTGGTGGGATCAGAGAGAGCTACCCCAGCTGAGTGAAAGTGATATAGCTTTCCTAGGTACAGAGATTACTGAGGGAGAAATACGGGCTCAGATAAAAAAGATGTCTAGGAATAAGGCCTCTGGTCCGGATGGACTGCCATCTGAGGTGTATAAAGATAATGTGGAGGAAGTTTTGACACCCCTATTAACGCTGTTTAATAAAATCTTCCTGCGAGGAGACCAAGCACCACCTTCTTGGTCAGAGGCTACGATTACCTTGATAGTGAAGCCCAACAAAGATCCAAAAAAAATAGAGTCATACAGACCAATTTCCCTACTCAATTCTGACCAGAAAATATATTCCGGAATACTCGCATCTAGGTTGGCAAAAATAATTAAATCTATAATCAATTCGGATCAGAGGGGGTTCATACCTGGTCGTCAACTTAACGAACTTACATTCCAAGTCCTAGGAGCGATAGATATAGCAACAGACAGGGGGCTGCCACTTGCCATTGTTGCGATTGATGCAGCAAAAGCCTTCGATCAGGTGAACTGGTCATTTTTATGGAAAACTATGGCGAAGTTTGGGTTCCCGGACGTATTTATCGAGGGCTTTGTAACATTATATAGGAATCCCCGGGCTAAAATCTTGGTCAACGGTTGCCTTACAGACTGGTTTAACATCTCAAGGGGAACAAGACAGGGTTGTGCCTTGTCTCCCCCCCTTTTTGATATATACATTGAGCCCTTTGTCTGTTCCTTAAGATCAGATCCAGTAATTCTACCTTTTAAAATAGGGGATTTGACGCTTAAGACAGCATTATATGCTGACGATCTCCTCCTATACACGTCTAATCCGGTTGAGGCTATTCCTAGGTTGTTCGATTTAGCGGAGGATTTTGGTACTGTGTCTGGATATAGAATAAATAAAGACAAAACAGACATTATGAGCTGGAACAATACAGTTCAGATACCAGAAGCTAAACAAAAAATCAGGTACCTAGGAATTTATGTTACCCACAACTTGGATAACGTCACGAAAGTAAGTTGGGAGACGGTAGTAAAGGAAGTGAGGAAACTATTGACCAGATGGAATGCCCTGCCGCTCAATATCTATGGTAAAGTCAATCTGGTCAAAATGATCATCTTGCCGAAAATTACCTTCCTATTTAACTCCATCCCCCTTAATTTCAATAAAACAGACATTGCGAACCTCCAAGGAAGGATTGGATCCTTCATTTGGGCAACTAAATCTCCAAGGATCGCCTGGAGGAAATTGAGAAGGGGGTTGAAGTTAGGTGGGCTGGCTCTCCCTGATTTGCTTCTTTATTGTTATGCTTTTCAGTTTAAGAATTTTAGACTTTTAGCAAATAAACTCGATTCTTCATCTCAGGGTAGACTCTTTCAGGCTATGCTTTCAGATCTGCCACATGGTTTAGAGTTTTTTCTTTACAAATTCGGGGATCACAAGTTTTTTAAAAAGGTTCGACTGAAGCTCCTAAAAACAGCACTCAACAACTGGCAAACATTACGTAGAATGCTTGATATACCCTATTACCATTCCCTAGCCCCAATTTGGGACTCCCCAGGTACACCAGAATGCCTTTTAGACCGACTGGCCCTACCATTGAGAGCGGCAGGTATTACAAACTGGGGGGACCTGTGTATTAATTCGGCATTATTAAGTTGGGAATCCCTTTCGAACCTAACGGAGGGTACTATTACTAGGTTTAAATGTTATCAATTGTCCTCGTGGTGGGCGAGGCAGTGTTGGGCCAATAATAAGGAAATACCTCTATTGGAATTAATTAATAGAGACAGGGGATGGAAAGGCGAGGTTGCGCATTGGTATAATATACTTGTGGGGGCCAAAGATAATCTAGAAGCTGAAATCGTTAAGCTATGGAATGACCTTTTAGACCCTAATGCTGGGGAGGTACTGAAGGTTTGGACAGACTCTTTTACACTCTCCCCAAAAATTATAAAACCTTCCAATCTTAGAAGAAACCACCTATTCACATTGTATAGGGTCTACTGGACTCCAGCAAAACTATCTAAGTTGTCAGCAGAAGTATATTTTTGCCCAAGATGTAAGTCTCCAGCTGCGGATGACAGACATATGTTTGTCGATTGCCCGTCCATTAAGGGCTATTGGAGTGAGGTGTGTGAATTCATAGAAGAAGTGGTATCATCCTCAATTGTTCCCAGCCCCAGATTGATTAAGTTTGGTCTCCCCAAAGATTATAATATTCGAAATTGTACGTTGCAGTTTATTTTCTATGTTATTGTTATTGCCAGGAGAGAAATCTGTAGGGAGTGGAAGTCTGTTAACCCCCCCAGATTTGTAGACTGCCTTAGAAACATCATGGCGGTCAGTCGTTTAGATATGTTGTGTGGTGGAGAAAGCGCCAAAGAGATCTGGTGTGCTCTGAATGCATGGACTGAGCGATAACATCCAATGAGTCCAATGATTATGCCAGAGGATAGTGGTCCTATTCTCCCAAAGTGGCAAGCTACATCGCAAATGGGAGTTGGCTTAGGAAACAAACTACCTCTTGGTGACCTCCATCGGCTATCCATAGATCCCAGGGCGGGAACAGCTGGTTTATGTCTGTGGCCAGGACAGAGCCTATCTAGAGTTGACATTATCTGGTGGCATGTATGAGGACAAAATAAAAAAATAAAAAAAATAAAAAATAAAAACAATGTCATACATTCACCCCAGTGCAAGGATCTGGGCCTAAATCCATCGTTTTTTTGCACTCCACACCACCCTGGGTTAGACACTGGCTATATGCAAATTAGCTCTGACCCTGTGCCTCATGGGAACAGTCCAGTCCGAACTACCAAGCCATGTCTTTCCCAGACAGGATCCAAGCATCCAAGGACCGGTTTCTGGCTATCAGCCTTCATCAGCCTGGATAGCTTGACTCCAGTGGTGTGGAGAGCCTAGGTGGCAATTGGCATACATTTCGTGTTATAAACTTTTATCAATGCCTCCATTGGCCTCGCCCCCAAATGTTTTGAAAAACCCATAAGGGCTGAAGTGGCCCTTGCCACAGATATACTCTTAGCCTTAATTTGAGGTGCCCAAGTCCCCTTTTTGTCAAAGAGACCTAAATACGAGAAAGCGGTGACCCTTGAGACCACCTCGCCCTTGCACGTGAATGTTTTTAATTTACCGTTATTTCTGTGGTGACCCACCACCATTGAAAAAGGATTTTTTGGCATTGATCTTAAGGTCAAGTCTGTCCATTAAAGAACCAAATAGGTCTAACAATCTCTGTAGTCCTACTCTAGTACGCGCTATTAGGACTGTATCATCCGCGTATAGGAGGGCCGGGATTTTCGCCTCTCCAACACGCGGCACGTCCACCACTGGAGTATCTAAATAATCTCCTAAACCATTGATGTAGATGGAGACGAGGAGGGGGGACTTGAACCGACTTGTACACCTACCCTCCGTAGTTACCCTAATCTTTGCAGACAAATCCTGATGGAGTGAGGCTATAAAGTTTACAAGTGGGGGCTCAATCCCGATCTCCAAGAGTATAGACCACAGCTTGGCCCTATTCACCCAGTCAAAGGCCGTGGAGAGGTCCATAAAGGCCAGAAATAACGACCCCTCCTTAGCTACTGTATACTTAGAGATTAAGAGGTGCAAATTCAAGCATTGATCTAAAGTGCCTCTTTTTTCTCTAAACCAATATTGTAGATTCGATAGGGTCCCGCTACCCTCCAAGTTCCCCCTTAGCCTGTACAATAAAGACTCTACCTAGAATCTTAATCGCAGAGTCTAACAGGGAAATGGGTCTGTAGCATGCTGGTTTCGTCTCGCTGGCCCTTTTTGAAGATCGGTACAATAATTGAGGTGGCCCAAGTTGCGGGGAGGGTGTTGCCATTTGCCGCGTGGAAGACATGTGTTAACAACTTGGCCCAGAGTTTTGGCGAGTGCCTGTATAGGTCCGCCGGAACACCGTCCGGACCTGCGGCCTTATTTTTGGAGGTCTCGGTTATTGCTCTTTCTACCTCTTCACAATTAAACGCCAGGGGAACACTCTCCTCACTCCTCAGCAAACAGTTTGCTGTGCCGGGCACTGGGTCACCATAAACCTCTCTAAAGTGGCTAAGCCATTTATCGTCGGGGATCACACAATCCATGGCTGTATTCTCCGAGTCTGTGAAAAATGGCTTGTTAATTATGGCCCAAAACTGTGCACTGTCCCGCAATACATCAACGGAGAGTAATTTTTCCCATGCTGCCTTTTTTAGCTCATTTTTTTGCAGCTAATTGCTTGTTTATATTCCTTCCTCAATTTGGCAATGACTGCCTTATCTCTCGGAATAGTTTGTAATGCTCGTTTTAGTGCCTTATGGGCTCTTGAGCAATTGGCGTCAAACCAACTATGATGGTTCTTATCGCCCTGCCTAGATTTGGTCGTCAGGACCTTTGAGATTTGTGCGCACATTAAATCAAAGGCTCCCATTATTTCTATATTAGTGGCATTGGGGTCCTGGCATATTACCATGTTGCCCTCAATTTTGGGGAGCAATTCTTCACAAAACTTTTCGGGCACTACTTTAGCCTATTTTAGTCTTCTCCCCTGGTCCTTGGGGCGAACGTCTGGGGCCTTTTGTGTGCACTCGGGCCTGCTACCCATAGGGTCACCCCAATTCAACTCTAACAATACCGGGTTATGATCACTATATATAGAACAGATTACTTTGTAGGTCACAACTTTTAATAAAATGCCCGGAGTTAGAAAGATGTAATCTATCACTGATCCAGCCTCAGAGCCCTTATAGGTGCTGACTCTATCCTTCCCCTCAGAGTCGCTATATTCGTATATGTTAAAGTTAGCCAGCAACTCTTCAAGGGCCTCTCCTGACTTTGTATGCTCAAAATGGGGGGCCACCGAGGCCATTGGGTCCTCCTGTGCACCTCCATAACAGGCATCTCTAGAGAGGTGTTTATTAAAATCGCCCATTAGAATGAGCTCATAATTAATGTATTCTTCTTGACTGTAATTAAAGAAAAAAAATTCCAGGGTCGCGATGTGTTCATTATCAACAGCCCTTTCCCATGAATTATAAAACTTGATCCTCCCATTGCTCTACCTGCAATGCCTTGAATGGCCGGAACGGAAAAGCTTGTAAATCCACCCAGCCAAAAGCTAGAAGTAGCATCCCAGGATTCCTGCAGAGCTATGATATCATGGTCCGTGATGAATTCCACCCGGGTTGTGTCGTCCCTTTTACCTCTAACGCCTGCTACATTCCAGCTGATCATTCTGCATGCTGCTGTCCCGTAGGAATTGGGAGCCCCATGGGTAGCTAGCTGTCAATCAATTTCTTCCAAATCAGAGAGAGGCGCGAATCGATTACTACAAACCAACCAGCGCCCCTCAGTAGACATGTGGGCTACCCGGGGGTGGGGGGCCTGGGAAATACCGTGCCCTCCATTTGGGGGCTGTAGGCTTGGGCGTAGCTTCCCTACTGAACCTGGGCATCCTGCCTCTAGGGTCCCAACTCTCCTTCCCCTACGTGGACAGCGTGCTCCATAGTATGTATTTGCAGGTGGATAGAAAAAACCCAAGGGTACCGGTCTCATTTGCCCGGTTTGTGTTATTTCTGAGCCGTCCCAGAACAACCTATAGGCCAGATCCGGACTATCAAAATTTACTACAACGCAGTCCCCCACTATGTTTTTTGGACACGTCCCGGTCCAGCCTACCCTTCTCGCCATGATTATCCTACTTGAGATGTTCCTCCCCCTGCTGCAGGTATCAGTACACCAGCCTCTAGCATTATTAATTAAGTCAGAGACTGATTCCGTCTCTCCCTCCTTAAGTGGGGCCGCTTCGATGAATATTGCGACTAAAGGGGCGGCCTCTGGTGGTAGCTCTAATTTTCTAGTGCAGCCCCTTTCCCGCATATTGGTAGCGGGATATGATAGCGGTGGAACACATCCTAAGGGAATCGTGCTAGGGTGTTGAGTGTTTAAACTGGTGGGGGGCGTATGGGGAACCTGGGTCCTGGGAATATCTGGGGCTACCCTCTTACTTAGGTGCATGGGTCCTGAAGGTCTAACTGTGACCTTCTCTGAACACTGGGAAGGGATATATTTGTTTACTATTGTGTCAATTTGGGCTCATTTCTGTAATAATCCCGCAAGGCAAGTATTCAAAGTGTCCACAATGTCTTTAGCGAAGCCCAGTAATAGCGGCTCTATGCGGGCCGCAAATAAGGCCTCCAACTGGTCTCCGAGGTTTTCATTGGTCACAACAGTCTCATTTACGGTATCCTTTGTTTTTTCCTCCTTTTTGTATTCTTCCCAGATCCGGAACCATTTGCTCGTGGGCATGTTGGCAAGGAGGGAGGTGGAGCTTTAGCAGGTGAGCGACCAGCAATCAGTACAGGGATATGGCTGGGATTTATCACCACCACCTCAGGTTCCAATGGTATGCGGGGCGCATGGACAGACTCGATATCATGTACACCGTTTAAGGGTGGCGGGGGGGCCAGACCAAGTTCCTGTTCAGCATTAGCGATTTCCTTTGTGAGAGCCCCCACAGCCGTTGACAGATAGGAAATATTTGTCTCTGAATGTCTGGGGACCTTTGCCTTCTTTCCCCCCTCCTCAGCAGTTAATATATTCTTTCGCTTACCCATATCAGAACATCAGGGGGCTGGCCCAGCCCGGCCTCCTCCGGCCCTTGACGGCCACAGACGGCCCGCCCTTTGCCCATGCTTAGCCCGGCGTCGCCCGCGCGCGTCCCGCGCTGCGGGAGGCCGGTGGTGTTTAAATGCCTGTGACGATGAGGGGGGAGGAGCGTCAGTGCCTGTGTTGGCCCTCACTGATTCCTGGGCCTCAGAGTCCTTTCCCTGCTCCCAAACGGTGCGCCTGTTCTCCTTGGCGAAGCGTCTCCCACGGAGCGGGAGGCGCGAGCATCTGATGGAGCCCCCGGTGATGAGGGGGGAGAAGCGTCAGTGCCGGTGTTGGCCCCGCTGATTCCTGGGCCTCAGAGTCCTTTCCCTGCTCCCAAATGGTGCGCCTGTTCTCCTTGGAGCACCGTTTGTGTAGGCATTTGTAGGCATGGATGAGGATTTTGAAGGTGATTCTCTTCTCCACGGGAAGCCAATGTAGTCTCCGCAGATGTTGGCTGATGTGTTCGTTCCGGGGGATGTTGAGGACGAGTGTGGCTGCATTGTTCTGTATTGTCAGAAGTTTGCAGAGAAGGGACTTGTTGATGCCGGCGTAGAGAGCGTTTCCATAGTCTAGTCTGCTGGTGATGAGTGCGTGTGTGACTGTCTTCCTTGACTCCGGGATTTCTGTGGGGGCAGAGAGGAAGGGTGGCAGTCTGATCCTTTGGCTGCTTCCGGTGAGGAATGATCGGATCCAACCCAGGGCAGTCCCGAGTATGCCGGCTTCGTGTAGTCTGCTGACTAGAGTGCGGTGAGAGACAGTGTTGAAAGCTGCAGACAGGTCGATGAGGATGAGGGCTGCAGAGTGCCCTTGGTCCAGAAGGGTGATGATGTTGTCTGCTGTGGCGAGTAGGGCCGTCTTGGTGCTGTGGTTGCTCCGAAATCCTGATTGTGATGGGTCGAGGATGGCGTTCTCTTTGATGAACCGTGTCAGTTCTCTGTTGACAGCTTTCTCTGCTACCTTTGCTGTGAAGGGGAGGAGTGAGATGGGCCAGTAGTTCTTGAGGTCAGTGGGGTCAGCCGTGGGCTTCTTGAGCAATAGTCTGACTTCTGCGCACTTCGAGCTGTCTGGGAAAGTGCCTGTTGTGAAGGTGATGTTGATGGTCCTTTGTAGTTCTGGCACAATGGTGTTGGTGGCTCTGTGGTAGATTTGCAGGGGGCAGGTGTCGGTGGGGGCTCCCGAGTTGATGCCTTTTATGGTCACGGTGGTGTCCTCAGTCGTGAATGGAGTCCAGTAGGTAATGGTGGGTTGGCTGGTGTCTCCGGGGGGCGGGAGGCTGGCTGTGGTGTCTAGCGGATGGTCGATGAAGTTGTCGTAGAGTGTACTGATCTTGAGGTGGAAGTAGGTCCCAAGATTGTCGTAGAGGTCTTGGGATGGGGTGATGTCGGTGGCTTCGCTGCTTGGGTTGGTGAATTCATGAATGACCGTGACGAGTTACTTGGAGTTGGTGGCGTTGGTGAGGATTTTGTTGTGGATGAAGTTCCTTTTTGTTGTTCTGATTTGGTTGTGGTAGTTCGTCGTGGTGTCCATGTAGGTGGAATAGTTGTCAGTTGTTTTGGTGTTCCTCCACATCTTCTCCAGGCGCCTGCAGATGCGTCTTGCTTCTTGGAGAGCTGTAGTGAACCAGGCAGCTTTCCTGGAGTGTTGTTTGCCGGCATTGCGTAGTGGGTGAGTTTGTCTGCACAGTTGGAGATCCAGGTATGGAGTTCTCTGGCTGTGGTGTTAGCGCCGGATACCCAGGTGGGGTTTTCTCGGGTGAGGGTGGAGTTCAGTTGCTCATTGGTGACCTTGCTCCAGTTCCTTCGGGGTGGGTGGGGGTGGTTTCGGTGCCTTGGGTTTGTTGACGGTGAAGTGAATGCAGTGGTGGTCGGTCCAAGGTGGCTGCATTGTGTGGTTGAAGCGGATGCTGTTGCCTGCGGCAAAGATGGGGTCGAGGGTGTTTCCTGCTCTGTATGGGCATGGTGATGAGTTGGTTGAGTCCGATGTTGGTGAGGATGCTCGGAAAGGTGGTGGAAATGGGGTCGCTGGGGTTGTCGAGGTAGAAGTTGAGGTCTCCGATGAGTATGTAGTTCATTGATGCGAAGGCGTGGAGTGCGATGAAATCGGTGATGGTGGTGGTGAAGGGGGTCCAGGATCCGGGGGTCTGTAGAAGAGGGTTCCCCGGAGAAGGTGTTGGGGCTGGTCCGGATCTGGTAGTGCAGGTGTTCGTAGCAGGGAAGGTTTTGCTGGAGGTGGTGAGGCGGAGGGTGCTCTTGTGGGCGATGGCGAGGCCCCCTCCTGGGTGGTTGGGGCGGTCTTTCCTCTGGATCTTGTATCCATCCGAAATGGCGGTGCTGATGTCGGGCACGGAGGCGGCGTTGGTCCAGGTCTCAGTGAAGAAGGCTATGTCGGGCAAGAGAGAGTCGAGGAGGCTCCAGATTTCCGTGGTGTGTTTGTGTAAGGAGCGCACGTTGAGGAGGATGCATCTTAGGGTTTTGTTGTAGCCGGTGTCTGTGGTTCCGTGAATCAGGGTGGAGGAAAAAGTCTGACAGCTGTGGTGGCAGGAGAACTGTCTGTGGGTCAAGATCGGAGAGGCCTGGAGTCAGTCTCTGAGTCTTCCAGGGTTCAGTGCAAGGAGTGCAACCTTGTTGTAGCGGTGGAAGGTCATGGATCCAGGGTTCCTGGTGCTGGTCGCGGTCAGGTCACGGACGGGCGCACACGGGTTTGCCCTAGGCACCCCGTTGGTGCGACCGCGCAGCAGCTGACATTGAGTAGGGAGGGGGGCAGGACTGGAGGTAGGGAGGCGGGAGCGGGGGCTGTGTCTGGCTGGGACCGCAGGGTCAGCAGCAGCGAGAAGGTAGAATGCAAATTATAAAGCTACCCATAAATTAGGATGGCATCAGGGCACTGAAGAGAATTAATCAATACTCAGGTAAAGTACGTGAGCAGGGGGCAATGGGGGCACCAGGCGGGCTGGGACTCGAACACCTCTGGGTTGCATTGAGCTGCTGGCGTGAACACTCCGACGGGGGGCTCTTGTGTTGAGCTGATGCGCCGCTGAGAGCGTAGCTGCTGGGGAGAGTACTGGCCTGGACCGGAGGTCTAAGTTTCACACCTTCAAACATTTGTAGTGTGATTAACCCCCTCTTTCTTAGAACCTCAGTAACCTCCAAGTCCCACCCTCTCCCACACCAACCCCCCAAATAGGTTGTGTTACATCTCCCAAACATTAAAAAATGGGAGATCTGCCAGTGGGGCCTGGGTCGCCGGCGTATCCCCTACCATGTAGCAGGGTGGCGGGATTGTGATAGGGTTCATGGAGTCCCCATGGTGTAGCTTCAGAAAGACTGGCTTTGGAGAGGTTAGTTACCCCTCACTTGCAGCATATATAGTTGTATATTAGTGAAAAATAAGGCAAAACTATAAACACTGCATAGCAACCACTGCGCTGAGTACAAGGTGGTAGGGTCAGTCATTGTCACTTGATGGCAGTAGTTTCTAGCAAGCCAATAATTCTGACATTGTTGCGCCTCGAGTGCGCCTCCAAATCCTCATTCTTTGCCTTTATAACTGCTAAGACTTTTTCCATTTGGATTAATTGTTCCTTTTATTCAACCTGCAAGTCATGGGCATCCGAGGATCTGTTTTCCAGAGTATCTAGGAGAGATGCATGGGTGTCTACATGCTTTTTTCCCGTCTCAAGGCTGGAGGTTAGCGCATCGATCCTATTGTCAATAGTCTGAATGCTAGAGCGCACATCCAGCATATAGTGTGCAGATCATCATCCCGCATCTCAGCAGTGTCTTTGGCGCCTGGGTCTGTGTCCGGCCCGAGCCGGCCTCAGTCGTTCGGGTCTGTCGCTTGCCCCCCCGGAGACACCAGCCAACCCACCAAAAGGGAGCTTGTTTTGCTTAGGGTCAGTTTTCCCCATTGTACGTTGTGGTATGCAGATATTGTGTGAGACTGTGTAGATTGATGGGCACACCCCTGCCAGTCACACCCTAGTGGCTGCAATGCAATGGTGACTCCTTGATGTATCAGCTGAGGTGGAGGAGGACTTGGGGCTTTCCCAGGTGTGCCAGTGCACATCTAAGTGGCTTTATTTACAAGTCTGTTGCGCAGGCTAGGTTTTTGTCTACACCGCACCAGAGCTGTCATTGAATGGGAGGATGACACTCAGCAGCAGGCCTCAGAGCCGGAGCACCTGGCCCGACCCCATGGAACCCCCAGACGCCTCTGCATTAAGTGTGCCCTGAGGGGGGAGGGGAGCCGCACCACCGTCCCCCTGAGTCCCACTGCACTTGCATCCCCGATTATATGCACCGCTCTGCAGCCAGCCCCAAAGCAAACATCGGGCACCGCACAGCAACACTGGGCACCGCACAGGCTGTGGGTAAAGCCCACTGGTAGCCCGCAGGGCAGCGCACCCACAAAACCATCAGGAGTACTCACTGTGTCTGCTCAACAGAGTATGCGCTGCCTCCTGGGGGATGTTCTCGGCTCCATCGCAGATTAGCGTGGTATGGGTCCCAGGAGGGTCAGACATTGCTGCCTACTCACCACTCGGAGGCCACACCGGAGCGATGTAGTCATGCCCGATAGCAGCGGCCCTGCACAGATCCAGCTGAGTCCACAGCACGGGTCAAGCCGCCGGCCGCGGTATAAGTGCAGCTACTCCAAAACTATGTCAGGCATCGGTATTTTGCTGAGCGCAGGATGGGTCCCGCAGGTATTAGAAATCGTGACCTCCCCATTTCACGGAGGTCGTTCCAAAGTGATGCAGCTCCGCACAGTCGCAGCGGCCGCTCATGGGCCCAGTCAACTCCGTGGCCTGGATCGAACCAAAGCCCGCAGCACCAGCTAAGCTCCACCGGCCCGCACCGAGCTGCAGCAGGCAATCCTCGGTATTGGCAACAGGAGATGGCAGCAGAGAGTCGGGAGGTGGCCAAGCGGCAGCCACGGCCCAGCCAAAACCCCTTGACACCGCAGCGGCCATTAGCTCGGAGCGTGAAGTGCGTCAGGTCTTCTAATTTTCTCAGTGCCGTTGCGATTACAGCCTAACTTCCTCTGCAGGCTCACTATGTCACCAGGATGTAGATTGCTTATTCTTTGCGGTGGATCCCTATTGTAGGATGTCAATATTGAAGGATGAATGGGCCCGGCCGGCAGAGCCCCTCTAGAAGGCGGCCATTCTGCAGCAAGGCGAAGCCACGCCCCCATGTGGTTTCATAGTTGGATGTGAACACATTTCTCCAGGAGCTTAGCCAGGGTTGGAATTTTAGCAAAAGGGCGGAAGTTGTTTCGGTCCTTATGACCTGCCATGGCTTTCTTCAGAATAGAAGTTACCTGACTGGACTTTAAGCAGTCTGGGATAGCGCCGTGATGTAATGAAGTATTTACTATCTTGGTCCAGAGTAGTAGTAACGACAACTTAAAATCATTAAAGAAATGCAATGGAAAAGGGTCATTGAAGTGGCTTGAGGTTTTCCGAGCTGTGAGAATTTTGAGAATGCCATTTTCTTCATAAAATTGGAAAGAGTTCCTCACTGGGTTATTTTTGGGGGAAAGCCCTGAGGGAGGTGGAAGCAATTTCAACACAACATGCTACAGACATTTATGGTGACTACCCCGCCTTCCCCCACGACCATGACAGGAACGATGTAACTTGAAGCAACCCTATGGACCATGAAAAACACCCCCACTCCAGGACATCAAAGCAATGACTTCCTATCCATACTTTAGAACTAAACATGAAACTCTTGTAAGCAACTACATGGCTACGTAATGAGGGGGTAACCCAAACCACCTGAACAAACTTATCACTGATGAGCCACCCTAGACTCCTCATTTACAATACAAGGAACAAGAGACAAAAGCCGGACTGTAGTCCACAAGGCCATTGATGACCTTGTCACCCACCAAACACAGCAGTTGCAGCCAACCACGTTCAGATAATGTCAACTGCTGAGCGAGGTACAACCTGTGGCAGTTCCAGGACAGAGTACATAGTGGAATTCGAAACATGGTCTGAGTCTGTATCCTGAGGATCCGCATCTGCAGAATTGGATTAGGGCTGTGCCCTATGATAGCCAGAGTGGCCACTGCCTCCACCTCATTCAGATGATACTTTTGCACTTAGGCAAATGTTGGTACCATCTGACTCCATGCCAACCTATTCCTCGACTAGTTACACCTACCACTATGTGCCAGTCGGTCTTCCACCTGCCTCGTGACTGTTTATCTTTATCAATCCAGTTCCACACTTCCTGAGGAGATCTGAAAAATGTGACTCCCCCTTCAGATAAAAGGCGAAGTTTCGCAGGGAACAACATACTGGAGAACCATTTGACAGAGGTGTTTCTTGGCCTCACCAAATGACGCCCACTATTTCTGCACGTCTCTGATAAAATCGGTAAACCCCATTTTTCTATGATTGTTCAACAACAGTTCACCATGGGTAGTTGCCTCATGTGGTATATGGCCTCACTCCTTGCAGTGCGGTAGGCTGGATACCATATGGCGTGATGTCACCCCAGGTGGGAAGGTCTCGCCAGGACCCTATGGACCCGTTCCACAGTGAAGAGAGGGGAGAAACCCCCTGGAACCAATTTGTCCTTCAACCATGTCTCCTGAAATGACATTATATCCCTCCCTTCAACCCTCTCAGGTAAGTCAACCGCGCAAATATTATTTCTGTGAGTCCTGTTTTCAGCATCCTCAGCACGGTACTCCAACACCCTTTTTCGCTCCTCCATTGATGCCAGCTTCTCCTTCAGTATTCCCAGTTCTGGCGAGATGTTACCCAACACTCGTTCAATTGTTGAGACCTTCTCCTTGAGGTTACATTGATCATCACGCTAAAGTCCCACGTCCACAAACACTGCATTGATCTTTCGCTCCAAAGCTTCCCTCGCATCCTCGTTTGCCAGTAGGATAGTGTCCATGGTCGACGAGGATTCATGACTCCCATTGCTAAGGGCATGATGATCCCCACCCTCTGCATCACTGTGGGAGGGAGACTCCAAATGCTTAGGGTCTCCTCCATTCTTCAGTCCCATTCTTCAGTCTTGTGTGCCTGCTCATGGTCTAGGCAGGAAAGGCCGGGATGAACAGCGTTGTTGTGCCCTCTCTCAGGGTCAGCAGAGGTGCAGCTTGTTTTCCCTACAATGTTGCTGTCGTAGAAACTGCGCACCTCCTGAAGCCCAATGGGCCCCCACAATGTAGTCATGCATAAGATGCAGCAGCCCCCAAAACACTGTCACTGGCTCTTCCAGTAGACCGGGGTCCCAGCCCTGACCAACAGGCAATAGGATGTTGTGGCCTGTTTTACCTACCTAGTATCACGCTCACGGTCAAGCCAGCCCCACACATCACAGTTTTACGGCACTGCCTCATCTCACTTCTGTGAAAGTTAGGCATCCAGGCTTTCATGGGGGAGGTGCAGGTCCACATCCCACATTCACAGGCCCCAGGGCAAAACTCCAGCATCTCGACCCCCTCCACTGAGGGCTGCATCTGCTACACCGTCTCATGGTTACAGGTCGTTGGGAATGAAGTTAGGTGCATAATGGGCATAGCTCTACATCACTGGAATGGGAGCATTCATGACACTAGTGGAGTTTTTATTTTTATAATACAATAGCCCTGCATGATACACCTGCATGAAAGTTTCCAAAAACTAAATATGCTATGTAAAATTGATCTTGGAAAATTTTGTGTAGAATCTTCCTGATGGGCTTGATAGGAGTGGAAAGAAAATTAAATATTTTTCATGAAATTCCCTTAGAAAGTTCTTGAGAAATAAAATATAGGAAATGCTTCAAGGGACTATGGGGCATATGTATAGGGAAATGGCGCAGTGTGGCGGCAACTTTTGCAGCGCTGCTCTGCATCATTTCCAAAAGGCAGGGATGTACCATATTTACAAGAATACGATGCACCACTGTGTTTTCCCAAGCACTGGCGCTAAAAAATAGCCGCCTAGCATCAACATAGCCATAGTGCAAGGGTGCCTGAGATGTAGGGATGATTGTTTCTGTGCAGAAAGGTGTTCCTTCCTGCACATAAACAATCATTAATGGCATTTTGGTCTTTCTATGCCTGTAAATAGGTCTCATCCAAAGGTCACACCTTGTCCCCAATGAATGCTGGTTATTGCCTATTGTTGTGTGAAATGAGGTACAGTTGCCATATACAGATTGTGACAAAATACCATATCCTGTGTCCAAATTCAACCAGTCATAATCAAAAGCTGTTTCAGCAGCACATTCAGGCAGGAGGACTTGGTAAAAAAACATGTCCAAAGAAACACCATGCACTCAAATACTACTAGGATCCCAAAGACCATGACTGTCAGGTTCTGGGGCACCCGATGAAAGGTTTTTCTCAAACCAAAGTACTGGGCCCAGAGTCTGAATGGAGTGGCCTAGGGCCACTCCCAGCAGGCTGGGGGTACTGAAACTGAATGCAATTGGTAAACTGTTATGTCTAACAGTAATACCATAAACGTTGACATTGAATTTCCTATGTGTGTGTGTGTGTGTCTTTCAACCACCAATAATGAAGGCAGCAAAGAAAATGTTTAGGAAAAACAATAAATTAGATTTTGTGCACGCGAATTGGAGCTTTTTCGTATTTCCGGTTAGAGCGTGTGTATCAGTTTTTGTTAGGTCTCGCCTGTCGATGCGCATGCGCATCGAGCAAGCGAGACTATGGTGGCTTATCCACTCTTTATCCAACTTGCAAGGAATCGTGGCGATTCCTTGCAGTGCACGAGAAATTTAAGCTCAATGCGCATGCGCATTGAGCTTAAAAGCGCGTGCACATGCCCCCAGCCGCCTGCCTTGCCTACTCTCCCAGCTGGTGCCGCTCCACCCCCTGCGGCATCAAAGGCTTTCACGGCCGGCCGGCCATGCTTTCAGTTTCACGACCGGCCGGCCGTGTGAAGTACATTTCAAAGCCCGCTCTCCCTGCTCCGCCCCCTGCTCCGGCCGAGACGCATTTCTCCTCCCTCCTCCCCCCTCCTGGGTCAGGTTACCCTGCTTTCTCTTTCGCTTTTTTTTCACCCGGTGACATTGTTGCCTTTAGCCCTTCCCTCACCTCCTCAAGCCGTTACTCGTTGCCTCTTACTCTCTCTGTATTTTGTTACAATATTCATTTATTCTTCATTCAGGTTTCCGCAATACGGACAATACTTGTTTTGTTTTTGGGAACCCGGTAGAAAACGGTGAAACATTTTGGATGTAAGTTTCCTTCATTTTTTTTACTCCTTCAAGTGGCGCCATCACTAAAGAAAATCAACAAACATTGTATTTATCAGTATTGTTTTTATTGCGACTTCAGAAAAATAATGAATGGCTCAGTTTAGATTCCATATTCGAAGTATACTGCAAACGTGAAAAGTGCAGTATTTCTACTCGTATAATAAAATATGTATATTTTTCCTTAAAATAATATTACTTTAACTCAATTTTCATTTGAAGTTATGTCTGTATCAAAATATAACCACTTCAATATTGTCGTTCCGCTAATAGTATACCCCACAGTCTTTTGTTAGGTCTATTGGCGAGTTGGCTACGTCACACCTGCCGCTTCGTCCAGCCCTTACACGCATGCGCATGTCTCTATGGCGTGCTGTTGGGCTGTGGTAAGGCCATATTGGCCGGTACGGCGCGAGTAAGGCTGTAAAAACAGTGTGGATTTTTACCACTTGTTGGAAAACATCTGGCTTCGTGAGCCCCAAGCAGACGGGAGGCCGCCCACACCCAGGTAAGTGCAAGTTAAAAGACGGACAGTACCTATATGCAGGATATTGGCGGAAGCAAGTGTTAGTAGTGTTTAATGAGCGTAGTTATCCTCATCTTCCTCCGCATGTAGTAAGGCGCCCATGAAATAGAAAACGGGACCTATACCCAAGTCTGTAGTTCATTCGGACCTCTTCTTTTCAACCTCTTCCTGCACCTCAGTGATGTCAGCAGCTTGGAGTTCCCACCCGTCACTTTCGGAGTTTGCGTTCTTATCCTGTTGTGACTTCAAAGAATCTGCTGCAGACCATTCAACAACAAGTTTAATTTAGACTTGAGCGTCGCTGCCCTAGTATCCTCGCTGCTTATGACAGAGTTATACTCTTTGAATGGTATCTCAAGCGCCGGCCTCTAGCACAGTTACCAGCTGTGGCATCGGTGCTTGCACAAACTGCCAGAACTTTGCTTCCCATTGCTCCTCTTTTTACGATGGGTCCAGCCGCTTGTATCTAGCAGTTTGAGTCTTTCTTTAGGTACGATGGTATCCTGTTGCGCTTATTTATGTTTCTGAGAGAGGTTATTTCAGTTAAAACATGTATATTCCACTGAAAAATTTGGTTAAAAAAAGCCTGCAGTTCCATTTCAAACTCATTGAGAAGCCAATAAGTGTTGCAAAGGATGACAGCCAACTTTACAATTATACATTTTCCTTCTGGTTTAAAAAAAAAATCAATGTTAGGAAAGGTAAAATGTGAAATTAATTTAAGGGCGTAACTTGATGTGCAATGGGCATGTGTTAAACAGACAATAGTGCCAGTAAGGCACACTCCACCCCGCCGGAGCCTCGCATCACTCTGCAGTCTCTGCCTCGCGCCCGCCATTGCCCCCTCCCCTTCAAGGGGACTGAGCACGTGCTCTCATTATCTCACCTCCCTTTATAATTAATTTACGGTCTTTGCAACTCCCCAGCCATATGTTGCTTTGTTTTCGCTGCTTCTTTGTTGTTGTGTCGCCACACATCCGCCTCTCACCGCACCGACGCCACTCACCCTCACTCACCCTCAACCCCTCACCCTCACTCACCCTCAACCCCTCACCCTCACTCACCCTCAACCCCTCACCCTCACTCACCCTCAACCCCTCACCCTCACTCACCCTCAACCCCTCACCCTCACTCACCCTCACCCTCGACCCCTCCCCCTCAACCCCTCACCCTCACTCACCCTCACTCACCCTCAACCCCTCACCCACACTCACCCTCAACCCCTCACCCTCAACCCCTCACCCTCACTCACCCTCAACCCCTCACCCTCACCCTCACTCACCCTCACCCTCACTCACCCTCACCCTCACTCACCCTCAACCCCTCACCCTCACTCACCCTCAACCCCTCACCCTCACTCACCCTCACCCTCACTCACCCTCAACACCTCACCCTCACTCACCCTCAACCCCTCACCCTCAACCCCTCACTCACCCTCACTCTCACTCATCCTCACTCACCCTCAACCCCTCACCCTCACTCACCCTCAACCCCTCACCCTCACTCACCATCAACCCCTCACCCTCAACCCCTCACCCTCACTCACCCTCAACCCCTCACCCTCAACCCCTCACCCTCACTCACCCTCAACCCCTCCCCCTCGACCCCTCCCCCTCAACCCCTCACCCTCACTCACCCTCACTCACCCTCACTCACCCTCACCCTCACTCACCCTCAACCCCTCACCCTCACACAGTGCAATAGGTCTCGGAGCATTTGAGTTAGAGCTTTTAGAATTGTTTATGGCTTTTTTTATTTGTAATTCTTTAGCATTGGCTACAGGAAACAAAAATGCTAAAGATTTACAAAAAAAACCCATAAACAATTCTAAAAGCACTAACTCTAATGCTGCGAGACCTATTGCATTTCCAATGCTTGTTAAATGTTCTTTCTGTCCATCTTATAATTGTACCTAGGCACATATAATTGACAGCTGTGATGGTGCCCATATGGTCTAGTGGGGGCATCATTTACTGGAACAGAAGAATTCATCATTGCTAGAGTGGACACAAATGGCTGAGTATTTCAGAGTCTTTTACTTTGAACATATTACATAAACCTTCCTTTCAAAGTATCTAATGCTGCATGCTTTTGTTTCCATTTGTGTTTACTTCTTGGGCAAAGTATGTGTACTCATATCAAATGATTGCTTTCAAGTCTATCAACGTTTATGAGCATTGAACCAAAAGAACATTATTTATCTGGCTCGCTGTCAGACCGTTTTATGGAGCAGAAATAGAACAGGCAGCAGCATTGCATTACAAGAAGAGAGGTAAACATAACCCAATCTTGCAGATTGATACAAAACTACAGATGGTTTGGTCAAGCAAGCTTGATTCAAAATGGACCATTCTATCATAACTGTGATATTGCACAAATGATGTAATAATGCATACAGCCTAACTGAAAATATGGCGCTCCTAAATATGCCTCAGGACCTATTGGGGTGGCGGGCGCATGCGAGGTGACATGGCAGCTCACTGCTGGAGTTCAGGATATTTAGATGCAGTGATGCTAGAACAATTTTCAGAGTGAGAGTGCTGGACAATGGAATGAGCTCACTACAATTATGGAACATTAAAAAACTCGAGGTAATATTGGAGGTACGAGTAAATTAGCAAAACCTTATACGCAGGCGTGTTTCTTTTATTTTTGTGTATGTGGAGGAGATGTACTGTGTAGTGCAGTTGTTCAGTCATGATGGAGGACCAGGAGTAAGCTCTCAACTAGCATATACTGTGACATTTAGTGGCATATTTACAAGGAAGCGGCGGAGCACGGCGATAGCCTCCTTGGCTTAACGCCACGCTCCACCACTACTGACACGCAGGGCTGCACCGTATTTACAAGAATACGGTGCAGCCCTGCGTTCCTCCTGCGCTCGGGAGGCACCCTTGCACCAGGGTGCTTGGAGAGGAATGATTGTTTATGTGCAGGAAGGTATCCCTTCCTGCACAGACACAATCTAAAAATTACGTTTTTAAACTTCTCTGCGTGCTGCTTAGTGCAGCTCACATAGTCGTTGCAAAACGTCATTTTTTCCAAGGATTGCTTATGTGCAAAAAGGGACAACTTCTTGCACATAAACATTCATCCCCCTCAATGCAGGCATCCTTGCACATAAACGCAGCACACATAGAAACAACAATAACAAGGAGAAATTAAACATTTCTCCTCGTTGCGCCAGGGAAAGACCTGGTTTTCCCTGGTCTTAATTTTGGCGCTGCACCATATTTATGCCACCCTTGTAAATATGGGGCAGCATCAAAATCAATGGGTGTTGCCGTGGAACGCACACCAAAACACCCATTGCCGCCCCCTTTCACACCACATATAGTGTGAAAGGGCGCCTTATTCACAAGTCGGGGTTAAGCCACTCAATGCCGCCTTGTGAATAAGGGAAGCCCCCTATTGCCACCACAACATCGAGAAAGGTGACGTTGTGGTGGTGATAGGGACTTGTAAATATGTCCCTTAATGCTACAGTGGGTCAATGGGTTCATGTACCTACTGCACAGATTCCAAAAAACCAAACCTAGAAAACAACTAGCGGCACAGAAGCTCTGATAAAATAGCATTACATATCATACACTAATGCAGTGCAGCAGGCCATAATATAGTCTGACCTAATAAAAATAGTGAAGTCCGCAGATCAAAAGGTTCCATGAAACATAGCTGCTAAGAGAGGCGATCGCTGACCTACAACACATTTATTTCTGGGCCTACTATGTACCAGTTTTATTTAAAAAATAGTATTTTGAAACCATTAATAATGAATGATGGTTTTAGCCTTGTGTGCTGCACCAAAAGGTAAAATGAATGCTTATTGACCTCTTTGTTTATTAATTATTCACGTCACAATCCAGCATTTAGATGCCTAACTGGCCTCATATTAAAAATATCTGTAATCTTCAGGATTGTACCTAGCAAGCGGTTATTGACATTTGTCAGTGAAGGTCACCTTGTACATGCCTCTTCCTATGCTCTCGAAAACCCAGAAAGAGTATAACTTAATTTTAAAATGAAAATACTTGTAGATTGACAAATGTAAAGCTATATTACAAATAGAAGAATGTGTAGTAATTTGTAAGAGGTCACGCGCCACTTGCTAGCTGTCCTGGGACTTCCTACACCCCAGCTGTCCGAGTCAGAAAGCGGTCAGCGGAATATTGGTGAGTGTAGGAATTGTGGTGTTTGTGGCTGATAACGTACAAAAACTATAAAAACTGAGCGGCGATGCATCATACGGAATAATATAAACAAAGGAGTGTGCACTTTTTGAGGATAGTGAGAAGGATGCTGTGAAAGTGATTAGGTCTCCTGATGTGAATAAAAGATCATGGGCCAGATGTAGGCAAAGTATATTTACCGATTCTAAAATAACGAATTTTACCGAAAGTTAGGACTCCTAACTTTACCACTCCTAAACTGAGAAAAATCCTAACTTTAAGACTTTCAGTATTCACAGAAGGCATTTAAGAGTCCTAAAGTTAGGACTCCAAACTTCTGTGAATACCAAAATGAGTAAGTGCCTTCTGTGAATACCAAAAAAGTAGTAAGTTTACGATGTTGCCTTAAGTTAGTTCTATGAATTGGGCCCTAAGCTCTGTATGTAACAATGAATCTTACTTTCGATTCACGTCTGTGCCATATAAATAGAAGTAAAATGAAAATTGGCCCCCTGCTTCTTTGAATGCATTCTGTGTGTATGCGCAACTTCATGTTCCAACTAATAACGGCTTTTACTGCGCCTGAAGGTGACTGGGTGTGTGCATGCACACTGCACATCACACACATCAGCACACACTCACCGAGCATGCAAAACACGCTGGTGGCCCCAGAATATTTAATGCTCCTGGAATCAAGGCAGTGCTTGCAGCACCCATTCAGCCATGTTTGTACCTTGTACCCGCGATTAGCAAGGTGACAGCCTTAGTCGCACCAGGGGTTTGAACACACTGACTCACATTGTTTTGTGCATCCAGGAGGAGACTTCTCCAACAGGTTGCTTTGGCCCCTCTCCTGTAGCTATTTACATAATCAGACTGACTGTTGGTGGTCAGAGATAAAGAGGCTCTGGAAGGAGGTAGGAGTATTCTGTATATCCTGGACTGGACACACCCACCGGTGGTGATCTGTTACAAGGAGCGACTTCCATTGAACCCTCTTCTCTTGTCTGCACCTACACGACGCAGCTGTTTAAAGATCCCGTCACATTCCCTGTCAGGTAAAGGCATTGGCAAGAACGGGAAGAAGCCAAGCAGCCCGTACCTTTTAAAGTATTCTAGCTGTCGATTGCTCAACTGTATTTATTTTGACTTTAAGGATAAAGTGAAAGATTATTGGTCACCGAGCTGCTTACTTGTTGAGAATGTTGTGACAAGGATGTTTTTTTTTTTGCTCTGGAAGGGATCCCATTTTGCGGCCTGCATCTCGGGGGAGTCATTGTGCGTTTATTACACTCTGACTTTCTGAGCCCATTCTATATTTTCTCATTTTGCAGCCAGTAGTCGTGCTCTTAATAAACTGTGATTTTCTGAGTTTGTTTATACGAATATAGAGCTCCAAAAATGTTTTTGCCTTTGACATAATTGAGGTAATAACGGGGTCTCAAGTTTGAAAGGGTTTGCTATTCAGCACTATATGACCTCATACTAGGTGCTATGAAACTAGGTTTTGTAGCACTTTCTCAGTCACAGAATTAAATTGTTGATTTCTTTCTGCCGTCTAATGTTCTTCTACGATTTTGAGACTCATGACTGGTCATGTTATATTTTAATACGGATGTACTGATGAATCTCTTTCTCCATCTTTCCGTATCCATTCGTGCAGAGGGCTCCTTTTCAAGATAATTGTGAAGTTATCCATGCAAATCCCGTCAGAGAGAGCCAGAGCAGGCAAGGAGGGGCACAGAATCGAGGTAACAGTGTCCACACATGATGCAACTGCCAGCCCTGAGCACAGTGGGAAGTGAGAGAAAATCAGCAGTTCACAAGTCATGCATTGGCTACATGCAGCAGTCTCTACTCCTGCTAATTTTGGTCTGGTAATGGGGGTACCATTTCATGTAGGTCATTGATTATTAGTTCCTCAGCATTCGAAGCAGTCACCTTTGGGCATCAGTGACTTGTTCCTTCAAGTACTGCGGGGAGAGTCACAATACCTTAGCCTTATGTGCCTTGCAGTAGCGGCTCCTCAAGGGAGTGCTGCAGGGCCGTCGGGTGGGGCAGGGGCCGGGTAGGGGTACTAAACTCCGGCATATGGCCCAACAGAGTTAAGTAAATAAATAAATAAATAAATAAAAACGAATTACATTGCACGTGCTGCATCGCTATTTGGCCACAACCAGACATGTTTCTGGACCCCTGGGTCTGGAAACAAACCACATCTTGGGCAGAGGTGTCATGCCACTAAGAGGGAGCTTCAAAGGCCTGCCACCTTTGTTAGCTACCTCCCAGCCTTTTGCTGCTATCAGCAACTGGCTCCCACTGGTTCTGACCCCCATTGGGCACAAGACCTGGCAGGAAAACTGAGGAAGGCAGAGAGGTGTGCCCATCTTTACCAACCCCACCCCTCCGGTGCAGGAGGCACGGTGAAGCCCACATCTCAGTCTCCTTTATCTTTGAAGATGAGGGGACTCAGCCAATTAGTAAAATGATTATGCCCCATCTGACTGGAGGATTGCATACTAGGGGTGTAAACACCCCATGGAAGGGACCCATTGGGCCTGGCCTGTACCCCCCTGTAACACCCCTAAATCTAGTATTTAGGGGCACCCATGATCCTTACCTCTTCAGATTCGATAGACCAAAGAAGAAGATGGACCAGGACCGCTGCTGGACTAGGAACTGAACCACTCCAGAAAAAACTTGGCAAAAACCCCTCCACATGCACCCAGCTCGATCACTTGACCTGCTGTCCTTCCAGAAACCCGGGAGGCCCCGCAACCTTTGTGAAAGCACCAAGAATCTCCCTTCAGACAACAGGCTTTGGTCCCCGGCACCCGCCAGTACAAGAACCGCCACAGTGCGAACCAACACTGGTGTTCACGTGACTCACTGCTAGAAGAGAACTCCCCGACCACAGTGGTAGAGGACCGACACGTGTTGACGCAACTCTGCCCTGCCAGAAGAAAAGCACCCCAGCCAGATGGCCTCCACAACATTGAGGGAAACTCTCTGCCCCAAAACCCCATTTGTGACCAGCTGGTGCCCAAGAGCCCATACCCTCCTGCAAGGGGCCCTGTCGGCCTCCTCCAGCGCCTCCTGCACTACCACCTGACCACAACTTCCCTGTGACGGACCGACGGCAGCAGAACTAATCGAGCTGAACTACAGCAGCCTGCCACCAGTGACCACAATAGTAACAGTTTTGGTTGTCTGAGGTTAACCAACCTGCTTCAATACTCACTGCAGACCAGAAGGGTACATCTCATTGCCAGTATCGACCGCTGTGGCGTAGATACTGAATCCCGCACCTCTGGGTGCCGCCAGTCCCCCATGACCGACATTGCCCACAGTGTTGGCCTGGACCACCTGAAGACTGGAATTGTAAGCTGGGCTTTTACTTGTGAGCCCATCACCTGTCTTTCCCTCCACAGGATTGCATAGCCTATTCTCTGTATTCCACTAACTGTATATCCTGAATATCAAGTATTTTCTTTCTGACTGAAAAGTATTGCTCGAAGCTCTAAAAACTGTTCTACCTGAAAAGCTTTGCTACTTTTAAAGTATTGTACTTACCTGCATTAAGTAACCTTTGGTTCTTAAATGAAATACAAAGTATAATTTGTTATACTTTTTATACTTACCAATCGGGCTCCCCTCGCTGCCATCGTCCAACAGCATGGCCTCAGCATAGACTCCTACGCAAATGACACCCAGCTCATCTTCACCCTCACCAAGGAACCCACCGCCACCACACTCACCTTCCAGGAAGGAATGCAGGACGTTGCAGCATAGATCAGCAACAGCTGCCTAAAACTCAACTCGGAGAAGACAGAAGTCATCATCCTCAGAACCACCCCCTCTGCATTGAACAACACCTGGTGGCCCACCACCCTCGGCAGTCCCCCGACCCCCATGGACCACGTCAAGAACCTCGGCATCGTACACGACTCTTCCCTCTCCATGAACCGACAAGTCAACCCGTCAACGCCGTCACCTCCTGCTGCTTCAACACCCTCTGTATCCTCTGTAAGACCTTCAAATGGATTCCCCGCTGCAAGAAAGACAGTCACCCCTGCACTCATTACCAGCAGGCTGGACTAAGGAAATGCCCTCTACGCCGGTAACAACAAGCTCTAGACAATCCAGGACACTGCCGCCAGACTCGACCTCGGGGTCCCCCGACATAAACACATCAGCCAACACCTAAGCAAGCTCCACTGGCTCCCCTTCAAGAAAAGACACCTTCTAGATACTCACTTACGCCTACAAATGCCATACCCCAATATCTCAACAACAGAATCACCCTTCTCGAACCCAAATGAAACCTCCGCTCCACCAGCCTGCTCCTCACCTAAACCCTGCGCACCTGCAGAGCCAGAGCAGTGGGAAGATCGTTCTCCTACATTCAAGACCTAGAACGAGCCCCCCACAGACATCAGATGTGCCCCCTCCCTGAACTCCTTCAGGAAGGCTCTGAAGACCTGGCTCTTCTACTGAAACAGAACTGCTGATCCGCACCCCCAGCGCCTTGAGACCCTCACGGGTGAGTAGTGCACTTAAAAAAACCCTGATTGATTGATTGAATTCAGTCTTTGAGTGTGTAATAACATTTGTTGCCTGAGTGAGTACAATGAATGGTTAACAGGACCCTCTGATAAGCCTAACTGCTCGACCACACTACCACAAATAGAGCTGTTGGCATTATCTACTTTAGCTTCTGCTATACCGCTGGGGATCCACAGAACTCTGTGCACACTATACCTCACTTTGGTGTAGTATATACAGAGACAGCATCCTACAGTATTTTTCCTAGATCAAGTCATCATCTATTTTCTGGTACCACCACCAAGTTTTCTTGTTCCGTGTATGCTGTATATGCAAACCTATCTAGAATTTGTTACCAGAGAGACCGATGGTGTATTTCACATTCATATGGCCATCAGCGTTTGACTATTCAAGACTTATTAAATGGGCCACTTAGAACAAGATTTTATAAGGGTGCATTTTTTATGCTTACAAAAGGTTCATTCAAGCAACATGGATGGAGGCTGCAGAGTTCCATGCCTCTGCGTAGCCTCCAGTGACTCGTGACCCACGACCCTGCCTCCATAATGGCGTTCGTGAGACGCTAGTAGCTTGATGATCGTGAGCCTTGAGGAGAGGCTCGTGAAAGGAACGCGGGTGAAATGGCACAAAGGAATCGGTACGGGAAATAGAGAAGGCAGCAAAGAGGGGTTGCCGCTCTGAATTCTGTGCCGTTGGTTTGCTGCTGGAAGTCTCTGCCCCCTGAAAAACGGCTCACGCTACACAACCAGAGGCTGCTTTTCTCCGAGGTGAGCTCGTTTTTGGCAGCAGTGTCATTGCTGGAGCACAGCAGTTGGGGTGGCTGTGAGTATTTGTGGTGCTGGCTGGCCAAAAGTGAGAGACTGTAAATATTGTAAATGCTGCCGGGAGGCTGACTGCAGCGCTAATGGTGACAACTGTGAATTTAACCAGGAGACAGGCGATTTATACAGCCTCGCTGCCGGTAATAAGGAGCCTCATCGGCAGGGAATCAGGCGCAGCAGGAAGTAACTGTTTTTGAGCAGGGTTTCAGTACTTGGACACTGTAAAGCCCGAGATGGACTGCTTTTCTTTGCACTATATGTAGACTACTGTGGTCATATTAAAACCTGGAATGGATGTTTTCAGTTTAAAAGCAATAGAAGCTCTGTACAATTACTGGCAAAAAATAAAAATAATAAAATAAAAATAAAAAAGGGGAGCTCTTCTAAAAGACAAAATGGGCAAACCACTGAAGGAGGGTGATGATGCGGTTAAATTTAGCAAAGTGGAAGCGGCTGCCCGACAGAAGGCTAGGGCTCGTCTTGCCTTAGCTAGAAAAGCTGCGCGTAAGGCAGCCAAAGACAAAAATAAAGATGGCAACAGGGAGGAGAACTCTGTAGTTGAAGATACTATACCGGAATCTTCAGATGATGAACCGCTCCCCCCCTCTACTTCCCTGCAGCACGAAGAGCAGCAAAAGGTAGTAATAGAGGGGGGCAATTTGGACGATATCAATATCGTAGATTCTTTACTCCAATCTGAGGTGGAAGTTCAACTTCAAACTCCTAATCCTTCTCTGGTATTGGTCTTGGCAGCACCTCAGGCAGAGGAGGAGAAGAGAAAGAGTGGTGCAGGAGGGAAGGAATTGAAAGACTTTCCACTTTTCGCAAAAAGACCAACTCCGAAATCTCTCCCCCCTTATCCTTCACAGCCTCCTTCAGTCCCTATCACTTTAGATACATCGGCCGATGGTGCTTCATCTAAACCCAGACCATAGGGTGGTGTGGGGTGCAAAAAAATGATGGATTTAGGCCCAGATCCTTGTACTGGGGTGAATGTATGACATTGTTCTACATTCTGTCCATCAACTGTGTTTTTTGCAATTTTCACCCCGAGTGGGCTGGTTATGCTCAGACGTGAGTCTCAGGCTCTCCACACCACTGGAGTCAAGCTATCCAGGCTGATGAAGGCTGATAGCCAGAAACCGGTCCTTGGATGCTTGATTCCGGTCTGGGAAAGACATGGCTTGGTAGTTCGGACTGGACTGTTCCCATGAGGCACAGGGTCAGAGCTGATTTGCATATAGCCAGTGTCTAACCCAGGGTGGTGTGGGCTGCAAAACAATGATGGATTTAGGCCCAGATCCTTGTACTGGGGTGAATGTATGACATTGTTCTACATTCTGTCCATCAACTGTGTTTTTTGCAATTTTCACCCGAGTGGGCTGGGTATGCTCAGACTTGAGTCCCAGGCTCTCCACACCACTGGAGTCAAGCTATCCAGGCTGATGAAGGCTGATAGCCATAAACCGGTCCTTGGATGCTTGATTCCGGTCTGGGAAAGACATGGCTTGGTAGTTCGGACTGGACTGTTCCCATGAGGCACAGGGTCAGAGCTGATTTGCATATAGCCAGTGTCTAACCCAGGGTGGTGTGGGGTGCAAAAAAATGATGGATTTAGGCCCAGATCCTTGTACTGGGGTGAATGTATGACATTGTTCTACATTCTGTCCATCAACTGTGTTTTTTGCAATCATCTAAAGACCCTGGCATGACAGTAACTTTACCTCAAACTCCGCTTCTTACAGCAAATGAGGCAGTAAGCGATGGGGATATCTTGCAAGATGTAATTCCTGGGAATGAAGGGGTAGCAGGAGCTGACTCTAGTCTATTGGGATCTGAAGCGAGATATCAGTTAGACATTCGTGAAATGCTTAATCTAATTCTCGACGAGATCCACAAAATTAAAAATAATCAGCGAGCGGAGCTAGCGGCCCTTCACGCCAGAATGGATAAACTGGAGGAGTTAACATTGGCACTCCCTAATAGAGTATTGGAGGCTGAGTCTAGGATCTCAGTCTTGGACGATCAAATGAATCTGGTATCAGGGGCAGCTAAGGAGGCTACAAAGAAGAGAATCTCCATGGAAAATAAACTCGAGGAGTTGGAAAACCACTCTCGTAGATCTAACCTGAGGATTGTGGGGGTCCCGGAAGGAACAGAAGGCTCCGACACAGTACAGTGGGTTAATTCCTTCATCCAGAAAGTAGTCCTACCAGAGTTTGAGGGGGACTTGACGATAACAAGGGCCCATAGAGTACCAGCGCAGCGTTTTGCAAATTTTCCATTCCCAAGAACTATCCTATTGAATTTTGCTGACTTCAGGATTAAGGAACGGATTCTCTCTAGAGCATATCAACAACGTCAGTTCGCTGTTTCTGAAACTGCAAAATGTAGGATCTTTACAGATATGACTGCGGCAGCGGCCAAAAGAAGAAAAGAATTTGTAAAATTGCTGCAGCTGTTTAAAGCTAATGGCGCCCAGGCTTCGATTGCACAGCAATCAAAGCTTAAGGTTCTTGTTAAAGGAAAGTTTTTTCTGTTCACTGATATAGAGGAGGCTCAAACTCTTCTCAATGAGATATCCGCAAGGGCTTAGGCTTGAAGGAGAAAAAGAGAAAGGAATCTGGATTTATAGTTTGAAAGTGATGTGTTAGATATGGTTTTTCTTCTCCTTTCACTAGCAAAAAGGAATAACTTAAGAGGTGGGTGCTCCTGGGTTAATGGGTCACATTAGGGTGTTACAAGAGGACACCCGAAGAAGAAAGTAGAGGGAGGAATGTGGGCTGTGTGGACGGGGAGGGAGGTCCCGCATTCTTGGGGGGTTCAGGGTGGGGGGGGGTAAAGGCAGTAAAAAAGTACAAGTACAGTAGGTTTGTTATTTTGATTTTCAATATTGGTTGGTACGGAATATGTATAAGATTTTATAGATTTGTAGATGAGATTTGATTCATGTAGCATCCTGTCCATTAATGCAAATGGGTTGCTCAACAAACAGAAGTGCGGAGCCCTTTTGAAATGGGCAATTGCCCTTAATCCCCAGGTGGTCTACCTTCAGGAGACACACCTGAAGACAAATTCTCCAAAGTTGTTTTTGCCAAGGTATTTCTCTCATGGTTTTTTTCCTCAGCTGGGGTTGCCCAGAGGGGGGTCGCTATTTATTCGTCAAGGAATCTACCCTGGGAAATTGTGCAGGTGCGAAGAGATTCTAGAGGTAGATGGCTTTGGGTTGTAGTAAAATTTTTGGGAAAGGTATTTAATTTCGTGAAATACTATGGCCCAATTTTTTACCACACCTCGGCCCTGATGGAAATGAGTGAAATCTTGATGGGCACTCCAGGGCAAATCATAGTAGGAGGTGATTTTAATTTTATTCCGGATTTAAAGAGGGATACCTCTAATAAGAATAAGAGGCAAATAAAACCAAAGACGAAAGGTGTGCTGGAAGCTTTTATGACAGAATACCAACTGCAGGACTCCTGGCGCTCCCTGAATCCCAATACAGAGTCCTACACATGTTATTCTAACAGGTTTCATACAGCCTCTAGAATAGATTTTTTTTTTATCTTCTAGATCACTTCAAATTTCCAGTGCACTGATAGGTTGTAACCCCTTCTCAGATCATGGGAGGGTTGTAGTGGAACTGATGCTAGAAGGCATAGAAGGGGAGCGTCCTAGGTGGCAGATGGATCGCACCCTCTTACAGAATATTGTTTGGGTAGAGGGCTTCAAAGAGTGGATGAAATAATTTTTTTTAGTAAATAGGGATTCAGCAGAGCCTTTTGCTGTATGGGGCGCATTTAAAGTAGCAGCCCAGGGACAGATTATTGCATTTTCCAGTAATAAGGTAAATGTTCGCAAGGTAAACATATCTGCCCTCCAGTGTGCTGCTGAGAAGGAGTATGCTTTAAAACTCAATCAACTCCCTAATAAATGGGAACAAGCTAAAGTATCGCTCAGGGATTTTTTCACTCTGGAAGAGATAAACAGTTCGAAGGCCTTTCAGCAAAAGCTCTACGGAGATAGTCAACTCATGGGGAAGCTTTTGGCTAATTCAATTAGAAAAAAACAAGAGTCTTCCATCATTTTGAAAATTCAAGATCCTCTAGGTGGAATAGATACTCGGAGCGAGGGAATTGCAAAAATATTCCTGGATCATTATGAGAGAATTTACTCCACAGATTTTCAAGTGGAGGGAATATTGATTAAGGAATATTTTGATAATCTGGATATTCCCAAAATCTCCGTTTCTAGGAGCAATCAAATAGGTTGCGCAATAAGTGCCCTGGAAATTCAAAATAGCATAAAAGCAACAGCGGGAGCAAAAGCTTCAGGTCTGAACGGGTTCCCGATTGAATTTTATAAGGTGTTTTTGAAGGAACTAGAAGATCCCTTGAAAAATGTTTTTAATTATATTAGAGTTTAAAGAATGTAAGGTTCCTTCTGAGTTTAAAGAATCCACAATTATTAGCTTTGTCAAGAAAGATAAGAATCCGGAGGATGTGAATTCCTACAGACCAATTAGTCTATTGAACTCGGATTATAAGGTTCTTCTGAAAATTTGGGCTCAAAGATTTGTGTTTGCGGCCCAGGAAGTAATCCATCAAGACCAGACGGGTTTTATAACCGGTCGATATATGGCAGCTAATACAGAATATTTGATACAGGCGTTAGACTATTTTAATATTTATTTAATTTCTGCATGCATCTTAATGATTGATGCAGAAAAAGCATTTGATTTAGTTAACTGGTCAGCGTTATTTTTTTCCTTGGGTTATTTTGGATTCCCTGCCCCAATTATTCGTATGCTGCAGAATATTTATGAAGGGGCATCGGCCCAGGTAATAGTCAATGCTAGGCAAGCAGGGAAGATTAAAATAAATCGCGGTACTAGGCAAGGCTGCTCTTTGTCTCCCTTGCTTTTTACCTTTTTTATCGAACCTTTGGTTATAAAAATAAGTAACAATGACGCAATACTGCCCCCCATTGCTGGAATGTCAAAGTTAAAATTGTTTGCCGACGATATTGTCCTGTATCTGGCTCCCGAAAAAGAAAATATTTTGCATCTCATGAAGGAGCTTAAGGAATATGAGAAGATTGGGGGGTATAAGATCAATGAAAAAAAAACGGAAGTTCTTATTTTAAATTCTAATCTAGATTTTCTTCCGTTAGATCTTCAGTCTCAAGCAGAAAAACTGGATCCAATAAGATACTTAGGGATTTACGTGACCAGAGAGTATCAAGAACTTTTTCGGTTGAATTATATAAAAATGAAGAACAAAATAAAGAGCCTGCTTGAACAATGGGACCTATTGCCCTTGTCATTGATTGGTAGAGTGGCATTGATAAAGATGAATGTATTGCCTTTGCTTTTATTCTTGTTTAGTAATATCCCAATTAAAGTCAATATGGCTTTTTTTTATTAACTTGAATCCATGATGAGAAGATTTATTTGGAATAAAAAGGCCTCAAGAGTCAAGGTCTCGGTGGTACAACTTTCCGTGAATCAAGGTGGGCTGGCTCTTCCCCATTTTAAGACATACTATGAAGCAGCATTTTTTGACATAGTGGCAGGATTACTAAGGATCAGACAGACAAGAGACACTTTTTTTTTTAGATAGAATGCTAGAGGAATCAGGCTCTAAAAAAATTTTCTTTTTAAAAACTGCAAAGCTTTCTAAGAAAACAAGATATAAGACATTGATAGGGTATTCATCAAGATTACGGCTTTTATATAAAAAACATGGTTCAGATGGTTCTATTAAATTGAAATTACTAGAATGTGTTAAAATGGGTCTCAAGATATCCTTGAATCACCTGATAGAATGGGAATCTGCCGGATTTTGCAAAATAAGACACCTACTTGTTCAAAACAAGGTAATTAGCTGGCAAACTGTTATAGATAGAGCGTATCCTAGGCGGCTTATGTTTTTTGAATACCTACAGCTGGTCTATTTTCTAAGAAAAGAGATAGGGGGTTTAGATACTTCCCCCAATGTCTTGTTAACAGCTCTATATGGGGAGAAACATAAGGGTATAGGATTTTGGTATAAAAAGTTATTCGTTTCTGGATCATTTCCTGTAATTGTTAGTCATCTAGAAAAAATAAGCCTCACGTCACAGTGCGTTTTTACAGATAAAGACTGGGAGGTAGTATGTCATTTAGGAAACAAAGCACTCTGGGCAGCTAATTATAAGCAATGTCCTTTCTTTCTCGCTGGCTGGCGTACTATACCCCGGAGGCCTTGCAGAGAATGTTCCCTGAATGTGAGAATAAATGTTTTAGATGCAAAACTAGGGGTCAGGGTGGCTGGTATCATATTTTTTTTTCCTGCCCAAAGTTAGAATCTTTTTGGAAGGGGATTTTCACAGATATGGAGCTGGCAATTGGGAAAATACTATGACCAGAAGCAGAGGTGGCTCTTTTTGGTATTTGTAAAGAAAGGAATAGGTTTAATAAATCAGAAGAAGTATTTTTTTTATTTCTACTGTTGTTGCACGGTCCTTGATTTTATAAAATTGGAAATCCGTGGCGATTCCATGTCAATTAAAATGGGTTAATAAAATTAGAAGAACATGTAATTTTGAGAGAGCTTATGCAGGTAGGGTGGGAGCAATTGCAAGATTTGAAAGGAATTGGAAATATTTTGAGAAGCTGGAATTTATAAAAGGAAGTTGATGCTTTACTATTGCTTTATTTTAGTCAACTTTGCACGATATTGCACTAGCACTTCAAGAATTGTAACAATATCCTTACTGTTTTATATCAGCTGTTTTTGCACTTTATTGTACTAGTGCTATAGGATTCATAATAGTAATCTTGACGCTTTATATCAGTTTTTTTATATTAGCCAATTTTGCACGATTCTGCATTAGCACTTTAAGAATTGCAATAATATTTTCGCTGCTTTAAATCGGCTGTTTTTGCACTTTACTGTACTAGTACTTTATGAATCGTATAGTAATCTTGATGCTGCATATCAGATGTTTTTATATTAGCCAACTTTGCACGCTACTGCACTAGCACTTTAAGAATGGCAATGATATCCTTGCCGCATTATATCGGCTGTTTTTGTATGAATCATAATAGTAATTTTGATGTCTTATATCAGCTGTTTTCTTTGCACTATCTTGCACTAGCACTTTAATATCGGTACGCACAGTCGTATGCTATTGCAGTTTTTGCACTTTCGCTGTGGTATTGTATATTCTAGGTTTGTCTCTTGTATATTATTTAGAAAGTTTGTCTAATGATGAAGAATTTAATGTTTTTTTTGTTGTTGTTTTTTTTACTAATTCTGTACCAATGTCTTCCTACTGCCTTGTTCAATAAAAAAAATAAAAAAAAATAAAAAGGTTCATTCAAACAAGTGTACTGATGGGTATGTCACTCACAGATTACAAGATAATCACTGTAAAAGGCCCAAGATTTACCTCATGACTGGGAAACGTCTCCTTGACTCAGTGATTATAAAAAATTTACACATATAGGGCTGACATTATACTAGACATCTCCCCAACCTCACCGCTCGCAGTACTTACTTGCACCGGCTGCTGCTGTACGAGAGACCAACATGGTTTTGTCAGCGAATGTGAGGACACTGTAGGCATGGTCCCCAAAGAGGCAGTGCATCTTTTTCTATCATAGGAACAACTGGGTGATGTTTTCATAAAGTCTCTTTGATTATGTGCTTTGCGGAAGCCTAAAGCCTGACCCAATTACAGTGTTGCCCACCTAGCACAAGAAATATTTTTTAGAACACACTATAAATCATGTGTCTTGAGAAATATAAGAAGGACATGCTTTTGTAGTTGGACTAAAAGTTGTCTCACATTTTTCTCAAGAGTGTCTAATGTTTTCAAAGAGCATAGTAGGAACTACAGAGTACATCACAACTTGGAGATTTACTATATCTGTAAATTCATGCTTCTCCATGTGGTAAGAGAATGTTGGCGGAACTGAGCTGCACTTGTGCACTTGGTAAATGCCAATATTAACACTGAAAGAGGAAGTACAATTTGTACACGGCCTATAATAGGCATAATGTGAACAAAGGACTCAAAAGGTTTGTGCTAGATTTTGGACTGTGTCCTTATTCTAATGAGGCATTTTATTGTTTAATTTTCATGACTTTTCCAGAGAGGAATTGTTGGCTCATTTTGTCTCCTCTAGCCTGATTCTTAGCAAAAAAGCTATTTGAATGAGGCGTGGCTAGGCTGCAACAAAGATTGTCACCCTTTAATTTTCTCTGCTATAGGCATCTACAAAAATAGGGGTAACATGGTGCACAAGGTCCTCTACTTAAGGCAAATCCTGCTGGGCAGTGTACCTCGGGTGTATGCATGCCATTCACAGAGTTCGGGGGAATTTAGCTAAAAAGAAAGGCAGTGGGTAGTTGATCGGAAAATGAACTGTGCTCCATCTGTAACACAGCAATTCGGACCCGTGGGTCGGGACAAGACAACAAGTACAAGCAAGGTGAATGTGTTTTTGACAACCTCGCCGTATACTTATAAAGGCTCAAAAATAACATTTAGCACAGGTTTTTTCTTACGAGACCAATATACTTCAGAAAAATGTCTTGCCTTGCGACGGCCCTTAAGCAGAGAGGCACCAGTAGAGAATTTATGCATAGTGCCTAGTGGTGCACTTAGAGTGTGTACTTGTTTTCTTTCCCCCTAGGGCACTCTAGCATCACAGAAGTTGCCACAGTTGCTTGTGCTGCCCCTTTTGTAATACTGATAACATTGGTGCACTTGTAGTGCCACAGATATCTTCGGAAGGTGTTCCCGCACTTGCTATGGGGGCATGGCCCCATGAAAATGAGTGAATCACTTTGGCTCTGTGCCTGAGCCCTATTACATTTTAGAACAACAGTGGTCCCGTGCATTCAGGAATACATAAAGCAATAAATATAGACAGAATCAAATCTATATTTGGAGCGACATGTCCAGCCGGACAGAGGTCTTTTAAGTTTACTCAATAAACAATTGATCCATACAGAGAGAGTACCTTCCACAATACACCAGTGTGGTACACAAGCCTGTGCCCAACACTAACGGATCAGATACAGAAGGTAGATTTAGGAACAGAAGGGGCTTTTCAAGGCAAACAAACGTTTTCTGTTTAAAATCCAATTGTACAGAAGTGTCATTAGGGCACCATTACATTACATAGAAATCAAGTTTTGTATAGGGTGCTAGACAGGTCGACAGCGTTTCGGTCCCCCTATTAAATTATGGGGACCATCATCAGGACATACAATAATTGCCTTAACGTTATTTAGCCTCTAATTACCTAAAAAAGGAAAAGGGGAAAAGAATAGAGAAAAAATATATACATTTAGATACAGATTGTTCAATATATTTGATCAAGTGATTTAAGGTGAAAACGTGCATATGGTCGCTTAATTTCCAGGTGAATTACGTCGCGATTGAAGGTTCCGCATAAGATAGTGACTTCAAACATGCCTACAAGTGGATGGACGGAAGGGGCAAGGCTGAAGCGGAGATCAGGCTAGGAGCGTATATATTACAATAGTCGGAGTGTAAGCAGCCAAAGGCGATCATGCTCAACCATTCCTGTAGTGTGGTGCCTGCTAAAGAATACACGGCCGAGCTACCGCAAGGTGTCAAAAAGGAAGGATTAAAGTGGCTACGTGAAAGTGAGAATTCATGAGTAGTGCCTATTTGAGGACGGCGTGCTAGAAGGGGCTGTAAAGTGAATTAACCGAGTGTAAACACAGCTGGTGATTCACACGATAAGCCTAGCGCCGTTGCAGCGTAGATGGGCAGGCTTACCAGGACAATGCACTGGTACTAGACCGGCAGGGAGAAGTAGCCTGCATTCAGAACAGCAGCCCTAGAGAAGGGGAAATTAAGGATTAAAACCTAGAAGAACACAATGGTGACCAAGTGGCCGCGGTCGTGGTGCACAGCTTCTTACCGGAATCAGGACGCGGTTTGCCGCGTTACAATAACGTAATCGGGCGAGGCCAGGGTAGTGCCTGTAGGAAAATACAGAACATCAGGGAAAGTTGCATTTGGGGCAGTTTCGATGTAAAGGAGCTGCGGGCTGCTGGCGACTTACCGGGTTAGTCGGTCTTTCAGTCTGTTCCCTGGCGTGCTCAGGCAAGGGAGGGAGGGAGTGAAGAGTGGGTGAAAGGAAGCTGATTGGTCCGTGATAGTGACGCCTTCCTGGGCATAAAAATAGATGATGGGCTCGTACCTCGGTGGCCATCTTGGAAGAGATTGTTATACTCAGGCAGGACAATTGTGCATAGTGTTTAGTGCAAGTGACTCACATTTAAGAACATATTAATTACATTTGGGCAAGAAGGTCACAATAGAACAACGTGACTGACTCAAGGTGCCAGAGCAGAATTTTCAGGTTCAAGTAGCGAACCAGATTTCAAATTAAAGCAGTCCATTCCTCCTGCAGGTTCAATCCATAGTTCAGACTGTCCGTTTTTAGTATCCATTTGAGCTCTTCTCTGTTGAGCATACGGGTCAGGTCGCCGCCCCTGGGTGGGATTATGACTTGAGTAATCACAGTCCAGCGGATTTCATTTTCCGTATGTCCTTTGTTGACAAAATGTTCGACCAGAGGAGCATTAGGTGTTTTACAGCGGATACGGCTTCGATGTTGAGATATCCGCAGTTTGATTTTCTGCTTAGTCTGGCCCACATAGATTAGGTCACAAGGACAGAAAATGGCATAGATGATGTTGCAACTATTACAATTAGTGAAAGTTCTCAATTCATTTCTCACTTCTTTGTATACAAACTCTTTGCAATCTATTGAAAGATCACATACAACACATGACCCACACTTGAAGTGACCTCGAACAGGGGGTAATAACCAATGATCATGGAGTGTGGTGTTTTTCGTGTTTACAGACGGTAGGGCTGCCCTTACCAGCTGATCTTTAAGGTTTTTGCTTTTTCTAAAAGCAAAGAGGGGAGTTTGCCAATTGAGTGGGCCTGAGTTCAATATGTGCCAGTTTCTTTTTATACTTTGTTTGACACGGTTAGTGATGGTTGAAAAGGTAGTGACACATACCATCTTGTCAGAGGTTTGTTTCGGTTTTGGCTCCAGAAGGGTTTCACGAGGACAGTACCAAGCCCTCTTTATTGAGTTTTTAATTAGGCGCCTCGGATAACCTCTAGTTCTCAGTTTGTCAAATAGAGTATTGGCCTCACTAAAATAGTCCTCCTTCTTGAAACAATTTCTCCTTAAACTGAGGAATTGTGAGTATGGCATGCTGTCCCTCAGGGCCCTGGGGTGACAGCTGCCATAACTAAGCAGGGTGTTCCTTTCCGTCGGTTTGCGGAAAAGGGAAGTATACAATACCCCATCTTGATATTGAATATTGAGATCTAGGAAGGAAATGTTATTCTTGCTGTGGGTCAGGGTAAATGTGAGGCCGTTTCAATTGTTACTCAGCCAATGTAGGAGACCAGGGAAATCATCAATTGACCCGCCCCAGATGAGAAAAATGTCGTCTATGTAGCGCTTCCAAGTAAGCAGCCCCTGATGGAAAGGTTTGCTAATGGAGAGAATTGTGTTAGTCTCCAGCCAGTCCATATAGAGGATCGCTAAGGTAGGAGCAAAAATAGCGCCCATAGACGTGCCACTTACCTGCTGGTAGTATTGTGAGTCATACATAAAGAAGTTCTGAGTGAGACAAATCTCTAGGAGTTGCACTATGAACAGAGTAGGGACCCTATGAGGACGTGACCTAGTGTTCAGTATGCTTTCCATGACCAGCAGTGAGTCTCGCTGAGGTATATTTGTATACAGAGACTCCACGTCAAGTGTACATAGAGTCTCGTTTACATGATTGTAGGGATGATTCTCGATGAGGTTAATCATATGCATGCTATCACGAATGTAGCATTTGGTTACTGGCACAAAGTCCTTCAGGAAGAAATTGACATAATGACCCAATGGTTCTAGAACCAACCCACAGCCAGATTCTATCGGTCTGCCCGGGGGATTATCCAATCTTTTGTGGATTTTTAGCAGCGTGTAAATGACCAGGGTTCTTGGGTTAGTGATATTAAGAAAGTTGCATTCATGTTTACTTAAAAAGCCATTGTCCAGGGCTTCCGTAGTAAGGAGTTTAATTAAGGTTTGGATATCTTTGGTGGGGTTGCTGGGCAATTTGCAATAGTGGTCCGTATTAGAGACCTGTCGTTGGAGCTCATCTTTATAATTTCCAATATCCTGCAGCACTATTCCACCACCCTTATCAGCTGGTTTGATAATCAATTTGGTATTGTTTTTAAGAGTGCTGATGGCAGATTTCTCTTCCAAAGAGATATTGTAAGGTATGAAGAGATGGGATTTCTCCAGATTGGAGATTTCCTTGAGGATAACCTTTTCAAAAGTGACGATCTCTTTCGGGATCATGTTGTATGTGGGTGAGAAGGTTGATGGAGGTCTAAATGGTGTTATCGCCATTTTGGGCTCCGAAGGGTTAAGTTCAAAGTAGGAACGAAGTCTCAACTTACGGAAAAATCTCATTAATTCGGACTGAAGATCCAAGAAGTTTGGGTAGGTCTTTGGGACAAACGATAAGCCTTTGCTTAGGATTGATGACTCCTGACTGGAGAGTGTATGGTTAGATATATTGAAGATGGGGATGATGTCAGAATTGGTCTTATTTGTTACCATTGGTAAAATGTGTGTCTCGTCTGACGTTCCCCTGGAGGATTGTGCCATCTCTGTTGCTGTTTTACCCTTCCTCTCTTTTGGGGTGCGGAATTGCCTCTGGATAAAAAAGGGCTCTGGTTGTGTGTCGGGCCACTTGGTCCCTCACCAGGATCTGAGCTGTCAGATGATTCAGCAGACGAATCGGTAAATCCTACCACAGTGTTTCTTTTATTGAAACGCCTCCAGGGTCTAGGGGTTTGTTGGTGAGGGTTAAAATTACGATTTGTGTAAAAATCTTTCTGTAAATAGGGATAAGTTCGCTAACAGGTGAAGGTTTTAATATCTTTTTTCACCTTATTGGACTTTTTATTTTGTTCAATACGGTGGAAATCCGAGACTGTTTTTTCAATTTTTTCAAGCTGGGCCTTAGTGTCAGTAACTGTTTTGTCTTCACTTATTTGTTTCTCGAGATCTCTAATGATATCATCCAATTTTTTGAGTTCTTCACCTGCAATTTCTATTCCTAGGACTAGCCAGTGCCTAGAACAAGTGGTGCCAATACTACTAAAGCCTGTTATGTACTTGGGATTATCAGTGAAAACCCCGGGAATATTCCTGACTTGTAAACCCAGTGGAATAGTATTAGATTTTAAATATTGGGTGAGCATAAGAGTCATTAGTTCAAGTCGTGCATGTTTTTTCTTTTGTTTTTCTAGATCCTCAGATAGACTGGTACAACCAGTTATATTGGGTTCTTCTTGGTCAGTAAACAGGGAGGGACCTGCGCAAATCTTTTTAATATATTCAATTGAATATAAGGGGGCTGAGTCAGACATTACAGTGAAACAGGTTAAGGGTGACAAAGTGTACAGAACCGCTCGTGCCAAGGTAGAGAGGCGAGCGACCACTTAGGAGAAGTGGAAGGAAGGCAAGAGCCCTTGCAATCCGTTGATTGCGCACAGTTATATTAGCAACAACAAGGGACCCCAAATCAGTCAGCAGGGGACCTCGGGGAACATACTTTTTAGAACAACAGTGGTCCCATGCATTCACGAATACATAAAGCAATAAATATAGACAGAATCAAATCTATATTTGGAGCGACATGTCCAGCCGGACAGAGGTCTTTTAAGTTTACTCAATAAACAATTGATCCATACAGAGAGAGTACCTTCCACAATACACCAGTGTGGTACACAAGCCTGTGCCCAACACTAAGGGATCAGATACAGAAGGTAGATTTAGGAACATAAAGGGCTTTTCAAGGCAAACAAACGTTTTCTGTTTAAAATCCAATTGTACAAAAGTGTCAATAGGGCACCATTACATTACATAGAAATCAAGTTTTGTATAGGGTGCTAGACAGGTCGACGGCGTTTCGGTCCCCCTATTAAATCATGGGGACCATCATCAGGACATACAATAATTGCCTTAACTTTATTTAGCCTCTAATTACCTGAAAAAGGAAAAGGGGAAAAGAATAGAGAAAAAATATATACATTTAGATACAGATTGTTCAATATATTTGATCAAGTGATTTAAGGTGAAAACGTGCATACGGTCGCTTAATTTCCAGGTGAATTACGCCGCGATTGAAGGTTCCGCATAAGATAGTGACTTCAAACATGCCTACAAGTGGATGGACGGAAGGGGCAAGGCTGAAGCGGAGATCAGGCTAGGAGCGTATATATTACAATAGTCGGAGTGTAAGCAGCCAAAGGCGATCATGCTCAACCATTCCTGTAGTGTGGTGCCTGCTAAAGAATACACGGCCGAGCTACCGCAAGGTGTTAAAAAGGAAGGATTAACGTGGCTACGTGAAAGTGAGAATTCATGAGTAGTGCCTATTTGAGGACGGCGTGATAGAAGGGGCTGTAAAGTGAATTAACCGAGTGTAAACACAGCTGGTGATTCACACGATATGCCTAGCGCCGTTGCGGCGTAGACGGGCAGGCTTACCAGGACAATGCACTGGTACTAGACCGGCAGGGAGAAGTAGCCTGCATTCAGAACAGCAGCCCTAGAGAAGGGGAAATTAAGGATTAAAACCTAAAAGAACAGAACGGTGACCAAGTGGCCGCGGTCGTGGTACACAGCTTCTTACCGGAATCAGGACGCTGTTTGCCGCGTTACAATAACGTAATCGGGCGGGGCCAGGGTAGTGCCTGTAGGAAAATACAGAACATCAGGGAAAGTTGCATTTGGGGCAGTTTCGATGTAAAGGAGCTGCGGGCTGCTGGCGACTTACCGGGTTAGTCGGTCTTTCAGTCTGTTCCCTGGCGTGCTCGGGCAAGGGAGGGAGGGAGTGAAGAGTGGGTGATGTGGTACTTTAAAATTTGGACTCATGTAATAAACTTTGTCATAGCTTGACGATTTTTATATCAAAAGACCGAGAATGGCCAGTACACTATGTACAAGCATTTTCGTTCTGTTCCAGTAACAATTTCACCTCGAAATTGTCATTTTCGTTTTGAACCCTTGGCATTCATTTTGTGTACAGCAGCCATGTTGTGTGTTGCCCTTTACATAGGCTATAACACACAGCTAAATTCGATCCCAAAAAGCCACGTACACCTTGTTTGACTTTTTCCTGACCTGGACCAGGTGAAACCATTGCCCCAGGCCGAGCCTGTTTGGTCAGTTCCTCTCCCAGTGGCCGAGCAAGATAGCATCTAGGCCCAACATGCCATAAACCTTTTCATCGCGCACGCACCCTGCCTATCTCACTTCCATCTGTCCCTGTTCCTGCCTCCACGAGCTATTTACGCCATGGGCTGTGACCTTACTGTTTTGGGTTTACCCGGCCTTGTCAGCTAAAGAATGTATTCATTATGTGGACATTGTTTATGGCCTGGACTTATCTTGAAAGTGGGTTTTGCATCTGTGTGCACGTTCTGGGAATGTATTTCAAATATGTGCCTAAGGCATAAAAATCTGTATAAAAGGACTGTGCGGAGTCCATGAAGGCAGGCTATCTCATTCAGTCGCTTTTAGGCGTGGCTGGGCGACGTAGCCTCACAGTTGTATATAATAAAGATGTCTTTTCATATTTCAGATTCTCTGTCAATTCCTTTGCTGCTTTTGAATGGACTACCTATTGGTAAGACCCCTGAGAAGGAGTATGTGGATTTTTGGAACCACATTTGGCGCCCAACTCGCGGCTCGATCGTCCAGTGGCTATCTGAGGATTAACTGTGTCAGAGGATGGACAACTGCTGGGGAAGGCAAGACAGAAACCTACAAAAGAGGTACTCTGTGCACAGAGGTTCTGGGGGATTCTCTGTCTTTGCGGCTCAGTATGTTTTTGATTTTTTCTGACTCTCCAAAAGATGCCACTCTTGATTGAGAAACCCTTTTCTTTTTGGCGTAAGTGTTTTTTTTTAAGAAAAGAGACTGTTAGTGCAGTTGGGAATTGGCAGTTAGAATTTGGACAACTATTTGTTTGCTATAGCTTTGATAGGTTTGTATAGGCTTGGATATGCGAATTGCAATTTGTGTAGGCGGATATGAAGAGACTTTTCTCCATCTGCTCCAGTTAAAGTATTTGTGGGTCGCGCCCATTCTTTAGTTTTGTGGGTCGCTCCCATTACTTAGTTCTTTGGTACTTTGGAAGTATCTGTGGGTCGCGCCCATTATTGCGCTTAAGATTATTTGAACATTGCAATATTCAATAACCAAGGGTCTTGTAAATTTGCGAGTGTATCGATAGAGATAACCCCTTGAAGTTTAGAAGCTAGATTAGTGGGATACAGGATGCCTGATCTTAGCATTTTTTAGAGATTTGTGTTGGCCAACTTTGGTATACGTTTTAATTTGCCGGCTTCCATTAGGGAATATCTAAATAGGTTTAGATATACAAACATATTTCTTCCTTGGTGATTTTGTATCCCCAGGGAATTAAAATATGACATAATGCAAAACAAGGATCCTTTGCTCTGAGCAATTTTACATGCAAAACGATTTTTGGTGTTCTGCCACCTAAAGCTAGTGTATTGAGTGTATTTTTGGTTTCTTGCACATACAGTGGTCTGTTGCGCTGTTTATGCAGTCTTTTTGAACACTATTGAGAAGTGTTTCTTATAAATATGGTTACAGCTACAATGGTTGGGTTTTGAGTACAGTCTGGGCTGTCCTGTTTCCGTCCTATGTATTGACCTGTGGGTTCCATGTGTGTTTAAATGTGTTTTTTGCCGTTACTGCAACTTCTGTTGTGAATAGCGTTGGCGCAATTTATGAAACAAAATGCCTAAAAGCGCTGTATTGTGTGTCTTGAATGTTTCAACACTTTCTGTTTCTGTTTGAAATGAGCTCATGTGTGTATTAAGAGTTTTTGATGTTTTTCAGTTTGTTGAGTGAAATGTTGGATTAATTAATATGAGGTCGAAAATTACATGAACAATGAAGCAGTTTTCCATGCGACATGCTAAAATCGCTATATGTTGCTATTTAATTTATAAATTAAGCAAAACGCATATGTGCAAAATGTTAAAGGATTGAAATTAGAAAGCAAAACGCGTATGTGCAAAACGTTAAAGGATTGAAATTAGATAAAGTTAAAATTCGTATTTACTAGGAATATGAAAGGCCTCAAAAATAAATTGTGTGTTTTATAGAGAAACGAATTTATAACATTTTTTTTTGTACCTACATGCATTAGTATATGCCCGCATACGAAACTGACGTTACACGCTTAAAAAGGATAAAATTAGGAAAAACATTCAATGGATATAAATAAAGCCCCAAAAGGAAAAAAACGAAATTGTCTATTTATGCAAAAATAAATACATTTACAGCATTTTTTCTTAAATTGCACTGTATTAGATGTTTACAGGCAAGTCTTTCAGCTGCAGTACATTTGATAGGAATGTTCATTCAGCCAGCACTTTCCCAGTTAAAGTTGGGTGGAACTTTGCATAACCGTCCATTTAAATGAAAGTGGCGCAGAAATGTGACGCAGGAAAATGTCATGTTTAAAGTTAGGTTTTTGTGCTTCGGCGCATAAATGAACTCGTCTAAAATTATAGGCAAGGGATGTAACTTACCTTTATATGTGGAATTCTCATAAAAAGATAATTGGTTCCTTTGAAAGAAAAATTATTAATTATGGAAAAATTATCTGAAAAAAATAAGTGCTTTTCAATATCGTTTTTTGATATTTATAAAGCTTAGTACTCATGCTATGACCCCCTAGCATTAAAATTTGATTTAAGTTATGTGTTACTGAATAATTAGGTAATTTGCATGTTGGTTTTCGCTTGGCGCAGGCGTAAAACACTTTTTTTCTAGGATTTACATGAGAGATGCCCAATGTTCAACCTCTGTCATGTGTAAAGGACATTCTGAGGATGATTAATATGTAAAGCAACCATAGGATATTAACTTTTAAGTTCCCTAAATTCCAAAGTCGAAAATGATAAATTAGATTATTTAAAAAGGCATTTTTGCCATTAGAGCAACTTTTACAGTGTCTTAGGCTTTAGTAAATACATACATTTAAGTATCATACAAGTTTGCCAGTTATTCTTATTTGGGATTATGCTGCCAATGTGACTGGTGCACGGGTTTTGTTTAATATCAGGATTGAAGGTTCTAGCTTTGGCAGGGCCTACTTGGGCATTCATGTTTAGGATTGATGAAATGAGTATAATTGCATAGGGTGGTAACAAGCAGTTGTTTTAAGATGGTATGTTGTGTTGTTGTGCTCAGCAAATTCTTCACAGTGAATGTTTTAAAAATTCTAAGACTAAATGACTTTTAACGCTTTAAAGAAGTCATTTATAATATGTGGTTTTTCAATAGGGTTGATTATTGGAGGGTTAAAAAGAGTGGGACAGTTTTTGCATTTGTCAGCTCCAGGGACGAATAGGAGGATGATCAAGGAACGCACGAAGTATGTCAGGCAGAGTTTGACCTGAAGGTCAGTGAGGTGGGGGTTAGGAGTAAGTGAAACCAGATGTTCTGCTGAGGGCCTTTCGGACCTCAGGGGATTCTGGCGCAGGGGATGTAGAGTGTCTGTGAATGAGTTCTGCTTTTTGAGAAGTTGGAATTAGTATGTTTTTGGAAGATGGTTAATTACAGTTGGTATTTTGTATGTTATGGCAAGTCAGCAGTATGTTGAAAAGAGATGGGTTTTTATTATGACTTCTTCGCAAGGAAATGTTCGTGTTTTTTCATGATTTAGCATTTTTCCCTTTATGAATCGTTCCTGCTGGTCGACACTGTAAGTTTTATTTGACAGTTCAATCTCCAGTGCTGGTGATGATCTGTCAAAAGGGTGGGAGTAAGTGAAAATGTAAATTTTGAGAATTTTGAGATTAAATGAAAGTGTGCAATTTTGATTTTTGATTCTAAACCTGACAAATTAAGCAGGCCTGCATTGATGGGTTTTGGGCTGCGTGAATACATGCGTCACTGCTTATGTTATTGTGATTTGCCCATGCCTTTTTGTGCTTGCTATACTGCATGTATATTTGACGGCTTGGTATATGTTGGCTGTGTTTTATGTTGCTACTTAAGAAATTATTACAAGTTTGCCTTTATTGCAAGGAGGCATGTATGACGATATGTGTCACTTTTACAATAATTGGGTAAAATTTGTATTGATACTAAATTTCACAGACATGATGTTTGCATGCTGTTGACACGATTAGACAACATCTCACCAATGTATGTCAAAATTTGGCCATAATAGTATTGAAGTAAAATAAAAGAGATATACATGAGTCATGATATTGCCCTCTCCCTTATGGACCAGGTAATTCTAAATTTATGTATCCTTGATTGGACCTAAGGATGAAATTATGGATTTGTAGCTCTTGTTAAAGGTGACCTAAACTTTTCATTTTTTCCCTGCAGAAGGAACTGGACCATTAACTGACATTACCGTATATGGTGTAAGGGCGTGGTAGAGTCCAAATTTCTGCACTATTTGTGACTTTTGTGTCCATGTTTTTTGGTATTATGTCACAAACTTGACTATCACCCAAGAATTTTTGTTCTTCCTATTGATTTTTCTTTTGTTGTTTCTCCCCTGACCGATGCCGCATCATGCTTAGTTATTGGGGATTTTAGTTGTGTCCTATTTCCATTCCCTTTTCCATATTCCTTTCACCAGTCAGCCCATTTATTATTATGGGTGTATTGTTTATGTGCACACTTTTAGACTAGAGTGATGTATCAGGGATCCCCCATGTTATGTAAAATGTTTTTTCAGACTGATTGTCGGGGTAGTGACAGGCTGGTTAACTGACCCAATGTTATAGTAAGACACGTTTTCCATCTCAAAAGGAGATATCTTAAGTTTACCTTTTTAACATGACGAATCTTCAATGTCTACTTTAATTCCTCAGTTCTCTTTTTATTTCTGCTGCTTTAATTTGTGGTGGGATCAGATGTGTTTTAATCATGCAAATAGCGGGACTCTCCAGTTCTGGTCTTGTTGTCTGCACATTTGATCATTAGCCTTTGTATTGCATAGTGGACTTAATGCACATTCCTAAAGGGATTTTTCTGTGATGTCCTTGATATTCTGTATTATGTCATTTCTCTATTTGAAATGTTCTAGATAAGGAATTTAGGAGCACTTAATCATTGAGGAAAATATGTATTTGCACCATTAGACAATGCCACGATATGTAAAAACATCCATTTAGATAGAATTTTCATGTAGTTATTTACCCTTAGATGATGAAGGATATGCTCTGACACGGAAACCCAATTGAAAAGCCCAGAGACACCGTTGGCCTACTGCCTTTATGTTTGAAATTGCTTTTTGAAAATGACAGTGCATTCTAGACCAACATTGTCCCATGGCGCGTGGCTACTCCTTTGCAGATTGCAGGCCACTTGCTTTCAGTCCCCTTGTCAAAACCCATGAAGTGTTTTTGTGCTTGATTTGAAGGAAACTAACAGTTGTCACATTTCCTATATCACTAGGTTCTGCGGGAATCTTCCAGAGTCAAAGGAAGAGTGATACCCTGCAGACCTGTGATCGAGACTAAGCACACTCTCCATCAGTGACAGATGAAAGACAGATTTCTTGGCCCTACAATTCCTGCAACCAAGTAGCGTGACAGCAATCATCAGCGTGACAGCGATCATCAGCGTGCCCCCAATGGTACCTCCCAAGCAAGCCATTTGTTTCATCAGAAGGCGTTGTAAACAGAAAATGAAAAGAGGAGCTGGTTTCAAAGATGCGAAGGATCCCTGTTGTTGATGGCAGGGCTGTCATCCAGTTTGTTCAGTTTGTTCAACTGTCATGTGCTTGAACCTCTGACAGCGCGCGGTCCCCTGATCCCCTTGGCCTGAGTTTTTGGCCCCCCACACACCTCTTTTCCCTTTGCTCCAATGGAAAGGCAGTGCACCCAAGGATCCACGTTTGGAAAAAGGCACTACATTCTGGTGCCCGTGAGAGAGCAGCTTGAGCGTCCTCTGACACTAAATAATGAGTGTTGGAGTCTGAAAGTGCTGCTGATCTTGCTGGGTTGGTTCTCAATAGTGCTTGGATCTGCATGAAATGCTTTGTGCCCTTGATCAATGAAGGGCGCATCATCTGTAGTATCTGCCACGAAGAAGAGACACTGGTGCACTGCCTTGAGACATTGAGACTTTGTAATTGAGCTATGAGTGTTTGCCAGGAGGGCACTCCAACGGACACTGAGTCATGAAGAGCCTGAATGAAGAGGCCCAACGCGAAGAAGACACTGGAAGCGGATTTGATGGACAATAGAAGCCTACCAGCAGAGGCTTTGACGGACTCTGGGTATTTTCTGTGAGCTTGTATAAGAGTTGGAGTTTGGAAACTAATTTTTGCAGCTTTGCTAGCATTATTTTAAAGTACTATTCCCTTGAGTTGGAGCAGAATAACGTCCATTTTTCTGTGAAAGAGTATTCCCTTTTCACCTCAGAGCATTAATGAGAGTCACCACTGTTTCACTTGAACATATAATGAATTACAGAAATGCATAAGAAGACCTAAAATGTACTAGATAATTTTAGGGTGTACGTTTGCTTAGGGTTGTGGAAAATTATGATTCATTTGTAATAGCGGTCACTACTTTGTTCTTATGTTCCTAATGACGTGTTTTCTAGTGTGTTTTAAGCAGGCATTGTCTTTTATGGGTGGGATTGTTTTTGCTGCCCAAATCACATCTGCACCCACCTCCCAAACCTATGTCTTTTCCTACTTCTACTTCTTTTCATCTTTCCAGATGTTACCCGAACACGGATAGTTAGGAGATCAGAGTTTACTGATAAATCCCTTTTGTAGCGTTTTCATCAACACCAGTTAGTAGTTGAACATCACTTATTGTTGGGTGTGTGGTCTTGTACCACATACCACAGATAGAGGCACCCCCTATTTTTGTCCTGCCATATATGGCCTTTGTGCTACTGCGTGTGTAGGGACACCTATCCTGAGAGAGTCGCTAGGTAATAGGATTACGCTTCAGTAACATCTTGAGGATTTTTATAAAATATAGATCTGGACTCAGATTAGCGTGAGTATAGGTTATTGCCTATGTAAGGGCAAAAGGTGCGTCTGTGGTACTTTAAAATTTGGACTCATGTAATAAACTTTGTCATAGCATGACGATTTTTATATCAAAAGACCGAGAATGGCCAGTACACTATGTACAAGCATTTTCGTTCTGTTCCAGTAACAATTTCACCTCGAAATTGTCATTTTCGTTTTGAACCCTTGGCATCCATTTTGTGTACAGCAGCCATGTTGTGTGTTGCCCTTTACATAGGCTATAACACACAGCTAAATTCGATCCCAAAAAGCCACGTATACCTTGTTTGACTTTTTCCTGACCTGGACCAGGTGAAACCATTGCCCCAGGCCGAGCCTGTTTGGTCAGTTCCTCTCCCAGTGGCCGAGCAAGATAGCATCTAGGCCCAACATGCCATAAACCTTTTCATCGCGCACGCACCCTGCCTATCTCACTTCCATCTGTCCCTGTTCCTGCCTCCACGAGCTATTTACGCCATGGGCTGTGACCTTACTGTTTTGGGTTTACCCGGCCTTGTCAGCTAAAGAATGTATTCATTATGTGGACATTGTTTATGGCCTGGACTTATCTTGAAAGTGGGTTTTGCATCTGTGTGCACGTTCTGGGAATGTATTTCAAATATGTGCCTAAGGCATAAAAATCTGTATAAAAGGACTGTGCGGAGTCCATGAAGGCAGGGTATCTCATTCAGTCGCTTTTAGGCGTGGCTGGGCGACGTAGCCTCACAGTTGTATATAATAAAGATGTCTTTTCATATTTCAGATTCTCTGTCAATTCCTTTGCTGCTTTTGAATGGACTACCTATTGGTAAGACCCCTGAGAAGGAGTATGTGGATTTTTGGAACCACAGTGAAAGGAAGCTGATTGGTCCGTGATAGTGACGCCTTCCTGGGCATAAAAATAGATGATGGGCTCGTACCTCGGTGGCCATCTTGGAAGAGATTGTTATACTCAGGCAGGACAATAGTGCATAGTGTTTAGTGCAAGTGACTCACATTTAAGGACATATTAATTACATTTGGGCAAGAAGGTCACAATAGAACAACGTGACCGACTCAAGGTGCCAGAGCAGAATTTTCAGGTTCAAGTAGCGGACCAGATTTGAAATTAAAGCAGTCCATTCCTCCTGCAGGTTCAATCCATAGTTCAGACTGTCCGTTTTTAGTATCCATTTGAGCTCTTCTCTGTTGAGCATACGGGTCAAGTCGCCGCCCCTGGGTGGGATTATGACTTGAGTAATCACAGTCCAGCGGATTTCATTTTCCGTATGTCCTTTGTTGACAAAATGTTCGACCAGAGCAGCATTAGGTGTTTTACAGAGGATATGGCTTCGATGTTGAGATATCCGCAGTTTGACTTTCTGCTTAGTCTGGCCCACATAGATTAGGTCACAAGGACAGAAAATGGCATAGATGATGTTGCAACTATTACAATTAGTGACAGTTCTCAATTCATTTCTCACTTCTTTAAATACAAACTCTTTGCAATCTATTGAAAGATCACATACAACACATGACCCACACTTGAAGTGACCTCGAACAGGGGGTAATAACCAATGATCATGGAGTGTGGTGTTTTTTGTGTTTACAGACGGTAGGGCTGCCCTTACCAGCTGATCTTTAAGGTTTTTGCTTTTTCTAAAAGCAAAGAGGGGAGTTTCCCAATTGAGTGGGCCTGAGTTCAATATGTGCCAGTTTCTTTTTATACTTTGTTTGACACGGTTAGAGATGGTTGAAAAGGTAGTGACACATACCATCTTGTCAGAGGTTTGTTTCGGTTTTGGCTCCAGAAGGGTTTCACGAGGACAGTACCAAGCCCTTTTCATTGAGTTTTTAATTAGGCGCCTCGGATAACCTCTAGTTCTCAGTTTGTCAAATAGAGTATTGGCCTCATTAAAATAGTCCTCCTTCTTGAAGCAATTTCTCCTTAATCTGAGGAATTGTGAGTATGGCAGGCTGTCCCTCAGGGCCCTGGGGTGACAGCTGCCATAATTAAGCAGGGTGTTCCTTTCCGTCGGTTTGCGGAAAAGGGAAGTATACAATACCCCATCTTGATGTTGAATATTGAGATCTAGGAAGGAAATGTTATTCTTGCTGTGGGTCAGGGTAAATGTGAGGCCATTGCAATTGTTATTTAGCCAATGTAGGAGACCAGGGAAATCATCAATTGACCCGCCCCAGATGAGAAAAATTTCGTCTATGTAGCGCTTCCAAGTAAGCATCCCCTGATGGAAAGGGTTTCTAATGGAGAGAATTGTGTTAGTCTCCAGCCAGTCCATATAGAGGATCGCTAAGGTAGGAGCAAAAATAGCGCCCATAGACGTGCCACTTACCTGCTGGTAGTATTGAGAGTCATACATAAAGAAGTTCTGAGTGAGACAAATCTCTAGGAGTTGCACTATGAACAGAGTAGGGACCCTATGAGGACGTGACCTAGTGTTCAGTATACTTTCCATGACCAGCAGTGAGTCTCGCTGAGGTATATTTGTATACAGAGACTCCACGTCAAGTGTACATAGAGACTCATTTACATGATTGTAGGGATGATTCTCGATGAGGTTAATCATATGCATGCTATCACGAATGTAGCATTTGGTTACTGACACAAAGTCCTTCAGGAAGAAATTGACATAATGACCCAATGGTTCTAGAAGCGACCCACAGCCAGATACTATCGGTCTGCCCGGGGGATTATCCAATCTTTTGTGGATTTTTGGCAGCGTGTAAATGACCGGGGTTCTTGGGTTAGTGATATTAAGAAAGTTGTATTCATGTTTACTTAGAAAGCCATTGTCCAGGGCTTCCGCAGTAAGGAGTTTAATTAAGGTTTGGATATCTTTGGTGGGGTTGCAGGGCAATTTGCAATAGTGTTCCGTATTAGAGACCTGTCGTTGGAGCTCATCTTTATAATTTCCAATATCCTGCAGCACTATTCCACCACCCTTATCAGCTGGTTTGATAATCAATTTGGTATTGTTTTTAAGAGTGGTGATGGCAGATTTCTCTTCCAAAGAGATATTGTAAGGTATGAAGAGATGGGATTTCTCCAGATTGGAGATTTCCTTGAGGATAACCTTTTCAAAAGTGACGATTTCTTTCGGGAACATGTTGAATGTGGGTGAGAAGGTTGATGGAGGTCAAAATGGTGTTATCGCCATTTTGGGCTCCGAAGGGTTAAGTTCAAAGTAGGAACGAAGTCTCAACTTACGGAAAATCCCATTAATTCGGACTGAAGATCCAAGAAGTTTGGGTAGGTAGTTGGGACAAACGATAAGCCTTTGCTTAGGATTGATGACTCCTGACTAGAGAGTGTATGGTTAGATATATTGAAGATGGGGATGATGTCAGAATTGGTCTTATTTGTTACCATTGGTAAAATGTGTGTCTCGTCTGACGTTCCCCTGGAGGATTGTGCCATCTCTGTTGCTGTTTTACCCTTCCTCTCTTTTGGGGTGCGGAATTGCCTCTGGATAAAAAAGGGCTCTGGTTGTGTGTCGGGCCACTTGGTCCCTCACCAGGATCTGAGCTGTCAGATGATTCAGCAGACGAATCTGTAAATCCTACCCCAGTGTTTCTTTTATTGAAACGTCCCCAGGGTCTAGGGGTTTGTTGGTGAGGGTTAAAATTACGATTCGTGTAAAAATCTTTCTGTAAATAGGGATAAGTTCTCTCAAGGGTGAAGGTTTTAATATCTTTTTTCACCTTATTGGACTTTTTATTTTGTTCAATACGGAGGAATTCCGAGACAGTTTTTTCAATTTTTTCAAGCAGGGCCTTAGTGTCAGTAACCGTTTTGTCTTCACTTATTTGTTTCTCGAGATCTCTAATGATATCATCCAATTTTTTGAGTTCTTCACCTGCCATTTCTATTCCTAGGACTAGCCAGTGCCTAGAACAAGTGGTGCCAATACTACTAAAGCCTGTTATGTACTTGGGATTATCAGTGAAAACCCCGGGAATATTCCTGACTTGTAAACCCAGTGGAATAGTATTAGATTTTAAATATTGGGTGAGCATAAGAGTCATTAGTTCAAGTCGTGCATGTTTTTTCTTTTGTTTTTCTAGATCCTCAGATAGACTGGTACTACCAGTTATATTGGGTTCTTCTTGGTCAGTGAACAGGGAGGGACCTGCGCAAATCTTTTTAATATATTCAATTGAATATAAGGGGGCTGAGTCAGACATTACAGTGAAACAGGTTAAGGGTGACAAAGTGTACAGAACCGCTCGTGCCAAGGTAGAGAGGCGTGCGACCACTTAGGAGAAGTGGAAGTAAGGCAAGAGCCCTTGCAATCCGTTGATTGCGCACAGTTATATTAGCAACAACAAGGGACCCCAATTCAGTCAGCAGGGGACCTCGGGGAACATACTTTTTAGAACAACAGTGGTCCCATGCATTCAGGAATACATAAAGCACTAAATATAGACAGAATCAAATCTATATTTGGAGCGACATGTCCAGCCGGACAGAGGTCTTTTAAGTTTACTCAATTAACAATTGATCCATACAGAGAGAGTACCTTCCACAATACACCAGTGTGGTACACGAGCCTTTGCCCAACACTAACGGATCAGATACAGAAGGTAGATTTAGGAACATAATGGGCTTTTCAGGGCAAACAAACGTTTTCTGTTTAAAATCTAATTGTACAGAAGTGTCAATAGGGCACCATTACATTACATAGAAATCAAGTTTTGTATAGGGTGCTAGACAGGTCGACGGCGTTTCGGTCCCCCTATTAAATCATGGGGACCATCATCAGGACATACAATAATTGCCTTAACGTTATTTAGCCTCTAATTACCTGAAAAAGGAAAAGGGGAAAAGAATAGAGAAAAAATATATACATTTAGATACAGATTGTTCAATATATTTGATCAAATGATTTAAGGTGAAAACGTGCATACGGTCGCTTAATTTCCAGGTGAATTACGTCGCGATTGAAGGTTATGCATAAGATAGTGACTTCAAACATGCCTACAAGTGGATGGACGGAAGGGGCAAGGCTGAAGTGGAGATCAGGCTAGGAGCGTATATATTACAATAGTCGGAGTGTAAGCAGCCAAAGGCGATCATGCTCAACCATTCCTGTAGTGTGGTGCCTGCTAAAGAATACACGGCCGAGCTACCGCAAGGTGTTAAAAAGGAAGGATTAACGTGGCTACGTGAAAGTGAGAATTCATGAGTAGTGCCTATTTGAGGACGGCGTGATAGAAGGGGCTGTAAAGTGAATTAACCGAGTGTAAACACAGCTGGTGATTCACACGATAAGCCTAGCGCCGTTGCGGCGTAGACGGGCAGGCTTACCAGGACAATGCACTGGTACTAGACCGGCAGGGAGAAGTAGCCTGCACTCAGAACAGAAGCCCTAAAGAAGGGGAAATTAAGGATTAAAACCTAAAAGAACACAACGGTGACCAAGTGGCCGCGGTGCACAGCTTCTTACCGGAATCAGGACGCGGTTTGCCGCATTACAATAACGTAATCGGGCGGGGCCAGGGTAGTGCCTGTAGGAAAATACAGAACATCAGGGAAAGTTGCATTTGGGGCAGTTTCGATGTAAAGGAGCTGCGGGCTGCTGGCGACTTACCGGGTTAGTCAGTCTTTCAGTCTGTTCCCTGGCGTGCTCGGGCAAGGGAGGGAGGGAGTGAAGAGTGGGTGAAAGGAAGCTGATTGGTCCGTGATAGTGACGCCTTCCTGGGCATAAAAATAGATGATGGGCTCGTACCTAAATCGTGTGAATCACCAGCTGTGTTTACACTCGGTTAATTCACTTTACAGCCCCTTCTATCACGCCGTCCTCAAATAGGCACTACTCATGAATTGCTAACAACAAAAGAAGGTGACCAGGTCAAGGGAAGTGTGTCGACATGATGGTACCAAAAGGATCATAGGGTAGTGTGTGCCAAAGAGTAGAAAGAGTCACTGATGGCTATTAGAATTCCCATCTGACCACCCTCATGGCGGAATTTCATCATGTGGGAATAGTAAATCGACTTAGGCACCGTCCCAACCATGAGGTAGCGGTGCGGAGGTAAATGTCGATACATTGGCCATATTAGTGCTCAAGGAATCATGTTAATAAAGTGCAGTGCTCAAATGAAAATGTGTGGATAAAATTGGCTACCTAGAACAAAGAAAATATTCAATGTGAACTGTCTAGGTGACAAACATAAAAACCCGCCTAGTTGTCAAAGCATGGGACAGCATTATGGCGATGTGAGATGGTCAACATGTTTCAGCCTGATGGAGCATTACTCCGGCTTTCTTCAGGACCTAAATTAATAAAATGCTACTGCAAACAGGTTTCACTAAACACTCAAAGATGTATAAGCATAAAGTTACTATTTGGTATCTGTTATATCTACCAGGACCTCGGAGACCCAATGTCCACTGGAGACAGTAAGAGTTCTTCTCCCCAGCATTGTGTGGGTGACGGCCTCACCTCGCCCGGCAACCGCTCGGGACAACTGAGGCCCCGCTCTGTCCGTCGGTACCTCGCGCTCTCACCTCCACTTCCGCTCGATGAGAGCGCGAGGTACCGACGGACAGAGCGGGGCCTCAGTTGTCCCGAGCGGTTGCCGGGCGAGGTGAGGCCGTCACCCACACAATGCTGGGGAGAAGAACTCTTACTGTCTCCAGTGGACATTGGGTCTCCGAGGTCCTGGTAGATATAACAGATACCAAATAGTAACTTTATGCTTATACATCTTTGAGTGTTTAGTGAAACCTGTTTGCAGTAGCATTTTATTAATTTAGGTCCTGAAGAAAGCCGGAGTAATGCTCCATCAGGCTGAAACATGTTGACCATCTCACATCGCCATAATGCTGTCCCATGCTTTGACAACTAGGCGGGTTTTTATGTTTGTCACCTAGACAGTTCACATTGAATATTTTCTTTGTTCTAGGTAGCCAATTTTATCCACACATTTTCATTTGAGCACTGCACTTTATTAACATGATTCCTTGAGCACTAATATGGCCAATGTATCGACATTTACCTCCGCACCGCTACCTCATGGTTGGGACGGTGCCTAAGTCGATTTACTATTCCCACATGATGAAATTCCGCCATGAGGGTGGTCAGATGGGAATTCTAATAGCCATCAGTGACTCTTTCTACTCTTTGGCACACACTACCCTATGATCCTTTTGGTACCATCATGTCGACACACTTCCCTTGACCTGGTCACCTTCTTTTGTTGTTAGCGTATCTGTAGGGGCACAAGGTGACAGGTCATTAAACAACACCCCTTGACCCTCCACACACCTGTTTTTGTTGAAACTACTCATGAATTCTCACTTTCACGTAGCCACGCTAATCCTTCCTTTTTAACACCTTGCGGTAGCTCGGCCGTGTATTCTTTAGCAGGCACCACACTACAGGAATGGTTGAGCATGATCGCCTTTGGCTGCTTACACTCCGACTATTGTAATATATACGCTCCTAGCCTGATCTCCACTTCAGCCTTGCCCCTTCCGTCCATCCACTTGTAGGCATGTTTGAAGTCACTATCTTATGCGTAACCTTCAATCGCGACGTAATTCACCTGGAAATTAAGCAACCGTATGCACGTTTTCACCTTAAATCATTTGATCAAATATATTGAACAATCTGTATCTAAATGTATATATTTTTTCTCTATTCTTTTCCCCTTTTCCTTTTTCAGGTAATTAGAGGCTAAATAACGTTAAGGCAATTGTTGTATGTCCTGATGATGGTCCCCATGATTTAATAGGGGGACCGAAACGCCGTCGACCTGTCTAGCACCCTATACAAAACTTGATTTCTATGTAATGTAATGGTGCCCTATTGACACTTCTGTACAATTGGATTTTGAACAGAAAACGTTTGTTTGCCTTGAAAAGCGCTTTATGTTCCTAAATCTACCTTCTGTATCTGATCCGTTAGTGTTGGGCACAGGCTTGTGTACCACACTGGTGTATTGTGGAAGGTACTCTCTCTGTATGGATCAATTGTTTATTGAGTAAACTTAAAAGACCTCTGTCCGGCTGGACATGTCGCTCCAAATATAGATTTGATTCTGTCTATATTTATTGCTTTATGTATTCCTGAATGCATGGGACCACTGTTGTTCTAAAAAGTATGTTCCCCTAGATCCCCTGCTGACTGAATTGGGGTCCCTTGTTGTTGCTAATATGAGCCCTATTACAGACATGAGCTCAGAGGCAAAAAGTCCCTTAGGAAATGCACTAACAGTGTGCCACAAAGAGGTGGTGCACTGTCAGTGTGCTTCCTGAGGACAGCTCTCTGGAGGGAGGACCCCCCAGATATCCTCTGCAGGATGGTGCAGTCAGTAGCTTTAACTGCCTGACAGATTATGTCTGTCCTCTCTTTAAAGTTCAGGTGGCTGCCACCTGCACTGTCACAAACAGGACAGCTTGCAAGCAGTGACTGCGTCTAACGAAATGCGCTGCCCCAGGGCAGACTCGAGTGGCCAAGTAGAAAATAATGGTGGCAATCACCTTGCTAAATCCCTCCATCAATTCAGATAATCCACAGACTAGAATCTCTCAAAATGGCACATTAAAAATATTCCTCAGCTGGAGAGGAGGAGGGACCACCCATGAGGAAACCCCTACAAGGGGTAGGCATAAATCAGGAACCCTAATAGAAAAACTGACACTATTCAGAAGACAATAAACCTCACCTGGGATGCTGACCCACAAAGCCCTAATTCACTTACTCATTAAAAATGTAACCTTCACAGTGTTTTACCACAGCTATTAGAGAGGACAAACAGTTAAAATGAAGCAGTCGACGTAAAGTTTAGAGTAAAACTTACCCTTATAAAGTTAGAGGCGCCCGGTGGCCTCTAGTTCTATGGCCTCATATATAGTTCAATTAGCAGATGACCGCAATGAGTTACCTAAACCAAAACATCTATATTCCTTCCAATTTTGTGCTTCCCAAGTCTCCAGCTTCTCAGTCATATTTGATGTATTCCACTATGCCACAACCTAAGCCACTCTCACTTTGATCTCTCAGCATCAAGAGCCTTACATATGTTGCGCTGCAAAACAAAGTCTGAGTTATTTTGGATCCTAGAGGCCAAATATTGCTTTGATAAATAGAGGCAGAAAAATAAAGGAGATTTGATGGGAACAGTTGTAGCTGCCTCAAGATGTATCAAATCACAAGGCGATTCACATTCTGCAACACCACTCTACAGGAAGTGGGGGGTTGCAATCCTGATTTGAATGTCATTACCAATGCATATGCATAGGATAGGGCAATACCTAGCAGGCTGGTATGTTTTTGTAAACTAAACATTTCTGAATCAAAAGTTGCCAACTGGAACAATTCACAACCCCAACACAATGAAAACTGATTTTTGGAACAGCTCCACTGGGAGACTGAAAATTGTCTTTGGATCTGATTCTCGACCATTCAAACTGCCCTGGAAATAAAAGCAAAAATGGCAGAGAAATCTTAATGGACCTAACATCAGATCATGCACTTGTTGACCAATGGAGACTTCTGAACCTATTGGAAAGGAAATATACTTTACTGTGATGCCTATATGGAACAGACATCAGAATTGACTATTTCTTGACCCACTACAGGCTACTTTCTAAGGTTAAGGAAGGCTCCATTTCTATCTCAGACTGAGCACCTGATACTTTACAGTTAGATATGCAATTAGCAATAGAATCTGGAGGATAGACTCAACCAGAGATCAACTTTCAGAGGAAAAAAGAAGTTGATCCACTACATGCAGGACTACTTGGATTTAAATGAAAATTCTGTATCCTCAACGCAAACTTGGTTGGCTGCAGGAAAATCATATGTCAGAGGTCTACAACATAGAGATGTAGAAATGGCGAAGGAAGTAGTCTGTAAACAGAAATTGAAATTGGACTGCATATGAAGTACTGAGCAACCCCAATATAGTATTATCTTAAAGCTGTCACACTGATGAAGTACAATCTATACTCTACTGATGCTACAAGCTGAAAATGTTATATGCTGCACCAAAAGACAGTGCTATGAACATGGCAAAAAAGTCCAGAAGGCTTCACACCTTATATTTGAAGAAAGGAGAGGTAGGATCAGCTATACCAGCAATAATTGATGAACATGACTCAATAGTGACCTGCCCTAGAGCAACTGTAAACGAATTTGGTACATTCTACTCCAGATTATACATGTTAGAAGCCCTGACCAGATGACAAGGTAGAGAAAGATTTCTTATCTGAGGTCCCCATCACACACTTAAATAACGGAACCTAGAGAGATCTTGGCAACAAGCTCTCTATAACAAAAATTATGGAAGCTGTCATGACCATGCTGACAGGGAAGTCCCGAGGGAAGGACGGTTTTCCACCAGAAGTTTGCAACTACACTGCCAAATGTTCTGCACCTCTCCTGAAAATACTTATCAGAGAAGCAATGAGAACAAGCGGTCTAAATGCAGAATAAACAGAGCCCTTGTCACAATGGTTCCGAAACCAGGGAAAGACCTACTAGGTTGCAGGAATCACAGGACAATCTGTCTTAATACAGACATTAAAATGCTGGCAAAAGTCTTGGTAATCAAAGTGAGAAGATTTATCCCATTAATAATTCGGAGAATCAAGTGGGGTTCATCCCCAATCACTCTTTTTAAAATGTTATGTTATGTTATGTTATAATGATTTTATAGCGCGCACTAATACTCAAGAGTGTCCTGGCGCGATGTAAAACAGATACCTGATGGAATAGGGCCATTTAATATGCCTGCTTAATAAGGAAGGTCTTCAGCTGCTTTTTCAAAAGTATGAGGCGTTTGGATATTCCGCAGTGACAAGGGGAGCGAATTCCAGAGGGAGGCTGCCTTAAAAGACAAAGACTGGCACCCCACCCAGATTCTGCGGAAACATGGGATCACCATCTGTCTCATAGAGGCAGAGCGGAGTGGTCCGTTAGGTGTATGGAAGGAGAAGCGCTTCCTAAGATACAATGGTCCAAGATCCTGTAAGGCTCTATGGGCAAGAACGAAAGCCTTAAATTGCACTCTCTGAGCCACGGGCAGCCAATGCAGCTCGCGAAGATGCTGCTTTACACTAGACCACCTTCCAGAAATGTTAAACAGGAGTCTAGCCGTGGCGTTCTGTATAGTCTGAAGCTTATTAAGTAGATACCCCGGGATACCCATGTACAGAGCATTGGCGTAATCAATGCAAGAAAGAATAAGCGCCCGCAGAACCGTCTCCCTGGCCGTCCTTGGGAGCAATGGAAAGAACCTTCTCAGAGCTTTAAGGGTGCTAAAACAGACTCCAGTGAGTTTCTTGATTTGCACCCCGAAACGCAGATCCTCCTCGAACCAGACCCCAAGATTTTTAGCTGGCCCGCCCACCGAGTTAGGACGGGTGTAATCCGAGGGCCAAAACTGGTCAAATAGAAGGATCTCGGACTTGTCCTCATTTCTCTTAAGTTGTGCCTGCACCAACCAGCTAAATACAGCAGAAAGACATTTACAAGCGAGGTCAGTGGACAGGTCAGAGTTCTCCCACGTAAAAAGAAGCTGCATATGCAATTATTTTTGCACCAAGTTCCTCAGCCAAAGCAATCAGAGGGGTCAGATAGATATTGAAAAGCAGAGGGTTTAAAGTAGAACCTTGAGGGACCCCTGTGAGCATTTTGTTGGCCAAAGAGGCACATGGGGGCATCCACACCTGTTGGAAGCGATCTTCCAGAAAGGATTTAACCCAATCCCAGGCGGCGCCCACAATACCTATATTGGAAAGGCGAGCAAGGAGTAGATGGTGAGGCACCGTATCGAAGGCGGCAGAGAGGTCAAGTAAAATCAAGACAGCTCTGCTGCCCGCATCCAGGCACTCCCTTATCGCCTCCGCCACCTCCACTAGTGCAGTTTCAGTACTATAGGTTGCCCATAAACCAGATAGCTATGGATGGAGGCGGCCAGAAGAGTCCACATAGGTATCAAGCTGACGAAAGACCACCTTCTCGCAAACCTTTGCCAGAGCCGGCAAAAGAGATATGGGGCGATAACTGACCAGTTTGGACGGATCGAGATAAGGTTTCTTCAAAAGAGGTAGAAGCTTAGCCTGCTTCCAACTCCCTGGAACCACAGCAGTCTGTAAAGATAGATTAATAATCCTATTAACCTCTGGATGGACCACTTCCGCGACTCCGGCCAGCACTCTGGCCGGGCAGGGGTCGGTCGGAGCCCCTGATTTAAGGGATTTAAGGATGGTCAGGATATCAGATCCAGCTATAGGCTTAAAGTTAATAAACAAAGGGGCCGGTGGTAGAGGTGTTGGAAGGGAAGTGGGGAGATAGTCCCCCAGTGCAGCGTCCCCCGATCCCAAACTGTTTTGATTAATCTGTACCTTTTCAACAAAAAAAGTAGACAGCTCCTCACACCATTGATCGGAAACAGGCAGGGCCATTTGTTGTGCGGCTGGTGACAAAAAGCTACTCACAATAGCAAAAATCTCTTTGCCATTGTTATTAGCCTTTGCAATCCGATCTGCATAAAATACCCTTTTTACCTCTCTAATTGCTGCGTAGTATTCTCTCTGTGGTAAGCGGAGAGCCTCTTTAGCCTGCGGGCAATAATGCTGCCGTCAGCAGCGTTCCAGGGACTTGCAAGCCAATTTAAGATCTGTAAGGGTGTCTGAATACCATGGCTTAGAGGGTGTTGGCCTTGGTCACCCAGTGGAAGGAGGTTTTTGCACCTTACCGACTCCTTGGCTAATCCAAGAGGAAAAACTATCCACCGCCTCCTCGAGATCCGAGGTATGCGCCGGGTAAGTCAAGGAAAGGACCCTGGAAAGGGCCGGAATGTCAATCTTCCGACCCGGGATGTTATTCGTCAGGGTAATAGAGGAAGGCTGCTTCCCTATTGACCAGGAAAATTGTACCAAATGGTGATCTGACCAAGCCACCTGCAGGATTGGCACTGGTCACCATATAAGCTACATAGAGCAAAACTATCCCCAGACACAAGATGCTGGAGGTGTGATTGTGCAGATGGTGATGTGATACATAGTCTATGGCCTTCCATAAGAACTACAGAACTTCTGTTCTACAGTGTGGCTGACAATAAACGAAATTAGTATTTTAAACATCATACCCTCATTAGAACGTATCTAAATACATGGCACCAGAGAATTCCAAAGATGAGCACCCATAAGACTGGATGGCTGAACTCTGTGTTAGCAGTGGCTAAGGTGTATATTCTACGACACTGAAAAACAAGAACAGCCACCACGGTGGTGAAATGGACCAAGGCAATAGTGACAATGGTGCTGCATCATGAGCAGCAAATTTACAAACTGAATGATCAGTTGTCAGTCTAAGAAGACATGTGGGAACCATACACTGGACAGTAGCCCATACAAACTTTGATACATAATGTTAAAATTCAGAGGAGTAACCCGTTATAGTAATGCTGGATTATGAAGAGCAGAATTGGAGAAAGAAGGAGAAACATGTTTAGGTTTATAGATGTACCCAATGCTTAATTTGAGCCTGTGGTTGTAGGTGGGGCCACCAAAACTCATTTTTGGGGTCCACCACTTTTTTTCTTCATTAGACTTTGACTCAGAGCAAGAGAATGAAACACAAAAGGCGGAAAGAAGGGGAAAGATGGAAAAACCTCAACAAAGGGAAAAAACAGGAACCTACAAGAGTGAGATAAAGGGGCAAGGAGTGGCCGATGGTGGATTAAAGAGGTATAAGTTGGACTCAAGACTACGCAGCCTTCATACAGAGTATGCTAAAATTCAGTTGCACCGGCTTCTGGGCAAAAGTTAAGGCCCCAGCACTTACTCTTTTACAAATTAAGCACTGAAGGTACCACTGTGTAACTAAAAAGCTGCTGATGTAATTGAAATCAAGTGTGACATATACCACACGGATTTTTAGCAACCATAGATACGATGTAACTTCTTGGTTTAATTTTTTTTTTACATTGTATTGAAAGTTGTAGAATTAATGTGTATGATATGATATAATAATAAAAAATAAGTACTAAAGGAAGCTATTTGAAAATAACTTTTGTGCTCGTCCCCATGGATTTATGGCAAGGCTTCAACCATTTAAATACTTACTCTTGAAATAAGAAATCATTTTCTTATTAATTCTTCTTCGCACTTACTATAATTATGTACGTAAAGTGACATTTCCAAAGTTGTAATTATATGTTTCTTTGTGTTTTGCAAGCCACAGAAAAGTTGGACTGGTGCAAAAAAATTACATGTATATATTTATTCTGATACAATATAGCATGTAGTAAATTGGTCTGCTCTGGTTCAAGGCGAAGAAATAGAACAGAGATTGTAGAACCACTGTGAAAGTTAATGATATAATGAGCATTTACAGGAAATCAATGCCTTTGCAAATTAATAATTATTAGCTGTAAGAACGATTTCTAGACACATAGGGCCTGATTTACAAAGAATTGGCATAGGGCAGTGCCGCAAGTAATTTTGTTGCACTGCCCTATGCCAACTCAAAAGGGCAGGAACGCACCATATTTACAAGATAAGGTGCATTCCCGTCCTCTCAGCCAGCACCGACGCACAATTTGCAGCCGAGCGCCAACTCAGGCACCCTTGCACCATGTGTTTGGTTTGTTGGCATGATTATGTTTGTGCAGGAGGAGGCACCTTCATGCACAAAAAAAATCCTGCCCTATGCCAACTCAAAAGGGCAGGAACGCACCATATTTACACGATAAGGTGCATTCCTGTCCTTTCAGCCAGCACCGACGCACAATTTGCAGCCGAGCGCCAACTCAGGCACCTTTGCACCATGTGTTTGGTTTGTTGGCATGATTGTGTTTGTGCAGGAGGAGGCACCTTCATGCACAAAAAAATCCTGAGAGGCGTTTTCCTCGTTCTATGTGTGTTGCAGAATGCAGCACATGTGGAAAGAAGAAAAACCTATGTTGTTTTGCCTACTCTGTGGAGGCGTACGTTATTCCTACTACCCCAGGTTTACAGATGTAGTAAATCTGGAGCAGGATCGAAATCCATGTGTATTTTGATAGGGAACACCCACAGCAATGCCCATGGATGTCTCCTTGACATAGAGCACTGAGCAGAGTGCTGCCTCGCCTTACTCTAAATCAATGAGGCCATGCAAAGCCATGCAGGGTGGCTTTACGTCGCCTCATAGATATGATTGAGAGGCCTGCGCCACCGGATGGTCATAAAAAGTGAGGCTCCGGCAATGCAGGCCTCTTGTAAAGGAGGGCCTTGGTGCGTTTAGGAGAAAGCACAACCAAGCAGTAAACCTCTTTCGAGGAGAGGTTTCTGCAGATCGCCAATGATTACAATCCTTGTAACATTTTCAGGTGAAAACAGCTGACTGATGTAGGTATAAAATATGTCTGTAAAACTTAACACGGCCCTGCTTTAAAGTAAAGAGTCATTACAAACCACCTGTTGCATTTCTCGGGATCACTAAGCACAAAATCCACACCCACTCAAGCAATACAGATCTACAAGTGTTTAAATATACTATTAATCACATTGACACTAATTATGCCTAGCCTAAATGCTGTGTGGAAAAATTAAAATGCGGCTTTCCTTTCCATGGTTCAACTGTGACAAAACACACTCTGACAATCAGACGGTGGACGTGGCAAATCTGAAAAATGTAAGTCGATCTTATTGTGTAACATAATATTAGAGCATAATTTAATGTCGCCTTCTGTACGAAATCCAGCTTTTGGATTTGTGAAAGTATTTCACAAGTGTTCATATATAGTTACACAGAGAAGAAAATACATTGCTTTTTATTTAATAGATTTGGAGCAACTTGGGCCTGAGAACGCTGACAACAAAATGTTATTTCAAGTTCAAGTAATGCTACTAATATTTGTCTCAATAATTTCAAAGCAGGAACCAGAGCATAGTTACAGTATGGATCATATTAATAGTAAACTATTGCTAACCATGCCTCAAGTGCTCTAACTGTCAATAACATCCAGCAATAACATTCTAATACTCAGTATGGCAAGTCTGTTGTTCTAATCTACACAAATTAATTATGCATTTAAATTGCAGTAGAACGATGGACAATCCCTTGAGATTGCATCAAGGGGACATTGTTGTCATGAATTGATATGCGGGTGAACACAAACACTCATTTTGGATATTGGTCATTGATTATATGAGGGATAAAGTACCCCCTGCCATACATTATAAGGATATTGCAAGTCATTGAGGGGTTTCATAATAATATAGAGGAACGAGGCCGAAGGCTGAGTTCCTTTATAAGGTTATGGAACTCAGAGGTGACTTGCAATGTCCTTATTATGTCTGCCAGGGAACACTTTATCACATATAATACATGGTCACTCCATCACCTTTCCCACAAACCACTTACAACCTTGGGTCGAGCATGCTTACAAACATGAAGAATACAAATAAAACCTCTAGTGCAAAAGTAAGCACATCGAAAACCTGTGAGATATTTGTTGGAAACAGATATTAGTAACAATTCAATACAATACTTGCTCGGAATGTGTAGAAACATGCAGAAAGATTATAGCTTTTCTCTATCTAAGGAGTGCAAAAAAATAACTATTCCCTCTGCTTGTCATTGTGAACTATTAAAATAGAGCAGAAGAAATAAAAGCAACATTCATTTTTTGTTACTTTTAAACAGCTACTTCAATTATGCTCAATGACCTGAACCGGCTTTCACCTCAGCTGCTGGCCCTGGCAGCAGGCATTGTAATGTCAGAGCTCAACTGTAGTAACTTAAAATGGTCACGTTCTGACGTGTACCCTTTATAAGACTGGGAGCATCACAAGGCACTCATCATAAAGAAATTAGAGACTGCCATTTATACAGAAACTTATGTATCATAAGGTAATATATATGTATGTCACCCTTAGGATGATCTGCCAATAAAAGAATAAAAGGATTTGAACAGTAGGAACATAGATGGCGAGAGAAGACTAGCTCCTCACTACCAACTCGGTAAAGTAAGAGAGGAGGAAAAGGGAACGAAACTACTGTCCAGTTATCCACAACTGAGAGCAGGAAAAAAATATAAGAAGGATTTTCAAAAACTCTTTGATACACTGCAATACATAGTGTTTTGGACATTACTTCTTGGTCCTATGGCCTTCAGTCCCCAACAAAATTGTATATATATTTTTACCACTTTCTGAAACTGCTTCATCTCCCAAGAGAGAAGTCCAGTCTTAGAACCCCATACCATATCATATCATCCCCTATACATAGGACCCCAAGCACTACCTATTCTTTGACATGGAGCCACAAAGTACAACCAATATCACCTTGGAGCCATCGGGCCAGTTTGCTTTTATAAAATTATTTACCCCCGGAATCCATTAAAAAAGCATCTAAGACCGTAAAACACAGATTGTCAAATCTCATCCAGAAAACCCTGGTTCCCGACCCCTTCTTTTGCACCAACAAAGGAGCGATAATAAGTGACCTAATTTTCTATCCAAATAGATACGCACAATGGATAAAAGCCCTGCTCTCAGCGCTCTTGAGCTCTACAACCAGGAAAACTGAACATGGTCTTAAACTATTGTTAGTCCCTTCTTCAGCACGCAAAGCATCAGTCACCATCGTCATCTAAAACAATGGCATTATACACATCCAAGCATTGGATGGCCACCTTAAATTGTTAAAATAATTTTTTCCACTCATCAAGAAATCTGCATCAATCTCAGATTCCTCCAATGCTCCATTCCTTCCTACCATACTAGACATCTCCAACGTACCCCATCTACCATTGAGTCGGTAAACACTGCCCACCACTCTAGATTGCCGGCTCATCCCACACCTAGAGTATCTACTCCAGATTTACATAGTCAAGTAACCCTCTCCGTTTCTACCTCTCTACCCCCCTTCAACCTCTGTCTCCCCTGAATGCTGCTTCTCCTATAACACCCAATGATATTCCGTTGGCATCCACCAGCACCCGTCTCTTGAGCTCTCCCTGTCCTAAATTAGACAGTCAACCCACCCCTATACCTCACTGGAATCCAAACTGATGTAAGCTAGCAAGATCTCAAAGTGAACCAACATAGACTCATTCACATCACACCAGTGACAACAATATCAGTGGCCTTTTAGGAACCACAGGATGCATACTCTAACACATGACCAACCCTCCAACCACCCCGCCATAACTCAAACACACCTCCCTGCCAACCACACCTTTTCTTACACTCTGCCCTCACAATGGATTAGGAGAACTAGACCCTACCCCAAGGCGCCTTCGCGAGAAACTAGATGTAAAGCACTCCTATCCAACAACAATATCCAAACCCTCCTCCCTTTAATATAACCCCTCACACCCTCGTAACATGCATAATCAGGAAATAATTCATGCCATCTTGACAAACCATGACAGAGATCATAGGCTTAACCATTGAACTGTCAAAAAAACATAAACTCAGACGAGTTAACCTCACACAGTCTACCTCAGCACACCACAAATCCCAACTGAAATGCATGCTAATGAACTGTAGATCTGCCTCAAGACATGCTGGAGATATTGCTGACCTGATCCTCATACATGATCTTGACCTCTTAATCCTCACTCAAACCTGGCTAAATGATTCCTCTGAACCTATCTTTGACATTCTAGTCCCTCCTAACCATGGTATTACCAGACTGGATAGACCCAGTTGACCAGGTGGAGGCATCGCTTTCATACACAGCCTCAACCAGTCACACGCGTACAAACTCCTGACTTACCCATCTATGAATACTCATGCAACAGACCACCTCTATGGAAGCTGCACACAATAGATTTTATTGAACAAACTATGGAAACCATTGGAACAAACACTGATCAGCATTGCCCTCCAATCTTCCTCGGAAACTTCAACCTGCATTGAAATGACTTGAATGATCCAACAGTCAACAGCTTCAGAACCTTCCTTGTGGACCTGAACCTGATACAATTAGGTGACAAACCACTCACAAAAAGGGTCAACATTAGATTTTCTCATTGCTAAGCCCAACCCAATTCATTTGGAGTCTATCCTACCCTGTGATTGTACCGACCACCACCGCATCACATTCCTCAGCACTGAAGTTTTGATAATCAACACAGGTCAATGATCCAAGCCCAGAATCTGAAAAAGAACATGCACATTATCTTCAGGAATGCTCTGTCTTATCTCAGTCAGAACATCGTGACCCCCCCCCCCCGAAGAGCTGTAAGATGTCCATGATCTTCCAAATCACTACACTTGCTCCATAGAAACTGTTTTTGACTCGATCGCTCCCTTGCAACTAAAAAGAATGTTCTTTAAAGACTCTAAACCATGGTATAATGTTAGTATAAAAAAAGGAAGACACAATTTAAAAATAGCTGAATGTTAAAGGACGTCGGCCCGTCTCTTGAGCCCCTCAAGCACCTGAGATCATTAAAGAACAGATTTTATAAAAAAACATCAGAATCCCCTAAGCCAATTTCTTCAGAAAAAAAAATAGAACAACCCAAAAAACGGTTTGATCTCATAAAAACACAATTGAACTGCGCACCCAATCAATCACTGGCTGGATTCAGCTTGCTACCAAATTGTCCGTTATTCACCTCCTTCTTTCTACAGGAGGCAGACACCATGATAATTGACCTGCAGACTGCCTTGGAACAATGTCCTCTCCCCCTCAACCTAGCCCCTCTGCCTCCAGGGCTACCATTACAGAGTGTTCTCCCAGGCATTTCCACAAAAACAATGCCGCATGCAACTCTTTCAGAAGCCTCTAGAATGGCACCTTTCATAAAATCCTTGCTAGGTTGATACCTTCAAACCACCTCAACGACTCTCTTCACTCTAAATTCTTCAAGGAAATCATACCCAATCTGCACCAAGATTGTTAATGCCTTCCTCCTTCAAAGCTCAATTCCTGAATGCCTAAAGTCCGGTCAACTTACCCCTTCCTGAAAAAAGCAAAAGTGGACCAAACTGACCCAATGTACTTCCAACCTAGTTCCAATATTCCTAACCTGGCTAAACTCCTAGAAAAATGTGTGAACATACAACTCTGTAACCACATCAATCAATTCCAACTATTAGACCATTTCCAATCTGGCTTCCATGCAGGGCACAGCACTGAATCAGTTATGACACACATTGTGAACGATGCACTAAAAATGCTGGATCAGAACCAAGCTCGTCTCTTACTATCATCGGCATTCGATACGGTTAAGCATGTGAACCTACTAGACCTTTTGGAGCAAAGTAGAGGCCTAACTGGATCAGTCCTTAACTGGTTATCCTCCTATCTCCAAAACAGGTCTCAAAGAGTCAAGCTTCATCGCTTATTATCGCAGATCCCGCCAATCACATTAGGGGTCCCACAGGGCTCATCTCTTTCGCCCACTCTCTTCAACCTATTCATGGAGCCTCTAACACAAATTCTGAGCTCATCCAACATCCACCATCACATGTATGCTGACAATACCCAACTATACCTAAAACTCCCCACCCAGAGAAGACATCAGTTCTCTCAACACAACACTAAAGAAAAGTCAAAATTGGCTAGTAACCAATCACCTCAAACTAAATATGCAAAAAAGAACGCCTCCTTATCGCCCCACCCAACAAGTTGCTGGTCATCGAAGAATGGTTGAAACAGCTAACAGCCCTCAACTGCACTCTACAAGCCATTGACTCTGCAATATCACTGGACATAACTCTTGACAACAATCTCAACATGCTGAAGCATATCAGTATTGCCACCAAAGGAGCAACTCTCTAAAAAAATATTGAAAGAAAATGAAAACCTTCCCCTCCCATGACTTTAAGCTTGCAGTACAAGCTCTAGTGATTCCCAGGTCTGACTATGGTAGTGCAAACCTATCTGGACTACCCAGATCCAAACCGGCTTCTCTAAGTGCCTCTCTCAACTCTGCTGCTAGACTTATCACCGGCTCAAAAAGAGACAACCACATAACCTCCAATCTCAAATCCCTTAACTGGCTCCCATATGAAGGAAGAATCCAACGAAAAATCACCTTCATGATGCATAAAGCCCTCCACTACAATACCCCTAGAAATATCGTCCAGGGGCTTGAACTCTTTGGCAGCATCAGATCATCCTGAAGCTCCAACACCTTTTTTCTGAGACCTCGGAGATTCCACACATAAAAACCTACAACAGATCTTTCTCTGGGACTGCACCAAGAATCTAGAGCACATTAACTCCTAAATTCAGACCGAGTCCTTTGTTCATATCCTTCAAGGAAGAAGTCAAAGAACTCCTTATGAACAAATTTCTTCCCTAGGTCCCAAGACTCTATTTTCCTCTGACACTCTCATGACTATTTATCACTGGCTACCTTAGTGCTTTCATCTTTTCCATACCGACATTACCCTCCTGCTTCTCAACACTTCCTGGTACTTGCTGGTGTTCTGTTGTTATTAGTGCCTGAACAATGATATTTGTTGTTATTAGTTACCTCCCCTACTCTCTGATCATGGTAAAGCGTACCCTCCCTTTTCTGTGTACTACTCACCCCTGCTTTTTGTTGTGAATTTGATATTATTGTTTTTACTACTATGCTCTCTGTAAGTTTGTAAAGCGCTCTGATACCCACAAGGGTCCCATTCGATCTATAAAAAACCTATTAAATAAAAATAAGTAAATGAATAAACATGGTAGATGTGTCTTATACCTCATTGGCATATTTAATTTACTTAGAAATCCCTAGTGACACTACCTGTGCCCATGGCCTGTAAATTAAAGGTTACTAGAAGGCTTGCAGTACTGACTGTGCTACCCCCTTAAGTAGCCCTTTAAACATGCCCCAGACCTGCCATTGCAAGCCTTTGTGTGCATGTTTTAAAATGCCATGTTGACCTGGCTAAATAAACCTCTGGAAGTAAGGGCTAGGTGGCTAGGTAGCCTACTAGACTCAGGCACGCACAACTATTATTGATTTTCTTTTCTTTACACAAGTTTAAACATAAAATTTATGATCAAGTTTTCAAATGTTTCAATTTATTTTAACAAAATTGTATTGAAACAATTTCTGTTTAGATTTCATCAAGTCACAATTTTACACAAATCAAAAACCACTGTAATATTCAACACAAATGCAAAAATTGTTTTGAAAGCAATTGATTATAGAGATTTTTTTTCTTTCTAAGTGACGTAGATGTTGATAGCCCAATGCATTTCGGGACTTTTCGTTGTCCCTTCGTCAGGGGCAACACTGGAATCCAAACAAACAGTATAAATATAAACAACAATTGTTTGCTTTTGGGAAATTCAGTACGTTCAGCAATACATCAGTCTAATACAAATACAAATGCATGTTGATAAGCGACTGTTCTTATTCAAAATAAAAATAGATCAATAATATTGTTCTACCTCAGATAATAAAATATGAGAAATGTGAAGAAACCATCACCACAGTGAAAGAGGGCACCATTCAAGAATGAGATGCACTTACTCTGTAAAACATGAAGGGGACAACCTTCCAATAGAGTCACTCTACAGTTCAAGTCATCAAGGGTTCTAATCAATAAAAGTAACGTATCCAATTACTGCCACAAAACCTTTATACCAACGTCAACAATTTATGCACTATTGTACAACTTACTTGATAGGATATGAAAGTCGAGCTCACTTCACCCGAGTATAAAAACCTGCACGTAAGTGGCTGTTTACTTAATATCACTGAGCATCACATTAGCAAAATAACTGTTTACATTGTTCGTATTGCAATCTCCTTTGAAGCAAAGTTTGATTCTTTCTCCAGTATGAGGATGAGAGACATTGTTGCCCAAGATGACGTCGTTACAATGGACGCAGTTTGCACATCGTTTCATTCCAATTGTCTCTCCTTTAGGTGATGTCTGTTTCGAACTCAATAGTTCTTTAAGGTTCTTCGTACTTGTGTTTTTCTTACATTTAAGGCATTGTTACTAAGCATGGGCGTAAAATCCGCTCCGCTCGCGGATTTTTCGGATTTTCGGCAAATCCGCAATCCGCGAACGCTCGCGAATTTGTCGAAAATCCGTGAATCCGCTCGCGGCGGATTTTTTGCTTGGTTGCGGCGCGCGGCGTGGTGCACGGCGTTCACTTTCCGTCATTTTAGCGTTTGCCGAGTTGTTTTTCTTTGCGAGTGACGCGCCATTTTAGATCTTGCTGCGTGTTCCCGCGGGAGTTTGTCGCCCGCGAATACGTACTCGCGGCTTGCCACCTTGCACAGCACACCTCGCGAGAGTTCGCAATTGCGAACATGTAGTTGCGGCGGAAAGGAACAATCTCGCACTTGCGAAATAGAGATTTTGCAATTTCGCACAAGAAAATCACCAGCAAACAGGATAAACCTTCAGAAAATTATGATTTTTATCAGAATCACTCCTCAGGTTGACATTTGCATGGCCTTTTTTTTTGCAAGGAGTCCATTTTGGGGGGGGGGGGAGGAAGGAAGTGCCCCACAGTCTCCAACTTCCTGTTCCTGTCCAGCAGGCTCCTCCCAGTGCTTTGTCCATCTCCTGGTCACTTTCATTTGGATCTGGAGCTGGAAGGATTACTTTTTGTGGGTGCTGCTGGATATTTGGATTTGAGGCCTTTTTGACTGTCTTTGGATCACTTTTGGATTAGAAATCAACTTTCACAAGTAAGTTTGTTTGGAGCATTACAGTTGCTGCAAGTACAATTTTGGAACTTTTTCAGAAAATTAAATAAATTATATTGTGGGTAGCCACAGTATCCAGTAGGACCAGGGTTGGTTATGGGTGCATGATACAACTGTTTTGTTGAATTTAAACACCATTGAGGCCATGGATGGGCTGGGATTGTGCAGATTTTATTGTTTTTTGTCGTTTTTTTGGGCCTGCTGGTGTGGCCCTTTGCCCAGGGGTGGTGAGTGTTGCATGGGCCTAGTCTTTCTGTGGGGTGTCTTCTTGAATTTAAACATAATTGAGGCCATGGATGGGCTGGGATTGTGCTTATTTTATTGTTTTTTGTCGTTTTTGGGGGGCTGCTGGTGTGGCCTTTTGCTTGCCCAGGGGTGGTGGTGGTGCATGGACTGAGTGTGCCTGTGGTGTTGTCTCACTCTCTTTGATGTAAACATCATGGATGGCATTGGATTGTGGTGATTTCTGGCTGTTTTTCTGTTTTTTGGGGGTGTACTGTTGATGTGGTCTGGCCATTGTGGTGGTGGTGGCCATCTTGAGTGCTGGCTGGTACAGGCAACATGTGCTTGGGGTGTAAGGGGGCCATTTTGAGGAGAGGCAGTGTCTGAGGCCTGCACTTATTTTGCCTACTTTTCATCCCTTATGCCCAGGGGTAGTGAGTGTTGCATGGGCCTAGTGTTTCTGAGGGGTGTCTTCTTGAATTTAAACACCATTGAGGCCATGGATGGGCTGGGATTGTGCAGATTTTATTGTTTTTTGTCGTTTTTTTGGGCCTGCTGGTGTGGCCCTTTGCCCAGGGGTGGTGAGTGTTGCATGGGCCTAGTCTTTCTGTGGGGTGTCTTCTTGAATTTAAACACCATTGAGGCCATGGATGGGCTGGGATTGTGCAGATTTTATTGTTTTTTGTCGTTTTTTTGGGCCTGCTGGTGTGGCCCTTTGCCCAGGGGTGGTGAGTGTTGCATGGGCCTAGTCTTTCTGTGGGGTGTCTTCTTGAATTTAAACATAATTGAGGCCATGGATGGGCTGGGATTGTGCTTATTTTATTGTTTTTTGTCGTTTTTGGGGGGCTGCTGGTGTGGCCTTTTGCTTGCCCAGGGGTGGTGGTGGTGCATGGACTGAGTGTGCCTGTGGTGTTGTCTCACTCTCTTTGATGTAAACATCATGGATGGCATTGGATTGTGGTGATTTCTGGCTGTTTTTCTGTTTTTTGGGGGTGTACTGTTGATGTGGACTGGCCATGTGGGTGGTGGTGGTGGCCATCTTGAGTGCTGGCTGGTACAGGCAACATGTGCTTGGGGTGTAAGGGGGCCATTTTGAGGAGAGGCAGTGTCTGAGGCCTGCACTTATTTTGCCTACTTTTCATCCCTTATGCCCAGGGGTAGTGAGTGTTGCATGGGCCTAGTGTTTCTGAGGGGTGTCTTCTTGAATTTAAACACCATTGAGGCCATGGATGGGCTGGGATTGTGCAGATTTTATTGTTTTTTGTCGTTTTTTTGGGCCTGCTGGTGTGGCCCTTTGCCCAGGGGTGGTGAGTGTTGCATGGGCCTAGTCTTTCTGTGGGGTGTCTTCTTGAATTTAAACACCATTGAGGCCATGGATGGGCTGGGATTGTGCAGATTTTATTGTTTTTTGTCGTTTTTTTGGGCCTGCTGGTGTGGCCCTTTGCCCAGGGGTGGTGAGTGTTGCATGGGCCTAGTCTTTCTGTGGGGTGTCTTCTTGAATTTAAACACCATTGAGGCCATGGATGGGCTGGGATTGTGCAGATTTTATTGTTTTTTGTCGTTTTTTTGGGCCTGCTGGTGTGGCCCTTTGCCCAGGGGTGGTGAGTGTTGCATGGGCCTAGTCTTTCTGTGGGGTGTCTTCTTGAATTTAAACATAATTGAGGCCATGGATGGGCTGGGATTGTGCTTATTTTATTGTTTTTTGTCGTTTTTGGGGGGCTGGTGGTGTGGCCTTTTGCTTGCCCAGGGGTGGTGGTGGTGCATGGACTGAGTGTGCCTGTGGTGTTGTCTCACTCTTTTTGATGTAAACATCATGGATGGCATTGGATTGTGGTGATTTCTGGCAGTTTTTCTGTTTTTTGGGGGTGTACTGTTGATGTGGACTGGCCATGTGGGTGGTGGTGGTGGCCATCTTGAGTGCTGGCTGGTACAGGCAACATGTGCTTGGGGTGTAAGGGGGCCATTTTGAGGAGAGGCAGTGTCTGAGGCCTGCACTTATTTTGCCTACTTTTCATCCCTTATGCCCAGGGGTAGTGAGTGTTGCATGGGCCTAGTGTTTCTGAGGGGTGTCTTCTTGAATTTAAACACCATTGAGGTCATGGATGGACTGGGAATGTGCAGATTTTATTGGTTTTTGTCGTTTTTTTGGGCCTGCTGGTGTGGCCCTTTGCCCAGGGGTGGTGAGTGTTGCATGGGCCTAGTCTTTCTGTGGGGTGTCTTCTTGAATTTAAACACCATTGAGGCCATGGATGGGCTGGGATTGTGCAGATTTTATTGTTTTTTGTCGTTTTTTTGGGCCTGCTGGTGTGGCCCTTTGCCCAGGGGTGGTGAGTGTTGCATGGGCCTAGTCTTTCTGTGGGGTGTCTTCTTGAATTTAAACATAATTGAGGCCATGGATGGGCTGGGATTGTGCTTATTTTATTGTTTTTTGTCGTTTTTGGGGGGCTGCTGGTGTGGCCTTTTGCTTGCCCAGGGGTGGTGGTGGTGCATGGACTGAGTGTGCCTGTGGTGTTGTCTCACTCTCTTTGATGTAAACATCATGGATGGCATTGGATTGTGGTGATTTCTGGCTGTTTTTCTGTTTTTTGGGGGTGTACTGTTGATGTGGACTGGCCATGTGGGTGGTGGTGGTGGCCATCTTGAGTGCTGGCTGGTACAGGCAACATGTGCTTGGGGTGTAAGGGGGCCATTTTGAGGAGAGGCAGTGTCTGAGGCCTGCACTTATTTTGCCTACTTTTCATCCCTTATGCCCAGGGGTAGTGAGTGTTGCATACTTGCATGTCCCTAGTCTTTCTGTGGGGTGTCTTCAATGTAAACATCATGGATGGCATGGGATTGTGCTCATTTTTCTGTGTTTTGTCGATTTTTTGGGGTGTATAACTGAACTGATGTTCCTCTGTCTTCCATTGCTTTTAGGTGCACAAGAAGACTCAATAGAACCACCAGTGCCAGGAAGAAGTCCTGCAGCGGTGTGTGCAGCATAACGTCACGCGACGTCACGTCTGGACACAGAACCCTCTGCAACTCGTGCAACTGCTGCCTGCTGACCTGCTCTGAAGAAGATGGCCCCAAAAAAAGTAACCCGTAGCTCCTCTAGCAAGAAAGGTGCCAGTAAGGAGCAGAAGAAGCAAGTTACCAAGGACACTGGTGTGCCGCCCGCCCCTTTTTTTGTGAGTAAAAAAAAAAGTATGCCTGCAGCAGCTGCAGCGGGATCTGCTGGGGACCAAGCTGGCAGCAGCACCCCCGCTCCATTGGGCTCAGTGCCACCACCACCACCACGCCAACTTAAGTCCAAGCCCTTGAGTGCTGCAGAGGCAGCCAGTATACTTCTTCAATCACCATCGACCAGTGATGTTGGCTCATCGCAAGAAAGCAGCAGCAATGTCCCTCAATCAACACAGGTTGTTGTAGCTCATCTGACGAGTGTTGAACAACCACAGCGGCAACAACAATCACATGTGCAAGTACAAGCCCAAGTACATGTGGAAGGAGAGGCAGCGCAAGGAGATGCACATGCAGAGGTGCATGGAGGGTCACAACAAGTGCCCACAATAGTTGTTCCTCCCGAAGTAGGGGCACATCAGGAAATCGACAATCAAGGCGAGGTATCATTTGAGGAAGCCACTCCTCCTGATGATCCTTCATTGTCTTCCACAACCCTAGCAAGGAAGAGATCAAGGGTGGTGTCTACATCCTCTTCAAGCACACCTCCTTCTGATGATACGGATCAAACTTGGGAACCAGCACCACAGCCGTCTGAGAGTGAGGCACACCATGATCCAACAAAGGTACTTAAGCGTAAAAGGAAGCTCGTCCAAAGTCTCAGACTTATGGAGTGTGATGAGGCTCAACAAGAAGTGGCGGATACTGCTGCTGATGAAGACTCTGCCAACGACGACCCAGTCATCATAAAGGTCACTGCAGCCCCAGCGGGCATGCAGCAAACAGACATTTTGACCCTAGCCCGAAGAGCTGCTGCGCGTGATGATGATGATGATGATGTTGTCGATGAGGAGGCAGTGGAAACACCACAATCATTGGAGTTAAGTAGTACACCAACTCGTCCCGCTTCCATATTTCTTTCTGGCAAGAAGAGACCTGCGTCAACCTCGACCTTAATTAGTGGCGGTGAAAGTGGAAAACGTACAAAAGTTGGCCAATCCAGATCCTCCACTTCATCTGGCATTAGCTTCATGACCACCACCACCACCAGTATCGCCGCCTCCTCCAGGTCCCACAGACACTTCAAGTCCCCAGTTTGGGACTTCTTTACTGTTTGTCCCAAAAATCCAAGGTTTGCCATTTGTACCCTTTGTAAGCTTGCAGTTAGTCGTGGTAAGCCAGGTAGCAACTATGGTACCGGCGGCCAGAGTGGTCATCTTGACAGAAAGCACGGTGTCCAATGGTTTGCGCACCTAGCTGCGATCAAGAAAGGCCAAAATCAAGGAAACGTTGATGTTTCATCTGATGTTGACGAGCAGGAAGAAGACGTGTCAAACACTTCCCTTACACCCAGTACCCCTCTCAGCAGCACACCCAATGTGAGGCACACTAAGAGTGTTGGAGCGAGTGAGACACCAACGCACAAAAGTTCACCAGCGAGCAAAATTGGGTCAACGAAGTCATTATCAGCCCGTAAATGCTTGGTCCAGGCCAACATTAGAACAATGCTTACTTCAGACGTGCCATATGAACGCAACCACCCACTGACGCGTCTGTATAACACTAAGCTGGCTAAAATGCTAGCTGTGGACCTTCTACCTTTTTCTTTTGTAGAAGCGGTAGGTTTTCTTGAATTAGTTGCAACGCTCTGCCCTAAATGGAAGGTTCCGAGCCGGTTCTATTTTGCCAGAGTTGCGGTTCCAGCACTACATGAAGATGTGCTGCAGGCGATTGGGGCAGCTTTGCAGAAGAGTGCTGTTCACACAATACATCTGACAACAGACATGTGGACCAGTGGCCCAGGCGATGATTACATGTGCATCACTGCACACTGGGTCTCTTTTTCAGGTGTTATAGCAAAGCTAAACGCAGGTGTTGACCCGGACCAAGTTTTCAAAGCTGCTCGGAAACATGCAACACTAGCCATGTTTGCCTTGGAGAAAAGTCACACAGCAGAAAACCTTTTGGAAGAGTTTGACAAAAAGGTGTTGTCAATGCTATCCCCCCTAAAACGCAAGATTGGTTATGTTTCCACGGATAATGGCGCCAATGTAGTTAAGGCCATGTCACAGGGTCACCATGTTAGAGTGCCGTGTTTGGCGCACTGTATCAACCTGGTAGTTCAAAAATTCTTGAGTGATAAAGAGAGTCCAGCGTTCGAGGTAATGGCCACCTGCCGCAAAATGTGCAACCATTTCAGCCATTCTTTTAAGGCCCGGAAGCATCTGCGGAGACTGCTACTTCAACGTGGAATGCCAGTGAAAGCACTCATCCAGGAGGTGGCAACACGTTGGAACTCAACCTTCTACATGCTTGAGCGTCTGCATGAGCAGTATACGGTACTCGATCACTATTTCTTGACAGAGGCTACATCTCAGAAGGAGGACCTGCGGATGAGTAAGGCGCAATGGGCCATAGTTAAAAGCCTGACAGACATGCTTCGTCCTTTTGAGTTCTTCACGCGTGCAGTCAGCCAGGAGGACTGTAATTTGGGAAAAGCTATCCCATTGTTGTGCATACTGGAGCACCAACTGATGGCGGTTTCTTCTGAGTTTGAAAAAGATGAAAAAAAAAAAAACCATTTCATTTTGTCTGAGAAATTATTACATCGCCTACGTGGTGATGAACGTCTTAAAAACATCAACTCAGATCAGCATTACATTTGTGCTACTATTCTGGATCCACGCTACAAAAAGGCGCTGGCAGACAACGCATTCTTTCCTTTCGCTGATGCAGATGTTCAAAAGTACAAACATTGGTTAGCCTGGTCAGCCAAGAGGTTTGAAAAAGAACGGCAGGTTATTGAAGGAGAAGCCAGTACATCAGCATCAGCATCAGCAGGCCATCCGCAGTCACAAGAATCCACTTCTGCACCTGTGGCTGGGGCACAAGTGACCTCTCAGCCGTTAAAGACACCGGCAACTGGATCATCTGCACCACACACAATGACAACACTAACAGTGGCTGGGGAGGAGGATTGGCTAAGTTTGATGGGGTATGGTTCTCTAAAAAATGTCACAGGCACAGCAAAAAGTAAGCAAAGTGGAGGAACAGTTGATGACCTTGAGTCGATGGTGCAGGACTATCTGAATGACTCAACAGTGGTCTTTCTTAATGAGGAGCCATTGCAGTATTGGCATGGCAAAAAACAATTGTGGCCACAGCTCTACAACCTGGCTATAAACTATTTGTCTTGCCCACTCGCAAGTGTGTCTTCTGAACGTGTTTTCAGTGCTGCTGGTGGCATTGTAACTGCCAAACGGAGCCGCCTATCGCCCAAAAATGTGGAGCGGCTGACAATGATCAAGATGAATCAGCACCTCATACCACCAGATTACAAAGTGCGAGAAAGCACGCCACATGAAGACGATGAGGACAGCAACGTAGATGAGGGGATTTTTTCTCTGCTCGGTGCCACTGACCTCATCCAGCCTGAATTCGCAGAGTATGATGACGAAATCTTGTTCTTATTCCCTGACACCGAGCCCTGAAAATGAGACAATCAATCAAGAACTTTCTTTTTCGTCCTTATTCACTTTTATTCCTGTGTGCTTTGTGTCTCTCTTTCTTTGTTTTGCACAGTTAATTTAATTCAAACTTTAATCACCTAATCCCAAAAACAAGACCATCATCAGAACTGTCTTCACTTGTTTGCTTATTGATTTGAAGGTGCCGCAGTCTACATTCCTCAGGTTCACAAGTTCTGAAGAACATGCTCCTCTATCCTCCTCCTCCAGACTGCGATTTCCCTCCAAGCAGAGTGCTGGATTACGCACAATGAAGAAAGACTCAGCACTTGTGGGGGTGTTGTACTTCTTTGCGGGTGAGTTGACGGTTTTGGGCCCATTGCTGTGAAGCTCTAATAATGGACAAAAGTGTTTTGGACCAAATATGAGGTGGAAATTTCTTGCCGTTTTTGCTGACTTGCTTGCCTTTGAGGTGCTCTTTGGCGGGGTTCCGGGGGTTTGTGTGTAATTTTTGGTGTCTGTCGAAGCACTGCTGCGACAGTCTAATCTTGATTGCATTTGCTTTTCAGGAAATCCGTGGTGGAAAACAGGAGTTATGATGATTGATGATGACCTAGCTGCACAGCGCGTTACTTTGGACCGAAGGCCGAGAGATATTGTAAGTATGAGATTTAGCTTTTTCGCTGTTTGGGGGTGTTGTCGGGTGTTTTTTTGCGGGTGGGTTGGCGCCGGCGGGTCTTGCCTGGGGCATTCCTGGGAAGGTCTAATACCGGATACAAGTGTTTTGGACAAAATCCATAAGGAACAGCCTTTTTTTTGCCATTTCTTCAGACATCTTGCTCAATGTAGCCTTTTGGGGGGCTTCCTGCTGTTCGTGGGTGGGTTGCGGCCGGGGTCTCTGTCGAAGCACTGCTGCGACAGTCTAATCTTGATTGCATTTGCTTTTCAGGAAATCCGTGGTGGAAAACAGGAGTTATGATGATTGATGATGATGACGACCTAGCTGCACAGCGCCGCGTTTGGACCGAAGGCCGAGAGACATTGTAAGTATGAGATTTAGCTTTTTCGCTGTTTGGTGGTGTTGTGTCGCGTGTTTTTTTGCGGGTGGGTTGGCGCCGGCGGGTCTTGCCTGGGGCATTCCTGGGAAGGTCTAATACCGGATACAAGTGTTTTGGACAAAATCCATAAGGAACAGCCTTTTTTTTGCCATTTCTTCAGACATCTTGCTCAATGTAGCCTTTTGGGGGGCTTCCTGCTGTTCGTGGGTGGGTTGCGGCCGGGGTCTCTGTCGAAGCACTGCTGCGACAGTCTAATCTTGATTGCATTTGCTTTTCAGGAAATCCGTGGTGGAAAACAGGAGTTATGATGATTGATGATGATGACGACCTAGCTGCACAGCGCCGCGTTTGGACCGAAGGCCGAGAGACATTGTAAGTATGAGATTTAGCTTTTTCGCTGTTTGGTGGTGTTGTGTCGCGTGTTTTTTTGCGGGTGGGTTGGCGCCGGCGGGTCTTGCCTGGGGCATTCCTGGGAAGGTCTAATACCGGATACAAGTGTTTTGGACAAAATCCATAAGGAACAGCCTTTTTTTTGCCATTTCTTCAGACATCTTGCTCAATGTAGCGTTTTGGGGGGCTTCCTGCTGTTCGTGGGTGGGTTGCGGCCGGGGTCTCTGTCGAAGCACTGCTGCGACAGTCTAATCTTGATTGCATTTGCTTTTCAGGAAATCCGTGGTGGAAAACAGGAGTTATGATGATTGATGATGATGATGACGACCTAGCTGCACAGCGCCGCGTTTGGACCGAAGGCCGAGAGACATTGTAAGTATGAGATTTAGCTTTTTCGCTGTTTGGTGGTGTTGTGTCGGGTGTTTTTTTGCGGGTGGGTTGGCGGGTCTTGCCTGGGGCATTCCTGGGAAGGTCCAATACCGGCTAGAAGTTAGTTGGACAAAATCCATAAGGAAACACCAGTTTTGGCACTTTTTGTAAGTTAGGGTTCGTTAGGGTTAGCCCTAGCAGCAGGATTGCATGTGTTTAGGGGGGTTCTATTGCAACGCGGTTCTGTTGTTGTAGAGCACTGTTGGAGCGATGCTGGCTATGGATACTTTTGCTTGCAGGCAAGTGGTTTGAATACAATCCACGGTCTGTATTTGGGTCTACTGTTACTTTCAAAGTACGTTTTGTAACCATTTTTCTGCTAGGCATCGTTTTTGGAGATATGATTGGGTTCTTCTACATTTTTGCGACTGGCTTTAGTAAGGGTCTTGGTGGGAGCATTGCTGGGAAGGTCAAATTTTGTTCTAAAACACAGTAGTACACCCACCTTGAGGGGAAAGATCCGCTATAATATTTTGGCCATACTTATTGATCCTTAAAAAGGTGACTCAGACAGAGCACGCAATTTCAAAAATATTGTACTGTCTATTAGGGAAATCAAAGTGTGACTTTTTGAACCACACAGCGTACATACCTTTTATTTATTTATCAGTGGTATTGTAATAGCACTTCCTGTTTTCCGTTCAATAATTACAGGCCGGGTTTCAGTCAACATCCGCCAGGCAGGCAGTGGACAGGGTGTCTCTTCTGTCAGTGGTCACCACCACATTGATGGGGAAGCGTCAGCTGGAATGGAGGAGTGCCGCCAATAAGAGGAATTGTTTGCTGCATGCAACTTACTTACCAATTTCAACAGGACAACTCCAACAACATACGCAATACAGATACAGTATCCATTGTTGTCTTTTATTCTATGAGTGTGACTGCATGTGCTTACCTTTACTTTGTAACCAAAGATTGTCTGTAAACTCTGTATCTTCAATTATTGTTTGTCCATGCTCTGCTTTTTTTTTCTTCTCTCAACAAAACCTACCCAAAAAGAAACCCCCATTCCCATCCATTTTACAAACCCTAACCCTCTTCCCCCGGGCTGTGTTGTTTTGCTTGATGTCTGACTAAAATGACATCAATAATTCCACACACTTGCTGGGGAGGATAAGGTGATAGCAGCAACAGGCTGGTGAAGGAATACGAGGATATCTTCTAGACTTACTCAGCTTCAGTACTATATCTTCTAGTAGTAGTAGCCAATGTCAAATAAATTCAACGCAAGTACTAGTTATACTTGCAATACTTTACCATTTGTTAGGCTACATTATGGCACTGTTCTAGTGTACTGTCACCTGCTATTTTCTCGATCGTACCGTAACCGTTGTAATGCTACAGTAAGGAGTACAAACAAGGTTTCGTTTTCTTTTTTTCCATAGGCATGCAACTGCCACTGTGTCACACCACTAGTAACACCGCAATGAGGAAATGTCACCCGCCCAGGAATGACAACGTTAATCCCCATTTCACCTGGAGCCAGCCCTGGGCCTAGCCCTAATTTCTAACACAAATTACAGGTAAGATAAGCGTTTGGTGGGAGGTAGTATAATGGAGTATTATTTCGGAGTAGACAAGAGTTTGACGGTTGTACTACTAAAGTCCTACGACTGTTCAGGAAAACAAAGTTACTGTTACACCCCCGCCCCCCACCCACCAGACTGAAAAGCAGTAAAAAACAGGTATGGTCAGATAAAGTAGTTGAAAAATATATTTATTTATCCCTAACAAAATAATCTCCCTCACCCACCCTAACCCCAACGATTGTCTCTGAAACGTCCCAAAACGATCCCAACTCCCAAATCCCACCCCCCAAAAGTCTATAAAAAAAGGGCAAGGGACACTCCACTACTGGAGGGTGCTGGTGCTGGTGCATGATGCGGCATGGGCATCATACTCCTTGCGGAGGGTGGCAAGCTCGGAGCGGAGGCCCTTAACCAAGGTCTTATACCTCAGGACCTCCTGCTCCAGGTTGGACATGCGGACTCGTAGGCGGTGTTGGCGTTCCTTGCAGCTCCTGTGGGGGGCAGCTGGTGTTTCGGGTGCTTGGCGGTGGCGGTCGGCTTTCTTAGCCCGGCTCGGTCCCGCTGGTTTAGTCACGGAGGAGGATGCAGTGGTCACAGTCGAAGATGTTGCCCCGCTCGACTGCGTGTCCTCCTCCTCCTCCAGGGCCACCAGCCGCCGATACTCGGCGACTGTGGCCTCCAGCCTCCGTTGCCGGGCCAATCTAGCCTGCTCCCTTGTTGTTGATTTGGAAGGAGCAACTATATGAAGAAAGAAAGACATAGTCTGTAACCAATGCTCCTTATTAATAACACAAAGTGATTGAGCCGAAAGTTGGGTCACAGAGTACAAGTAGCAAATTGAAAGCACAGTACATAACTATTGAGGACAGTATCTATGTAACCCTCCCACTTCTGCATCCTTGCTCTAACAGTAGTGGTAGTTTAATGAACTAATTCTACGACCACTATGGACTTCCATTACAGTCGACTATGACAGTACACCAGTCTTATTCTTCTTCTTCTCTCTTGTTTAGGGAAATGGGTACGTTATCTTATGCAAGCCGGCAGAATGACATGGACACAGCACAGTGAAGTTGCACCCGAGAAAAAAAGTTGCACACCATGATGATGGAGACAGACTTGCGTTACTGTACCGGTCCAGTACATGCAGGTGGTGAAGCTATTACTTTTCTATTACGGGTGGCACTGAGAATACTCTGTTACAAGGGCTACTGCTTAATTAATTTACCTTTCACCCTACAGTGCAAATGAGTACTAGAAAAGGAAACTGAAGAAGCTAACTAATTTGATTATCTATCACTTCACATGGGACGTATTTAATGACAGATGAGATGACTTTAGGTGCTTTGCTTAATATTGAGTGAACACAGTGATACACCCACACATGAATGACGTACTACAAGTAAACTAAAGTTATTAAGAGAGGTACGGAGTGTCCACCGTAATAACCAGATATATGCTGTGAATGCAAACGCAATACAAAGTACTGCTACTATTCATGGTAGTATTGGACACATTTACAATTTCTTTTCCTTGCCTTCCCTGCACTGGGACGGACGTGCGGGTGCGGTGGTACATGCTCTTCAAGGTAACACTTACTTCACCTGGCGACCATCTACTCTCTCTAGATACACATTTGCTATGTAAGAGTCAGAGAATACCATGCTCCAGGCATCCATTCATTCAAAGTATACGCACACATACAGTTTCTGTTTCACCCACCCAGGCTGCTGTCCTTCCACCCATCCTTGCTTCATCATTGACCCAGCCATGCACCATACCATATTCTTTCCTTCCCAGCCACCTCTGGGTCCAAGCAAACACATATCGTTCTTCTTTGCCAGCCATCATACAAGTTCGCGTCCCACTTACTTACACCCTTCTTTCGCTTTTCGTTCATCCCATCCATCACGTTCGTCTAAGAACTTATTGGGATTCTTCTCACCAAAAACTTCACAGCTAAGTCGAAGTACATTTCGAGGAGGCTACTACCTGGTTGATTTGTAATTGTAATACACCCGTGCAGAAAGCACACTATGCAGTCTTCAATCTCAATAAGTAAGGAATATATAGCTTACCTGTTTCCGCCACCACCGTTTGATCCCCCACAGGAACGGCCACCAGCTCTTCTACCGCCGCATCCTCCCCAGAGGCCTCCGAGTCCAAGTCCAACACATCAGCCACCTCCGCGCTGGCCCCGTCACCAGATGTTACACCTACAAAGTACATTTAAGAAAGTTAGAATACACCACTCACTACTATATAATATTTGGTCTAGGAGAAATGTTAAAAAAACAGAATACAATGTAATAATTTGTGACTGTCTACTCCATAGTAAAAATGTCCCATTTTCCAGGGAAGGCTGTTGTCTTGCTGCACTTTTATGCACAACTGATGAATGCTTGCTTTTGATTTTTAACACGCACCACTTTTTCTCCTAACAGACAGAAGCTTGACTCCTGAGTCCTAAGAACACGACCAGGATCAAGTTCAAAGTAGGTGAGAGTTCGGCTCGACCACAAGAAATGTGTCCAATTAATCGTCAGCACTAACCACTTTTCCGTTTACAGTTAAATAGTTTTATGACAAAGTAGATTTCAATAAATGTGTTTACTTTTAATAAAGCTTTTACACTTAAATAGACTCTGTGGTTTTTGTTCCTCTAGACTAGAGTGGATGAGCTAAAGGTTTTGGAATTTTTGCAAGCATGAGTGCCTCTGACACTTCTTGACTGTGCTGTGACTCCGTACTACTCTCTTGTCCTGCGTACGATAATCTAGAGATCATTGGGGATCTATAATCGGTGACTTCGGGAGCTGAATGACTCTGCCACACTATCTAGTCAGTAAGGAGACAGTGCATAGAGGTATTGCTGAATATAATGGGAGTCCAATGGAATTGCCAAATGTCCAATCTTAGTTAGCTACACAGACAGACTAATAAGAATAGTCTAGTAATACCACAGGGAGTCATCATATTCGAGGCAGGATAAGAATTTATATCCAGTCTACAAGAAGATCAAAGACGATTTAGAAAAAATCGAATGAGGAACGCTAGGAAAAAATAGGTACTGTTTAGTAAAATGTAAACTTACTGGGGCCAGCAAAGGAGCCCTCGCCTGCCCGATCCTGGCCTGCATCCTCAGCACCCTCCTCCTGTGTCCTCTTGCCCTTGGGGGGAGCTGATGTACAACATGAAAGAAAGAAAAACCATAAAACATGGATGAGATTTTTCAACCAAATCAAACATTTCAAAAGAACAATAACAACATATTTTGGAAAAATAGCAAATAGATAGACAACTATTCCACGGGATCTATCTCATGTGGTATACTACGTTATTCGTATTGCCTGATTTGCGGAACGTTGACTTAGAAAGTTCCTATGTAACTCAATAAACAGACTACTAAAGAGGTTTGCCTAGGCCTGGCACTGCAGGCAGTAGTGCACAACACGTGACAGACAAAGTCCATCCTGCTTGCAGATCAGTGAATACTCAAACTATCAATCCACCCGCCACCACCGCCACTATTTCTTCTGATAGCCATGTGACTGTCTAAAGGAAGGACACTGGACTTCAGTCTGTTGGGGCTGATTTATAAGTCCCTTGCGGAAGTTGCGGCTGATTTTCCTCCATTGTTGCGTGCCTTTTCTGACCCAGCGGCAGAACAAAAGACTCGCCATGGTGTTGGTGCGGCGTATATATTAAAAAAAAAACACATATGGGCATATGGGCGATGCATCACGTTGTAAAGCCCTGCGCCATCAGGGGGCGTTCCGGCGCAAGGGAGGGCGTACCTGCGCAGGAACGAATCCTAAAAGTGGCTGAGGGAAATCTACAAGATGTCAATCAGTCATTTTTATGACAATGATGCATGACTCAAACCCTGCGCGCTTGAAGCCGACGTACGGCTTGATGCAGCATTGGGGAGATAGGGTACCCCAGAGCATTGCTGGAGCTGCGCCATCGTTGGCACGCAACTCCAGCAATGCGCTGCCTTTACGGCACAGATGCGTAAGGCTTCTGTGACGTTTTGGGCCAATGGGTGGTGGTGGCATGGCACACAATTACTGCCGCATCCCTGCTACTTTGCAGGGATGCGCCGGTAATTGAAAATATGACCCTTACTGTCTAGCATTACGCAGTTCTTTTCTTTACAGTACACTGATACATAATTTCTCAGGCCAATGAAATGCTTCTGAACACAACATACAAAACAAAGAAGCATAGTAGCAAGCAAGGCTACTGAGAAGGAGAGCAGTGCACCTGAAAATGAAATGCATAGAAGATTTTGAAATATAATTTACCTCAATGTAATCGGCAGCATTATTGCTCTTGGTAAAGAACAAAGATTTGCAAATAACAGAGCAGGATAAAACAGAGTAGTAAATGTACTACTACTACTACTCACCAAGCCCGGGGACCTCTACGCCGAGCGCGTCCAGCAAGTCCCGCTCCCGGTCCATGACATCGGTCCAGCGGTGGGTGGCCTGGTTATATGTGCGCCGGACCCCAGAGATCTTGTACATGGCCCGGCACACCTTCTCCCACCGCTGGCGGCGCTCCCGGATGCCATAGCCGGTCGCGATCTTGCCGCCTCCCAGGATCGTCTTGGGGAGGCGGCGCTGGACATGGAAGATCAGTGCCGCCACTTCCTCCGCGCTAAAGATCTCCCTCGGGACCACTTGCTCCCCCCTTAAACGCCCGCACGGGAGCCGGGCACGGGGTGCGGGACCCTTCCCCTTCTCAGGGTGCTTCCCGGCTCCCTTTACCATGGTCTGGGCAGAAATAAACTTAAATGATAAAGAAGAAATAGAATAGTGAAGAAGAAAATAAAAGAGTTTAAAAAAGTAGTTTAAAAGTAACTAAAAGCTGCAGAAAACACAAAAATATAGAGCTAGAAAAATAGAGGGTTAGATAATAAGTAAAATTAGATCAAAAAAACTTCAAACAAGCAAAGGATGGCAGAGATTGAGAGAGGATAGAGAAAGCATGCCCAGAACCATAGCAATGAATGAGAAACAAGATGGCCGCGCCCGTTCACGACCGCGTGGGTAAGTTCGCGCGAGATTTTCCTTGCGAGTACGCGCGAACTTGTACTCGCGAGCAGCACACTTTGCGAGATTACACATAGCGGGCGGAAACGGAATTACGTCACGCCAACAAGATGGCCGCGCCCGTGTACGACCGATAGGGTAACTTGGCAAACGAATAGCTAGAAGCGCCTCGCGAACACGCGCAAGATCACGCGAACATACACGTCGCAACAAAAACAATTTTGTATTCGCACGTATTCGCGGCTTCCGAAATCGATCTCGCACGGATTCGCGCCCCAAATAACGCGCGAAATTGCAAAAAAAACGATTTTAGCTAAAATGAAAGCAATGAGCAGGTGCAAAAGTTCAAACTTAACATTAGTAACATTCAAGGTAGTGCTTCCTGATGGGCCCCTCCAGAGTTTGCAACAATTCTATGACCCTGCTATGACCCAAACAGCAGGCTCATAGAATAGCACCATAAAGGTCCTGTAAAAAAAAAATTTCACTGCAACAAAAAGCAAATTACAGATAAGGAAGGAAGCAGGTGCCAGCCAGACTGGAACTTTCAAAATTACTGACACATTAATGAAACACAAATTAATTGATGGCAGTTGAAGAAGGGCAGGTGTGCTAGCTTTTTTCAACCACCATAATCTACAGTAATAAATAAACCTAATAGGTGTCTGTGAGGATGTACTAGAGGGTGGCATGGGTGTCCCAGAGGGTGGCAGTGGTGAAACAGAGGGTGCTGTGAACCTGTGATGATAAACCAGACGTAGAAACAACATAGTCGCGGCCGTTGCAAGCCGAAAAGTAAGTTCGCAATTGCGAACTTGTCCCAAAATCGGCGCGAACACGCGCCAACACAAAAAACGGAAAAATCCGCAAGTCCGCTAGAGTTCGCGGATCTTCGCGGATTGCGAATCCGTAAATACGCAAGTTCGCGGATTGCCAATCCGCAAAATCCGCCCATGCTTAATTGTTACCATTCGGACATATTACTAACGTGAGGCTTCGCATAAGAGCAAACTACGGTTAAAGTATGCCTTAATTTAAAATTGCAGTTATATTGCTAATGTGATGCTCAGTGATATTAAGTAAACAGCCACTTACATGCCGGTTTTTATATCCAGGTGAAGTGAGCTCGACTTTCAAATCCTATCAAGGAAGTTGTACAATAGTGCATAAATTGTTGATGTTGGAATAAAGGTTGTGTGGCAGTAATTGGATATGTTACTTTTATTGATTAGAACCCTTGATGACTTGAACTATAGAGTAACTCTATTGGAAGGTTGTCCCCTTCATGTTTTACAGAGTAAGTGCATCTAATTCTTGAAGGGTGCCCTCTTTCACTGTGGCGATGGTTTCTTCACATTTCTCATATTTTATTATCTGAGGTAGAACAATATTATTGATCTACTTTTATTTTGAATAAGAACAGTTGCTTGTCAACATGCATTTGTATTTGTATTAGACTGATGTATTGCTAAATGTACTAAATTTCCGAAAAGCAAATAATCGTTGTTTATATTTATACTGTTTGTTTGAATTCCAGTGTTGCCCCTGACGAAGGGACAATGAAAAGTCCCAAAATGCATTGGCTATCAACATCTACGTCACTTAGAAAGAAAAGAAAATCTTTATAATCAATTGCTTTCAAAACAATTTTTGCATTTGTGTTGAATATTACAGTGGTTTTTGATATGTGTAAAATTGTGACTTGATCAAATCTAATCAGAAAATGTTTCAATACAATTTTGTTAAAATAAATGGAAACATTTGAAATTTTGATCATAAATTTTATGTTTAAACTTGTGTAAAGAAAAGAAAATCAATAATAGTTGTGCGTGCCTTAGTGTAGGAGGCTACCTAGCCACCTAGCCCTTACTTCTATTTACATTAAAAGTGTTTTAGGTACACTCATTCAGACACAGCACACTGATCAAAAGATAGATCCTTAAGCAGGGATCAACGTTAAAAGCAGGGAGTGCATAGACCACCTTTTTTCATTTATCAGAACCTACCCAAGTTTGATCTATAGCACCCAGAGGACAAAATAAGGATGTTGTTTGAATCTATTGCATCACTAACAGATAACAGAGCAACCACAAAAGCATACTCAACTGAACTAGCTTTAGAAATATTTGGGTTAATTCAAGAAGTCAGCAATCTACAAGTACATAGTGGTTCCATAAGCCACCAATTCAAACAATTGGAATTCAATGCAAGGAGAGAATTAAACCAGAGGCTTCACGCATCAACACTAATACAATACCATAAGGTCAAAAGGATCCCACGTGGCCTGAAGTTATCCATTAAACCTATGCTATACCGGTTACAACATAATCCACAATTCATGGAAAAATTGTACCAAATTTTAAATAAGTGTTCCCTGGACTTGATCCTCCTGATCATAGAAGAATTAGCAAAAACAATAGAGGAACTGAACATTGAGATACAAAGCATTTGTATGGATATATCAAATAGAATGCCGGAAGATGACTGGAAGAAACATCTAGAGGATCTCAACTTAAGACTTGAAGAGTATGGAAAAGAGCTTCAGGAAACAAAGCTTCGCAAATTTAAGCGCGATACAATCGACTACAAATTAAACAAAGCATGCACCTGGGCAGTGGTGTATGCCCAAAGACGTTTCACGAGAAGACCAAACACATCGTCTGAAGAGAGCTTAGCCACTGAAAAGGATACTGATCCGTCCAGAGTTCCAATCTCATCACAACAATCATTAACAATTGATAAATCAATTTAAAAACCGGGCTCCTCAAACCAACAAGTGTCTTTTTTGTTCCCGGCAACGGAGGTAGATCGCTCACCAGATTCAATAACGCAAAAAGACAAAAAACAAGGAGAGGATAAAGAAAAGGAAAAAGAGAAAAGCAAGAAAGGACTGAGGAGTCAGGGGAAACCCTCATAATCAATATCTCTTCGTATAAACTGACCAAAAAAGAAACGGAAATCTTGAATAAAGGTATCACTTTTGTACCAACATACCTGGGTTCGAGGTTTGAAAACGATATCTCATTTTACAAATTCATGAGTACCCTAAAGCTAAGGAATTTTTTTGAAAATATTGTTCCCTTGCAGGAACCAGAAAGACAAATATGTGACCGCTTTAGGCCAAAGAGTACCTTTGAAGCCCCTGCTTCACACAAAACTCTAGATTTATTTGAATCAGTTGTATTTAATGACTTGAAAAAACTGAACTACAAGAGAAATAACAGATTGTCTAGCAATATGAGCAGAGTTGATAAAAGCATACTGACACAACTTGCACAAAGACAAGAGATCACTTTCCAGAAGGCAGACAAGGGCGGAGCCCTTGTCCTCATGGATACATCATTCTATCATTCCAAAGTGAATCTACACGTGGAAGACCCTGATACCTACATGCTACTGGAACAAGATCCAACGAAGGAATTACTGGGCCACCTGCAACAACTAATTGATAAAGCTCTTGACATGGAATGGATTTCTGAAAGCATGGCAAAATTTCTCATTATTAAATTCCCAAGGAGACCAGAACTTTATATGCTACCTAAAGTTCATAAGAGTTTGGAAAACCCTCCGTTCCGACCGATCATATCAGGTTGCGGTTCGCTTTTCGGAACAGCAGGGCAAATAATAGATCATTATCTTCAACTACTGATTCAGGAATGGCACACTTGCATTCAAGACACAGCGGACTTCATCCTTAAGCTTGAGAAAGTAACACTATCAATTGATAAGGAATACCTCTTATGCACTATTGATGTGACATCATTGTATACGTCTATAGCTCACGCTGAAGGTCTAGAGGCATTAGAATGGCTACTCCTGAAACACCAAGAAATCACAATTAATCCAATCTTTTTACTGGATCTGACACATTTTTGTTTACATCATAGTTACTTCAAATGGTAGAACAAATTCTTCACCCAACTGAATGGTACCGCAATGGGTTTTGCTGGAGCTCCTGTCTATGCAAACACATTTATGGCCAAATATGAAGATGAGCACATTTTTAACAACGATGATTGGATTGAGGATCTAAAGTTTTTTTGTCGATATATCGATGATATATTCATTATTTGGTCCGGTACAACAACTAAACTGGTTCAAAACATCAACAACCTGAATGCCAAAAATCCACGGATTCAGTTTACTCATTCGATCGAGAAAAACCAGATAGCATTCCTGGATGTTCTGGTCAAAATCAACAAACATCAAATAATTACGACTTTACACCAAAAAGAAACGGACAAAAATAGTCTCCTACATTATTAAAGCTTTCATCCTGAAAAACCTCTTGAACAATTTGCCCTACTCACAATTCTTGAGAGTAAGACGGATAATTTCAAATGAAGATGAATGCCACAACAAGACTCAAGAATTTAAAATAAAATACGAAAGACGTGGGTACCCAGCAAAACATTTGGATGAATCAGCAATTCGAGCCTCACAAGTAAATTGGCGGACACTACTAGTGAAGGATAAAATAGACACAAAAAGAATTGTTTTTGTATCAAAATTTTCAGTCAACTCACAAACAACCAAAAACATTATCAATAATGGATGGGAACTTCTACAATTGGAACCCGATTTTCATAATATCTACTTGGAATGACCTCTATTTTCGTACACAAGAACAAAGAACCTTAAAGAACTATTGAGTTCGAAACAGACATCACCTAAAGGAGAGACAATTGGAATGAAACGATGTGCAAACTGCGTCCATCTTGGGCAACAGTGTCTCTCATCCTCGTACTGGAGAAAGAATCAAACTTTGCTTCAAAGGAGATTGCAACACAAACAATGTAATTTATGTTATAAAATGCCCTTGTGGCTTACTTTACATAGGTAAAACTGAAAGAAAACTTAAACTACGCATCTCAGAACACAAGAGTAGAATACGCACCAAAAATCTTTCTTCATCACTGGCGGCACACTGGTTAGACAAAAAACACTCAATAGCCCAATTGAGATTCCAGATAATAGAGATAGTCAATGTTAGGGTAGATACAGATATAAATAAAAGACTACTCCAGAGGGAGACTCTCTGGATTAAAAGTTTGGGTACAATGACCCCGAGGGGTCTCAATGACCGAATGGAACTGAGTTGTTTTCTGTAAACGAACACTTCATGTGTATAATTAACTTGGATGTCAAATAGGGATAAGCACTGTGTTTCTAGGAATTTCTTTTCACTGAGCACTTTTTATTCTCTTCTTCTTTTTTCTTTAGTATTTTTTTTTCAATTGTTTACCGTGCCTTTACTGGCACTAATACCTCTATTTTGAGACATGCGCGTAATATTAGAACGTTGGATAAATAGACTGTCATCGCTTATCGCCGGCTTACTTGGTCCATGTTTTCATAGGATTACACCAGTTCGGCGGTTTTATCTCATAGAGTGAAGTGGCATTAGTACGTGGTATATGAAGAGACTACATATAACACTGAGTTTACTATGAGGAAATTCCGATATTATTATTGACTTTTCACCTTTGACTAGCACACGCAGTAGGTTGGTGAATCAATAAAGTTGTATTTGGTTGCTGTTCAGTCGCCAGGACAACCAAGTCGACTCAGAGTCCAATAAAAAGCAAATGTTGAGAAGAACGCAATTGCGTCACGCTTAGACACATGACTGGATGATACAGGCGGTCATGGCGGCGTACTGAGAGGCGTTTTGTAGAGAGATTGAAAGGTACGTGTTGAACGAGTAAAAGGAAACCGCGGGTCTTTCTAAGAATATTGGAGATGTGTAGGGAACCTTAATAACAGCTGCATTTTTCGTTTTATATTCAAGGCATTGTCACCATTCAGAGATAGTAATAACGTCTGGATGATACCGGTGGTCATGGCGGCGTACTGAGAGGCATTCTGTAGAGAGATTGAAAGGTACGTGTTGAACGAGTAAAAGCAAACCGTGGGACTTTTAAGAATATCGGAGACGTGTGGGGAACCTTAATAACAGCGGCATTTCTAGTTTTTCTTACATTTAAGGCATTGTTACCATTCGGACATAGTAATAACGTGAGGCGTCGCATAAGAGCAAACTACGGTTAAGGTATGCCTTAATGTAGAATTACAGTTATTTTGCTAATGTGATGCTCAGTGATATCAAGTAAACAGCCACTTACGTGCCGGTTTTTATACTCAGGTGAGTGAGCTCGACTTTCATATCCTATCAAGGAAGTTGTACAATAGTGCATAAATTGTTGACGTTGGTATAAAGGTTTTGTGGCAGTAATTGGATATGTTACTTTTTTTTATTAGAACCCTTGATGACTTGAACTGTAGAGTGACTCTATTGGAAGGTTGTCCCCTTCATGTTTTACAGAGTAAGTGCATCTCATTCTTGAATGGTGCCCTCTTTCACTGTGGTGATAGTTTCTTCACATTTCTCATATTTTATCATCAGAGGTAGGACAATATTATTGATCTATTTTTATTTTGAATAAAAACTGTCGCTTGTCAACATGCATTTGTATTTTTATGAGACTGATGTATTGCTGAACGTACTGAATTTCCCAAAAGCAAATAATCGTTGTTTATATTTATACTGTTTGTTTGAATTCCAGTGTTGCCCCTGACAAAGGGACAGTGAAAAGTCCCGAATTGCGTTAGGCTATCAACATCTACGTCACTTAGAAAGAAAAGAAAATCTTTATAATCAATTGCTTTCAAAACTATTTTTGCATTTGTGTTGAGTATTAAAGTGGTTTTTGATTTGTGTAAAATTGTGACTTGATCAAATCTAAACAGAAATTGTTTCAATAACATTTTGTTAAAATAAATTGAAACATTTGAAAACTTGATCATAAATGTTATGTTTAAACTTGTGTAAAGAAAAGTAAATCAATAATAGTTGTGAGTGCCTGAGTCTAGAAGGCTACCTAGCCACCTAGCCCTTACTTCTATTTACATTAAGAGTGTTTTAGGTACACTCATTCAGACACAGCACACTGATCGAAAGATAGATCCTGGACCCAAGCGTACTTAAGGATAGTACATAAACCAAGAGTCTACATAGAAACTTCAGTAACCAGCGAAACTACAAGACACTAAGGCAGTTACAGGAAGCAGAATGGAGTTCCAGGCAAGCCAGCCCCAGCAGTGTCCTAGTCAATGGACAGCCCCACCAACCAGTGTCCTTGCCAACGGACACTACAGCCTAGAAATGCTCCTCTGGATCAGGAACAGTGAGTTGGAGGTGTAGTTAAACTACGGCCACATGTAGGTGTTCCAGCCACAACGTTTTTAACAAAAAGGATTCAGTGAGTTGGAGGTGTAGTTAAACTACGGCCACATGTAGGTGTTCCAGCCACATCAATGTACAAGGATTACATTAACTTCTAAGATAAAGCATTTCTTGGGATACTTTTTACTTGCTTCCTCTTTGTCTTCTGAAAGTCACATAATGGTGCAGTGCGCTTAAAGAAACAAGGTTCCTCTATGATTGTCTACCTCTAGTTGTGGGAGCTAGAGGGGAGGTGCCAGTGTAATGTCTTTAAGTAATCCTTGGTGTAAACAAGATTACTTCTATTTACACTGGAGTAGTGATCCCTACACATTGGGTCTTACACTGAAATGGACCGGTGGTATGCACAAGGAAAAAAATCAGTTATGGACTTTGTTAAGTATGAAGCTTCTAATGAAGCCGATCTTGTGTGGAGGCCGTGTGGTGAAGAAACGTTTCTCGGCCATCCACCTTACATATGCAAGTATGGGGGTAAGTTTATTTTTAATTTAATGTGGTCCCTGGCTGCCCCCAGTCTTATGGCAGTTCAACTGCTGCTTTTATTAATTTTTTTAAACGGGCCACGAGCCAAGCAACTCAAGCGCCTACTTCTTCCCAGCTTGCTGGTCATGTACAGTCCCTCTGGCGATGGGACCTGCGTCATCTTCATTCAGACGTGCATGACTGGCTCAGCTCTGGCGATTCTTCTTGACGTTTTGGTGCACGTCCGTAATAACGTGCCGCCATCTTGTGGTTGGCTTTGGCACTTAATACATTTATGGTGCTTTTTCATCGCTCTGCCAACCACGCTGTTTCTGCTTCTCGCAATAAAGTTTTAATAAGGCTCGTTTTAGTATAGCAAGTTGAGGAATCGTCAACGAGGGTTTCCTCATGGTGATTGCTCTGCTTCACCCTTGTGTGAGGTAATTTTTAACTTTGGAATTATAGGACCTATGACTCAGAGTGTGTCGCTGGATGCTAGTAGTCTCTCCCTTTCACAAGTTTTTTTGGGGGGATTGCTTCATGTGCATGTCCTCAACCATACATTTGAACACAGACTTGGTATGAGAATGACTATTTGTTGGAAGCATGGTATGTTACCACAGGTTCTCATCCACAGATGTGCTCCATTTTCAGACTATATTTTTTATGGGGTCATATTGCTGAAGTGCTGCTTTTGAGCTGTAAAACTACTCTGACTATCTTCTTGTGACATGTTTCAAGAAACTTTATCTTATCTGTGTAATCCTGGTCATTTCTGATGATAATTTCTTGATTTGTACTTTTCACTCTCTTGTGATGTTTTGCTTTTAGTTGCATTCCTGAGTTCCGAACATTATCGCTTTTTTGTGCATAGTTCTCTACTTCAGTATTGTTATTTTTGTTTTTATTTAAATTAAAGGGATAATGTTATATCCTCAGTATTACATTTACATGGAATCAGCCTAGGTCCTTCTAGCTGCTCAGCCAGAGTGAGAGATGGTAACCGAATGTTGGTGTGACTGTGATGCACGGAATGCCTGGGTGCCTGAGTGGATGAGTGGTGACAGTTAGAGATGGGCTTAGCAACTAAGTAGGCTGCTCCTGGTAGGGCTGGTACATGGCTGGTACTTGACCGGAGCTGGCTGGACGGAGATTGATGCTACCTTGACATGGAACCAATAAGGAGGACTTGAAAAATACTACATGGCTACCAGTGTCTCTATGTACAGGGTACAACACAATGTGTAAAGTATTTGTACTCAAAACACACAGTAACACAGTGAAAACGCCACAAATGGATACCACACCAGTTTAGAATAATGTATTTTCTTTATCTAAACTAAACAAGACCAAAATGACAAAAATCCAAAATACATATATTAAAATAGCATTTAAAACCAGTTACTTGCAGAAATAGCACTTGTAGAAACAAATAGCTCCACTTGGAGCTATTACGATGTTGTGACAGGTATAAATGCAAAGTAGGGTTCCGGCCGCGAGGTGCACGGTGTTGGGCTTGGAGTCACACGGAACAACTGTCCATTGGAAACAAAGTCTATGATCGATGCACGGCGTCGTGGACGTGAGGTCTCGGTGCCGAGCTCAAGGCCGGTTCCCTTGTTACCACGGGGGAGGCGAGGCGTCATGTCCACGAGGTTGCGACGTGTCGAGTCCAGTACAGGGGAAGTCGGAGGCATCCGCGATAACGCATCAATTCTGGTGAGGCAATGGAAATTCGAAAAAAATTTGTGAAGTCACCCTAGTAAGTTATCGGCTCCGTGATAATGGGATGCTGGCACTCGCGGTGATGAAGTTGGTGTGAGCGCTGACGTCGGGAAGGCCAATAAATGCAGGCGTCGGAGCTGCTGTGCAGGGGGGCGGTGCATCGTGCACTTCACGAGTGGTGCCCCCGACCTCGGTGCAGGTGGGGCATCACTGATGGTGTCGGAGTTATTTTTCTTGCTTTCTTTAAGTTTCATTCAGCTTCCTACAGCAGAAACAACATCCAGAGGCCAAAACTGGAATAGGCACCTCCTGGCAGGGCAGAACTCCCAGCAGTGGAGTTCAGGTGAGCTGGTGCTGAAGTCTTTGTGTTCTGAGACTTCAGAACAGGAGGCCAGCACACACAATCACTTGTAAAATCCTCTTCAAGCAGGTTCTCAGCAAAGTTTTAGTCTTTGTCCTCTTCCTTGGCAGAAGCAGAAACTGCAGACCAAACTCCAGAGCACAGCGCAAATGGGCAGTACTCCTTCCTACTGACCTACAGCTTTTCTTCTTGGCAAAAGGTTCCTCTTGAATCCAGAAGTGATCTAATTCTCTGGGGTTTAAGGTCCACTACTTATACCCCATGTTGTCTTAGTTCTCTTTGTGGCAGGCATCTCTGAGCCCAGTCCAAAACAGTTCTGTCCTCTCTGATCAGCATGGCCACAGGGGGTGAGACAGCATTGTGCAAAGGAGACACAGTCTATACAGGTGCAAGTGAAACTCCTTCCTCTACTCTAAATGCAGTCAAGGTCTATTCAGCTCAGCTCTGTGTCCCACACACACCTTAACCCCCGGTTAATCCCCTGGTGGCAGTGTACTGTGAATGCACATCCCCAGCCCAGTTCACTCAAAAAGCAGACAGTCAATACACAAACAAGCAGAGGCACACAGAATGGTTAAATGAGAAAATACCTACTTTCTAAAAGTGGCATTTTCAAACACACAACCAAAAAACTTCTCCCTAAAAAGATGTGTTATTAACCTCTGTGTCCAGAAAGCCTAAACTCCATATCTCCATTGTTTCCCAACGGAAAGTTATACTTGTTAGATGTTACAAAGTAACTTCCATTTTAGCCTATGGGACAGATAGCCCTTCAATAGTGAAAAACAAAACTGGCAGTATTTCACTATCAGGACATGCAAAACCCACTAGCACATGTCCTACCTTTTACATACACTACACCCTGCCAATGGGGGGTACCTTGGGCCTACCTTAGGGGTGCCTTACATGTAAGGAAAGGGAAGGTTTGGTCCTGGCAAGAGGGTGAACTTGCCCGGTCGACATGGCAGTTTAAAACTATGCGCAGAAACTGTAGTGGCAGGTCTGAGTCACATTTGAAAAGGCTACGTGTGTGGTTAGCACAATCAGTGCTCCAGGCCCGCTAGTAGCATTTGATTTACAGGGTCAGGCATACTCAGTAAAATTTACTAGGGACTTACCAGTAAATCAAATATGCTAATCATGGCTAACCAATCATGATAACAATTTACACAGGAAGCACTTGCACTTTGTCACTGATCAGTAGTCGCAAAGTGCCCAAACCATCTAAGCAAGCAAAAACTAAATCCAGCGCAGCATCAAAAATACAGGAGATAGAGGCAAAAAGTGCCATCAAAGAGGCATCAAGATGATGGACGGAATGTCGCACAATGGCAAAACATTCACCCCCAGTCACAGATCTGGGTTTAATCCATCGTTTTTTTGCTCACCAAGCCATCCCAGTACAGACATGGCCATATGCAAATCAGTCTTGACCCTGTGCCTCATGGGAACAGTCCAGCCCGAACTGCCAAGCCATGTCTTCCCTTCACATCAGCATTGGCAATAGCCCGCATGTGTTCAAGTATGCATATCTTGGCTGGGTGGATTGTGCTACCAATATAGCGGAGCCCACATGGAAATACCAAGCAGTACACAACATAGGGAGTAGTACAGGTGAGGAACTTTGTGATTCTTTTAGGTGTGATTAATCCCGGGACACTGTAAGACAATACGCATTTGCTCTTCCTACACGCCTTACATTTACCACACAGATAAAATCCATTCTGGGATTTAAGTGAGGATTTGGGGCTCTCGGTACATTGGTAACTATGGACCAAGGTGTCACGTAGTGATCTGGCTTTTCTAAAAGTAACCAGAGGGTTAGGAGGTAAATCTTCCCCTATATGGTATCAGAGAGAAGTGTGTGCCAGTTATTCTTCAATATGCGTTTCAAATGTCCAGCTTTGTCCGAGAACGTAGTAATCATTCTGAACATGCCATTCCCTTTCTTCTTGGACCTTTCTTGCTCTCTAAGTAACTCACTTCTCATGGTAGAGTTCACTTTTTGTTGGGCTTGCGATAACACTGCATCACTATAACCTCTCGTTTTAAAAAGCTGTATGTTCTCCTCAACTGACAACTTGAAATCCTGGTCCCTCGTATTATTCCTCCTAAAACGTAGTAATTCCCCATAGGGGATACTGTCAATTAGTTTCTCTGGATCGCTACTCGAGGCATGCAGGGTTGCATTCCCTGCGGTAGACTTGCGATAAAGTTTGATATGCAACTTGCCATCTGCTATGAACACGTTCAGATCTAAATAGTTGACTGTTTGCAAGCTCATTTCTCCTGTGAATCTCAGGTTGATGTTATTAGATGTAATACCTCGATATAAGATCAGGCAACTCAGGTGAACCCTTAAACACAATAAAAAGGTCATCTATATAGTGGTGCCTTGCTATAATCCTGTCTGTCCAGATATGGTTGGGCGTGGCCCAGGCCACCTGCTCCTCGCACCAGCCCACAAAAGGATTTGTGTAACTGGGGGGAAGCAGGTACCCATCACCATCCCAGACACCTGTCTATAGACAGGTGTCTGGCCGCCCACCATCCTAATGACCCCCGTAGTTTCACTGATGAATACTTGGCAATTCAAAAACACATAGGGGGATATTTACCAAATATCCACGCAATTTTAGTGCAGCCTCTTGCAAGGCTGCACTGTGTTGCGCGACAGGGAAGGAGCAGGAGAGCGCCATATTTTCAAAGATATGGCTCTCTCCTCCCCTTTCCATTGCGCTAGCGCTGATTACAGCTGCTGTGCCATAGCGCTAGGGTGTGTGTGTGAGTCTAGCATAGGTTTTGTACAGGAAGGGTACTGTTCCTGTACAAAATACTATGCCTAGACATGAGGGAAAACTTTTCCCACTTTGTATGCATGCTCCACAGGGCAGCACACATGCAAGGTGGAAAAGGAAGGAGAAATGAAAGCATTTCTCTTTCTTGCGCCTAGTTTAAATAGACGCCGTTTTCTCATGCTAAACCCAATCTACTGTATTTACTAAATCAGGTTTAGCGTAAGAAACCCAGGGTGGTTGCATGGGAACGCCCATGCACCACCCTTGGCACACCGCATTTGGCGCAAAGCAATGCGAAGCATCGCTATGCGCTTCTTTGCATTATTTTTACGTTATTTCCAAAGTAAATTAGATAAAAAAGATTTTGTGCCATTTTGCGTCACTTTTGTGATGAAAACACGGTGCAAAATCTTAGTAAATCTCCCCCATGTTGGTCAAGAAACAACCAAAAGAATAGCCGAAGTTAACATTTGCGGAGAAAACAATTAATGTCACAGCAACCCATATGATTCTCCACTTCCTTTTACATTATGCTATTCACAGAGTCAATCTGAGTTCAAACAGTTTTCTCCATTGCTGAAGGTGAATCCAATCTTTTTGGCTGATAATACCGCTCACTGCTTCTGCGTGAGCTCGAAAAGAAAAATCAATTAGATAGTCCTTCAAGTAAGATCGTGCTCCACACTACACTGCAGGACAATATGCTGCACAGTATTCTTCATTTTCTATCATCTGTGCTTTCTCGAAAGCAAAGCGGTGGTTGCTGGAGGTGACATTATACAGATGTGCACTGCTGTGATGCCCTTGACAAAATGGCTGCGCATCCTATATTATTCCCCACTGGCTCTGTTGTGCCCCAGGCAATGATACTTACGTTTTTATAACACGATATTCATGCCTAATGTAATTGATGACCTTGATTGCACCCATGTGACTTTCATTAGTTTGCCTTTAAAAAAAAAATCCGAAGTGGTTTCATTCCACTATGTCAGGTGTCATTCTTTCCGAATCTGGCCGCGTGGAATTAACTAAATATTCCGGGAGGTTAGGGAGACTAAAATAATCAAATGTCACTAAATTAGTGTTAATATGGTAATCGACTCGTTTAATAGAACACGGTGATCACAAGTCAATTCCAAACCCAGACAATGGCATCTGTTGCCAGCCATTAAACTCATTCATAAAACACGTGTGACAATCATTGCGCAATCTGCACAGGAAGCCGCTTAGTGACGATGGTTTCTTTAACCACAGGGGAAGAAGTGGGGGCTGATTAATGGACGCGGTGGTTTGCCTAGAAGGTAAAGAAATGTGTCGATGTTTTAGAAAACTTCATATTGCATTCACCAGACGCTGTGGAAGAAAGTAGATGAATGGAAATTCAGACGAAACAGGGGCACATGAAAAAAGAAGTAATGTATAGATCACTAGTATTGTAGCCACAACATTAGGGTCATGAAGTAATGTCATGTCCTCAGATACACCTCGGCCCATATTTAGTATACGTTTGAGTGGGCACTTGTGACGCAAGATGCAGAACTATAAAAACGTCAGGGTAGATAAACGTTCTGCTGTAAAATATGTTTTATGCTGAAAAGTTGACGAAAGGGCAACACAAAATGGCGTCTTATCTATCAGAAGGGAGAGCGATTTTGTAGCAACAGTGCAAAAACCCATATGCTTTCACTTAACCTACATCTAGTAAACGCACTTGCCCTGCTTTGTGTTAAATTCAAGTGCAAAATGTAACTAGTTGCAAAGAAGGTACAGGAGGGAAATAGCGTGATATTCCTGTGGCTATAAAAAGGCTTCTTTACGCAGGTGCTGCCCATGACATGATCAGCAAATCTGGTCCTGGTAAAGACTGATCTTCTGATAGAAATATTCGGAATAATTAGGATTGTTTACGTTTCGGCCTAGATTTACCAAACTGTATCACAATTCAGGAACAGCAGGCAAAGTTGCTGCGCTGTTTTAGGTGACAGGGAGATGGCAGGAAACTGCTATATGTGTAATTTGTAATTTATATTTATATAGCGCTTTATCACCAACGGTCTCTAAGCGCTTGAGAGAGGCAGCTGCTTTGAGTAATTGATTGGTAGACAGTACTTACTGTGAGGTCCAAGCTTCCTTATAAAGTAGGGTCTTTAGTTGTTTCCTAAATGGGAACAGGGCGCGTTCCTTTCGGATGCCAACAGGGAGCCTGTTCCAGATCCGTGGAACACTGATGGAAAATGCTCTGCCACCAAGGGAAACCAGGCGGGAGTGGGCGCAGACTAAGAGCCTGGCCTCCAAGGATCGAAGTACTCTGGTTGGGACATAGTTGGCTAGGCTATCTTTGATATATTTTGGTGCCTGGCCAAAGATGGCTTTGTGTGCGATACAAAGTCCTTTGAATTTTATACATTGCCTGATCGGCAGCCAGTGGAGTTGATGCAGAAGGGGGGAGGTATGGGTGCAGCGGGGGACCTTGAACACCAAGCGAGCCGCATTGTTCATAATAGTCTGGAGTCTGGTCAATTGGTAGTCTGGTAGCCCTAAGTAGACTGAATTACCATAATCCAACCTGGATATGATGAGTGCTACTACCACTCGTTTAAGAGTATCCAAGGTAAGAAGGGGGGCCAGTTTCCGCAGTTGCCTTAGCAGGTTTGAGCAGACACCCACAGTAGTCGAGACTTGCAGCGCCATAGTTAGTTTGTAATCGATCTTAATGCCTAGGCTTTTTACTGCCGGGGCTGGCTCGGGGTATTTGCCCAATTCTTGTGGCCAAAAAAGGCTGCTCCATGGGTTGGCGACAGAGGTGACGGCCAACACCTCCGTCTTACCTGGATGGATTTTCAGAGAGTTGGCAGTCATCCAATTAACAATGTATTTGAGGATATTCTGAACTCTAGTATGGGCTAAAGGGGAGTTATCGATCTGGATAATAATTTGGGTATCGTCCGCGTAATTATATAATTGACACTCCATCTGATTCAGTGCCAGTAACAATGGTTGAAGGTATGCATTGAACAGGAGGGGTGACAACGGGGATCCCTGTGGGACTCCACATGGAAGTGTGCCCGGCCTAGATACCGCATCTCCCAGCTGCACTCTCTGGGAGCGCTCTTCCAGAAAGGAGGTGAGCCATGTCAGAGCTAAGCCCTGAAGTGCCTATCTACGGCGATATGGCACTATCTTGCTCTCTACCCAGTCGTCGCACACAATCAGTCTGCCTGGCAGAAAGTACACACCTTTGCGTCATAGTGCAAAGGTGTCTGCATGAGTCTAGCATAAGATTTGTACTGGAAGGGTACCCTTCCAGTACAAAATGCTATGCATAGACTAACTTTGCAACTTTTCACACCTCGGATGTGTGCTGTACAGTGCAAAGTCGGAAAAGTTAGATTAAATAAAAGCATTTCTCAGTTTTAATGCTTGCTTCAAAGTGGCATTAATTTTAGATGCAAAGCCCTGCCTACTATTGTTAGGACATAGGGTTGTGAGCCACAAACCATGAGTGGTTGCATGGGAATGCCCCCTTTACCCAGAGTAATCAAAAACAATACTTTGCGCTGCTTATCATTAATTTCAGGTAACTTTCCAGTGCAAAACAAGTTTTAGACTAGACAGTAAATCCAACAAAACAATTGTTGTGCAGGTTTGCAACACTTTGGTGACATACTAAGAGCATATTTAGCTGACACAAGTTGGCTTAAGGGGTCATTTATATTGTAGTGCGAAGCCCATCGAGAAGTCCATCTGTCTGCCAAGTCAGCATAGGTTTTGGTCAAACTCCCCTGGTAAAGTACCACCTGCCACTATTAGACATCCTGCCTGGAGAGGATCTCTGGACCGTCAGTGCATTACCCGGTCCTGAGAATGCACTGAAGGCAGAGAAGAATGCCTAGATGACCCAATATATATGTATATTTTTTGCTGGCCCTCTGCAGTATTTCTTTTTCTAAAACAAGATCCCAAAGTTAGAATTTGTTTCAGAAAAACAAAAAACTATTGACCAGAGGCACAAATAGTATTCTTCCTTCAAATTGTTGCCAAAGAGTGAGGTGGAGTTGCAACCTGACAGCCTGGTGGTGTGTTCATGCCAGGTTTAAGGGTTCCTGGTAGCAGAGTCAGCTGAGGCTTTGCACACCGAAATCCTGTAGATAACCCCAATAATGGTTTGGATAACTGGCTAAATGCATCATTAATGGGTGGGGCAGCTGCACTTTTTAATGGATGCTGTGCAACCTCTAACCTCTAAATGAGGCTCCAAATCTTCCTAAGTATCTTTGGCTGCCCTGAGTCATATCAGACACTGAGTTCATTACATTGACCCTGCTTTGAGATTGATCTCCCTCTATGGGCTGTATGGCAGCTAAAAGATTTTGAATGGACACAACTGAAGGTTATTTTCGTGCCCGCTGTTACAGCATTGGTGGCGTGATTTGCTATGAGCCTGGCTGAAACTTGCGTACTTTTCTTTGTGGAAATGATGCTTGATTCCCAAAACATTAAGCAACATTGTGCCAAATAGGATTGTGCTGTTTTTTAGCGTGAAATGCATCCTTACATTCTTTTTTGGCAGAAAGACGATGAGCCATATTATCAAGAAAGGGCGATACATTATCAACGCTTTTATCGGCAGGAAACTGCTGCTAATGCGGCGATAATGGGCTTGATAATATGCCCTTGTAAATTCCCATAGAAGCCCAGGTTAACCCCAGAACCTGGGCTTCTATTGGAATTTACAAAGGCCTATTATCAAGCCCATTATCTCAGCATTATCGGCAGTTTTCTGCAGATAAAAGCGGCGATAATGTATCTCCCTTTCTTGATAATATGGCCCAATGTTAGTGCAAAAAATAACGCAAAATCAGACATGAGGCAAAAAATAGGTGCCCGAGTTCTGTTCAGTCTCGTTGTTCCCATGCTCCTGCGATACAGTTTTTACCCAAAGAGCATCAAAATTACGCAGCTATTTCTAATAACAAGCATAAGGTGAAATGCAAGAAATTATGCCAGAGTAAACAAAATGTTGCAGTCACCTATTTTGCTGTTCCTGAGGTGATAACTCCACTACCTGCCCAGCACCCATCAGTAACAGCCAGTGTTCTAGGTCACAAATTGAGGAAATATGGATAAGGGGACAATGCAGGTCCTGCCATCCTTTGCATTACCAACGTCGCAAGTAACAGCTGCCTACGACTTCCCAGAGGAAGCTCTGGCACGTTGGTCACACCTTAGAATAACAGTATGATACCTTTTACATTTTATTTTATTAGAGAGGGCAATGGGCATGAATGTCAGAAGTGCTGCATACTCCTGCTGCCACTTAGGATATGAGCGGTACCAAGAGTGAAGGAAACAATACACACAGATCCCTTGAACTTTCAGCCAATCATCACATCAGTCTGTCTAGTAGAGGCTCCATATGATATGCTTTAATATGCACTTTAGCTTAGACACATGTTGATTAGAGAGGCCTAATATAAAGCACACTTTGCATGCTTGCACCTTAGACCTCTGCTGCTACTGCAATGCATTAGATTAACCATAGTGGCAAGTAAGGGCCAGATGTACGACGTGATTTTGCATGCACAAACAGGGTTCAGTGTTAGCCATGTACAACTTCTAAATAGCGAGTTGCAATTTATTTGTGACTCGCTATTTAGGAATTGCGAGTCACAATAAGGGAAGGGGCGTTCCCTTCCTAATTGCGTCATCAATGCTATGTGTGAATGTTTTGTGACCACAATTGCATTCGCAAAACATTCGCAAATTACCACCCTCTTCAAGAGGGCGGTAATGCAGTCGCTATTTGGAAGGGGTCCTCAGGGGACCCCTTCCACTTTGTGACTGTCTCCAAAAATGTTTTTTAAGGGCAGGCAGTGGCCCCAGGGACCACTGCCTGCTCTTAAAAAATAAAACTTTTCATTTTTTTTTATATGCATCCCTTTTTCTTTTAAGGAAAACGGGCTGCATTGGAAAAAAAAGCTGCTTTAATAAAAAGCAGTCCCAGACATGGTGGTCTGCTGAACCCAGCAGGCCACCATCCTTGGGGGGTCTGGAATTCCCAATGGGCTCGCAAATTGCGAGAGGCTCATTAATATTAATTTGCAACCCCATTGGGAATTGAAAAATAGTGTAATAACACTGTTATACATTTCATTTAGCGCCTCGCAATGAGTCGCAAATTACAAGGATCTAAATGAAAGGGTCATACATCTGGCACTAAGTCTCCTAGACAAATCGGTAATTAGGGGCTTATTTATGGGATTTTGGTGTAGGCCATCGAAGCAAGACACCTTGTGAAAGGACAGGAATGCACTGTATTTAAGCAATACAATGCATGTCTGTCCTTTTCCCTTGTGCTGACGCAGTTTTGGCAGCCTTGGGCCAATGTAGGCACCCTTGCACCAGTGCTTAATTTGAAGTGGTGGTTTCAGTGCTCAGCACCGGCACTTAATCATCAACACCAGCACTTTTCATGAGCACAAGTTAAGGACACATTAATTTACGGGGAAATTAAGTGATTTGCACAGAATCACAGAATGCTGAGCGGAGTCTGACACTCAACCTGGTCCCAAAGCTCCAAAGTCTGCAGCTCTGGTCATTACGCCACATCCTCTACCCGCTTACAAGGTTGGCAGTTGGTTCTTTTGAGGCAGTGCTAACAGGGGGAAAGGGATGGTGCAAGCTGCCTCCTGATGGGCACCCCATAACTTATTTTTTTTACAAATAGACCACTGCCTTGCACCATTGTGCAAGGGGCACCATCCTGCAAACAAATAATCCTAAAAGGGGTTTTCCTCATTTTATTTGTGCTGCAGTCTTAAATGTACAACTTCACACGGTGCAAAAGCGGCACAGTGCTCTTATTAATAAGCCCCTTAGGCCCTAAATCACAATTAATTGAAGTAGGGCAGCGCAGCAAGTCTTCTTGCTGTGCTGCCTTACGGCAATGTGAAAGGACAGGATTGCACTGCATTTATGTAATAATGTGCATTCCTGTCCTTTTCCTCTGCGCTGGAGCACAATTTGCTGCCTAGCACCAACACAGGCACCATTGCACCATGGTGTAAGGGTGTCTGCATTGCATGCAGGATTGTTTTTGTGCAGGAAGGGGCACTTTTCTGCACCAAAACAATCCAGAGAGGTGTTTTCCTCTTTCTATGTGTGCTGGGGAAAAATTGAAATATTTCTCCTCGTTACGCTTACTATCAGGAGGACTTAAGGTTTTGGCACTGCCCAAGGTTTAAATGATTAACTAAATCTGGGGCAGCATAAAATCCAAGGGTGTGCGTGGGAAACCCCGCTGCAATGCCCACGCAACACTTCTGTGGTGCAAAGTTAGGCAACACAGCGACTTGTACTGATTTATCTTACTTCATATTTATGAGGCCATGCAAAGTTATGTAAAGTGGCTTTGTGTGGCCTGATAGATATGATTGCGAGGTCTGCACCACCAGAACTTCTAACAAAGTGTCCCTCCAGAGGTGTCAGCCTCTCATTAATATGTCCCTTAATGTCTGTAGATTCAAGGCATAATTGTGTGCAATCATCTTTCATTTGGAGATGATCTGTTGGCAAGTCTTTCAAGCACCAGTGATTAGATTAAGATGTTTTTTCATGGAGCTCGTTTGATTGTTACTGTACGAAATATGATTCTTGATCTAAGGGCCTAGTTTAGATTTTGTTTATGGGGCGTGTTATGCTATGCTTCTCAGCATATTCTGATCAGTTGCAATTTATGGACTTTCCAAAAAAAAAAGTTAATCTATCTTTTTTTTTTTTTTTTTTTTTAAACTTTTTATTGCAGACAGGCTGACACATAGAACCAAAAAAAAAAAAATTACATATAGGACCAAAAAAAAACACAGAAAATATCTTCCAAAACAAGAGAAAAATCATGTACATACAAATTTACATATTGTCCAACGCATACAACTGATAGAATGTTTCGCATTAATTCTCCCCTTCTTCCTCCATTCCCATCTTTCCCTGTTTCCCTCTCATCATATTATGTTAAGCAATAAGTCCCCCAATTTCTCTCAAATTTAGCCAATGCTCTTACACCTCTAATGGTTGCTAAGGCAGATTCCATAGAATGTATTTCCATTACTAAAGCCCACCAGTCCCAGGCGGTGGGTGGATCTGTGGCAATCCAGGCTCTTGCGATGCTTAGTTTAGCGCAAGATAATAGTATGGTTACCAGGGAGGACTGTGAAGTTGAAGAGGGGTGGCAATCTAATAAAATTAAGGGAGCGGAGAGAGTGGGGAGAGCGATCCTTTTGATTTTACAAATATTTTGGACTTCTTCCCAGAAGGTTTTAAGCTTAGGGCAAGAAAATAGCATATGAACCAAGTTGGCGGCAACCTCTGAGCATTTAGGGCATTTGGTGCGATCTCTAAAATCTGAATTAGGGGACCACCTTGAGATTCTTGCCGGAGTGTAGTAGAGCATACAGGTTGTTCTAAACTGCTGTAGCCTAAGACTTGAGGATCTAACTAGTTTATTGATGTTAGACAAAGAGTTTTCTATTTGTTTTAAAGTAACATTTGAACCAAGTTGTATCCTCCATTTTTCCTTTATTTTAAGCAAATCATTCGTTTGGTGTTTTAATAGTAGTTTATAAGCTATGCTAATCATTGATTTGCTTTTTTTGGCATATAAGCAGGTCCAGATATCACAGTCTGTAACACTTTGTATCTTTTTTTTGTTAATTAAAAAGTCATGAATCTGAAGATACTTAAATCTAGCATTTTCCGGTAAATCATATGTTGATTTGAGCGAATTAAAGTCAGCAAATCCCTGTGGGCCGTATAGATCGGACAGATTATTAATTCCCTTCACAGCCCATATGTTGTTAATGTTATCGGCGAATACTCCTGGAAGACCAGGATTGCCCCATAATGGGAGCTTTGAGTGAAAAAAAGACGTCCCGCAGTGTGTCAATAGGTTCCTCCATATCTTAGTTATATCCCTAGCCGTCTTAAACCTTACCCTCTTAAAATAATTCGGATCGTTTGTTCTAAACAGAAACATATTTGATTCTTCCTTTAACATAAGATAATAAAAAAATGTAGTTTCTTCCCTATATAGTAAAGAACGTAAACGTAAAAAAAACGAAGACAAATAGTACAACTTAAAATCAGGGAAATTAAGCCCTCCCTCATTCGTAGTATTTTTCAGATGTTTCAGTGATCTTCTTGATTTTTTATAATCCCAAATAAAACTATTTAAGACACCATCCAAATGTTGAAAAAATCGGTTATTCAGTGCCAACGGAATAGATCTGAATAGGTATAGGAACTTAGGTAAAATCTTCATTTTAATAAGATTAATTCTGCCGATGATGTTCAAAGGCAGCCTATGCCATTTCTTTAAGAGTGAAGCCGTGGACTTGATTAACCCATCATAGTTAATATGATTTATGTCTTGTACTTGGGCCGAAATTTTAACTCCAAGATAGGTGACTGTCTTGCAAATCTCTGGAGTAGCCACGGGGGGAGAATAATTGGCAATAACTTGCGTCTTCTGTATATTAAGCCTGTAGCCAGACACTTTCCCAAATTTGATAGCCTCATGTTTAATTCCTTTTAAGGCTTCATTTATATCTTGTGTATAAACCGCAATATCGTCCTCATAAGCGGTTAATTTGAGCTCTAGGGAGCCAGAACGAAAAGGGACAATCAAATTTTGAGAATTAAGAGCCGTTAAAAAAGGTTCCAAAGAAAGAGCAAATAAGAGAGGTGAGAGAGGGCAGCCTTGGCGCGTGCCACGCAAGATTGGGAAATCCGAGGAGTTGAGGCCGTTATAGCTGGTGCAAGCGGAAGGATTATCGTACAAGGCCTGTATACCCCTCAGAAACTTCCCCCTAAATCCCATCTTGGACAGCGTACACCAGAGATAGTTCCACCCCACACGATCAAATGCTTTTTCTGCATCTAATAAGATCATACCTAGTGGGGTGGAATCTATCTCTGCGACGTCAAAGGCGGTAATGGCCGTATTTATGTGTGAAGTAGTGTCTCTACCTGAAATAAAACCATGTTGTTGTGAATTCACAAGTTGAGACATGATGGGTACTAATCTATTTGCAAGAATTTTGGCGAATAATTTAGCGTCTGTGTTTATTAATGAGATCGGTCGATAGGACCCTCTCTCTTCCTTTGGTTTACCTTTTTTTAAAAAGAATATAATTTTCACCCTGTTCCATGATTTAGGTGCTTTTCCATTAGCCCCAGCAGATTGCATAACTTCTAATAGTAGCAGGTCTAATTCGGGTAAGCAGGCCTTATAAAGTTCTAACGGAATAGTGTCTTCCCCGGTTGCTTTACCCACAGGCAGAGAGTTAATAGCCTGGTGTAGCTCTAGCATGGTTAGATCTTCGGACAGAGAACTCAAATCTGATCTGTCGGCATAGCACGAAGCATATTCATCAATATAACCCCCTATAAGATCTGGATCTGACTGATTCTCAGGGGTATATAAAGTTTTGTAGAAGCTGGCAAATTGCTCTAGCACTTCCTGCGGTTTATTATAAACATTATTATCTGAGCCGCGTATGTTAGAAATTGAGGAGCCTGCTCTAGATTCAGCAACTTTGTAAGCCAGAATACGGCCAATTTTGTCCCCCCCCTCGTATTGATTTATTTTATATTTGTGGATGATTGCACTATGTCTCTGGTAGAAGCTTTTCTTTGTCTCGATTTTTTAATGCACTAAGTTTGAGTTTAATATCCGTAACATTCGGCTTATTGTGTTGAAGAGCTAGAGCTAATTCCTCTTCTTGATTAATTATTTGTGATGTCATCAAGGCTCGATTTTGTTTATGTTCAGCATTTTGTCTAAACACAAAAGCCTGTGTAAATCCCCTTATGCTAGCCTTACAGGCATCCCAAACTACATCGCATGAGGCTGAGTTCCTATTAACGTCTATAAACTCAGCAAGATGAACTTTCAGCTGCGAGATATAGGATAGATCTGATAAAAGATATCTGGGAAAAGAAAACATTCTAGAGGGGGATGTACTATGTGGTGCAGAAAATAATATAATTATGGGATTGTGATCGGAGGAAATGCGAGGGCAGAGGGTCATAGAGCAAGTCTTCAATAGATTGTCACTGATTAGAGCCATATCTAATCTAGAGCATAGTTGGTGAGGTGCAGAGTAATAGGTGTACCCAGGTCGTTTAGGGTATAGTTGTCGCCAAGCATCTTTGATGTTATGTAGGCGACATATATCTAATATGGCTGCCCTGGTCTTGTGCATACGTTGGTGACTATTATGTCTAGTCGTATCCAGTTTGTAGTCCATGATGCAATTAAAATCGCCCATAATTATAATTTCCCCTGTCCAATCCAGAAGTTTAATGTTCAGTTGATCAAAGAGCAATGGCTCATCTCTATTTGATCCGTACACAGCACATAATACAAATATATTATCTTCATACTTAAACTGGGCTATAGCCCATCTGCCATCCCTATCATGAGCAGTTTGCATCATTTCAATCTTGACTCGCCGGTCCTTAAGAATTGCAACCCCTTTAACAGATGTCCCGGCGGAAGAGCAAACCATAATTTCATATCCTAATTGGTTCATTAATTTCCTGTCTTTCCAAATAAGATGGGTCTCTGATAATAAACAAAAATGCGGCTTATATAATTTTAGCTCTTCAGAAACCAATGCTCTTTTGCCTTTACTGTTCAGTCCCGCTACATTCCAGGCTAAACATTTTATTTCAAGCATTTAGGCGGTAAAAACATTGAACCCAGCACCCATTTATCCCTAGCCGATGATAATAATATATTCCAAAAAAAAGAACAAAAAAAAAAACAAAAATACCAAAGGCATCATAAACTCTCGATTTATCAAACATATAAAGCTACATCTGATGTGCTTCACATTTAATAATAGAATGTCCGTGTCTAGTCCATCTTTGAACAAATCCTTGTCAGCCTGTAAGCGTATTTTAACTATATTCCCCTCTACCACCCCCCACCCCCCTAGACCTGCGGAGAAGGCCCCCTCCCCCCTACCCCCCCTGGTAACTCCCCCAGCCGGGGAAGCACCACCCTTCCACTTCAGCTGCCGTTGGAGAGGCAGCTCAAAAAGGGATCGTCCCCTCAGACCCCTCCCCCACCTCCCCCATCTTCCCCATCATGAAGCATATAGAGCTACTACGCCAGAGCAGCAACACCGAAAACAAAAGAAGTTAAACCAATAAACCTAATTATTCACACTTTTACTATTGACCCTCCTAAAGAAAATCTTAAACTTAAACTTGCCATTCCCTTCATCTGTTGATCGGGCCCCTGAAAAGGGGGAAAAAAAATCAGTCTCTAGTTTCTAGTTTTTATCAGAGTTAATGTTAGCCAGAAAAGCTTCGCCTCTTTGATATCGTTGAAAAAAATAAGTACGCCCGCTCTTAATGACTTTAAGACGTGCGGGTTCTTGCAGGAATATCTGAGCGCCACAAGCTTTGATGGGATCGATCAGTTTGCGGAGTTGCCAGCGTCTATCCATAGTTTCTTTGCTTAAATCTGAACGTGTGAAGAGCGACATCTCACCAACCAGGGTTGGAGAATTAGGGCGTGCTCTCTGCCAGACTGCCTGACGCAAAAGAAAGTTCCCAAAATAAATTAGGAAAGGTCGCGGAAACTGTGAGTTTTTGTTTCTCTGTACTAAAGGCAGTCGGTGGGCCCGCTGGATCTGTGAGTCCCAGTCCCAATCGGCCAGATCGGGGTAGGCCTTCTGAAGTAATCCAACGACATACGCCCTCGGATCTAAGCCTTCCGATTTTTCCGGGATCCCGAATAATCTCAGATTAGAGCGTCTTTGTCTGTTCTCCAACTCTTCGACTTTCTTTTGTAACCCTGAGATCTGATCATCATGTTTCTCAGAAATGGCTGCCACCTTAGAGGTCGTCTCTTCCACCACCACAATCCGTTGCTGCAGCTCAGTTGTTTCTTGTGATAAACCACCGATTTTAGTCGTGAGTTCTACGAGGGATGACTGCATCTTATTATTATCTTCCCTCAGTTGAAGATAATATTCTTGTGCCTCCGCCCGTTGGCTGCTTAATATTTGTAATATCTCGTCCAGAGGAGATTGATTCATTATTACAGAACCAGAAACTGGTACAGGCGCTTCTAAGTGAGTGCCCTCAGGAGTTAGTTCTGATAGTTCTGATAGTAAAGCAACTCTGGGTTCGATAGGTGGCGGCAGATATTTGCTGGTGGTAGCCGACATGTTCGCATTGACGGGGCCTCCAGAGAATGCTACCACTGCCAGAGGTGAACTAGGGATGGTAAGGTCCTCTAAGCCCCTTACAGTTAGTACTGGTAGCTGCTCAGGCGACTGAGCACTAATGGTGTTGGACAGAATACTTTTGGGAGTTGTTTCAGTTGAAGAAGAGGATCCAACAGCCATAGGGTCTGGGGGGCTGGCCCCTGACAGTCTTAGTGCCATAGTTTTTACTAAGCCCTTTGCTTCTATCCATTTTCTCAGAGGGCTTTTGGTTTGTAGGGGTTTTCTATGCATTTGTCTATTATTGCCTTTTAGTTTTGTTGGTGTTCTGTACACTTTGCCCCCCTTTTTGATTTTTTGCTTATTTTTTGCTTTGTTTACCCCCGCTCCCACCGGTGGATTGGATCTTTTATCCTTAGAAACATCGTCAGATTCAATCTCATAATCTTCGTAGGAGTCCAAGTCAATGTCTGCATAGGTATCAGATATTCCATCAGCTATACCATCTGTCTCCCCTATAAGGACTTCAGTCCCTAAATATTTGTCAGGAGAGGTAATCGCCTTAGTTTTCCCAGAGGGGGCCTCGACATTCTCATTCCTGGGTAGAGGGCCATTTCTTGAGTCATTGTTTAGGTCCGTATCCTGCGCTATGGATGGATTGAGTCTATTGCATGGATTTTGGCCTAGATTTGACACAAAGGTCGGCCCCCCTTGGCATTCCACCCCTTGTACCGTCAAAGTAGTGTGCACTCCAAAAGTGGATTGAGATGTAGGTTGAGACCCTTCCTGAATAGGGCTTTTAGCTATAGTAGATAAAGTACTTTTTTGAAGCTCACTCATAGAGGCAGGAGTAGTTACAGCTGTGTGCAGCCCGGCTTCACTTTCATCAGTCATGTGCCCAATCTTATCAACCTGCTTCCCCCCGGCCTTAACTGACTTAGAAAGTACATTTTTAGTGTCCTTATCCAATATGGAAGGTTTCAGTACCTGTCTGCCTTTGCCAGGCGCCTGGTTGCCGTCGCGGCTCTGTTTTTCGATGGGTAAAGTCGAGGTCAGTTGCGCATGTGGCTGCACCGAATCTCTTGCGGTGTTGCTTCCCCTGCTGTTGCTGCCGTGAGCAGCGCCCGCCTCCTCAGCGTCATGATTTTCTGCAGCAGCCTGCTCCTCGATAGTTGATATCGGCGGATTAGCTGTGGGAGCTGCGGCTACCACAGGGAGAGCTGAGGTGGCTTGCTTGTTGCTCCTGGTAGAGCGAGGGAGATTTGGCCCCTTAGGTGACATCTTGTTCTGCCGCCGCCAGCCGCCAAAGGTTGCAGAGCGGAGACTTAGACTCAGCCCAAACCAATTGAGACTCGGGCCGCTGATCCAGATGCGGAGCACGCGTCGGAGAAGATTTGCCGAGTCTGAAAGGTATAGCATCGGCAAAAAGAAATCGGCGTCCTACTCCCCCCCACAGCTTATGTTTTGGGGTTTGCTCTTTCAGCCCTTCTTAGAGACGGGCCAGAACCGAAGCCTCCTGCGGTGAGTAGATGAAGGGCGCTCTTGTGTTCAATTGCAAACGTTTTTTTTTTATGCTGTCTCTGATGTGGACCGTTGTGGACTGCAATCGCCACCGTACCGATACTAACAACCGCCCGGTTGCTCACAGTGATGCTTCGCCATTTTTCTCCGGTTTATAGTAAAAGTCCGATAGTTCTAATCACACGGCCGTTGCACGGTAGGCGAGGGTACGGTAGGAGAGGGTCAGAGCCTTCCGGACGAGCCGCTAACACAGATCCTCACTCCGCCATCTTGGATCATGCCCCCTATGACGCAACAAAAAAAAAGTTAATCTATCAAGCAATAACAAAACTCTTCATTTTTTCTCTTTTCTGTAATGTTTTTAAAACGAGTCACTCTCTAAATCAGCAGATTGATTTTTTCCATGGCAACCATTGCATTAGCTCACACGTTCAAAAGAAGAATTGTTGTTGCCTGATAGGAAAAGGCATTTACAGTAACACCCGAGAAAGCAGTGGGTGTTGAGCACGAGCCCAGAAGAAAAGAACGATGGATTTAGTGGTCACGTGACCTTTTGTTTTGACATGAATCAAGAAAAGGTACTGAAAGCATATGGGTTAGATGAAGGAAACATTATGGACATTTTTGACAGCATCAATCAATCAATCCGTGTTCTTATAGAGCGCGACTACTCACCGGTGAGGGTCTCGAGGCGATCAAAGTGTCACAAGTTGGAGCGTCGTACAACTTTCAGACAGCAGTACCACCATTGGAAAAACACCTTTCTAGCGGCATAGCAAGTGCAGCAGGGGCCCTAGCAAATTCAAGGAAAATGGGACCCTCACTACTGTTTGAGCAACAAAATACAGCAATAAATATGGATCGGACGCCACAAGGCGCCACTGCACCCACTACATCATGGATAACTATGCCCCTGCACCAGTCTGTGTAACGTTTTTGTACTTCTGATTCTTTTCAAAGGACCGTAGTCTTTGCTGGCGTTTCACAGCATAGTTTCTGAAATACGTTTGGCCTAGAGCACAATGAGTTTCTATGGTAAATGGGACATTGCTTAAATTTGCAAAAGATATCCTTGAATTCAGGGCTTTATGTGGGATGAAAAATCTGGGGGGTCTCTCAAAGGGTCACGGCCAATGTAATTAAGGGCGTGGCTTAAAACACCACAGCTAAAAAATCTGTGCTTAGCATAGTGTGCCGCCTGATTGGTATTTGCATCTAGATATGTAATTCAACAAGTAACATTACACATACAGCAAGCCAGGTCTATTGGCTTTGCCAATAGTTGTTAGTTGCATAAGATAAATTAGAAACAACTATGGCTTTGTTGTATATAGTATTAAAAATGCTTCCATTTTGAAATGATGAGTCTCTGAAAGAACTATAACGAATATCTTTGAAGTTACACCAAAGGCAGTGAAGGGTGATATTTCTGCAGAGCTAAGATAATTTTATTCACCCTGATGGTGAGGGTAAAAATGGAGAACATGATAGGGACCCGTCTCGGCACCTGCTTTTTAAAACTGCCAGTGCTGAGAACCGGCAGGACCCCGCCCACATTAAGCCTTTCTTGAATTAAATGCTTTCGAAGTTGGTCTCTTTCCCAAATGTGGATGACTACACTGATTGTGTACATGTCAACATCATACCTGCTAGAACACATGGGGGCTTATTTACATGTGCCTCGCGCCGCCGGTACATCACTTTTTGTGATGCACCGACAGCGCATTTTGCTGCCCCATATTTACAAGGACACGAAAAGCCACACTGCGTGGCTTTTCCTGTCCTTGTGAATACAGCCCCTTTACATGCAGCACTTTGCGTGAAATGGACATTTCATGGGTGTTGCTGTGGGTGTTCCCACGCACCACCCATGGAGTCTGACATATTGTAAGATTTCTGAGAAATCGTAAACCTGGGAATGCATCTGAATGCTACGCCTCCCCAGGGGTGGGGTAGCGTAGCGCAACGAGGAAATTTGTTTTAATTTCTTCTTGTTTTTTCCACTTTCTATGCGTGATACATTCTGCTGCACACATAGGAAGAGGTAATCACCTCTTGTGATTGTTTATGTGCAGGGAGGTGTCCCTTCCTGCACAAAAATAATCATTGAAAAAATGCAGTCTTTCAACTTCAATGTGTGCTGCATTAAGCAGCACACATAGAATTTTATAAATGGCATTTCAGATTGTTTATGTGCAGGAAGGGACACATGCACAATCATTCCCCTCAATGCAGGCACCCTTGCACTATGGTGCACGGGTGCGAGCATTGGCCATGACATCAAATTGTGCATCAGCGCTGGGGAGAGCAAAGGGATCTGTCATATCGTTGTAGATATGAGGCATCCCTTACTTCAGAATTAGCGTAGAGAAGCCAAATAGCTTGTGGCTTCGTGCTGCATTATTCCTTGTAAATAAGGCCCATGATGTTTTAGGGTTTGCATTGTTGATTTATTTATCACCCTTCTTGGTCATTGCTTGAGTCCTCAATTCAACACAGCAGTGACATAACATGCACAAAGAGGACATGCAGGGCCTCATTTACAAAAAAATTCTGTAGGGCTGCACCCCAAGCCTTTCTGCTGTGCAACCTTTTAGCAAAGGAAAAGGGCGGGAATGCATTGTATCGATCAGATACGGTGCATTCCTGTCCTCCTTCCCTGCGCTTTCCTCTTCCTTTGTGTGCAGCTGAATGAAGCACGCATAGAAACAGGATCAAAACATGAGAAGAATGGTATTTCTTCTTGTTGCGCCTCCCCTATGCCACCCATGTGGAGGCATAGGCGTTTGATGGATTTTCCAGGTTTACAACTTGTTGTACATCTGGGAATGTGTAAAATTCCATAGGTGTTATGTGGGAACTCCCACCGTGATGCCCATGGCACTATTCTCCCACCTTTGTGGGAGTCATCGCAGCGACTTGTGCAGCGTTGCCTCACTCCATATCTACAAGGTCATGAAAAGCCACACAGGGTGGCTTTATGTGTCCTTGGAGATATGGCTAAGCCCTGCGCACCACCAGAATGTCACAAAAAGTGAAGTTCCAGTGGGGCACAGTGCTTGTAAATGAGCCCCGCAGAGTGAGAGCAATTAACTTTTAGTTGGATGGCTTCCATTTGTCATTTAATACACTACTTTGGCTCTACATCTGTCTTATAAAATACTTATGTGTACATATTCTGCAGGCGACAGTGCTTATGCACCAGTCCTGCATTCGGTGGCAGCTGGCAACATTAAAATATGGTGAGGTGCGATGCCCAAAAACTCACCATATATGTTGTAAGGAGCCACATCCGGCGTCTCTCTCCTCAGCTGTAACTCTAGGAGGCAGCAGGAAAGGGAAGGACGTCCTACCTTGTGCTAAGTGATTCCAACCAATCCTGGAGCGGCAGAGCATCTGGAGCTGGCTTACCTAGTGCTCATTTTGCAGATGGGTCTGTGGTTGCAATCCCTCAGCTGTTTCTCAGCCCTGGGAATGTGCAGGCTGAAGTGCACATGTCAGATTAGCAGGCTGTAGGCAGTAGCCAATCTGACATGTGCACTGCACTGGCAAGGGCTGTAGTAATAGTGCAATTGTACAAATCAGCCCAACCCCCTAGACCTCATGCTGTACCAGCGCAAGCCTGTGACCAAAATAAAATGGTATTTATTATCATATTATTAATATGCGCACCTGCTGCGCTTGCAGCAGGTGGGGCGACGCTCCATAACGGAGAAGCCGACACTGCCTGTATTTGAAAAGTTGCTGTGAGAATAAATACAACGGGGCTCACGCTGAAATTCAGAACAGCATTAAGAGCTTGGGGTCTGATTTATCATAGTATTGCATCACCCTTGCACCGTGCAAGGCAACGCAGTGCAATGCAAAACCTAGATTTACCAGAGACGCAATGAGGAGAAATAACTCCATTACTCTTTGTTGTTTCCTCTTTCTCAGTGAACTGCATTCTGCAGCACACTGAGAAGTAGGAGAATGCCTCTGAGAATTCCTTTTTTTGTGCAAGAAGGTGCCCCTTCCTGCACAAAAACTATCCAGCCTACAACGCAGGCACCCTTGCACCATGGAACAGGGGTGCCTGCATTGACACAAGGTAGTACATTGTGCAACAAAACAGGCAGAGAGGAGTAATGCGCCATGTGACGGTTAACATGATGCATTCCTGCCCTCTTCTATTCTTACGTTCTGATTACCAAAAAAAGATACGTTCTGATTACCAGACACTGAGGTCCACAGATTCCGGTGCAACCAGCAGGCGGGGCAGAGGAGTTGTGGAGGAGCTGTGGAGCAGAGCAGAGTAGAGCAGGCAGCCACGGAGCTCGGCGCCCGGTTTGGCGTTTTGACATTTTGAGCGTGGAGTCTGGGGGCTTGTGGATTAAAGACTTGTGAGGTTAATCTGGTGCCCTCGTCGAGAGTCTTATCTGAATCACGCTGTGACTTCTTTATTGGCTATTAAGAACATCGTGGATATCGTGTTTCCAGTAAGAGTGCGACTGCCTGCCTCTCCCTTTCTTCTGATTATGCACAGCTGACAACCAAAGCCGAATTCCTCTTTTTCAGCGTGTGGAAGTGCTCGAGTTTGTATCTGTTTCTAGGTGCACAGGTCAGCTATTTTCTTTTCATTTTTCTAAAGCCTAATCAAACGCTGAACTCTGAGGCTTCCTGCCTCTCAAAGCTGAGAGATTCTGATATTGATAATTGCCTCTTAAAGACACACTTCCATCTGAGGCTGTTTGTTTTTGTTTTATGTAAAAAGAACTTGATTTCAGGACCAGCAACTAAGTAGCTGGATATTAATTTCACAGATTCTGTTCTGGTGAAGTGAGATTTATTTTCATGCTCCCGTAACCTCAAGGTTGGAAAAAAACTGGAAGGAATTAATACAGAACAGACACTGCATTTTATTTTTCTACACATACTGACAAGACTTTTGGTGTTGGGCACAGTGATTGCGACTGCTGAAAAAAAATTGGAAGGAATTAAAGGAACATCTTCAGCACTTCAACTAATATAGAGCAGACACAGTTTTTTTATTTTTTACTACATTTACTGACGGAGATAGGAAGAGACTGAGAGTGCTGCCGCCGCCGCCACGGCCTGAAGAGGGAGCTCGTGAGCAGTGAATCGACAGGACTGGACGCCAGAACGCCATTGCCTCGAGGCGGACGCGGACGCGGGCGTCTCTACCGCTGCTGCTACTGTCACTGCCGCAGAGGGAAACAGAGGGACACAGGAAAACGGTAAAACGGCAAACGGTAAACGGACTACCTGCCACAATCGAAAAGAAAGCGGGCCACCTGCCGGCCGGTCGCTGGCTCCCATCCGTTCCCATCTGCTGTCGGCTTGGCTTTGCTCTCTCTACCGACGGGGGAGCTGGGTCCGCTTTTTCCGGCGGAGGTGCCGTGGACTGGCCTCGCGTACGAGGAGCAACACCTACAGGCGGGTGTGAGCGCTGAGTCAAGCGCTGTAACAACAACACTGCTGTAGCCTTGCCCCGCCGCACCTGGTCACCCTACCAAAATCTACCAGCCCGTTTAAGGAGCCGATCCCGCACCCGCTCTGGTTGCAGCACAGCAGTATAGCCGACTGGCCAAGTGCGAGAGGAACAGCAGCTGCTGGCGGGCGTGAGCGCTAAGCTAAGTGCTGTGATAACAACACCCCAGCAGCTTTGCCTCATCGCGCCTGGCCCCCTTACCAGCTTCACCGCTGATGAACTGAGAAAGACCAGGGGAAACCTGGAGTCAGGAGACAGGAGCGAGGGATAAGAGCATCTGCGAGTCTGTGAGCCAGCACCAAGGCGGTAAGGCACGGGGGGGGTGTAATCTGCTGACCAGGTTGTTGACTGAGGCTGGCATTGCCTCAGTTGCTCGGAGGATCGCCCCAGAGCCTGTTGCCAGCTGCTAAGACCGCCCCCGGGCTGTGGCTGTCTTTGCAGCCTCGCAGCCCCAGTTCATTACTTCTGGACATCCAACACTCTTGAGAGGGGTTAGGAGGTGTTTAAGATTCGGCCCCGCCTAGCCCGCAAACAACACCTTGTGGACTCACCATGGAAAACATCAAGTCGCTTAGAAGACTACCACGGAGAAAGGGTACCACTCTCTGCTCCGCCTCTCCCGGGGAGGTTCAACAGGAGTCGCCACCACCTCAAGACACAACGTTACACCCAGGCGGCCTATCATCTCAATCTCGGATCAGCGACTTCTTCGGAAAAACTCCTCTCCAAAAGGGCTCTCTTTCCACTCATCCACTAAGGCCCGACGCGGATTTTAATGCTGCCACTCAGAGCAAAAACTATTGCTCTCCTATCCCAGTTCACATTAAAAACTCAATGCTGGAGAAACCCTCTCTGTCCTCGCCTAAATTCTTTGCCTCACATGAGGCACACCAGCTGCATACGCTCTCTCAGGAGGTTGCTTCTACGACCCAGGACAGTCTCTCTGCCTCACTGAGCGCCTCCTTTGCAGCCTTGGGAAACTCATCCTCACCTGTTTTCAGCTCTGACCCCTTAAATACTACTGTATTAAACACTGCAACCAAGCTGCAAGTCCAAGCCCAGGTCTATGGCAGCGCCCAGCTGACATCACCAGATCACCCTGATAACTGTAACGCGGCTAATCCAACTTTGAAGCCCCAACTTCAACACAGCCCAAACTTATGTTCAGGTGCTCCCTTAATTGGACATAATGACCATTCATCTTCAAACAAGAGTTACAACTATGATGATTCTTCCTTACCTAACAAACTATCCAACCGAATCCTGGCCTCCTTAGAAGCCCGAATCGAAGATTCACTTGCTCACTCACCGGGCCTTAGCCCGCTCTCAAACTCTCTTAGAACGTTAACGGAGGACCGGGATTCTCCAGTGTTTACTTCCTCGGACACCACAAACTCTATCTTGGTCTCACTGACATCCCTGCATGCAAAGCAATACGCAATAGCTAAAGCCACGTTATGGCAGTCGCAGAAAATGGAGCTGCAGATTGATCTAATGCAAACTCTGGCCTCAGCACTATCGGACCTGGGCTCCAGGATATCCTCTCTTGAAGGCTTGGTGGCGTTAACTGGCACTCCAAATTCTTGCCCTTGCTCTCCAATAATCAACAAACTTTCGTCTCTCCCTGAAATCTTGAGTGCAATCTTGAAAAGTGTGAAGTGCCATAACAATGGAGAAGGGCCATTAAAGCCCACATGAGAGCCTCATCTTTCACTCACCGTTGAAGAGCCCTCACGCTCAGCCATAGTACCCAGTCCATCCCCAGGGAGAAAAAATACTTCCCCCTGTGTCGGCCCAGTCACTACAAGTCCAGCCCGCTTTACACCGGGGACTAGTCCCCGCCCCCCCAAAGCGGGCTCTGAACACACTGATGTTACTAGTGAAACATCAACGCAATTATTAACTACACGATCTGTCTGCTCTGACACTGTCCATATGGACATGGCCCACAGCTTTCCTAATGCCTCATTGAAACCCTCACTGTCAAGGAGGGAGAAAAAGAAACTCAAAAAACAATCCAAAAACAACGCTTAGCGATAAGGAGAGCGGGGCTTGAAGGCTCAGCAGCACTCAGTTTGCCAGCTACTAAATCAAGGGGCCTCCCTTATTTTCCTATTTTCAGCTTGCCTTCAAAATCCAAAACAAAAATTACTGAAACAAGCTTGACTGCCGTGGGTTTAAAGGACACCAGTGAACAGCCCGGTCTATCAACCCAGGGAGGTCCTGGGGCCACAACAGCCATCGGTTTAAATTTCCCACCAACAGCGAATGATCCATTGTCTAACAAAATTACAGTATCAATTATTCACGATCAAAGACCTAGGAATCAGACCATCAACGTACAGTCTGCTGCAGCAACATCAGAAACACGGAAGAGTCCACTTGATTGTCAGGTAATGGCGAAACCATTGAAAGCGGACCCGCAAAGTGCAATAGAGGGCGACGCAACAAGCCGCTGTGCTTATCATCCATCTGAGGATCCATCTAGAGCCGGTTGGCTCTCTACTGTGCACATGCAGAGGCCCTGTCCGCCCCAATTGCCACAAGTATCAGAAACGGTAAGCCACTCGGGGGGGAACAATCACCCACCTGTAGTTCGCTTCCAACCTCTGATGGCGCCAGCACCTTCAAATGACCCAGCTAGGACCCAGAATCACCAGAACCTGGAAAAGGGAGCAGAACTAGTCTTTTTTCCTCACTACGAGCATAAGGGCTCATATGACGTCCTCAATAGAGGCAATCTCATCCGTCTATTCAAATGTGTTCCAGCGTTGTCTGGGGTCACTTCCTCAGACCTTATATCGGTCAAGTTTTTTACAATACCAGGAAAAGGGGACACAGAGGCCACCACTACATCATGGTCCCAGGAATCCATTAGGAATGCAATCCTTAGGGAAGCCAATTTATTTGAAAATTGGGGCATCGAAATGTGGGTTCCTACCCATCAAAAATATCCCCACGTTCTCATCCCCCAGGCCCCAGTGAACCAGCATACTAGCGTACTGAAGGGGTCCCGGGGCGCAACCCATGCTTGGCTTCCGGAAGCGTCGAAAGTAGACAATTTCTTAAACATCGCATGTCATAACAACAAACGTCTGATAAGTTGCAAACCTAACTGCTCTGCCTTCTACGCAAATGATATCCGCCACGGCTATTCTGCCCTTGAGCCTCTTACTAACTTAGTCCAGCAGCGCCCTTCCTGACACAGGCGTCAGCCAGTTCAACCCTAAATTAACCATCACATCCTGGAATGTGGCTAGGCTAAAGTCAATTCTTGCCTCAAAATCAGCCGTGGATTTCCTGAACAAAAGCGATATCATATGTCTCCAGGAGACTTGGTCTCTATCTCCATCGCCTCTGCTTGGCTATCACGAACTTTTTCAACGAGCCGTTCAGGCCAGCCCCTACGGAAGACCCTCTGGGGGTCTCTCAATTTACATTAAGCACAGCTGCAAGATAACGGTCACACCTATTCCTTGGAACCTGACAACAGAGCAGACAGTACTTATCACCGGCCTCTCACTGTCCGGTAGGGCCCTCCCAATTCTCCTAATCAATTGTTACCATGATATAGCGAAAACCACAAAATCACCTGCAACTGATCTACTGGTAAAACATCTGGAAGATCTTCTATTGGAATTCGCACATACGGAGGTACTGTTATTAGGAGACTTTAACATCAAAGACCTTGCAACTAATGGTCTCCTAGCAAGGAAAACCAAAGAGCAGGAAGCGATGACCATTTTTTTAACAACTTACAACCTCCGGTCAGCTCAGCAAATTATACTGGAACAGCACCCGGGTGTCCATTTTTTGCCCACGTTTAGAACCATCTCAACTATTGACTATTTTTTCTTATCTCCGCTTTTGGGCAATAATCTGGCCAGGATGGAAATTCTAGATCGTATGGAGAACGACCACAACCCCCTAACGGTAACATTGAATTTGCAAACGCTGGTTGCCGCGGAAACAACAGAAGTGGGGCAATCATCGCGGGCCGAACTCCACACCTTGGCTAGAAGAATTAAATGGGATTCACTAGGCTCTGTCAAGGTGGGAATTTGGCTTAAGGCCGAAATACCTAGCTTTAGACTAGAGGCCCCCACAGAATTACATCACCTGTGGGATAATGCCATTGTCAAATTACAGGATCTATTGGTAGGCCGCATGGTTCAGCCTAGATCATCTGGGCCACGTCCGAAGCAAACCCATGATCCAGCACTAGCCTCCCAAAGAAAGACCCTCAGGAGGGCTGTGCGCAGGCACAAACTGATCGGAACTGTACATACTGCCTATAATGTGGCATCGCTGCGAAAGACCTTCAAGAAATCCTTATGGGAAACCAAGAGACTAAAAGAACACTCTGAGTGGCTAAAAATATTCAACCTGCTTAAGGGCAATAGCCAGTCCAAGTTTTGGACCTACATGGACAAACTCCGTTCCACGAACAAGATGAGAGGAAACGTGGTTTGTGAAGAAGATTGGGCCCTGCACGTCTCCCAACTATATCGCAGTGATACCTCGGACCCAGTGGTGATCGGACTAGGAGATCGTGTTGAATCCACTCAAACGGAAACTCATGAGTTGACCACTGCAGCCGAGGTCTCCAAGCATCTGCGAAATATGAAAAACAACGGTGCTCCAGGGCCCAACGGTCTTCCGGCTGGGGTATTTAAATGTGCCCTGGAAGAGTGGGCGGCCCTCTTGACTCCTCTATACAACAACGTGTTCAGGACTTGCCAGCTACCAGACTCATGGTTAGGCTCGATTTTATGCCCCATATTGAAGAAAGGAGACCCCACGCTCCCGGCTAATTACCGTCTCATCGCACTGTTAGATCTTGAGGCAAAGGCATACGCACGATGTCTTCTTAGGGTGTTTGAAAAATGGGTTGCTGACAATAACATAATACCATACTACCAAACGGGCTTTCGGGCATCGGCCTCCACAATAGACAATATCACCACTCTAGCCATCCTGAGTCAACAAGAAGCCCAAAAAAAACATCTTCCACTTTACTGCTGCTTTGTTGAATACAGCGCGGCTTTTGACAAAGTGTCTCGGAACACCTTGTGGAGTAAATTGAATAAGTGGGGGATTCCGCAGAGCCTCCTAAGAGCACTCATCTCACTGCACAAGAACACATGGGTGCAAATCAAAACCGGCCCAAAGACAGTCTCTTCAAGAATTAGTGTCGCTGACGGGCTAAAGCAAGGCTGCGTTCTCGCCCCTCTCTTATTCAATCTTTATACAGCCGATCTTGGAACATTTTTAGAGAACAGCAATCTCCTCCCGCCAAAACTCAGTCCTGATAAAAAGTCTCTGCATATATTACAATATGCGGAAGACATTGTAATAATGGACCAAGCCAAATCGGGTCTCCAACGAGCGTTAAGTACGCTCCATATATACCACATCGCTAATGCCTTGAAAATCAATCAGGCTAAAACCAAGGTACTGATATTTGGCAGATGTAAGAATAAGAAAAGCTTAAGGTGGAACATCGGGCCTGCCGGGATCAACACAACCGTAAAATATAATTATTTTGAGTCTGGTTCAACGAGAAGTCTATACCTGCAGCTCATCTAGCTGCCTTGCAAAAGATAGCAGGAGCAATCACATACTCCCTGACTCGGTTGAACCTGTCCCTGTGCAGTCCCTCTGCAGAAGCCATTCTGAAGGTGATCAAAGCTACTCTTCTTCCTGCCTTAACCTATGGGCATCAGGCCTTTCCCGGGGCATGCTCTGCCAGTCTTGATCTCGCCTAAATCTCCACCTATAAAAAAAATGTCCACCTCCCAAGTTTCATTCAGCGAGCAAGACTACGTTTGGAGGTGGGCCTACAAAGACAATCAATTTACTGCGAGGCCGATACCCTGAAATATTTCTTACGGTCATTAAAAGCCGGTGACAACACTTTAAAATCCCATCTAAAAGAAACCTTTTCCAGTCCTGGCAACCGTTGGAACACTCAGATTGCAAAGGCCATAAGAGTGCTAGAGATGGACAATGCATCCCTCTTTTTAGATTCCATTCCATACTCGGCCTGGAAATATACCTTCAACAGACAGGTCAAATTAATTTCCCATTGCATGGATTTGCACTTCGTAAAAACATCCTCCATTTTGCTCCCACTGAACTCTTCGTATCTTCCCGGGAAACCGCAAGCCTATTTCCAGGAAAACTTAAATGCAGTGGCACAGAAGAATATTATGTTCATGCGACTTCTTGGCTTGCGTTCAGATGGGCTCCAACAAGGGAGGGGGGGGCTTGCAGACTGTGCAATTACCACTCTGAGTCATGGCTGCATCTCCTGTTTTGTTGCCCTTGCCCTAGCTGCCATAAGAAAGTTTCTCTTAAAACCCTTGTATTTAAGATGGGGAATTAGGACATGCTGGGAGGCTTCGGCTCTTTGTTTCGCATCCACTAACATCCAAGTGCTTGCAAGGTCGGGAAAATTTGTGAGACTCTTGGACAATCTTCTGTCACCTTCTTCGGCCCCCGCTCTCCCACGTCTTCCCCCTCAAAAACTCATCACAGACTTTTTTTTTCCCCGTGGTTTAGCACTTTTTGTTTTTATTATCTTTAATTTTGGTTTTGCGTAGCAAAATGTTTATATCGGCACCTACAAGACTGTTTTTCTTAGAAGCACAATGGTCACTAAGCTCAGTGAGCTGTTTCTCAGCTTTGTGTTTCTGTTTTCTTCCTTTTATCCTAAACATGAAAAATGTGTTACTGGTGATTTTTTAAATATGTGCTAATGCTGTTTTTATAGCAATGGTTTTAAGTAACTGTACTAAACTAATAAAAAACTTCAAACTATTCATGCAGTGCAGCAAGTTGTCCATTCCTTTCTTATGCTCATTCACTTTTTGACTTACAAATGTATTAAATAGATGTTTGGAATTGAGAAATCACCATATTTCCCCTGACTGCAGTGTAAAATGATGTACAATAGGAATACATGTTTGCAACACTCACAAAAGTGCACATTATGCAAAACCTTCATATATGGAAGAGATAAACATTTACAATTCTACTAATCTGATTACAAATGTTGCATTTGTATGACATTTACATTTTAAAAATATGACAAAAACATGAAGGAAGACAGCGATAAGCATTAGCAAAGCCAATAGGTCTAGCTTTTTGTTACTCAAAGTGCTTGTTAAGTAATGTCTGTTTGTATGGGATTGTATGGATGGGTGAATTACTTGATGTCGGTATTATGGGAGTCTGCAGATGCAGGTGGACATGGATGAATTAATGGGTAAGTAAAAGTTAATATGAGTGGATAAACAATTGAGTGATTAGCAAAGACAGAAGAGGGGAATAACTTCCATCAAGAATAGTCTCCTCCCATCTACATGCCATTTTAATTCATCCATGTATACATTCATATATATATATATATATATATATATATATATATATCCAGCTGTCTGCCAGGGTATTCATTTACTGCCTTTATCCATCCATGCACTCGCCTGTTCATGTATGCACTTCCTTCCATGCACTCTCTCAAGCTGTCATTCATCAATCCTCCATGTTTATGCCGTGTTCTCAAAAGCAACAGTCATTTCAAAAGAATATTCAACATTTAGAAGAGTCTCAAACGTGTTAATTGACTTTTTTGGGATTTGATGTTGTGAACTGTGGAGAGCCTCCTTGTAATGTACATGCATCATAACTGTATAATGCATCTGGGCTGTTTCCTGTTGAAAAATGAGGCTTCCAGAAGTACTCTAAGGCCTCAATATGATGACTTTCATCCAACCGCCATCCTGTCGGAAATGGGACCAATCGACTAGCTGTCCCGCCATCGCCATTAGGCATATCTTTTGTATTGTTGCGTGGGCTACGGGCTGCAGCACATGCCTCAGTACAAAATAAACACATTTTGCATATCCCTGCATTATGGTTCAGGCACCATGCGGTGCCTGCCACATGGTGCAAAGGTATGTAGGGGGCACCATAGGTGCCCCCCAGGGCCCCTGGAGGAGGTCCAGGGGAAAAGGGGGGCCCGCTATGAACCCTCAAGTCACTTTCCGCCACCTTTTCATGGCAGGTTAACCGCATTGAAGCGGCCAACGGAAACTGACATTGTAATCCCTACTGTGGTGCCTGAGCAGACACTACCACCATTGTAAGGATTACAGTCCATTGGATTACTGTCAGATGGTCTCTCCGGCCACCTACCATTCACCTGCCGCATTACAATTGTAATGCGGAGGGTGAGCCTCCACAGTCCTATGGCAGTGGGACCGCCACCAACGGCCTGACAGTGGCGGTCTCCCCCCAACATAATCAGGCACTTAGTGGGAAGATGGAATAAATCCACTAAAAGAAACACATTATAAAAAGAAGGAGAGGTACAATGTTTTGTATTTACTCACGGTGCTAACAAATAACAGCTGTTGGTAACAGTCATCCTGTTAACCCGGCTCCTGTAAATGTTGACGCGCAGAACAAAAGAATAAAAATGTTGGTCAGTGTGAGGGGCACCTTGCACCAAACTACATAAGAACATAGAATATAACAGATCCCTTTCCTTCAAAAATGGTCTTTGGACAAAATAAGAAATAATAACATTTTGTGATACAAAAATATAGTGGCACGAATATCCGGATGTCAAAAATATTGTCGACAGGAATATCAAATGTAAAATATTGTTTTAAGTGTCGTGCTTAATATAGTTGTTAAAAATATAGATGTAGAAAATATTGTTGTATGTAACATTGTTTGCGTATTATTTTGTACGTATTTATTGTGTTGTATATTTGATTCTACATGTTTATTAATTTTATAAATCTGTGTTTTGTAGCAAGATGATTTATTAATGATAAAATTGTTAAAATTAAACATTTTTGTTGTATTGATGTATACAAATAATGGATCTGTAATTTTTTAAGTAGGGGATATTGGCTTGTTAGGTGATTTGGGTGGGGACATTTTTAAAAAGTGGGTATTTTAATGTTAATGTAATGTTCATTATTTTAACGAAATGCAACTTAATATTGTAAACATTGTACATTGATATTGTTATATTATTTCTTTTAATAAATAATAGCTTATAATTAATTAACTTCAATACTTCAATTATAATACATTATGTATTGCAAATATTAAATTAAATATTTAAATTAAAACATTTTGTGAAAAACATTATCTCATTACAACATATATTTTTTAAATTTTATTTATGCTTGTTAATTTTATTTTATGATTTTTTTATGGTTCAAAGTTTGGAATGGTAGTAAATATTTATATAAAATATTAATAGTAATACAAATATTGTTTCATATGTTATTGTTTAAGTATGAATATATAGGTTTGTAGTTTGGTTAATGTGTTTTTTAAGTAAACTTTAGTTTATTTTAACGATCAAAAATTATGTGTGAGTATTGAGCAATGATTGTGTATATAACATTTTAGTCTATAGCACCTAGAATAGCATGTTTTAGGTTGTAGTGGCAATTGTAAATTTCACCCCTTTAATATCCAACACATTCCCCATATGTGCTTAGATTGGATGGGGAAAGTAAATGTCACCCCTTTAGTGTCCAACACCGTCAAGCATTTGGGTTAGAATGGAGTGGGAATAGTAAACATAACCCCATTAGTCTCACACACCCTCTCCAATTTGGTATATATTGGAGCAGGAATAATAAATGTCATCCGTTCAGTGTCCAACACCTTCCCCACTTTCCACAACTTGTTTTATATTGGAGTGGGAATCATAAGTATCAAACCTTTAGAGTCCAACACCTTCCCCTAATTAGGTTAGATTGAAGTGGAAATAGTAAAGATAAACCCTTTAGTGTCCAACACCTTCTCTAAATTGGTATAGATTGTAGTGGGACAAGTAAGTGTCACCCTTTCAGTGTTCAATTTCTTCCCCCAATTAGGTTAGATTGGACTGAAAATAGTAAATGGCACCCTCTTACTGTCCAGCACTTTCCACAAATCAATTTAGATTGGAGTGGGAATAGTAAATGTAACCAATTTAGTGTCCAACTCCTTCCCCAAATTGTTTTAGACTGGAACAGGAATAGTAATGTCACACCTTTAGTGTCCAATACCTTATCCTAGATAGATAAATACAAAAAAACATTTTAACAGGTTTTTATTATGATATAAAAAATGTAAATCATATTTAAATAGTATTGTATGTTGTACATTTTCAACTTTATTTTATTGTTTGATATTTGTGCACATTTCTTAAATTGTTTTATATACATTTTTTTCAAAATCATTTCAATATATGTTTTTTCACTATCTATTAAACATTTGTATATATTTTATACTATTTTTTAATGTTTACTTCACAATTTTTTACATTATTTGACATGTTTTACATGTTTAATATTTTGTAAAATTTTTCAATACATTTATTCTATGGTGAGATAGACTTTTTTAGTTTTCTTTTAGCACCCTTTTTATTTTTCTGCTAGTTTCTGTTTTGTAGTCATTTGTGTCATTTTTAGTCTATTATCCAGGATCCAAGAAACAGTAAGATGCTGCTGTTTGTGGGAACAGGTAAGTTCTTTGTTAAGGTGTTTTAAGGGTTTTGAGGGTAGGGAGATTGTAAGGGAGAGGTCTTTCTGGAGGGTAGTTATAGTTTTGTTTGTGGAGTTTCTGAACATTTAGGGTTTAATTACAGTGTTGGTCGGAAAGCCTCTGACTGCTGGCCATGTTACAATGACAGCGGTTGGAGTTTAAACCAGCCGGGGAATCCAACTCAGTTCCGAGAGGCTCAAGGAGCCCATCGGTCTGTCGTAAAGGCCTCATGATCCCTAATGGACGGTGTTTCTGCCGTCGGGATTATGATGGGACTTTCTGACAGCAGTTTCAACGTGTCCCCCTTCACATCCCTGCACTGAACAGCAGGCACCATGAGGTGCCTGCCACTCAGTGCCGGGATGACTAAAAACGTAAATTGTTCAAAGGGAGCTTGTGCTGTGGTTGATTTCGCCCTGCTGCACAAGCTCCCATTGAAAAATGGAAGTTTACAACTGCATCATGTTCGTTCACTTCCTAATTGCGGTGTCGGAACCGCCAACCTGAGGTAGTTGGTGCCACATCCGCAGCGATGTCGGTCGGGGGCAAACTTCGACCGACATCGTAATCAGGGTCTTAGTTGTATTAATTGCATTGTTTTTCGCTAGTGTGTAGTTTAGGGTTTTCGTACACTGATTTAGTAATGTATCATGATGTTATGTTACTTATTTTATGATGATTAATGTATATATCTTTCTGGGAATTTAATGTATTATGCGGGTGACTTTAATTGTTTACTTTACAGTTGCTTTCAACAAACATGTCGATGGGCATTGCGAATTACCATTTAGTTTAAGGAAATCACTTTTGGTTTATAATAAACCAATATTTTTAACTTTGATTTCCTTTTTTTAGGTTGTTTATTATTTGAAACACTTTTTCACAATTTTTAAGGATCATATAATACTTTGGTTTGCTCTGAGAGATGTCTATTAGATTTGTTTTATTTTTGCATTTTTTAGGGGCTTTTTGGGATAATATTTTTTCAGTTTTTGGTGGATTATAGTTTTGACTACCTGGATAAGTGGAAGATCTGCAGCTACCGAACAGTAGGTGATACATATTTTATTTCTTTTGGATGGGAAATTTTATATTTTATTGTTTATGTACATAATATGTGATTGTTATTTGTAAATGCGTGGTTTATGTGTTGTATTTATTATGTGTGATGGATTGAGTTTGTTCATCAAGCGTTTTGGTTGTTGATCTTTACATGTTTAATGTAAATAATGTACATATTATTTTATTATGTCAGTTTTAGTTGGTGTTTAGACTGATGTAATAAAATATTATGTTTAATATTTATATCAAAAATGATTTGTTATGTGAGTTTAGGTTTTGTGACAGTTATCTGGGACTTTTGTTGGTTATTGTCCTATTGCTTACCAGTAATCTTCAATATTCCTGATCCAGTTGTCCTCGTCCCATTCCTTACTATTTGGAGATGACCATCTCCACACCAGATTAAAGAACAGGGGAATGCTGGAATTTCTAACCCCACCCCCTCCCGCTGGGAGTACATAAACAGTGCCTACCCAGCATTCTACCTGAACTACCAAGCCACCAACAGGAAGGTTGGCAGTCCAGGAGGGAGGGAGGGGTGTAAAGAATGGGACGAGGACAACGGGTCCAGGAGATTAACGGTAAGTAATAGGGCATTACCTCATGGTCCCTCCAGTCCTCATCCCAATCCATAGGAAGGTGATATTTTTGTTACTGAGATTTATTTTCCGATATTTCTGTGTTTCGATAATGTATGCATTAATATTATTTTAATGATCCTTAAAAATGGATACAAGATACAAATAAATGTCAGAAAAACAACATACAAATGGTAAAACCCATGAATGACTGCTTATAGAAAATCCTTCAACTTGACAGATAGTGGACGAACCTGAGTATTGCTCTTGTTTCTGGAAGCAACAGAATCATACGCTGAGTTTGTCATGTCGGAAGAGGTAGGAACAGCATCTTGAAAATAATTATGCGTTTCAGTTTGTACAACATAATTCCCATCATAAGTAGTATCTTCACTTTCCTTTCGGATCAAATAATCTGGCTGAGAATTTTCTCAATTCCCATCATCATCAAAAGCATCCACATTCACACACTTGGACACACTTTTCAGATTCCAGGTCCTTCCATCTTGTGTGACCACACCGCATATATTAACTTTTACAACTTTTAAAGGTTTCCCAAATTTGGAATGCCCTTTCTTGACAAAACCAGATATTCTGATTCTGACCCTGTCCCCGATAGCAATCATTTAACAGGCTCTGAATTCTTTCATCATGCAACATCTTCATCTTTCTTTATTTGGAAGCCACCTTGACAACTACCAGATTCTGTTCAGAACCCTAAACACCCATGGTTTTGACTTTATTGCTGAACCACCACATATTCAAATTAGAACATGGGATCCCTACCTCTAAGTAATCCGTCAGTAACTGGAATGGGCTGCTCTCTGTTGTATTGTAATGAGTGATGTGATACATCCACAGCTTCAACCTAACAAACTCCTTCCACTCAAGTCCATTGGTCCTTGCCCATGTCACACTATCCTTAAGAACGGAAATAATGATAAAGAATCTTCGCACTCTGGTTGTAAATATCGAGGTAGCACGTTCAGCACAAGTATGTTGGTGCTATTTGGTACTTCCTTCTGAGTATAAGGAAGAGTAATTGATGCTGTTGCGTTATTCCAATCGAGAGTAATGTCCCCAAATGCACTTGCATTTGGTGACGTTACTCTCGATTGGAATAACGCAACTGCAACACTATCCTTAAGGACAGGGCTGATTCTATCCACCTTTTTATTGCATTGTGGACCATATAGGGCGACAGTTAAGTGTGTAATCCTAAATGTGGACAAGAACTCTTTCAACAATGAAGAACAGAACTGGATACCATTATGAGAGACCAATATGTGGAAAGCACCTTTCTCGCAAATATTTTCTTAAGAAAACCAAAAATGGAAGAAATAGTGGATTTGGATACAAACTTGACTTTTGGCCACTTGGAATGATTATCAACAAGAATAATAAGTGAACAGAGACTCCTGTGTAAGATAATGAAAAAGACCACAGTTGTCAAAGCCCATCTTTTCAAAGAAATTTTCAAGCCAGGGGTCTGGAACCAAAGGCCCAGATTTAATTGTAGACATTTTCTCCCCAGGGGTACACCAGGGAAAGATATGCACCTACCTGTCAACCATCTTGTCCAAAATAGGCCACCGAAAATGTAGTCGCAAAAGTTTCTTCATGGATGACAAAGCAGGATGACTCTCATGTGCAGCTTTAAGTAGTTTATCGTGCTTACTCTAAGGCGGAATACATTTTCATTCTTTAGATAGCAATTTGCCTTCTATATAATAAAGTGTCCGCCACGGAGAAAAAAGGAAGACACTCACCAAGTATTTCCTAATATTTTGGACAACCCTTGACATTCACTCACAAATAGTTTTGAGGGTTTTATCATACTTGACTCCTTCAGGCCATTCTAATTCAGATACATTGGAAAAGGCACCATACATCACCCTGCCACTGTGGAATTACAATACTGTTCCTCAAGGACATCAACAATTCCACTTCCTTTTGAGGGAAACCCGTACCAAAAGCCTGATTTTTAAGTTGGAACCCTGTAAGGGCGCAGTCAATCTAGCTATACATGCAGTGGCATTTCACTCATCACCCGGAGGGAGTATATTGACATAGGAGTTTGTGATCTGTCTTCACAATAAACCTGGTACTTCAGATATAATTTCTAAAGTGTTCAATAAACCACACACATGCCAACTCCCTTTCGATACCAGAATATCTGCATCCAGTAGAAGTCAAAGTTCTTGATGCAAAGGCTTCCTTCCAAACGTATTTCCCTGCCATCTGAGACAAAATAGCACCAACCCTAAACATGCTTGTATTTATTATAATGACATACACTTTACTCATCCAGTAAGGTTTCAAAGTAGGAGCATTTTCTCTTTTGATAAAGTCAATAGCTTTTGTTGATCTTCAGACCACACAAGTTCTGCATCCTTATGAAAAAGGTTTCTCAAAAGTTCCATTATTTTCTGCAAAATTGCAAACAAATTTACTGTGATATTCACACAATCCAGCAAAGGAAGAAATGTGTCCTTGTTATCAGAAGCAGAGACATTTAAAATGGCATTCAACAAGTTCTGCTTAGGAACAACCCCTTCACCTGTAATGGATGGATGTGGTGCTCCTTTATTAAGGTGAGTCCTTTTCGTGAAGCTTGGTACAAAAAGTTTCCAAATGCTTTGTGTGTTAATTTTCACTTAAGCATAGACAAAAATGTCATCTTGGAAACATTTAACAAAAGTTCCCATGCCTTTAAATGTGTGGAATACAACCCTTTGGTTAATTGAAGCAGCCCAGGCTTGACCAAAAGTTATCCTCTTAAATTGCGGAGTAAATAAGTCAGTCCAATGACAAAAATCATTTGTCAAAACTCCCTGGTGGTACACAGAACAAAAATAGCAGGGTAGAGAAAACTTTTAACCATCCAGACTAGTAACCAGTTCATTTATGCTTGAAAAGAGGTGACAATATATCCAAAATTATTAATTTAATGAGTGTGAACCAATCCACAAATGCATATTGATATCTGCTGTGCGTGCCAAACGAATGGAAGAACCCCAATCGAAGGATTTAACCTCTTCTCTAAATTCATCCATGAAAAGACTATAATGGCACTTAATTCCTGTCTCACAATTATAGGAACATTTCACAACTTTTACTGCACTGGTTGAGAGCTTTCCCTGAGCATGACATGGGGCTTGAAACCAGGAGAGCATTTAGTGGCCCATTCTGAACTTCCCAATGAATTTAACAAAAGCACTTGCTCCTTACTACACGTATTTAAAATGATGGCAAGCTCCCATTGGTCTACCCAAACCAATGCATTAATACCTTTCTGTGCAACATAAAGCCCTATTCTTGCTGTGTGATCTTTGGAGGTCAAATGCACCTTGAAAAAAACCCCAAATTCTATCCTACTGCCATCAAAAGGTTTCATCATATCATTAGTTTGTTCAAAGTTAAACTCACATTTGTGGTCTCCTGGCTTCAATAGGACAATAACTATGTTGGAGAGCCAAAACAGCACCACAACTCATCCTTCTCTGATCCTTCATTTTTAGTGTCACAACTACTCTGGACAGTTTTGAGACAAGAAATTTTCTTTTTGTTCTCTTGAACAAACTTCTTAACATGGGTCGATATACATATCTACTGGCGGAGTTGGCGGAGTTTTGGCCACTCAAACATGTAACACTGAGTTCCAGCCAAGTTCTGCCAGCTGTGGCATGGCAGAGTTTTTTATCTTGTGCGGTTCGCCAACGTCATGACCGTGCATTGTCAGAAAGCTGCAGCTAAAGTAGAAAATCTACCCGAGCAGAAGCAAAATCAACTTGAGAAGCAGCACTCTCTGGGACGCTCTGCGATGCCGTTTGTGCTGATTTTTCAGTGCTGAGCAAGCTCCCAGTGCTAAAAAGCCGCTCGACATACCTAATTCTGTGCATTCACAGAACCTCACTGAGTTTTTATGGAACTCCATAGAATTCTACAGACTGAAACTCTCCAAGTTCCCTCAACACCTACTTCTTACCACCTTTGCATACTCTGGGAAAATGTCCTGCCTGTCAGCAATTTTTACATTCCTTGCATATCTGAATAACGAAACATAAAATTGACAGCCTCAACTATAGCACAAAGTAAGTATTCCCCACATTTATTGTAATCTTTTTTCTGGATCACTCAAAATGCAAACTACACCATTAGTTTAACACCAACAAATTTAATTTAACTTTCTGACTGCTCAATAACTTTAACTGTTGAAATGGTATCCTTTAAGCTAGGATCAACTAAAACCCATAATTGTTCTGCTATCTTTTTACTTTAATGTTCACTATATTTTGACCTCTAATCATTATGGGCCATATGTATCAAGCACTAAAGCGTTCGCAAACACCGAAATTCGCAGAATTTCGGCGTTTGCGAACGCATTTGTGCAAAATGGTATGTATCAAAGAAGTCTGCATGCAAAATAAAGAATCGCAAAATTTGCAATTCCTTATTTTGCGATTGCATTTAAGGAATCGCAAATTTTGCGATTCCTTAAATGCAATGTATGCAAATTGGCCTTAAGGAATCGCAAATTACCACCAACTTCAAATTGGTGGTAATTTGCGAATTCCTTGAAAAATACACTTTTTTGCATTTTTCAAAGTGCAATGTGAGGCACATACATGCCCTTAGGGCATGTATGTGCACCACATGGGTGTCCTTTGGACACCCCTGCACCCTTGAAATTATTCTCAATTTGCGATTCTCAAATTGCGAATCGCAAATTGAGAATAACTTCCCATTCATTCCTATGGGCCTCCTGGCCCATAGAAATGAATAGGAAAGTATTCCTTAATTGCGATTCGAAATTTGCGAATCGCAATTAAGGAATACTAAGAAATCGCAAAAAAATTGCGATTTTGTACATACATCCCTATTTGCGATTCTCAAATAGCGATTTCTTAAAAATCGCTATTTGAGAATCGCAAATCAGATTGATGATACATATGGCTCTTGGTCCTTGTAGAACCAAAAGTACTACTAACAGACAAGGAACATAATCATTTATTTAAAAACACTCTGACTTTTCATTTTGGTCCAAACATAAAATGTATATCCATCTAAAGCTAAGCTGGAACTTTATTTAAACCTGCTTTTCAAACTCAAAATAGCCTCATCATACTCATTGACCTCAACATCACCTTGTTCAGGGGTTTTCACGACCAGGACATGCAGAAACCTAAATACAAATTTTAAATATAATTTATCTTTCCGATGGACTGTTTAGGCCCTACATTAAAGGTGACATATGTATTTAAAGGAAAGATTTATTTTGCATGGTCACATTGGCAGTTTACAAATGCACTGCAGGGTGCACATGGCAGGCCTGATATATGTTTTAAAAGGCTACTTTAGTGGGTGGCACAGTGAGTGCTGCAATCCCTCAAATAGCAGGTAATTTAAATGCTCTATGTAAATGTAGTACAACATTTCTAGCGGCTTACATGTAAATTAAGGCGCTCATTTATGGGAATTTAGCGTAGGGCAGCACTGTAAGTCAGCTTGCTGTGCTGCTCTATGACAAAGTGAAAGGGCAGAAATGCACTGTATTTATGTAATACGGTGCGTTCCTGTCCTTTCTCCCTGCACTGCCACCGTTTCGGCAGCCTAGTGCCAACTCAGGCATGGTGCAATGGTGCCTGTGTTGTTGGCAGGATTGTTTTTGTGCAGGAAGGGGTACCTTCCTGCACAGAAACAATCCTGTGAGGTATTTTCCTCTTTCTATGTGTGATGCAGAATGCGGGAAGAGGAAAAAACGAGAAGAAATAAAATTATTTCTACTCATTACGCTCCCCCTCAGGAATCGTAACTTTTTGGCACTTCCCCACGTTTACATACTCATGTAAATCAGGGGCACTGTCAAAATCCATGGGTATTGTGTGGAAAAGCCCCCTGCAATGAGTATGGCAATGCAGTGATTTGTGCTGACTTACCTTACTCCATTTCTATGAAACCATTCAAAGGAACCCATAGTTGCTTTGCGTAGCCTCATAGATATGATTTTGTGATTTGCGCTGCTGGAGCATCACAAAAATTGATGTGCTGGAGGTGCAAGTTGCTCGTAAATATGTCCCCAAATGGGCTCATTTTATGTAAGCCAATTTTAACACGTTTAAAAAAGAGAGCACAAACACTTTAGCACTGGTTAGCAGTGGTGGAATGCACAGAGTACTAAAGCCAAAAAAAGAAAAATTATTTGAGTAGGTGGTCAACATTGAGCTTGAGTGGCAAAGTCCTACTTCGAGGATGCGTCATGCACCAGCTGCTTCTGAAGAATGGTACGGGCCTTGAGATGTGGAGTCCTGCATTGTCTTCAATGATGTTATCAATGAGAGGCTTCCTATGCACCGGGCCTGCAAATGGGATCCTCATGCAGCGCTGATTTTGATGAGGCTGTGGGCTGCAAGGGCGATGCAAAGTCCTGGTGCTGGGAAAGTCCATGCAGCAGAGGTGATGTGTTGGTTCCGCTCAGGGTTGCCCTGTGCCGCAAAGAAGGTGTGTTGGTTCTGCTGGATCCACAGAAGGGCTGGCAGAGCACCTTCAGATCCATTTCCAAGGGTACAGGATTAAGGTAGCACCATCGGAGAGGGTAGATCCCATAGTTGCAGTGTTGTAAAGACATCCTGTGCCCAACGTTTTGTTGACTAGTACTGGGGGTAACTGACTTTGAATATCCATGGGCTCTGCCTAACCGGGCCCAGGGCCAGTATTATGCTGATCAAACACTTAGAATACAGTAAAAACCCCTATGTACACTAGGGTACACTATGGGTTAGGGTACTCCTATGATTGCATGACCTCCCCTATAAGGCTCTGTTACATAATAGGGCAGGAGGATTAAAGCTACCTTTAAGACCCTAGCATATAATAGGACAATACAGTTTAAAGGCCAGCAGCATTTGTGCAGTTGCATGTGTGCAGTGCTGAAGCCTGAGGTCAGCTTTTAAAATGCAAATTGCACCCAAAACTGACTTTGGTGTTTGGGGCACTTACAAATTAATAAACTACCATGTTTGGGCATATTACCCCCAGGGTCTACCCTAGGTGTCCCAGGGGTGGGGGGGTCAGGTATTTATGAGGGTCCTTATAAAATGGTTTTTATATGCCCTGGGGATAGTGAAATTGCACATTTCACCCCCCACATTGCAGTGAAGTACTTCCCAAAATCGTCTTTTCTGCTAGGAGCACTTTGGAGTGAGGATCAGCAATATGTTTACATATTCAGAACCCCTAAAGTCATCCTTGGGTGTTTCAGGTGTTTCAGGAGTGGGAGATCCTGTAGATAAGGCAGGGTCCTTATAACAGCACTGCAGGTGCTGTAATGTACTGAAGTTGCTGGTGTCTAAGGTCCAATATTTATATCTGGTGCCCTCTTGGAAGTGGGAGAATCCTCTACACAAGACCTCGCAACTCTCCCCAACCTGGATTTAAGGTACTCTTGTTCAGCGGGCTTTTCTGGGTCCTTATCGCTGGACCGTGCTCCGTCACGGTTGGTCTGAACTTGTGATTTTGTCCTGGTCCAGCATGACCTGACATCCACAATGAGCAATGTCTGCTTTTTGGGGCCATTTTCACTTAAATCTTTCACATTTCTTATCTTCGGTTCTACTGATTGGATTTTTGTCATTCTGGTCTTGCTAAATTGATTAAAATCTGCACTATATTTCAAATCTGGTGTGGGATCCTTTTTGTTAGGGGTTGGTGTAAATTACAGAGTTATAATCTGCAGAATTCCACAGAGTTACGTAAAAAGTCTGCGAAATTCCACGGAGTTATGCACACCCTATTATTTACCTTACATGGATAATTAACTATCCCGCAATGCTGGAATGTATTAAGCCCTTGTATTATTGCAAAACTTCCCTCTCCCACCATTATTCCTTCGACACTCCCTTTGCTTCCTTCTTGACGCCAATGGTTTATTTTCTTTGCTCATTCTGTTTCTCTCCTAAACCTAGAAAAACCCTAACTTTAAGACTTTTGGTATTCACAGAAGGCATTTAGTAGTCCTAAAGTTAGGAGTCCTAACTTTAGTACTCCTAAACTGAGAAAATCCTTACTATAAGACTTACGGTATTCACACAAGGCATTTAGGAGTCCTAAAGTTATGACTCCAAACTTCTGTGAATACTGAAATGAGTAAGTGCCTTCTGTGAATACCAAAATGAGTACGTGCCTTCTGTGAATATCAAAATGGTAGTAAGTTTAGGATTTTGTCTTAAGCTAGTTCTGTGAATCAGGCCCAAAGTGCCGTTCTGTATTCTCCACTGCAGAGTGCACTGCCCGAGCTATTCATAAAGCACCCACACTGCACTCTGACCTCTACAATTCACCACACCTGTTGGTTATAAATAATACATCGGGTCTGTACTCTGCTGCATATTAGTTATCATTCACCCCATATCTGACCCGTAAGCATGGTTTTTGCTTAGGTCACTTAATAAGTAAATTCACGTATTGCTCTAAAAGCAATGTGAGTGAGAACTTGAGAAGCCAGCCACACTACGTACGTTACCTCAACATCACTGCATACGCTGTAACAAGGAAACAGCATTATGCTCATAGAGCTGTACAACGGACCAGTCTGCTCTAGTGCACTGGACATTTTCTATGGAAATAAGATGAGCTTATACTAGAAAATCAGCCACTGTGGTTCAGTGCCGGTCAAAACAACAAACCGCATGCTTAAGAGACATCTAACAAAGGACAATGGGAGAATGGCAGTGTGTGTTAATAATTACTATTATAGCAGTAATAATCACACTCAGAGTCCCAGCAGCGCTGGCTTGAGGACGGTCAGGCTGGTTGAAGAAGCAGGAGATGACCAGTTGTTGCAGAATTCTTGCAGTGCATGCTGCACATGTGTTTCTACGACAGTGCAGTATCAAATCGATTCGGCAATTCCGGTCGGAAGTGTAGTACTCAAGGTGGAGGGAAGCAATGGGGGAGATGCGCTGGTAAGGCCGGTGGCGCCTAGCTGTGGAAAGCGATAAAGACACATTCAGAACAGACTGGTCTGAAATTCCATACAGTTCACAAGCCATTGTATTTTGACAGAGAATCACTTGTGTATTGCTTAGTGATATAAAATTGATCTCAGCTCCTGCATGTCTCTGCCAAACCCTGGCTATGCACTGCATTGAAGACCTGACACCATGTCCCAGCCCCACTGAAGGGCACAGTAATGATTATTTACTGGTGGGTGCTGGTAAACTTCGCCATGTGGTGATTTGTGAAATTCTTTGCTGAACTCCGCACTCCAAGAGGAACATGGAGAGGCAAATCTCTGCAAACTCCGCCAGGGGAGCAGAGTTTATCGCCTACCCCTGACAAGGATTGTGGTTGCCTCTTGAGTAGGGCTTCTCCTTCCCTCAACTAGTAATCCAATTGCTTACAAGGTGGCATATGGCAATTAAAGTGGAGAACAGTCTCAATCCCTTTCGGATAATACTTGACAATTTAGCAATAAACAACAGTCTCGCATTCAGGTGAACCTGACAGATTTCTTCGCTTCAGAGGGACAAAAATAATAGACTGGCTCATGAGATTCATTTGGGTGTTGTGAAATCTAAGGAAAGGATTGGATGGATTCTTGCTCACCTGCTTTGAATCCTGAGGTCTAGAGGTCTATAAGGGAGTACCTGGAGTGCAGCAGAATTGGCAACGCCTTAAAAACACATGTATATCCAATTTGTCTTTGTAAGTTTCCTCTAACAGTCTTAGGAGGAGGTGGCTGTAGATATCATTGGGTGTTTGGTGAGAGAGCCACTCTGTATGTGTTGATTGTAGTTGATGTAAATTCTAGGCTAAAGATTCAACTAGTCTCATGTGCAAAGGTGTCATACAAATCTTGAAGAGTATTTTCTTGGGTGAAGGGTCATAAATTAGAATATTCTCGTACAATGGCATCCAGTTTTGTGCTCAGGAGGCGGAAGAGTATGTGAAGCAGTGCGGGCATATACTAGAAAAGTGTTGCTTATGCCATCCTGAAACAATTGTAGTGGTAGAGGGGTTCAATAAGACATTGAAGGAGTGCATAAACCTGGCAAAAGTGAATGAGATGGGATTCAGAAAAGGCCACATAAACAGACTACAGGTGTACAGGCTGTCACTGCATCACCTTACTGGCAAATCACCATTTGAACTGTCAGGGGGACAGAGACCTAAGTAAAACCTGGTGGATTAAATGGAACAAATGTTGGATCATGGCTCAGAATTATTGGAGCAGGAGGAAAGGGTAGGTTGTGATGCAAGAGAAAACAAAATGATACTATATTATGAGGAACAGAACCAAGGCGTTTGCTGTGAGAGTGGGTAATTGGCTGATGGTCAAGAGGCCAACAGGAGTATGGTTTTGTGTAGGTTCGCCAAGCCTTCAACTGTTATAAAACTCTTCCAAAATGCGGTCAAGACAGACGACTGGATTACCTGGATCTTAAGTAGAATTGCCACAGAAGCTGGGCTACAGAAGTCTCCAGATAAAGACAATGCTTTAATTTCAGGTAAGGAGTCTGAGTTGAAACAACACAGTGCTAACAGACTTTCCAGTGAGAGAGGGAAGGGTGCTACAAGAAAAACTTTGCATCTCCAAGATAAATAGTGGCCAGTCCATAAGGGCTGATTGGCCATACCCCTTCACCTTTTTACAGAGGAGAAGAGTGCATGTCATGCTGAGCAAAGGTCAGCCTGACAGACACTCTTCTTGCTCAGGTCAGGCAGCTAGGAGCTAGACATGCGCTAAATGCAAAGGCTCCAGGCTACACAAGCTGAACTTTTCCATGCGGAGGATTTCCTCAGCCTAGCAAAAGTGCTTTGAGGCCCTTTCCCTAATGACAGTGAGGAGGGTCACTGATTGCCTGGGCGCTTCAGTTTTGAGCCCTTAAGTGCCCTTGGCTGAGTGCCAATCAGGGACACCTCGTCACAGAGTCAGGTGGAGTAAGCAAGTCTCACTGACCCAATCCTAATCTGTGATGAGAGAGGGGCTTCTGTCTTCCTTCATTGGCTGGCCTAAGGTTAACCAATGTCAGAAGGCAGCAGTCCCAACCCTGCTGGAACCTCCAAGGCTGCCTTATCAGAGTATATGTGGGCTTGTGTGGCCTGTCCATACCGCCCGCTCCACTCACCACCATTGGATCCCTGGGATGTCGGGATTACGTTGTGTTTTTGATTATCTTGATTCATCGGTTCAGATACCTCATTAAGGTGCTGTTGTTTTTTTCCTCCCCATTCTTCGCAAGTGTCTTTTATCCAGCCCTGGTCATCCTTTATGCACCTGTCCAGATTATCGCTTTTTTCTCATCATACATCATTCTGGTTGTTTATATTGTCGAGTTTCAACCTTCAATGGAATCAGACACTTGTGATAAGGATACCCTGTCATTTTCCCAGTATTTGGTCCAATTTATCATTTGTCATTTTCTTTACTTTTCATCAGTTTTTGGAGCATCTATGATTAATGGTCGGTTTCTCATACTTGGTTATCAGACTTTTGTGTCTTATCTTGGTCTGTGTGTTGCAATAGACGGTTACCTGATGAAGGCCCAGAAGCCGAAATGCGCGTAGTTCTTATCTACCGCTTTGCCTCCATCGTTCTCTTGTCTACATGCTCTGTCTATGTTTGTTCTGTTTTTAGGAGCTTTTATGATGTTGTTTTGTAAATAGTTTATCGCTCCTCTACAGTCAAGGAATAATGTGTATGAATTTCATCAAAGATATTTTCGTACAAAATCAATATTTGATTAATAAAATTTATAAATATTTTCTACCCATGTGGTTCTTTCTACATGGGTTTTCTTTCTCTTTTCTCTATTTTCTTTATTCCATTTTGGTTAGTCACCTAGCTTTTTTACTTTTATTAGTCTTATTTTCATTGTATATTTTGCTGTTGTTCCACTTTGCTATAGACCTTTTCCAAATTCGTGTGTGGCCTGTCTGCCACCCTTCCTGCCAAAATTAGCAACCACCACTGTCCAAGACTATGTTCTACGGTAGTGTGTCTGGGACACACCTGCCATTCATGCGCTGTACCTTAAATTTACTTTAGTTAAAAATTATTATTAGTTCTTTGTTAAGGGTTTTGTAGCATTGGGGTTTGGATTTGTCACTTTTCTTGTCTTACTTTTGTTAGAAAGGGAAGTTGCATGGAATTTTGAATAGAAGCAGAATAATTCCCCTCAAGAATGTACTTCTGCATTTGTGACTTGAATGTTACATGATAGACCATTGGAGGAACAATAGTGGCAGAGGTACCATGAATAAACTTTTGTGCATAACTTCACAAGCTCAGTCACCTTGGTACTTCATTATGGTGTACCCGAGATCACTATTTTTCAAAATCATCCACTTAAACCAACATCTACAAGCAATGAAGCATCAAGAGAATTCCCATTTCTTCCATTATGCAATGCTCCCCTACTGAACTTTCTATCTCCCTCATCCTTAATTCCGCCTCAGCTATTCACAATTATGTGCTCATCCTTTGACCCACTGCACCTCTAGGTAATCAGCTGTAATGTTCTTGTCCAGTATACATATATTGTAATATCCTGATGTACAGGACGTTGCTGCTGTGTAGCTAGATTTGCAATCTATATATTGCTTATAAGCACATGAATAACTATTTCGCAACTCATTGTCACTGGTGCTTCACTGCACTTTGATCTTTTCAACCAAATCTTCACGATGCATATCTTTATATTTCTTATCCTTCCATTCACATTCACTTCTTCACTTGTTCCCTTGTTGCCCGCCCGGTTTCCGGCATGGTTTTCATGCTGGCCTGTCTGACATGGAAACCATGTCAGAAAGCGTGTTTGGGGGGCCCCCAGCAGGGCCCCCTTGGGTGCGCAGCCTCAAGTTGGGCAGCGAGGGGGCACATAGGGTGCCCCCCTATTGGTCCCTGCATCCCGTGGCAGGCACCTTGAGGTACCTGCCATAGGGTGCAGGGAGGAACAGCACCTCCTATTTCCCTATGGGAGCATGTATTACTGCTGGTTTACGGCCATAATGCATGCTACCATTTGGAAATATAGAAATGTGATCGAACAGTGTTTGGTCAGTCGGTCGGTCCCAGGACCGAGACGGTGTTGGGCAGACGTAAGTCCACCCGGCATCATAATAAGTCCTTTAATGTGTTATTTGTTTACACTGGCAGAGGCAAATATTTCATGCTCTACTACGTATTGTCTAAAAAGTTATGTGACTTTTTACTTTTTTATAAATTTGTTTATTGGCATTTGAGCAATATACAATCATAGAGCACGTTATGAGCACATCCAGGACATCACTATTTCAACGATCGAACAGTGTGGACGTTACAATGAAATAAAACAGCACCAGGGGCGTAACAAACGCCCCCGCAGGACCCGCAGTGCGGGGGCCCCCGCTCCCCTCAGTAAATGAAGGGGGCCCCGGCCCCCCTCAGCTCTTCTGAGAGCTCTGAGAGAGGCTTACTTTGCGCTGAAGCAAGCCTCTCTCCTCTGCGTCTGAAGCAGGTGCAGGCTGCAGCCTGCTCGGAGCCACTCGCCCCCTCCCTCTGACTGAAGAGAAACAATGTTTCAACTGACATTGTTTCTCTTCAGTCAGAGCCAGAGCCAGGCCGGAAAAGGGAGGGGGTGGGGGCCCTGGTGCCAATGTGCAGCCCAAGGTTTGTCTGTTGAATTCAGAGAAAATAAGCGCAAGACGGAAATGGGTCTTTCTATGAAGAGAAGTGACACCTGTGACACGCTGAATGCACACATCTCTGATCTCTGTGTCTGCTCCACCCCCCTCTGTATGCCGTGGATCTAAGGGGGGCCCGTGCTGCCGAGGAACGTCCCCGGAAATGCTGCAGCCCTCAAGGTCACAGGGCTGCTGTTCTCAGACCCACAGGTAAGCGAAAAGCCACCTCGATCTTCTGACATGATACAGAAGCGTTATTCTAGTAATGCAATTGGGGATAAGATAATATAGTTTTAGCGCTTTTAAGATCACGTGGTAGACTCTCGTCCAGATTGCTGTTGTATGTGATATTTCTTTAAATATTGCCAAGCCCTCAGCCACATGCGGATTAATTGCAGCTTCACCGACAGGTCTTGGAGATAAGGTTTGGGGTTCTGCAGTCCTGAGAACGAAAAGTCAAGAACAGTACAGGGGCATCATGGGTGCGAGGCAGGGGCAGGCTGAGCCCGAAGGCCTAGGCATAGCTGCCAAGGTTTTAAAATGCTATGTGTGACATTTTCACAATTTCAGTGTAATCGTGAGTGACATTTCAACAACTATGAGTGACACTTTCTCGTGGGCAAAATCACGCAATGAAGAAGGGGAAACATATAAATATTAGAAACTACACCCATTTGAGCAACGAGAAACTGTAAGATCTTGAAACTGGTGCAAACTGATCTTTGCAAAATGAATTGTGACCCTCTGTGCTACTTTTTGGTGAGTCAAAACTGCTACTAGACAAGTAATTCTCCAGCAGGAGCTTTTACACCCATAAGTTATATCTAAACATAGCACCCTTCCTCCGCTCAGCTTGTGCGGCTGAACCACAAGTAACTAAAGGATCTCTGTGGCAAAAGCATTAACCCGCTGAGCTATCTACATAAAATACAGTTTGGTGATGTCAAAGTACACCTTCTTTGCTGCACCCTCTGCACTGGCAGGAGCATTTCGCTCTTCACCTGCAGTGTGTTATAGAAAGATCAGAGTTGACCAGATGAAATCTGAAACTAGTTCTGCTCAGTGATGGTACACCGTGTCTTCCATAAAGATAATGCAATGGGACTCCCTGCTTTCCACGGCCTGCAATTTCCATCCAAGATGTATGGCTTTCCCTTAACTCCCTGATAGATTCAAACCCATACAAAATAAAAACTGTGCGAGAGGCAATTTTGATTGTTTATTTTAGCTTTCAATAATGAATTAAATTAGACTCCGCACACTTAGAGTTCAGCAGTTATGTCTGAAATCACGCCACACCAAAAACAATTACACCCATTATGCAAGAAGCCAAGCTGTGCCCCGGCAACACAGGCATCAGCCACAATTCTAATCCTTTCCACTGTGAAACATTTTCGATAGCAAATTCCCAAATTATCAGAGAGCAATTTAGCCTCCCACCCGAAGAATACACATTTTCGTTTGAAAGGCTGCCTCTGATTGGTGGTTGTGTGGAGTGAATTAGGTACATTGTAAGACCCGTCTTTCAGCAGGTATGTTCATGGCGCATTATAAATGAAATAGAATAGCAATTACATTACCTAAGACAGTGTTGTCAAGGGCAGTCTCTCAGGGCGAGGCACGGTACCATCGACCAGCTCATCATTAAAGTATGCAGGCCCCAAACTCGACTGCAGCGTCCGGACTCACGCAGCATCAACAGAGGCTGCAGACACCACTTAACCCAGTACTAGTCCAGCACTGTAGCGACCGGCGCGGTCCAACCCCAAGGCGACCAGCAGCACGGCGGCGCGCCATTAATAAAACAACTTCCAGCACAGAGCCATACATCACGAGGCACTACTTAATAACTGCGACACGATTCTTCATACGGGTCGCACTTTGCCTAATGACTCCCGCAATAGCAAACACGGACCTGGGCATGATTTATTTATTTTTATTTTTATTTTATGCGTGTTTATATAGCGCGCACTTTACCCGAAGGTGTCAGAGCGCTTCACAGTAGGAACGGCAATGATACTTTTCACACTTTGATCTCTGCATTTAGAATGGATAGCCCGGCAAGCACAGGCAGCTCACGAAAACAAGCTCACAATAGCAAGCGGAGCGGCGAAATCAAACTTGCGACCCCCCACCTGCAAACTACATACTGGGGCCCCCTACTCTCGGGACCCACTCCGACGCTGTCAGGCCAGTGCCGGAGGTCGCCCCCTTCCCTCCCGTCAGTGCTTTTGTGAAGCCACTGGCCTGCCCTCCACCGAGCGGCGCCATGGACACCCTGCTCCCCTGCACCTCCGAGCAGTCGCTTCATAAGACCCGGAGCACAGACCCGAGGGTGAAACACATCACAGCAGGAGCGCGGCAGGGGGCGCCGGGGATCACAATGTAAAGATTAATTTTAAATTTGTTGCAGTTTTCTGATCGTGCGCGGTCATTCGTTATGCTAATTTAAATTTACAGAGGCAGGTACTTACTTGGGTGGGCCGGGGCCAGAAGCAGAGTCCCGACTTGGAGTGTGGAGATGACGGTGCTATTAATTACTAGGGCAGCGTGTCTCTGCAAGATAGTGGCTGCATGCTAAATTAGGCCGCGAGCCACCGCAGGCCACCGTAATTTCGGGCTTTTGTCGGCGCATGTCAGTTATAGGAGAATGATGAGATCGATGCTCTTTAAATTATTTTAGATGCTCATGACTCGTACTAGTATTATTCTAGTTATAAGTTCAGAGACTCTTCCCAGGTCCATGACTTCACTGTTGATGCATGAATCGATGCACTCAGCAGCAGTCTTCTTCTCAATCCAGGCTGACTCACTCGTGGTCGTCGAATGAGAGTCAAATTCCCCGCCGTTTCTCAGTGCTCACTTGACTTCCTCCTCCTCAGCCGGACGTGAGGGCACCGTCTATCACTGCACGTCATCCTGAAATCCCAGGCCGGACCCCATGGTGTGCCACAGTGTGACTAGACTGACAGCAGCATCGACTGCTGAGGGCAGCCCTCCCTGACCACCCCGCCCCCCTAATTGGCAGCAGACAGTGACTGTGTGTCAAAGAATAAACCGCGCCGCGGCGCCGCTAATAATTCTGTTGGTTGCCTGCCGGACAGAGATTTGAAACATTGTAGCGCTCTGCTTTCCAGAGCTGAGAGCAGATGCCTGTCAGATTTAACTATTTCGGAGTCAGCCCAGCAACGCAGCACGTCTCTGGGGAGCAGAGAGCCCAGTGCAGAGGTGCCGCTGGTGGTGCCCACTGAGGTGGCAAAATGCGTGACAATACATTTCAGTGCGGTGTTGCGGAACACCGCACTGAAATGCGTGAGCGTCACACCGGATGCGTGATGCTTGACAGGACTGCCTAGGGATGTTTAAACCAGCAGGACGTCACTCAGTGGTGACGCTCAAATCCAGCGCTGCCCGGGTGAGCCTAATCCTTGACGAATAGTCCCAACCCTACAACACAGCGACATAAGGACCCACACTTGCTGCACTCAGGGCTACTCACTTAGGTTACTAGGACTTCGCGCCAGTCATAAAGCGGTGAGCCCAAGTGCAGTGCTACTGAGTGGCATGCGCTGGCACCAGGGCCAACTTTAAGGCAGAGCGACTGGTGCAGCTGCACCTGGCACTGAGCTGTGGATGGGGGTCTGTGTTAATAAATAACATGGGTTTAAAAGCACCTGCTGCAAGATTAATGGTGTGTGGGGCAGTTTTCAGGCAAATGTCAAAATAACTGGTGATTAGAGAGATCCGCATTTTTACTCTAGTGGCAGTTTTGACTCATCATAAAGTAGTGAAGAGGGTTAATGTGCCTGCTGGAAAGAACACGTACTATGCAGATCACAGAGCAGTATTTTTTGTGGCTAGCTCAGTGGGTTACTGCTTTTATCACAGAGATCCTTTTGTTATTTGCAGTTCATAAGTTGCAGTCCTAATATAGCACAGTGACCAACTGTCATAATAGAGCGGCCTGCAAACTGGATTGCATGGGTTAATGTGTTATGTTTTTCCCCAGTCTTTAATTATCCTAATGTAGCTAAAAATGGTTTGTTTGGATAGAAATAAATTCGTATTAGTAAAGCCAACCCCAAGCAATTTGGTCGATTATAAATCCTGAGTTTGTGCTTCTCCAGACCAAACAATCTTAAAATATACTGCTTTCTAGTATAGATGACGCGGGTCCAACACTTTTTAATCCTCATTGTTTTATTAAACATTTCCTATAGACTGATTTACACACGTATGGTTCATTGTCTCTGTACATATATGTGATATAAAGTGCTCCGACACCCTACACTGGTATGAGTATCGATATTACACAATTGAAATGCATGTGAGAGAGGCAGGGGCGTAACAAACACCCCCGCAGCCCCTTCGGTGAGGCGGGTCCCTAGTTTTCAGTACATGAAGGGGGCCTCCTCAGCTCATCTGCAGAGACCTGTGAGAGGTTTGCTCTAAGGGATCTCTGTAAATAGGCGTGTTAACCCAGTGATCTTTCTGCGTGGGGTGGGTGGTGTTTGGGGGGACCAGGATTATGTTGCAGTGGAAGACTGATTATGCGGAAGGTTTCACTCCGTTCTCCGTCAAGACAGGGCAAGTTATTCTTCACGATGCCAGGCATTACTCTCTGCCCTCTCTTCCCCTGTGGGAGAGCACCTGTGCGCTCAGCCCTGTACTCAAGGACAGAGGGACATGGGCCCTGGAGGACACACACTGCCCGCCTGTGAGTACCTACAACAACCCTACTTTAGCTCCGACCCAGTTACAGACAGACAGACAGAAGCTTTGCCTGGGCACAGGGCTGGGGGCAGGGGCCATGTGAGCACAGCCCAGACAGGGGATAAACAAAGGTGTCCTGTGGGTCTCCTACGGTTGCAGCCTCCGCTAGGGGACAGGGAGGGGAGGGAAGGGGTGCTGTCTGCAGCCTGTGAGTACCCCAATGGCCATGGGACAGTGCTAGCGGAAAAATGTGAGTACAGCCAAGGGGTCCTGATGATTGATTTTAGCAGCTGTGACAAACAGAGCACCGATTACAAGTTCTCCCCCAGTAATAAGAAATATACTGGATTTTGAAGCTTTCTGCACCAACATCTGCACATTTGGTTATTCACTGTGTTGTTTTCACCCGCTGCATTTCCACTAGTCTTATTTGCTGAAATATAACAAGGCAAATTTCCTGTATCTGTACATTCGTATTCAAGGCTTAAATGTGGGAAAGTTCGGAAACGACACATACAAACCAAGAGTGAAAACGCTTGTTTGTCATATTTTCGAGGAATTGTCCATTTTTTTTAGCTTTATTTTTTTAATTTAAAAGATCATACAGCCGATTACGGTATACGATTATTGAATATGTATTCCACATAGAAAAAGGAATATTCAAGATTTACAAGTATAAAAATAATTTAAAAGTATCAATTTTTATGACAAAGTTTTATTATATCTACTTTTAAAAGAACTTTCTCAATGGTACTTCAGTGACCTGCAGTTCATAGCCTGAATCCTTGCGAGACCCACTTGTCTCTACATCCTTCCGAGGCCGGCAAATTGAGAATTATGACATTGGATAATGCCATCACTCATTATTTACAGCATTTAGAAACACCCGAAGTGAGGCAGGAAGAGCTGTATTGTCATGCTGCCTGATAAGGCAATTCTGGTCAAATTGGAACTTTTCATTAAAAGGCTTTTGTCGGGCTAGATGTAAACACAGGAATAAGCAGTTGATCCTGAAGCAAGGGTCACTAGAGAGGGGTGAGCGAGGGGTGTCTCAGTAAGGCCTCTCCTGCAGGGCTCATGGACCAAAGGGCACATCTCTGTGCCAGGGCCGGTGACTACCTCTCACTAGTGGACCAAGAGGCCAGGATGGCGAGGAACAGAAGATGCAAGAGACCTGATGGAAGGGAAGGGGTCAGGCAGAAGGGGGAAACTGAAGAGTGGGGACGGAAGGACTGTGTAGAGAAATAGAGGAAGAACAAGAAGGGGACATACCATCGAGCAGGCAGGGTTCAGGTTCCTACGAGTCAAATTAGATGTTCGACCAGTTAGCTTTCTTTTAATTCAGTTTTCAATATATGATTGTTAATAGAACTAAAAGCTTATTTCACACCACGTTAATAACCCACACCTATAAACGATTTACAAAACAAATAGTAAAAACAGGAACTCTTTTAGAAGTCATTGCCCTGTGGTCAGCAATGAAAGCATGTAAGCAAGAGTTGTAGAGCAGTTTCACTAACAAGACCTCGTGCCACTTGTGAGTCAATCCCCTGTGACGTCTATCTCAGCACGCGCCCGAGGGACTCGTCCAACATGATTGGATGAGCTCACTGTCACCAGATGATCCTAAGATCCTTGCGCACTTCCGCTTTGGCTAATGGTGACGTCATGGATGCGTGAGGCTGTTTCAGACTTGAGGAGTCCACAGGGTCCAAGTTTGGACAATATTATCAATAAGGTTTTATTGACCGCTTCTGCAGATACTTGGCAGATTTCAGCAACAGAAAGCTCCCTCATACAATGTGCTCTATTGCCTTTTCCTTTACTAATGTCTTGGTACTGAAAGCTCTGATTCAGACTTGTCAGAGGGTCCAGTTATTTTGATTCAAATTGTTTAGCTTGAAAGCTGCACGTGGGCGCTTATTTAAGTGTTATCAGGTGCACAGCCGGAGACAGCTGAGGGTCTCAATGACCATAAAACAAGGAAGGGATTGCAGTCATGTACAAAACACGTAGGTCCTCATTGCCCAGAATGAAAACACACCCACTTATGTGTATCAGTGTGCTTGTTCTTGTTGCTCATCTTAAGGTTATGAACTTATTTCACCTAGAAATGCCAGCGCTGTAACAAAAGAGTTAAAAAAACGGAATAAATAATACTGGCATTGAGTTGGAACCTTAATAACAGCGCTTAGAAACTGTATGCGTGTACCCCTCTCTCATGCTTGTGTTCTTTTACTATCTTTTCCACTTTCTTGTTCTTTAACCCAGGCTCACTTTCGTGCTGCTTGGCCCTCTCTGTCTTTCCATATATATTCCTCTATCTCTCTCATACTCTATCTTGCTCTCTGTTTAGTCGTCTGACTCTCTTTCTCCTCAATATCCCTCTCTAAGTCTATTTTTTTCTCTTTGCCTGTGTATTCCATTCTTTGTCCTTCCTTCTCTGTCTCACTCAACTTCTCCATTATGCTCTTTTTTGCTGCATGTGTTTGCCCTCTCCCTTGCCTCACTGTCTCTCATTGTCTTTTCCTACCTGTGAAGCACAGTAGCCTAGTCTCAAGCCTGGGTAGGCATCCCTTGACTCTGCACACTCAGAATCATGAAGTTCCAAATGGCCAGGCTGTGCTTGTGCATACTCTAGAGAGAGGCAGGGAGTGAATATGTGTATCTATGTGAGATTGATATATAGCAAGTGTGATACCTTCGGCCATTTCCAGCTCTTCATCTAAGCACAATGAATGGTGGGATTTCCAATCTCATACGTGAGGGAGATGAATAACATCTCCAAAAATGCAACATGCTATTGGCTCGAAGGTCAGGACTGTCTGGAGTTTGGCAAATATGCCATAGCTGATTTGGCGGGGGTGTCACGTAATTTATTTTTAAAAAGTTAATTTATAATTGCAAAGTTTGGCTCTATTCTCAATATCTATCAGATAGATATACAATCTCCTCTTCCTCAGGCCCTTAGGCTGGTATTAATGTATAGTAAGTTTACCAGATAGGCCATGTCACCAGGTGCACCCTATTCAGGGCCATCTATTCCTTTTACAAAGCATTGTCATTTGTAATCTATCTATCTGGCCAGAATAGAGAAATAAGGCTTTACATTTTAAGGATCATATATTGTATTAATCTTTGCAATCAAGAAAACTAAGTTAAGTTTGTCAGAGCATACATTGCCAGGATGAATATATTTATTTCGCAAAACACAAAGCGGCTGACACAAGAAGTTTCTGAAAGTAAACAGTTCTTATTGGCATCCTGTTTCCCTTCTTTTCTTCATTTTGATCTACCTGCCATGAGTCGCTAGGGGAGTGCCATGGGTCGCAAAGGGAGTGCCATGGGTCGCAAGGGGAGTGCCATGGGTTGCAAGGGGAGTGCCATGGGTAGCAAGGTGTCGCAGGTGCGATCCCTGGCGACTTCTAAATGATAGTCCATGGCTGCATCCTTCCTCTTGGTACTTTTCATTGGCTCCTGCCTCTGCTGCAGTGCCTCACTAGGAGCCCCTGCCTCGCAGCTAGTACTGACTTACTACAGAAGAGCACAAGCCACCAACCTCTGGAGGGCCTAGGATGACTAGGTGTCCTGGATTCGCCAGAAAAGTCCACGGTTTTCACCAGCTGTCCCATTAGATTTCAACAATTTAAAACACATGTCCTGGTTTTCAGAGAGGGTCGACTAAAGACATAGGGAGGCACATTTTTATGTGTTTCATGGGCAGTATGGCGGGTAGCTGGCCTGAGAGCTCTTGACTGGCACAGAGAATGGGGGGCCCCCTCCATGTACTTTGCAGGGGGGCCCCCTAAAGTTTCGTTACGCCACTGAACAGCACATCTCCCCTTCCACCTGCACAATACAACAAATACAGTCTGAATACACTTTCAGGACTCCATCGTCTCCAACGTTTCTAAAATCCTATTCGATATGAGGCGGCCCCCCCTCCCCTGCATCCCCCGTGTCCAGTGCAGAATGTGTCTCTACTTGTTCCCCCTCACCTTGTATAAGTCTGTTTTCTAGATACAACGCCCAGTAGTTTTTAGGTCTGTTTCGTGGTGGTAGTAATTCACTAGAGTGTTCAAATTGTGTGCAACAATATAACATATCGTTAGACCAGCGAGCAAGTGTAGGAGTCGGGCCTCTCAACCAAGTGAGTGCTACGCACCTTTTAGCCACTATGAAGGCCATATCCACCAGTCGGCGTGCAGCCGGAGGTACATCCTTTGAATACCCTAACAAGGCCAGTAGCGGGGATGGGGACAACGATAAATTAGTGACCATATTTACTTCGTCATAGACCTCACGCCAAAAGTCCGCCACTCTCGGACACAGCCAGGATGGATGTATGAAATCGGCCGTCGGGGCTCGGCATCTATCGCATCCTGGGCTGTCACGTAAGCCGTATCTGAATAAGCGCTCAGGGGTGTAATGAACCCTATTTAAAAATTTAAAATGTAACAATCTATGTCTCCGATTAAGGGAAACCCTACGGACACTAGCGCAGCAATATTTCCATGTAGCCTCATGTAGTTGGATATCTAAATCCGTCTGCCAAGCCAGTCGTGGCTTAGTGTAATCCGCCGTTCTTTTGGCAAGAGTGATACGGTAGAGGTTCGTAATCAATTTGGTAGAGGTTTTGGCAGTGACTATATATTCATATGCCAAAACCGTTTGGAGTTCCGTCATGTCCTCACCTAGCAGTTCTCTCAGTGCATGACGAACTCTGAGGAATTGAAAGCGCGGAAGCAACTGAGTTAATAATAATGGCTTCCCTCATCGTTGGTGGCATCTCTGCTGCCTCCGCCATCTCCTCTACCAGCGTCAGCAATTTGGGAATTAGAAGCTCAGAAAATGTCTTATAAAAAGAAGCTGGAATCCATCACTGCCAGGGGCACTGCCAGCTTTCATGGAAGAAAGCGCCCAAACTACCTCTTCCCTCTCAAACGGCCTAACCAGAAACTCCCGGTGCGTGTTCGTCAGTCCAGGCAGTTGTATATGCATCAAGTAGTCCAAAATGCGTTCCTCCGAGGCCGAACCCCCGATGAAAAGTCTCTAAATCGCGTCACCACCTGGTCTTCGGACAATACCTCCCCCGTGTGCTCATCCCTCATCGTGGGCACCATAACTCCCTGCCTTTGTTGCTTCGCCATTCGCGCCAGTACTGCATCTGGGCGCTCTCCCTCCCCATTTGACCTAGCTATGCTATATTTCCCTAAGTGCTTCACTTCAGCATCGGCCTCCTCGTGATATTCACGAAGCGTCTGAGCCAATTCACTAGTGAGCTCCGGACCAGAGCCACTTAATCGTCGCGCTTCATTTTCTTTCAGCTTAGATTCCAGTAAGGAAAGTCGAGCCCTGATCGACTTTAGTACTCCCGCATGCTTGGCTGTAGCCAGCCCGCGCATATAAGCCTTAAAGGTCTCCCATACCATGAGGAAGGAGTCCACCAAACCTATGTTGTTTTCAAAGAATTCCTCAGCAGCAGTCGCCAAATCTTCGCAAAATGCTGCGTCTTGTAGCGCATACGGAGGCAGACGCCAACTGAACGGAAGGGGGCGGTTCGACAAAGCTCTGATCTTAACAAGGACAGGGGAGTGGTCAGAATACGTGGGGGGCATTGTCAAGCACGACAATACCGCAGAAAGGAGAGAAGTGGGAAATAGCCAATAATCTAACCCAGTGTGTAAATCATGCTGCGCAGAGTAGTGCGTGTACCCTCCCTGTGTCGGGTACCTAGCCCTCCAAACGTCCTGCTGCCCTAATCTAATCATCTCAGCATCAAGTGCGCGGGCAGAGCACGTCGGCCGTCGTACCGGGCCATCTGATCCATCCAATTCGGGGTGTCGCACCATATTAAAATCGCCTCCCCAGAGGACCTGATCCCCACAGTTTTGCCTTATAGTAGTGGCTAAATTCAGATAGAAAGAAGGGCAATCATAATTTGGACCATACGAGTTGACCACATAGAAAGTCATGCCCTTACCTACACACTTTGAAATGACAAACCTCCCCTCCGGATCTGTGACCACAGGAGTTAGCATCATATTCGCCTTAGGGTTAACCCATGTGATAACTCCCCAAGCGTGTGATGTAAACCCTGCGGCGTGTATGTGTCTATGCAGTCCCCTATAGGACAATGTTGGGCTATCAGGGCGTAAATGAGTCTCTTGGAGAAGTGCAAGGTCAATAGAGTGCCTCAATAAATACTGAAAAATTCGTCGGACTTTTCTTTGTCATTTATACCACGCACATTCCATGTCAGTAGCGTAATGGTGTCCTTATCGTGTGTCATTTCAGGTGGCATCATATATATGTGAAAAACAAATAGAACCGTCCACATCATGAAGACCCTTGTCCAGCGCTCTGTGCTCAAACTCACAACATCAAAACATTTTCTCTCCTGCAAAATCAACAAAATAGGAAAAACAAAATACTCCATCCCGACTCCCTCCCACGCTTGCCCCACCCAAACATGGCCGCGTCCCTTCCCTCCCCAATCCCGAACCCACATCACCCTCTGCAGATGAGCCTGTAGCACTACCCCCCTCCCTCCTCCACCTCCCACCATCCCCAATACTGAGCGTAAAATACAAAACAACACAAAGCATAAATAAAACACCCAAAAGTGAGGGTTATTCGGGAAAGTGTGGTGCACACACAGGGGCGTAGGTAGCTCGCACATAACGAGACTATATCAATATCAGTGCAGCATTTCCGCCTCCGCGTCCCGCCCCCCCGCCTCTGTAAAATAAAAATAAATAAAAAAGAAGGTAAACAGTGCCCCCCAAAATGCCAAACCAGTTCCTATAGCAGTAAGGGGCTTTAACGCTCAGCTTAAGAAAGCTCAATCTCTCTGCTCCTCCCACTCCTAACTCTGTCAATCACTGGAAAGCCAGCTCTTTCTATATAAACAGTATACATCGTCAGTCTACCACCAACTGACCTGCGATATCACAGTGTGATCTCTGGTCAGCAGACCTCATGCATATACAACATCATAGGGCGAGATACAGCCAAATTGTCACTGTAGAGATGTCATCGTTGAGAGATAACTCCCGCTCTGCCCACCGTCCTACGTCCCAGTCCCACTCCAACAGTTCTCATAGGGTCATTAGAGTGCAGTCCCTTTGCAGACCTCCACCCAGTGCAGCACCATCCCTGTGAAACAGCAGAAACATTGCCCCACCCCAGCGCGTATCACTTTTGCACAAATACCTCCCTTAGCAGCAGGCAACGTTCTTTTTCCTGTTCCTCCATGGGGCTACCAGTAGTTTCTTCATTCTCTCCATTTCTGGGTGCGGTTCGATTGTCCCTGCGTCAGTCCTTCGTGGCTTTCTGTAGCGCACTCGGGTCCGTAAAAATAGTAGATCTTCCCTGCCTGTTGACTCTTTATTTTGCAGGGTACCGCATCGCGTAGTCAATCCCAAGGTCCCGAAGTTGGCGTTTCATGGGGACGAATTGGCGTCTCGCTTCATGAACCCTTGTAGTGAAACCCGGGAACAAGGACAATGTAGTACCCTCGTAGGTTAGTGGTTGTTTCTCATGAGCCAGCCTTAAAGCAGTATCGCGATCCCTATAATTAAGGAGCTTGGCCACAATAGGGCGTGGAGGAGCTCCCGGCTTTGGTCTAGGGCCAAGGGAGTTTTCCGAAAAGGCTTTGTCCCCTAGCAACCTTTTTAGAAGGGATTCGACAAACAGTTCCATATTGCCCGTTTGGGTGTTTTCTGGAAGGCCCGTAATGCGTATGTTGCATCTACGTGAACGCACCTCCAAATCCTCTGCCTTGTCCTGTAAGAGTTGGATCACTTTTCCTATTTTTTTATGTTCCGAGTCCAGAGTCGTCTGCGCTTCTTCCACCTCGCATATTCTGCGTTCCGACATATCTATTCGCTCGGCGTGTTTGTTGAGCCTTTCCGCCATCCGGTCCATTTGGTACGTGAGCGCGTCCATCTTGGTACCTAGGGAAGTAATGCCGCCCTGTAAGTTCTTCTCCATAGCCAGTAAGATGCTACGAATGTCAGGCTCAGTCATCTCTCCTTCTCCCAAACTCCCAGCCCCATCAATCGTCTCATTTGGCGGAGGGTCCGGGGCTTTGGATTTCTTGGTGTTATCAAAAGTCAGATTGGGTTGTGTGCGATCTGGGCGACCCATGGTGCCGCAGTCCAGCCCCTCCTCAATTGAATCAGCACAACAGAATCTCTTACTTTTTTTGCCACTCGAAGCTGGAGTAGATGGTACGTGAGTATCCAACGCAGGGCCCACCACGGTGCAGGAAGTGGCGCCTCACAGGTGTGGACGGGTTCAGCTCAGTGTGTTTACGCTGCTCCACCGGTCAAAACTCAATTGAGGGAACAAGACCAAACAGTGTTCACAGCTGCCACCACACCCTCAGGAAAGTGGAAGACCCAGGGGTCAATTGGTCGGTGTTGGCCCAGCAGCAGAGTCCACCTGCACAATAACACGCAGGAAAGGACCGTAGGTAAAGGACCATACAAAATGTGCCGCTCCGGCACCGGTACAAATACTGTGCGGCTGGTCTGGTGTACCCTTCAAGAGCCGAAGCCCCAGGTCACTTCTGAATATCTTGACCCCTTCCAACCATCCGCAATTGCTCCGCATGCTCGGTATGGTAAGGGTAAGGAAGAAAGTCCTCACTGTCCAAGCCACACAGCTCCCAGATGCAAGGTTCTGTACCCGTTCACAATGGCGCCAGGTTCGCAGCGCCAAGCTATAAGGCCGGGTACTAGGCCTCCCCGCAGCGTGGTACAGAACAGTAGAGATGGCCAGTTCAAATATATTACACCAGCAGTGGTAGGTCCCAGGGTCAGCGTAGTGTCAGACACTCCCTGAGGGCATCACAAGCGCCGCTTCACCTCTAGTTTCTCCAAATCCACGACCACTTGATCGGGCACAGGCTCTCCACTCTCATCACCGGCCCGGAGCAGGCCGTCTCAAGCACCCTGACCCTCTCCTACCGTGAGCAAGGCAGTTGGTCAGGTTGCACCAGCGGCGGAAGAGGCAGCGAAGTGGCACAGTCTCGGATACTTCCCTCCGTCGGTGCCCCCGAGGACGCAAGGCCCAGAGGCCCCACCGAAGCCGGGGCCTCGAGTGAGAGACCGCAGCCGCCTCAGGCCCCCCAATCAACACAGTGTGCCCAACTCGTCACCGCAGCTCCACTAGGCAAGGGTCCGCTCTCCGCTCGGCTCCATATCGATGTACCGCCCCCTCAGTCGCTCCAGACGGTCGCAGGTAGGAGACTCCCGCAGGGCAGGCGCCGCACACTACACAGCGTTAGGTAAGCCGCGTCCCCCCGATTCACTGCTTCCAGCGGGGTCGATCAGATACCGACACTTCCCAGCAGACACCGCCGACAAAAATCTCTCAATGTGCGCCCCCACTGCTCCGATTCTATATTTTAGCAGCTCGGGGTCCGAAGGGCACCGCCACCAGCAGGATATTTGAAAGGATAGTTGATTCGGCGGAGGAGCTGACGGATTAGGCGGCCATCTCTGTTGCTGGCTAGCTCCGCCCCTCAAGTTATGTGACCTTCTTATAATAATTAATTTCTCAGACAGATTTTGTCAAGACACAATCAAGGTCTTATTTTAGCATACGGATTTCAAAAAGCAGAAATCGAAACCCCTATTCTTAAGCCTAGTTTGCCTGAATCTCCATGAAAAATAATATATTTTGTTAATTTAGCAACATGTCTTTAAAGTTATCCACAATGACACTCTTAGGGGTCTATTTACTAAGATTTAACACGGAGTTTGTGTCATAAAAGTGACGCAAAATGACCCTAAATCTTTTAAGCTGAAAAATAACTTGAAAGTAAAGCATTACTTAGTGCCAAGGAGGCGTACCATGGGTGTTGCATGGGCATTCCCATGCAACCACCTTCTGATGGTAAGCCCTATTTACTTAAAAAGTAGACATGGTTTAGTGTGATAAAATAGTGCCCATTTCAAATAGATGATATGTTTCTTTTTATTTTTTATTTGCCCATACATGCAAAACAAAATACAGAAACCAGGCACATCGGAAAATAGCATTAACGAAATACGAGAGGAAAAAATCAGAAACAAGAAAAAAGGGGAGAAGGAGAACAAGGGAACATGAATGAATGAAGAAAAGATAAATGGAGGATATAGGTTCACTGCTCAGGTCTCTATTAAGCCCATTAGAGGCGAGATTGATTAAGATCGAAGCAAGATTAGTGAGCATCGAAAAGGCAACGGTGCAACTTGCCGATGCTAGGAAAATTGACAGTAATGCGACCAAGACATTAAAGGAGGGTACAGGCCTTAATTCTGCTAAAAATAACAATTTGCAGGCTGCATCAAACTCCAAACCACCAGACTCAAAACCTAGAGCCATACAACCTGCAAAAAACAACGCACCAAAACCTACTGTTGCACTTACAGTCCCGACATCCTCACAGCAAATAAATACTACTACTCCCAAACCGGCCCCTTCATCAAAACCAAATCCAACTCCACTGACTAAAACCAAGGATGACCCCCCACTTGAGGGAGAGAAGCCACACACCAAACGAAAACTACAGTTTGTAAACCTCCCACCAGAAGCTGCCCCCTACACCGTAGTTTTGGCTGGGGTACCAGAACTTGACCCCCCCACATTTGAATCATATACCGCACTCAAGAATAAAGTAATAAATTGGCTCTCGGTTAATATACCACTACCGAGAGGTACTGTGAGTGACATTTCCACGACAAAGAGAGTAGCATGGGTGGGGCATACTAGGAAGTCCATCAGAGGAGATTGCATTTTGGTCTCCTTTAGAGACCCCAATACAGCTGCATATATCTGCTCCTGTGCTACTGATGAGGACTTCGGTAATACCATCCAAACACTTCCCCTCTCATTTTTCTACCCCTCCAATCTTTATAACTCTGAGGATCACAGGTGGGGACACCACCAAGAGTTATTGGAGGGTTGGGAAACCCGTCACAGAGACATTAACATTTACCCTCCATATAGGGGGAGACCAACTGAGTATATCTCTGGCTACGGGGATGAGGCGGGGTGGGAAACTGTCACTAGGAGGAGGAGGGGGGGTGGTGGTCATAGGAGGGGAATACCCGGACCATATAGAACACACTACCCTGCCTATATACCAACTCAAAATCGATACAGCAATTTGGATATGGTAGATTGACAGACGGTTGGAGAGGGGAACGTTGCTTCTGCAACCTACCTAATTACCACCAACACACCTACAGTTCCCATATTCGATACAAATTCACATACATTGGCGGATACATTGACAACAAGTTTTGGTGAATCGATCCAGACGCCAGCCATGATGAACCCCTCCTTACCCACTGTCACTAGTCTATCGGACATCACATATCCATCCCCAATTCATAGGGCCCACCAAGAGCCCATTGATATTGCTGCGAGTCCGCCGCGCGTCCAAGTACCACACATAACAGTAATTTCGTGGAATGTAGCAGGGCTCTCTAGTAAATTAGACTGCCTAGAGTGGGGCTCCTACATTAGATCTAAAAATCTTATACTCCTGCAAGAAACCTGGGCGCGAGAAGCAATGGACATACCGGGTTTTGCTTCCTTCTCCAAAACAGCCAAGTGGGGGGGAAAGGGGAGACCATCTGGGGGACTAATGATAGGGGTAGCAACGGATCTAGGTTGCCAAGCCTCTGATTTAGAGACCGCTTCCGACGATCTGTTGGCTGTCCTTCTAGAATGGCCGGACTCAACAAAGCTATTAGTTATTAACATCTACTCTAGGCCGACCCAAATGCATAAAGAGTCGCCTACCATAGATGAGTTAGCTAGATTCCTAGAGGGCATTTCGTGCGATCTCGCCTGTCTGGTTGGGGGCGATTTTAATTCCCACTATGAACCCCTGCCCGGATTACGCGACGGCCCTTCCCTAGATGAAGATTCCTGCTGGCTCATACCTGAGACGGCGGCACCACCGCCAAGGGCCTGGACCCCTCTAGCCCTACAAATAAATGCCCTTACTCTTAATTTCGGTCTTAGGGCATGTAATGGCCGTTGTAGCTCGGATATACCTAGTAACCGGACCTACAACAAACCTGGTAGTGAATCTAGACTTGATTACATCATGGTCAAAACATCCATGTGGCCAGCAATAGTTGACTTTAAAGTGTGCCCAAGAAACGATAGTGATCATAACTCCCTGGAACTGACTTATTCCCTTCCCGGGAATATGGACACATCACAGCGATCTGGTAATGACAAGTCGGGTCTCCTACTTGAAACCAATCGTAGGAAAGTCAAGTGGGAGAAGCTGGCCAGCAGTATAGACAAACTACCCTGCCTCTATGAAAGGTTAATTCCCTTACTAGAGAGTGCCTTTGATCTGGGCATTAAAGACCCAGACGAAGAAACCAGAAGGGAGCTAGCAATAATCCATAAAAACATCACAGATTCCCTCGAACAAGACCTGTTTACAACTTCCATGAAAAGGAAGGGCTATAAGCCAAAGACCTCTTGGTATAATGCCACATGTAGGAAGGCTAAGGCTCATTTGCTATCTGCCATAAAGGGATGCCTTAGCAGGGAAGTAATCCGCGAGAGAAGAAATAAGTACAAGTCCCTCCTAGTGAATGCTAGGGCGGAATGGGACTATGACTATTGGGAGAATCTCGTGAAAGCATTATCAACCAGAGACTCACGCAAATTTTGGCGTGTAGTAGCGAATGGCACGGTTGAGTTATCATCTGCAATAGAACCCAATATAGCCGCCTCAGTATGGCAGGCCCATTTTGAAGCACTATATGCAGAGGGAGCTGAGGATTTTAGCAGCGAGAGTCTTTTGCCCGTACCTACCCCTTTGGGGGCTCTATTCACTGAAAAAGAGGTAAGGGAGGCCATTAAAGGTCTAGCTGCTGGAAAAGCCCCGGGATTGGACGGGGTCCCTGGGGACCTGTTCAAACAGGAACCAGGGATCTGGGCACCGTACCTCACATTAATATTTAATGCCATCCAGGGGGAATGACTGTGCCCGATACTTGGACGGGAGCAGAGGTAGTCCCAATCTATAAAAAGGGATCCCCCCTGCTCCCGTCCAACTATCGACCTATCAGTCTGATAGATATAACCCAAAAACTTTTTGGCAGACTGATCTTAAATCGTTTGCAAGCGTGGATCCAAGAAATGGATATCCTGTCCCCATATCAGGCAGGATTCCGGGAGGGTGTATCCACTACAGACCAAATATTTAGGTTACAACTACTCTATTGGAAAACAGCGATAATCGAAGGCGGCAGTCTCTATACCATCTTTGTAGACCTACGTGCCGCCTTCGATTTGGTGCCTAGAGCTAGGCTGTGGAATGTCATGAAAGAGCTGAATGTCCCCGCCGATATCCTGGCAATTCTGATGAGACTTCATTCTAATAACTACGCCCGCGTTAGGTGTGGCAAAGGTGGAAAACTAACTGAGCGGTTCCCCGTTCGCAGAGGTGTAAGACAGGGTTGTGTACTTGCACCCACCCTGTTTTGCATCTTTGTGAACGGGGTAATTGCCCACCTTAGCAGGATTGCCAACTCGGATGCCCCCAAGTTGACTGGCAACAGGGTGCCTGCAATTATGTTTGCAGACGACACCCTGTTGCTGTCTAAATCCCCTATGGGGATCCAACGCATTTTGGATGGCTTCCTTGACTTCTGTTCTGACCGGGGACTGGAAGTTAATCCTCAAAAAACAAAATTCATGATTTTAAACCCCAACTCCCGAAATAGAACCCCGCCCAAGCTAGGCATGGTTCAATTAGAACGGGTGCATAATATCGAATACCTGGGGATCACTATAAACGAACACTTAACTTGGTCAACCCACCAGGCCAAAGTGACCATCAAACTGGCACAGTTGGCGGGTGGCACTTTGCGTCTGGCAAATAAATCTAGTTATCGACCACTTACCCCAATCATTCATATATACAAAACACAAGCTAGGGCAGGGGTCACTTACGGGGGAGAGTTGTGGGGGTACACCCAGTATCCAAAGTTACAGTCCACGGAGAATACATTTTTGAGACAGGTAGCTGCCCTCCCCCAGAGCACCCCATTACTACCACTCAGGTTAGATTTGGGAATCAGACCCATTACAGAGGAGCTAGGACTAAAACCCCTAAAATTCTGGAGGCGTTTGTGGTCTAGCCCAGATCTCGCAAGCTATAGAGAGGAACTACATGAATTCCTGGAACTACGGAACACAAAGAGGATTCCTTGGTTGACGTACGTCAAGGGAAAGTTCGAGGAAATGGGATTCCCGGAACTATGGACAGATCCTCTTAATTCCTGTACCAAGATCCCAAAAAAGGCACTCGCGAGTACCTACTACGCCATGATGCTCACCAGAGCCTCTAATGATACTCGTGAGGGGTCTCTGACAAATTTATTCTTGAAAATAAAAGATACCTATTCCCTTGAAAAAACTCTAGACGAGATTTCCCCTGCATTAACCAGGAAACTGTTTTTACAATGGCGCTATGGATGCCTTCCTCTAGCTTCGTTTACAGCATCTTGGTCAGCCTGCTCCACTACATCAACTTGCCCAATGTGTGCACACCCGAAGGAAGATGACATGCATGCGGTCCTTTTCTGCAAGGGCTACGAGCGGAGCAGGAAATATTGGCTAATTCCGATGCTCAGGAACTTGGGATTTAGATCTCACCAAACTGCTTATAGAGTTCTAAAATCCGATCTCTCCCCTCCTATTGTTTTTGCACTGTCAAAATTCTTAACTTCTCTGTGGTTCACCCGAAGCCGAATGATGAAAAGTCTGGTATAAATGGACATGACCAGCGGCTTTCCACAAATGTCTTATCTAATATTTTAATTATTTCTTATCAATTTGGATCACACTATGTTTAATAAGTTTTTAATTGTATGTATTGTTCTGCATCTTTTATGATCTGTGATCGAAATAAAGATTATTGAAATGAAATGAAAAGATAAATCACATTTTGTAATGCAAAACTTAAAAGCTAAAATATATCTTACTAAATATAAGCTCAGGCGGAGTATATATATGACATAATTCTAATCCCACTGAAAACCGGACCAAAAAAGTTTACATTTTCCCCAGGAATGTGGGCCTCTAGCTCTAGCAAGAGCCATTTCCATTTCATATATTTCCCGTACCAATGACCAAAGTTTGTTGATACTGGGTCCTGTTTTTTCAATCCAAACACGAGCCATGCACAAACGAGCACATACAATTAATATTGAAACGAGTGAACACGAGAGATGACCTTGATTCTGCATTGCCCCAACACAATTTCCTTCTCTGTCAACTGAATACAGTGTCCAGCCAAAATTGAAAGCGCATGATTAACCTTAAGCCAAAATATAGTCAGCCCTGGACACATAATGAACATATGTCGTATATCAGCAGCATACAGTTGACATTTTGGACAATAAGCTTTAAGTGAAGATGCTTGATTCACAGCCCATTTAGATATTAGCTCGGGAGTATAGTACTACATAAAAATTACCCTGTGTTGCTGTAACTTCAGATTAACCGATACTACTGCTGTATCTATAGACGCCATGGATTCCTGTATTTCAGTACTAGTTATATCGGTTAAAAAAATCTGAGTTAACTTTGCTGAAATTTGTGTACCATCATCACTGGCAGCAGCTAAAAGTTTCTTATAAGCTCTACCAATGAAACCCCGGCCCGTAGTCTGGAAAAGTACAAAAAGTAACTCGGAGGGATTTGGTATCTGTACTAAACCCAAGGCGTGTAGCAAACAGTGCCTGATTTGTAAATACTTGAAAAATGTAGACTGTGGCAGCCCAAACTCGTCCTGCAAGGCAGCAAATGACCAGAACCCATGTCCATCATACAGCTGGCTAAATTGTACTATACTTCTACTTTGCTACCTACTTCCAACAGGGTCGTGAAACACCTCGGGTAAAGCAGGATTTCCCCATAGCCTTGTATACATGTGCAGATATGAAAACGAGTGTCTTAGAAATATCTTGTCATATCTTAACAATATCTCTCACAAACTTAAATCTCACTCTTTTATAGTAATTAGGATCAATGGTTTTATATCACAGAAACCCAGCATCAGGGCCACATGCCATTTGAAGAAAGCCAGATTCTGCCAATTTCTGGTCCCTTAAGCAAACTTTGAATTCGACCAAAAAACGAGGCCCAGAAATAATAATTTATAATCTTGGAGCATAAATCCGCCTTGGTTATAAGGTAATTTAATAAAAAATAAGGCTCTCATAGCATGTCGATAGCTCCAGATACAGCTACAAAGAGCACCCTCCACCCATTTGAAGAATGCCAGTGGAACCCTATATGGAATGGTATGAAATAAATACAGGAACTTCGGCAGAATATTCATTTTAACAATATTACATCTCCCCACTATACTAATGGGAAACCGATGCCAACTGGGCATATTAGAAACAACCCCAATGGTTCATAATTAAGTGCGATTACCTTGTTTACTTGACTACAAATACAAACCCCTAAATATGTCACTGTTTGTGTAATCCCCAATGCAGCCGGGGCCACACTTGATTGAAAGTTTAACATTGTTTGTGTTTTATTTAAATTTAGTTTATAGCTGAGAATGACCTGAAACGTTGGGCCTCTGATGTAATCTCAGCTATAGAGCCTTCAGGTCTACAAGAGAAAACTGCTATATCGTCTGCATATGCAGTTAATTTTAGCTCTATACTATTAACAAATACTGGTGGGATCCTTTTGTTGCATTGCAAATGCTGTATAAAGGGCTCAATATGAAGAGCACACAATAACGGGAATAGTGGGCACCCCTGCCGCTTCCCCCTTTGAACTACAAAAGAGAATGAGGAAAGACCGTTAACCATAATTGAAGCTATCAAATTAGTTAACAGTTTCTAGGTTGCCGAGATAAACCTCCGACCGAGGCCAAGCGTTGTCATGGTTAGCCAAAGTGATCCCCAGACCACCCGGTCGAAAGCCTTCTCGGCATCTAACATCAACATCCCCGTGCGCAATTCTAACCGGCCACAAACATCAAAAATAACGATAGCTGTATTAATGTGAGCTGCCGTATCTCTGCCTGGGACGAAGCCATGCTGATGCTCTGACACTAATACATGAATAACCTGGGCAAGGCGACACGCAAGAATTTTTGAATTTTTTTTAGCGTCAGTGTTTATTAATGATATTGGCCGATATGAGCTCATCTCCTCTGCCGATTTCCCTTTTTTTTTAAAAAAACACTATGATATTAGTAATGTTCCAGGAGGGCGTGACATACCACCCCTGCATGAGCTCGTTACATAATGCTAACAATATTGGTAGCAACCTATTTTTAAAGATCTTACAGAATTCCAGTTGAATTGTTTCGCCTCCTACAGCTTTCCCAGTAGACAGAGTTTTAATTGCTCCCTCAATTTCACCTTGGTCAACATCCCTCTGTAGAGGCTCAGAGAGAGAGCAATTCAACCTAGGCATGGAACTCTCCTCAAGCCTGTAGCAAATTGATGGTTAAAAAAAGTTGTATCATCATACAAATCGGCATAGTATAACTTAAATAGTTGAATTATATCCTCCACTCTAGTATAAACTAGGCCATCTTCCCCCGATACATTTAATACCTGATCTAACCTTCATAGCGGCGATTTGATTAGCTAGTAGACGCCCAATCCCTTCCCCATATTCATACTGTTTAGTTTTAAACTTGTGATAACAATTCACTACTTTATCCCTTAAACCTCTTTTAAGTTTAGCTCTGACATCTATAACTTGTTGATAAATCAGCTGTACTCTGGGGTCTTTCAACACAATGGCTCTGGCATGCTTTTGCTCTAAATCTAGATACATCTTGTATCTTTGTTCCAGCAGAGATAGCCCCTGTACCATGGGTGGCGCATGAGCATTACCATGCAACCACCTTCTGACCCTAAGTCCTATTTACTTAAAAAAGTAGACAGGGTTTAGTGTGATAAAACATTGCCAATTCAAATAGGCGCTATGAAGGACAAATGCTTTCATTTCTCTATTCTTTTCCGACTTTGTATGTTTGCTGCACTGTACAGCGCACATAAAAAGTGGAAAAATGTTATGTTAGTCTAAGCATGGTATATTGTACTGGAAGGATCCAATTCCAATACAAAACCTGTGCTAGACTCACAGAGACAACCCTGCACTATGGTGCAAAGGTGTGTCTGTGGCGCACAGCAGCATGTATCTGCACCGGAGCTAGGAAGAGGGGATGAGAGTGACATATTTCTGTATACATGGCGCTCTCCTGCTCGCTCCTTTTCACGCTGTGCAGCTTTTGTGAATGCTGCACTGCACTCCGTGAGAACCTAGTAAATCTGTCCCTTAGTGTGAAATGCGGTTTGCCAGTAAAGTAGCTTATGCTATTGCTTTATGGAAGGGCATACTTTGCATAAACAATTCTCACAACATACCAGGAGGAGATTGGCTTGAGCAGAAAATGTCACTGCAAATAAAAAGTAAAGAATATGGCGTGACACAAAATATTGAGAACATTCTCAAATTTCATCTGAATTCAGGTAATTTCACAAATTTTGGCAGCATCATTAACATTTCACACAGGCCTTCTTCGATGTTTTTTGTAGATTGTACAACTCCTAATGGCAGTTTCCACTTCTTACTTTAAATTTTTCTCAAGAGCTTCTGTTTTTCATTCTCTAATTTAGTGCCCATAGAATAATTATGGACATTATATATGTTCATACCCAGTGTTTAATTTGAGCTGGTGTTTACAGATGGAGCCCACTGGCACTTATTTCAGGGGACCTACACTTATCATTTTTTGACCCAGAGCAATAGAGAGAGAAACAAATAAGGGAGAAAAATGAAGGAAGAGAAAGATAGGAAAAAATTGACAAAGGGAGAAAGCAGGAACTTGCTGGAAGGATATAGGGGGGAAAGGAGTGTCTGATGGTGGATTAAAGAGGCAGGAGACAACACAGCCTTGGTATCCAGCACACTTATATTCAATAGCACGGGCCTCCGAGCAAAAATTTGCGCTGGGGCTTATGCTTTTTAAAATTAAGCACTGTTAAATGATGCCAACAAATGTTGGAGAAGAGCCTACAATACCGTGCATTTAATCTCTGTATGTACTCCTAGGCCTCTGCTTTTTAGATCCCAGTCAACGTGAGTGCTGCTGCTTATCATCCACTGTGCTCATATGCGGTTCAGAATCATGTCCATTCTTCCCATTTCCTATGAACGTTTTGCTCTCCTTTATTCGAATCTTACAGTTTCAGCTCTCTGCCGATGTTTGCACTGTCTATTTTGCTATTTCTTCACCTGACCAGAGAGAGGTGTTTCTTTTCACGCCTTTGGACTTTTTGTAGTTAACTTGCAATAATTATTTACAACGTTTTGTGTATTTTACAGCACATTTCTGCTAATCGCTTAGGGAGATTATATGTTGTACCGGAAATCCACATTTTCATTATCCATGAGGCTCGAATGCAGAGTTAAAAAAAAGTCATTAGTACTTTAATCTTTAGCGCCCCAGCCTGTGCTGTCGGGCATGACGTGATGGGTTTTCCAGCTCGCAAGGGCGAAGGGGGGAAAGTGTCTAATCAGCAGGCATAATGGAGCTTCATTGAGGTAGAATCCCCTCAGGTGTTATCTGCGTCTCCATGTAGCGAAACACACGTACAAAAAATTTTCTGATGAAATCTGCCCTTTGCATTAAGTCGTTTAAACGCACAATTGTTGATTTGCTTTATAAGTAGAAGTACACTCAAGAAACTATCGAAGATGAGGCAATACGCATGCAAATGTTGTGGTACTGAAAAGAGTATTATATTTGGAGGCCAATGTCGAAACATTGGCGGTGTAAAACAATGTTTCGTTATGAAGTCCTTTCCCACTAAAGCAGCATTTTCGTTTTCTTTCCTCTCTTTCGGCACATTTTTTTAAAGGAGAATGTTTCTTTCCTAACGTTTAGGAAGTCTTGTGAATGGGCTCAACTGCTTTTACTAGTAAAAACGTATGCACATGCCTTGCCAGTGGAAACCTCAGTTTGGGGCTTATTTACAAGCCCCAGGCGCCGCCTGCACGTCACTTTTTTCCATGTAAAAATGACGCACGGGCGGCGCAAGGGACTTGTAAATAAGGGCCATATTATCAAGAAAGGGCGATACATTATCGCTGCTTTTATCGGCAGGAAACTGCCGATAAAGCGGCGATAATGGGCTTGATAATATGCCCTTGTGAATTCCCATAGAAGCCCAGGTTAACACCAGAACCTCGCCCGTTCTTGATAATATGGCCCTACGTCTTTTGACTTTGACGTTCGCCCGTATAAACTTTTACCCTGTCTATTTATTCTCTCAGATCATTGTGGAATGCATGAATTCTCTCTCTATGCACAAAAATCTGGCTGTGGAGTTGTGAGTCTGTACATGTGCTGCAAGAAACATAGGGGCATATTATCAAGAAAGGCGATTAAATTATTGCCGCTTTAGCGGCAGAAAACTGCAGCTAAAGCGATGTGAATGACATCTAACATGACCTTCAATTGGAATTCCATAGAGCATATCATCAAGCCCATTATCTCCGCTTTACAGTCTTTAATTACGCCGACGATTTGCAGATTATTTTCCCACTTAATTCTCCTAATGCAATAGACAATTTTCATTCTGCTATGCTTCATATCCAAGATTGGATGAACTTCAACCAATTGAAGCTGAACCCCGGGAAAACCGAGCTCCTTCTCCCGGGCTCCAGCCTCTCTTCTTGGGGTACCCAGTTCTGGCCTCCTGAACTGGGCCCCCCACCGACCCCTTCCACCTCTGTAAAAAGTATCGGCGTAATTATTGACGCTGAACTCTCCCTCCGACCTCACATCAGCTCCGTAATCTCATCCTGCTCCTTCCAGCTCAGAAAGATCCGGAAGGTCAGCCACCTACTTCCCACACCTGCTCTGACCCAGGTTATCATTTCCCTTGTGCTCTCCCGTTTGGACTTTTCCAACTGCATCTATCACGGACTCCCAAAAACCCTCCTTCACCGCCTTCAAGTGGTCCAAAATCAGGCAGCCCGGATCATTTTTAAATCCCCAAAATGGCAATCCGCCAAACCCATGTTGCACAAACTTCATTGGTTACCAATGGAACAAAGGGTAGCTTTCAAGTTGGGCTGCCTCACGTACAAGGCCCTTAACTGCCCTAGCCCTGCCTTCCTGAGTTCCCTCATCACTCCTTATTGTCCAAATCGCAATCTTCGCTCCACCTATCAAAAATCACTCACCACACCCAAAACTAGAACTAACAAATTTGGTGGACGAAGATTTGCCTCCTTGGCTCCGAAATTCTGGAACTCCCTTCCCTTGAATATCAAATCAAGCTGCTCCCTCCTTCATTTTAGGAAGTTGCTTAAAACTTTCCTCTTTCCCTCACTCAGCTAACCCTGCACTTTACCTCAGTCCCGGAATTCGATGTCCCATAGCGCCAGGAAACTCATGGTGTCAGTGCGCTCTATAAATTCCATTTAATAATAATAAATAATAATTCACTTGTGGGATAAGAGAGGGTCAGGTTCTAGAAAACGAAACCCAAATGAGAGTAGAGAAAGCACAGGGTGAGGAAATCAAAGTCCACATAAATCTAACATAAAATACGCGGGTGATCAAGTTCAGGGACAGGACAAAAGATAACCATTAAGGAAGTTGCAAACACGTCATAGGTAAGCGCAACAGAGGGCCAACCATGGCCAATGGAAAAAATTCCAACGCAGGACACTATCCAAGGTTTTCCAAGATGACACTTTACCACTCCCCGGTGGCTTCAGGGCACTGATGCAAATTGTCTAAGATGATACATATGTGAGAGATTGTGAATGTCATCTCTGATATACGTGACGAAGATAAATAAATTGATTGCAGCCTCCGTATTCTCTTAAATACTGTTGTGTCTGTTGTGTATGAGGCAATTGTATGCCTCATTCATGAATGTGCTTGTCAGTGGCCCATGTGTATGTTGAAATCTCGCTTTAAACAGCTTTCTGAAAGTTGCATAACTTATTGTAACCAATGCACATACTTACAGTGAAATTGAATCTGTTCCTTGCTATGATTGTATGGATTTCTTGTCTGTTTCAATTCCCTGATCAAAATTTGATGGCTTTGCTTCCTTTTCTTGTACTTGAACCACACTTGAAGCATTTGGTTTCGATGTTTTTCGTTTTGAATGTTTCTGAGGCATTTGAGCATTATCAATTAATGGAAGTGCACGCCCTGTTCCTTTATCTTTTTCCACATGTATTGCAGCAGCGGCATGTCAATAAGGGCAATGGGGCACCGCCTCTTCACCTTTTGTCGCGACATGAATAGTGTCTGTCAAGCTGAACAAAGATCCTCCGAACTGACACTTTTTATGTTTCGGTCAGACATCATTACATTGTACATGCACTAAATGCACAGGCACCTGGCTGTCCCAGTTGAAATTCCCCAGGCTGAAGATTTCACAGCATGGTCGGGTTGACCTCTTCAGCCCAGCAACATTTTCGGTGAGCCTCATCTCAAGATGAGGTGGAGAGTCCCTGTCAAGCATTGGACATGGGCGCTTTAGTTTTACGCCCTTAAGTGTCCAGGGCCGAGTGTCCATCAGTAAAGTCTAAAAGGGCAAACCATTATTTCCTTGTGGGCTTTGGTATCAAAGTTTTGGTAAGGTAAGCTGCCAACAAGGGAATCATTAAAAAAATACATTTTTTTGTCCTTGAGTGACATCATACATGATTTATTATAAATTTGAAACAAGAAAATGATGAATAAAGCACCAAGACAGGCGTATATGCTTTTGAAATGCAAAAAATTATATTTGATTCAAACAAAAATAAATGATGGGGTTTAATGATAATGATAACCCATAGTACATTGACAATGTGTTGTTTAAAAGAGCTTCATTCTCTTGCTCCTCTACGTTTCAAAATGTACCAAAGACCCACTCTCTAATGAGAACACATTAATGTCTATTTTTGTTTTAGACAAAACTTGTGAAGGTAAGAAACAATAGTCCAAAAGAGAGATGGGCTGTTTGTGGACGTTTCAGTCTTATATACCTGTGTTTTTTGTTCATAAGTAAGACGAAACTGCACAGGATCACCGCCATGCCTCTCAGGAAGAGAGAATTTTCTAAACACATCAGGCATGTCGGAGCAGTTGACTTCAAAGATATCGGCATATGGACTTTGCCCGTACCAATAAATGCTGCATGCGAACACTGAGGTTCGAGTGCTTCTTAAACTGAGGGGTAACCCTGGAGTTTTGGATATATACACACACACACATATATATATATACTGAAAAAACCAAAGGTTACAGGGACGTTATAGTTAGGAAATAGAATAAAAAAATAAATCCAAATTCACTTTAGAAACTAAAGGTTACAGGGACATTATAGTTAGGCTGATATTTCACATATACAAAACTAGAGAAATTCAGCAGTTACAGTTAGTCGAGCTTAGTCGAGCTTAGTTACTCGTGCCCCTGCAATGCACTGCTTATGACCTCACATATTATATCACTCATGACATTGTCAGTGACATCACTGTTGACATCATTGATGACATCCCAAATTACATCACTGATGACATCATCTGGTGACTCTGAGTGTTTCTAAAAAGTGTATGAGTGTTAAGTGTATTGATGAATTAGTGGGTGTATGAGTGCCTGTACTGATGATTTTGTGGGTGCGTGACTGACTATGTAGGTGAGTGATTATACGTGTCTCAGTGAATTTATGGGTGAGTGACTAATTTGTGTGAATGTCTGTATCAGTCTCAGTTGGTGCGAAAGTGGCTGCATGTGTTGGTGAGAAGGTACATAAGTGTTTATATGGGTTATTGATTGGTTGTCTGAGCACCTATATGGTGTATGAGTGTCTGTGTATGTGGGTGAGGGTGTGTGTGACTCACTGCATGGATGAGTGAGTGGGTGAATCACTGGCTGTATGGGTTCATGAGTACATCTGAGAGGGGCTGTATGGATGAGTGGTATATGAGTCTGTAACCACATATGTGAAAGGCAGTATAGGTGAGTGTTGGATTATATAAGTGACTGTATGTGTGAGTGAGTGATTCTGAGAGTGTCTGTATGGGTGAGTCTATGCTTGTGTCAGTGACTGTATAGGTGAGTAAGTATGTGCTAGTACCTGTATGAATAAGTGAGTTGGTGCGTGTATAGGTGAGTAAGTGGCTGAGTGATTGAGTCTATGGGCGAGTGAGTAGGTGTGTGAGTAGCTCTATGGGTGAATGAGAGTGTGTGAGTGGCTGTGTGGATGTATGAGTAGATATTTCAGTGGCTTCATTAGTGAGTGAGTTGGTGTACGAGTGGCTGAATGGGTGACTGAGTGGATGTTTGTTTAGACCTATGAATCAGTGAATGGGTAGGTAAATACTGATATGGGTGTGTCAATGGGTTTGAGAATGGTAGTGTGAAAGTTGGAGTGGATGTATGAAAGGTTACATGGGGTGTGAGTTGCTGCGTCAGAGCTGCTGTGAATTATGTCATCAGTGATGTCATTTGAGATATCATCAGTGATGTCACTGACCATGTCATAACTAATGTAATATGTGAAGTCATAAGCAGTGCATTGCGGGGCATGAGTTATAGTTAGCTCAGCTAACTATAACTGCTGGATTTCTCTGGTTTTGTAAATATCAGCGTAACTATAATGTCCCTGTAACCTTTGTTTTTTCAGTAAATTTCTAAGGTTTTTTTAAATGCTAATTATTAACTATACCATCCCTGTAAGCTTTTTTTTTTTTATATTTCTATGTTTTTTTAAAAATTCTATTTCTTAATTGTAACGTCTACTTTTTTTTGTAAGTGAACCTCTAAGATTTATGTACTTTGTTTCTATAATTGTTTATTGTGTATTATATTTATATAATACACCACACAATTTTCAATTGTTAATAAACTTTTTCAGTTTTATCACAGTTAAAACCATGAAAGTCACAAAAATCAATAACATTTCCAAGAGAATACTGGGGGTAGTGCAATACGATCAATATAGTCACATGATTACAAAGCTAAAAAGGAGAGGCCCTTCCAATAAAATGAATACACCACTCATTTTTTGATTGAATATGTGTTTATCAGAAAATACAATAATAACTGTTTTTATTTTTAACAATTTTGTAAGTCGGCACAATATTGTTGCATTTACTGTGGAGATTCTGTCATCAGTAAATGTATTTCACATACTGAAAAATACACTTAAAGACAGTTTTTAAATAAAGTTTAACTTTATTTAGTAAAATATTCTTTTAGCTTTTCTTTCTGTGATCAATTTAGAAGTAAGCCAGCTTTAAAAAAAAATTGCATTTCGACTACTAACATCACTGCGATGACGGTAGTCGTAAAGAGTGTGTGATTTAGACAAAGTGTAAAATATATATGTAGACATATTCGACAGTATATTTAACAGTGGAGCTTTGTTAGTGTACTTTTCAAAGTCATATTTTTGTAGTGAGTTTCCGCGAAGACAGCGGAAGTCACGATGAAGTCGGTAATTTAGGATAGAGCGTGTTTTTCAACAACTCTGTTTGACAGATATATGTAGACGAAATGTGAACAAGTTATTAGGCTGTTTACTATTATAGTATTGGTAGTTCTAGTTTTCTTTCCATTTTTAAAGAAAACTACGTTAACCTTGTATTTTGCATTTCCGCTTTACCGCGGTATCCGCAAACATATCGGTCACCGTAAATATCACATGACTGGGAAAGCAAGGAATATTATTGGATAATATACTTTTCAGCAAAATCAATAGGAAGTACACACCCACTCTTCCTTCTTGAATCTTCTTTCATAGAACTTCATTCCGAGCAGGTAGATTCATTTTGCTGTGCAAAGTTTTTGGCCTTTTTTTTTGCTATCAAAAATGGAAACACAACAAGGAAATAGGGGGTCAGTAGGAACAACAGCTGGACCAGGATGTAGAGGAGGTGGAGACTAAAGATTTGGAAGAAGAGGAACCTCCACAAAAGAGAACCAATGTGGCATGGGATTTTTTTTTAATCCCATCGGGGGAATCAAAAACAGCTGCCAAGACTCTCTCTAGAGGGACAGAATTTTTTTTTAATTTGGGACAATGTCCATGTTATGCCATCTAAAAATATATCTTAAAATCCTCTCTAACTGGAGATCAAGCAGAGGGAAGTTGGAGGACCATCTACTCCAGTGGCAGCAGCAACAATTCCCAGCCAGAAAGTCCCTTCTGGGGTGCAGACTACTACAAGAGATATAGCCCCATAGTTGTCAAGAATGGCCTTGTACTGCATGGACTGTAGTGTTCTTATAAGTGCTGGTGAGCAGTGTCTTACAGCTATTCTCAATGCTGCAAAACAGCATACATGCTCATTTTCCCCCTTTTTAAACGTGTTGCACATTTTTCAGTGTGCAGCAGTTGTGCCTGAGTGGATTTATGAGTGCATAAGTAGTACCTGAGTGATTGGATAAGTGCAAAGGTTGTGAGTGGGTGATTGCATGTGCACATTACTAATGCCTGGTTGAATGGATGACTGAATGGATAGTGCCTTAGTGAATCAAAGAGTGTAATGGTAGTGCCTGATTGAATGGATGAGTGCATGGATAATGGCTGGGTGAATGAATGAGTGCATTGGTAGTGCCCGGGTGATTGGATGGGTGCATGGATAGTGCCTGGGTGAATAAATGATTGCATGGGTAGTAGCTGCGTAAATGGATAAGTAGAAGTGCAGTGCCTTGGTGATTGGATATGTGCATAGGCAGGCCCGGGAAAAAAAATTAGTGCATGGGTAGTGTCTGAGTAAATGGATGAGTGCATAGGTAGTGCATGAGTGAATGGATGAGCGCAAGGGTAGTACCTGAGTGATTAGATGAGTGCATGGGTAGTGCTTGAGTGAAATGATGAGTGCATGCATAGTGCCTAAGAGAACGGATGAGTGCAAGTGTAGTGCCTGTGTTATTGCATGTGTCCATGGGTAGTGTCTGCATGAATGGGTGAGTGCATGGTTACTGGCTGAGTGATTTGATATGTGCATGGTTAGTGCCTGGGTAAATGCATGAGTGCATGGTAGTGAATGAGTGAATGGATGAGTGCAAGTGTAGTGCCTAGGTGATTGGATGAGTGCATCGATACTGCCTAGGTGCTTGGATGGTGCATGAGTAGTGACTGGATGAGTGCATAGGTAATGCCTCAGTGAATAGATGAGTACAAGGGTAGTGTCTAGGGGATTGGATGAGTGCACAGATAGTGCCTGGGTGATTGAGAGAGTGAATAGATACTGCCTGAGTGAATCGATGAGCACTTGCGTAACGTTATACCTCAGTGAATGAATATGTGCAAGGGAAGTGCCTGGGTGATTGGATATATGCCTGGGCAGTGCCTGGGCGAATGGAAGAGTGCAAAGGTAGTGCCTGGGTGATTGGATATGTGTATGGTTAGTACCTGGGTGAATAGATAAGTGCATGGGTAGTGCATGAGTGAATAGATCAGTGCAAGGTAGTGCTTGGGTATTTGCATAAGTGCTAGGGTACTGCCTGGATGCACTGATGAGTGCATGGGTAGTGCCCGAGTGAATAGAAGAGTGCATGGGTAGTGCCTCAGTGAATGGATTAGTGCAAGGATAGTGCCTGAGTGAATAGATGAGTGCATAGATAATGGCTGGGTGAATGAATGAGTTTATGGGTAGTGGGTGAGTGAATGGAGTAGTGCATGGTTAGTGCCTGAGTGAATGGATGAGCGCATGGATAATGGATGGATGAATGAATGAGCATATGCGCAGTGTCTGGGTGATTGGATGAATACATGGGTAGTGGTTTGGAGAATAGATGAGTGTATGGGTAGTTAGTGCCTTGGTGAATGGATCAGTACAGGGGTAGAACCTGAGTAAATGAATGAGCGCAAGGTAATGCCTGAGTAATTGCATGAGTGCAAGGGTAGTGATTGGGTGAGTGCATGGATAGTGCCTGGGTGATTGGGTGAATGAATGCATAGTGCCTGCATGATTGTGTGAGTGCATGGACAGTGCCTGGGTGAGTGGATGAGTGCATGGGTAGTGCCCCAGGGAATGGATTAGTGCAAGGGTACTGCCTGAGTAAATGGATGAATGCATGGATAATGGCTGGGTGAATGAATCAATGCATTGGTAGTGCCTCAGTGAATGGATGAGTGCATGTGTAGTGGCTGAGTGAGTGGATGAGCGCAAACATAGTGCCTTAGTGAATGTATGAGTGCATGGGTAGTGCCTGAGTGAATGAAGTAGTGCATGGGTAGTGCCTCAGTGAATGGATGAGTTCACCCGCCTTTCACATACTCAGTTACTCACCCATACTGGCACATGCACTAAATCACCCACACAGCCATACAGCCACTCACTCACCCATACAACTTCTCACACATGCAACAGTATCCCATACAGCCACTGAATCATCCACTCACTCATCGATACAGGCAGTCACACACCTCCTCACCCACAAACATAGACACCTAGACAACCATAGAGGTAGTCAGACAACCAATCAATCACCCACTAACACACTCATACACCATCAACTGAGAGACAGATACACACATTCACACAACCAGTCACTCATCAATACATTCTCTGAGACACCTAATCACTCTCTTATACAGTCAGTCACACACCCATTGAGTCATCCATACAGTCAATCATGCACCCACTGATTCACCAATACACCTTGCTATATATATTTAACACTCATAAACTTTTTAAAAACATTCACAGTTACTGGATGATGCCAATAACTGATATATATAGCAATACACATCAAATAAAGTGTAGGGAATCACACATACTAATGTTGAGGTGTCCTCTACTTATAATGTGTTTAGAAATACACACCATAATAGTTTTAGGTACTTTAAAAAGATAGAAATTTCACTTTAATCACTACAGTTCACTCAGGAACTTAAAGGGACATTTTAGCCTGTGTTTGTTTAAAAAAACAAGTTAGTCAGAATTACATATCCATTTTCAACATATCCCTGTTCCCCTCGTGAACCATACCGCTGGCTCTACAGGGACAGGCCATCTGATAGCAAATGTCCTGACTGTGAGGTCAGGCACTCAAAATTTTAGATTGTGAAATAGTGTGTTTGTGAATATAAAGTGCATTACCATGACTCAAAATGGTGGCTACTTTGTTTATATACAAAATACCAAGGGGCGTATTAGCAAGAACCTCGTTAAAATTATTGCTGTTTTAACGTCAGGAAACTGCCGCTAAAACGGCGATAATGGGCTTGCTAATATGCGTTATAGAATTCCAATAGAAGCCCAGGTTAGATGTGCAGGACATCTAACCTGGGCTTCTATTGGAATTCTATAACGCATATTAGCAAGTCCATTATTGCCGTTTTAGCGGCAGTTTCCTGCCCCTAAAACTGCGATAATTTTAAAGAGGTTCTTGCTAATATGCCCCTCTGTTTGTTAATTTGTTTTCACAGAAAAATGTTATGTAGTGTGTTATTGTGGTTGGATGCAATATTTGAGCTGTGTTGTTTATACCGGCGTTGATGGAATTTTCTATGACAAAAATAAAAAAAAAAAATAATAATGTGCAAATAATATAGTTAAAATGTATTATTTACACATTTAAAACAAAGATTATTTACACATGTAAAAAATGTCATTAAAAAAAGACAAAAAATATTAATTTTCTGTATAATTATGTAGAAGAACGCATATTTATGGAAAACTAGATGAAATGTGTGTTTTAATTTAACCACATCAATGCTATGCATTTTCCCGCTGTGTGCTGGAAAATGCAAAAACACATGTACCATGACGAGCTGGGCTCGTCATGAGCGTGCGAGGAGGCTACCTCATGACGAGCCCAGCTCGTCATGAGCGTGGAAGGGGTTAAAAACATGTTAGCAAAAATGTGCAACATTTTTTTTATTTTAAATGTAGACGTGAACCTGGGAAGAGAGAGGAGACAACAGCCTCAAGTGTTCGGATCATTTCCAGACCTTTTTACCATGGAAGAATGGGATATTATGAAAACAATCTGATTGAACAGGCAAACAATTCTTGATTTATGTCATCTTCTGGAGCTAGATCTTCTGCCTCACAATAGGACTTGCATAGAAATAACACCAATAGTCAACATCACGACAGTACTACATTGTTTGGCTCCAGCATCATTCCAATACACTGTGGCAGTATCTGGTGGAATATCACAACCAACTTTAAGTGTTATGCTACAAGACGTTCTTTTATCACTGATGAGACACATCAACATCTTCATCCAGTTTCCACGAAATGAGGATTTCACCAATGTGAAGGGAGATTTTTATGCATTGGGTCGCTTACCACATGTGGTTCGAGCAACTGATGGCCCACATATTACCTTAGTGCCACCACACGCCAGCTAGCTAGTCTACGGTAATTGAAAGAACTTTCATTCAATCAATGTGCAAGTTGTCTGCTTACCGGATTTGCAGATTACAAGCATGTGTACACATTTTCCAGGATCAACCCATGATTCCTTTGTACTCCAGAACAGCAGCAAACCCCTGCAAATGTCACAACTTAGACCTGAGAGGGTAGTTTGTTGGTATGTACAATCAGTCAATATATTGTTTGGTTAATTTCAGGTTTAAAGTTTTCTTTGGTATATGAAACTCAGCTTATCCTAACCAACCATGGTTGTTGGCACTGCTGATGAATTCAACAATGGAGCCTGCTTCAATGAGGCCCATTAAAGGCCAGTGGAGTGGGCGTTTGTGCTCCTAAAGTTCTGATTTTGATGTCTGCATAAGACTAGTGAAGCCCTCCTCTAATCACTTGATAAGGTCTGCCAAATCAACATAGCCTGCAGCATGTTACTCAAGCCCTGCAAAGGAACAGCCAATACATTGCAGAGGATGGAGAACATGAAGAGCCACCGGGTGAGGATGTGGAAATGCCAAATGAGAATGATAGTGGTGAAGACGATGGAATTAACTCACCTCAAGATGTTATTGACAACTTCTTCACATGAGTGTGAGTATATATTTACCATTTATTACTTCAAATATCAAACCAACGTTTAATCTTATGAGGATGACAGTCTGTGCTGGAAATTTTTGAGAAAGGGCAAGTTAAGGAAAATACGTAACAAATATGTTTGTTGAGCAACATTTTGACACATTGACTACTCTGTTCATTTATATTATTTATCTTTGATTGTTCCTAGAAAATGTGTCCTCAAAATTATTTTTTTGTTGTGTAAACATTGTGTAATGTAAGTCAACTAATTGCTCTTGTTTTTAATATGTTTTCACCTCCTTCACCAAGTCATCTTCATTTAAACATTTTAAAGATGTGACATTTACAGTTATATGCCACTGTTGCAAAGTACAAAGGGAACATGGGTTGATCGTGTGAAAGACACACACAGACTTTGGGTGTACATATCTTCTACAACGAGATCTTGCACAGTGATTGAATTGATGTTTTTAAGGTTGTGTTAGACTTGTTTTCTGTGGAATGTTGGCACATTGCTTTACCACATGTGGTAGTCGACACAAAGCATACTAATCTCCCTTCACATTTGCTAAATTCTTATTTTGTGTTAAGTGTATGAGGCTGTTGATGTGTGTTATCATTGTAGAAAGAACTTCTCGTAGCACATCACTTAAAGTTGTTTGTGACATTGCACCAGATACTGCAACCCTGTTTTGGAATGATGCTCTGGTCACTAAATGGAGCACTGCCATAATTTAGACTATTGGTGTTATTGATGTGAGATTCATATTGTGGGCCAGGAGACCTAGCTACAGTTGATCACATAAATCAACAATAATAGTTAGCCTATTTAATCTGATGTGTTTTATTATATTCCGTTCTTTCATGGTAGCAAGGTTATGAATGAGTTGTAATGTTTTTGAAAAAAAATTACAAAGATCTATTTCTTCCAATTTAAAAAACTACTAGTTAATCATTTGTGTTTTTTTTTATTTTTGCTCATTTTTTTAAAATGTGGGATACATTATCATCATGGAAATTATTATTACTAAACAATCATTTCAATGTACACATTTTAAAATGTATGATGTAAAGAAAAACATGAACCAATTAAGAAATGAAATACACCAAAAGTCTTTGACTTGGTTAGTTTTGTTTTATTCAACATAACCAAAAAAATACACAGGATGAAATCCAAAAACTTAAAAAGTCGATCAGAGTGACTGAAACTAATATTGCTGAGCCAAAATTGTTTGAAGTCCGTTGTCCAAAATACAACTGGCATCAGAAAGGTAAATGTGTCCAGAAAATAGTCCACAGAGTGAATTTTAGTCACACACTAGAGGAAATTAGATTATGCGTCTTTTGCTGGTGGTGGTGGAGGTGTTTGAAACAACAAGAGGAACGGGGATAGGACGATATCTAATGGGGTCCAGTGTACATGTCCAAGTATAGAGCACACAGAAGGATACAAAGTTCCCCGGGGAGAGTACAACAGTGTGGAGAAGGAGAAGAAGTGCAGAGTCAGGGAACTAGAGGGGTTCCCTTATCGGAACTAGAGATCCTCACACACCCAGAGCGCTAGGTGTAAAACACCCTGACTGTAGGATGTCCAGCTTCATCATCGGCTCACTGCTCCTCGTCAGACCGGCGCTGCAATGTCTGACGGAATGCCAGGAGGCATTCTTTTGGCGGAGTTCTTTTGTTCCTTGCCGATGGTGTGTGTGAGTGAGAACAAGAAGTGTAGTCGGTGAAAAATGAGTGAATGTTAAAAAGGGTAAGCAATCCACAATGTATTTTATTGGCGTGGCTGATTCCCTGATTAAAAGGGGGTGAGAGGGGAGCTAGAGACTGTAGGGTATGCAGAAAACTAACTCAACCCCCTATTGTGGTCTTGTGGTCAACATGTTTCTTGCCAACCGGCGATTCGTCAGGACCTTAACAAGGTACTACACAGGAAAACGGTGATACACTGCTCATTCAAAAAGTAAAAAGCAAATGCAAATACAACCTCACTGGGTCGGGTACAAAGCGGGCCAGGGGTCCTGCTCTAATTAGGCGACCCTAAGGGAGAGTAACACAGGCCTCGCAGCATGCTCCCGTGAGGCCAGCGCTGTCTGGTAAGAGTACCTGAGCGTAGACGCTGGGACGGCGGCGACACCTACCCCTCACGCTCGCGGCACCTGGTCAGGTCGCCTAATTAGAGCAGGACCCCTGGCCCGCTTTGTACCCGACCCAGTGAGGTTGTATTTGCATTTGCTTTTTACTTTTTGAATGAGCAGTGTATCACCGTTTTCCTGTGTAGTACCTTGTTAAGGTCCTGACGAATCGCCGGTTGGCGAGAAACATGTTGACCACAAGACCACAATAGGGGGTTGAGTTAGTTTTCTGCATACCCTACAGTCTCTAGCTCCCCTCTCACCCCCTTTTAATCAGAGAATCAGCCACGCCAATAAAATACATTGTGGATTGCTTACCCTTTTTAACATTCACTCACTTTTCACCGACTACACTTCTTGTTCTCACTCACACACACCATCGGCAAGGAACAAAAGGACTCCGCCAAAAGAGTGCCTCCTGGCATTCCGTCAGAAATTGCAGCGCCGGTCTGACGAGGAGCAGTGAGCCGATGATGAAGCTGGACATCCTAAAGTCAGGGTGTTTTACACCTAGCGCTCTGGGTGTGTGAGGCTCTCTAGTTCCGATAAGGGAACCCCTCTAGTTCCCTGACTCTGCACTTCTTCTCCTTCTCCACACTGTTGTACTCTCCCCGGTGGTGGAGGTGTTGCCATCCTCTCCTGGTGGTCTGCCTAAATGTTCCCTCCTAAGGATCGGCGGTGGATCCACAGTTGCAGGGTCTGAGGTGGGTGCCACTGTTTTATCTTGTGGAAGTGCCTCCCTTTCAGTGGCTCAGGCAGATGCAGTTGGGCCAGATGTAGTTGAACCATAGAAAGTTGATGATATTCCTGGAAAAAGCACTGCACATATGGGTGAAAATGTCATACAGCACCCCAGTCAGGGAGCCAAAATTGGAGTTCAGATTATCGATACATACATTGAGCTCCCTCTGCAACTGTTTCATCTGTCAGGAACTGGGCTATCATGTTGTCACTGATGGAGAGATCCCAAGACTTCGTCAATGGTGGTGTGGGTGACAGTGAACCCAGTAGCCTCACTTTGCTGCCCTACAGACTCCCTCACATGAGCCCTAGCCCCAATACCCTGCGCCCACTCCACTGACCCTGTGTGCTCAATCCCACTAGTTCCTGGCAGAACTGGAGGTAGTAGTGATGGTGTATCAACAGCAGGCAGGACTGGGATCCCAAGATTGATGTGATGTTGGTTTGGACACAGGAATTGGAGGGATCCATAGGTTGAGGTGTGGTAACAGCTGGGGTGGGTGGTGTAGGTGTGGGCCAAGTGAGACTCACTGTAGCTGTCTGCCCAGACAGGCCAGATGGACCTGGATACTCCTTGTCAACTGGACTTGCAGGACTGTATTCCTCACTGAAGGCTTAATCCTGGTCTGGAGTTAAGGTATCCTCAGTGGTAGATGGTTCTTCCTGTACTATGGCTATTTGGCCTATTGTGAATTGATGATAAATATACATTTTAAACTTTGAATTATACATCTAATTATTTTGAAGCACAAATGTGAAGCAACTTCAAAGTAAAAAGAAAGGGCCTGATGTATGACCACCCAATTTGCGCTTTGCAAACTGCATCGCAATTTCGAGTCGCAAATTGGGATGTACAACAGTGTCAGAGACACTGTTAATGATTCCCAATGTTGTAGCTAAATGCGAGGCTCATGAATATTAATGAGCCACTCGCAATTTGCGACCCCATTAGGAATGGCAGCCCTCCCAGGTATGGTGGCATGCTGGGCTCAGCAGACCACCTTTTCTGGGACTGCTTTTAAATAAAGCCATTTTTGTTCAAAGGAAAACAGAATGCATTTAAAAAAGAGAAGAAAATGTACGTTTTCGTTTCACTTTTTAAGGGCAGGTAGTGGTCCCTGGGACCACTGTCTTCCCTTAAAATATATTTTCAGAGCCTGTCACAAAGGGGAACGGGTTCCCTGGGGACCCCTTCCCATTTGCGAATCCATGACCACCATCTTGAAGAGGGTGGTAATTTGCGAGAGTTTTGCGACCGCAATTGCGGTTGCAAAATATTGGTACATGGCTTTGTGGTCACTGTTAGGAAGTGAACACCCCTTCCTATTTGCGAGTCGCAAAACCTATTTAGCGAGTCGCGCTAAATTGGCTTTGTATATGGCCCATGAGGTTTTTGTACGCGCAAACGGGTCGCAAACCTATTTGCGCATGCAAAAACGGGTCGTATATCTGGCCCAAAATTATTATAATGATTGTACCTTTTGGAGGTATTATAAAAATTACACAAACAGTTAAAATGACACTCAAAACTACTTCAAAAAGCAAATGAAAAGATGTCCTGATATGTAATAAGATGATTAGAAAGTATACATATAATATACCACACTTTTCACACAACACAGTAGAGAGGTGAAATGTGTAATAAAACGTTCCACGGTCTAGCGGCTAATTTTATAACATTTACTTAGAAGGATACATAGCATTACTGATCATATGAGCATTGTAGAGTACATCTTCAGATAAAAACACTTATTTCCAACATACAGAATGACATACCTTAAAATTATTTTGTGAATACACTTTGATTTGTGAAACAAATAACATAAATGTAATCAAATAACTAGGATAGGACAACATGCAAAATTAAACACAAAAACATTTCAAAACATAGCATGTGATAGAGATTGATCGATACATACCATATGTGAAACTGTGATAGGAAAGATAGACTGAGCAATAGAACATTGCAATACTATTTTCACAAAACAAAAGCAAGGCATCATGGTAGTTGCAGCAAATTAGAAGGTTATACATACCTAGTGAAATTATGCTGTAAAAAAAGAACAGATATTTACAATATAAAACACATATGTGCAATATGTCATTTGGTGCTAAAGCACTTACAAACAACAATACATCATGTCAAATGTTATGGAGATTGAAACCTGTAGTTTACAGCAAAATACATGCAAACAAACAAGACAACAAAAAAATTGATTAAAAATATACATATATGTCTATCTGTTTGTATGTTTTCAAAAGGTATAAAAAAACACACTAGCAACAGCTAAATAAATATCAAGTATGACATTTAGGTTTAGTGACACATTCAAAAGTGTCCACTCCCCAGGGATTCCTGCCAAGCCTTCAGGATGTAGGACCTGTAAGACCTCCTTCCTCAAAGAAAAGTTACAAGAGGGGGTTAGGAGAACCAGTGGTCTAGCTAGACCTTTTGTCACCTGTGATGGGCGCTTTTAAGAGTGAGGGGGTGCTGGCGATTCCTGTCCTTGCCACCCTGCGACGGCTACAGATAAGAGTGGGGGAGGAGGCCGCAGCCCCCAAAACTCATGCCACCCAGAGCGTACCGCCTCCCCTTTGCTACGTCACAGAAGAGAACCACTACCAGTCCTCTGAGTCCCCAGGTGATGCTTGGAGGCTAGGGAACACTCTCTCCCCTGCATCTTTAATCACCTCTTTCTAATTTCCTCCTGTGTGTGCAGATTTTTTGCCGCAGCATTCACTCTGTCAACTATTCTTGCCCACATTTGCCTATTCTGAGAAAGGGTTGTATTTTGGACTTGGACTCTAAAATATTGAGGCTCTACTCTAATATTTCATCTGCCATGACTGGAGGGGATTTTTCTTTCTTGCCATTATCAAAAAAACAAAAATTAAATAAATGGTGTGAGCCACAATAAAATAAATGAGAGAAGAAATACGGGACAAGAAACAGAGAAAGCAAAAAAATAAACATGACTTAACTGGCAAACGTTCAGCTTGAAAATGGATCATGGTCTGAAATGGAGTGTGTTTGATAGTGTGGTATGCCGGTGAACCCCTATTAGCCAAACCACATCAGGTTTGTGATGCTAGCATCCATCCTAAAGCCAAATGATTAGTACAGTGTTGAAAGTATTCTGCAACGGAATCACTCCGCCAGCAATCAGCTGCTAGAACACTGCCAACACAATTGTGAAATATAAATAGGCTCTGAGCAATCCCGCTACCCACAGGGCAATGGAGTAATGTTAGCCAGCAGAGAAGTCCTCTGCTCGACAGCAGTGAACTGTTTACTCAGCAGAAAACACTATGTCGAAGTGGGTGGGGATTCAGCCAGCACACATTTAAATATGGTGGGCTGGATTTCGTCAGCTTAGCAAAGTATTTGCAAACCCCACCACACAGGGACTACAGGAGTCCCAACGAGATCTAAATTAAGCCCTTAATTGTATTTCTATATGATATGCTGAGAAGCTGGAAAGGCTTCTTAGACAAAGTTTAAATTTCAATGAAAAGTAAACAAGTATTATGCCTTCATTGATGTACATCTAGACCACACTATGTTGTTGCTTGCACTTTATGGAAAGACTTTGCTGTCCACCACAAAGTATTCAACTTTTTTCTAAGGTGTTAAATCTGAGCGCCCATTTCTTCTTTTAAATATACTTATTAACTTTAGCAGCTAAGAACTCTGCTTAAGAACCAGCTTCATGTTATGAATGCATTATACAACACAACAAACTGTCCTAAAACAGTGCTTATTCATAGCTTTACAGTCTTACAGAGCACTAAAAGCATGCATATTATAGCATAAATTAAAAAATGTATAACTCACTATCTTCACTCTAACAATATTCATGCTTTTAAAATGAATTCCCTTAAATTATCATAGTATTATAGTCTGCAATCAATATATAGGTTAAAGGCCATCTACATGAGTTTTATGCCATGTTCGTTGTCAATTTATTAAAGAAATTGTGCTGGAAAATGCACCATTTCACCACTTTGTTGAAAGGGGGTACATCTTTCCTTACCCCTACCTACCCACACTTTTAGCATAGTCATGTTCGCTCCCTGCTCTCGCTCAGACACATACACACTTTCACTTGATGCCTCACATCTGCAAACTCAACCAACCGCCACTTGGCACAACTCAGAACTGAAATAATAATGAGTAACGAGGCCTCATCTGCCCAATCAGTGCCAAGACAAGCAAGCTCCATCAAAGATCAAATAAACATCAATATCGCAATGCCTAATGGAATCTGTAAAGCCTTTGCATCATGCTGATGTGCCAAAAGAATGTAAAACTGTGCTCCAAGTGCTGAAACTTATGATAGCTAGCTATAAATTCATCTCAAATAACCCAACAGCGACTTCGTTTTGGAAAGAGAAGTTCTATACCAACTTCAATGGCACTATGAGACTGGGGCTTCTTTTATAATCAGTATTCAGACTGCAGGCCAACAACTAGAACAGAAACTACTATAATGAATATAATGAATTGTTGAAAGTACTGGATTATCAAGGGGGCTGGGTTAGCATTAAACTGTTCACCTGCTTTATGTGACATGGTCTTCCTTCATGGGGACTCTATTCCCCATCACAAATCCCTTTGTATGCTTTGTGGTTGTTTTAGAAGCTAATCTCTGATTACTCAAAGAAAAAAAGTACACCCCGATGATAGAAGGGTGTTATCCAATGATGAAAATTCAGGGGCATATTATCAAGGACAGGCGATGCATTATTGCCGCTTTTATCGGCAGGAAACTAGTGTTCACATCTAACATGGGCTTCGATTGGAATTCATAGAGCATATTATCAAGGCCATTATCGCCGCTTTATCGGCAGTTTCCTGCCGATAAAAGCGGCGATAATGTATCGCCTGTCCTTGATAATATGCCCCTCAGTTCCTAAGAGAAGGGAAGCAGATAAGAAAAGGTGTGTCCATACATGTCTTTAGTATTTGTTTGATGGAGATTTGATTTATGAGCACTTCTCTGGTTCTTTTTTTTTATTTTAAAATTTTCCTGGTTAAAAAGCACTATAACACTGGATGATGGTGATTGAGTAGTGAGCAATTCTCTAATGTTTCCCAAAAACAAAACAGTGAACCAATAAAGAAAAAAAAATCTGTACAGTTACCTGTGGCCTCTATCTTTCTTCCAAGGGGTGTATAAAGATCTAGTGGTCTGACCTCCCTTTACCTCTAAGGAAGAAGAACAGAGAGAAGAGTCTTTCAACATTATTGTTCATTCAATGACTTTTATAATAACAAACTAGCATACCAAAAATTAAGGTGTCTAGTATCCCATCTAAGCCCTGCTACATGACACATGGTGGCGAACGAGGGCATCTTACAATTTATATACAATGGAAACCTTAATACAGCAATTGGCTCAGGGTCAAAAGAAACTGGAATGGGCCCTTGAGCAACAAATGTCATCCACCAAGTTGGACAGGGACCTGCTGAATGATGCTGTTAAATCTCAAGCTGGGGGAATGCATTAAGTTTCAGAGGGCCAATTACAATTGACCTCCAGCATAGTAGGAACCAGAGGTACTCTGTCTATGGAGTCCAATGTGGCATTTCAAAAATACATTGTAGGTGAAGATCTAGATGCTTTCCTATTTAATTTTGAGAGAAGCACTCAAGTATGTGGCTGGCCTCAGGACAAATGGCCTTTTTTATGGCTCCCTTTCTCATTGGAGATGCCCAGGCTGCTTACTAGATATCCTACACCCAAGTGAACACCCGTTATCACAACATCAAAGTAATTATCCTAGACCACTATGGAATGGACGCTGCATTGTGTAGGGTTAAGTTTGGGCAAGAGAGGGGATCCCCAGGCGATACCCCAAAGACTTCAAGCTCAGAAAGGCAGTAGACAAGTGTTTAAAGCCAAACAAAAACAGCAAAGAGGATATAATGGAGCATATATATCTACCTCAGAATTTAGAGGATCTCCCCGTGGTCAATCAAAAGTCGACAAGACAACATACTCACCTTACCACAGAACAGGCAATTGAAATGACCCCTACCTTCGCTCGTTCACAATCACAATTCTATGCTTGGGAAGTGGAGAGGAGTTATTGGAATATTGCAGCATTCCATGGAGAAAATTTTTTATTTGAAAAAATTCAAACAAACCCTCCTTGGACTATCAAAAAGTATGAACCGTGAAACCAGAAAACCCAACCCAAAAGGGAGCCCAATGGTTCAAATGCAGTGACTGGGGCCACATAGCCAGATTCTGCCCCACAACAAAATCAGGAGACGAACCTATGGACTTCAGTTACGCCCCAGGCTCTTTTATGTACAACCAGGAGTTTGGACCATGTTTTTATTTAAGTCTGCAAGTTAACGGGAAGTGGTTTACGGCCCTGTTGGACTCCGGGTGTAAGCAGTCAGTGGTGCAGGGAGTACTGATCCACCCTTCACAGATAGTCCCAGGTGGACTATGTGTATTAAATGTGTACATAGAGATGTAAAAAAGTATCAAGTGGCACAACATGCTGCAAGTACCTTCAAAGACCAAAAGATGGACATGGGATTTGAGATGCTGCATAATCTCCCAGAAAACCTAATATTAGGTACTGATAATCTTGTGTTTCTAGAAAATAGTTTGACCAATTTGGACCTCACAGGCCCAAATATGACCCCCCCGAGTATTCCCCTACAAATACACTATTCACACCAGAACCCTAGGAAATTCTCCTAAATAATGACACCACCCTGCAGAATGCATGGCAAGAAGCGCAACATACCACCCTCAATCCCCCTGCATCTTATCCACAGTTTATCATAAAATATGGTTTATTATACAGGGTAGGCAAATAAAACAAACCCCCTCAACTATTGGTTCCTTAAAAAATTTGTGAGCAAATCATGTTTTTGGCACACTTGCATTTGTTAGCTGGTGACGCCAGAACCCAGAAAACCACCCAGGCTGAATTGCGCCACGTTTACTGCCCAATAATATATGGCACCATAAAGAAATATTTTAAAGAATGTGAAGAGTGTCAGAAAAAGAATCCTTATCGGCCTCCATCTGTACCTCTACAGCCCCTCCCCATCCTAGGGATAACCTTTGAGCACATAGGTATGGATCTGACATGGCCCCTCCCGAAGTCTTCTAAAGGTAACCAATATGCATTGGTAATTGTGAATTACTCCACAAGATACCCAGAGGCCATTCCCTTAAGATCAACCAATTCTAAAATCATCTAACAACTTTTGGTAGAAGTGTTCCCCCCGAATAGGGTTTCCCAAAGAGATCCTCATGGACCAGGGATCCCCTTTTGTGCCCGACCTCATGAGGTGTACCAATTGTTGAGTCTCACCCATCTTTATTATCTCTGCCTATCATCCCCAGACAGATGGTCCGGCTGAAAGATATAATGGTTAAGTGAAATTAACACTATAGAAGATGCTAACTGGGTAAGGCAAGAACTGGGACCAACTCCTACCATTGGCTGTTTGTGTAATTGGGGGTCAAACCCAAAGTAGCCTACCTAGGCTATTCCTATTTCGAGCTTTTGTATGGAAGGAAACCCAGGCGCCTCCTGCAAATCACTAAGAGATCTGGGCGAACAATGCAGGTGATGAAGCAGGAGGGCTGCTTGAGTATACTAACCAACTAAAAACCTGGAATGGAAAACTCAGGGGCCTATCCCACTATAATTTCGAGCAGACTCAGATCATTCAAAAGAGGATATAAAACAAGGGGTAGAAGTGGCATAGTTACCAGGTAAATGTCTGGTTGTTAGTGTTACTTCCCACCTCGTCTATAAATTTAAATCAGAATGGAAGGGGCCCTATAGAATCACCTCCAAAATAGGCAAGGTTACCTATCATTTCCAGATCACACCCTAGAGAAAACAAACCTTTCATATAAACTTGCTAAAAAAGTGGCTAGGCCCTCTGTCCAAAAAGGGGAATTCAGTCAGCAGATGATCTCCTAACACCAGTACCCTTGGGCGTCCTTCCAGTTTAAGACGTGCTCACAAAGAGCCAAAAAACAAATTCATTCATTTCAGATGTCCCGAGAAAAACCCATCTGGCTGAACATGCTATTCCTACTCAACCTGGGGACATGGTAAAACAAAAACCATACAGAACACCTGCTGCCCGAATAGAGTCTATACATAATGAAGTGCAAATGATGCTCCATATGGTAGTGATAAAACCCTCCCAGAGCAACAGGTCATCCCCAATTGTGCTCATGCTCGTGCCCAAGCCCCATGGCATGATTTGTTTCTGTATAGACATGCCGTTAAGAGGGTTTCCACGTTCGATGCATACCCCCATCCTCAGGTAGACAAATTAATAGAAAGGTTGAGCAAGGCCAAATTCATCACGACATTAGACCTCATGAAGGGGTACTGGCAGATACCTCTGAAGGTATCAGACCAAGAAAAGACAGCCTTCGCTACCCCGGAAGGACTGTTTCAGTTCACTGTATTACCCTTTGGTCTTCATGGTGCCCCTGCAACTTTAAATACACTCATGAATAAGGTCCTACAGAATCATCAGTCATACTCATCTGCATATATTGACAATATAGTCATTTACAGTAACACTTGAACAACATCTTGTTCAGAGTAGGAACATTCTCCAAGAACTGAAAGGGGCAAATCTACACATCAGCACCTAGAAATCTAGAGCAGGATACTCCAAAGTAAAATATCTGGTATACGTATTGGGCAATTGCCTGATTGAACCTCAATTGGAAAAAACACAGGCCATTAATGACATCCCCTTTCTGTATACTAAGAAGGAGGTGGGGCCTTTTTGGGCCTTTTGCTATTGCCAGCGCTTTATCCCTCATTATTCCACTATTACTGGTCCTTTACCTGATCTCCTGAAGAAAGAGGCCCTCAACCCGAAGGTACACAATCCCACAGCCTGTTTCAAAGAGGCCTTCAGACAGACCATCACATCTAGTCCAGTCCTGACCACCCCTAACTTTGATAATACTATCATTTTTCATACAGATGCATCTGGGGCGGGGACAGGAGACTAATAAGGACGGAATGGAATCTCCAGTCCTATTCATAGGCCGGAAACTCTTTCCTAGGCAGCAACAGTATCCTTCGATAGAAAAGGGATGTCCGGCCATTAAGTGGGCCATAGAGAAGCTGCAGTACTGTTTGGAATGCCATATTCTACACGGATCATGCCTATTTAACCTGGTTGAGCAGGAACAAGGTAAAAAACACGCAGGTCTTACACTTGTTCATTTCATTGGAGCCCTTTTGGTTCATGGTCTGGCACCGGAAGGGCAGGAACCATTACAACGCATATTTCTTGTCCAGGTTTCCTCTTTTCCCCAGCCAGGAGAATCCCGCGGTGGGGATGTGTCAAGGGGGCAGGGTTAGTGTTGACTGCCCAGAGGATTTGGATGAGGACTTGCCATGTCACTGCACAGGCAGGACATTCCCGGACAAAGTTAATAAAAATAGTTCCAGAGAGAAGGGAAGCAGATGTAATGTGTCCATTCATGTCTTTTTTATTTGTTTGGTGGAGAATTGATTTGTTAGTGTTTCCCTGGTTCAAAAGCACTATACCACTGTGTGAGGGTGATGGAGTAATAAGCAGTTCTCTAATGATTTGCCTCACAAGCCCATCCCAAAACCATACGGTGACCCTATAAAGAAAAACACAACCTGTACATTTACCTGTGGCCTCTATTTTTCTTCCGAGGTTTGTACGAAGATCTGGTGATCCTGGTCTCCCCATCACCTGTAAGGAAGAAGAACAGAGAGAAGAGTCCTTCAACATTGTTGTGTATTCAATGACTTCTATCATAAAAAAACTTTTCCCACTCCGCACTCCGTGTAGCGCGCAGAGTTCTGAAAAACTCAGCTCCGCGGAGCGTAGTTTTTTCCTCACTCACTCTCCGCAACATTAAGTTGCCAAGCACGAGCTAGGAAAATCTTACTCTAAACCACCTCCCAGTGAGATTTCTCAATGCAGGCAATTGTGGATAGCTGCTACCTCTTGTGCTGAGAAACCTTCTGTTCCTGTTGAGGAAGATGCCGCTCAAGTAGAACATCTACTCAAGCATGCTCTGCACATTGTGCAGTTTGTGCTGATTTTCCAGTGTGGGACAAACACCCGGCGGTAAAAATCAGCACAAACAGCATGACCTAACACACTCTGCTGCTTGCGGAAATCGTGGAGTTAACTCTGCAAACTCTGCCCAGGCCTAATAAAAACCAGCATACCAAAAACGAAAGCATCTGGTGTCCCATCTGAGCCCTGCTACATGACGTGGATGAGGACCTTTTATTACCCCTATTTTAATCAAACATTCTAGGGGACACATTGCCACCAGCCACAGAATAATAATGCAACAGAGCCCAGATCATATGGGCTTCACTGGAATAATTCTAACATGGTTTGCTTATTTCAGAATGTGACCGCTCTCACCCTTTGCAAACAGAGTTGTGCCTTGAAATAATATATTGCTAAAGTACATTAGTGTGCAAAGATACTACAAATTGGCACAAATATGAAAAACATATCATGATGTGTCACAATTCTTTAATGAGCTGTTGCATTGTGATGTATTCCTATAGGTACTGTATCAATTCCCCTATTCCTGACCCTGGTTTGGTTAATAATTAACTAGCAGCCATCCAACGGTGCAAAAACCGTTATCTGATTAAGCCACACCACGGCACAGAAGCGCGTTATCTGATTAGGTCATAACGCATGCCATCTAATTAGACAAGCGATATTCCTCCAGCCCCTGATAAGGCATACGGAGTTCTCAAAACAAATCAAACCTACAGCGACCTGGGAAATTCCCATAACCATTGTTTTGATTTCACCGAGAACTTCAGTAAAGAATGTGCGAACGAACCAGTTCATATGACATCCTTATTGACGTATATATGTCCATCCTTACGTCAATCTCGGCACCTTTCAGGTATAAATATTACCGACATTGCCTTAAGCAAACACATGCGGTGGTGACGAGATTGGAGCAGCGAGACGTGCCGAGGAGCCCAGCAGAGAGCGAAGCCCACAGGCGCTGCCCCTCCTTCCTGACGCGCTGAGAACGAGACGCTGCCTTTCTCCTGCTGAGAAATCCAGCTCCGGCGCTTCCAAGCAGCCCTCGCAGGCAGCTGGAATATCAAGACCTGGGATAAGAGATACCAGCCCTCCACCATTCTAGATCTCAGGTACAGAACTGAATAACCCCTTGCAGAGAATTCTCGAGGCAGTCCCTTGGCAAAACAAGCTTAACTTAAACTGCTACTTATCTACTCCCGCCCACGTATTAGGCTTAGGTCAGGTACACTGGGGTAGGCGTGGTTAGAAGCACCAGTTGAGTACGATTAGTCAAATGTATATATGTATGTATCTATTTTATCCATTTTAAAGTATCATATGGCTCAGAAACCATATCAATGCTTTTACAGTATTATTTTATAATTCTGTCTTTACTGTATGCACTTTACTTAACTATAAGTATTGCAATAATAGCGATTCATTTCTCTTGTATGAGAAAAGAGACTGATCAATAAACACCATTCTTTATTGAACACGCCCGTCGCTTCCTTTTCTCTACAATCTGGTGAAACTAAGAATGCACTGAACTGACTGAGTAAAATAAGTTGTCTTTTGTTTTCACACGACTCTAGAGATACACTCTTGATTAGGGGAGAGCAAAGTTGTCATGTTCTATGGTTGTCAGAAACTAAATCCCTTCTTGTCTATCCAGGGAGGTTAAAATCCTCCTTGCCTATTCGAGAAAGTTTCTAGTGAACTCTGAGCTAGCTGGCAAACACAAAACTTTAAGTCTAATATCGTTGGTAGAAGACCTAGTTAACCTCTGCCCTAGGTCTATACTATTGAAGATATTATTCCAATGCGCAGAGCCTATTGGGATAATAGGAACTACACTACATGGCGACCAACGGTTTGGATAGGCGATAAAACTAACGAAAGACATTAGAGTAACTCAGTCGTGCTTTTTCACACAGACCCCTTTTTCCCATAATACTCCAAAGACGTCTGGAGTGGGTGAAAGGTCATATCCGCCAAACCTCGCAGGAGGAGACTCCTATGTATGGTTCTTGGTTTACTCAACGTTGAAGGATACACTGTTCCAAAATATTGTGCATCTAATCTTTGTTTCCATAGAAACCTGATCTGCAAATAAATAAAAAAAATATATCTTCTTGACAATAGTATGTCAGAAACTGAAGAAGAAAGGGAGACAGCTAGAATAGCAACTGAACTCCTAGCAGCTGACAATACTCTGCTGCAAAATGACCCGGATATAATACTCATCCCGGTCAACATAAGAAAATCTATAACCTTAAAACTTATAGAAAATGGACTGACACCAAGAGGTGGTACAGTCATATTCGTAATTGAGGCACACGAATGTCGGCAGACAGAGGTATTCTATTCATGGATAAACTTTCCAGCAGCAAACGCTGTAACGAAGGACTTCCACTATTACAAAATAGAGGAACCTCCTAATGAGTACACTCCTTTCGAGGAGGTGGAAATACCACTCAAATTCCAAGAGCACCTGCTCTTGTTTAATGGCGCCCTAAAACATAATAATCACATCACCAGGCTCGGTCCACTAGGTAGACCAGGAGCAACGTGGCCAGTCCTAGCCGGATACACACCACATCCAGACATTGAAGAAATGCCTGCACCAGATCTTTTAGCACAGCTAAAACAATTAATAAAAATACATAGACAATTAGTCCAATATGTAATGCGGACTTCAACAGTCCAACCAGCAATTAAAATTCCACAGCTGACCACTCATCAGGGGAACACAAATAAAATTACACCTCAGAACATACAGTCCTGTCTAGGTAAAGTACCCGCAACACGGGAACAAATTCCTTTCTGGCTAGCACAAAAAATCACTCAAATAGAGGCGGTGTTTCCAGATACCACCCCTGTTGAGAAACATAGGATTCTGACTATCTGTCTTCCAATGGGAATCGCACCACATGTGGAGGACTGTGACACTTGGGGAACAGTCTTTGCTTCCATTTACACAAAAACACATGGTGTACCATCCATGTCAGTAATACCAGATGTGCTAAAACAGATTCAAGATGAATACGGTCCAGAACCCGCTTTAACTCTCGGTATGAAACTACTGAAAGATTTCAAGCAGGTCTCGGCAATATTATTAGCCAACATAAAGGGAGAAGCAGCAAATGTGGCGATTCGCCAGAGGTTAAAAGAGACAAATATAGCAGACCAACCGTCTGAAATTGCCAGAATCATAGAAAAATCCTATGAAGAATTAGGAAGAGATAGTTTGTGTGGAATACCAGTGAAACCCCAACTAGTTGAAAGTCCTGAAAAGGTATTTATTAAAAATAATTTAAACACTCAAAAAAAGAGCTGGGATGGAAATAAACAATCCAATCCTAAAGGAAAAAGATTCCAGTCCAGAGGAAGGTCTCCTCGGCGGAGAGAAAGATCTCCTGATCAAGGATGCAAGTCTCCCCAAAGGGAGCCCTCTGTGAAAAAATACAACCTTAGAAATAGGGATAATATAAAAAAACCTGATAGATATCAAGATATCAATACACGTCCCTCTCAATCTTTTCAGACTTCCTCGCAGAAATCGGAAAGAAGAGGACGATCAGAACACAGGGAAGAGCACGCCAAGTCCAAAGACAAAGAACCTGCTCATCTGAATAAAAAATTACAATTTCCAAAAAAGAAGGTTGCCAGTATTAAAGTAATCAACAATGCCGAGAATACTGAGGACACAGCTGAAAAACGGAGAATGGGCTCAGACAATGCTAGACAGCGCAGCAGAAGTGAGCATAGCTCGCAAAGTCCTTATGAATCATCTGGAGACAGTGGACACGAATGAATACATTCAGGTGGAAACTGCAGATACCAGAGTTAGCAAACCTCAAAATATATGAAATAACATTGCGTATAGAGGGGGATAAGACTAGAAAAATAAGGGGTCTATTTTGGGATAATCTCTCCAAGGGCTATGACATCCTTCTAGCTGAACGAGACTGGCCTCCAGAGTTTGTCAGGGAGTGCCCACATGGCGAAGAAATAATTATGCCTGCCTTCTCAAACCATATTCCAATTCATAAAAAATATACACTTGCAAGAAAGTGGGCAGTAGCTCAAGCCCCTGCCTTATATAAAAATCATGTGGGATGGGATGAGGACTCTCCTCCTCACAAAATCCAGTTAAAATCACAACCTACTGCACAGAGGCAGTACCCGATTAAGCAAGAAGCTAAAAAACAGGTAAAAGAGATCCTAGATCAACTTGAATACCAGGGGGTGATTAAAACTTGCACCTCACAAATGAACAACCCTTTGTTTCCTGTCTCCAAGCCAGACAATTCATATCGTCTTGTTTTGGACTACAGACACCTTAACTCAAGTTGCAAAACATGTGCGGTACAAAACTCGCATAGTGCTGCACTAATGAATAACATAGTGCGCAAAAAATACAAAACCACATTAGACATTTCTAATGGATTCTTTTGTCAAAATATAGCACCAGAGAGCAGATATTTGACGGCGTTCTCAATAAATGGCACGCAAAAAAATTTCTGTCATTTGCCCCAGGGGTTCAAGAACAGCCCAGGATTATTCTCAGCGAGAGTAACAGAATTACTACAAACATATGATGACGAGGCGTTATCTTATGTCGACGACATCTATCTAACAGATGATGACTTGGATACTCATTTGAAGAGAGTGAACACCATAATACTTGGGTTCGCAGCAGAGGGTTACAAATTCAACTTTAAAAAGTCAGGAATTGCCCATCTAACAGTCCTGTTTTTAGGATATGAACTATCAAGTGAAGGCAAAAGCCTGGCTGACAATTTCCTAGAGCAATGTGCTGTAATCCAAGCACCTAGAACACTGAAAAACTTACAATCAATTCTAGGCTTCCTAAATTTCGGAAGAACTTACATTATAAATTATGCAGAGAGAATTAAACCTCTCTATGATCTAATAAAACCAGATTTTAAAAGAATCAATTGGACTCAAAAACACACAGAAATTTTGAGATCTTTACAAACAGATATGTTAGTTAAAACAAAATTACAAACACGTGACAACACACGCAACCTTGTGATTCGAGTCATCCCAGGAAGATGCGGATTCACATACCTGACCTCTAATGAGGGAGAGAAGGTACCAATAGCATACAAATCACATTTGTACACAGAAGCTGAAAAAAGGTTCAGCATTAAGGAAAGCATTGTTCATGCGGTTCAAACAGCTGTAGCAAAAGAAAAATACCAAGCCGACGGTAGACAGGTTACAGTCAGAACAGCAGAATCAGCTTTTGAGGCATTAACAACACCATGTAATTTACCGACAACTGCACTGAATCCAGAATGGATACAATGGGTAAATTCTGTTGCTACAGACAAAGTAAAATACTATTTTGACCCGGAAATGAAAGAATTAAAATATCTAGAATATGAGAGAGAATACCCTCTGCCAATCGACATTCTGCCTTTACGACAGTACGCCTGTGTAATATATACAGACGGTCATGCTCAACCCTCAGTTTGGTGGAGAGCTGGCATACAACGCCACATGCGAAATTGTAAAAGAAGTGTGGCGCGGAGGTAAATTAAGACCTCTACTTACAAAATCACACTCAGTGGAAAAAAATTCAGAACAACAAACTGAAATAATAGCTTTAAAAATGGCGCTAGATAATGCCGATCGCGAATTCCCGACACTTATAGTGTGCGATTCATATTACTGCGTCAAATTATACAATAACGACTTACAGAAATGGATTCAAAACGGTTACAAAGATGACACAGGTGCAACAATAAAGCAAAAAGTGCTTTGGGAACAAGTAGTTCTTTTACAGAAAGAACTACCAAAAACTCACGTGATACATTCAGTGAGTCATCAGCGTGATGGCGTTCACGTTGCAGGGAATTCATTGGCTGAGACAGCCACAGCGGTAGCAACTAAACCGGCCTCCGTAGCTACAAAAAAGCGTACAGTAAAACACATTGACGGTGAAACTGTGCTGGCGGTGAAAACGTCATCAAAAGGCGACTGCTCAGCGCTACCGATCAATTATCCACTCAATTATACATACATAATCGATGCAAACTCAGTCCCTTTTGCTCGAATCCCTGGAGTGGGGGATAGAGTAATTCCAAACACGGACAGGAGAGGCTTGTTAATAGCAGACGCACATATGGGTGAGGGTCTCAGACACCTTAAGCTAAAAGATTCTCTGGAAGAATTACAATCAGTGTACTGGTGGCCAGGCATGAGCCTGCATCATCACATTTTTGTAAAAAACTGCCCAGACTGCATGGCATTTCGCTCCAGATAAACAACAACAATAAGAAAGTACCCATCATGAAAAAACCGTTATATTAACATAAAAAGACTAATTTTCACTTACAATGTAGACCCAAGCGCTCGGCTGACGTCTGGACTGTTATTAAAAGATTTGCGAGTCTATAATGGCATATACGCTAGGAGCATGCTACGTTTTGACTAATGTATTCCCTTAAGCCCTCAAGCTTGTGGGGAAGCATGGCCAAATGAGCATTGCATAGCGGGACTCTTCTCACTTCCTTCCTGAGGGATACGGGATGGTGTAAAGAAAAAACCAAGACATAAAGCAATCTATAACGGAAAAGGTATTAGGTTCAGGAGCTGGGTGGGTCAAACATTTAATAAGTGTCCAACGTAGTCTAAATAACCTGCCAAGGAATTCTCTGAAAGGGTTCAGTCCGTACGAACTATTGTTCGGGACTAGAATGATGATCCAAGATCTTGATAGTCAGACTTCAGTGGTTAAAGACAAAAGCTTTGATATCAAAGATCGTTTGGCTATTTTGAAGGACTTAAATGAAACAAGAAAAGACCTGAGCAACATAAAGTTGAAACAACAGCCAACAACCACTGAAGAGAAACCACCTGTCCCAGCAAGGCCTGTCTGGATTCCAAAAGTCGGGGATCTAGTCAGAGAGAGGATCGTGGTAAAGAAGGAATTTGGGCCTTCTTACAGAAAAGCAGTTCCTGTCTTGTCTATCAAAGGGACAAGATCAGTAGTACTACCGCCCCTTGCTGGTAAAAAGGAGAACCGAGTCATATTCATCGACCTGGTAAAACCACAATCATGTGGCCGATAACAAACAGTAGGCCAAGTGGACTCCCAAGAAGTAGCAGAACACCAATGTTTGCTACGAATACAGAGGTTCAAACTGAAAGACTGATCACATTTGGAAAATCTACAGTGAAACAACAAGGACTATGCAACGAAGCAATGGAACTTGAACCTCTTAAAACCCAAATCAAAGCTTTTCATCAAGAAACAACAACCTATGATGATGCAACTACAGACTTTGCTAATGAAACAAAGCAAAATCCAAAAGCAATTGGAACAATTGACAGAACAGCATCCGGCTACTTCATCAACTTCGATGATTCATCTGAAGATCTGAGTGAACCTAAGAAACAGCCATCAACAAAAACTTTTAAAGATAAAGCTAAGGAACTTTTTCAACAGCTGAAAGAAACCTATCTGATTTCTCCATGGATTGAATTTTGGGTGGCCTTAGGTGCATTTATCCTCATTCTTTGGCTCATCATGGTACTATGCTTGGGACATTTCATTGAAGGAAAATATGCTAAAATGGACACAGCAAGCCAGAAAATCAACTTGGTCCTTAAACCACACACATCTTCACACATCGAGAAAAGAGAACTTTCTTCAGTGAACTTCACAGTCAATCCTATACCAGGCGGTGTAGCATGGGACAAAACTGATTATGAAATCTATGGTCCGGTTGAAATCCTGAAGTATCCACACTAATTCAAGATCTCATTGAGTGACTTTGTAAAACCAAGCACATTTGCTGATGATTGGGACTTTGAAAGTATTAATGATATGATGTCTGATCTTGTGATGTCTGCTTAATTCACAGAACATGATTATTTGCAGGGTTCGTCTAATTATGATCAGATGTTCTGCTACAACCACTATGGTAACCATTATCTACATAAATCTGCACAACCTAGAAATGTTTTAAATTATAACCAATGGGAACATTGTGCTACTCCTCCAAAAGATAGCTCGAAAACATTTTATGATAAATATTCATACTTTTCAGGGTTTAACACAAGTAATGCAGAAACATTTTATTTCAAATTGTCAAATAAGACAGGTATGAAGACCATGCTTACAAACACAAAATTGATATATTCCGATTAATTTTTTGAGCAAATGAATACATTTGTGTTTGATTTCTGGAACAATAATATTGAAGCAAAAACTGTTTGGGGTACAAGAGATTGGCAAGTACAAGGTATAGAATCATTGTTTAGAGCCTGCATGATCCCAGAACAAATTATATTTTTAAACTACACTATTCAACAAACTACCTGTCTTGGCTTAGCCAAAATCAAAGATTTGAACAAACCGTCTATTCCAAAGCCAACAGTGAACAGTAATAGCTCTATAAATGTTGAGATAGACGTAAACCATATATTAAACCAAAACAGAACACATCCTGAATGGAAAAAATGGTTGATCTGGCCCACAGATACAAATAACTGTCAAGACAGATTCCTGAACAAAGTACAGGGGTGCACATTGACTAGGCCAGACCCTAGATATTCCCAAAGACAACATCCAGGGATAGTAACCACCTACAGCGTGGGCAAGCTCTGCCTTCAATGGCTACAAACGTCCACACTGGCTGAAATTAAGCAACACCTAACTTTACTTACAGAAGGTGCTGACTTGCGTGATTTCATTATGGGACCACGCAAACAGCGTCAAAAATGTTTCATAGCGGCCTCTATATATGCAGCTTATAACGAAGCCTGGAAAGTAACTCAAATTGAGACAGCAGAAAAAATACGGGAGATTGACCGTATTAATTTGGAAAAATCACTTTCTGTGGTGGACAATGGGTTAATGACTCTGTCCTCCAGAATATATTCTCTGGACAGCATTGTGTCTTCAGCAATCGATATAATATCGCAAGACTTACTGATGTTACAACACGGTCAGTCCCAATTGCGTTCTATTGTACAGCTTGGCTGGACGTTACAAAATCTGCGTTCTGGCTATGTGCCTTGGCGTTTAATCAACACAACGTCATTATTTAATATCTTTAACCTTACTGATAAACAAATCAGTTTGGCACAGAAGGGTGCTGACTATACAATTCTGAGCATTGAAAAACTTGAGAGATTACCATTGACAATATCAGAACGACCTGTCACTGAATGGATAATACATGGAATAATAAATATTCCGATAACTACTTTCCAGTTTCAATTCTGCCAAAAATATATACAGGCAGGCCAGTATGAAAGGTTGGGTAAAGGGTACATTAAGTCAATATGGAACTTGCCCTATACACACGAATGTGTCAGTAATAAAGGCCAGAAAGTGTTTCTCAGTGGCAATAATTGTGCAAGATCACTAAGCGGTACACTTCTGTGTCAGGGTATTAGCTTGCATGGAGCCTGTGAGGGAACTTCAAATAACCTTTCATGTTACCAGCTAGGCACACCTGCAACACGAATAGAACCATTCTTTAGGAGACTCTCGAACGGGAGTTACATTCTAATAGTAGATCGCAGATGTTGTAGTTTGCTGCCCGGAAAACCTTATCTCATAACCGTGACTAGGAAGGTCATGTGCTGTGAACGAGTATTGTTCCCTAACGATTCTCCAGACAGGGAGGCAAGGTTATGGCCCGATTTGAAAATTGCTTCTATTCGAATTGATACTTTAAGCAGAATGAAGACTGTGCTCCTACAGACGCCGACCAGGCTAACGTCATCAAAAGAAACGTATGATCTCCAAGTTGCAAGGACAACGGCAGAGATTCATTCATTGTTATCAACTAATTCCCCCATACATTTCGCAGAAATACTGAATGAAATCTTAAATATTTCTGATACCAGTGGTGTCTTATGTGTATTTAAGACAGTGTTTTCAGGAGCTTTAACACCATTCAAAGCCATCCTGGGTATTTTTCCAGACTTTGTCCATTCAATTTTTGGCGGACTTCCTCTCCTTTTGGGACTAGTTGCAAGCTTCCTATTTTTGATCCTGTTATTTCGCTATGGCAAACCATGTCACAGACAAAACACCTGCGACAAGGGAAGAAATGATCCTAGACATTGGCTACCGGGACCGCATAACTAAAGTCCTTGGACTAGCACGGCTTCGGGACCTGAACATGACTTGGTTTCTTTCATTTAGACCAATGTGGCAAAGTTGTGTTATGCCTGTATTAAGGTGCTTGCTATGCGGCGAAGAATGCGTGTTGGACACCTGTCTGGCACTACAATCGGATGTGCCAATGGACGCAGATACCTTGTTGGGTCCGGTAACGGCTCATGCATTGTGCTGTCCCCAGCGGCTACCAATCCTGATGACGGCATTCGTGGAGACTTCACCACTACGATTGAGGGGTAGTGAAGTACAAGATGAAAGCAGCATCGGTCAGGTACGACCTTCAGTCAGCTATGCTGATCAAAACATCAATGGAGGCAATCATGCTCAGGCTCATGAATGCATGGTAACAACTTTTTCCGAGTTAGTGGAACTTACGCAAGAAGCTGTTGACAGTTTTTTCAACAGTCTAAATGATATGATGTTTTCACTAGAGCAACAGGAATAACTTTGAGCAGACTAGCACTCGGAGTTCCCTACATCCTGAATTTGGCCTTCAACTTTTTTTTAAAAAAAAAAGCGATATGAAAAATTTTCTCATCAGTTTGTTCAGACTGCAAGAACCTTTTTTTCCCCAATTCCAAAATATTTACGATTTTTTGGGACACTTATCTTCTGCTTAAAGTAGACATTATTCTTAGAGAACTGAATTTCTATTTTAGGTAGTCACGAGACATTAGCTATCCTCTAGCACTCTCATACAAAACTTTATGATTGTGATGAAATGGTCTCGCACTTTTTTTCTGTATTAAGAGCCATTTCATGTGTGGTTTTCGCATTTATTCATGCTGAATTTAAAAATATGCGTTACATGTTTAGCATTATTAGACTGCTTGTGCATATAGTACAGGTGATAGTACATGTGATGGTGTTTCGTATATTTCATAATTCCAATTTTCAGAATACATATGAATGTATTTTGGGGTGGTACGGTATACACAAACGCTACTGATTTCACTGTGCCTAGATTTGTAAATATGGACATAGTCTACGTGGAGTGGGTGTGATGTATTCCTATAGGTACTGTATCGATTCCCCTATTCCTGACCCTGGTTTGGTTAATAATTAACTAGCAGCCATCCAACGGTGCAAAAACCGTTATCTGATTAAGCCACACCACGGCACAGAAGCGCGTTATCTGATTAGGTCATAACGCATGCCATCTAATTAGACAAGCGATATTCCTCCAGCCCCTGATAAGGCATATGGAGTTCTCAAAACAAATCAAACCTACAGCGACCTGGGAAATTCCCATAACCATTGTTTTGATTTCACCGAGAACTTCAGTAAAGAATGTGCGAACGAACCAGTTCATATGACATCCTTATTGACGTATATATGTCCATCCTTACGTCAATCTCAGCACCTTTCAGGTATAAATATTACCGACATTGCCTTAAGCAAACACATGCGGTGGTGACGAGATTGGAGCAGCGAGACGTGCCGAGGAGCCCAGCAGAGAGCAAAGCCCACAGGCGCTGCCCCTCCTTCCTGACGCGCTGAGAACGAGACGCTGCCTTTCTCCTGCTGAGAAATCCAGCTCCGGCGCTTCCAAGCAGCCCTCGCAGGCAGCTGGAATATCAAGACCTGGGATAAGAGATACCAGCCCTCCACCATTCTAGATCTCAGGTACAGAACTGAATAACCCATTGCAGAGAATTCTCGAGTCAGTCCCTTGGCAAAACAAACTTAACTTAAACTGCTACTTATCTACTCCCGCCCACGTATTAGGCTTAGGTCAGGTACACTGGGGTAGGCGTGGTTAGAAGCACCAGTTGAGTACGATTAGTCAAATGTATATATGTATGTATCTATTTTATCCATTTTAAAGTATCATATGGCTCAGAAACCATATCAATGCTTTTACAGTATTATTTTATAATTCTGTCTTTACTGTATGCACTTTACTTAACTATAAGTATTGCAATAATAGCGATTCATTTCTCTTGTATGAGAAAAGAGACTGATCAATAAACACCATTCTTTATTGAACACGCCCGTCTCTTCCTTTTCTCTACAATCTGGTGAAACTAAGAATGCACTGAACTGACTGAGTAAAATAAGTTGTCTTTTGTTTTCACACGACTCTAGAGATACACTCTTGATTAGGGGAGAGCAAAGTTGTCATGTTCTATGGTTGTCAGAAACTAAATCCCTTCTTGTCTATCCAGGGAGGTTAAAATCCTCCTTGCCTATTCGAGAAAGTTTCTAGTGAACTCTGAGCTAGCTGGCAAACACAAAACTTTAAGTCTAATATCGTTGGTAGAAGACCTAGTTAACCTCCGCCTCAGGTCTATACTATTGAAGATATTATTCCAATGCGCAGAGCCTATTGGGATAATAGGAACTACACTACAGCATTTAAAAACATGATACAAAAATTAACTATACCTTATGTGCGTTTGATGAAATATGTTGCTTTCTTGTTTTGTTGGAGATACCAATGTTTTATTGAAGAAAGAATATCAATCCGAGGTAACCACTAGTGTTGGTGTAGGTGTGAATCTCTTCCCATATATAACCAAGCAGGTTTGCACATTGTGTGGATGTTTATTAATGTTGCTGGGGTGCCTGCACAGCCTATACATCTGTCCTTGTCCGACCCTGTTTACAATTTATGGTTTAGTCCAAAGACATTGAAGATCATGACGTATATTGAATTCATACAACTATTAAAAAGAGAAGAAAGAATGACAAAAGGCCAAGACAGTATGTTCCTATTTCCAATCAGCGTACACATGGACTCAGACCAAAGCACAGAAAATAGCTTATTTCAAGACAGACTGTCATTCTGCTTCTGCCTATGCTGTTCATCTTTGTGAAAAGGCAATGAAATTGAGCCTATGAAACTAGTATAGATTACAAACTTTAATGACGTATTTTCCGAATATTTTGTGCCTTAAGTTTAGTGAACAATGTGCACTTTTGGACTGAAAGTCCAATTCGAAAACAGCAACAATCGTTCCACCTGGCTTATCTTTTTTTCTGACAAATGTTCTATAATAATATAACAAAGAAATGCTCAATTTAATTATTGTTGTTAGAAATGGGGGTCTCTAGTTGGCAGAGGTAGGTACCTTTGTACAAATAGGGACCATTGCTTCTAGTCAGGGTAAGGGGGATACACACTCTAGATAACCCCTGCTCACCCCCTTGCTAGCTTGGAAAGAGCAGACAGGCTTATCCCAAAGTCACTGTGTAAAGTATTTGTACCAACACTCACAGTAACACAGTGAAACACCACAAATGGACACCACACCAGTTTAGAAAAATAAAATATCTTTATCTAAACTGACAAGACCAAAACGACAAAAATCCAACATATAGATACTCAGTAAAATGTCTTTAAAAAGAATGTTGCAAAAATAAGCTTGTAGAACTCAAATAGCACCAACTGGGGCTATCACAACACCAGGACAGCATGAAATCCAAAGTACGGCGCCACCCGCGAGGATTGCGGCATCAACCGCGGTGTCACACAGACCCCTGAACAAGCAGTACCTCTAAAACAATGTCGATGATGATGCACAGCGTCGAAGACGGCTGATGTTGGCTCTGGTGATGATACAATGTTGGCAAGTTACTCGAGTCCCTCTCGGCGGTTATCGGTGCAGTTATAACAAGTTCAGGGATATCAGACTCCAATTTTCTATCTCATCCCTATAGGAAGATATGCTTGTAAAATGTTAAAAACCATTTCCCATTCTGTCCTAAGGGCAAGATAGCCTTTCAATAGTGAAAAACGAAATTTGCAGTATTTCACTATCAGGATATGTTACACACACCAGTACATGTCCTACCTTTTACATACACTGCACCCTATCCAGGGGGGTACCTTGGGCCTACCACAGGGGTGTCCTATGTGCAGGAAAAGGGAAGGGCAGGGCCTGGCAAGTGGGTGTACTTGCCAGGTTGACATGGCAGTTAACAAACTGCGCACAGGCACTGCGGTGGCAGTCCTGAGACCTCTTTTCAGGGCAACTCGTGTAGGTGGTACACTCGGTGCTGCAAGCCCACTAGTAGCATTTCAGTTACCAGTCCTAGCACACTCAGTGCACTTTACTAGGGACCTACTGGTAGTAAACAAATATCCAAATCAGGGCGAACCAATTACAATATCAATATATACAGGGAGCACTTGCACTTTGACACTGATCAGCAGTGGCAAATTACACAAAGCATCTAAGACTGCAAAAACGAAATCCACCACAGTATCAAAAAAACATAGGAGGTAGAGGCAAAAAGTCAGGGAAACCATGCCAAGGATGCCAGGTCTAACACTTGTGCATTCCTGTAATGCGTTCACTAGATAGGTTCTCTAACTTATACATTTTACCAAGTTGTCTAATTCCTTTTATGTCAGTCTTTGAAGTGTTTTTTCAACTGAATGGGTGAATTGGCATAATTTACTTACTAATGATTTTTCCACGTACTTTATAGTCAATCTAGTTACAATAATATACTGTATAGAGTACAGAGTGGAAATATCGGTAGCTAATTGTAGTTTTCCTTTTTCCATTTTTTACTGTCTCTAATTTGTGGAGGTTTCCCCAACTGTGGAGAACCCTTTCACTATTGAATCCTGGTGACATCCACTCCACATTTTTTTGTTTTCGCCGAGCAGTGCAGCAGTGAGCAGGAGGAAAGAGCAGGAGCGGTAAACGGGAGACAGCGGGAGACGCCGAAAAGACGCAGAAAGACCCAGAAAGACATTGAAAGACGCTGAAACTGCCACAGCCCCTCGTGCCCCCTGCCCAGGACACATTTTGGCATCTTGGCTCTGTTACCGGCCAGGCTCTCCTTTCGGGAGGGCAAACAGACTGCAGCTCAGTTTTGGGCTGTAAGTGAGCCTTAACAGGAGCGGCAAGAGTTGCTGGCAAAAAGTCTGTTGAGTGTGTTCAGACCCCCGGTTTCCACAAGAATTCCTCGTTGGCCAGGTGCTTATAGCAAAGCAAAGTCAAGGGAAACAGCAAAGGCATCTGTGGCAGTGAGGAACCAGAGTTACAGAGGGCTAACGACGTGACCGTGCATACCTGCACTAGCCTTGCCTTTCCTTTCACGGGGACTACATTACTGCTTACCTTGTCCCTCATGCTTAAGTGCTGCACACATTGCGGAAGGAGCAGTGTGTGACTCACCATACTGAAGTGGTGGTTGGTCAGAAATGATGGGAGACTCATTCTGAAGGAGTTGAGTCCACGCCTGGTGTGCTGCTGTCTGCCTGTGAAAATACCTGGCGGTAGGCTTGGCAGGCCACCGGCATCGTCTTGGCTGGGTTGCTGGATTGCTTTGTCTCACCGTATCTTCGAGTGTACATGTACGCGTCTGCAGAGTGGAAGACTGCTCCCGGAGGAGCTCTCCTCTCGACGCATTTCGTGTGGGCGTTTCCTGCTTGAATGCAACCGGCACCCAGAACATCGCATTCGGCTGGGTTCCAGGTAATTGACGGTGCGTCTTCGAGAGTGGAGGACTGCTCCTGGAGGAGCTCTCCTCTCTAGGTACTTTTACTATAAATCTTTTGCCTTTGATTTCTCGCGCCTAACGGTGGCCGAGTAATTACGCCGCTCGGCACGTTTTCGTTTCTTTACCGTTTATTTGTTTAGCATTCCGCGATAACAATCATTGAAGCTACTGACCAGTGCTACATTATTAGCAGACATTCTTGCCAGTTCTTGTTTGTTTTTGTGGAGATATTGGCTATAATTATCTGGAGTATTTCTGGAGCCTGGAATACGGGGGAATTCCACAGTTGTTTGGTTATGCTTGCAATACGTATGCAGAACGCCAGTACACTAGTCGCCATACTGGTGTAACGAGCAGCGAGCAGGCTTGCTCTTCAGTAGTTCTAGAGTTCCACAGAGCTGCAGCCACCACCAAACCCCCCCGCAATTTGCAAGCGGTAATCCAGTGACTGTAACCTGATACCTATCAAAGGCTCTTGGGGCTCTGCGCCAGACGGGACGGGACGAGACGGCCCGGTGGGGGGGGTCAGCTGGTGGTGAGCAGTGCGGCGCAGAGGCGGAGTGCTCTGTGCTCCGAGCTCCCGTATCCCGGTTCCCATGGTGAGGGAGCTGCAAGGGCTGCAAGAAAGCAGTGAGTGAGGGGAGAGCGGGTGAGCACAACTGCGAAACGCCTTCAGCAGAGAACGCTGCCCAGCTAACTGCAACCGGTAAGCAAGCGGGTCCTCATTTTGCCTGCCCGACCCTGCACATCAGCTTGGGACCACGGTCCTCGGCCCTCGACCCCCAGTTATTAATTCTGGTTTTTAAGTTTATAAGTCTTTCGGAGTATAAGCACTATTCGGATTCACTATGAGGTCCGGTAAAGTGAGGAAGGCGTTAGGTGATAAGACATCTACCTCAAGGGGAGTACTCAAATGGAAAAGAATTGATAAAATGAACGCAACCAAGGCAAGTAATACAGTGCAAAATTCATTAATTTCACCAATAGCTTCCCTATTTGAAAAGTCCATCTTAAATAAAAACTCTTCGATTTCACGATTCCAGTTTTTGAAAGATCCCGGGGCAGTATTGTTTTCCTCAACGGAGGGTGTGACGGGTCTGTCATCTCCCATCGCCCCCCTTGCTCCGACAACCCCTGGAAAAAATTCTGCAGCCATTGTTCAGCGGCTGGACGATGATACTTATCCATCTACTTCAGGGAAACTAAGTCCTCAATCGTTGGAAATCCGTGACTCTCTTAAAGGGTCAGAACAATTGGAAAACTCTGACTACAAAAGAAGTCCATTGGGGGGAAAAAACTGGTATAATCACATCAGCAATCGTACACTCTGCCTTCGATGAGACTAACATTACAACTACACAGCCACAGTTTCCAATAAGTTCAATAAATCAATTCCCAAGCGCAGAAATATCAAGAAAATTCCAACATGACCAAATGCTATCATTGGATTTGACCCTTAATGAGTTTTCCCACCTCCGGCCTAACCCAAGCCATTCTCTAGACAAAAGTAAAGGGAATGATGCATTGGCCGTTTTAAACCCAGTCAACGAAGAGGCAGTCGTAGCAGTTGAAAAAGGGAGTAATGAAGAGGTCAACCAACCAGCTAGTTTGCGTCTGAAAGAGAATCAACACAGGTCAATGGGTCTCAGCGAGGCCCATTCACCATTAGTTAATACAAGGCACAGTAATCCATCAAAAGATGAAGCCAAGACTAATCTACATAAGGACGCGGTGTCGCTGGATCTAGTTGCTCCACTTTTACAAGCACTTCAAACGTCGACAACGACCCTGATAATGCAATCTGATAAGTTGGACATTCAAATTGATTTAATGAACATTATTGCTTCTTATATTGCGGGGATAAATACGAAATTAGATAATTTAAACAGTCTAATAAATAGAGCTCAAGCAAAAACATATCAACTTCAATCCACCTGCATTTGCGGACCAGTCCTTGAAAAATTGAGTTCATTACCAATTATTTTAGAAAAGATACTCACATTAAATCAAAGAGTTATCAATTCTGATATGGAGACTGATATACTGTATATCCCCAATATCGATCATCATTCACCAGTCGAAAATAAATCTTCATTTAAGTTACTTAACAAAGAAGACAGCCTCGGACCCGGAAATATTAAAACAAGTGAAGACAATAATGTAACAGCCATTACTGAGGCAATTATTGCAGTGCCAATAAAGCAAAATCTAACAAAGAGACAATGGAAAAAAGAGCGGAAAGCTAGAAATAAGAAATGTGAAGTAGATCCACATTCAGGCAACGGAATATATCCCATCTTTTCAAACTTAAACCCAGGATTAACAAAAGAGGATTGTGCTAGTGAAAGATGCTCTGATGAGATAGAAAGTGATGATATGTCTAATAAAGGCAATCCGATGTTCAAAAATGAATCTAAAGGCTCCCAATTATCAGGCAATTAGATTAGTCCCTTACATACTGCAAAAAATCAGCAGAATGAGATGCCAAGAGTTAATCACTTGTCTATCCCTACTCTAGATAAAAACTACAATAAAAATAGCGATCTAGGTTCTAAAGAGCTAACGCACTCAAAAGTTATTCGGAAGAGTATGTCGCCGCAAGATCAAGTCCCAGTCCGGGAAAATTACAACAATGAGGGGCGTTTACAACTAACCGGTACTATATCAAAATCAATACCACTAATATTGCAAGTTGCTAATCATCAAGCAGGTAAAAATAGGGCTCCCGATCGAATAACCAGTCATGCACAAACGCACCTGTGTAGTGAAGCCGGGGCAAAGGTAATGTCAGTCTCTTCAACACAAACAGCGTCAGGAACGGAAGTCCCAGTCATCACTGATAATCCTCGCTCTGAGCTGCAAAATCCGACTTTAGAAAACCAGAGCAATTTGATTCAGGGAAAATTATATTTTTTTGTAAAGAACAAAGAAATTATACAAGTAAAGGAGGCGGATGGCATTGAGTTAAGGATAGATTCTTCTAAATTTGGCAACGAGTGTCATCAAATCATTTGGACTCCTGAGTATAAGACACAGGGTCGTCATGATATATTGAATAGGAGCAATATCATGAAACTCATGACCGAAATTGAGGATTTATGAGATATTAAATCAATAGATCTGGAACAGGTTCAATTTCTTCAAGGCTCCAATGATACAACAAATGAACAAACATTGACCACATGGAAAACTTTAGGAAAAGTGCAAGCAATCCTGGGGAGATCAGACCTTTTTCAAACATGGGGCATCCATTTATCACAGCCCACTTCCCCACGTTACCCGTTTCCACTGAAGAAACCTTGCAGTATGCAACTCACCAGGAAAATTTCTGAATTTAATCCACATAAGCCAGTCTACTCAATTTTACATAATGCCAAGGGTAGAAGCGATGCAGCTCACACTCGGGATGGATTGGAATCTGATAAAGTTGGGGTTTCACAACTATCTAAAGATAACTGGAATTGGCTACCGAGTACACTAAATGAAAAACGGAAAATCTGACCGATTAAAGATAAGGCGAATCAAACAGCATGTAATTACATACATGTATTATCATGGAACATTGCCGGCGCAAAAAGATTACTGGAGGAAGGATTCACACTGGAAGAATGGGCCGACTGCGATATAATCGCTCTACAAGAAACATGGCTGCAAGAAGAAATTGCTCTGGTTGGCTTTATACACTACACTGTCGCTGCTGCAAAATGTAAGATCTATGGTCGTGCCATCGGAGGCCTTTCAGTATATGTGTCAACATCTTTAAAACTTAACTCTGAACAACTAAAATCTCCTGATCCAAGTATCCAATTAATTAAATTAACAGGACAAAATGCAAGCAATACCAAGTCGACAATCCTGATTAATTATTACACTCAACCTAAATCTCAAGTGAAAAAGACAAAGAATGCGCTTCTGTGTAAAGTAATAATGGGCTTTCGTACTACAGAGCCATTGACGAACATTATAATAACCGGCGATTTTAATTCTAACTTGATATACTCCCCAGAGGAAGATGATATATTAACTGCTGATAACATGCATTGGAGTGTTCAACAACAGATACAAGGTGGGGCAGGAATTAAAAAGGATCATTTAGGGATTCAATTAGTAACAGAACTAGAGTATCTAGGTATGCGTGTCCTGAATGGGAGGACAGAGGAAGATCAACCTCCAAGTAAAACTTATTATGGTCCACATGCCTAATCAACCTTGGACTTTACAATTTTAAGTCTTTCATTAATCCCTTTAGTAACCAGCTTCTATATCTAATACACCCTGATGAGTGATAATGCAATGCAACATTCCAAATTCAACTTCAACATGGAAAGAATGCAACCACTGTACATGTTAGAAGGTAATCTATATACAATTAATTTAAAACTCATAAATTGGTCTAATTCAAATAAAATCGAGTGGTTCTCGATAATAGAAGACACGTTGAATGATCTAGGCAACGCCCCAAGGAATAAGATCCAAGCATGGTCTCTCTTTCTGGAGAAACTAAAATTGAAAATGAAGTTACCCGATATGAAAACTAACAGAGATGGTTCTCAGAGAAAACTATCGAAGGAACTACAAGACCTACGAAGGTATCTGCGAAGAACCCGTAAGAAGTTGCAGTCGAACTATAATGGTGCATGTCAATTGGTCACCTTTCTTGCACAAAGAAATTTATATAAAAAGAAGGTCTGGGAGTTTAATAGGAGGATAAATGAGAGTTTTTGGTCCAAACTGCTCTTTAGTTCAAAACTCCCGAATTCAAATACATTTTGGAAAATTATAAATCGATTAATAAGACCTCGTAATGTTCTTACATCAAATGTGCAGCAAACAAAGTGGGCGACTTTTCTTTCGTCAAAATTTAAAGAAACAACCTCAGGTAAAGAAATTTGCCCTAAAAAATCAAAATATAATGATTACAGATAAAGAACAAGGGAGTCAGCCATCAACCTGTAACTCATGCAATGCCTCAAAATCTGACATCTCGTACGATCCCTATACTGCAGAGGAGATAATAAAAATAATTAAAAAGGGCAAAACCAATGGGGCACCAGGGCCGAATGGCATCCCGCAAGCTGTTAATAAATATGCACCCGAATGTTGGAGTTCAATTCTGGAGAAACTCTTTGCAGAAGTGCAAATTTATAAACGAGTCCCGGAAAACTGGCAAGGCTCTATAGTTATACCAATATATAAAGGAGGAGAAAGAACTAATCCGACTAATTATCGATTAATTGCATTGCAGGATGAAGAGGCAAAATATTTTGCACGCTTCTTTTAAATGACTTGGTAAATTGGTCAGGTGAAAAAGAATTGATCCCTATCAATCAAACAGGGTTCAGAAAAGGGATCGGAACAATATCAAATATCTTATCCATCAACTTGATAGCGGAAAAATGCTTACGCAGTAAACAGGATTTGAATTTGTGCTTTATAGACTTGCAAGCCGCCTTTGACAGCGTGGACCGAAATTTATTATGGAAGAAATTAAGAGTATGGTCTATACCAGAGAGTATCTTAAGGGGCCTGTTGCTATTCTATTCTGACACTTGGATTCAAGTGAAATTGGGGGATGGTTCCGGTTTATCGAGAAAAGTGTTTACATCAATTGGCTTAAAACAAGGGTGTGTCCTTGCTCCTCATTTATTCAATCTTTTTATTTCAGATCTTTCCGGGAAATTAAATAACTGTAATGCACATCCTCCGAAATTGGGCAATATACAGCTCACCCATCTGGCATATGCCGATGATATCGTCCTTATGAGTTTAACGAAGGTCGGTCTATCCAGACTCCTAACAGAACTCTCAGTTTTCCTGTCTGCAAATAAGCTGGCTATAAACGTAACAAAAACCAAAACAATGTTAATTACCAACCGGCGTTTAACTCATCATAATATTTGGATAGAAGGAAAACAGTTGGAGAAGGTATCAAATTACAAATACCTGGGATATCTTATCGACGATAAGCTCGCTTTAAAAGACCAGAAAAAATATCTGATTCAAAGAGCAGGAGCTTTAATATTTGGGCTAAGTACTCTGTCGAAGAAACTGGAAGGTCCATCCTTAAATCCACTATTAACTGTGATGGCAAAGAAGGCCCTACCCACTTTGACATATGCAAGTGTAGCAATGCATGGAAAGGACTCGGACCTTTTAAACAAATGAATTACTAAAATTTACAAAAAGGTCCTTCGACTTCCCAATTCCGCTTCTCCAGCGCAAATGCGCCTAGAATTTGGCTTACAGAACGAATCATTGGGAAGACTCTATTCATACATCAAGGTGTGGTACCAGGTTAAGAAGAAAGCAACCAATAATAATCTTAATAAATTTCTATGGCAGGAGTAGGAAACTCATAAAAAATCAGAGGCAAATAAATTCCTATCACGGGCATTGGAGGTAACATGCTCTGCAAATCTTTGGGATAAAAATTTGCCAATCACTTCATTCAAACAGGCACTAAACAAAGCGGCTAAATTTCATTCATTGATTACGGACACAAATTTTTTTTCCCATAGTTCCCACTCCTGGACCGTGAACAATAGTTACAAGTCACTCACCCCGGCAGCCTACTTGGATACAACTTATTCTATCTTTATAAAAAAAAGCTGATTGCCCAGAGATTTGGTAACTTTCCGACCTTAGCTGAGGAGCCCGCTTGGAAACAGATCGAGGTTGTCACCTGTCGTCTCTGTGGTAGTACAAAAGAAGATTTAATTCATATAATTTGCCACTGTAAGATGTTGATCAGGGAACGAACATTATTCTTAAAGAATATCTTTCGGATTAAGAGACTACGTACCTGCAGAACTGCCATCATTGGAGGCTTGGATTCAACAGCGCCTCAAATAAACTGCAAGTTGGTAAAGTTCTTGCAGGCCTTTGAGAAACGCCTTAAAACTACTTGAGTCAATCCATGTTTATGGTCTAATTTTCTGTCTCCTTTTCTTTTGTCTTGATTTTAGTATTAGGAGCAAAACTATTAAGATTTTATTCAATTACTATGTGACTCCCTTTTATTTTTATTTTTTAATGAGTCCCTCATTTTAATATTGGTGTGTACTGTAAATGAAATTGTTATGGTTTTAATTAACTAAACAATAAAGTTTAAATTCACAAATTCACAAATACTGTACAGTTCATGGATTTTTCTTATAATATATTGGATAGTGATTTCATGGAGGACAGATGCACTTTGATAAGGAACCATTTGATTTAACTAATGGGATTATTTGTTGGTTTATTTTATTATGACATTGTACTAAAGTCATGGAAGCATAATTGTGGCTTTTTACGTTCATAATTCATAACTGTCCATTCAAAAAATTAAGAGGTGCAAAAGTGCAAATGTGTAATGCCACTTGTTGGAATTTCCACACAAAGGGGCTTATTAGGATGGCGGACCCCCCGAAGTGGAGGGACCGTCCGCAGGGGCAGCGGCGGTCCCTCCGCTGCAATTAGGATGTGACCGCCACCCTGGCGGTCACATCCCGTATCTTTAACCTTGCGGCGGGTGCTGCTTGAAGCAGCACCCGCCGCAAGGTTAAAAAAGCATGTTTTACATTTACCTGAACAAAGCGGCAGGCACCGCGCGGTGCCTGCCCCTTTGTGCATGTAAATGCTGGGGGTTACCAAAGGTACCCCCCATGTGCAGCCCCCACCGCCCGACACCCTGGGGGCCCGAAAGGGGCCCCCAAACACCACATGCTTTTCCACGGCGGAAAAGCCGCCGTGCAAAAGCATGTTTCGATGCACATCGTAATTTGGCTGACGGTGTCTTGCGGACACCGCCACCAAATAGCCCTCCACACCCCGTGGATCAGCGGCGGACAGACCTGCCATCTGCCGCTGGTCTCACCGCAATCCCACCGCCATCCTAATCTGGTGGTGGGTGTTTTATGTAACCGCGGTGGTGAATTCGCATCCTCCGGGCCGGCGGTGGCTTCCGCCGGCCTGGAGGATGCGGATTCACGGCCATCCTAATCGGTCCCTAAGTTTGCATACAATCGTGGTGGAGGTGGGCGGAGTCTGGCCAGTCTCACTCTTCAAGAGATACAATGCTTTTCACCAAAATCACACTTTAATTGAGGACACAATTCAAATCACAATCACAAGTGAATGTGCACATCAGACAGCCAGATGTCTTGTTGTCTAATCCATCGTGAAGCAGCCTGCTAGCCCCTTAACCGCTTCATACAATATAATAAGGACCCTCATAAAGAAGTAAAAATGAAGGTACACATATTCGAATTTGGCAAGGCAGATCTTTTTTATTGGTCTTTTCCACATCCCACACTACCTATGCCAGCCCCCAAGCACATCATTCTGTCATGGGGGAGCACAGAGTTGGATGCAGGCAACCAGGATATGCTGATAAAGGTTGTCTTGCTGGCACGTTCTCCCAAAAATGTGGCTTGTAAAGAGCTGGGCAGGTAAAACCTTATCTTATTAATATTATTTCTCACTTGTATAGCGCCTGGCGCCCGAAGGCATCACATCTCTGAGTAAGAGGCAGCAACTTGTCAACCCAGTGAAAGCACCTTAGTGACCAAATTGTTTTAATCGCATTCCGGAAGCGTAGCTCATTTTCTGTTCCTCAAATAGCTAGTGGCAGAGAGTTCCAAAGCTTTGCTACATTAAAGCCAAAGGAGCGTCCACCTCTTCTTGAAAGCTGGAGTAGAAGCTAAGTGTAGGCTCAGTTAAATCACGCAATTTTGTATATCTTCACCCATATTCAACAAAAGTGAAGATTCCATACTTTCTACGTTTTACGGGCTAAGTGAGAAACTGTGCCCACCACTAAAAACAATGGGGTCGATTTATCAAGGTGTCAGGCAAACACAATCCAGAAAGATATCTTGCTGCGTGAAAGGGAGCAGGCAGAAATGTACCATATTTAACATTATATGGCCCATTCCTGTCCCCTCCTTGCACTAGAGCACAATGTGCTGCCTTGCCCCCTGCAGGAACCCTTCCATTGAGGTGCAAGAGTTCCTGCATTGTAAACAGGATTGTTTGTGTACAGGAAGGTTTACCTCCCTGCACAAAAACTTTCCTCTGAGGCATTTTCCTCAGACTAAGTGTGTTGCAGATATTTCTCCTTGTTGTGTCTCACCTGGGAAGGCATAGCATTTTGACGCTTTCCCATTTTTACCAGTCTTGATAAATCTGGGAATGCGCCAAATTCCATGGGTGGAGATGTGACGCATTCCCATATTTACCAGTCTTGATAAATCTGGGAATGCGCCAAAATCCATGGGAGGACGCGTGGGAACACCCACGCTCCACACATGGAATTCCTTCCCAGGGCAGAGTAATGTAAAGCAGTGACTTGCACTGCTTTGCATTACTCCATATTTACCAAGCCAAGCAGCTCCACGCAACGTAGCCTTGCATGGCTTTGTACATCTCATTCTAGGTTTTCCGTAGCGCAAGGATGATGCAAAACATTGATAAATACGGGCCAAAGTCCACATCAGTGGAAACTAAAATAATGCAAAAGGCATACACAAAATCAAATAAGTGGAGAAAAACAGGCAAAGAAAAAAGTGAATGAAAAGAACATAGAAACATACACTTTTAATATACAAAATATTTTTATACAGGTAATTCCCTATTAGTTTAATCGAAAATGTTAATATATTTACTGCTGCCATGATTGTCAGAAATGTGGTTACTAATTTGTGAATAGGGTCCCTTTATAAACCTAATAAACACGTCCTGCTTAATTAAAAACAAAGTAGAATGAGAAACTCTGCTCATCCACTGAGAGCCATAGCACAGGGAGCAGGCAATTCCTCAAAGGATTGTTGGGTATGTTCCAACAGGGTTAAAGATTTTAAAGTCAAGAACACTACACAATAAAACTAGCAAACCAATTTAGAAACTAACAGCAAAAAAAATAATAGGCAAAAGATAAGAGATAAGGGGAACTGGAGATATGGATTTTTAAAGTTTTAAGGCAAAAAGTGTCAGGAAAACAGAAATCACTAATATAAATATGCAGCTTGCGATTTACCAGAATTTGGGTGGCAGTTTCAGGCCTGTCATGATGGAGCTGGTCGAGTAACCAAAGTTGGTCACAGTGGTCAAAGTTTGTGACTTAGGGACGGATGTACTAAACTCCAGTCGCAAAATACCAGTTTCAATTTGCGACCAGTATTTCTGTGACTAGAGTGCTATGTTGCGAACTGACCTATGTATCAGTAGGTTAGTTCACAAATTACTGATTTTTAGTGGGTCACAAAATCATCCTACCTCATGAATAATAATGAGTAAGGTCAAAATGTGTGACCCACTAGGAATCTCTGCCAGCACAGGATTGGTGGCCTGCTTGGGTCAGCAGACCACCATGTCTGTGATTGCACGTAAATGAAGCATTTTTTGAAACGCAGACCATTTTCATTAAAGAAAAAAACTGAATGCAATTAAAACAATAAAAAAAAGAAATATTTAACTTAAATTTTTTCAGAGTTTGCAGTGGTTCATGAAACCACTACCTACTCTTAAAAATATTTTAACACTCTAAAATGGGAGATAGTCCCTTGGGGATCCGGTTGAAAAACATTAACACATATAATTTGGATTCCGTATTTGGATGTGATGCCTTAAACACTACCCTTCCAAATGCCAAATCGGAATTGGGTAGCAAACCGCAATTTAGTACTTGTACATAAGAACCATTTTTACAATCACAAATAGTCCTATTGTGCAAATTGGGCCATTTGCCTCTGCAAATATGGTTTATATTCCCAGCCCTTAGTATTTTGTCTAGACTTCTAAGTCTGCCATTAAGGCAAGACAAGATAGTGAAGCCAGTGAGTGTCCCTTGAAGTCAGATATGCTTGTAGTCAAGCTCCAGCTAAAGCTGTTAGTTTTAGCATAATGCTCCTCAAAGTTTTGGCACAAAAAGCCCTGAGTGTGTCAAAGTTGAATTCCTTAGTTGCTGAGGTAGCTTCACTGCTGGGGTAGATTTGTTACCTTTTCCTAGCCCAAAGTCATAGCTTTAGATTTTTTCACTATTTTAGTTCTCCATGGGAAAGCCTTAGCTCCATATCTATATGGAAAAAATGGCTGAGTCTAACTCTGTTCCAACTGCTGGAAAGGTTCCTCTCGGTCAATCCTGTGGACCTTGAGTTATTAGGGCAGGCTTCTATACACCAAGTCTGCGTCTACCCAGGTTTACTCCTGGATCCAGCCCTCAGTTGGTTCTTTGTGGAGTCAAAAGTCAACAGTTTATTGTGTCCTTGCAGCAGATGATAGGCTGCCAGCTGCCTGATGTCCAACGCATCCAGAACACCTCTGCCCGACTCATCTTGAACATCCCCGACACAGCCACATCTCCGGATACCTGAGAGACCTCCACTGGCTCCCCGTCAGCAAGAGAATCACGTTCCGACTCCTCACCCACGCACACAAGGCCCTCCACGACCTGGGCCCCAGATACCTCAACAACCGCCTGACCTGCTACACGCCCACCCGCCAGCTACGATCGACCAGTCACGCCCTCGCCGCCGTGCCACGCATTCGAAGATCCACCATGGGAGGAAGATCCTTCTCCTACCTGGCGGCCAAGACTTGGAACTCCCTCCCCATCCACCTCCGCCTGACCCAAGACCACCTCTCCTTCAGGAAGCAACTCAAGACCTGGCTATTCGAGCAGTAGCGGACCCCCCTCCCCAAGCGCCTTGAGACCCTCTGGGTGAGTAGCGCGCTATGCAAATTCCTCATTGATTGATTGAAAGAGCAGTTTAAATCCCTGGATGCCAACAGGAGTCAGGAGTCATTGAAGTTTTTTTCTTCAAGCATTCAGGCAGAGACTATTTCTTCCAGATGTATCCTTCTACGGTCCACAAAAGCTCTCAGGAGATGGTGGTGAAGTGTCTGTCTTATCCTATAGATTTTCCAATAACGGGAGATATCCATAGACCAATTCTGACTACTTTCTCACACAATTCCTAACTGCCTTTCTGCCCTTCTTGTCTTGGGTTATTGCAAACATTCCAAGAGCTCTCTAACCAATATGATGTCAGTCATCTTCCTCCTGAAGCAGTTTTGTCCCTTCCCTAGCCACTAGCAAAGGAAAAAGCTGTCATCTGTCAATGCTAGAACTGGTATTCCCTCGTGCTAGGAATGGAGGCAGAACATCTTTGTTGATACTGGAAATTATTGGAGGAAATTCCTGACAGCCTTATTTGCATTTCCAAGTCAAAGGAAGAGATATAAAAGCTATAATTTGTTCTTAGAGCCAGGCCTGTCCACACCCAGATGGCTAATCGTTCTTCAGTGATCATTTGTTGACATCACTACTGCCATTCTGCTGCCAGATGCAAAGTAATTGTATTCTAGTTGGAGAATCGTAAACAAGTCTTCCAGGATCATGTTCTGACTCTAGGCCAGGGCCAAGAGACAAGATGCAAACTAACTCTAAACAAGTTATTATCAGTCCTATGAAATATGCCTTTACTAAAGATATCTTTCTGATTCAAAAAACATCTTTCTCTTGTTAATTAGATTTTGAAAGAGAAGTGTAAAATACTTTTCAATGAATGCTCTATCATTTTCCGACAATTAGATTTTAAAAAGTGAATTGACAATAGCCAGGCCTGTTCCCGGAAAATGCAACTTTAACTATGTAATGAACACAGCTTTTGGCAATTGTTCACTTTGAGCTTCTTCTGATTCTAATGTCTTGTGTGCCACCTTGTTTTATATTACATTTACAATGGTGGCCCATTTATGACATTAATAATATTCTTTAAAAGAGATTTTTCTAAAAAGATGTAATAGCAATATGCAAATTGCCTGTGTGTACATATATGTGTACATATTTGTATAAAACAATACACACGAATTCTCCTTGGCATGTGTTTCAATTGCTGATAAAATATTTTTTTCATGTGATAACCACTACTTTTTTATCTCGTCTATGACTGACGCAAATATCCACCTTATAGTTTCTCTAGTTAGTTATTTTCCATCTACCAAGATTGGTCTACATGCTTCATTCCCTATATTAGGGCTGGACCACCTTGGGACAAATGCTAGAAGGACAATAAATTAATATAAGTAGTATAGAACATTGGAACATATAAAACATATACATATAACGATTCAATGTCTTTAACTGAATCTTACTTAACTAATTGAAGGTAGTTCATATCCTTTTGCACAGTTCTTAAATCATCAAGTTGCCCATGGTAGTACATCACAAACCTTTGTCATAAAAACCTACACAATTTAATATATAAACTGATCAGATGTTCAATAAAGATAATAAGAGCACAGATTCAATTATAACTAGCTCTCTTCACTTTCTCTCATTCAAGAGTATGAGCAGTGTATGAGGTTGTATCAAATAATGGTGTGCAGTCCCATTCAAACATGGAGGATTTAATTGACAATCCCTACATAAACCTAATAATTCCATATATTGGTCATTCAACATGTGAAAGGCCAAACTTCCTACTTGACACCATTGAGTGAGATTAACTAAAGAACCAAATTGCAGGCGTGGCTGGTTCAGATAAGGACGGTGGGGCAGTGGGGCAAAGTGGGGGCGGGGGGAAAGTCGACAGATCAAAGAATGGGGAAAATTAAATATAAAAGTAAGTTAAATCACTTTACTTGCACTCACCACATTGCCTACTCGGCGATGCAGTAAGGGTAACAAGGTAAGTAATTTTTAGATTTTTACTTAATTTTCCCCATTCCATCGTCTGGCGACTTCCCCCACCCTGCCTGCCACTGCCTCTCTCCACCCCCTTACTGCTCTTACTTGAACCGGCCACGTCGGCCAAATTGTCTATTCATGATCTCTACCCAGTTGTAAATTCCCATTAAGGACCCTTTGAAATTAGCATCAAACTGGCAAAGTTTTACCAGGGCCCAATTATGGACTCAACAGATCCAGAGACAAAGTGTAACCTATTAAACATACAGCAAAAGTATCATATTATTGCACTGCTGCCAATCTTCGCAAAGAGGGAGAAGATTATTAACAAGAATCATTGCTTACCTCATATGGGCCAAAGTGAAGTGACCTGCTCTTATAAAGGAGGCTGTTAAAGACAAATCAACCACCCACTATATTACTAAAAGCACATAGTTTGCAAGTGCCAATAATTAATGTGCAGCAAACATACCTAACCGTGTAATTATGAACTAAAGAACACTAGAATACATCACCTGGAAATGGCGACTGATATTGGTGCCATTAATACTAATATAATTTTGATGCATGCTCTTAAATGATGTTAAACCAGGTAAATGTAATAAATTAAAAAGCTATTTTTACCATTTATACATACCTCCCCTTAATCTTAACAGAACAAATACACATCTTCATCTTTACACTGTTTATGTGTAAAATGAATGCACACTTCATCAAAAATATACCAGAAGAGCGTATTTATATGTCTGGCATATTTTACTTTGATCACTGAGCATTAATATCGATATACAATACTGCCAGGATGCGTCGCGGGAAGTGCTTATCCTTCCGCTTGGCCCTGCAAGATGCATTATTCCAAGGCTCCCCAATGTGCATGTTTTAAGGTGCAGAAGAGAATAGAAGGGACTACAGGGTGTGGGTGCTCTTGGACAGAGGCCTCCTGTCTCAGAAGCACATGTATTGTGAAATACCTCAGTAAAGACCAGAAAGACTATATGTACCTTAAGCCCACAGGACTCTCATAAGACTTGGCATTGCTTGAGATAATCTTTGAAGCATGGAGATCATGCTTCTCATAGTCCATATCAATCTTAATAGGCAATCCCTCTACATAGCTATGGCAGTCAGAATTTGTGTCGGAATCCCTGACATCGTTTCTGGAAAATGTATGAAAGGCATCTTGGAAAGAGAGACGTAGCTTTCACAAAGGAGTCAGACATTAAGATGATGAACTCTAGAACACTAGTTTGTTTTAACAAGGAGTTACCATTGGATCATGATGTGTTTTTTGTAAACTCTAGGGGGATTATGTTGGCACAGAAATATTGCAGTGTGGCATCTTGGTATCAGTGATAGTAAATATATGTTAAACAGGTTTAGTAGAAACTTAAAATTCAATATAAATGAATACTTTTCATGTCACATTTATCCACTTTGAACTTAAACAAAGCGTGACAAGTTATTTCCACTGCTTACCACTAAAGTGTTTGTGATCTCTCCTTTAAACATGGTAAAATTGGTTTACAACTAATTGCAACATATAATTTATCTGTAAGACCTAGTAAAGTGGTGCTACATGTACTGAGGGCCTGTAAATGAAATGCTATTAGTGGGCCTATAGCACTTATTGTGCCACCCACTCATGTAGCCTTTTCAACCATGGTGGTTCAAGCCCAGGGAATGCAGCCAATGTATACAGTTTTAAACTGCCATTTCAATATGGCAAATAAATATTTTGCGAGGTCTCAACCTTCCTTTTTAATACATATAAGTCACCCCTAGTGTATGCACTAAACACCCCAGAGGGCAGAATGTAGTGTATTTAAAAAGTTAGATGTGTATTTCTAGGTTTTACATGTCCTGGTAATGAAAAACATGTATATTTGGTTTTCACTATTTCAAGGCTTACCTCTTTGATAGGACAACATTGGGTTACCTTATTACATTTAATACTTGATAACTTTCATTTGGTAGCAGGCCGGGAAGCTGAGTTTTGTCTCTGAAGAATTGTAATTTAAAACCCTCTTTAATGGTACAGTTCAGTTTTAAGTCACAGTTCTGAAAATGCCACTTTTAGAAATTTTGGATTATTTCTGCCCTACTTATTTGGTGTGTGCAGCCTGTTCGTGTGTCACACAACTGGGTGTAGTTGGCAGTTGGTCTTTGTGTATTGTTCCAAGACAGAGAGACAAAGGAGGAATAGGTGTTGGCAGGATGGGCCATCACTGACTTGATAGGGGGTGGAGCTGTCACATACCACTCTTGAATATCAGAAGACTCTGCCTCAGTACACTTGCAACGTGTTTCACACTAACCCATTGTGCCCAGGACTCTGCTGCCCTGCTGCCTGAGTGAAAAAGACTGTTCCTGCATCTCGATACCTGGACCACCAGAGTGACACCAACGGCTAGTTGCTGGCCTCCTGATCAGAGCCATTACGACAGAAAAGGCTCCAACCACCTTGAACCAGGCAGCTGGACTTGGACTGCTGTGAGTCTTGCCCCTCAAGTGGTGCCACCCCAGTCTTGGACCCTTGGAGTTGGCCTGAAGGAGCTCTGCCCACCAAGCTGTGGCTGAAGTAGTACAGACGCAGCGCAACACATCACATCACCTCACAGCCTTGCATTGGAACGGCTGCTGCACAACACAACCCTGACGCAGGACCTCACATAACAGCCCACAGCTTCTCAGAACTGCCACTGCACAGGACCTCTCATCAAAGTCCTGCCGCTCCTTGGAGCCACTGCTCGGTGACGCATCCTTGATGGAGGGCCTCGCAGCCACCACTGCATGATGCATCTTTGACGCAGGACCTTACAACGCTCCACAACCAGGATTTAAAGTACTTTATTCAGCAGGCCTAACCGGGTCCCTGAACCTCGGCACACTCCATCACAGTCAGTTTGAATGTTTCACTTTGTCCCAGTCCGTTGTGAGCAGATAACCACAGTTGGCATTTGTGCTTCTAAGCACTATTTTTGCTTAAACTTTGAAAATTGCATTTCTCCACTTCAACTTCCGTTTATTACATTTTACACTATATCACTTTTTTGTTGAGTATTTTTTCTTGGTTGTTTTTCACTTTGTTACCATTTGAAGTGCTGCATAAATATTTTACACATTGCCTCTAAGTTAAGCGGTATTGCTTTGTGCCAGGTTACCAGAAGGTTAATTTGGGGTGTGCATTAGTTTCACCCTGACAAGAAATGTGGTTGATGGTTAGGTAGGGCTTCACGCCCCTCAACCAGCAGCCCAGTTTCCTACAGTATCCATTTATGTTCTTTAGGCAGGCTAGGAGATCACTCCAGAATGGTGATTATAGAAGAAGACAAGGATCCACCCCCTTAAACAATCTATTTTCCCTGAAATTCTAGCTTTGACCTTGGAGAGGTGTGGCGCCGCGGCCAGGGCGACTGACGCTGGAATCTGGGGATCAGGGTTCGATCCCCGGCTCCGGCGGCAGATTAGCCCAGCACCATGTGACTCTGGGCAATAGCTCGCTTAATCTTCCCGACGGCCCCCAGCGCCTAGAGACCCTTACGGGTGATTGTGCGCTTTACAAATGTGGACTTTACTTTACCCGAATCTGGGTCAGTGTTAAGAATTTAGGGTGACTCTCTGTTCAATATATGAAGTAGACGTTTCTGAAACTTAAATGCTTGACTAATGTAATACTTACTCAATGGTCCCCATCAATGTGATAAATACCTCTGACTTCATACACTTGCACATTCTATAATAGTTGGCTCTTTTCTGGTAACCTTGAAACAAGAGAAATGTAATTGAGCATTTGATACTGATTTGTAAATCCCTATCCTAGAAACACATGTATCACTTATTAGACATCACAGATAGAGTAATATTAATGGTAAATGGTGGAAGAATCCCTACTTCAGAAACTAATTCAAGTTCAAAAGTCTGTAAATGTTCTGGACATCTCTGTCTGGCATTAATTTCTAAACAAACAGTTCAAGAGCTAAATTGTTTAATAAAGAGCTTTCTCAAAATGTGTTTCTCAACCACACCGATTTGTAGAATTCTTCTCTGTGTTTTAGTCATCAGCAACTCACAGGACACGCTTTGCAAACACGAAGCATAAAGCAAAGGTCCCATCAGGTTTTTAATCTAATGAAAGCCCCTGCTCCCTCTGCTCTACAGTATGGAACCTGTCACCAGACACAGAAATCAGGAGAGAACTTGGGAAAGGGGATCAGAGAGAAATCCTGGAACGGAGCCAATTCCAGTGTCACCACCACTCTATTTTGATGTCACAGGAATAGGTTGATCTGACCGGTGGTACCAGCAGCGTTTGATGATTTGATGAACCGGGAGCCAACATGAATCCAGCGAAATCCCCTGTAAGCTGCTGAACACTCACTGGTAAGACTCTACAAAGAGGCAAAAAGGCAGAACAACCAAACAGACAAGCTTCAGGAAGGGCTAACGGGAAGCAAGAGAACCAAGCGGGAAGAAAATAAAGAAAGGGACACAAAACTGGTGCAAACTAAAATGAAATTCAGAAAGCCAAGTAACTCACTGCTAGGCAAAGACTGAGGACCTGATTACTCCATTACAAACGTGACGGATATCCCATCCGCCATATTACTAGTTCCATAGGATACAATTGAATTGTAATTTGATGGATGGGATATCCGTCACGTTTGTGATGGAGTAACCCTGTCCGCCAAGATTGTGATCAGATCCTCAATCCCAAAAGGAGTCCTAAATATGGCACTAACAATCTTGGCTTTGAAATTACCGTAGTCCAGGAAGTAAGTGCACAGGAGTCATCTGAGAGGTTAGCGGTCTGGTGTTCCAGAGTCCATTTTCAGCACCTCCAGCCCCTGTCAACCTGCTGACATGCCTGTATCCTGACAGATCCTGGTCAAGGTAACACAGCAACTTGAGTGCCTAGCAAGGACACTACGAAATGTGGGGAAAGTCCTACCCAGTAATTCAAGTTGGCCACTGCCATCATCAATCAATGTGAGAGTTTGGGAATTGTGGAACTTGTAGTTCACAGGTAAGTCACCATGGCATAGAATGATTCCCACAATGTGTAGTCATCTGTAGGTGATGCTGACACTCTTCAAATAGATCCAGCGTTGCCTTGATTGCCGTAAACTCAGGCGGGTTTAAGTACTGCCCGCCACACTCTCTACAACACAAGCCTCAAATCCTATTTCCTAATCCACTTCCTGACACCTCTTCTCTATTATTTACCTGAGCTACCTGTGGGAGGGCTGAATGGCATCTTTTCATTCTCATTAGATTTAGTTCAACCTGATGCTATCATGATGGTAGCGCATGGTGATGTCGGCGCACATCTGGATGCCTAGTTACACCAATTTCTAGAATCAACATTTTTAGGATATTTCAGGGATGATGTCCTTTCGGTTGAGGCATTCCCCGTGTTTCTTACGATTGTGGTTTTGCTACTGAATGACTGTATCATGGGTAATAATGAAGGGGCTTAGATTAGCTAAAATTGCTACTTAGGCGTCTCAAACTCTTTTTTGAATCATTAAAAATGTGTTTTTTGTGGGCTTGGTCTTCTACTTTTGGTTATGGTGTTTTGGTTCTTTGCACTTGTGTCTCTGTCTTTTGGTTAAACATCATATTGTTGCAATTGATCTGGCTTTCGTGTGATTCTGATTTTAGAGGTATCTTGTTCCTTCTGCTTAGTACATCTTCATTAATGAGAAGTGAGATGAAGAAGGCAACTGAGGTATCAATATCCCGATTACTTATTGGTAATTTCCATTACGTCTTGACTGCTTATTTCCAGCCCCCTGTTCCAGCGCTCCCTTGGGCTTTGCCTTCCAGTTTTGTTGCTTGGAACTTACAGGGAGGGTTCTGTCTCTGGAAAGCAATCATAGCCAAATGGGAGAAGTATGTAAAAGAATACATTTTAAAAGGGGCAAGTGAATAGTCTGTCTCAAGGTGTATGTAGATCCGCCCCGTGGGCTAAGATTGGGATAAGGAAATATAGACTCGATGCAATTAAGGTTTCAATGAATGGGAACAATTAATGGGAACGTTTACTCCGCTGACACATACCATTAGGTATATGTGGTGGCAATGAATCAAGCCCTTGTGTTGCATTCGACATTTATTAAGCAGAATCTGACTGCCTAAAGCAATGCTAACCTTCTTCATACGTAGCTCTCATTCATCAATCAAATGTGTTTCAGAATGAGAAAATGTATCTGGCGTGTGCACGAAAAATATTTAAAGTGTTTGGGTTTTTTCCCGAATTCACCACGTTGAACAAAGTAGAGCATTTACGAAAGAATATATAGATTTGTGAACTTTTGTTATACAGTCCACAAGACAAAACCATCCATAACAATTGACATTTTGTATAATTTTTGCAACAGAGCCCATTTTTTTCTCTGCACAATTTAGTATGAAAGTTGCGAAACAGATGTGTTTTGCTCACGCTTTTCTTCAAGTTGGCCGCCTTAGTTCCTCCAGATGAGTCTGCATCACATCTGCAAATTTAAAGCATAACGTAAGCCGGGTTTCTAATTTAATTGGGCTGCTAATTTTTGTTCTGTCTGATCCACAGTGTACCCATAAAATCAATGAGAGGGCGTTACCAACAAACCAACAGACGGCTCTTCCACTTCAGATGAGTGCTTCGATGGGCTGCTGGGAACAAAGAGACAAAGGACAAAGTACTTTACCGAGAGTTTGCAAGCAAAAGGGCTGAGAAAGAGTCTGCACGTACACTTCATAAACATCAACAGGGAGCACAATGAAAAAGAAAGTCCAAACAAAAACAGCAAATAGGTCCCAAGGACGCGCTCCACAGTAGGCAGCAGAATACCCTGAGACATCAAGGAGGAAAGAAGTGGGGACAGGCAAGGCAATGAAAGAAAGATTATTAATTGAGATTCTGCGGGCAGCTGATACCAAGCCTTGCTGCACAACGTACTGAAGAAATGCAGCAGAGTTAAGTAGAACATTCAATATCGAAAGACATGAGCAGACCACAAAAAAAGATGTGTTTCTATTTGTAGCAGAGAGCACTTTACTTAGGGGACACTGTATTTTCCTCTGGATAGTTCTTCAGTTATTGCCATTCGACGCTCGATATAGACCTTCCATGAGATGTAGAAACAAAGGGTTAATATAGAGACAATAATCTATGGCTATTGTGGAGAAATGTGTATTATCTATTTCTTGCGACTGCATCCACCACCCAGTGCATCTCATGATTTACCTTATCGTTTAAATGTCATTTTATTTCTACATATCCAAATCGAGGATAAAGGATAAATTGTACTTGGGAGAAGCACATCTGGCCCAACATACTAAAATGTGATTTACATTGTCTGAAACTATACAACCCACTAAATATAGGTGGTTGTATGAACAGAAGGGTATCCATCATCTATGTAAAACGTCTCTTCTTGGGGAATCTCATGACAATTGTAGGTGGTGCAAGACATACATTTGGCGCATATGATTTGTAAAACCAATTTCCTTACTAACAATATCATTTTTGTAAATCACAGTTTTACGTCTGGCATTACCTGTAAAAAGCAGATACCTATATACACATATTGTTGGAAATGGCCTCTCCACAGGGTCACCTCAAAACGTTTTTCATTCCTTCTCTCCATTTTTGCTGTTTTTATTGGCCTTAATACTCTGTCACTGTACCACTGCTAACCAGTGCTGCAGTCCTTATGCTCTCCCCTAAAACACGCCAGGAATGGCTGATACTTAATTGGCATATTTAATTTACTTATAAGTCCCTAGCAAAGTGCACTACATGTGCCAGGGCTTGTAAATTAATTGCTAATAATAGTGGGCATGCAGCACTGATTGTGCCACCCACTTAAGTAGCCCTTTAACCATGTCTCAAGCCTGCCAATGCAGAGTCTGTATGTGCAGTTTGTACTGGCATTTCAACTTGGCAAAGTAAGCCTTTTGCCAGGCCCACACTTTCCTTTTTATTACATATGTCACCACTAGGATAGGCTCTGAACATCCCAGAAGACAGGGTGTATTATATTTAAAAAGTAGGACATGTACTTTTAAGTTTTACATATCCTGGTAGTGAAACACTTGGAAATTTTTTTTTTACTACTGCAAGGCCTAGCTCTCTCGTAGGATAACATTGGGATTACCGTATTACATTTTATAAGTGTAATTTCTGAAGGAGAAGATAAAATTGTTTCAAGTTTGGTATCTCTGGAATCCTAACATTAATATCCAAACTTATGTTGAAGTAGGATTTTAAATTACAATTCTGAAAATATCACTTTTTTAAAGTTGCCATTTCTTTTTTAGCCATTTGGTGCCTGTAGCCTGTCTCTGATAGCTGGACTGGGTGTTGTTGACAGTTGGGCTTTGTGTATCCTCCTATACAGCTACACATAATGGAAGCTTAGCTGTGTCTCAATGGGCAATCTCTGGCAGGATGTGATGGAGGAGCTGGGCACAGCCTCCCTTAAAGCTGAATAGGCTAAGTCCTGTCCACACACACAGGTCTACATAGCCACCTGTAGTGAGTCCGGAGCCAGGGCAGGAAGGGGGGACACTTCAGAGGCACCACTGGGTATATGTACTGGACCTCACACACCACCACTTCAGTACACTTCTGGACTTGTGAATGCCCTGCCAGGAAGAATGACTGCTGTCCTGCTGAAAGGGCTGCCACTCTGTCGGACTGCTACTCTGCTGGACTCCGGTTTTGCTGTGCTGACCTGCTGTCTTCTTACCTTGGTGAGAAGGAGTAGACCTGCACCTCTTGAACCCAAAACCCAGAGTGACTCCGAGGGCTAGCAAGCTGGCCTCCTGATGTGAAGCTTCAGCAGCTTGCAGCTCCTTGGAATCAACGCATCGCCAGCTGTGCACCGCATCCTTGACTCTGCTTCATATCGCAAGCCCCGTCGACAGGATCCTAAATGACAAAGCAACAGGACCTTGCACCGCAGCCTCAATGCATCTCAGAACCGATGCATTGCTTCAGCTGCTTGGTGCTTTATTGACCCAGATTCCCTCAATGATCCCTGAACAGGATTTATGATTCTTCGTTCAGCAGGCTTAACTGGGTTCTGGTAGCCAGCCCGTGCTCTATTGCAGTCAGCCTGAACTTGCAACTTTGTTCCGGTCCGGTGCGACGAGATATCCTTTGCTGGTACTGTATGCTTTTTTGACCTTATCCCAAGCTAAAACATTCAAATTGAATAGCTTTGTTACACTGATTGGATTTTTGTTGTTTTAGTCTTGTTTTATTTATTAGAAATTACTCAATTTTCTAGACTCTTTGTGTGTGGTATTTTACTGTTTGAAGTGTTGCACAAATACGTTACACATTGCCTTCAAGTTAAACCAGACTGCTCTGTGCCAAGCTACTAGAGGAGGAGCACAGGTTAACTTGGGGTTTGGAGGTGCCTTCGCCTGACTAAGATTGGGGTGGCTTCTTGACCAGGGTTCACACCCAAGTCAAACAACAGCCCAATCTCTAACACATTTATAGAGGACTTATTTTCAGCACTCTAGAGCCATCGGTCGGTATTATTGTCATTCATGTTTTGCTTACACCTACCATAGCAATCACCATAGGGCAATTGGCCATCCCCATTCAACGACTGGTTGCCTTCACTGTGACTTGTGGCATTTTGCCTGTGCACAATGTGCACACATGCCTAAAAAGTAGAGAAGTAGCCCCCTTTAGTCCCAGGAACTCCAGGGCCAAATTGTGTTTTTTAATAAGATAAAGCATTTTCCCCTTTATCCATTTCTTTTAATTTGTTTTCATTTTCCAAACATCAGGCAGCCCCAGAAACTGCTACTGGGGCCACTGCAATGTGCCTCATCCCACACAGGCACAGCATGGGCTTTAAAATCAATCAACTGGTTTCTTAGGTCCCCATACTTCAGACTCACAAAACTGGCAAATAAGTACTTCTTTTTTAGAATTTAACTCTAAGTGAGGCAAGACAAAGCAGCCCGAGGCATACTCAAGGAGGCTGTCTGGGCTAAAGATGAAGCAAACAACATACAAGAAGGAAAGTTGATATTTCGAAAGTACCACCCTATAAAGGCATTATAATAAATAGAGAACACACAGTACAAATGAACTCCCAAGTCAAGAAACCCTCTAAATGTACCCTGACCCTGTGCACTATAGGCACCTGTCGTATGCTGGAGGCACCTTTAACAGGATGCCTACCAGCAATCCCAGATCCTAAAAAAACAGCACAGCCTCATGAACACAGAATGTCAGTTGTTACTTCGCAGCTGATAACATCATTAGTTATTACATTGAGATGAATACCTGGGGAGTACCATTTCACTTCACATTGGGAGTGTTTTTGCTTGCGGGTAAGGATTGTTTCTATCCCTCGTAAACAGATATATATATACACATATATAGACATGCCGATTGCTCAATAAATCACTTGGAAGAAAACAGGTCTACTCTTGCCTTTTTTCGTGCTGAACAGAAAAAGCAGGCAAGCGTGCAGATAAAAACAAAGGTTAATGAGAAGTTATAATTTGGAGAATATCTCATTGAAACTAAATGTACCCTGACCCTGTGCACTATAGGCACCTGTCGTATGCTGGAGGCACCTTTAACAGGATGCCTACCAGCAATCCCAGATCCTAAAAAAACAGCACAGCCTCATGAACACAGAATGTCAGTTGTTACTTCGCAGCTGATAACATCATTAGTTATTACATTGAGATGAATACCTGGGGAGTACCATTTCACTTCACATTGGGAGTGTTTTTGCTTGCGGGTAAGGATTGTTTCTATCCCTCGTAAACAGATATATATATACACATATATAGACATGCCGATTGCTCAATAAATCACTTGGAAGAAAACAGGTCTACTCTTGCCTTTTTTCGTGCTGAACAGAAAAAGCAGGCAAGCGTGCAGATAAAAACAAAGGTTAATGAGAAGTTATAATTTGGAGAATATCTCATTGAAACCACGCCATACACTGCTTATGACCTCACATATTACATCACTCATGACATGTTCTATGACATTACTGATGATATCTCAAACCCCCACCCCTTGAGGTCTAAATCTAAGTGGAGGAGTCGTGCAGTCCCCATCCCGAGCCTTAATTATATCTGGGGATGCCATACCCATGTGGCTAAATATAGTAAAAAGGTAGAGGGGGCCTGTGGACCACCTCCTCAAAACCTAATAGGCCCCAGGGCTAAGTATAATAAAAAGGGGACATACGGCACGCCTCCATGAGCCTTCTGAGGTTCAAGGACCCCATCCCCAGGGGCTTGCATTTTTTTAAACCAGCCTTTTTTGGTCCCAGTGACCCCATCTTCTAGGACTGCATTATAAATAGGAGGATGCCCAGGGCACCCAGCAAGCATACGTTGGGGGCTGTGGGAGAGACCCAGGGCCCCCTGACCCCAGCCGGCTCCCAACATGGTGTGGTAGCCGGCATTGCTCCTGCCCAAAGAGAGCAGCTATTTATGCTGCCCCCTCCGGTCGGGAACAATATGTGTTCTATTTCTCTGCCTGCATCAATGCAATACTGACTCGTTCTGTGGGTGTTCAAGGCCCGCCTCCACCCACAGACTTCCACCTGCGCCTCATCCCTGGTGGCCAGTGGGCCTTAGGTTTGTTGTTGCCACTTATTTTGTGCCCCCAGTATCCTTTGTGACCACCTGTATTGTGCCCCAGTTACCGCTTGCATTTGTGACCGTTTTTGCCTCCGTTTTTCTGCTTTCCGTTCGCCTGTTGCCGTGCCTTAGGCTTGTTTTCTCCTTCCTGCCCGTTCCCGCCGCTTTGTTCCTGCAGCCCCGCCCCCGCCCCCATTGGCTCCCTCCCCTCCCAGCTGCTCCTCCCTCCCACCTCCCCTTCTTATGGCGGCCGCGGCAGTGAGAGCGACCCTTGACCATGTCTTCAGGCAGGTCGCTCCCCACGCCGCGCAGCTCCACCTGACTGCGCCTGTGTTCCTGTGCCCCCGCTGCTGACTCGTTCTGTGGGTGTTCGAGGCCTGCCTCCACCCACAGGCTTCCACCTGCGCCTCATCCCTGGTGGCCAGTGGGCCTTAGGTTTGTTGTTGCCACTTGTTTTGTACCCCCAGTATCCTTTGTGACCAACTGTATTGTGCCCCAGTTACCGCTTGCATTTGGGACCATTTTTGCATCTGTTTTTCTGCTTTCCATTCGCCTGTTGCCTTGCCTTAGGCTTGCTTTCTCCTTCCTGCCCGTTCCCGCCGCTGCGTCCCTGCGTCCCTGCCCCCCCACCCCAATTAGCTCCCTCCCCCCTCCCAGCTGCTCCTCCCTCCCACCTCCCCTTCTTATGGTGGCCGCACGCAGGGGGCGTGCCGCAGGTGCGCCGAAGGCGCGCCAAAGGCAAGCCTGTCTGCGCCCGTCCGCACCTGGACCGTGCCCAGTGCCAGAACCCCTGGACCCCGAAGCCGCCACAACACCAGACCGCACTACGACTCCAGCACCCTCCACGCACTCAACCCCGGACGAGATCACTCCTGCTACCGGGCCACCCCGAAGCGCACCCAAGGACCCTTCACCTGCCGGAACTGCAGCTTGGCCAGCATCCGGCCCGCCAAACCATCAACCAGAGAACCCAATCACCTCCGCTGCATCCTCCTCAACACCCGCTCCACTCGCAAGCACGCCATCGAACTCTGGGACCTCCTAGACTCAACCACCCCGACGTCGCCTTCCTGGCGGAGACCTGGCTGAACGCCACCTCGGCACCAGACATCGCCATAGCCGTCCCAGAAGGCTACAAGATCACCCGCATGGACCGCACCAATGGAGTGGGAGGGGAATCGCCATCATCCGCAATGACACCCTCAGAGTCTCGACCAACACCAACGACATCCTCACCACCGCCGAGCACATGCACTTCCAGATCCACACCGACCCCAACACCACCCTTAGAGGAACACTCGCCTACAGACCACCCGGACCCTGACCACAGTTCAGCGACTCCATCGCCGACCTCATCAGCACCCACGCCCTCGCCTCCATGGACTACATTCTCCTCAGGGACTTGAACTTCCACCTCGAGAACAACAACGACGCCAACTCCACCACCCTGATCGACAACCTCGCCAAACTCGGTCTCAAATAGCTCGTGTCGACACCCACTGACGCCGCTGGACACACACTGGACCCCATCTTCTCTGCAAGTCCCCACGTCTCCTCCAACCACACCACCGAACCCCACTGGACAGACCACAGATGCGTCCACTTCACCTTCAGGAAACCCACCACACACCACCGCACCCAACATATGCCACGCCGCTGCTGGGGCAAGGTCACCGAGGACCAACTGACCACCACCCTTGCCCTGGGACCCCCCACCGACCCCACCGACCTGGACACCGGCGCCATCAACCTCAAACAGTGGATCAACGACTGCGCCGACATCCTCGCCCCTCTCAAGACCTCCGCCACCAATCACACCAAGAAAGCCGCATGGTTCACCGAAGACCTCCGGACCTTCAAGAACACCTGTCGGAAGCTGGAGAAGAGCTGGCTCCACGACCGAACACCAGACAGCTACACAGCCCACAAGAACGCCACCCGCAGACACCACCAACTCATCAGGACCGCCAAGAGGACCACCTTCAAAGACCGCCTACACAGCAACGCACACAACAGCAAAGAGCTCTTCAACATCGTGAAAGAACTCTTCAACCACAGCTCCACCACCAACGACATCCCACCATCACAAGACCTGTGCAACTCACTGGCCACCTTTTTTCACCGCAAGATCACCGACATCCATGACAGCTTCAACACCGCCACCCCCACATCCACCGCAGAGACCACCACCCCCGCGACCACCACCCGCATCAGTTGCCTGATCGCCTTGTCCAACGTCAGTGACGAAGACACCGTCAAGACCATGAACTCCATCCACTCCTGAACTCCATCTGACCCATGCCCTCACCACGTTTTCAACAAAGCCAGCACAGCCATCGCACCCCATCTCCGGAAAACAATCAGCATCTCCTTTGAGACAGCAACCTTCCCAAAGAGCTGGAAGCACGCCGAGATCAATGCCCTACTGAAGAAACCCAAGGCAGACCCCAACAACCTCAAGAACTTCCGGCACATCTCCCTGCTCCCTTTCCCGGCGAAAGTCACGGAGAAGATCATCAACAGACAGCTGACCCGCTACCTCGAAGACAACAACATCCTGGACCCACCCGAGTCCGGCTTCCGCAGCAACCACAGCACCGAGACCGCCCTCATCACTGCCACCGACGACATCAGGATCCTTCTGGACAAAGGAGAATCAACCGCCCTCATCCTTCTGGACACAGTCTACCACCCCACCCTAACAGGACTCCTCCATTACGCCAGAATCCAAGAGAAGGCCCTGGCCTGGACCACGTCCTTCCTCTCCGGCAGAACCCAGAGCGTCCGCCTCCCACCCTTCCGCTCCAAGACCACCGAGATCATCTGCGGCGTTCCACAGGGATCATCCCTCAGCCCGACGCTGTTCAATATCTACATGGCACCACTCTCCCACGTCGCACAACCACATAGCCTCAACATCATCTCCTACGCCAACGACACCCAGCTGATCATATCCCTCACCGAAGACCCCCACACCGCCAAAGCCAACCTCCACAGAGGAATGAAAGCGGTCGCGGAATGGATGAAGGACAGCAGGCTGAAGCTGAATTCAGACAAGACGGAGGTCCTCATCCTCAGCCCCACCCCTTCAGCCTGGGATGACTCCTGGTGGCCAACATGGCTAGGAACGGCCCCAGAATCCACCGACCACGCACGCAACCTGGGGGTCATCCTCGACTCCGCCCTCTCCATGATCAAGCAGGTCAACGCCGTCTCCGCTTCCTGCTTCAACAACCTCCGAATGTCTGCAGGATCTTCAAATGGATCCCCGACACAAGAAAAACCGTCACCCAGGCCCTGGTCACCAGCAGACTGGACTACGGGAACACCCTCTATGCAGGAACAACAACCAAGCTCCTGAGACAGCTGCAACGCATCCAGAACGCCTTGGCATGACTGATCCTCGACATCTCCCGATGCAGCCACATCACACCCCACCTGAGAGGCCTGCATTGGCTCACCGTCAACAACAGGATCACCTTCAAACTCCTCATCCACGCACACAAAGCCCTACACAATGCCGGACCAGCATACCTCAACAACCGACTCAGCTTCCACACCCCCACCCGCAGCCTCCGCTCTGCCAACCTCGCCCTCGCCACAGTTCCTCGCATCCGGAAAATCACCGCCGGGGGCAGATCCTTCTCCTACCTCGCTGCCAAGACCTGGAACACTCTCCATACCAACCTACGTCAGACCCAGGACCTGCTGGCCTTCAGAAGACTTCTCAAAACCTTGCTTTTCGATCAGTAGCTGCCCCCCTCCTCCCCCCCCAGCCCCATGAGACCCTCACGGGTATGTAGCGCGCTTTACAAATGGTAATGATTGATTGATTGATTGACTTGATCTCCTGTGCAATGTATAGGTGCATTTTGCAAGAAGGAAAGCAAGGCTGGTGCAGCGTGTCTCCCCACTGCTATGTGTTTCCCATTATTGAATATGTCAAGCATCCCAAGTGTTTGTGTCAGGGAGGTCCATTACTTCCCAAGTGTTGCATCAATCATGCGCCAATATGTAGAGAAGGCGGGGCATGATCACAAAATGTGTTGAAGAGTGCAAGGCAGTGTGGAAGCCCAGATGAGCAGTGGGGAAGAAGTTATTAAGCTGTTCAGGTGTTAAATAGGCCTTGTGTAGAATAGTGAACTGGATGCTTTTGAAACAGGCATTACGGAAGACCCAGTGTGAGAATTCTAATGCCCTGCCCATTCGGTATCATAAAGAGCCCACCCAATGTTGGCTTCCGATTTATTCCTCAGCGATGTTAATCAGACTCTAGCATGCTCCATTATTGCCTTGTAAACTCACATTATAAGTTAACGCCTGTTCACAAGTTTAGTAAAGTCTGCATAATAGAGTGGATTAGGGCTCCACATCTATGATAGACCAAATTATGCAAAGTATGTGGCGTAGTTTGATATATCAAGTATTGGCCCCTTGGGAGGGAAAATTATCAATAAGTTGGTCGAACGAGAGGAGGAGGCCGTCCACAAATAGATTGTCATTAGTGAATAGGAAGCAGGTGAGCCAGGGTGCTAAATCTGCTGCAGAATGGAAACCAGGGGGCGTGAGAAGCTCTGAAGGGGGAATGCTGGGGCATATGGAGTGACAGGGCAGGTGATGTAAATGACCCTTCTGATGCTTCTGTGAGAGTCTGCAACATGTTGTGACTGTGGAGTCAGAAGAGCTGTCTCAGGCAATAGGAATCTCTGGAGCACTGAAGGAGGAAGGGGACCCAAGACCTCACTGGTTTGGCCTTGGTTATGTGGTGAGTGCCATTGTGAGACCCATTGGAGCTGGACTGCCAGATAGTATGCCTCAAACAAGGGTTTGCTAAGGCCTTCTCTGTCCACTGGTAACTACAATTTGTGTAGCGCAAAGCAGTGTTATTTAATGCCCCAGAAAAGGTCTCTGAGCATCGTGTCCAGGTTGCGCGAAAAACGCGGGAGGACAATGCTAGGTTGGCAAAATCATAGAGAAGGTGGGGAGGATGATCATCTTGGACAATGCAATTTTGCCAGTTACGGTCAGGGAGAGTACTTTTCAGAATTCTACCTGTGACTTCAAGGCAGTAAATGGCCTCCTGAAGTTGCCATCAAAGATGTTGGTGGGAGAGTGGTAAAGGTGCACTCCCAGGTATTAAACTGTGTCACCACTCCAGTCTAACAGCTGTCCTCCCAGTCACACCTCAACTGGGGGCAGCATGTCACTCAGAGGGAATGCACATGATTTGGCCCAATTAACTTGCAGGCAAGTGACGCTTGTGAACGATTGCAGTACGGTATAGATGGGGGTGAGATATGTGCAGTTATTGTAGATTTAAAGGAGAAGATTGTCTGCATAGAGGGAAAATGCATGGGTTGTTTTCACAAAAGAGAAGACCCCACTGAGTTCCAGGGAACAGGGTACCGTCGACAATTTAAGTCAAAGGGAAATCCCTGGACTACAAGCGTATTTCTCCACACTCTATCTCTCATACACATCGATCACTAGAGCAACATAATTGTTATCATATGTCAAGCCAACACAGAAATATGACGTTTACACTCTTCATGTTTTATTAAGATATTTTTTCTTAGGTTAAAATTCAGAGCACTGTCTGAAAGGCATCATTAAAAAAAGCTTATACAGTATTGTCCAATTTGAGCAAATTAATTACAATGTTACATACAAATATACAATAATAAAAAGACAAACAAATTGTAAAAGTTATAATCATTCAGTTACCACAATTTCAAAGTGCATAATAAATCATAAAAACAACCCCTACAACCTGTAGGTAAGAAGTATTCCCTACTACTGTTGTATCCTGACCCGGTATCCTCATACGATTTTGAAACAGAAAGATAAATAAAGATCACAGTATCCACAATCTACCTAAGATGCTAAGAGGGCCGGGTCTCTGTTGGGCTTCAATATTGAAATTAAGAGGGACTCTAGCAGAGAAGAAGGCAATCTGTTCAAACGGAAAGCCTTGTCATACATCTCGGCTAGCTGATGGGCGAGAAGTGAACTAAAGGTGTTGTAATATTCAACTGGTAGACCATCAAGGCTGGGGGATTTATTTCTAGCTAAGGTGCAGATGGCCTGTTTAATCTCTGGAATTGTAAGAGGCTCTTCTACAACTTCTCTGCTAATAGGCGTGACATGCAGAAGAGTAGTCCTTGATAGAAACAAGCTGATCCCCTCTGCAGGTAGACAGCGGAGTAGTAGGTGAAGAATGCACCTAGAATATCCCACTGGGTGTAGAAGTCAGTTTCTGTGGGGGAAGTGATCTCAAGGATTTTCCCAAAGTGGGAATCCTGGCGGACCAGCCATGCCTGAAGTCAGCCAGATTGGTCCCCCTCTCGGTTCATCTTAGCCTCATAGGGATTGAAATTAAAGCAGAGCAGCGGCTCCAGGAGGGCTGCATATTGGGTTTTTCCTCTGTGTGTGCATCTCTCGTTGAGCCCTGTAGAGCCACTGCTTTGTCTAGGTCAGCTGTAGTCAGTATCCTCGGGCGACCATCTTAAAGGCGTCCTGCTCTGTTGCCCTAGCGTAACGCTGTGCCCTGGTTGTCTGAGAAATATTGGGTAATGCACTGGTGTTGAAACTCCTTGAAGGAGGGGCCCTACAACTTCTCTAGGGGCAGCCGCCACAAGGGCACTAGGGGTAGCAGAGAGCTCCATGTCAAGTCAACAACGTGTGTATCGTGGGTAGAAATTAAGCAGCCCAGATAATCAGGTTGATGTATGACGTCTAGAAGAGAGGTAGAAAAAAGGATGCAGTCAAGGCACACATAAAAAGTGTTACCTGCTGAGTAGAAGGGGTAGACTCACATATGAGGATGAAAGGATCTCCACACATCTACTGACGACCATTGGTTAACCCCTTTCCGGAAGTGATTTGTCTATGTGTAGGGAAGAGATCAGGGAAGGGGTGGGCAGGAGCAGTGTTGGAAAATGTCCCTCTCTGAAGGGTCACCCCAAACCTTTTGCCTTCCTCCCCCTCTTTTTGCTGAATTGTTTTTATTGGCTTTAGGACTCTAAGCACTTTACCACCACTGACCAGTACTAAATGTCATGTGATCTCTCCTCTAAATATGATATGATTTGTTTACACCTGTTTGACATACATAATTTAATTGTACGTTCCTTGTGTTAAGCCCACCAGCCTTTCTTCATCAGGGAGCTGCTGGGCGAGAGGCGATGGCAGGCCTAGGGCAGAATTTACAGAATAAAGATGGTTGACGAAGGGGAGCTCTAGTAGAGTGCAACCTCCATGGTGATAAGTCAAGCCACTTCCCTGAATGAAGTACCCAACGATGTTTTAAGTTGCATATTGTGCTACTGTTTATTTAAAAAGTATGTTTGATGTTGTAAATTAAAAAAGATGTGTGATGTGGCAAAATTTGTGTGCTGATGATCAGAGTTAAAGCTGGTACGTTTGGTTTTGGAAATGAAGGAAAGGTGGCAACGTTACATTTGAATTTCAATCTTTTTTTAATTTTTATCATGAAATCCACCTCAGGTCTGGTTACACCAGGCTAGTCAATAACTAGCTTAATATTGGTGTTACTCTAAAATGAACAAAAGGACGCAAACAACGCCGGGTCCGATTTCCAAACAAAGTAAAAAATATATATATCTCTTTTGATTTTGTGGAATTACAAAGTTTCTCAGAGCTGTGCCTGAAAACGGTGTCAATATCAAGTTTCAAATCATATTTCTGTGATGGTCATATGACGTTACCATTGAGATGCTATTCCAGGTAGGAGGAGGGTTCCATAGCACTCCACACAGGGTGAAAAGGATCACCTGTGCAAATACACACTTTTCAACCATGGGAAAAAAAAAATCCCAAATGATAAATCCTCTCAATTACATCCCATAATCTCAGAATGATTATTCCCCTTTTCACACTGAAAAAGGTTTTATGCCACCCCTTGTCTTAATCAGGTAATCTTACCATTTCCAGGATATAAAGAGACTGTGAGCAGTTTGAGAGTGCAAACAAACATATATTTTAGGACCTAATCACAAATGTTCAAGGCATATGTGCCTTGGGACTCCATTTTTCCCACCACTTTAGTCAGATTTAAAGGTGCATTGAACTCCACACTAACGTCAGGGCTCTCCGCACAAGGAAATATGTTTATGCCTTCCAGGAATCGACTTGCGTATTCCTGACAGACATAAAACAAGTACATTCAGTTTTAAGCTTACATTTATGACCAAATTTACCTTTGTTGTTAGGGCCTTATATATTGTTCCTCACATCCTTCCTGTAAGAATATCACAAGGATTAGTGTAGGCAGAGGCGGCTTCTCAGTTATGGCAGAGGAGCCTTGCCCCCCTGCTGATAGCCAGCAGAGGCAAACGAGAATCATAAAATGATAATAAAACAATTTTATCATAATTTTTTTTTTCTGAGCCAGAGCCAGCCGAGTCTTAGGGAGGGGTGGGGCCATCCTGATGGAGAGTGAGCAGCAGGTAGGAGATGGAGAGGTGGGCACCATAAGAGCATATGTGGGGTTGGCCAGCTGCCTAAGATTGCCAAACCGACATGCGCACTTAGCATTTCTCCAACCCATGCTATGTTGCACAGCCAGGTGGAGAACAGACACAGGCTCCCAGGCCCTGTCTGAGCACCAAATCAGGCCCCTTAGACCAATCCCAGCACTTCATTCAAGCTGGGTATTAGCATTCCCAGAATGACAGCAGAATATGGATTGGCATCGGGGAGCCTGCACAATGTGTGCCGGCCCGTAGACTTCCATTGGGAATAAAGACAGGAGCAAGGCATGTAGGTACTGTTTGACTTTTTGTATTATTTAGTCTGTGGGCCACACTGCTCCACCACTTGGCATTGAGAGCAGCCACTATTGAGTGTAGGGAATAGTAAATATATTATTAATACTCCTAGTAAAAAAAAAAGTTAATGGAATGTTGATAGTTATGACATGGTTAATATGCACATCTTTTTGTATTTATGTAAATATTGAATCCACTCTTCTTTTTCTACACTCCTTTCTCCTCTGTCACCTTTTATTGTGTTTTATTTATCTACAACAAAATCGAATGTTTGTGCCTGAGAAAACAGTCTCCAGGTCTCTTCAGTAAATATATTCAATGGAATCAAAACAATGGGCCTGATTACGAGTGCCGTGGTCTTCTGACCACCGCACTCATGGTGGTGCAGCAGTGGCGGTCCACCGGCTGCCGGATTCCTGCTTTCGAAGTTGTACTGGTGGTGGACCACGGCCTGCACCAGTGAACCAACGTTCCCTTGCACTGTCATGGCGGACGCCCAGTGTAACATGCTGAGAAGCACTGGCACAGTCCCACTGAGCATTTTAGGAGTTCCTCCACTGCTAGCCATTTGATGGGGGGCTCCCTGCCATTAAAAGGCTGGCGGTGGAGGACCAAAGGGGCCCTATAGGGTCCCCATGCTTCCCCACCTTGGGGATGCATTGAGGGGGGCACAACATGTGCCCCCCTGTCTGCTTGCACCCCCAGTTCCACCACAGCACGGGCATCACCAAACATGCTGGGTTGAAATTTGTTTTGCTATTCCCATTGCTGTGCCTGTTTTCTGGTACCACCATGTGAAGGGCCAAACGACCATCCCCCTGCTTAGAGTTGAACTCGTAATCAGGTTGGCAGTTCTTGCACAGCTTTGGTGCAGCCGTGCCGGCGGAGAGCCGCCGCAACTGCGCTCATGATATAAATCAGGCCAAATGTTCTAACACTTCTATTTTCCAACCTTCTGCAAACTAAGAAACTCATATTTTCTAAACCCCCTGTGCGTTCTTTATGTAAAATGCCACAGCCTGTCACTCTGCAGTAATCGTGGCTACTGCCAGGTGACAGACTCCACCAGAGCTGGGGTGCTTTATCTATTGGTGGATGTCTTCTGCCAGCAAAGCACACCAGTTTGCTCCACCAGCCTGATTCGGCCCCTGCAACTGATGTCCAACTGCCCATTCACTGCCGGCTGTAAATGTGAACTTGATATTATGGAGGCAACAGGCCAGGACAGAAATTGCCCCAAATAGATCCAATATTTTGCTGGCCTGTCGAATAGTTTTATTATAGTTTTATTATGGTTCACTGGTGTGCCTCCGGTTAAAGTAACATGTCAGACTAATGATTATTTTGTAATGCCTGGCGGGGAGAGAAATATTTCTTTACCTAACTACTCCCCACATTAGTTTTTCTCCCTGATAGGTACAACAAACTCTGACGAGATGTATGGTATTTTTACATGAAGAGGCCCCTATTTCATATATAGAACAGTGTTTTTAAAATGCAATGAGTTTTAGTTTAATCAGTATTACTTTGTTTTTAAAAGTTGCTGGGTGTTTGTATGATGCACCTTTAGATGTGAACATGTCAGTATTGTTGATTATATCAATATTAAAAGGGAGAGTGACACATTCATTTTAAAATGTATTTAGTGTCTATTGTTTTCAAGGCAATTAAGGTGAAAGTAAGTAGCATGTTAAAGTGAACTGATTGGAGCATTTATTTCCATAAATGTATTTATTAAACAAGACTATCACTGCTTCAGCAGATGTGCTAACTGTATGATAATACATTTGCTATCAATGATGTTCATTATTTAATGTTCTGCTTTTTCAAATTTCAAATAATCTTCTAAACAGTGCATTCTGTAAAGCCCACTTGGGTGTAGTAGTTAGAATATTTAAATATCAATTTAATTCACTTAAAAACATCTTTATTTGGATACAAATATATCCATCAAGCACAAGTCACATAGCAGCATAAAGTTAAAATCAATTCATATTCAAACATCATAAGAAAACAGTTTCCAGTTGGGCCCTCTTAGTTTAGGCCTGTCCTAAATCATGAAAAGGGGTTAAATAAGACAGTTCTGTAAAAGATATCTATATATTTTTAACATTAATCGTAATTTCAATGTAAATATAAAATCAGTAAGAGCAACCTTCATAAAGTGCACATTGTGTTACGAGCATGTACTGCAACTTTCAAGAATGAGCCTACATGAACAATGTATTCATTCTCTTCCAGTTTAAGGATTATCATGTAAGCTGCTTCAAGGTGGACAGGAGACGTTTAAACCAAATGGTATCAGAAGCCACTTTAGAGTAAAATTTATAAAAAAATAAAGAGTGTAGCATCATTTGCCCGCTCCGGCCATCACAAGTGCATGGCATTTGATCTAAATTGGCTTCATACCCCAAGGGAAAACAAAGTAGAAATTTCACTGTGCCAGCCCTTAACCGCTACAGCGCTACCGCGTTTTCCCGCTGTGCGCTGATTTTTAAAAATCGCGCTGTTTATGACAAAGCCAGCTCATCATCCGCGTAGCGCAGGTAACGCCCATGACGAGCTGGCTTTGTCATTAGCGTCGAAGGGGTTAAATGAAAGAGGAGTCCTCTCTCCCAGCGGCCTAGCGGTTTTAAAAGGTAATTAGATGGCATATGGGAGACATCCTCAATAGACATATACCTGACAACAGTTGTTTTATGGACCTCCCTTTCGTGTCTTACTTTGCTATAATGTGCCTATAGGGCCTCCCGAAGAACTTTTTTGTTCATGCCATCTAAATAGGTAGGATTTAAAAAGACCTGCACATGATTCACAGTACTTCAGCTATCCCTCACTGCGGCAAGTCACTGTATTTCCCTTCCCTTCTCACACTTGTGACAATCTACTATTATATCTCTGGTGAGGGCAGCTGCTGGGTTTTTCCAAATTGCATGCCAGAATATAGCAGGGCGAGCCTTTATATGATCTTCAACGTAAAACAATGTTAATTCGCTATGGCAAACATATTGTGATTGAGAGATCGGTGCTCCCAGGAGTTTAGGACAAAATCTATTTTCTTTACACTGAATGATATTACTCTTTGTGAAGCCCAAGTCCACTGCACCATATGTTGCTGTTGGAATGCATTGGGATTTATAATATTTCTCTAATAGCAGAAACTACGAGAGACCAAAGTTTAAATTAATGGCATTTGAAAACGTATTACTGCTATGCACCACGTGATCGACCCAGGAACCGTTAGCAGAGAATAACAGCCCCAGGTAAGGAAAAGTGCAAGTGCATTGTAAACTTTGGTTGTCTATGGTAATAGAATTTAGGAGATACTTTTTCGGCTCACAAGCCAATATAAAAGATTTTTTTTAATTGGTTCATAAATCTAAACTAGCTATAAAATCTACAAAATCCTGCACTAAAATGCATAAAGTATTGGGTGTGCGGCCCATTAAGATGGCGTCATCGCCATACAGTAGGGTGGGGAGTATGTTATCGTTAATTTTAGGGACATCATTGGAGAGTATTATCAATGATTTGTGTAAGTCGTTGATATATAAAATAAAAAGGAGACGGGACCAGGACACAACCCTGCCTGACCTCTCTACCAACTCCGATGTCATTTGAAACCTCCCTTCCCATATTGATGCTCACCCGGGCTTTCAGATCCTTATGCAAGTAAGCTAAAAAGTGAATTAAAACCTCATCCAAGCCATATTTTAAGAGAATGGGCCATAAGTGTGAACGGATAGCAAAATCATAGGCTGAGATAAGGTCCATAAATGCCAGATATATGTTGAGCTATGGCATACTTTCCACTAATTAAGTTGTGGTTTAGACACTTATCAATTGTGCCTATTTTGCTTCTGAAACCTAACTGGCATGGTTGTAAGATGCGATCTTCCTCAGCCCATGTCTTGCTCTTATTATATAAGATTCTCCCTAAAATTTTCAGAGAGTTATCTATCAGGGAGATCGGTCTATAGCAGCTTGGTTGAGATCGATCACCCTTTTTAAAAATTGGTACGATAATGCTAGTTGACCATGTGCTTGGAATCCGGGTGTTAGTTAAATTATTTAAAACATTCAATAAAAGTGGTGCCAAGAACTCAGGTTTATGTTTGATAAGATCAATAGGCAGCCCTTCAGGTCCGGGAGCTTTGTTAGCCAGGCTCTGTTGGATAGCATCTTCAACTTCAGATCGGGATATTGGGAACCCAGTAGGGACCTGGTGTTCAGCGGGATCCTCATTTAGAGTTTGGGGATGAATAAATCATAGAAAAATGTGCTTCCCATGTCTTGCTAGTTATCGGGGTCAGTGATTGTCCCATGGATCTCATCTTTAACAGTGCCCAAAAAACGTTCCTGTTCTTTTAATGTGGCAGCACATACAAGGGCGTCCCAGAGCTCTTTTACAATTTCCACCTTCCTGTGTGAAATAGCTGCCTTATACTTTTGCCTTAACGATTTAATAAGGGAAGGATCTCTGGGATTTGTTGTTGTTAGCTAATAAACAGTCACTGTTAAAACATCTTGGTCCATGTAGTGCTTCCACGGTTATTTTGGATAATATAGATTTAATACCCTCACAGCCTTATGGTCTTGTAACAACAGACAGGTGTTGATAAGTCTGGGGTGGTCCCTAACAATCCTATAAAACAGATCACTATTATTGACACCTTGCCAGACTAATCTTAGATTGTCAGTAGAGGGGGTGAGGTTCCTGGCACCACACTCTTTGTTATATATCAGCTTAGGGGCAATTCTCAATAATATTTTAATAGTATTATGGTCATCATGAATGGTTGGGATGACCTCAGCTTTCAGCAGACAATCCTCGAGGGTGGGGGAAATAAAAACATAATCGATAGTGGAAGCACTGCCCCTACCTCTGAATGTTGGTTCTGGAGGGTTAATATTATTGGTTGTTGAAGCAATTTCAATCACATTAATTAAATTATGGTTATGCAGATGGTCCAATAGTTCTACCCCCCTATTGCACGGTGCGCCTTAATAATAGGTTCTATAACTTGGATAATTTCCCTGGGAATCTTGACATTAAAATCTCCCCCCAAACAAATGCCAGCTAGATTATAAAAGCCATTACAATGTTGTAGTGTGGCAAATAAAGTAAACGGATTAGTAAAATTAATGTTCGGTGTGGAGGGAAAATCATTATTATAAAAATTAAGTAAATAAATAGATACACCCTTTTTATATATTAATGCTTGGAATTTGTCATTTTTTGTGTCTAGAACCTTGACTAACCCTGGGCGTAGTTCGCGTAGTAGCGCTATGCGTAGCTACGTGAAGTGCACTTTGCACTACGCAAGCTACTCATAGCTATGCGAACTCCGTAGTGCACTGTGCAAAATGCTGTTCGCACTGGTTGCACAGTGCCAGATGCTCGTCCGCACTGTGCAATCAGTACAAACCGCATATTGCACAGTGCAAGCGGTCCTTTTCTGGCGCTCGAGTAGATTTGTACTCGAGGGGCAGCTTTCTCAACGTGGACTGGTATTTTCTCATTGCGAGCGGTTGGGAGCATATGCGACCACTCGCAATGAGAAACCTGACCTCCCCACGTTGAGAATCTCGCCAGGAGGTTTATTTTCCATGCTCGCGATCGGCAACTTGATGTTGCTGATCGCAAACGAGGAAAAAGTCTCACCGGGATGTTATTTTGCTCGCTCGCGGTCGCCAACTTGACGCTGAGGGCCGCGAGCAAGCAAAAAATACCCGCTATGCATTTTTGCACTGTGCTACGTGCAATTCGTGTAGTGCGTAGTTGTGCAAACTATGCAAACTACACGAGCGTAGCATAGTCCTACGCCCAGGGTTAGCCTTGACACTACCTCCAGCAGAGACTTTGACCAAGATTGAAAGGCTGCAGAAGGACGGCCTAACTTGGGGGTTGAAGCAACAGTATTGAAACATTCGAACCCTTCAACATATAGATCTTGCGTAGTCTAGGTCTCCTGAAACATAAGAATGTCTTGCTGTTAAACTATTTCAAGCCAGTCTGGTAAGGTTATTGTGGACGCCAGACCAGCCACATTCCAGCTTAATATGTTTACATTTGGATCAATAGTGGCCTTAGGATATCATGCTCACGTGGCTCTGATGAATGCGTATTCGGTGTAAGGGTGATCTTGTTGGATACCAGTAAGGGTGACAGTCAATCCTGGTTATCCAACCCAGACAGTGCTGGGAACCTGTTATGTATGATTGTGAGTGGAGCATCATTTGTTATAAGCCCAGAGGTTGGTTTAGAGAACTAACCCACTGGCAATGAACAAATATGAGTAGAGTTTTATTGTTTTTTATAACTTTATTTACCATTTTCATGATACAAAACAACATCATATACCAGCTCCAGTGTAGTGCCAAGTAGGGCAGATCTGGCGCATAGTGTAAGCAATACATGACACCCATCTCCACTGTTTTGGAGTAAGCTAGCGTTCTTAGTTTAATATTAACACGATATACATTCTCATGGCCTTCAGTGTACGGCGCATTATCTTGCAATTGGCAGTAGTCCGTGATACAAGAGACATTCCCAGTTATTATTAACAGAACCATATCACAAACACATCATATATATGCCAACCGTTCATCCTATGCCTGCAGGCACAAGCCCATCCTCCAGTTGAGCTGCAGGTTGTGAGTGCGTCATCGTGTTATAGTGTTTAAGAGGGAACAAATGTTGCAGAGGCAGAATGTGCTGGTCAAAGTGGAAGTATATGTAATAAAGTTGAGGGAGTCCAAGTAGTTTAGATAAGCAAGTGTAGTTTATTCAGCCCCAGCCAACAGTCAGCTAACAACTGACAATCCTGGAATTACCAGTAATGGGAACCTTGGTGACATATGGTTCCAAACACTAGGTTCCAACATGGAACCAGAATATCTAGAAAGACAAGTCATCACACTTCTCCCTCTTAAACATTAAACAGGTTTACACGTCCAGCAATGAAGTAGGCAACAGAAAGATAAAGAACTCAAAGAAGAAACTACCTAGACATAATCACGCAAGTGAACAGGAGGCCTGCATACTCTCACACTCTTGCGAGAATAATTAGCATGCAGATCAGGAACAGTAACAACATCATCACACTTCCCTTTACCCCCAAAATGAGAAACACGACTATTGTTCCAGATACGACCATCCTCCGTCTTTACAGCATTTTTGAAAATTTTCACAATGGTTCTAGGAACAGAAAACTTCGACCAATTTTGACAGCCAACAGGAGCCCTGATCTTTACTATCTCCCCCACCACAAACTTCGAATCCTTTGCAGAATTTCTTCTATCCACATATATTTTCCTTTTCCTCTGTAGTTCCAATTCCCTTTCTCTCCATGTCCCCACCTCATTATTTTTTACACCTTTGTCTGCAATCATCCAGGCAGGACATAAGTAAGTGTTAGGTGCTCTACCCTTGAAAAGTTCAAACGGAGTTTTTCCTGTAGTTGAGTGAGGAGAGAATCGATATGCTGAAATTCTATTCTGTAACTCCTTTCTCCAGTCCAAATTGTTGACCCTTGCTAATTGAATGCTTTCCTTCAAAGTTTTGTTGAGTCTCTCCAAAGCACCATTTGCCTCAGGGTGATACAAAGAAATTCTCTTGTGAACAATGCCACACTTACTGAGGTACTCCTCAACTTTCCCTGAACAAAATTGTGGTCCATTGTCGGAAAGAATGGAGTTCGGAAAACTCTCACGTTTAAAGACTCCAAAAAAGAAATAACAGACTCGCTTGTAATCTCCCTTACCAAACTAACCTCAACCCATCTAGAATACAAATCCAATAGAACCAACATAAATGGAGTTTGGTGCTCACCATGTAAAGGCCCCACAATATCCACTGCAATTTCATCCCAGGGGGACCTAGGCAACCTCCTGCAAACCATTGGAGAAGTCCTCGTCCTCAAAACTTTATCACTTGCCTGACAAGAAGAGCAATCTCTAACAGTGCGTTCCACCAACAAATCGATACCAGGCCACCAGAAGTCCATTCTTATGCGTTCTTTCGTCTTTGAAATACCCAAGTGTCCCTCATGAGACATGCCAACCAGAATACTTCTGAGATTAACTGGTGGAACCAACCTAGTACCTCTCATGAGTAAGCCATCCACCACTGCCAACTCATCGGCAATCAAAGACCAAGGTTTCTTCAAAGAACGAGACCTTCCACCTTCCAGCAATTTAATGACCTCCTTCAACTCCTCATCCTCACCCAGCTCTTCTCTCCAAGCATCTTCTTTCACCGCCCCCAAGGTAACGTCACACACCTTTAAATCACCCTCAAAATCGTCAGCCAAGGCTTCCTCACCATTCTCTACCACATCCACCAACCTTGACAGACAATCTGCCGAGACATTAGTTTTCCCAGGTATGTACTCAAACTTGAACACAAACTCCTGCAACAAAATTACCCATCGCCTTATTCTTGCAGAGATGGAGTCTAGCCCCTTTTTTTCGAAGACCTCCTTTAGTGGTTTGTGATCAGACCTGACAGTGAAGGAGGAACCCCACACAAACTTTCTGAATTTATTCACAGCCCAATATATACCTAGTGCCTCTTTCTCTATGACAGAGTAATTCAACTCCGCCCCCTTCAAACACCTCGAAGCACAAGCTATCAGGACCTCTTTGTCCTTCCTCACCTGTAACAACAAAGCACCCAGACCCTTGCTGCTAGCATCTGTAACAATAAACGTCGGATCCCTTGGAACAAACGCCTGCAAATTTGGTGCATTCCTCAGATCCATCTTCACCTGATCAAACTCTCTGCTACACTCTTCAGTCCAATTAAACACAGCATTCTTACACATGATTTTCCTCAGATTAACAGTCTTATCTGCAAAATTTCTGACAAACTTATTATAAAATTCTGCCATGCCCAAAAACGATGAAACTTCTTCTTTTGAGCATGGTTCCTTCAACTTTTCAATTGTTTCTACCAGATCTTTTTTTGGAGATATGCCCTTCCTTGAGATGTGGTGGCCCAAATAATCTAGCTCATTGACACCAAACTTGCACTTGCTCTGACGCAGAGTTCCAACTTTTTCTTCAACACTAGGCAAACCCTCTCATCATGTTCCTGTTCGTTCTTACCAGAAATGAGAACATCATCCTGATAACATCTTACCCCCGGTATTCCTTTGAACAGATCTTCCATAATTCTCTGGAATACCGAGGCTGCTGAAACCAGCCCAAAAGGCATTCTTAAGAACTTGAATGCACCCATTGGCGTAATGAAACTAGTAAGCTCCTGACACTCTTCTTTCAGTGGAACTTGGTGATAGGCTGAAGCCATGTCTAAGGTGGTAAAATAGCATGCTCCATCTAATGTAGAAACCAACTCCTCTATGTTTGGCAAAGGGTACTTGTCAACTATTACTTCTTTATTTAAAGCACGAAGGTCAACACACAGCCGAATCTCATTGTTAGGCTTCCTCGCAACCACAATAGGTGCGAGCCACTCAGTTGCTTCTACTGGTTGTATAACCCCAGTCGACAACAACTTCTCAATCTCTTTACCTGCAGCATCTTTTACACAAATTGGAATGCGCCTTACTTTAGCAGCAACAGGTACTGCACCCAACTTCAGCTTTATGTTGTGATTGTAACCCTTTATGCATCCTAGTTTTTCACTGAATAACTCTTTAAAGTTCTTTATAAACTTGTCCTCCACATTGTCTACAGCCTGAACTTGAATAACTGGACGAGCATTAGGATTGAGACTCACCCCCAACCTTGCTTGATGAGACAAACTCAACAAGTTGTCTCCCCTGTTTACCACATAAACGTTTGCTTCTGTATACCTTCCCTTATATTCAATGCAGTCAAAAAAGTAACCCATTATTTTTATGGGATGTTCTTGATAACCTGTTGGTCTTATATCCGGTTTACACAAGGACTTACTCTTTCCGAACGCATTCTCAAACACTTCGTTTGAAATGAAGGTGACATGTGAGCAAGAATCAAATTTCATCAACACACGTGCTTCTCCTATCAACACATAATCAGAAGGATGTTCCACCACATCATCATTAATCTGAAAGCTAACTAACTTGGTCTCGGTCTTCTTTTCTCTCCCTACTCTTGTTCTGCAATTTCTACCAATGTGTCTCTTTCTTCCACACACATTGCAATTGAATTTAAGGGCAGGACACTCTCTCGTATTTGCCATATGCCCATACCTCCCACATCTGTAACAAGTTCCTTGAAAAGGAGTTGTGAATTTCTTACTTGTCTGTGTTTTAGAAATGCCACCATCAACCTCCCCTTTTAATTTTTCCTCCTCACACACTTCTTTTTTCTTCTTCTCATCCACTCTCTTCACAGCCTGACACACCACTTCTTGTGTTGAAGAACTACTTGGCTTTTCATCCTTTTTCTCCTTGCTTAGTTCTCCCACGCACTTTAACATGTGTTCAACCCTTTTTGCAATACCTACCACTTCTTCTAGTGCAGGTTCATCTTTTAGCCATAACTCTTCCCTAATTTTATCACTCACACACCTCAAAACAAACTGATCCCTAATTCGTTCTTCTACCAAAACCCCAAACTTGCAACTTGATGCCAACTTTCTGAGCGCAGTAATGTAGTCCTCAACACTCTCTTCCTTGCCTTGTTCTCGTAACCCGAAATAGTACCTTTCCATGATGGTACTCACTTTAGGAAGATAGTGCAAGTCCAACTGCCTAGCACATACCTCATACTCATTCAATCCTCTTTGATCAGCATGTGAGAGAACTGGAAGTGTCTCCAGAATTTCCTGACCTTCTCCTCCCAGACAATGCATTAATAATGCATGCTTCCTTTCGCCACTCAAATTCGCACCACACTCCCTCGCATAGTTTTCAAATATTTTCTTCCACTTTTTCCACCTAATCAGTGGTTCCCCTGGTTCCATCAGAAAGAAAGGAGGCGCAGTTACATTCTGCATCTTGCTACTCCTATTCAGCTCAATATACCTTGACTTTTTCTACTTTTATAATTCACCATCAAAATACCTCCAACCTTCCCTGATAGGGTGTGCCTATCACCGTTGACAGGCTTGTAGTCACCCACTCAGTTGCAATTGTCTAGTCTCATCAACACCTCCAGTCGCTTTTCCAGCTTATGCCCCTTAGTCCAATGCTCCTTCGACTTTACTCTACCTTCTTTTCCACTTTCCACTTTTTTTCCTCAACAAGTCTGTTTTTATCCCAAATATGAACTCCTATAATGTCATTTCCCAAAATACCGTTTTTTCTGTCGAAACGCCGAATTTCCTGTCTCCCTCGATGTCTTCTTCTTCATAAATTCGAAAAACGACAAAAAAAATTTCAAAATGGCCGCCACCAACTCCAGAAATGCACTTGGTGTTTTTTTTAAGTCAATTGGCCTTGTTTTTTTTTTTAGACCAACCCAAAATGGCCGCCACACAGCGATCAGACTTCTTTCTTCGGCTGATCGGGCGTGTTTCTTTTTCTTTTTAAAACGCTCCCATTCAAAGATGTCTGCCACTTTCCTCCAACAAACAGTCTTTTTTCTATGGGAATTTACCCACGAAAATCGACGTCATGCTCAAACTCCGTTTTTTCTCCTTTTCCTTATTAAATCAAAGAAAAGAGTCTACCTTTGCCGATTTTCGCCGCGTTTTGGTCTTTCTCTTCAATATTTACAGCGCTACCTTCGTTTTGCTGTAATCCTCCTCTGAAGATGCCAATCCACTTTCCTTCTTCCAGACAGCAGCCAAGTGGGTGTTTTTTTCTTCTTTTTACTTTACACCTGTTGTTGAGGCTGACTTGCACACGCAGACCTTTCCTCAAACGTCGCCAGTGTAATAAAGTTGAGGGAGTCCAAGTAGTTTAGATAAGCAAGTGTAGTTTATTCAGCCCCAGCCAACAGTCAGCTAACAACTGACAATCCTGGAATTACCAGTAATGGGAACCTTGGTGACATATGGTTCCAAACACTAGGTTCCAACATGGAACCAGAATATCTAGAAAGACAAGTCATCACAGTATACAAATCGTGGTTGAGGTTGCAATATGCTAGACTCCTGAGCCAGTCCTTGCGCTGCGGCACAGCCCTACGTCCCCATTTTAGCGCTATTTCCCTTTCTGCCAGTCATAGACTTAGTGCGGTAAATTTCCTGACTTTCTTTGGAATGTTGTTCACATACCCTATCAGTGCCACCGCTGGAGTGGGGATCAGATCTAGTTGTATCATTTCACCCAGTGTGTGGTGTATTTCGGTCCAATACCTGCTAATTTTGCTGCAGGTCCAAGCGAGTGTGCGAAGTCTATGTGTGGGGATTTACATTTTAGGCAGCAAATATGGTCTGTCTGAGTCTATTTTGTGCGCCTTCTCAGGCGTAATGTAAATCCTCTGAAGGAACTTGAATTCAATGAGTTTGTGGCAACTATTTAGGGAGACTGACTTAGTTTGGCAAGTAAGCTAGAAAGGAGCCAGGTGAGTAAAAATGTATCCATAATTGATGCATCAGGGGATTTCCCTTCATCGGAGACCGTGAAAACCTGGCCATCAACGTAAAGGTCCCCTATGGTGGTCATGTTAAACTGATATAGGGTGCGTTGGACTATTCCCTCTCCAGTGATGGGAAACCAGTGTTGATTTGGTAGCGGTAGACTCGGAGTGTATAGAATCGGCAATCCCATCATCCTGACCAATTTTAGCCAGGCCCAACTTGTAGTTGAGACCGTCTGAATATTCTGCGGGTCTCGGAGGTATCCCAGGAGTAACACTGCATTGAGAGTGTCCGTCAGCTTCAGGTCGTAAATAGGGGACCCTAGCATCAGAGTGAAACTAGGCGTGTGCATAGCTGCTCTGAGCTACTAAATAATATATCTGTAAATTAGGGACTCCAAAGTTTATGGAGTGGAAGAAGCGAATTGGGAGCGGGATAGGTATATTATGAAATAGATAGAGAAATTTGGGCAAAACAACCATTTTAATCAGAGCTATAGGGCCAGCAATTGAGAGTGGAAGTCTAAGCCATTTATCCACTTTCTGCTCCAGCGAGTGGATCACCATTCCGTAGTTAGATCGCCAAATGTTTCTATATGTTCGAGCTTTTTTGTGGATTGTGTGGCTCCATCTTCAAAGTCCGATATCCTTCCCTCCGCTGTATCCAAGCGTCTGTCATGGACCTCCAGTTTTACCCCAAAGGCGTCAAGGGATTTATCCAACGTATCAAACTTGTTGTCGAGTGCTTTGAAGCCTGCCCTAAGCTCCGCAAGCATATCCGGATTGGAAGAGCCGGCGGAAGAAGTATTGCCCCCTTCGGCCATGGTGGCGCTACGGTCCTGCACTCCGTCGGATGTGACTGGAAATGTGGGCAATCGCTGTTTAGGGTCCTTCCTGTCCATATCTGTGCATCCCACACCAAGTGAAACTGTCCCCACAGGCCACAGTCACTGATCTCAAGGGTAGTGTATGATCGCCGCAGTTACCACTGTGCAAGGCGGCCAGCCCTCCGTAGATAACTTAGTGGTGATTTCTCGGTCGGAGGGCAGAAGAGGCTGCGGTGGGTGCCTAGTGGGCAAGTGCGGATACGGGGGAGATCTTCTCCAATGGTGGGGCCCAAAGTCAGGGCCCATGCTCAGCCAAGAGTGCCCCGGGTGTTGTAGGCTCAACGAGGCCTCAGCAGGCCGCCAAATGAAGGATCCCAGAGGTGTAGCTGTCGCTGGGGCTAGGATGATCGTGATGACCTCTTCCTTCATTTTCGTGGCTCGGTTTCACTAAGCTTACAGGGCAGTCATAATGTGAGGCCGCAGGGCAGGGGGTGCCTCGCTGCCACTGTTGCGCCCCACCCCCGCGGCCCGCTATGTAGTTCAGAGCCAGCCCGGAGGAGCTCGATGTGAACACTCCTGGTCTGTCGTAACGCGCAGCCGGGTGACTGCCTCCCTGACACCACCGGAGACCCTGGCTCCGTCGATGGCTTACAGGAGTGTCGCGCGCATGTGTCTACCCGTCAAGTGTATTAAGGGGGGTCTCCCAACAGCTCTGACTGATCTGAAGCAAGGGGAGGAGGGTCAGCGAGGAACTCACCGCAGCTCCAGTGCAGGCCAGGCGGGTTCCAGCAGGCAGCTTCTGATGAAATCGCTGCAGTCCAGAGGGCAGCTGTGCTAGGGTACTGGCCGGCCGTGGAGCCAAGCCTCAGCCAGCCTCACCCCCCTGTGATTGGGCCGGTCATCTCCAGTTCTGGGCGGAGTCCAGAGCTGAAAGAGGTCACAATGTGAGCGCCGTTGGGTGGGGATCAGGTTTCCAGCATGTCAATGGCTAAGTTGGCCTTCCGTGCGGAGATAGTTGGATTTGTGCAGGGCGACGGTGAGGAGCTTCAATGCTGCGTGGCCATCTTGGTCCGCGGCTTGGCCACGCCCCCAAATATGCATAGGGTTAATGGTAATATCCTCCTGTACCTTCAATAATGATCTGACAATTGAAGGACTTCGAAAATCAATCACTATGTAGTCCCCCTCTATATTCTTCAGTGAAGCCCCACCCACCCTACTCTTCATACCATGATGATATAATTCATGTTTGACACCTTGAACCTTCTGTGCTTGAATAGCCAGTCCGTGCATTTACTGTGCAGTTAATCCCAACTTTCTTCTTGATTTTTCTTAAGAGTTGGTATCCCTGACAATACCAGAAAATAGGGACACGCTGCTGGTGGTAAACTCAAGACCTCCCTGCTGGGCTCGAAGGTTCTCATTAACAGAGAGTCTGGGACACCTTCGCTCATAATGCCTGGCTTTAGGTTTACGCTAACTTGGCTATTCACAGGATCACAATGAGGAATAGGAGGCATGTTCAGAACAGTACCTGATATATTTTGGGCGCCACTAAAAATGGGAGGATTTTCTGACACAACATTAAGCTTCGGTAAAAAACACTCCTTAACTTTAGTACATGTTCTACAAGAACGTTCAGTTGAGGAACTAATGGGTGCAGTTGGTGTTGGTATTATAGTCGATAAATTAAAATTAAATGCAGCATCAGTTAGCAAATTAGAGCCCTCCCCGTGATAGCAGCAATCTGGGTGGTCTTTTCTTATTGGCTTCTTATGTTCATAAGAGTATCCAGATGATCTAATCACTTTCATAAGCAGGTAAAGTTCTTGTCTATTGCGTCTTTAATTTGTGCAAATACGGTGTTTACAATGATGTTAATGAGAGTGTCTCCAGAGGCACTGTAATCAGATGTGGGAGGCGCAACCTCAGTCGGAGTGCTAATAGAACAATCTGGTTCCTCATTTAGTGCAACGAATGGGATATCAACATTCAATGAAGGCAATGGAGGCTGTATCCACAAGCTCATAACAGTGCAAGATGAACTGGAGTTGTTTCCTTTTAGAACTAATGGGCTTCCCAAGCTTCCTCTTGCACTTGGTCCCCGGAACTGTGGCAGTTGTTGGTGTGTCAGTGTTTAACCATGACTCGGCGGTATTGTCTCCCTTGTGGCTCTCATTGGAGAGATCCGCGTTATTGAAACTGGGTCCTGAGGGCAGGGGGGTGCTGGATGTAATGACAGGCTCATAATTGGATGTCAGGGGGAAAACAGGGTCAGCTAGGGCCGCTCCTGCCATGGAACCATTCTGTTGTGCCTCAGTTCCCAGGGACAGATGCCTCTCAATAAGTTAATTTAGTTAGACATTGTGTGTGACAACCCTTTCTAACATGCTGTCAATGCTGGTAGTGACAGGCCGCAGAGGTAGTATCGCTGTACGCTTCCCCATGATGGACACTTAGAAATACTTGTCAGTTACTGATCGGTTAAATGGGCACTCACCTCAGGTCACTTAATTATTGATGAATGAAAGAGGGGTGGCCAAGCCCAGCCTCTTCCTGGTACTGACGGGCTAGGAAGATTTCATCCCGCCTGCCCTTGGCCCGGGCATGACTGCACGCGTCCCGCGCTGTGGGTGCCCTGGCCGAGTTAAATGCGCCACCTGGCGTGCTTGAGTGGGCATTGGCGGCGTCAGCGGCATCCGTGCACGCCGCGATGCAGGCTGGTTAAGGTAGGCCCCACAGGACTGCTGAGAACGGCTCCCTTTTCAAGGCAATTATGTTGAAAGTGAGTAGCGTGTTAAACTGAACTGAGAGGAGCATTTATTTCCATAACTGTATATATTAAACAAGACTATCACTGCTTCTGCAGATATGCTAACTGTATGATAATACATTTGCTGTTAATGATGTTCATTATTTAATGTTCTACTTTTTCAAATTTCACTCAATCTTCTTTTAAACAGTGAATTTTGTAAAGTCCACTTGGATGTAGAAGGTAGAACATTTACATATAACAGAGTGAGATTAAAATCCTAATCATGCTTACCTTTCTTAAAAAGATAACAAACTAGAGAGCATATGTACAATAAACTGGAGGAACTCCAAAATTGCTAATGCCACGCTCCATCAGTTAAAAAAACTCAGGGAGGAGCCATATTTACAATGATATGGCACACCCCTGTGTTTCCCCTAGTGCTGGTGCTAAATTAAGCTGCCTAGTGCCAACACAGGTACCCTTGCACCATAGTGTAAGGGTGCCTGCATTAGGGGGAATGATTGTTTATGTGCAGGAGAGTGTCCTGCAATCCAGAATGTCGATGTGTAGCTCCTATGTATACTGCATTGAAGGGACACTTTCCTGCACATATTCAATCATTCACAAGGATTTGATTTTAGCAAGAACTAGGAGAAATTAATAATTTCTCCTCGTTTCAACATGTCAACATGTTAAGACCAGTTATTCTTTTAGTCTTAATTTTCGTGCTGACCCATATTTACGCCACCGATGTAAACAGGGCAGCATCAAAATCAATGGGTGTTGAGGCGTAACACCCACCGCAGCATCCATTGCCCGCCCCTTTCACGCTTACGGACTGATTAAGATTTTGTCCAGAGGAGAGGGGCGCGACCGGCGAATCAAGATGGTCGCGCCTTAGGGAGCTCCGATGTGGGGAGCGGCGCTCGGAAAACAAAAGGCGATTTTTTTGGCGGCAGTTCCTGATTTCAATCGCAAATTCCAGCGTCGGAACCATCATGCTACCTCTGGGTGTATTTACACTTGCCAAAAGTGGCCGTTTAAGTGAGTTTTTTCGTATTTTTTACTGTGATGCAGCCATGTTTTTGTTTTTTCTTCAAACGCAGCTTTTTTTTTTCTTTCCCTTCTTACTGTTTTTTGATGCTGGACACTCGCTGCATCTTTATTTTGATCCAAAATCAATAAATGTAGCTGCTACTGCTCTTTGGAACTCAAGATGTGTCATTATCCTCGCTGAACATCTTTTTTTTATGCTGCTGGCTGTCTGCATCTATTATACTTCTTAACTGGGATTTCGCTTTCATAACTCTTCAAGTCTGGATTACTCAGTCACTTTTCTCCTCATATTTTCTCTGTCACAATGATAGCCCCTTGGCATTAGTCTCATTGAAGTTATTTTTGCTGCCATTTTCAATTTTTGGTTCCAGGTGTTCAATTCTTCTCAATAAGTGAGCTTCTTTTTTCAACATGGACTCCTCTCATAATTCTAAAGCACATAGCAACGCCTCTAACTTGCGCAAAGATCCCACAACTGGCAAGCGTCTTAAAAAAGACCCTCCATCTCCCTCTAAATCTCCGCTTCCTGTCACATTGGAAGACATTATGGAGGAATTAAGTCTTATTCGCCCTTTTATGACAGACACAGCCACCACTCTACAAAGGTTGGATGATAAATGGTCTACTCTGGATATGAGGCTAACGGATGTGGAACAGAGGGTTAGTGATGCTCAGGATGTTTCTGCCAAGGTTGCCAATCTGATTAAGGAAGTCGACCAACTTAAGAAAACCTCAGAAGATTTAGAAAATCGCAACCGACGTAATAATCTCCGAATTTATGGAATTCCAGAAAACTCTGAAGGAACAGACATCATCCAATTTTTGAAAACTCAAGTCCTTCCGATAACTGGTATTCCTAAGCATTTAGATGTAAATATCCAAAGGGCATATCGTCTGGGACAGAAGAACTCCTCCTCTACTTCAAAGCCCAGAGGGATCATTGCGTATTTTCTATTATATTCAGATCTCATGACGATCCTTCGAAATGCCAAGCAACATAAACAATTACTATGGTCTGGCCATAAGGCCTTTTTCACGCAGGATGTTTCCAAAGCAACTGCTGCTCGTTGGAAAGAATTCCTGGACTTGAGACCTACGCTTCACTCAATGAATGCTAGATATGGCCTCATACACCCATGTTTCTTCAAAGTAACCTACAAGGAACGCTCTTTCAGCTTTGACGATCCGGCTGAACTTCGCAAATTCATCCACACCCACAAAGATGATCCCATGGAACTCAGCAAAACCTAGTTCTTGTGTAGTTTTATTTATTGTCTCTTCTGTTAATATGTTGGTTTTCCTCACTTTTCTTTCCGTGATTACATTCTTCTAATATTTCTTCACGTTATAGGTTCCCCTTCTGAAATTTTACTGCGTCATTCCCTTCCTCGTGCTATCCTGATGTTCGTATTGTCCAACCCAGCCCGCTGCCATTCCTTCCTTCTCAATGGTAAGTCTCCTTCGCATGTTATTCTTAGTCGCAACTAGTCATTGGTCTTTCTGTTTCTACTTGTTTTGTCTTTTCCCTCTCATTATGACTATTGTGACTTCTTGTTTCTCTTAATTTTGTCTCCTGCTCGTGCGGTAGTCTGTTTTTCGCCGCCCATCTCTCACTTTATTGCCTTTTTTTCCTGCATGTTTATCGTGACTGAAGCCGTGTGGCTTTTTTACATCTTTTTTTTGCTCTCATTTTTTGAGGGTTAATATCCCTCTCTTTCCTTTTCTCTTCTTTCTACGTCTCCCCTTTACTCTTTTCCTCCTCCCTCTCCTCTGTTTTCTCTGTATTCTTGATTCTTTCTCATGCTCTTCCTATCATCTACTCCTGTACCTTTCTTGGAACCCTCTTAAGGTTTACTCACTTTCTGTTTCTTTTGGTGCATTTACAGATAGAGTGCTTTTTCCCTATCCTCTTCTCTTTAGCTTAGTTTAGCTTTTTATTCATTCTTTCCTGTTTTTTTTCTTCCTTATCTACTTTCCATTTTTTTTTTTTTCTCTCAGGTTTTTAAAAAATGTTCTTACTCTTTCCATCTCCTTTTAAATGAATAGTCTCAGAATAATCTCCTGGAATGTTAAAGGACTTCGGAATCCTATCAAAAAAAGCGTGTCCTTTCTCACCTAGCGAGATTGAAATGTCAGATTGCTCTTTTGCAAGAAACACATTTATCTTTACAGAATTTGTCCTCATTGCGCAAACAATGGGTTGGAACAGTTTTCTGCTCCCCAGCTGTTCATAACAAAAACGGTGTTATTATTTTATTTCACAAATCGTTAACTGTTCAAGTGTTGCATGAATCACAGGATACTGATGGTAGATGGTTGTTTTTGGATTGTATTGTTAATAATGTTAAGCTTTCTTTTTGCAATGTTTATGGTCCGACTGGTGTAGACAATACATTTCGGAATGACTTTTCTTTCCTCCTTTCCTCTCACGATAAGGAAGATCTAATTTTGGGGGGTGATTGTAATCAGCTAATGGATCCCTTTTTAGACAGGAAATCGAAAACTAAATACATTCCTAATAAAATGCAAAAGTCTTTTCATAAGGCAATCTCCTCCAGAGGCCTTATCGATTCATGGAGAATATCCCACCTTGACTCTCTTGAGTTCTCCTTTTTTTCTCCAGTTTACGCCTCACACTCCCGTATTGACTACATTTTTCTCACCCAACATGCTTTTCAGTTCATGACTAATTCAAAAATAGGATCTATCCTTATTTCCGATCATGCCCCTATTATCTTGGATATGGATTATCCCTCTCCTGTTCCCTCTTCCAAACGCTGGCGCTTTAATAATTCACTCCTTCTAGACCCTTCATTTGTAGAGCATTTTTCTTTGTTCATGACAGAATTTTTTCATACTTATCTTCACTCCACCTCTGAATTTCACTTTATATGGGACGCTTTTAAAGCCGCTGCTAGGGGCTGCATTATTGATTTTGTGTCTCGTAAGAAGAAAAAAGCCATAGCCCAATCCACCCAATTTCTTAAACAAATTAAGCATCTGGAACATTTATATTTCACTACTAACTCCCCAGATACACTGTCTTCTCTTATTAAAGCCAAAATGCAGTTCAACAAACAATCATGGGACTCTGCTTCTAATAATCTTCTTAAATTTAATGCAAAAATGTACGGCGGACGCAATAAGGCGGGGAAATCACTTGCAAATTATCTTAAAATTAAAAAGCAAAAGACCAAAATTATTTCTATTAAAGACTCTCAGGATGTCTCACAGTCTTCTGATGCCAAAATTCTTGATTGTTTTGTCGAATATTACTCTAATCTGTACACTCCAGAAATCAACCCTTCCTCAGCACAGATTGATTCTTTCTTTCAATCTATCCCTAAATCCTCTACAAATGTTGTCGATCTCTCCTCTTTAGATGCTCCTATATCAGACACTGAAATCCTTAATGCCATCACTCTCTTACCCAAGGATAAAACGCCTGGCCCAGACGGCTTTACAATACGTTTTTATCTGCATTTTAAATCTGTTTTAATACCACATCTACTTTCCTTAATTAATTCTTTTCTTGCTAAGGGTGAATAACAAGGTTCATTTACTCGAGCCATGCTCTGTCTCATTCCCAAAAAAGACAAAGACCCCACCTTATGTAAAAACTATCGGCCCATATCCCTTATAAATACTGACTGCAAAATATATGCAAAGATTTTAGCTTTAAGGAGTAACCAAATTATTCCTGATCTCACAAACATATATCAGTCTGGATTTGTTAAAGGAAGATCCATTACAGACAATTCGAGAACTCTTCTTAATATTATTCACCTAGCCTCTAAAATGAACTCCCCTATTGCGGCTATTACATTGGATGCCAAGAAGGCTTTTGATCGTGTAAATTTGGACTTTATGTTTGGAGCTTTAAGATGGCATGGATTCAGTCCTCCTATCATTCGTAATATTCAATTACTTTACTCTGCCCCCTCTACTTCTATTTGGGTCAATGGTGTACAATCTGATTACTTTTCTCTTTCTAGAGGCACTAGGCAAGGATGCCCCCTTTCACCCCTTCTTTTTGTGCTTGCTTTAGAACCGTTTTTAGAAACGATTCGTCGCTCCTCTTCTTATACCGGCTTTCTTTATAAAAATATCGAGATCAAATACACAGCTTATGCAGATTACATCATGCTATATGCATCCAAACCATCCACTTCTTTATCTGCTCTTTTTTCCTTGTTACGGGATTACTCTTTAGGCTCAGGCTATAAATTGAACATAGACAAATCCGAAGTTTTACCTCTTAATACATTTTGTCTTTCTCATCTCTTTCATGGCTCTGGTTTTGAATGGAACCCTGCTCATATCAAATGTCTTGGTATTCTTTATGCCTACACCATCAGAGAAACCATTAAAATTAATCATAAAGATGTACTTAAAAAACGTTCTTCTCTTATAAATGGTTGGTCTCCCCTCTTCCTATCCTGGTGGGGTAGACTTGCAACGGTCAAAATGATGTTACTTCCTATTATTAATTTTTATCTTTCTACGCTTCCTATCTCACTCCCGCATTATTTTTTAAAATCCATAAATAGCTTACTAACCAAATTCTTATGGAATAATCGTAAAGCTCGTCTGTCTCTTTCTCGCCTGCAACAACCCAAACACTTGGGTGGAGTAAATTTCCCCAACATTTCTCGTTTCCACTCCGCTTTCACTCTTAAACAAATATGGTCGCTTTTGGACGATACTGTATCTCCTCCCACAACCGCATGGAGTTCTTTGGAACTTGAGCAAATTGCCCCTTTCTCCTTCCTTAATGGTACTCGTCTCACCCACCCTTCAACACGTTTTTTTGCCCCTACTCTCAAGCACTCTAAAACACTTGCTTTATCTCTTTTTCGCTCTTTTCTCTCGCAAGCTGATTTACATTCTCTTACTCCTATTTGGTATAACAAATCCCTTAAACTTACTAACAAAGTGCTTTTTTGGAAAGAATGTATAGATAAAGGCATTATGACTTACACTCAAATACTCAATGATAACGCACTACTCACTTTTTCTCAGATTTGCAATATTTTCCATATTTCCAACGCACACTCCTCTCAATATCCTACATTCAAACATCTTCTAACTGACTTTATTTCACAACAATCTCTATTACCCACCTCTTCCCCAACTTCCCTCCCCTTCCCAAATTTTTCACTCCCCTCAAATCTGCTGTAATTTATAAAACACTTTTTTTCTCTAACGCTACTAGAACTAAAACTAAACTTGAATTACTCTGGGAACAAGACTTAGCTCAGGAATTTTCTTTTCAGACATGGGATAATATTTGGTCTAAAATACACACAGTTTCCCGTTCGGCTAGCACTACACAGACCTGTTACTTTTTTTATAACAGACTTTTTTTTACCCCTTATGATTTATGCAAATTTAAGTTACTTGAGTCTCAAAAATGTTGGTCTTGTTCTCATGATAATGCTGATTTCATGCACATGTTTTTTTACTGTCCACTAGTCAAATCCCTTTGGTTGCGAATTTGGTCACAACTGAACAAAATTTTAAATACTGCCTTTCCTTTTGAAATTGTACATATTTTCTTAGGTGGCTTTTCACCTATTTGGGATGTTCATTGTATTTTTTGTAAATGTATAGACCTTGTTATAACAATTTCCTTCCAGATCATCACCACCAACTGGAAAGACACTTCCAAAATATCTTATACTGCCTGGTGGAAACTATTATGGCATCATCATAGACTTGATCGTGCCTTTGCCACCACAACTATCTTTTTTTTTGTTTGAATATTTTTATTGTTATTAATCATACAGCATAGAGTTCCATCTCTGTACATTTCACAACGAGGAAGCATCAATCTGTCCCACATTCGGTTCGCAACAAGAAATAATCATTTCAATTGTATTATGCATTTCAACCAACAATTAACTACATTGTTAAAGTTATCAGGGCAATCAACAATATGCAAGGTTTAATGTTTCCTCGCAGTGCGTCTTTGCTGGGAGTGTTTCCCATCTCTCTAGAGTCCCAGATCTCGCTCAGACTCAGGGCGCCCGCTGAGGGCCTCCTTCCAGGTTATGCGCTCTATCCGAGCTCTGCGGTGTAGCTGAACGCGCGTGTTGTTGGATACCCTTCAGTTAGTTCAGCCCCTTGTCGTGATTCAGTGCTCGTATGGCTTAGCGGTGTGTTCTATTTGCCGCCCCGTTTCGTTAGTGTGGGGCGATGAGCCTTCACTTCTGTTATGTCCTAGAGGGACAGCTCATGTGTCTCGGAACTGTTGCTCTATCAACTGGGGAGAAGTCAGTTGTCTAAACTCAACTGTTGAACATGAGGGGGCAATTCGATTAATGGGGAAGAAATAAACCAAACAATAAGCTAAAGAAAAGAAAAAGAAGCTCTGCTCTGCATAATCTAGTCTTTCAGGTTCAATGGCTAGGTGTCGTGTCTGTGTGTTTCCTGGGGCAGTTGCTTGTGTGTTCCTTCATTTGCGGTGCGGCGTGTGTGGGGGGGGGCGGTATGGATTCTCCTCTGGTTAGTTGGGTCTCTTTGTCTACTGACTGCATAGGCGTTGTACCCATGGACTCAGCGGTGTGTGGGAGGGGGGGCGTCAGGAGGGGGAGGGAACAACGGACAGACCGGCTCCTCACCCTCTTGTTACATTTGGTGTCGCTCTCTCGGTATTCCCTACGGGACTTCGCCCGGTAGCTTCCCTTCTCATCTCGTAGGTGGGCCTCCCTACTGCGGCTCTGCTGTATATGTGCATTCTGTCTGGCCCCTCATCTACGTGACTCCCCGTTCCTGGTACACCCGGTTGAAAGACTGGAGGTCATCCCATGTCTGCGCTATCGGTATAGCCCGCAAACCCGCCGTCTCCTCTCTATGGAGTATTGTTCCCTCTGCTATTGCCCAGTAGTTGAGTGAGGCGTGCCAGTGCTGCACCTGTGGAGGGTGCTTGTCTTTCCAGTGTCTTGTTATGAGCCTTTTCGCAGTCACCAAGCCCAGGTCCCAGAACCTGGCCTGGGGTTTGTTGTGTTTTGTTCTCTTGTACAACCCCAGCATGCATGCTTCCCATGTGTGCTGTAGCTCTACTCCAGCTCCCTCCGTTAGAAGTGCTGTTACGTCCTGCCAATATGCTTGCAATCGGGGGCAGGCCCACAGCTTATGTAGTAAGTCAGCATTCAGTAATGAGCAGCGCGGGCAGCCAAACGTGTCTAGTACGAAGTACCGGTTAATTTTATCGGGGGAAAGATACGCTCTGTGTACAATGTACAGTTGTATTAATTTGAATCGTGAGTTACGCGGGATGTTGCGCGGTCCCTCTAGGATCCGTTCCCATTCTTTGTCTGACCACTCTCTACCCCTGTCAGCTGCCCACTTGTCTCTCAGCGGCTGGAGTGTGCATGTTGTATGTGACTGCAGAGCCTGTGCTATCCAGTGTATCACGTGGGAGCCGTTGCCCATCACGTGTAGGTACTGCATCAGCAGGTGTGTCTGCGGTTCTTCTGCCATGTCCCCCCAGCGTTTCGTGTATTCGCGGATCAAGGATGCATAGAGAAGGAACTGCCCTGCCGGTAGTTCGGCATCCGCAGTGAGTCTCTCAAACGGGATCAGGGCACCATCCTTGTAGAGGTCCGCCATTGTTTCTATTCCTGCCCGCTCCCAGCTCTCCAGTGCGGCTGCAGTGAGAATGCCGCCCTCACTAGGCGTGCCCATTAATGGGAGCGCGGGGGCGTAGGGCTTGAATTCCCGTGTGAGTCTCAGTGCACGTTGGAAACATTTGTACGCTACCATCAGGTGCAGCTGCGTCTGGCGGGTTTGCACGGCCAGAGGGTGGAACAGTGTGAGTGCCTGAGCTTGTGTTAGGGCCACGGTGTCCGAAGTCGTGTCTGCCAGGCCTTTTCCGGCGAGCCAGCCGGCGACCCACTGCAGCTGTGCTGCCAGATAGTAAAGTTCTTGCTTTGGAACCGCCAGCCCTCCCATTGCCACGGGAGCATATAGCTTCCTCAGTGCTACTCTGGGTCTGCCGGCATTCCAAGTGTGCGTCCGGACCATGCTTTCAAGCTCTCTGAATATTCGGTTGGGGACGTACACCGGCACGTTGGAGTAAAAATAGAGCAGTCTAGGCAGTGCGATCATCTTCGTCAGGGTGATTCGAGCAGGGACACTGAGCGGGAGCGTTTTCCAAAAACCCATTTGGGCCCGTAGGGAGGAGATGGCTCTGACCAGGTTACCCTCCAGCACATCTGTTGGAGACCGATAGATGTGAATCCCTAGGTATTTGAAGGTGTCAGCATGCCAGGCCAGTCTGAGACCCCCCAGGTTCACCTCACTTTCCTGCATATCCGGATGGAATGGGTATACTCCTGACTTCCCCCAGTTAACTTTTAAACCCGAGTGCGCCGTAAAGGCGTCAAGGGTGTCCATAAGGCCTTGCGGTATCCTGGTGAGATCCCTGATGTATAGCAGCAGGTCATCCGCGTATAGCGAGACCGCATGTGTACCATCAGCTAGGGGGATGCCCCATTCCTCACCTTGCCTCCTCAGCAGCTCCGCCAACGACTCCATCGCCAAGGAAAAGAGCAGTGGCGACAGGGGGCAGCCCTGCCTCGTGCCCCCCTTACTCTGATGGCTGCAGACAATAGGGCTCCGATCCGGACCCTGACTGTGGGCGTTTGGTAGAGTAAGCTGACCATGTCTATAAACGCCTCTCCTAGTTCGTTTTTCTGCATCACTGCCCGGAGATACGGCCATTCCACCGAATTGAATGCTTTTTCTAGGTCTAATACTATGCACCCAGATCGTGGCCATGGCGTCTTCGCATACTCCTGCACCCTCAATAACCGGCGGATGTTCTGCGAAGTGCCGTGCGTTGGTACGAATCCGTTTTGATCCGCATGACCAGTGTGAGTGTGTACGGTGCTAGCCTCTGGGCCAGTGTGGATGCCAGTATCTTATAATCGGTGTTCAAAAGGGCAAGCGGCTGGTATGAACCCAACTGTGCCCCGTCCTTACCTGGCTTTAATAGGGAGACCAAGGTTGCCTCATTGAGGGTGGGCGGTAATGAGGACGCTGCCTCGTACATTTTAATGAGTTCTGGGATTAACAAGTCCGGATACGCCTTATAGAACTCCGCCGGGAGTCCATCAGGACCTGAGGACTTGCCGTTGGACAGCGCCATGATAACTACTCGGAGTTCCTCCGATGTGAACGGAGCTGCTAGCTCGTCTTGTTGGGCGTCTCTTAATGTTGGCAGTGGTATCGGTGTTAAATAGTCTGTGGTGTCCGGGGCTGGGGTTGGTAAACAGTCGTAGTGGTCGGTGAATGATTGGTGTATCTCCTGCTGTGTGCTTAACATAGCTCCCCCTCCACCCTGTATCTCCATTACCGGTTTTGTCCTGTCCTCCCTGCCAATGAGCCAGGCAAGCAGCTTGCCGGGCTTATCTCCCCTGTCATGTGTGCGCACCGAGTGGGCCGCATAGTTCAGGCAGCGTAGCCTTTCCAGTAAGCTCTCGTTTTCCGCCTGGATGTCCCGCGCCTCTCCCTCTTCGTCACCCGGTGCTCTCTGTTCGTACCGCAATAGCTCTCTCTCCACCTTTGTCAGGTCTTTCTCTACTTGTCGCCTAAGATTGACTTGCGTGCCTAGGCAGTGTCCTCTCACCACGACTTTGAACGCGTCCCATTCTATCTGAGGGGTGGACGCTGTGCCCGTGTTTTCCTCAAAGTAATTCACTATTTGTGCAAATAACGGAACGGCGCATCAAGCAGTAAGTTTGGTTGCAGCCTCCATGTGGGGACAGGAGGGTGTATGTTTGCCCATATGAGGACTAATAGGTGTGGATTATGGTCGGAGTGTGTTCTGCCCATGTATTGAGTGTCTATTGCGTGTGGTAGTAAGTCTTCGGTGAGCATGTACCGTACATGTAAGTCATGCGCTCCTGAATAGTATGAGTATGTTCGAGTGCTTGGGTTACAGTGCCTCCATACGTCTTTGAGTTCCCAGTGTGTTGCCCAGGTTGTGAAAGCTTTCATGGCGCCCACCACCGGCGCACTTGGCAGTGGCGGGAAGTATCGGTCTAATGTTGTGTCCAGCACGCAATTATAATCCCCGCCCAGTACCCAGTCCGTGCCATGCGGACAGGATCGTCGAGAATCTCATGAGGAATCCTTGCTGGTCTGTGTTGGGAGCGTATACCGATGCTATTACTATTGGGCGTCCGTCTAATCGTCCTTTTACCACCACCAGCCTTCCCTCTCCGTCAATATGGGAATCGTCTACTTCAAAAGGAATCCCAGGCCTGACCCATATCAATGCGCCCCGCGCGTATGTGGAGAACCCTGTCGCGTATATTTGCCCCCGCCAGCGCCGGCGCAGCGTATGTACCTCAGGTGCTGCTATGTGTGTCTCCTGCAAAAGCGCGATTTGGACCTTATGCCTCTTTAGGTATGAGTAAATCTGGTACCTGCGCGAGGGTGTGTGCATCCCCCGTACATTCCATGTGCAAAATTTAATCGTAGCTGCCATTGCCATTGCCATTCAATACTTTCTCGCCCCTCCCCCCATCAGCGTCGCCGGTCACATCGCCTATTCCCGGTTCACCCATCACATCAACACCAACATTTATACCTATGATATGCAGTTTTGAGGCTGGTGTTTTGTCCACTCTCCAGCGAGAGAAGCAGAGCTTGCAAAAACATAAACAAGAGATAATACCAAAAGGTCGGCTGCTAAACATACAGACGTCCAAACACTCTAATGAGATGGTCAACTTTTCAGTTCTGGGGGGTCGCTGTCTAGCGCGTTAGATAAGGGTTTCTCAGTTAATAAACAAAGCGTGAGTGTGCATTTCGTCCCGCTCAGGGGGAAAATTGTCTGTCTCAGCTGGTCCTGCAGTGGGCCAGGTGGAAGGTTGCGCGGTGTTTCTGGCGTTTGTCTGCAAAGTTCGCCTGCTAAACAGGCCCGCCAGGGCGGCGAGGTGTGGCAAGGTCCCTGCGCAGTATGTATTGGTGGGTCAAGTTACCTGTAGATGCTGCCACCCGTTGGGTCGTCAGTCCTCGCCCAATCTGGGCTTACTCACAGTACCCTTCTCAGGCGAAGGGCCGGAGCACCGGAGAGGACATTTTGTATCTTCCATGTCCTCCGTCCCCGTGGCACCCGGTAGACCCAGGCTTCGCGGCCTCTCCAGTATGCTTCCTGTTACCGCCACTCAGGGTGGGCGGTGGGAGAATGGGGGAGGACGGGAAGAGGGGTGGGGTCCATGGTCGCCTGTTCTCTATCCAAATAGGTCCGCTGTATGTGGTGTAATGTCCGGTAAGTCTTCGTGGGCCTGTGAGTCCGACATCCCGTACATTGCCTCATCGTCACTCAACAGTGTCTCGGGGCTGTTTACCGGCAGTGAGTGCTGGGTTGGAGAGTTGCTGATCTCGGTTGCTATGCGCAGTGCTTCCTGCTGTTCCCGGTGCATCTCTTCCTCGAGCGGGCCCGCGCCTTGCTGCGTTCTCTCTGCGGGCGTTGGCGACGACCTGTTCCTGCGTCTCTGCCTGGAGCTTCTGTTCCTCCTGGGTCGGGTCGACTCCGTGGGGCGTGTGGCGTTTTTATCCGTTCCATTATCTAGCCATGCTTCCACTTCCTCAGGGCTACCGAAGAAGTGTGTCTTTTCGTGAGCCACCACTCGGAGCTTTGCTGGAAAGAGGAGGGAGTACGTGAGTCCAAGTCGCCGTAATCTTCGCTTCACTGCCAAGAAGGAGTGTCTCTGGCGTTGCACTTGGACTGTGTAGTCCGGGAAAAACATGATGCTGGCATTATCTACCTGGATTTTGTTGAGTTTTTGGGTTTCCCTCAATACGGAGTCTCGGTCACGGTAGTTCAGGATACGGATAAGCAGTGGGCGTTGGTTGGAGCCCGTTGGGAGTGGGCGTGACGGGACTCGATGCACCCGCTCCACCACGAAGTGTGGCGACAGTGTCCCTTCTGGCAGTAGTGTGCGCAACCAGTCCTCCACATGTATCTCGGAGTCTCTCCCTTCCCATTTTTCGGGCATTCCCACTATCCGGATGTTGTTCCGCCTTGCCCGCCCTTCTGCATCCTCTGCCCTGTCTTCTAGAAACTCAACCCTGTTGAGGAGATCTCTCATCTGTTTGTCTGTTTGCGTGACTCGGGGTTCCAGGTCTGTGACCGTGAGTTCCAGGGCTTTGGTACAGTCGGCAAGTTTTTTGTGGTCCGCCCTCAGGTGGGTCAGGTCGATGGCAACTCCATCTATTTTCGCCTCCAGCGACGTACGCGTGGATTGGATTGAGTTATTGTGTCTAGTCTGGCTACTATGGGGTCTGCCTCCCCCTGTTTCGATGTTTTGTCCATCTTGCCTTTTGTGTTCGCTCCCCCGGTTCCCGTACGTTTCCCTGCTCCTCCAGACATGGACAGTGTCTTGCGCAGTTGCGGTTCCACGATCAGTGCAGCTGCCTGCGCCTCTACCAGATGTCCCCCCGCGCCGGATGGGTGCAGGGCAAGGGGCTCTTGCCAGCCGAGATGGGCACGTGGGGCGTCACTACAGGGCTGTCGTGTGCCCCCCCCTCTCTGGGCTACAGATCTGCATGGGTTGTATTGTTTTAGTACTCACGGGTCTGCTGCGGTGTGAGTGTTTATTGTCCTCTGCCGGGCCCAAGGGTAGGCCAGGCGCTACTGTATCCGGCACGCTCACCCGGTTCCCGTCGGTCCGGCGAGTCTCGCCGCGTCTCTTGGTGTTGCCGTAGGTAGCGTTGCCCATGCGATCTCCCACATCCAATGCCGATCACCCACCAGTGCCCGCCGCAGCTTGGTTGTCTTGTTGCATATAGTCCCTCAGTTGCCTCACTCCTTGTTGTTCCGTGGCTTGGCACAGGGCTCCTGCATGCCTGCTAGTCAGTCCTATCGTGGCTCAGTGTGGCTCGCTCCTGGCGCACCTATGGCAGCGTCCCTGTGTTCGGGGTGTAGCGTCTTGATCGTGACTGTGCTTTGCTCAGCTATCGGGGGGACCGCCCCAAGGGCTGTCGCTATGGCAGCTGCGGTCTTCTCTGCCAGTGCTGCTTGTAGCATGTCTCGGGTGCCTCACTCTCGGCCCGATGTCGGGGTCGTAGGTGTTTTGCTGCTCCGCTTCAGGGAAACCCGGCCTGCGCCTCGAGTGGTTGCGGAGCTTCTCTCCCCAGGGTCTGGCGCGCCTTGGTCTGATAGCACGGTATCTCGCCGGTGTGCCCACTCAGGGTCGGAGGCAACTCGCGTGTGGGGGTCTCCACTGTGCTATGTGCAGTCCCGTGAGTTCCCAGTGCCGGTGAGTCGGCGAGCCTTACTTGTCCCCCGGGGGCACAATGCCCGCAAGCTTCCTTCCCGCTTGGTGTTGCAGTCGCCTTGCCGTGGTCGGGCACCCGTGTTCCACCGTCTGTTGCCTGTGTTTGCTCGGACCACGTTATGCCCCAGCTCAGCTCGGTGTCCTGCCTCCTGCTTGTCCCCGGTGTCGTCGTGGCCAGGTATTTGTTACGGGTGCTCGCTGGGGTCTCCCAATGTCCCGGCGTCCCTGCACAGGCCTCCGGTTCCACCTCCTTTGGGCAGGCCTATGGGCCTCAGGGTCCTGGGCCTCCGTTAGCTGTCTGCGCCCTTTGCCGGTGTTTTTCTTCTTCCTGGGGCCCGGTCGTTACCACGCTGGTGCTTCTGGGGGCCTTCCGCCTCCCCGCGGTGGTGCCGATCACGCTACCTCTTCTCCCTCTGCTGGTGCGGCGCTGCTCTTGGTGCCGCGTCTCCTGGTCGGGCAGTGTGCCTTCTGCCCGGAGGTGTTAGTGGGGTGTGTCGGGCCACTGTGCCTGAGGTTGTTCCAGCGCTGGTGTGTTTGGCTCCGAACCGGTCTCTCTCCGCCAGTTTACGGCCAGGCCCGGCTTTGCGGCCCGCACTTCCGGTCCAGACCCCGGTGTAGCATGATTTCCTCAGCCGGCGCCCTCTCTCGTTTCCCGGCTTACTTGCTCGTGAGGGTCCCGGAGCGGTTCCAGTCCGTCTAGCGATCCGGTTTTCGGACCGAGGGTTGCACGTGTGTTCACGACTCTACGCCCAACTTTCCAGCCAGCTGAGACGTGTATTTGCAGGATAATTTACCCCTTTTGCAGAGGCTCGCACCGGAGCTCCGCTAAGGCGCGTCCAGTCTCGTTGCGCGCTTAGCCACGCCCCCTTGCCATCACAACTATCTTACTAATTAAAAGGGACCTAATATGGCTGCCGTTAACTGATTTTCTTTCCAGAAATGTTTGAAGATTTGATACCATATGTTGCACCCTTTTCTTTTGTTTCATATACATAGAATTGTTCTTATTGTTTTTCTATTTAATATATGAGCTGTTTTCTTAGGCTATTCCCTTACTCTTTCTTTATTTCTTCTTCTTCCTTCCTCTTTTTCTTCTTTTTTCTCTCCTTTTCCCCCTTCTTTTCTTTCTTTTCTCTCCTAAAACGGAAATCTTCTTTAAAAGCTTTTTCCCTTAGTAATGCTCATGTACCCCCTTTGGGATGATTATCTTCAATGTTATATTTTATCAATTTGTTAATAGTTCTGCTGCCTATTTCTTATGTACTGATGTTTACATTGCATATTTACTTCGAAAAAGTTTTTAAACGTAAAAAAATATTTTTTCCAGAAAGCATTCCTACTGAATCGGTCCCGAATGCTTTCCAAAACGACTCAGATCAACTGAGTCCGACCAAGCAAATTGGAGGTATCCTTATTGTTCCAGGTACGATTCGGTCGGACTCCCAATGACTTCAATGGGAGCCTGTGTCCTGAACGAGAACACAGGCTCCCATTGACAAAAGGGGTGGCTGGAGAAAATTGTGCACCCTGTGGCGGGCACCACTTGGTGCCTGCCACACTGTGCATGGTTGGAAAGGAGGGTCCCTTAAGTACCCCTTCAGTCCAGATTCAGAGGGCCCCAGGTGAAGGGGACCATGCTATGGGCCCCCAAAGACAGACTCCGGCAGCCGATCCGTTCTGGAGAAACCGATTCGGAAAGAATGTCCTTATCAGTCATCGTAATCGCTCGCTCGGAAAGTCCATATAGCTGTATGATTCAGCTACAAAACACGCTACCTGTCAGAATGTTTATGTTGTTTATGTTTTTATTACTTCTAAAGCGCAATCATTCATCCTGGATAGGATATCACGGCGCTATGAGTTCTGTGATAAGCAGTGGGCTAATACTTGAGTACAAAGGAGTAGGTCAGGTTTAGGGAATAGAGTGGTTTTTAATTTTTTCCTGAAAGTCAGGTGACAGTCCGTGAGTCTAAGATCCTCGGGCAGATCATTCCATCTGATTGCAGCTAGGTGGGAGAAGGCCCGTCCTCCCATCCTGGCTCTTTTCACTCGGGTGGCTGTTGCTCTCGCTGTTGATGGAGAGCGGAGATTCCTAGTGGGAGTATAAAACTTGATCCTATTTTTTAGGATGTAGGGGCCAGTGTTATACAATGCTCTGTGTGTTACGCACAGCATTTTGAACGTGGCTCTTTGTCTCATTGGAAGCCAATGGAGCTCTTTAAGGCAACTCTTGGCTGGGTCATATTTTTTCCTGTTGCAGATTGCCTTTGCTCCCGCATTCTGCACTAATTGTAATTTTGTGAAGAGGTAGTCTGCCATGCCCACAAACAAGGAGTTTCCGTAGCCCAGCCTACTCATCAACAGTGACTGGACCAGAGTCTTTCTGCACTCAGTGGGGATTCATGGAAAGACTCTTCTGAGCATTTTTAATAATGCGAAACCTTTTCAACAGATTGTTGACACATGATTTTTCATGGACAGGGTGTTATCAATGATAACTCCTAAATTCCTTGCTGTCGGTGTTGGATTGGGAGGGGTCCCAAGCTAACGGGCCACCAGCTGTTATCCCATAGCTGTTGTGATCCACCGAACAGCAGTATTTCCGATTTATCGGCATTGAGTTTTAGACAATGGCTGTACATCCAGCCAGATAATTCGGTGAGGCAATTTAGCAGTCTATCCTTTGTGTCCTCTTCCCCATCTAGGGTTACCACTAGTAGGGTATCATCTGCATATGAACAGATATCGATACCCCAATTTCTTCCTATCTCTGCCAGGGAAGATACAAATACATTAAATAATGTTGGGCTCAGTGAGGCCCCCTGTGTGACCCCATATTTGATGTTCCAGAGGGGAGACGAAAAGTTGCCCAAGCGCACAGATTGAGTTCTGTCTGACAAAACGGATTTCACCCAACCTAATGCTTTTGCCCGAATTCCTTCTGCTGCAAGGATTCCTAGTAATAGGTTGTGTGGAACGGTGTTAAAAGCCGCCGAAAGATCTAATAATATCAGGGCGACTGTTTTCCCCCGATCTACCTGTGTTCTGATGTTATCCAGCACGGCCAAGAGTGTTGTCTCTGTGCTAATATTGGCCCTGAAACCCATCTGGGAGACATCCAATAAGTTGTTAATTTCAAGGAAATTAGAAAGCTGTCTGTTAACCAATTTTTCTAAAACTTTCGATAGATAGGGTAATTGTGATATGGGTCGGTAGTTGGCAGGGTTGTTAATGTCTGCCCCTGCTTTTTTTTATCAGTGGGGTGACTACTGCATTTTTCCAGATTGATGGGAATTCGACAGAATTTAGTGACTGGTTAAGTACTTGTGTTACTGCCAGACAAATTATCTGGGTTAATTGCGAGAAAATGTGATGTGGGCAGGGATCCAACGGGGAACCTGATTTAATTTCCAACAAGACCTTACTTACTTCTTCCTCTGAGAAAGGGCCAAAACTGGAACAGCTGGCATGTGAGGTGGGTAGCACAAGATGCTCTGTGTGCTCCAGGTCATTGTTGGAGAAGGAGGTGTAGATTTTGTCTATTTTCTATTGGTTCCGAATGCCTGTCGGAACCAATTTGGACACTCATTACGGGTTACGGGAATCATAATTGGTCATTGGGAAGTGTGCATGATTCGGTCGGAAACAAGGGTTCCACGTTTTCTGTGCCTGGTTAGGAGCTTGTACTAGTCAGCAGCTTTGTTTACATAGTGTTTGATGTAGAACTGAAAATGTAATTCCAAGTTAATTATAGAGGTAACTGTTTTAACCCCTTAATAGCAGAATGAAACGGTATGCTTGCAATAAAGGCAAAGGTTTTCATTTGACGCAGCTAAAATTGCATGGATGGTAATCCTTTTAATATTTGTACTGTATATGTAATGTACTACATATCGTTAATGCATGAATATAAATGCGTTAATTTTATTCGAGAATCTTTTAAAAACAGAAAGTATTGTATTGATATTGGCTAGGCATGCGGGAACCTGTCTGGAACAGTTACATTATTTATCAATTTTCGAAGCAATGTTTTTTAACCTTTCTTAGCAGAGGTTTAGAATGGGTTAACCAAATGACACTTTCCTATGGGTTTTTCCTTTTGTACTTTACAAATGTGCTATTCATAATGTCTTGCTGATTTTAAACAGCGTAAGTGGTGATGGCACTGTGCCCGTGGGACTAGCGAACAGGTTCCCATTAAATGTTAAATAGTTGTTTATTAGCTTCCTTTGTCTGTAGATCTGCAGACAATTAAGGAATGCTAGTACAGAGAGGTGCGGGCATGGGCTAGAATTCCGAATGAAGGAAACACAGACGGACAAATTGTGAAAATAGGAGAAAACACAGAGAAAGAGGGACAATAAAAACAGTGAGAATGAGAGAAAAAAGTGAAAAAGGTGAAAAAAAAGTTAGGATAAGAGAAGAAAGATCGATAGACAGAAAGGGGATAGAAATAACGTGAGGAATAAGGGAAGTTGAAATGGTGGAAGGAAACATGAAAGAAAGAAGAATGGATGACATGTAGGTTGTTAAAGGAAGGAAGGATGAAAGAACGGATGGGGTGAAAGGAAGAACATATTGAAAGATAAAAGGAGAGATAGGAGAAGGAATGGTTTCATAGGTGAAAGGGATAATGGATGGAAGGACAAAAAGGTGAGCAGATGGGTGAAAGGATGCAGGAAGGAAGACTGAAAAGAAGTGGGGATGGATGGATGGATGGGTAGATGGATGGATGGATGGATGGATGGATGGATGGATTGATGGAAGCATGGATGGATGGATGGGAAGGTGAAGAGATGGACAGATGGGTAAATGAATATATGTACAGTTGAAATTATGAATGGGTAGATGAATGAGAAAAGGAAGAAAGGGTGAATGGAACAGTTCTAAAAAAGATCTGGTTTGCTCACTTCACATGCTTGGCTTGATTACAGGTTTGGTTCAAGTGGGGTGTATTTCTATTTTCTAGCTACTCCCGTAACTTCAACCCGCCAGTGTATGTTATGGTATGTTATGTTATATGGGTATTTATTACGCGCACGACTACTCTTGAGTATCCTGGCGCGGAGCATAACCACAGAGAAATCACAGAAAAGAAGCACAGCATTATATTAGTAAGCTTGATTGAAGAGGTGAGTTTTAAGAAGCTTTTTAAAGCAGCTAAGGTCTCTGGTATCCCTGAGAGTGAACGGAAAGGCATTCCAGAGGGTAGCTGCTTTGACTGAGAATGATTGACCGCCCAGTCTAGTGCGCCTAAAGTGGGGTGTTACCAGCCGGCGTTGGGAAGCCGACCTGAGGTGTCGGCTGGGCACGTGGAACGTCACTCTTTCCCTGAGATAAGCTGGGCCAGTATCGTGTAGGGCTCGATGAGTGAGAACCAGAGCCTTAAATTGAACTCTTTGGGCCACCGGCAGCCATTGGAGTGTGGCCAATTGTGATCTTATGCTGATGCATCTGGGGATGCCCAGCAGAAGTCTCGCCGCCGCATTTTGGATGAGCTGCAGCTTGTTTAACAAAAAAGAGGGGGAGCCCAGATAGAGAGCGTTCACGTAATCTAGGCGGGACAATATAAGGGCTCTAGCGACCGTTTCTTTGGCCGGCTGGGGCAGTAGAGGGAAGAATCTGCTCAGGGATGTAAGTGTCCCAAAGCAGGCACCCGTCAGTCTTTTAATCTGCTCCGAGAATCTCAAATCTTCATTGAACCAAATGCCCAGATTCTTGGCAGGGCCCCCTTCAGAGGGGGGACGGGGGAAATCGGGAGGCCAAACCATTTCAGTAAATTGGTTTGGAAAGTGACCATATAGTATAATCTCCGATTTTCCCTCATTGCATTTAAGCTTGGCCTGTGCCAACCAGGTAAATACGTCCGCCAGGCACCTTTGTGCTGCAGCCGTTTCTAATTGTGAGTTACCCCAGGTGAACAGGAGCTGGGTGTCATCGGCATAGGCCATAATTTTTGCACCCAGCTTCTCAGCCAGGTAGATCAGCGGGGTCATATAGATGTTGAAAAGAACTGGGCTCAATGTTGAGCCCTGTGGGACCCCCGTCTGAACTAACCTGGCCGAGGAGGAATGTGGGGGCATCCAAACTTGCTGGTACCGTGAGTCCAAGAAGGACTCCAGCCATGACCATACAGCACCAGTGAGGCCGATGTCAGTGAGGCGAGCCAGAAGGAGTTTATGAGGGACCGTATCAAAGGCGGCAGAGAGGTCCAATAAAATTAGCGCCGCTCTGCCACCCTTGTCCGTACACTCCCTGATGGCTTCCACCACCTCGACCAAGGCTGTCTCCGTGCTAAAGGAGGCCCTGAAGCCCGACTGGGCTGGGTGAAGTGCCCCAGACTCCTCCACAAAGGCGTTCAACTGCAGAAAGATCACCTTTTCACAGACTTTAGCCAATGCCGGGAGCAGAGAGATGGGGCAATAATTTGCTGCGACAAGGGGGTCTGCTGAAGGCTTTTTTAGGAGGGGCAGAAGTTTCGCTTGCTTCCACTGCCTAGGTACCGTTGCAGATTGCAGTGACCAGTTTACCATGGCTGTAACTTCTGTCACTACACAATCTGCTACTCCAGCCAAAACTCTTGCCGGGCAAGGGTCCGCGGGGGAGCCCGATTTAAGAGATTTCAGCAGAGCAAGAATGTCCGATTGATCAGCCATAGTAAATTTGGCAAGGCAATTGCTCGAGAAAGTACCGGGCGTCTCTGCCAACGGAAGTGCGGCAGCAACACTCAAGGCAAATCCCTCTTCAATTAGCTTGATCTTGTTAATGAAAAAGGATGAGATCTCCTCACACCAGTCGCGGAAACCGGAATCTTTTTTTTTTCCGCTAGAGGCGACAGAAAGCTTTGGACTATAGCGAAGATCTCCTTATCATTGTTATCTGCCTTTAAGATTCTAGTCGCAAAGTAGGCGCCTTTTGCAGTCTTAACTGCGGTGTAGTATTCTCTTTGGACTAGGCGGAGGTCGGCTTTGGCTTGTGGAGAGTAAGCAGCCCTCCAGAGCCGCTCAGATTTTTTACATGATCTTTTTAGCTCTCCAAGCGCTGGCGTATATCAGGGTTGAGAGGGCAGAACGCGTCGGTGGATTTGCGAGGCAGGTTTGGAGGTAGCCTCTACTCCTTGACTGACCCATGCATTGAAGAGGTCCACTTGGCCCTCTAGATTGCTGGCGAGAGCCATCTGGGAGTGCGTAAGGGCTTCAGCCAGCCCAGGGATATTAATTTTCCATACTTGGGGGCCTGCCGGAGGGGAAGAGTGGCGAGATGGTAGTGCCACTGCCCAGGAGAAGTTGACTACCGCATGGTCGGACCAGATAACCGGCTGGGGATCTTTAAGGGCCAGTGTAAAGTTGGAACATACCAGGCCCAACACATGTCCACGGGAGTGCGTTGGTTTAGCGACCCACTGTGTTAAGTGCGTTATACCTAAAAGGTCTTGAAGAGCCAGCACGTCTGGGGAGGCGGGGGGAGTCCCAGTGAATGTTAAAATCTCCAAGAAGGAGAAATTTCGGAAAGCATAACACACGTTCCGCTAATGCATCTCCTAAGGAGTTTAGAAAGGAACCAATCGGCCCCGGCGGTCTATAAATCAAAGTACCTCCTACGGTAAAGTGGGGGGAGAGGATGAAGGAGAAGTCAAATGCTTCTCCCTCCAACACGCTCAAAGATTTATCACAGGAGAAGGCCCATGCTTCCCTGAATACTACAGCAGTGCCTCCCCCTCTACCTAAGATGCGATCGGCCCTAGCCAGGCGGTAGCCCCGTGGGACAGCCAGTTCCACCACTGGGGCACAGGAATCGCTAAGCCACGTTTCTGTGATGAATAAAATGTCCAGATTGTTGTCCCCGATGAGCTCAAAGATGTTTTCGACGTGTTTCACCATAGAACGGGCATTGATGAGAGCGGCCTTAATAAAAGGCTTGTTCTGGGTTTTAGGCGCCGAATGTGTTAGGAGGGGGGAGGTGGAAGTTGCAATCCTTGCATTCCCATCCCCTATCGGGGCACGGAGGGCACCTTTGCAGACCTACATGCGAGCCTCGGTTGAAAGAGAGCAAGGTTTCACGACTATAGGTAAGTGGGCTCGAGCTGTCTGGGACTAAAGGGGCAGCCGGGCCGGCCCTGGGCACGGTCCCGACGCGGACGGGCGCAGACGGGCATACCTTAGGTGCACCTTCAGCGCGCCATCGTCGCGCCCGCTGCGCCCGTCCGCTGTGCCCTCGCCAACACATAATGATAAATAGGGGGGTAGCGGGAGGCACGGGCTCCTGTCTCCGCCCTCCGGCTTGCTGGTATGTCCCTGATTGGTCCGCCTACCTCCCCATGAGCTCTCCACTCAATCGGCACACAGCCGTGGTGGAACGAAGCTCGGGATTCGGCGACCAAAGAGCTAGTGCATCAGAGGAGCAGCCTGACTCGCTGTCGTCCTCGTAGATGTATCAGATGAGCCAGGCCTGTGACAAGATACACAATAACAGTCTTAAAAACGGAGGAACAGCCTAACTCGCTGTCGTCCTCAGTACAAAGGATATGATTGTGCAAAATACGCAATTAGCTGATTAAAATACTTGTCACTAATACAAACATAGACATCAGGATTCTAAAAGCACTCTAAATAATGCTAGCGCTCGCACAGTGGCAGCAGCGACTTCAAAGTGGTAGTGACCTCTATTGAAGAGGTTGACATACTTTTTTCAAAATAAGCTTAATGCAACTCCTCACATTGCAGTCTATCACGGGAAAATAACGCTGTGCTAACGTTGTATTCTCAACATGGCGGTACCATGCGATAGGCTCACGATAACACATCAAATGTCCGCGATAAAGTTGACATGAGACCAATCGCGATACAAAAATCAGCAAAAACCAGTGACAGGCCTGCAATTCACACACGTCAGACGGGAAAAATCACCATAAAAGTAGAAAAAAACATACAAACAAAATCCAAACAACAGCGAAGCATAATGGATGTTGCCAGAGCAAGTACAAAGGACAACCAGAACCCCCCAAGCCCCACGGAAGACCAGCCTGGGACCTCTGGGTCAGGGAAGAGCAAGGACAAGAAGAGTAGGAAGAAGCGGTTCAGTCCGCAGGAAAAAAGGATCCTGATAGCGGAGGTGGACGAACACCATCAATTACTGTTCGTCAACTCCACTGTGTCATTGGCAACAAAAAATGGAATATGGCAGTCCATCGTGGACAAGGTGAATGCAGTCGGAGTGCTGAAGAGGACAATGGAAGAGGTCAAGAGGCGCTGGAATGATGTGAAGCACAAAACCAAGCAGAAACTCACAAACAACCGGAAAGCAGCAGTCCCGCCTTTATTGTGCAGTACATGTATTATGCTGCCTCTTGTCATTAATGCTAATATTCATTCATTTCCCTCCTCTCACTTGTTCCAGTAAATGAGGAACTCCTCGTGTATTACCTACCGGGTACTGTTGAAGCCTGGTTAGTCCAAAGATTTGGGTGAGTCCCTACAGTCTCTCTACCACTTTTGTTTTGTGTCACAAGGGCTGAAGTTCACACTAGTTCACCTTGTGCACTCACCGTGTGGCACTTTTGTTTATAACTGATTTTAAATTCACCACTTAATTTTGAGAGTCAGTCTCACAAGGAAAACAAGAGAATACACACATCTACAATTGTACTATCCTAACCAGTGTGATATTTTTACCCTCCACAGGTAGTTCCAGCACTACCATGTACTTGGCTAGTTAGTTGTATGGTTGATGTGAGTGTGCAGCCAAGTCACCATCTTAGTTTTGAGTTGTAGATAGAATCCTTCTTGGTCCTGATGAATCGCCAGCAGACTTCTCACTTGGCGAGAAACATGTTGACCTATCACCAATAAGAGCGCTTAACCTAAGACATAACCTTAGCCCGGCACCTTATATATGGTTTTTACTTAGGGTAGGAGACCCACTGATTAAAGTTGTCGTTGTTGGTACTCCCAACCCTATTTTACATTCACCTAACACACACGCTCATCTACACATACTAGGCCCCTCACCCCCACATTACCTAACGGCTGTTGGAACAAGATCTCTGCTAAAGTGCCCCTACTATAGGGAGCCCGTCGGGTATTACACTGCTCACCCGACGAGGAGCAGCCCGATGATGAAGCATGACATCCTACCAATAAAATGGATTCCCAACTTTGAACCACCCTGGTTGGGTTGGCTTGTACTCCCCTGGTCTAACTCTCATTTCATAGGAACGGCAGAACATTTTCTTCTCTAGCTGTATAAGTGACCACAATCCCATTGTATTAACTTTAAACTTAGCTGTGATCACTGAGAGGGACACGAAAATGCAACACAGGGTAGTATATAAAAGAAATAAGGGCATGAAAATTAAATGGGGAAAAGTTGATAAACAGTCTTTCTTACAAATCTTATGGCAAATAACAAGGCTCAAATGGAGACAGTCCTCTCAGACTCTGCCCCATCTGAGGATGTCATAGTGTCCTTTACAAATCTTAATGGCCTTATGGCAGATACATTAACTAAATGTGGCAGAAAAGCCCCTGATAACTAACTCTGGGCGAATTTTGCGAATTCGCGTTATGCGAATCCGCGCAAAAGCGTACTCGCGGTTCGCAAAATCCGCGAACTTTCGTGAGACTGCGGATTTTTCTATTTTTGCGAGTTCGCGGGAATTTTTTTCACCGTGGCTTCCGCGAAGTTACCCATGCGGTCATATATGGTCGCGGCCGTCTTGTTTTCACTGTTCGCGTTGCCTATTTCCATTTCCGATCGCTAGTTGCATGCTCGCGTTGCGCATTCCCTGTTCCGGGACGCAGTTGCGTGTTCGCGCCCGTTTTTGCGTGCTCGCGAGGAAAATATCGCGCAAACTTACCCACGTGGTTGCAATGGACACGGCCATCTTGTTTTTCATTCATTGCTATGGTTCTGGGCATGCCTTTTCTATCCTGCTTCAATCTTTGTAATCCTTTGTTTGTTTGAACTTTTTTAAAATCTTTTTTACTCATTATCTATCTCTCTATTTTTGTACGTCTATATTTTGTGCTTTTTTCTACTTTTTGTTACTTTAATAAGTACTTTTCTTAACTCTCTCTTTTCTTTTCTTTACTTTTTTATTTCCCTATTTTTTCCTATTTTTTCTTTCTTTAACCCAGGACCATGGCAAAGGGAGCTGGCAAGTCCAAGGGGAAGAGTCCCGCACCCCGCAGCCGGCGCCCTTGCGGGCTTTTAAGGGGAGCGTCTGTAAGTCCCAGGAAGATCTTCAGTGCGGTGGAGGTGGCCGCACTGGTCTTCTTTGTGCAGCGCCACCTCCCCAAGACCATCGCAGCAGGTGGCAGGCCCGGTACCGGGTACGGCCTCCGGGAGCGTCGCCAGCTATGTGGTAAGGTGTGCCGGGCCATGTATCGGGAGTCAGGGGTTCGACGCACCGACAACCAGGTGACCCACCGGTGGTTCAACATACTGGACCGGGAACAAGACCTGCTCTACCTGGTTGGCGTCGAGATCCCTGGGCTTGGTGAGTACTAGTAGCTATTTAATAACTACTTTGTTTTCTTCTGCTCTGTGTTACATTGCAAATATATGTTTTTTCCGAAGAGCAAGAATGCTGCTGATTACATTGCAGGTAAATTATGTTTCGAGAGCTTCTGTGATTGCAGGTGCTCACCTGCTCAGTGGCGGTTCTATTATGCTTACTTGTTTTTAATTTTGTGCTCATTTGGACTGAGTGATTATGTATGAGTGTACTTTAGAGAATTGCGTAATGCTAGAGACTAGAGACTCAAGTCCAGTCCTTCCTTTGTACTCCTGCCACTAAGAAGAGATAGTGGTGGTGGATTGATAAGTTGAGTATATTATGACTTGTTATTTAGTAGGACATTTTTTAGTGGTCTGCAATCATGACGGACTGTGTCTGTCACTTCGCATGCTGCTGAGTGCTGCCAGTCCTAGTAGAACCTTTTTGTAGTTGGTTTAGTGAGTTACATAACTTTCCAAGTAGACTGTCTGCGAATCCAGCAATACTAATATCGTAGTAGACCACATCAGATAGGTCAATAAATTGAGTGCAATTGTTTATTTCCCCGAAATATTTTGTTATTGGTTTTTTGAAATGTTTGATTTTGTTGACAACAATCATCCATGTTTGTGTCTTTCTTTCATGTACATCAACACCTCCCAGGGGCAAGAGAACAGAGGTGGCGGTACTGGCGGAGCAGTAAGGCCAGGATCGGTCCGCCGAGAGCTCTTCTGCTGGCCCCAGTAAGTTTTCCTGTTAATATTAATAATTATACTTCCCAACTTTTACAGCACCTATTTATTCCAAACGTTCATCATAATTCTATTTTTTCCTAAATCGTCTTTGATCTTCTTGTAGACTGTTTCTAAATTCTTATCCTGCCTCTGCTATGACTCTCTGTGCTACTACTATTTATTATTATTAGTCTGTCTGTGTAGCTAGCTAAGCTTGCACAGTTGACAAAAGTTGTTAAACAAAACTCCTATTCAGCAATAGCTCTAGGCACTGAGTTCAGTCCTCTGGGTTGTCCATAATGTCTATTGAAGTCTTCTTAATGTTTATGCTTTGACAATTCCCAACAATAAAATGTCAATGGCCACCAAGAATAAGATAATAGTTTACTTTTCAATTGGATAGGAGGACATGCTACTACTGTTGCAGGGACTATTCTGCACATACAGAACTATGGACAAGAAATAGGGCATTGGTGATAATAGGCGCAGTTAGACTTTCCACATACCTCAGTCATTACAGAAGTTGAACCCCTAATCTCCTTACTGACTAGCTAGTGTGTCAGAGTCATTATTTAGCTCCCGAATGCAGTGATGATCCCCAATGATTATACAACCCAGAACATAAAACTACCGAGTCAGAGTCCCGACCTCTCAGAGTCACGGAATCATGCTTGCAAATTGCAAACCCTTTCGCTCACTCACTCATGACCAAAAACCACAGAGTCTATGTAAGTTTTAAAGCTTTATTTAAAGTAAAACAACTATCTCTGTGTGTACTCTGTATATTAATTTTCAATTGTGCATTATATAAAAACATTTATTAAAATCAACTTCATAGAAGAGAAACGGTGAACTCATGAAAACTGAACAGTGGCTGATTTACACATTAATTGTGGGAGACCCCTCACCTGGTTGGAACTTAAAGTACTGGTGGTGATGATAATGAGTAACATATTGCTCTTGTTCGTAGAAGGGAATCTTCTGTTTGTTAGGAGAAAAATGGTGCATGTTAAAAAGCAAGCATTCATCAGTTGTGCCAAAAAGTGTAGCATGTTATGGCTAAGCATAAATAAAAACACCCTCCCCTTCCGAAAGGGGAATTTTTTGTTTAGACTAGAGAGTCACAAATAATTAAATTTGTTTATGTAGTAAAAAAAAATTTAATTCCTAGACAAAATAGGGAGTGGTGTATATGGCATCTAAAAATATGAAATGTATTTTCTAGGCGGAACACCATCGGCACAGACCACCAGCAGTGCCGGGGCCAGCGCGGAAATGGTCACTCCAGGGGCGGATGCGGTGCCACCAGTGCCAGCAGGAATTGCTGTGGGGGATGCTTCGGCAGTGGCGGGCAGAGGTAAGCTATTATATTCCTTACTTATTGAGATTGCAGAGTAGGCTCGCTGCAGGGGTGTATGTTGTACAGTACAAGTACACTTTTCTGTTAAGAAGACTTACAAATTTAGAACTACGTTTTTGTCAACCAGGAAGAAGACAGTCACCCTTGACTTCGCATTAGCAATAGCATTAGCGGCGGGAGTTGGCGAGTAACCAATGGCCTCCTCCTAATTTGACTTCAACTCAGCTGTGAAAGTTTTTTTGTAAAACGTGTTTTTATTCAAAGTTTTCCAGAAAAGATAGAGTGGGAAGGGAAAGAAAGGGGACAAAGAAAAAGAAATAGGCGACAACTCCGCCACAAATCCCACACAGGGGAAATGAAATACGCATTGGAAATAAAAGCAGTAAGCGACCAAGAAGGGTAGAGGCCCCATCAAATGAGGTTAGCCGTAAGTCCAGTGCCTTCTCAAAAGTTCGCATTGTAGAGTTCGTAAACAGTCCGAGAGCGGTAGAAGATGGGTGCCGGGAGATATAGAAGTCCTGAGTCCCCGGGAGCTAAACATAGTCGCAACAATGAACACAAACCGGACCCCAACTGGTTCCCCTCCCACCCCCCACCCTCCCCCAGTGGTGACGACACAGACACTCTCACATCGTATTAAGCTGGGCAGTCATGCATTCCGTTCATACTTGAAACAGGTGTAGTGCACGTAGCGGGGGCGGGCATACCGCAGACGGCAGTCCAGATGACAAGAAACAGACTAGAGGCCCCCAACAAAATAAGAAATTCTTAAAATCGCCCAAGAAGATGTCCGCCATTCTCTCCATGCTCAAAATTACCCATAGCCTCGCGTGCCACAATGATACAGCCGGGGCATGTGGTTTCTTCCACGCCGCTGCCAATGTAAGCTTAGCTGCCCCTAAGCATAGCCATTGAATGCGCTTGTCTGCCTTAGTCTGATGTTCCAACATTGGATCCCGGAGACCCAGTAGCACATGGGCCACTGAATCTGAGATCGGATATCCCAATATCTCCTTGATGTGGGAGAGTATCTCCGTCCAGAAGGGGCGAACGATTGGGCAATCCCACCAAATGTGGTGGAAGTCTCCCAGTAGGCCACAACCCCTCCAGCATCTATCCGAAGATGTAGGGAAGATGCGGTGAAGTCTGGACGGATACAAATACCAATCATACATGGTTTTCAAATGGGCTTCCCTAAGGTGCACGGAGTGGTTGTGCGCAGCTATATCCTTCCAGAGGTGCTTCCATTCTGTATCAGAGACGTCCCGATCCAGGAGAACCTCCCACTGCTCCATGTATCGAGGGCGCGGGGCGACCGCAGTGTTCAGAAGTAGTCCATGCAAGAAGGAGACTGCCCCCCGCATCGCAGACGTGCGAAGCAGGAAGGACTCAAAAGGGGAAAGCGAACGTGTAGCGGCCTCGCCCACTCCCGCCGAGGTCGCCCAGTGAAGAAGCTGGGCATGGTGAAAGCGCTCTGTGACCGGAAGTCCATAATCGCGCATGCAGTTGTGGAATGTGAGGGGAACGCTCCCATGAAACAAGTGCGTAAGTGCTCGACACCCGCCCTCACGCCACTGCCGAAAGGGTCCCTCCTGTAAGGCCGGTGGAAAGGTAGGATTGAAGTGGATGGGGGTTAAGGGGGACGGAAATGTGGTCCAACGGTCGTCGCAAGCGACCGTGTCCCACACCTTCAGAACTGTGCTAGTGGGAGTGCTAATGTAAGCATTCTTCGGTCGGTCCACTTTGGGCTTCCAGATCAAATCCCAAATCGACCTCCCCGCCACGGCCCTGTCCATATGCAGCCAGTGTTTCTCTGAAAGCTGCTGGGACCATTCCACTATCACCCGCAACTGCGCGGCTTTAGAGTATAGAAGCATGTCAGGAAGCCCAACCCCTCCCTCCCCCCCTCGGCCGGCGAAGTGTCGTAAAGGGTATACGAGCCCGGCCACCCTGCCAGACAAATTTCAGCATCATCGTCCGTAATCGGCGGAAGAAATCCATGTCCATAGGTATAGGGAGGGTTTGGAAAAGATATAGAAATTTAGGGAGGAGGACCATTTTAAGAGCATGTATCCTGCCGAGCCACGAAAGGAATTTTGGCTTCCACCGATCCAGATCACTTCGTACCGAAGCCAGCAGGGGGGGAAAGTTAGCCGCAAATAGGGAACCTACAGTAAGTGTTAGGCGCACCCCCAGATACATCAGAGAGGTGGGAGCCCATGGCAAGGTCGTCAATAAGCGCACCCGGTCCACTTCCACAGGGGACAAGGTTAGGTTCAGGATATGCGATTTGTCGAAGTTGACCCTGAAGCCCGCCACTGCTTCAAACCGGGAGAGCTCCTCGTGGATAGGTGGTAGGGATTGAGTTGGATCCCCCAAGGACAACAGGACGTCGTCCGCAAAAAGGGATATTTTGTGCTGTTCCCCCGTGAAGGGTAGGCCCTTGATTCGTTCATTCTCCCGGATCGCCAGCGCCAGGGGTTCGATACTCAAGGCAAAGAGGAGAGGGGAAAGGGGGCAACCCTGTCTCGTACCTCTGGAGTGAGGAAAACTAGCCGACCGATGGCCGTTAATTAGCACCCTCGAGGTAGGTTGATTATAATTCGCCCGAATCATCGTGAGGAACTGGCGCGAGAATCCAAAGGCGGATAGAGTGCTAAACAGGAATCCCCAGTCGACCCGGTCGAACGCCTTTTCTGCATCCAGACCCACCAGTACAGCCGGAATGCGGAATCTGGAAGCTTTCTCTATCAGGTGCAACACCCTCCGCAAGTTGTCATGGGTTTGCCGACCCTTAATGAAACCGGATTGGTCCGGGTGTATAATGGCCGGCATCAGATCCTGCAACCGGCGGGCGATGATAGAGGAGTACAACTTGGCGTCCACATTCAACAGGGCTATAGGACGGTATGAGGCACAACTGGAGAGATCCTTCCCCTGTTTGGGGATCACGGTGATCATGGCCTCGGCCATAGTGCCAGAGGTCTCCCCAGCGGCAGCCATTCCATTGAAAAGAGAGACCAGGCAGTCGACAAGCTCAGATGCAAACGACTGGTAGAAATAGGCTGTATACCCATCTGGGCCAGGGGCCTTATTGGGTTTCAAGGCCTTGATCGCCTCGAGCACCTCTTCCCTAGTAAAGGGAGCCGTTAGTCGTTCGTTACTACTAATAGAAACCTGCGGGAGGGCGAGGCCCGACAAAAAAGCCTCTTGCGCACCGAGTCGAGCGAGTCACCTTTATAAAGCGCCGCATAGAACCGGCCAAAGATATCCGCCTTGTCACCGTCCCGGTGATGTATCGAGCCTCCCGAGTCCCGGATCCCCCCTATATATTCCTTCTCTCTTTTCTCACGAAGCTGGCGAGCCAGATGGCGGCCCACTTTGTTCCCCTGAGCGTACGATCCTCGGCGCAGTCGTAGGAGGGTAAACTCAGAGCGATTGTTGTAGTGCGCCTTCAGCTTCCCCCTAACAGCCGACAGTGGTCGAAGTGTCGCGCGAGAGGGGTTCAGCTTGTGGGCCCGCTCCAGTCCCTCAAGCTCAGCCTCCAATTTCTCCCGTTCTACCCTACGCAAGCGATTAAGAGCCGCATTAAGTCCTATGCAATTGCCCCTCAGGGAGGCCTTACAGGCATCCCAGGTGTTGAACACAGAAGTGTCCGAGCTCGGGTTGAGCATCAAGAACTCCCTAATGGCTTTCCTCAGTTCCTTACATGAGGTGTCATCCCGCACAAGCGCCGCAGGGAAGTACCACTTCCGATAACCGTCCCCCCTCACTGACCACTGCAGCTGGAGTACCAACAGGCTATGATCCGAGACAGAGAGCGGAAAAATCTTAGAATCGCGGACATCTCCTCTGAGCGCCTGGCTCAAAAATACATAATCTATGCAGAAATAGGTGTGATGTACATGGGAGAAAAACGTATAGTCCCTAGTCTGTGTGTGGACTGCACGCCAGCCATCTATGAGTCCCAACTCCTCCATCTTGTCTTTAGTCGCGGTGGAGAAAACACCAGAGTCTGTCCTCTGGGCGCGGGAGCTATCTAAGGCCTGATCCCATACCATATTAAAGTCCCCCATGACAACTAGATGACCCTCCACAAAGCCTCCCATCTTATCCAATAGGTCCTGGAAAAAGTTATTTTGCTGGGCATTGGGCACATATACCACCACAAATGTACACAGGCGTCCAAGAAGCACCCCCCTGACCATCAACCACCTGCCATCTTTGTCACAACTCACTCCCAAAGGCTGGAATTGGATGGAAGTCCTAAAAAGAAGAGCCACCCCCCTGTGTTTAGTAGGAGCGGAAGACCTATAGATGAGGGGATAATGCTTATGTCGGAGCCGGAGCTCATCCCTACGGGCTAGATGGGTCTCCTGGAGGCCCACGACATCTAGGTGATGATCCAGCAGATATTTCCATGGCTTTTGGCATTTCTGCGGGGAGTTAAGGCCCTTCAAATTCCAAGTGCCCATGCTAAGAGGCATGCAGAGACATCAAGCCCCCCTGCTCCACAGTAGCTAAATCCAGGAGTCCCCAAACTCCCCAGAACACACATCTCCAGTTCACTCGCACATCAGGCGTCCCTCCCAGCTCATCCCGGGACTGGTCCCTCCCAAACCACCCTCCGCTCCTGCTCCCAGACTGGTAACCGCTTCCCAGGGCACAGTATGGAGTGACAGACGCCACCCAAGACCAGTAGCACATAACCTGCAAACAATCCTTTCTGATAACAACCATCCATTCGTCGTCACCACCACCACCCCCACCCAGACACCTTCCCCCACAAACCGCCCCCCTACCCCCCCTCCCACCCTAACCCCCACCCCCCCCAACTCCCCAACGACCCAGGATAAAAGCAAACAGAATCCTGAAGTAAACATACCCTGAACGAAACCTCTCAGGGGGCGTAGACGGGGACCCAACATCGGATCTCTCAAGGCCGAAGATCGGGGTGTCTTCTCGAAAAGTACATTCATAGCCCCGTTACCTGAGTGTGCGTGCCCCTCCGGCACCAAGGCCAGCTGCCCGAAGATCAGGCCGCCCCAGAGCTTGCTGTGACGACGTCAGTGTGACAGAGGCCACAGATGCCACTGCGCTCCCTCACTCCTGTAGGCTAGTCGTGCGATCAGGCCTCCTGCGGTTCACGTCCGGGCCCACCCTTTGCCAAGACGAGGAACGGCGTCTTCTCCTTGGCGAAGGACTGCGACGGTCAGGTGCAGGGGCCTCGTCCTCAATCCCCAGAAGTTCCTTCGCCTCCCGAAGAGACCGAATCTGTGCCAGTCTATTCTGCCATCGGAAAATTATGCGGAGAGGGTGGCCCCAGGAGTAGGAGATGTTATGTTCTCGGAGATAGGTAGTGACCGAACGAAACTCGCGCCTCTTCTGGAGCGTCGTTGCTGCTAAGTCTTGATAAAGCTGAGGGCGATGGTCCCGGAATTGCAGGGAGGGAATGTCCCGTGCCTTCCTCAGGATTCGTTCCTTGACTTGGAAATCGTGTACACATACCAGTATGTCAGGAGGAGGACCCCCATTCCGCCTGGGCAGCCCCACTCTATGTACCCGATCCATCCTGATTTCCTGCAAGTCCTCCTCGTCTAGGATTTGAAGAAAGAGCGCCTGCACATATTCTCGGAGGTCTCCCGCTTCACCATCCCACGGAACCGCTCGAATGCGGATGTTGTTCCGGCGGGAACGATTCTCCAGGTCTTCAGCGTGGGCCTGCAGGTCTATGTTCTGTTCCATGAGACGGAGCACGTCCTGTTGCAGCAAATGGACATCATTGGCCATACTGAGGTTGTGATCTTCCAGAGTGGCCACTCTTTCCCCAAGACCGTCGACATCTCTCCACACCTCGCGGAGATCCGAAGACAGCTGGGCTCGGAGCTCGGATATATCATCTTTGATGGAGGAGAAGAGTTCCTTCATGAAGGCCTTAGTGGCCGGAGCCTCATCATCAGACCTCCCCGGAGATGCACTAGGGCCTGGGGAGGCCGGAGCCTGGGAGGTCTTAGCCGTCCCCTCCTTGCCAGTTTTTACCTTGCGCTGGTTAGAGGCCATCGCTGTCCCAGTTCTTCGCCTGCGGCAAGTCGAAAGAGCGCCGCGCAGGGGAGCGGAGCTCGCCAGAGCCCGCCTCTAAGATCAGGCCGGCACACTGCCCAAGGCCACCAGTCGTCCCTCGGTACCTCAATGTCCAAGAATAACTAGGTGTCTCAGGCCTTTAGTCCCCGGGGGTCCAACACACCGGAGATGGACGCCAGGAGATAGGCGTGTGGCGGTGTAATGATAACAGGCCCGCCCGATGACGCAGCGCCAGCTAGGCCCACTGGCCTTGAGGTCTGATCAAATTGCTCCCTCTGCGTCCCGCAGGTCCGCCTCAAGGCCCGACCGAGGCCCCGAAAGCTGCCCACTGGATCGGCTCGTCTCTTAGGGTCCCGGCTGCCAGGTAGACCATCTGCCAGGGGTCTCACTGCCTCTGCAATCAGCCACAGCGTCCCCACGTCGGATCCCCGGCTGATCGGCGTGCCTGCCTCTCTCCTGTAGCGGTGCCCAGCACAGATGCGCCACCCCCCGGTCACCAGCAACCGGGTCAAGCCGTCCAGGTACCTTCGGGTCCAAGCAGGGGTCTCGTAGCGCTCCACTTCTTGTCCGCCGCTACACACCACTACGGGGGCCGAGCGTTTTCTCCTCGAGGTCGTCCCAACGTCAGGTTATATTCCGGGCCGCTGTGCAAAGGAGCGGGTCCGGGGAAGCAGCGCAGACCGTCTCCCGGACCAGGCCTCAATCCCCGGCCTCGAGTAGTCCGACGGTCGCGCTGCAGCACCAGGTGTCCGTGGGCTATAGGCCCCGCCCCCTCCCGGGGCTCAGGGTCCCGGCGCCAAGCAGGCTTCCCCTCATCACTGCTCGGACCCTCGTAGCGCCTTTAGGGAAGCTCAGGTGCCACTGCTCGTCACTTGCCGCCGAGCACCACTAGAGCGTCCCGCACCGCCGACCGACTCCCCAGCTTGCAGTGCCGCTCAGGCCTCGGGCACCGCCGCCGTCTCCGGACTCACAACCCCCGGCTCAAAAATCCTCAAAAGTCGCACCACCGCTGGCCGCCACTCTGAAGGGGCTCCGGAGCGACACACAGCCCAGGGAGACTCCGGGGGCTGTCGCTGGACAAAGCTTTGTAGGGCCGGGCGCCGGAGGGGACTAGAAACACGTCCTACTCCGCCGCCATCTTGGCCACGCCCCAGCTGTGAAAGTTTTATCGAGAAGCCAAGTCAGATCAGAGATGAACATGATAGATGGGATGAACGGAAAGGGAAGGAAGGTTGTAAGGAAGGAGGAAGGACGAGCGAGTTAAATTAATGACTGGCAAAGAATGATACATGTTTTTGAATGCAGGCAGAGGTGGCTGGTAGGAATCTGATGCATGGCCGGTTGAAGCAAGGATGGGTGGAAGGAGAAAGAAAAGAGGACTGCCTGGGTGGGTGAAACAGAAACTGTATGTGTGCGCAATATATCCTTTAGGTCAAATTCAAATGCAAGTCAAGCACGGATGCATGGGTGGTGGTTTACAAAATAAAATAAAAAGGGTGTTTGTCGGTGAGAAAAAGTAAGGTTTGTCCAGTTGAGACATTAAGAAGAATGATTGACATTTACTTTGAATGGATGGATGTCTGGATGGTATCTTCCTCATAGATAGCATAGGTGTATACAGAGTAGACAGTCACTGGATGAAGATTGTTAGTTTGAAGAGCATGTAACACCGCACGTCTGTGCCAGAGTAGCAAAGCCGAGGAAAGTAGAAGTTGTATTTTTCGGAATACTCCCTTGACTAACTGTAGTTTGCAAGCATAGCATATATTGTGTATCTATACTGTATAGTTCACATTCTCAAGTCAAGTCACAAGTGCCTTCCTCCGGCGATTACGGGGACCACTCACTACCTATGTTAATCATTTTTTTTCAACTCTGTCATTCATGTGTGGCCTATCGGTGTTCACTCAATCAATAAAAACAAAGCACCTAAAGTCATCCCTTATATAAGCAAATATCATGTGAAGGGATAGATGATCATATTATCTTCTTCATTTTCCTTTTGTAGTTGTCAGGGGCAGGGCAGGGTGAAAGTTAAATTAATTGAGCAGTAGCCCTTGTTGTAACATAGTATAGCCAGTGCCACCCGTAATAGAAAAGTAAGAGCTTCCCCACCTGCATGTACTGGTAACAGTAACGCGAGTCTGCGTCATCATGGCTTGCGTCTGTTTTTCTTGGGTGCTAGCTGACTGCGCTGGTATTATGCCGGCTTCCACAAGTTTACGTACTAATTTCGCTAAACAAGAGAGAAGAAGAAGACTGGTGTACTGTCTGAGTCTAATGTAGTGAGTCCATAGTGCTAGTAGAATTCCTGAATCTTCCACTAATGTTAGAGCAGAGGCCGACGAAGTGGGAGGTTAGATAGATGCATGCCACACATGATATGTACTGTGCTTGCAAGTTGCTAGTGCTACTGTGACACAACTTTCTGTTGAATTATTTTGTGTTAATCTTAAAGAATATTGGTTACAGTATTTTTTCTTTCTTCATATAGATGCTCCTTCTAAACCATCAAGAAAGGAGTTTGCTATCCGGGCCAGGTGCCGGAAGCAGGAGGCAATTGTCGCCGAATATCGGCGGCTGGTGGCTCAGGAGGAGGAGGATGAGTCTCATTCAACAACAACAGCTGCATCCTCTTCCACTGCCCCAGGGTCATTCAGCCAGCGCAATCCTCCAGCGGTACAGCGCCGTGGTCCGGCAGCCACCTGCCACCACCGAACAGCAAAACCAACAGCTGCCCCCCACAGCACCTGCAAGGCGCATGTGCACCGCCTAACCCTGCGAGTGGCCTACCTTGAGCAGAAGGTGGGTAGGCAGAAAGTCCTGCTCAAGGCCCCTTGGAGCGAGCTGCGGGACCACCTGGCCACAGGACACCGCCGGCCAAAGTAGAGACTGTCCCTTGCCCCTTTTTTAAAGACTTTGGGTGGGGGAATTGGGCATTGGGGTTTTTGAACTTTTGGGGGCATTTCATGGACATTGGATGGGGTTAGGGAGGGGGGTGGGTCGGGTCTTGTGGGATACTTTATTTTTGTTAGGGTTGAAATAATTATTTATTTTCCACTTAAACATAGCATACGCGTTTTTACTGTTTTGTGGGGGAGGCAGGGGGGGTTAACTGTACATTTGTTTTCCTGAAACTTAACTGGTTGGTTGATTCAAATTGTCTAAGTAATCGCCCAAATTCGTACAAAAGTGCCACTGACAGAGTTAGTGAATTCAATTGTCCTACTACTTTACTAGTACTACCGTCAGTCTCTCCTCTCCTCCTACTCCATTATTCTTCCTCCCCCAAAATGCTTATCTTACCTGTGACTCGTGTTTGAGAATAGGGCTATGCACAGGGCTGGCTGCATGGCAAATGGCGATTAAGGTTGGCTATGGAATCCTGGACGGATGAAATGGCATCGTTGTGGTGGTAGTAGCAGTGGTACACACTGGCAGTAGAGGCATATGAAAAAAAGGAATTGAGACATTGAGTGGCCTGAGAGGAGCATTAGAACAGTACGATAGTACAGTACACAAGAACAGTGCCATACATTGTAGCCTAAGCAATGCTAAAGTATTCAATCAAAAGTTAACTACTAGTTGCGTGGATTATGGCTACTACAAGAACTAGAATTGAAGGACACGTGTAGGAGGATGTTGTTGATGATGAATCCACTCGATGGCGGACCTGAAGTTCTGAATTGATTTGCAAATACTCATGGGTGTGTGTCAAGCAGAATAAGAATATATCCTCGGATTCCTTGACCTGCCTTAAAATACATTTTCTGTTGCTTTTGACCTTATCCTCCCCAGCAAGCGTGTGGAATTATTGGTGTCATTTAGTCACACCTCAATGAAAACGATACAGCCCGGGCGAAGAGGGTTAGGGTTTGAAAAATGGATGGGAATGGGGGTTTTTGGTAGGGGTGGGCGTAGTTCGCGAAGTAGCGCTACGCGAAGCTACGCGAAGTGCCCTTCGGACTACGCGAACTTCACGTAGCACTACGCGAGCTGCGTAGTAGCATGTTCGCACTGTGCAAGATGCATTTTCAATGATTGCACAGTGCGGACAAGCATCCGGCACTGTGCAAGCATTGAAAACGGCATCTTGCACAGTGCGAGCTGTAGTTTTCTGCTGCTCGAGTAGATTATTACTCGAGCGGCAGCTTTCTCAATGCGAACAGGTAGTTTCTCATTGAGAGCGGTCGCGAGCATGCGCAACCACTCACAATGAGAAACCTGACCTCCTCGCATTGAGAATCTTGCCGGGATGTCATTTTGCTTGCTCGCGGTCGCGAACATGACGTTCAGGACCGCAAACAAGCAAAAAATGACCGCTGCACTACGCTACGCTACACTACGCATGTTCGCACTGTGCTACGTGCAGCTCGCGTAGTGTGAAGTTGCGAAAACTTCGCAAACTCCGCGAGCGTAGCGTAGTGCTTCGCCCAGGGTTAGTTTTTGGGAAAGTTTTTGGGAGAGAGAAAAAAAAACACAGCAAGGACAAACAACAAATGAAGAAAAAAAATCTTTGGATACGAAGATTTACATAAATCTTTTAAGGGACATAAAGGAAGTGCATGCATGAAGTTGTTTGCTAAGTGGATGGTTAGGTTACTGAAAAGTAGTACTTACTACAACTTACTAACTAGTACTAAACAATTAGACAGTACAGGGCTGCAGTAACTACGCAATTTAACTTGCCTATCTGCACTCAGAGAGAATAAACACTTAGTAGTACATTACATTAGTTTTAAAAATAGAAAAAGAAACTTATCAGCTGTAGGGATGAATTTGAGGCCGAGAGAAAACGGACAGAGTCGCACTCATAGTAGTTCACAACAATAACATTATTTAAAAGATAAGGACAAGTGAAGTGGATACTGTAACTGTATGTTGTAGTTGTCCTGGTCAAATTGGGAAGTTGCATGCATCCAGCCATTCCTCTTATTTGCGGTACTCCTCCATTCCATTGGGCGCACCATCGATCAATCTTGGTGACCAGACTGTCCATTGCCTGCCTGGTGGAGGCGGAATTGCGGATTGCTATGTTAAGCCTGAGTTAATGTTTTTGCCATCGCACAGAGTAAGTAATTGTAGATGGAAAAACAGAAAGGGGTATTAAAACACCCCGAAGGAAAAATATAAGGTACGGTGTGTAGTGCAAAAATAACACTTTCACTTTCAGAGGAGACAGTATTACATACATGCATCATTTCTAAAGTGTCTACACTGAGTCTCTGTTTCCAGGATAATAAACAGAACACAGCAGGCCAGGGCCATGCAGACAGTCAAGGCAGGCACCACTGAGTGAACCAACCTCCATGTAGCATACCTCTTTGACAAAGACAGACAAAGCAGATCTAATTTTATACAGCAAGCCACATAGCCGCCATTTTACATGAACCGCTGTCTGGACTCTGGCATAACACTACACTGGCTCGACCACTCTATACCACGACTAGACAGACATGTAGTTCTGCTGTGGTGGTTGTTGACTTGTTTACCTGTTTGCCACTCACGAAATGGCCATAGTTTTTCCGTAAATCGACAATGATGATCCATCCATCCCAGTGAGTGACTGTAAAGATATTATGTACCTTTGGTCATCATGACTCATCATCATCATGGTGTTGGCAAACTCAATGTTGTTCATGCAGTCACAGTCTACACACAGTGAGTCCAAGGACATTTTCCATATTAAAAAATGCAACGTAGGGGCCCCTGCAGTAGAAGTACAATTTGTATTAAACAAGGTAAACAGAGTAGACTTGAGTTACATTTAGTGTGTAAAAGATTAAATAATAACAGAACACATAGGATTGATTTCATGCACAACAAACAAACAGCAACATAGAAGAACTTCCGTCACCTAAGTCGGTGTCCTCTTCTCCCTGCGTGGATTCACGTATTATGTAATCTGGTTGTATGAAGTGCTGATTCATCTTGATCATTGTTAACCTCTCCACATTTTTTGACGAGAGGCGGGTCCTTTTTGAAGTTACAATGGCACCAGCAGCACTGAAAACATATTCAGAAGACACGCTTGTGAGTGAGCAAGCAAGCCAAATAATTTATAGCCAGCTTGGTGATCAGTGGCCATTGAGTCCTTTTCCCATACCAATACACCAATGGGCTCTGATCAAAGAAGACCTCTGTTGGGTCATCCAGATAGGCCTGCACCATCCACTCAAGGTCCTCCAGGGGTGCTCCACTTTGCGTACCATCTGTTGCCTTTGCATCAACACTGGAACAAGCAAACCCTTGATGAGATATCCAATCTGCTTCCGGCAATATTATGGCTGGGCCTGATGCAGGTGATGATGATACGGTTGCTGGTGTCGGTAATGGCTCTGAGGGAAAGTGACTGCCTTCGGCCACAGATGTGGACCTTGACGCCGGATGGCCTGCTGCTTCAGTAGTACTTGTGGTGATTCCTTCAATTTCCTGCCGCTCTTTTTCGAACCGAGTGGCTGACAGAGCTAGCCAATGTTTGTACTTGGAAACATCTGCTTCAGAAAAAGGAATGAATGTATTGCTGGCCAGTGCCTTTTTGTACCCTGGATCCAGAATAGTGGCACAAATGTAATGCTGTTCTGAATGTATTGCTTTGTCTTGCATTGTCAACTAGGCGGCTTAATAAGCTCTCCGCCAACTGATATGCGTCTTGTTTTTCAGTATCAACTCGGAACGTTGAATACACCGCCTTCAGTTGGTGCTCTAGCATGCACAACAATGGGATAGCTTTGACCAAAGTACAGTCCTCCCTGCTGACTTCACGCGTGAAAACCTCACAAGGACGAAGCATGTCTATCAGGCTTTTAACTAGGTCCCATTCCTCCTTTACCTAGGTCCCATTCCTCCACCTCTAGCCTCATGTCGTTCAAAGAAGCACCCCGTGCGTGGAAGACATACTCATTGATTACCAAGTACTGTTCAAACAGAGGCTCAAGCATGTAGAAGGTCGAGTTCCAACGTCTTGCCACCTCCTGGATGGCACTCTACGGTCCGTTGAATGATCCTCAGCTGCTTCCGGGCCTTAAAAGAATGGCTGAAATGTGTGCAGATTCTTCGGCAGGTGGTCAGTAACTTGCTGACTGTGTTTTCTTTTTTCACGAAATCTTGAACAATAATGTTATTGTTGTGCGCCAAACACGGCACTCTGAAATAGCCACCATCAGCCATGTCCTTAACTATATTACTGCCATTATCCGTGGAAACATGACCAATCATGCGCCTTCTTGGCTGCAGCCATTCAAAGACCTTACTGTTAAACTCCTCCAAAATGTTTACTGCAGTATGACATTTCTCCATGGCAAACAAGGCTACTGTTGCATGTTTCCGAGTAGCTTAAAAAATTGTGACACTGTCAACACCTGCAGCTATCTTCTCTCTAACCCCCGCAAAAGAAACCCAGTGTGCAGTGATACACATGTAATCAACGGCTTGGCAACTGGTCCACATGTCTGTTGTCATATGGATAGTGTGAACAGCACTCTTCTGCAAAGCTGCCCCAATCATGTCCAACACATCTTGATGTAGTGCTGGAACCGCAAATCTGGCAAAATAGGACCGGCTAGGAACTTTCCATTTAGGGCAGACTGTTGCCACAAATTCTAGAAAACCCACCCCTTCCACGAAAGGAAAAAGGGAGAAGGTCCAGCGCTAACATTTTAGCCAGCATTGCATTATACAGGCGTGCCATTGGGTGGTTGCATTCAAATGGCGCCTCCTACCAAAACATGCTTTTAATGGTGGTCTGGACCGTTTTCATATGTGATGATGATCCAGACTTCTTCAACCCAGTTAGGCTCATTGATGTACTTTTTCGTATTGGTGTCTCTACCAGACGCTTACTGTGCCACCTAGATGTTGCTGGGGTAGAGGGTATGGGTGTTACCACTGCAGTGCTGCTGCCAGGGGTGCTGTGTGTACCAGAAGAAAAGTCTCTTGCATCTTCACCTCCCCCCTGCACGATCAGCTCCTCGTCATCAGATGCAATATCAATGGCTACATTTGGATTTCTACTTTTGGCTTTCCGGATGTTACTTAGGTGCGCCTCCTACTGGATGCTATGGTGTTTTTAGAGATGAGCTCTCTGGCCTCTGGTACCATAGTTGTTACCAAGCTTACCCCAACTAACTATTTGTTTACAAATCGAACAAATAAGTTGGTTTTTCACCTTTTTGCTAATACTAAAGAAGTCCCAAACTGGGGAGTTGAGATTTCTGGTGGTGGTGGAGGTGCTACTTTCAATGCCAGATGAAGTGGAGGATGGGCGTGGCGCAATTTGACTCTGTTGTGCACTTACAGCACCACTACTTGAGGTAATGGAGGTCGAGCTGGATGGAGGTCCCTGCCGGCCATTCTGAAGAGAAAATATGGAAGCTGTAGGTCGTGTTGGTGTAGCAGTTACCTGTGTTGGTGGTGGTACCAGTGCCACGCTGCCCACATCCCGCGCAGCATTTCGGGATAGGGGAAAAATGTCTGTCTGCTGCATGCCCGCTGGGGCTGGAGTGGCGACTGTGATGACTGGGTCGTCATCGTCAGACTCTTCATCAGCAGCAGAATACACCACATCTACTTCTTCTTCGTCATCACCCATAACTGAAAGCCTTGTGGGAACCTTCCTTTTACCTAGCTTTGTCGGCTCATGGCGTGCCTCCCTCTCAGACTGAATTGGTGGGTGCCAATCAAGATCTAGATCTTCAGAAGGAAGGGGGCTTGAAGACGAAGTTGTACTAGCCCTCCTTTTCCTTGCTGGGGATCTGGAAGACAATGGATCATCAGGAGTGGCTTGCTCGGCTGATACCTCCGCATGAATCTCGATTTCCTGATGTGCTGCTACTTCTGGAGGAACAAGTATTGTGGGCAGTTGTGCCTCTCCTTGTGCCTCTCCTTGTGCCTCTCCTTGCGCCTCTCCTTGTGCCTCTCCTTGCACCTCTCCTTGTGCCTCTCCTTGTGCCTCTCCTTGCGCCTCTCCTTGTGCCTCTCCTTGCACCTCTCCTTGCGCCTCTCCTTGCACCTCTCCTTGCGCCTCTCCTTGTTGCACCTGTGGTTGTCATTGCGGCTGTGGTTGAACACTTGTCAGATGAGTTACACCCTGCGTTGATTGGATGCTAGTTTGCGATGAGTCGATGGAGAAAGAGCAATTAAAGTAGCTGACTCTGCGGCACTCATGGGCTTGGGCCTAACTTGGTGTGGTGGCACTGAGACCAATGAAGCGGAGGTGCTGCTCCCAGCTTGGTCCCCGGCAGACACCGCTGCTGCAAGCATAGTTTTATTTTCCCAAAAAAAGTGGCAGTCGGCACACCAGTCTCCTTGGTAAGTGGCGCCACTTGCTTCTTCTGCTCCTTCTTACTGGTAGTGGCCCTGGCTTTCTGGGAGAGGAGCTACGGCTACCTTTCTATAGGCCCATCTTCTTCAGATGTCAGAACAGCAGGACGCAGTTGCACGAGTTGCAGAGTTGTCTGTGGCCACACGTGATGTCACGTGAAGTTGTGCACACACCGCAGCAGTACTTCTTCCTGGCACTACAACAAGTGATGATGATGAGGATGATTCCTGGTTCTCAGTCTTTGTGCACCTAAAAGCAAAGAAGCCAGAGGAACATCAGTTAAATAAATGTTGCATATGTCGTGCTTCAATTAATACTATTGCAACTAGGCTATTATTATTATTAACACAACACACCCAAAAATGGAAAGACCCAAAATAAAAATTGCAATTCTAATCAAAAATGGATGTTTAAATTAATAGAACAGAGACCACACAGAGAGAGTTGTTTCATGCACCCATTCATAACCCTAGGCCTACTGGCCCGCAAGCTTGCCGGCCTATGGCAGAAACTGCCTGGCCTCAATATGCCCCCCCCCCCCCCACCCACATGGCCAGTCCCTGGACCAGGCCCCAACAACACCCCAAAAATCGAAATTCACACAAAAATCACCTCAATCCAATGCCATCCATGCCCTAAATGATGTTTAAATTCAAGAGACCCCACAGAAAGACTTGGTCCATGCACCACTGTGTACCCCTGGCCATAATGGATGAAAGCAAGGCAGACTGGGTGCAGGCCTATGGCACAAAGCACACTGCCTGGCTTCAAAATGGCCCCTAGACCCCCACCCACATGGCCAGGCCCTGGACCAGGCTTCAAAATGGCCCCCAGCCACATGGCCAGGCCCTGGACCACGCCCCAACACACAGAAAAAATCACAATACACACAAGAATCACCCCAATCCAATGCCATCCATGCCCTAAATGATGTTTAAATTCAAGGGACACCACAAACAGACTTGGTCCATGCACCACTGAGTACCCCTGGGCATAAAGGATGAAAGCAAGGCAGACTGGGTGCAGGCCTATGGCACAAAGCACACCGCCTGGCTTCAAAATGGCCCCTAGACTCCCACCCACATGGCCAGGCCCTGGACCAGGCCTCAAAATGGCCCCCACCCACATGGCCAGGCCTTGGACCAGGCCCCAACAACACCCAAAAAATCGAAATACACATAAAAATCACCTCAATCCAATGCCATCCATGCCTCAAATGATGTTTAAATTCAAGAGACCCCACAGAAAGACTTGGTCCATGCACCACTGAGTATCCCTGGGCATAATGGATGAAAGCAAGGCAGAATGGGTGGAGGCCTATGGCACAAAGCACACTGCCTGGCTTCAAAATGGCCCCTAGACCCCCACCCACATGGCCAGGCCCTGGACCAGGCCTCAAAATGGCCCCCATCCACATGGCCACGCCCTGGACCACGCCCCAACACCCAGAAAATCGATATACACACAAAAATCACCTCAATCCATGGAACATCCATGCCCTAAATGATGTTTAAATTGAAGAGACCCCACAGAAAGACTTGGTCCATGCACCACTGACTACCCCTGGGCCTATTGGCTAGTGTGGCTTTAACAGGCACCCCAAAATTAAAAAAAACTTCCACATATAACAGTGAGCTATTCAATTCCATGCCATCCGTGCCGTAAATTATATTTAAGTTCAACAAAACTCACAGAAACAGTTGTATCATGCACCCATGACTAACCCTGGGCCTACTGGATACTGTGGCTACCCACAATATATTTTTTTAGAAGTTGTGAAAAAGTTTATAAATTGTAGTTGCAGCAACTGCAATGCCCCAAATAAACAACACCAATTTACTTGTAAAATCTCAAATCCAAAATTGATCCAAACAAAAAGTCCTCAAATACAAATATCTAGCAGCAGCCACAAAGAGTAATCCTTCCAGCTCCAGATCCAAATGAAAAGTGACCAGGACATGGACAAAGCACTGGGAGGAGCCTGCTGGACAGGAACAGGAAGTTGGAGACTCTGGGGCACTTCCTTCCTCCCACCCCCCAAAAATGGACTCCTTGCACAAAAAAGGGCAGCCAAATTTCAATCTAAGGAGTTATTCTGATCCAAATCATCATTTTCAGAAGGTTTATGCTGCCAGAGATAGATTTCTTGTGCAGAATTGCAATTTTTGCGACTTTGGGAAAGCGAGCTGTTCAAATCTCCCACCGGATGTCAGCTGCGCGTCGCATCTACGTATTCGCTATTGTTTACTCTTGCGATACGTGATCGCGGGCCCTTAAGACATATTCGCGTTCTCAAAGTCTCGCAGTGCAAGATGGCGGGACTCTATGACATACTCGCGGTTGAAAAGTCTCGCGCGATCACGCAGCCAGATCCAAAATGGCGCAGCGCACGAAAACCGGGAGGAAAACAACTCGGCGAACTCAGAATCACGGTAAGTCAACGCCGCGCGCGCGAGATTGTATTTTTGAAGCGCGACCAAGCAAAAAAAATTCACCAACTCGCGAATTGCGAATTGTTTGGCAATTTCGCGCCATTCGTGGATTGCAATATTGCCAAAAAGTCACAAATTCCGCGAGCGGAACAAATTTTCAGCCCATGTTTACTGACAACCCAAGATGGTTTAATAAGATCTGTTCAGAAGCCCCCAAGACACTATGGTGCACCCTAAAAAAGATCCTGAGGAATAATGCTGAAATACCACAAGAAGGGAAAGAGTACAAAAAGGTAATTGGGGAAAGGAAATTGTATTTGAAGGATAAGGCCTGGGAAGATTTAATAATACTTCAAGGCAAAAAGATTCACATGCTTTCTGGGAGGTAGTACTAGATACTATATTACCAGCTGAAGCTTGGGTACAGCATTTCTCGGAAATATTTTTCCAAACCAATAGATAGTAAGTAGGTCTTCCGCCTCAAAAAACCCGTTTGATATAAGATCAGCTCAGGTCCTGAGTAACTCAACAGAGGTGAGTGATGTACTCTCAGCTATAGTGAATAGTCGCACAGAGAAAGCCCATGATTTGTGATTTGTACAAGCACTTACCAGATTTTTGGGCCTCCCTGATAAAAAATGTCTTAAAGTCTGCCATTACTGTTCCGATTTTTAAAAAAGGGAGATAAAACTCAACCTCATTGTTACCGCCCAATTTCCCTGCTCGACAGTTCAATTAAAATTTGGGCATGGTCCTCCTGGCCAAATTCGAACTCTGGGTAATTGAATCTCAAGCGCTCTCAATCTACCAGTTCGTATTTCGGCCAGGACTTAGAACTGTGGTACAAACGTTAAATTTGTCATTAATTGTTCAGAAGTATACTAAAGCACAAAAAGGCTGTGTACATTTAGCCTTTATGGACCAAACATGTGCCTTCAACACTGAATCGCCTTAAATTATGGTCCATAATGGCACAAATGGGGCTTGATGGACCAATTATCAACTTGCTCAGAGGCTTCATAAATACATTTCAGCATCAGTACGCTATATAGTAAGGTGTATCTAACTGAAGAATTCCCCTCTGATATAGGGATAATTCCCCTCTGATATAGGGATAAGGCAGGGTTGTGTCCTGGCCCCATTCCTCTTTCTATTATGTAATAATGGGTTGGGAGACCAATTATGTAAGGCGGGGAAGGACACCCCAATGATTAATTTGTGCCAAATCCCCATACTACTATATGCTGACAATGCTGTCCTGATAGCCAGGCCCACAAATATTGCTTGACTCTTTTAATGCTTTTATGAATGACTTGGGGCTAAAAGTCAAACTTTTATAATGAAATGTGGCCCAAAACAAATCTAAAACAAGGATATTTTTACTAGGAGGTGAAGAAATCAAGAAAGTGACGCATTTTACTTACCTGGGGGTACAATTTGACGTAGATTTTATTGGAAACATGTTTTAATGTCAGAGTTATGCAATTTCAAAAATCGATTGATGCCATTTTAAGGTTTGCTTAAAGATTGGGCCACAAGCCAACCAAAGAGATTTTATGTATTTATACGAGCAAAATTCTCTCAGTGGTAAGTTTTGGGGACATGTAAAATTGCAAATCACTGCAAATCACAGAAAATACGTTCTTAAGAAGACTTCTCTCAGTGCCCCAGGGCTCTTTTGTCTCTTTCTGTCATGATGAAGTCGGGTTTGAGTTACTTGAAAGACCATATTGCATTACAACCATTGTTACTCTGAGCAAAAACTTGGAATAAATTAGAGGCTGCTCTTTACAAGACAATATTGGCAGACTGTATGGAGCTGGATAATTGCTTAGATATACCCTGGCTAAAGTAATTTAAAATGAGTTTTGCCAGGTTGGGTGTCACAGAATAATATACAAACCCTGACACCCTAAAAAATGTATTGTCTGCCACAATTAAGTCACTTGTTTATCAAAGTCATGATCGGGCAACCCCAATATGTAATTTTACTGGCCACCCAGAGCCGTTTTCTCAGCCACAAAGAGAGCCCGACTTATATTTGAAAATAGACCTAAACAAAAGGCGGACATTTTTGCTGACTAGGGTCCATTTAAAAACAATACATTTTTTTGTTGCTTTCCTGTTTAAGGCTCATGGTCTGCATCACTTCCTGTTTGTCCCTGTGACAGTCGTTCATGCAAAAGCACTACACACTTTATCTTATTTTGCAGATTTTATGCCCCTCAGAGGAGGCAGTTTATTCTCCCTCTATTACTTGCAGCAGGGATTAGAAATCATAAATTGGAAATTGAATATTTACTTTCCCTTGGAACTAATGAGATTATTTATGGCATTTTAAGCTATTTTTTTATTGTTTTTAAGATTCGTAGTAAATACTAGACATTATTATAATCTGTAATCTCTGTATATGTGGATTTGCTGTTTTTAATAAAAAACATGTGTGTAATCTTTTATGGCTTTTTTAGAGTCGAATAAAGTACTTTAATTGATTGATCATCAAAAAGTGCCAGAAGAACTGACAGAAGACCTGGACCTGCCTGCCAACCGATCCACCAAAGATGCATCGCCGGTCGGTCTGACTTCATTGTAGCTCCCACTGCGTTCTTCCCCGCAGTAGCAAATCGTGTTCAGCTGGACCTCGGAGCGACCTCTGAGCCTCATGGAGCCCTCTTCAGCTGTGGTTTGCAGCTGAGTCCCTCGTCAGGTTTTGACTGCCAAAAGTTGTCTAAGGCTGAAGGTCAATGTCAAACACCTCTTTGGCCTGGAAACTTGACTCCTCCCACACTGACATTTTTTTCCACCATCATTGATGGCTTCACCCAAACTTCCTCCAGCACTCCCCAGCGAGGACTACTCCTCAGACACAGCCTGCTGCCCTGCCCACTGAACTCTACCTTCTCCTGGACTTTTCTTCAAAATTTCTTATAAGTCTGAAGGTAAGCCCAATCCACCTCATGTGATCCACCACAGTCGGCCTTAACTTTTGACCTTGTCCCCATCTCATGCAACTACATAACTCCGATTGGTGCTTTGATTTTTTATGGGCTATTTTTCACTTAAAGCTTTTCAAATTTGCTTCTACTAATTTGATTTGATTTAATTTGTTTTGGTGCCATTTTATTTATTTAACATTATCCTAACTTCCAAAATTAGTTTAGTATTTTTCTTGTGTTGTGTTTTCACTTTATTACTGTTTGTATGCTGCATAAATACTTGAAACATTGCAAAGCTACCAGAAGGTTAAAACTGGTTAATTTAGTGAAATTTGTGGTTCACCCTGAAAAGGATTGTGGTTGTTGCTTAAGAAGGGTTTCACACCCCTCAACCAACAACCCAGTTTCTTACAACATCATTGTGTTCCGAAGCACTTCTGCAGCACCACAAAAAGCAAGGCCAATAAGGAAGCACTAGTGTAGTACTTTGTAGACTTTCCAGCAGGCAAACATTTTTGCACATAATTTGACATCCACCTTATGCCCAAAAGTGCTGTAAAGAGGGTAGACTGGCCAGTATTCCTTGGGAAGCACTGGATTCTAGAAGCACATGGGGGTTTGGCACCCAACAGCATTGGTTACGCTGAGGTACAAAAGAAATGAGCAGTAGAAAGACAACAAATTGCTCCGGAGGAAGTGCTGCAACAATGGGAAAATGTTGACAAGATGCATCAATTCAGGATATACTGCAGACAACGTCATAAAGTTGTGGCCTGTGGTGCAGTTAACAGAAGAATATATACAATGGCCATGGAGCAGTATCTGCAACCTAAACACAACAGCGTATGCCCTGCTGCTTTCTTTACTGAACTATTTTTCTTTACCTTTTCTTAAGGTTGTGATTACCCCGGTACCACCCCGGGCCCTCACATTCATGTTGTTTTTTTTAACACATTGTGGGAAGCCCACTTCCATGCTGCCCAGCTGACTGTGTGCCACGTGCAGTCATATTTTTATGCTTTTTTGGGTGTCGCAGTTCCAGGGATCTCAGACTGTAATAGAGGAACTTAGAATGACAAATATTTTTTATGGAGATCATGGAGTGGTTAAACTCAGTGGAGTACAGGAGTGCTAAGAGGTTCAGAGTCACACTTAGGGTTCTCACCAGAAGAGTGGGATACCCCTGAGAAATATTCCTAGAGAAAGAGTCAGGTAAAAGTTCCATTTCCCTAGGTACCCAAATGTTAGCTGCTGCAAATGGCTGCTGCCCCCGTGAATATCAATGCCAGTGGAAGGCCCAAGGAGGGGATGGCCCCTGAGATAGTGGTAGGTGTTTTAGCAGCCTCCATGGAGACAGGAGAGAGAGTAGTGAGCTCTCTTGTTTCCCAAGAGGGAGGGTTAGAGACTGACCCTGTAGAGATCAAAGAGTGTGTGCTGGGCTCCATAGATTCTCAAAATGGGTTAGTTGTAGCCCCTGAGACACAGGATAAGGTAGGTGACTACCCTACAGAAGTAGAGATGTCATCTTTGGAACTAAGTTGCCAGTCCCCGAGGAAGCAGCTGTAACGATGACCAGTCAAGTGTCCAAACGGGAAAGTCCTAAGCTGTCAGATGAGATGAAGAAGAAGGCATAGGAGGCAGGTAGAGCCTCAGGTGGAACAGCCAATTTGCCAGGCAGTGCACAGTATGGAAAGAGGGGACACCGAGCAGGATACTTAGGTTATCTATCCACTTATGTTAGGAATTGTCACTTTGAGTAATTGGAAGGACTGACTGTGGAAGACTGTGCCCTTGCTGGCTTCTGTATGGCGTGCCAGCCTTCATCCAGTGGATCTTGGGTCCCTTTCAGAAGTCCTGATTTGCAAAGCACAGGTTCAGCTTCTGAGGCTTGTCCCTGAGTGAGGGAGGGGCAAGAAGCCAGGATGCACCTTCAGTGTGGCCTCTCAAATTTCAAAGAAGTATCATCAGGATCCCTGCAACCTAGGAGGGCTGCCTCCAAAAATGCCTTGATCACCCTACACTGGCTTCCAGTTAGAAAGAGAGTGATGTTCAAGGCTCTTTGTACGTGGCACTGCATCATCCAGGGCACTGGCCCTGTGTACCTGCGGAGTCTACTTACCTCCTATACGCCTGCACGGCCTCTTAGATCTAGTGGGACTGGCCTGTTGTTAGTCCCTAAGGTTAAGAAGGCCAGGATGGGTGGTAGGTCCTTTCGGTTTCTGGCGGCCCAGAGCTGGAATAAACTCCCTCCTGAGCTCCGGTTGGAATCTTCTGAGATGAAGTTTAGGAGGGATCTGTTCTCACACTAATAGGTATCCTCTGTCGTTGCTCTAGGTTTGGTGGTTCTGCATCTCCCACTTATTCTAGCGCGGGGACACGCCGATATGACGTAACCAGGCGCTTCATAAAATTCTCTATTATTAATATTATATGGTTCCCAGCTTAAATGCATAAAGACATAGGAGCTGCTTAAGGTTGAGATGTGCCAGATGAAGCTACATAACATATAAATTACTACAAGATGTCCCAGTGGGGTGGAACAGGACCAATGGTGGTGACAAACTGGGAGGTGAGAATCCTAGACACCTAGTGGACTGGCATGCTGAAAGTCTGGCGGTAACAAGAGTTCTCTGTCCATGTCCTAAGGGTAAGGGTTTGAGGTGCCACAAAGGACCTTCAACTGCTCCATTAAGATGTATTGGCCCCAAGAGCAAAGTGGAGAGTGGTTTACTCACCTCATCTGAAGGCTGTGACTGCCTAACAGAACCTTTCCGACTGGACTTCTTGGTGGTGTTAAAGCAGAGAGCGGAAGGAGAGAGTTTATGTTGTGTTTACTCCTGTGTGTCATTAAGCTGTCCTGGATAATGAGCTTCTCTCAGTGATGGGTAATTAGTGTACAGAGTCTGCCCACTGTCCCTAATGATTGGGACATTTAACATTTTTGAACTCTTCATGCTGCCCTTGGAGATGGGTAATAGAAGTGGGATTGAACCTAGAGTTTAAATCTGATTCTGTATTATCACTTTCTTCACAGATATTGGCCCTAGCATCAGTCTTTTTTTCCAGATGAAGAACAGGAGGAGGAGTATGCTTGATAGAAATGCACAGAGAAATATTGTGAGATATAAGGCGCTAGTGGGCTAGAGCAATTCACTTTAAATAGAACTTACCAAAACCCTCCTGTTCTGAGTTATTCAAAACTAAGCAGACAGACTTCTGACTGGGGCTCACAAATCCGTCTATGACACTTTGAATCATCAACAGTGGTAGCCCACTTGAATTGTATTTGTATGTGCATGGAAAAAGCATAGCACGCCTAAGATCATCTACTTTTATTTTTATCAGGGGTAAACTGCCAAGAGGCTTTCCTTTTTATTCAATTCACTCATTCTATCAAATGTTCTTGCACATCTCATGTATTCTGAAATAGGAAACGAGGGCATCCCTTTTCTTTCTTGGCATGTAGAAGGTGAAAATACCTCCCTTTTCATTTAAACTTAAATTATAATCCATCTTTTCAGAAGGAAATATAAAACTGGGTTAGTTACGCGGTACTAAGCTATCCTAATGGTAGGTTAAGATTGAGGAAGGATCTATAGTGTTATTACCATAAAACTCAGTGGACGTACAAACACTATATTAACCCCTTCGACGCTCATGACGAGCCCAGCTCGTCATGGAGTTTCCATTGACTTCAATGGAAATGACATTGAAGTATGTCAGGTACCTTAGCATCCAAGTGGTTAACACAATTCTGCCGCAGTGCTAGGGGGGAGGGGGGCCGCGCGGGGCTCCCATGATCGTGACAGAACCGCTCCGTCACGAGCCTCGGGCGCGCTGTGCTTGTGACGGAGCGGTTTTCGTCATGGCCCCGCCCGCTCAATGGAACGTCCAGCGCAGGCGCGAAATCAGCGCCGCGCAGGCGTGCCGAGTGGACCGTGACGGAACCGCTCCGTCACCAGCACAGCGCGACCGAGGCTGGTGACGGAGCGGTTCCGTCACCAGCATGGAAGGGGTTAAAAACAAATCCATAACGTACAGATACTTCCTATCTAGATAGCCTTGGAAAGTACTAATTTTAATTCAAAGGCAGACACTATGTTATCCCTCCGCTGTTTCCTTCTGTTGCAGTCAAGTCCAGACAGTAAATATGAATTTTTGATTTTGCCAAAAAGAACTAAGGGCCCTATTTACTATTTAACAGATTGTACTCCTCCCATCAAGGTGGCGGAGGACATTACTTCCTGACAGACTACTGTCCATCAAATATTGGGATAACCTTCGACCCAGCTGTCATCGCTGAACATTGAAAGGAAGAATTGTCACAGAGTTATTTTTCAATGCACAAAAGTTTGGGTGGATGGCTGTCATCGGTTTTGACCGTCATACACTAAACTTTTACATTTAGTTTCTTTGTTTTTCAGGGGAGTTTCTTTTCCAAAAACTAAAAACCAATGATTCCCCCACACCCTGGAAGTTTTGAGTTTTCTTCCAAGGTGTGCAGTCATTCATTTTTGTTTCATCCCTCACTGCCACGTTTTTCCTGGCTGTGACAGATAGGACACAAAGACATTAGTCCAACCACGCTAAATAGATCTGGCGGTGTAATGTCCTTCCTCCAACATCCCTTCTCTGTTGGGCTGTCAGACAAAGCTTTCCATTGACGGAGCCAATGGGGCTCCGTCGACAGAAACTTTAGGAGCTTATTTATGAGAGCCCTGCTTCACTTGTGCACCAAGTAAAGTGGTGCATGTGTGATGCAGGGCTCTCATAAAGATTGATTAAGCATTCTGCAACACACATAGAAAGAGGAAAATACCTCATAGAATTGTTTTGTTCAGGAAGCCTTCTGCACAAAACAATCCTGTCTGCAACGGAGGCACCCTTACACCATGGTGCAAGGGTGTCTACTTTGGCGCTAGGCTGCCAAACGGCACCAACACAGGCAAAACAGACAGATATGCACTGCATTGCATACATATGGTGCATTCCTGCTCTTTCACTTTGGCATAGGGCATGCTGCCCTCTGCCAAAATGCAATAAAAGAGGTCCTTAGATTCCGCCCATCTCAAAATGAGACAAGAGGGCAGAGGGCCTCATTTATGGGTTTTTTGCCATAGGGCAGCGCAATTTTAATTGGCCATATAAATTGCCAGTGGCACACTGCGCCACTGCAATGTCAATAAAGTGACACTCCAGCGGCGCAATAGTGCTGGTAGGGCACCTGAGGGTTTTGCGACTGAGTACCCTATTTGCCAAACGCCCTGAGATTAGCATTCTCGTTCTCTGTATGTTCTCGCCACAAAGATTTGGTAACATTTACAAACTGTTCCGTTTATGAAGGATACATTCTATGCCAGTGATGTGAAGCTCCTGCGAAAACCACAGAAGACTCCACAATTTGGAAACAGACAGAGGCAATCACAGCTGCCTGCTTCCAGTCTCTGCTGCCTGCGGTGCCTCTACCAACTCGCTGAAACTCCGAGTTATATGTGTGAGCTTCAGACAAGTTCGAACTTAAGAAAACAGATGCTTGGCTCTGCGCAAATTCAACAACTATTCAGCACAAGCCCCCATGACTCTGAGCTTAATGCACAATTCCAAATCCGGCACTCTTGATCAACACTCTTTTGCTTCCACAAAACGAGCAGGTTGCACAAATGCCTGAACATACAAATATACGTGCACATAGTTTCCACTAATGTATTTTCAAAATGTATACAGTAGAGAGATGTGTCTCTTTTTAAGGGCTGGGTATTTCATTACGGGAATATGGCATTAACACACAAATCGACAGAGAAACAACGCACCCTCTGTTCTAAACTGAGAGCAGAACAACGTTTTCAAAATCAATGCTAATGATAAGCTTTTGCTGCCATCTGTTGGTAGACTATATCTATTAATAAATTGTCTAGCACCACTCAGCCAGTACAGGTTGCTTTTTGAAGCATTTTCGCAATCATGTATTTATATGCAAAAAGTGTTTCACATTTACAGTTAATATACATCATTGCGCAAGCATTGACAAAGCCAATAGTTCTGGTCTATTTGAGGTGTAAAGCGTTCCTTGTTTGTGGTGTCTGTGGAGGTAGTACCTGTGATGTCACAGTGTTGGAAGGGAACTTTTTGAAACGTAATTTTGCTACGAAGGCTACAACATTGGAGTTCATGTGGGTTGAAATCATATGCACTCACTTATATGAGTAGGCACATTTTATAACGTGCTCCTGCACACTGCCTTACTACACCTCTTGCTCAAGAATGAAAGAGTGGGAAGTACTGTGACATCTCTCAGCTCTTCCTCAACCTTGATTCTAATCTATTTGTTAGTGTTTTTTATTTACTTTTGCAAATTAAATACTTAAAACCATGCACTCTCTGCCCTAAAAGTGTTAGTACCCAGTTAAATGTGTTTGCATTTTCATTCCCATCTGCTTCTTATCATTGTTCCCTGACGTGCCAGCGTCACTTCAATGTAATTCATACTCCTTCCAGCTAACAGTTCTTACAGTATTCAAACTGTCAGCTTCTAAGCACTGCCACGCTTGGGACATTTAACCTGCCATCCAGACTAAAAGGCAACACCAGTCACATTTAAGGTGCCTAATGTCAAAAAGAAAAATCCACAAAAGACATCTTGCAGAATACAAGAACATGTGGGAGTAATGAGACCTCTTTATGTGTAGGTTAAAAACACACAGATAATTCACATGTAACTAAGAATTTCTGGCCCTTGCACTGTGGTCAATATGATAGCCAGCATCCAACACAGAGTTGCGAGAGTCACAAAACGTGTTTTGTAATTCTTATTGGAACTGGCGTAGCAAGTTTAACATGAGCCCTAGTTCAAGCATAGGAAATAGTGTTGTCCCATGCTTAGTAGTAAAAACATCTGTAGATGGAGTCCGACGTGCCCTACTAGCTCTTGGCCGCAGTACTACTGTACTTGTAGCACTATTGGTAGTTCTGCCACTCCTTGTTTTAAGTAGCAGAGGATGGTGATCCCTTGTTCTACTAATAAACATGACAAATGTTTGTGGTCCTGAAGTAAAACTTTTACTTCAGGACCAGGCGTGATGAGACTGCCAACTCTTGCAGGTGTCACACCTTTGACGCAGGTGGTACACGCTTTACATGGACAGAGAACTCTTAATTATATTATGGTCTACTTTCGTGTTTAGCCTTGAGAAAGTCCTTTCGGACTAAACACGTGTCGGCTGCCTGTTTCGGATGATATGAAAATTGCACTTGATTTAGAATAAATTATATATAAAGAAAAATCAAGACTGTTTTATGGACTTCATGTCTACTCGAGTGGCTAATAGCCAGCTGCACTGTATTGGACTTCTTTTTGTGCCTTGGCATTTGTGTAACTCATTGTTAAACCTCATGAGGGATGTTCCATCTTGGGTGTTGATTCAGTCTCCTATGAGCAGAGGGAGGCTATATGCTTGGAGAGCACTACAGTTTACTCAATTCTAGAGGAATTACTTCCCGATGGACGAAAGGGGTGGATGTGCATGTGTAAAATGGCATTTCTGCTTTGTTGCTTTATTGTGTATTGATACACTATTGTTTTGTTGTTTGAAAAATTGAAAAATTCTTTATATATAAATAACGAATGAAACTACCTGAATCAGATGTGTATATGCCTCTTTCTCCTTCCGACATCAACCTAACCCATTTAGAATGCGGTTGCGTGTATAATTACTATCATAAAAGTGCTATGTCAACCCACAGGAACCTCTGTTTCTGTTTTCAAATAGATCACCCTGGTTCCATGGGAGTAGGGTCTCCTTTTTTTCCTTTTCTCATAGCTGGGTTGTAAGCTCACTGAACTGTCAACAATACTTCTTGCAGCACGGCAAATGCACTCTGTAGGAGCGACCTAAAAAGGATGCAAACCCCATCACTTACGATGCGTGACATGCCTCACAACAGTGATTTGCTCCTCACAGCAATAAATGTTGCAAGTTGGGCTCTCTACAAGATCTTTTTGCAGGTAATTGTGTTGCTGGACAAATCAACGGATGTATGACGTTACAACGCATGCTTTTACAACGCATGCCATTACAACGCAGGTTTTACAACGCAAGTCATTACAACGACTTGCGTTGTGGGGTGCTGGATAGTGAATAGTTTAGATTACTATTCCAACGCCAGTCCCCATGGATAGTAGGGAAGGTGTTGGATAGTAATTAAACTATTCCCTATCCTAGAGTGCCCTCCAGCCCAATTCGTTGTAATGACTTGCGTTGTAAAAGTTGCGTCGTAATGGTAGTGCGTTGTAAAAGTTGCGTTGTAAATGATGTTTCCCCAAATCAACTATGGATAATCTTACATACTAGGGAAGCATTTTTCTCTACAGCAGGATTCACCTGAAAGTTAAAATTGAGTTGTGTTCCGCCCCAAATTATTTTTTAGTTCCTAAAACCAGATTAACAATATAAAGGAACATGGGTTTTGAGGACCCTGTGGTCACTGTGTTGTAGGTCAACATGTTTATCGTCCTCCACTCCCCCCAGACGTCCCTGCTCTGCCCAACTGGCCCTGACCACCATCCCACGGCCGGAGAAAGATTCTTCTCCTAACTCGCTGCGAAGACCTGGAACTCTCTGCCTCTGCACCTCTGGCAATAACCATCGCTGCCTCAATTCAGGAAAGACCTCAAGACCTGGCTATTCGATTGAATCACAGATCCTCCCCCACCCTCAACACATTGAGACCCTCACAGGAGATTAGTCACAATATATGAGGAACCTGATTGATTTATTGGTTGATTGATTTTCCTTCACTACACGCCCGGTGGGTTTAGAGGCATTCATCAGGGCCACATTTGACACATATTTCCCTAATTGTGGCAGTGTCCATGCTAAAGGATACATTTCTATGAGACAAGCATAGGAGTCTAGTATAAGAGAAATGGGCAAGAACTGCTGGTTCCCATTGTAAACCACAGCACTGTTGTTCAATTAGCAGTTGAACACCAAGGTACATAAAATTGAATAATTAACTTTATGTCAAGCAAATTCTCACTTGCTGTGTAATGAAATGAAAAATCACACCATTTGTCCCTGGTCTTTGCAGTTTATCCCAGACACAGTCACAATCACAATAGCACATAAGACAAAAGTGTGTGTAGGAAATTGGAGTATTAGTTGAGGTAAGTGAGTACCCACCTCAAATAACTAGGGCTGGGTGGAACTATCAGAGTTTTACTCTGTGTAATTTTGTGGAGTTGCCTGAAAACTCTCAAAGATTAAGCAGAGTCCTGCAAGCGCTGGAATTTTGGTCCATCACACTGCTTGCTCTGATTTATTAGCACCAGGAGAATGTCCGGTGCTGTAAAATCAGTGCAAATGGCACCACACGGCATGCTTCTTTCTGCTGCTCGAGTAGATTTTCTATTCAAGGGGTGGATTTCACAAGCTGCAACTTGTATTGACAAATCTCACCAGGAGGCAGTCTAGCACTTGTTTTTACTCGCTCACGCTCACAAACTTAACTTTGGTGAGCTGCATGCGAGAAAAACTTCACCACATGGCAGGGTTTTTCCCGAACTCCTTGCTCTAAGCACAGCGCAGAATGTAAAAGACTCTGAGCACTGCATCAGCGGAGAAGAGTTTACCTCCCACCCCTAATAAGAATCACAGTCCTTGTCAGGGTGAACCCTCAAAGTAACTACATTAAACTGAGCTGAACCCTCTGGTAGCCATGGCACAGAGTAGAAATGCTTAACTTAGAGACAATGTGTAAAGTCTGTTTAAAGCCTTTATGTAGTACTCAAACAGTAAAAAAGTCAAAATCCCAAACCAATTGAGATAACTAGAGTAAATGTTATTAAATGAATGACACCAGAACTACAAAAATCTAATATGTAGAACTGGAGTTAAGGATTTTTAAAATTTGAATTTAAAAATAGCACCAAAGAGTGCTAAGCTCCAACCACAGTCATCAGGTTGCGCCCAACCAAGCCAAGTGTTTTAAGCCTTACCACAGTGGAAAGTTGGTTGGTTACAAGGACCAGTTTTGTCCTGGCCGAAAAGTTACCTCAGCACCTTTTATGGAGAAAAACATTTTCAACGGGTCATGGCAGCATGCTGTAGCCGTAGCTGGGCTCGATGGAGATCCGACGTCTCGGGGACGTAAATGAAGAAAACGGGAACGTTCTGAGTGGGGAAGGTTCAAGTTTAGCCCTACACAGCCCTCAACATCAATTGGATACAGCTGGCAGCTTAGTCCGATGAAGTTTTCAACGTTCAGATTTAGAAACTTTTCTGGAGCTCGGATTTCCTTGGCAGTAGAAGGCCGCAGGCTGCGGGTGAAGATGGCTTGAAGTCATTGGAAGTTAGTTGACAATGGTTCCACTCAGACGTAGGGGTAGCTGCGGCAGACTCAATTCCAGTGATGATGCACTCTTGGGAAATTGGCTTGGCAGGTTGGTCTTGGCCCCATCCAGTTCCAAGAGCAAAAAGGGGGGCAAAAAGTTTCTAAGTACCAGGGTTCACATTTTATTAGGAGGAATACACTTTGGCATCAGTCAAGGGTCAGGGACCTAGAGGACAAGACTTGTTAGTCAAGACTCACTGCAGCAGAGATAAGCAGCAGGATCCAGGTCAGATCCAGTTGGAATTGGTCAGCTGGGAATGCAGGAAAGGGTCTCCTAAAGAATGTTGTGTCCATGTAGCCCAAACAGGAGGCCGGCTTTATGACCTTTGGATTACACTTCTTTGTTCTGGGTACACGAGAGAGAGCAGGTCCAGTTTTCAGGGCCTTTCACAGGTCACAGACAGCAAGTCCAGTCCTCTTTTGTTCTTCCACAGGTCTTAAAGTGATCTAAAGAGAATACCATGGGTGTCACATTTATGTGGTGTCAGCCTGTGAGTAGAAGAAACTCCTGAAACACTACTTCCTAACTAAAGTGGTAAAAGCTCCAAGGGATGGCCCAAGCCATTTTTGCAGCACTACCAGTGTGTGTTGCTGCAATCACTCCCGCAATGCCATTCTCTGCCCAAAACCAACATGGCAGAAACGTTCTTCCCCTGTGTAGAGCTCTTGTGCCCACCCTAGAGGTGTGGGCAGTGAAAAGAGCAACCTTTCCTCTGTGGTCACTCAAAACTAGTTCTGGGATCAGTTCCTCTCCCACTGGGCCTATTGCCTGACTGGCTTGGAGGACAAAGGAAGGGGCATGCCTAGGTGTTAGCTACATCTGCCTTTTACAGGAAAGGCCCCTTTGAAGGTAATTCAGTACCAGGGCACAGCCTATATGGTCAGTCTGCCAGAGAAAAAGAACATCTCCCCACTCCCAAGGCCTTTGTATCAGCTCTGGAAGGAAGATCACACCTCATTAATGGAGCAATTAAGCTCCTGGGTGACAGTGAGAAGCTCATGCAAATGGTCTTCTAGAGGTTTAGGCAAGTTATCAGTCAACTGCATAAATGTACATGCTCTAAAATATGTATTACATATACAGCTTTAAGAATGATTCAGGTATGTATTAAATATTATAAAATGTGCAGGAATTAAATCTGTAGCTGTTTCCTAAACAGAGAGAGCAATATTAAATGAAATATTGTATCCATGTGGTTTCCTAAGGAACAGATAACCCCGCTACAGTAAAAATAGCCTTTTGGGCCTATTTACTGTAAGAACATGCTTAACATTACACATGTACATGTCCTACTCTTAAATACTATGCACCCTCTCATAATGGGCAGTAAGGCTTTCTTAGAATGACTTATTATAAATGTAATTTTTTTTAATTCAGTATGGGTTATTGAATATTAACAATAACTGTTTATTAAAAATTTGATTTCTGGCTGGCTAGGGCATGTGCCTAAGCCAGGCAGAACCCACCACTGTAGTCAGGGCAAGGGATTTACAAGCTGAAGATAACCTCTGCTCACCCCCTTAGTAGCTTGGCATGAGCAGTCAGGCTTATCCCCGAGGCAATGTGTAAAGTGTTTGCGCAACACACACAGCAACGACACACAAGGCACACCCAAAAAGAAACTCCACACAAGGTTATATAAAAAGTTGCCTTTGTATTACTCATAAACACCTTAGAATGTAATAAAATATGTCCACTGTGCCACCTTGCTGTAGGTATCACTTTACAGGGGACTATATACATGACAGGGCCAATCGGGCTACTGTCAGAACCATTAGAACCGGTGGTAAAAGATAAAACAACCGGTAACTACTGGTAAAACACTGTACTTAGCATAAACACATAATGCATCCATCACATTAGGTATAAACCATATCATGAAACCACATTAGGCATTGACAACACAACATGACACCGTATAACATCTTATACTAATACATCTGAGTACCAATGCACCATCACTGCACATCATCAGTAGGTCTCATCATTACTGTGCAACCTATTGGGAACCTCAGCCCCTCTACAGGCATATTCCCACTCAGTGTCGTTGTCCCCTTTACCAGGACATTCTCGAGCTGGGGTCCTGACCTGGGCTCACCCCGCAATGTCCCTTTCTCAAAGGCAAGGGATCTGCCTCCTTCTGTGTTCCTCAAGCAGCTGCCTGTGATCTGGCAGTGCAGCTGCGTACATCAATTCTCGCCCCAAACTCAGGACAGTACAAGAAGTGATCCGGGGGGAGGGAAGGCGGCACCTTGCTCTCCCTCCTCTCACTTGACTCAAAATGAAGGATGCTCCCACCCTCATGGCGACTGGAACTTACGGCAACGGAGGTCCACCCCACTCACCATTCCTTGGGGGCTAAGCGGTTCAAGTGGCAGCTGTCTCACCACGATGGATCGAACTCCTGTGCTCCTCTCCTCCGCCTTGCAGTCTGGAGCATGATCCTTCCTCATCCTGCCCACAACCAGGGGTGGGGACTTACGGCCTCCGGAGCAGTTTCTTCTCCTACTCTGGTTTCCAGCACGCTCACCCGCGTCTCGGTGTGCTGAATCCCTGGGACACACCTCATGGGGTCAAACAGCCCGATCTCGGCCTCCGATGGCCCAGCACCGCCGTTTCTCTCTGGTTCCTAGCGGATCTCACTTTTGGGCAGCATGCGGGGCTCTCCCCAGCTCACGGGAGACCCGCCTGACTTCCTGGGCTGTGGCTCTTTGTCCACGGCATTACGGCGCCCCCTCAGCTGGGAAGTTAGAGCCCCGCTCCTCGGGCTCCCCCGGGACATTAAAGGAATGCTGCACTCACGAGGGGCAATGTCCCAGTGTAGAGGGCAGAACTGGGCATGGGCATGCCAGCACGTAGGGACCCCCAGGAAATAGCAGCTGGGTCCCACGGCTGTTCCTCCTTGCCCAGCAGTCCTGAAGCAACACAGCTTCAAAATAGGTACACCAAACATGGGGTCACAGCCCCAATACTTATACCACTTGTATCCTTTGTTCTCCCCCGGCACAGGCTTGGGGATCAAGTCACATCTGGTTCTGGGTGGTACTGAAGCATTTTCTATACAGTGCTTACACCCTCCTTTGTCAGGTTAGGCTTTGGCCCCAGACACACCACAGGGGGCGGAGCCAGCATTGTACCAGCCAGGCACAGACCTATTCAGGGTGAGGGGCGACTCCTCCCACTACTCTGAATGCAGATCAGGTCTATTCAGCCTTGCGATGATGCACCCAGCCCCTCTGGAGCCACAGCACCACCCCAGTCCCTATCTCTCCAGAGCTAGACATGCAATAGATATCAGCAGACACAAAGACACATAGCACACAGAAATGCCAAATTATAAGAGTGGCATTTCTAAAATAGTGACAATAAATCTGCGCACACCACTATGCAGCATTTATTACCACTATTCCAATCATACCAAACTTGACCACGCTGCTTCTCTCGGGAAACATCCTTTACCATGCATCAATTACAATGCGGTATGTTACATTGCAGTTTTGACTACACAATTCGTAATATCGACTTGCACTGGAGGACGCTCTTTACTAAGGAATAGTGTAAATTACTATTCCAACACCTTCCCTACCGTACGTAAACTAGAGTTGGAATAGTAATTCACACTGTCCCTAAGTCCAGCACCCTCCAACACAAGTTGATGTAACTTGCGTTGTCAGGACCGCCATGTAACATACCGTGTTGTAATAGAATGCGTTGTATCGCCATACATCCACCCCTCTCATATTGGAAATTACCACTGAAACACCTATCAGGGAATCCCCAATGCATTCCTCTGAGAGGGCAGCCTCACAGCAGTGAGAAACCAAAATGGCTGTTTGTCACTACCTGGACATGTAACACAGTTAAGGTACATGTCCTACCTTTTACCTACAGCACACCCTGCCCATTGGGCTAGCTAGGACCTACCTTATATGATATGTAGTAAAAGGTGGGTCACAGACGTGGCAACCACTTCATGTGCCACATCACAGCGCAGTAAACTGTGCATGCAGGCCCTGATATGGTAGAGGCCTGAGACAGGTTTGAAAGGCTACTTTGGTGGGTGGCCCAAGCAGTGCTGCAAGCCCACCAGAAGCATTTAATTTACTGGCCCCGGGTATATGAGATACCACTTTACAAGGGAATGACAGGTAAATTAATTACGCCAAACAGGTGTAGACCAATCTTACCATGTTTTACCACAGAGAGCACACAAACTTTACACTGGACAGCAGTGCTAAAGTGCCCAGAGTCCTAAAACCACCAACACCAGGTCAGACAAAAGACTAGGAGGAAGGCAAAAAGTTCAGGGATGACCCTGCAAAAAGGGCCAAGTCCAACACTGTTTTTGTTACATTATATTTTAGATTCAAAATGGCTAAAAGATATTTATAATTAAATAATAATTATGTACTATATTTATATATTTGTTAGCATTAATTTATATTTATTTATATTCTATCGATTCATCTTTCCTATGGGGTTATATTTTTAGTTTGTACCTTCATTATTTTCTATGAGAGGATGTTGTAGTACCAGTGGTTGGCCATGTTTGTGTCTAACTTACTATAAAAGTGTAAGTTACTACAAAAGTGAAGTTTGTGAACACCAAAAGGCTGTTAACTTACTCAAAAGCGTAAACTTACTCAAAAGCGTAACTTATCTTTGTGAATCAGTCCCAGTATTTTTATCTTTTCCTACAGAGCATATGCACCTATTACCTGTAGATCCTCCTTCTACAAAATTACAAAATTCCAGCTGGTATTTCAGCCAGCGCTCACTGCCATCCTGAAATCCTGACCAGACCCTCCCTGTAGCTGTTCCTGGTTTATCCAGCTGCTAGGTAGATGAATACCATGTGTGAGGATCAGAGCCCTTGTAATGAGTTCTTTTACAAACATTAGTGGAACAAAACTGCAAAACGTCTAAGGCTGTTTTAAAACAATTAGGCACCAAATTTTCCTGTAGACAGACAACAGTTTGGAGGGAAGAAATTTAGGCAGTGTTCCTTTTTAGATCGTGCCTAGCAGTCCCTCTGAGACATGTTGTAAAAAGTTTGTAGACTTACAGCCAGCCCATTGTCTTTTGATTGGTAACTTCCATGGTTGAGTAAAAACTCTTCTTTTCTAGTGGCTAATCTGTCTTCTTAGTCCCTCCTTTTAGTTGTTTGTTAACTCCCAGAAAGTAGCACCTAAATACTGCTAAGTTTCCACTTATGTGTTAAAGTGTTTGGTCTTGGAACTATTTTCTTTTTTCCCTGATCATCTTGAGCGTGTATGCAGCTCATCCTTGCTTGGGTCTGAAATTGAAGACCCATCTGTGTGTTTTAAAAAAAATTTGGTTGAAGCAACGTGTTGTAATTTTGTGAATATGTGTGCAATGAAGGCCACATTTTTTCGTAATTATGTTTCTTGTTCAAGAAAGTGCTTTAATGTTGTAAATAATTTTGTCCACCCTAAGCGTGGAAGGGTATACTCAGATGTGAGTCCCTTGCTCATTGCACCATCAGGATTCAAGCAAGCCGGGCCGAAGACGGCTGAAATGCCAGAAACCGGTCCCCGGAAGCTTGTTTCCTTCCCAGTGTAAGAATTGGCTTTTGTAGTCTGGTCTGCCCTGTTCCCATGATGCACTGGGCCAGGGACAGACTAATTTGCATACAGCCAGGTTCTGAAACTGGGATGGTGCAATGAGCTAAAAAACGGTGTTGGATCTAGCCCTGATCTCTTGACTGGGTGAGAGTATTCTGCTTAATTCAGAGACTCTGTCCATCACCACCCCTTGTTGTAAATAATTTTGTCCACCCTAAGCGTGGAAGGGTATACTCAGATGTGAGTCCCTTGCTCATTGCACCATCAGGATTCAAGCAAGCCGGGCCGAAGACGGCTGAAATGCCAGAAACCGGTCCCCGGAAGCTTGTTTCCTTCCCAGTGTAAGAATTGGCTTTTGTAGTCTGGTCTGCCCTGTTCCCATGATGCACTGGGCCAGGGACAGACTAATTTGCATACAGCCAGGTTCTGAAACTGGGATGGTGCAATGAGCTAAAAAACGGTGTTGGATCTAGCCCTGATCTCTTGACTGGGTGAGAGTATTCTGCTTAATTCAGAGACTCTGTCCATCACCACCCCTTGTTGTAAATAATTTTGTCCACCCTAAGCGTGGAAGGGTATACTCAGATGTGAGTCCCTTGCTCATTGCACCATCAGGATTCAAGCAAGCCGGGCCGAAGACGGCTGAAATGCCAGAAACCGGTCCCCGGAAGCTTGTTTCCTTCCCAGTGTAAGAATTGGCTTTTGTAGTCTGGTCTGCCCTGTTCCCATGATGCACTGGGCCAGGGACAGACTAATTTGCATACAGCCAGGTTCTGAAACTGGGATGGTGCAATGAGCTAAAAAACGGTGTTGGATCTAGCCCTGATCTCTTGACTGGGTGAGAGTATTCTGCTTAATTCAGAGACTCTGTCCATCACCACCCCTTGTTGTAAATAATTTTGTCCACCCTAAGCGTGGAAGGGTATACTCAGATGTGAGTCCCTTGCTCATTGCACCATCAGGATTCAAGCAAGCCGGGCCGAAGACGGCTGAAATGCCAGAAACCGGTCCCCGGAAGCTTGTTTCCTTCCCAGTGTAAGAATAGGCTTTTGTAGTCTGGTCTGCCCTGTTCCCATGATGCACTGGGCCAGGGACAGACTAATTTGCATACAGCCAGGTTCTGAAACTGGGATGGTGCAATGAGCTAAAAAACGGTGTTGGATCTAGCCCTGATCTCTTGACTGGGTGAGAGTATTCTGCTTAATTCAGAGACTCTGTCCATCACCACCCCTTGTTGTAAATAATTTTGTCCACCCTAAGCGTGGAAGGGTATACTCAGATGTGAGTCCCTTGCTCATTGCACCATCAGGATTCAAGCAAGCCGGGCCGAAGACGGCTGAAATGCCAGAAACCGGTCCCCGGAAGCTTGTTTCCTTCCCAGTGTAAGAATTGGCTTTTGTAGTCTGGTCTGCCCTGTTCCCATGATGCACTGGGCCAGGGACAGACTAATTTGCATACAGCCAGGTTCTGAAACTGGGATGGTGCAATGAGCTAAAAAACGGTGTTGGATCTAGCCCTGATCTCTTGACTGGGTGAGAGTATTCTGCTTAATTCAGAGACTCTGTCCATCTCCACCCCTTGTTGTAAATAATGGTATTTGAAACACCACATATTTTTAATGTATTGCTTTCGGTTTCCACAGACTTAGCCCAATAGGCCAGCCAGGCCTCTCTCCTCTTGTTGCCAAATCTGACAATAAGTGGCACTGCAGAGAGACTAGGAGCACCTGAGGATAAACTCGGGGATCACCTTCGGTCGGCCACCTACGCGGTGTACACCAGCGGCACAACCACTGCAGCAGCAGTGTTCACTGCCTCTGTGCAGACTATCCGTTCAAAGGTTTATCCCAACCCTGTCTATGGCCTTGACTACTTCAAATAAAGACTTAATGCAATTTCTTAAGTGTTCCTAAGTAGTTGTGTTTCACGGATACTTTTTGAAGTGTTTGTCAATAGAAAAAACATGTTAAAGTATGATCAACTGGGGCTGTAAACGTCCACCCACATGTTTCTTTTGGAGATTTTGCGGTCCGCTATTCACACAGGACATGGATTGATGAACTTATTGGTTAGACAGGAGGGATGGGTGTATGTTCCACTGAATATCACGCTTGTTCTGTTTTCACTTTGGCCACAAAAAAAAATCTCTTAATTTGGAAAGCGCTATGGCATCAGTATTCAACATTCACCATGAAATATTTGAGCAGGCTATTGGCTACGTCCCACGGACGGCCCCAGACTATTTTGTTTTTAAAGGAGGGGTGAGATGTCATTGTAAAAAAAGGCTGCAAACCAATGCCATGTGCTGGAGCGACAACTGAAAGAAACTCTGAACTCTTTAACCCTGACCTGAAACTAGAGCAGAAGAGCACAGGCATGGCTGTTTGCTGACAAAGCAATCACTTTCTCTGGCAGCTCCCTTTCATCGTTTTGTTGGGTTTTCCCTGAAGCCCTCTGGCCTGAGAAAGTCCATTTTGTTGATGACTTGACTTTGTGTCGTTTAGATATTTTGATTATTTTTTATTTATTAGCTGTGATGCTATTTTGGCTGCAGGGCAGTTGTCTGGCCCATAAATGGTGCATTTCACCCCTGGGTTCTCCAACTGCTCTAGTATAGCTGCTCTGGTATGCAGCCCGAGGAGGTCCATGCGTGGTGACATCTTTCCTCTGGTGACATCCGTGTGTCACTGAAGATCATGCATGGACTCTCTAATGTGGTTGCAGGTACTTGAGATGAAATATAGGGGAATTACGGCCACAGCCGGTGAGCACATTGATCTCTTTTTTTCCCTGGAGGAAGTAGCATATGCAATAACCGGGAGTAAGGGAGGTAAGGCCTCTCGGTAGACCTTTTTTAAATCTAATTTGCTTTTATGGGGCCCACTTTTAATGCAGATTTTAGCATCCGGCTGTACAACTGGATTCATTGAGACATGGTCAGAATCCATTGTGGTACCCATTTTTAAAAAAGGTGACAGGCAGGATCCAGCATGCTACCGTCCAATATCCTTGCTGGATTCACTGGTAAAAATAGCGGGTCAAATTATCTTGAAGCGGTTGCAAGACTAGGATGATGAAAACCAGGTGCTCTCAGTCCTACAATTTGGGTTTCGCCAGGCACTGAACCTTAACATCCTGACAGGGAAGTACACACGGTCAAAAGAAGGAAAATTATATTTCGTCTTTGTAGACCTATCGGCAGCTTTTGACTGCATGGTACATGATAAACTATGGGATATTTTAACTACTATGGGGGTGGAGACATCATTAATTCAATTTTTAAGAAAATATTACTGCAATGCCAAAGCAAGGATCCGTTATTGACTTAAAGGAGAATGTACTGCACCATTCAAGGTCGAGAAGGGGGTTAGGCAGGGATGCATCCTGGCACCGTTTTTATTCACTCTTTATACCAATGGTCTTGAACAAGCACTGGTAGCAGAGTGTCAGGACCTGCCACAAATAAATGGACGTCCTAATCCCGCCCACTTGTATGCGGACGACGCAGTGCTGATGGCCCGTACTATATTGGGACTCCGAAGGGTGCTTACTAGGTACACTGAGTACAGGGAGAATCTTGGCCTGCGCATTAATATCACCAAACCTTTTATGATGAAGTGCAGCAAAAACAGCACCAGTTGCAGGGAGATTTTTATTGGCAATAGAAAGGTTGAACCTACCACAACATTTCCTTATTTAGGTATTTTATTCGACAACAAGGGGACATGGTATCAGGCCGTAAAAAAACGGAGTCTGCTCTTTATGAAACCTACTGCGGCCCTGACTAACTTTGCAAAGAAGCTGGGCAGAAAAAAGCCAGCGGAACTCCTGGAAATGTATATGGCAAATTGCACCAGCATAGCAATCTACGGGGCAGGTGTATGGGGCTACCGTGATAACAACCCTATCCAACAAGTACAAAATGCTGTTTTAAAATACCTCCTGGCGGTTCCAGACAGTACCTCTATTTATGTTTGCCACACAGAATTAGGTTTGCCTTGTATTTCAGATACAATAAAGATCCAACCAGTCCTGTTGTGGCACGGAATTTGGACCTCCAATACAACTTCTTTTAACTGAGATGTTTTAAAAGATAGCCTCTTGCTAGACCGGGTTCTGGAGATCTCCTGGCTGATTGATATAAAAATATTTATGAAAGATCTGGGTCACCCAGAATATTTTAACAATCCTGATATTTTGAATACGGTAAATAGATTATTTCTTTAAAAATCCTGTATGACCCTCATGGAGGCAAACAGATTTGCAAGTGAGGCAGTTAAGTCGTTGGTACAATCCAATCAACTTATACTCACTACATTTGGTACACAGCCGTACCTAGATTTAGAATTAAGTGTGTATGATTGATTTGTTTTAACCAGTTTTAGATTTGGATTTTTTCACCGTGCAGTAAGCTTTCCTGAACTAAACGACTAGTCTCCAACACTAATTAGCTGCCCCTGCGATAACCAATCCCAGCAATTAACCATGCTCATGGTTTGATTTTGTAAATGTTGTGCAACGCATGATAGATTTTTCCTGTTTTACGACTCTGGGGACTGAGACAATGCAGGCCTGCGTTCCCAGCCTTGCAATTTCTGGATCACGAATGTTTCACAAAGTCAATTGCTTCCTTCTTGAAAAGCATTATTAAACACAGGGAAGGCATGATTATATGAAAATGCATGAGATATTAAAAGGATTTTGAAAAACAAAGTGGGTACTAATCAATATATTCTTTAGTAATCCGTTTTTTTGATAACGTATTGGGTATTTTTTTAAACTATATAATCTTGATATATCAACAGTTTTGCTTTTATGATTTTCTGTAAAAAAATTGTATAAAGCTGGATAGATTGATTGATTAAGATGGGAGCGTGCCTTGGTGCCCAACGGACATGGCGGCACTCCCGTGAGGCTCCCGGTCCAGCGTGGTGGAGGCGCGCTTGATGTACATCTAGTGTGAAGTTGCCCGGCGGAATCCTTTCTGTGAAGGGTCCCTCACAAAGATGTGAGCTTTCCAGCTATCTTCCGCAACCATAGATGGCCGTATTTTAAGGTAAACGCTCGGAGGCGGGGTTGCACTTTGGCGGCCGCCATTTTGTTTATTCGAATCACGCCGTGAGCGTTTACTCTCCTTCACAATTGGCGAAAATGGATTCCTTTTAAAAGCGCCCCAGGCTTTCCTGCATGGATTGTTTTTAAATGCCTCTCTCCAGTAGTGCTTTGTAGCGCTGCAATAATCCTGCTTCACCTCACCTTTTCACCATTTTTAGATATTGTGTCTGCCCTTTTGAGAGTCATCTATGTACTTAATATGACAAACTTTCGAGGCTGTATAAGAAGCATAATTGTTTTTATATGCTTTTTTCTCCATATAATGTTTTAATAAGGAAACTTCTCTGCATTTATTAATTCCCTGCTTATGCGAGATGATTTAAATGACTAATACTGACTGTGAGGGAGGAAACAAACCAAGTGGTAGAGTAGTCCTTCTCATAACAGTGGTCACAGTGACCCTTGATGTACAACGCCACCAATTACATCCTGGATTGTAGTATACCTTACTACTCATCTCGGCTGCATTAATCTGTCTGACTGTGTATACTACTAGGCTGTCTATGCTTCTTCATCTGTTGATTCCTTCACCTTAAAGTTTTGAATTGATCTTCAAGATTTTCCACTTCACTTACCCTACAAATCGATGGGCAGAACAAAGGGATCTTTCTTCACCACATCAAAGCCAAAACGCGTTTTTATCAAAAATTGAAAACTCTTTTCAGAGCTTTTAAAACTGGAAAATTCTGGGTCTCTTGTGACAGAGTGTAGCAACACAACAATGGATCCTCCACGAGCAACACCAGGAAAGTCAATGGGGAAACGCCTGAAACAAGATCCCCCTTCATCACTCAAACCGGTTTCCCTAGTCTCAATGGAGCTGCTGCTACAGGAAATAAGAGCACTCAGACCTTTTGTAGAGGAAACCAATTCCAAATTGCAACTTCTTTCTGATAATTGGTCACAGCTTGATATCAGACTCATAACGGTTGAGTAAAATGTCTCCTCCTTTAGTGATACCACTAAAAGCGCTACTTTCATACATTCTAAAGTTTCAACACTTCAAAAGCAGGTCGAAGATCTGGAGAATCGTAATAGGAGAAACAACGTTCGCATATATGGCCTGACAGAGGGGACCAAAGGCACGGACTCTATTGCTTTCTTCAAATCCTACCTCGCCAAGATCCTTCATTTGCCAGTAGGTACCGCTCTGAACATACAACGCACTCACAGATTAGGGCGTGTCTCCACCAATTCTTCATCTCCAAAGAGACCAAGAGGAGTCATCCTTTACTACCTAGAGTATATGGATTTATTGAAAGTTCTGACATCCGCTTAAGCCATTCAACAGGTTTCCTGGTCTAGTTCCACACTATTTTTTGTGCAAGATTACTCGAAAGTAACAGCAGCCAGATTTTAAGCCTTCCTCGACATGAGACAAGATCTTTGTGCCATGGGAGCTAGATATGGTCTTTTCCACCCATGTCTCTTTATCCCGTTCCGTGCTAGTGACGGAACCACTCCGTCACGAGCCACGGGCGCGCTGTGCTCATGACGGAGTGGTTCCGTCACGCGGCGGCCGCTCCGCCCATGCAGCATCAATTCCCCGCCTGCGCGGCTGAATTAATGAGCGGGCGGGGGCCGTGACGGAACCACTCCGTCATGAGCACAGCGCGCCCGTGGCTCGTGGCGGAGTGGTTCCGTCACAAGCATGGCCGCACCGCGCGACCCCCCCACCCCAGCGTCGTGGCGGAATTACAGCCGCGGCCAAGGGGTTAAAGTCACTTATAATAACAGAACAACATCATACGAAGATCCAGTCCATTTGCAAAGCTTCATTAATTCACACAAGGTGGACCAAATGGACTCTTCAAGACCTTCCTCCTCACATAATACCTGACTTTCCTTAACTTGATATATAAGATGCCACCCTTTCTTTGTTTGCAGGATTTTTGCTGGTATTTACCTTTTATACATTTATAGTTAAGCGTAGCCTTTGAAAACTCTAGTTGATGCTACTTAGCTCTAGTATTTTCATGTTCGCTGATTGTCTTATTAGTTATGTTTACGATATGGCGTGTTCCTCCCCTAGTTCAGTCCGGTCTTCACTAGACGTTTCATCTGTTCCATGTGGTTCCTCCCACCCCCACATCCATGTTCCCTTTTTGTAGGTATGTTACCCATTTTGTCATTTGTTTTTCGTTCTGCCTTACAATTATTCACTTTTTCCTATTTTGGTGTCTCTTGCATTTCCATTTCTTTGTATATTCTTATATTTCTAACTTTATTTGTCATTACAAATTTAAATTATTCTATCTCTTCATCTTTCAATACCTATTTATTGCACTTATTTTTCTTCCCATTAACCTATTCGATTTTCATTTCTGGCTCCAGTTATCTGACTTTTCTATTTTTTCTTTTTCTGAATTGAACTAATCAGTTATCTCCTTCTTTTCTCCTTTGACATTCTTCGCTATTGTTTTAATGAATTGGACTTTTGCTTCATATTCCTAGATCAATTTGCGTTTGATAATTTATGTCATTAAAGCTGATTTCATGAAACGTTAGGGTTTTAAACTCTCCCATCAAAACACAGAGAGTTTTAACTCATTTGGCTAAATTTGATGCTGACATAGTATTTCTGCAAGAAATACACCTCACAAATGCCGAGTCATTAAAACTAAAAAAAGGTTGGGTTGGGGAAGTCTTCTTCTCTCAGGGAGATGGTAAACATAATGGAGTAATGATACTTTGTCGCAAATTACTTCCAGCTACATTACGATTGCAAGAATCAGATGTAGATGATAGATGGTTAAATGTAAAATTGTCTCTAAAGGGTGTTCCAGTTTCTCTCCATAATGTCTATGCCCCTACATGTGGTGACACTTAATTTTGGCCTGCATTGGCCAAACAAATCACCCATTGCATTGAAGATAATTTCAGATTAGCTGGTGACTGTAATCCGATTTTTGACCCGTTTATTGACAGAAATTCCAGATTTCCTTTTGTCCCCAATAAACCTCATAAATCTTTTGTTCATACTATCACTCAGCATAAACTACTTGATGCTTGGCGACTATGTAACCTGACCACTAGAGAATACTTTTTTTATTCTCCAACCAATCAGACTCAGTCAAGAATTGATTATAAATTTGTCTCTCATAATATTTCGCAATCCCTCATGAGTGCAGAAATTGGCCCCATTCTACTATCAGATCATGCCCCTATCTCAATTTGCCTCGACATCTTGCCTAAAGCTACTGGTCCTAAAAGATGGCGTTTTAATAACGCTCTTCTATTAAATCCAGAGTTTACTGTTTTCTTTACTACCTTTGTTGATGAGTTTTTTTAGATAAATCACACAGAGTCCTTGCCATTCTCAACTATATGGGACGCCTCCAAAGCTTCAGCAAGAGATTTCATGATTGCCTTTGTTGCCAAAAAAACGAAAAATCGCACGTAAGCTTACTAACAATCTCCTACATGACATCAAAAAACTGGAACACTCTTATTATACCTCCCACTCGAAAGATTGTTTAACAGCTCTTATAAATGCCAAATTGCAATTCAATGAGAAGTCGACAGACGACGCCTCATTACACTTGTTAAAATCTAGTGCAAAATTCTATGGAGGTAAAAATAAAGCAGGGAAAATATTGGCCAATTATTTAAAAGTTTGACACAATAAATTGAACATTGATTCTATCTATGATGAACATTCTGCTTTAAAATTTAAAGATGTTGAAATTCTGAATGAATTCTCTCTCTTTTACAAATCATTATATACATCCGAAACGCAGCCCACAGACCATTCCCTGTCACTTTTCTTTTCTAACATCCAAAACCCCCAACATACTCTTCCGGATTTGTCCCCCTTGGAGTTAGATTTATCACAGCAAGAACTCTTTAAGGCTCTTCAACACCTAAAAAAGGATAAAGCACCAGGCCCGGATGATTTCTCTGTCAAATTTTATATCCACTTCTCCAAACTCCTATTACCCAAATTATACTCTTTGATAAACTCTTTTCGCTCCTTAAATAGCTCCTCCGGCTCTTTTTCAGAAGCACATATTTGCCTCATTCCCAAAGAAGGCAAAGATTCTAAGTATTGTAAAAATGATAGGCCCATATCCCTGGTTAACATGGACTATCAAATCTTTTCCAAAGCGCTAGCTATACGTTTAGACTCCTTTTTACCAAATTTGCTGGGCATTTTCTCTCCCTTCACACGCTCACTTCAATATTTCTGCACTGCTCTTCACATCATAGACTTTTTCCTTCTCTCTTTTTCCTCACTTCCCTCTCTCTACCTTCATCCTGCACTTTTTTATTCTCTTCACTACGCTTAGTTGCTCTTTGCCTCTTATATTTTGCCTGTTTCCAAGCTTTCATTCTCCGTCACATTTTAATGAACTATGGGGCATATTATCAAGGGGGTTTATCTCCGCTTTTTTGGCTTTAAAAGCCAAGAAAGCGGAGATAAAATTATCTCCCTATTACCTAGCTGTCGCTAACACCAGTTAGCGACAGCTAGTAGGAGATAGCGACCATCTTGGGCCCCACTTTGCATGTCAGTGATATTTATCACTAATGACATGCAAAGTGGGCGTGCCAAGATGTTAGCGACTGAAAACAGTCGCTAACATCGCTATCTCCTATTACCAACTTTTGGAGATATTTGCGCTAAGAGCGAATATCTCCAAAAGCTAACACCTGCCCTGAGCAGTTCTTAGCCATGTTATCCAATGGGAGGTGGATAACATGGCTAAGAGCATTAGCTCGGTAATGCATGAATATCGCTGACTTTTCAGCGATATTCATGCATTGCGGCCATTTTTTATCGCATTTGCGATAAACCTTAGTAATACCAAGGTTTATCTGCGATAAAAATCGCCGCAGCTCAGCGGTAAATTTCTGTCTCTAACCAAGCAATAGCGATAATTATCACTATTGCTTGGTAATATGCCCCTATGTAGTTTTAGATGTTTGTTCACTACCGAAATCTCAAGACAAGGCGTTGATTTGGCCCGTCAGTCTCATCCAAAAGCTTCATTCACTTAGTCCTTGGCGCATGCATGTGATGTCACTCCTCCACTTACGTGTGTGGCAACCCCAACTGTGGGCTTGGACAGGTCTGCCCCATGATCATCACCAACTACTGTGGGCCTAAACAGACTTTCCAGGAAACCTGTACAACGGCATTGAAAAAAATGCACTACCTCACTTTTAGGGTCTCGCCTAGAGAATAATGTCATATTGGTTATATATAAGGTAAATAAAATGCTTATAACACTTTTTTATTATAACTTTTCAACATGCTGCACTGCACCCATGCTGTTCTACAATGTACCTTGAAGACATTGGCAAAGCCAATAGCTTTGGCTAAACACTTATAAGGTACGAAAAGCGAGACCTTTTGGCTAAGACAATGCTTGTTTATTTTAATGTCAGTAAAGGGAAATCCACAACTGTCCACCCCTGCCACTAAACCCTGCATTTAGCGTCCACTGCGTTTCTCCTTAGCCAGAACTCTTGAAGTACGGCATACTCAATAATTTATGTGAGTTATGTAAGTTCATTGCCTCATTTGCTTCATCTGTCTTCTCAGCCTGACTCTGCTCACGTCATAGAATGCATTGGGTCTACACAAGTCTTGAAGGGTTTGTGCTGGCACTGAAAAAACAAGCCAGCAGATCAGCCAGAAATCTAATTTATTTATTTATTTGTTTATGATTTTTGTATAGCGCATGAATCACCCCCAAAGGGGTATCTCTGCGCTGTGGACATACAGAGGAGCTGACACCATGCAAGCCTAAAGAGAGCAGTTTTCAGAAAACTTCTAAATTAAAGATGGTCCGGACATTGTCTCAGCGGGATAGGGAGCTGATTCCAATACATGGGAGCAAGGTACAAAAAAGCTTTCCTACCCATCCTTGCCTACTTTATCCGAGGAACTACGAGAAGGGATTTGGTTCCGGAGCGAAGAGCCAGGATCCCCTTCGTTGGAGCACCACGGAATCAATACGTTTAGCAGAACTGGTTGGCAGTTGGCGGGGTCATTATATTGCATGCAGTATGCAGAAATGCAGCATCAACTAAATTATCTTAATACTGCATTTTAAGTCAGGTTTTTTATTGCTGTCCTTAAATCTCTACATGTCTGTATATGGTACACATATTTTTATCTTAAAATGTAGTCATACAACGATGTGATATTATTGTATGTCCATTATGTCCACCTCTATATTGTTACATAAAGGGGCATATTCACAAGAAAATGTCAAAGCGTGGAACTCTGCCAAATTTGCCAGAGCCATGCTCCCACATTTTCAAATTGAAGGCATGCACCGTATTCACAAGAATATGGCGCACCCCTGTGTTTCCCCTAGCGCTAGTGCAAAAAAAGCTACCTAGCACCAGTGTTGGCACCTTGCTGCCATGTTGCAAGGGTGCCTGCGCTGCAGGGACAATTGTTTATGTGCAGGAAGGGGCACATGAATAATGGCAATTTGCACCTTCTATGTGTGCTGCACAATGCAGCACACATGGAAAGAGCAAAAGATGAGGAGAAATTCATAATTTCTCCTCGTTGCGCTATTCTTACACCTGGTATTCCATGGCATTCGTTTTTGGAGCTGCCTCAACCTTGTAAATCCGGAGTAGGGTCAAAAAGCAATGGGTGTTGTGAGGGAATGACCACGGCAACACCCATTGCACGCCCCTTTGCCGCTAAGGACTGCGCCAGAAAGGCGTATATTTACAATGTGCCACTAAGCCACGCAATGTGGCTTAGCGCCACCTGGTTAAGATGGAAAATGGCACTGCGCCACCGGAGCGTCAAAAAAAAGTGATGCTCGGTTGGCACTTAGGGCTTGCAACTATACCCCAAATTAGACCATTTTCTTCAACCTGCTCTAGAACTTCAAGCACGTTCATGGCCAAGGTCGGGCTCGGACAAAAAATAGGCTTGTGCACCAAAGTAAAAGTGACCCTCATTAGTGAGCAATAAAGCTAAAAAAGTTGCCCATGTTTGCAAATTGGGGCAGCTGTGAACCTGAAGACACGCTGTGTAATGATTTTGCAGGAAATAAAAGACTGCATGGATTTGTGCTTGCTGCAGGCAATGTTTATTTTATTATCAGGGAAACAAACTGTAAAAAGGGCCCGGCAGACCATAAAACAGGTCCACAAACAGCCAAAAAACCAGCCGACGCAATAACCTGTCAAACCAGCACTTTGGGCACTGCCTGATTGCCTATTGGCCAGTCTGACCCTGCCCACCACTGGTGAAGGAATATCTCTCGTCTCATGGGGTCGCAGCTCTAGCTGAGGTCACTCTGCAACCAGAAAATCTGGCATTGGTTTTAGTCCCTTAGGTTGCTGGTTCACTAGCTTCACTCTTTTAACCCTGAAAATGGCCGCGGGCCAGACACAGCGTGATCGCATAGTTGTGTCACTTTTAACATTGTCTATTGGAACAGATGACAGCAGCGGATGCTGCTGACTGCCTGACTAATGAAAATAGTTTAGAATCAGAACAGACTCGAGTCTGTAGACAAAGTAATATTGAGTGCCATGAGTGTCTTCGCTTAGTAAGACGAGCACCATATTTTTTATATAGATGTTTCACATGAATAGCCTTTCCTACAATGTACATGCGCTTTCTTTAAATTAATATATACAATTGTAAAAAACAGTTTACCTTTAATAGTAAAACACATCAAATTCACGATAATAATAAAATGCTGATCAGAACCTTTCTAAAATGTGCAAATAGAGAAACTACTATTTAGAAATATGATCAGCCATTTTTATGTAGACTTTTACATCTAAAAAGTAACTTTATGCTTGACGCTTGAGTGACGTAAAAATATAGTTGGGGCATTATCGTAACAGAAATATTTGATATGAAATGTGGACCATTTTAGATGCACGTAGGTCTCATTATTTCAAGGAGTTATTCTAAGTGCTCACGAGAAGAACAAAATATGACCTCAATTTCCTGGAAACGAACAGGTAAAAATAGCCAGGCAAAGTAATTTATTATATTATCCAAGAGGACTAGGCAACTTTGACCCACTGGTAATGATGCCGTTTTTTCCTTAGAGTAACACATCTATATGAGATTTCAGAAGCAAAAATGGGCTTGCTTCATTTTCACACATTTTGTTGGATGGAATCTTCAACCAATACAGGAGAGCCAACGAATATTAAATAACATTAGTCCTTATTTAGACTTTAGCAGATGCGATGTTCCGTTAAAACGTGACGATATCCCGCCTAGCGTATTACAAGCTCCATAGAATGCAATGCACTTGTAAAAAGGCAGGCGGGACATCCATCAGGTTTGTGACAGAATACTGGTTCCCCAAACTATAAATCAAGCTCTTAATTTCGGTTACAGGCTTCAATGAGTAACTCACTGAATTCTCTTAGATGTCAGACAACATACACACACTATTGAAAGCCCAGCCACGAGCACCACTAGTACAACACCCCCCAACCACAACAACAAATATTTATTTTAAGGGTCAATAAAGGTGTTGTTCAATTTACCTTGAAAATTAGGAAGATAAACACTACTCAATTACACCTAGGAAAAATATTGCATGTAAGAGCAATGCAGACATACATGAGGCTACAGCAATTGTGATCACACAATAAATAGTAGAACAATTGTACAAGTAACTTACCTTGCATCTCGGTGACAATGGAGATGTTTGGCGTTGTGGTGGAATCAGAGCAGCGAAGGAGGGACATGGATGATGGGGTAGTGGATGGTAACGGAAGCGGGAAGCTGGAAAAACTGTAGGTTTTTGGCTAATTTCCTTCAGTTCCTCCAACTCAAAGTAGGAGGGATTCCAGCCACACTTTCCTTGGCGGAAAGGTACATCATAAGCAGCTCACCAGGACTTTTGACTTTTGGCTTTGCTGCCAGCCGGTTCTGCCTATGGCACAGTCGCTGCTGACAAAGATTCCTGGCAGAGCCAGGGAGACTGTGTCTTTCGCCCATGCACCCGCCAACATCAAATCGGGCAAGCTGACCAGGAAGACCGTCGAAAAAACAACGGGACCTGATCTGCCCAACATCTAAATTAGGCCATTAGTCTCTGAAATACATTTCGAAAATCTCCAATGGGTTGAGGCAGAGGGCTGTAGCCAAAGACAGTTTCATGAGGCTGGATACCACTTTGGCAAAAGACAGCTGAAAAGGATTTGCTGCTGCAGAGAAGAAAATAGCAGGAAAAGTTGCAAAGCCAATAGGACCGCGGTGCACCTTGAATGGATAAGCGAGCTGTTGGTCCCAGTCTCCTCCTGATTCTCAGAGTGCTTCTGGGCCAAAATGTGAATAAATCTTTTTGGGGGATTTTGGCAAGCTGAGCACCTTCATTCCCACTTCCAATCGCCCAAAACTGAAGAGGCACCACTTGGAGGGTCAGGACTCACTCAGGTTGGGTCTAGGTGTGGGTTCAAGAGGGAGAAAGCCTTTTGTGTCCCTGTGGCTTTGAACAGGAAGCCAGTAAACTAGCCCATGCGGATCACTCTCGAGGTCCTGGGACAATTAAAGATCCAATCCTTGTTCTCAGTCAAAAGGTGGCAGAGCAGCAGGACAACTGGGCAGCAATCCAGCAGGGCAGCAGTCCTTCAGAGCAGCCAACCAGCAGAGTGGCAGTCCTTACAGAAGCACAGCAGTTCTTCTTCCTGACAGAGTTTCCTGACAGTAAACCACTTTACTGGGGACGTATATGTAAATTAAATGGGGCAAAATAGGCAAAAGCCTATTTTGCCATGTTTTAGTGAGCGAGCATCAGTACTTTAGCACTAGTCAGCAGTGGTAAAGTTCACAGAGTCCTAAGGCCAACAAAACAAATTTCAGCAAACAGGAGGAGAGAAGGCAAAAAACTTGTAGGAAGACCACCCTAAGTCTGACAGATATTACAGTTATGTAAACATATCGCTTGTTTTGTAGATATGCACAAAATGCTGCAGCTATCCTTTCCTAAAAGAAGAGACAGGTCCAAGTGGTGAAGTCCTTTATCTCTCTATTCTCCATTCCCTTTTCCTCTCATGTACCTGGGTATGTGATCACTGGTGGTGGTGGTGAGAGGCAGAAAAGCATATTGCTCCTGTTGAAACCTGAACTCAAAGTAGTCGTATCATGACACAAGTTCTCCGAGAGTGAAGTAATTCTGTCGGATTTGGAAGACTGAAAACTATGGATTATTAGTTGTGGAGGATGTGAGTCCTACCAAAAAAGAAGTCTCACAATCCTGTAAGGTCATACGCAAAATTTCTGTAATTTAAACCTATACCCAACCCTTAGTAGCTATGGCAAAGAGCAGATACGCTTAACTCAGGAAAATGTGCAAAGCATTTGGCATTACTAAAACAGTTAAAACATAAATCCATACAACTCCCACCACAAATTTCTAAAATTAAAAATTGTTTAAAAAGAAAAGTGTCACTGGCACAACAGAAATCCAATAAGGGAGACTTGATATATGATTTTATTAGGTTTTAAGGCAAAAAGTACTAAAAAAAAGTGAAGGGCCAACCAGAAATCACCGTTCGCACAATTTCCGGCTGGCCAGGATGGAGTGCAGGTCAGATACACAAAGCTCTACTCAAAGTTTTTGCTTTCTGAGAAATCCTTTCAGATCTGGACAGCCACTGGATGAGGTCCCACTGAAGCCATTGATTTTGGCTAGAAAATCCCCAAGAGAAAAATTCAACTTTCGCAGTCACTGAAGTCAACTTGTCAGGGATGTACTTTATGTGCATTCACCAAGGTCAAGATTTCCACCTTTGGACGTAGCTTCTTTTTTAGAGCGCAAAGGTGTATCCAACCAAGTCCTTCTAAATACAAACATCTTTACCACAATGTCCCACTAAGGCTCCCGAGGTATTGGAATTCCAAAAATGTTTTAAGTCTCAACTTTTTAGACTTTCTCTGGCTGTCTCTCTTAGCCACTTCTACTTTTCCCAGGACCCCAGGGACAAAACCTAGGGGCCAGGATACACTCCAGCAGAGGCCACAAGCTCCAGTTATAACTGGTTCACTGGTCGTTCCAGGAAAAGGGCGTCTAACAGCTTTCTATATCCCTGTAGCCACACATGTCAGCTAATTGACCTATCTTCTTTGACCTGGGTACACACTAGAGCATGTGCAGCCCTCCAGATCTCAACACATTTTCCAGGTAACAGAGTAAGTCCTCTTCTGTTCTGCCATAGTTCCTGAAAGTGTTCTGAAGGTCTGGGGGGAGGTGGTACTTTTGCTCAATTCACTAGCCAGTGGGTGGGGTGACTTCTGTCCACTCCCTGAACAATGAGTAAAAATCGCCTAAGGGTATCCCTTCCCACTTTTGCAACATATCCTGTTTGCTCTAATGCAAACTATTTAACTGTGCACCATTTTCAGTAATATCCAAGATGGCAAAGTCTTTCTGCCCCTTGAGGGAGTGTGTGGCACACATAGGGGTGTGATTTAGGTTATGAGCTGTCCTCTCCCATACACCACTCTAAAAGGACTCTGGGCCCAGCTCCCCTCTCCAATGAAACTAAAGCCTAAGGCTAAAGTGTGATTGGGGATCAAAGGACCTCTCTTGTCCACACTTCCCTTATCAGTTAACTATAAACAAAAAGCATACCCCCTGGTTCCTTGACCCTTCTAAGTTAGTGAAGGTTCTAGATATTCCTACACTGCATGGGCTAAGTTGGGTCACATTCCGTCCCTGAACCATACTGCCAAACCTAAGCCAATGTTTCTGCTCTGGGAACGGAATTTCGTGTGTACAAGACTGGTCCTCAGGCCTCAAGAGTCGAGATGTACTCCCACAACAGGAAGGGGGAAGGGATACGTCCTCCAAATCAATATCCACAAACAAAAAGTATCCAACCCAACAAAAAAAATATATAAAGAATAATGAATAGGCACAGTTCTCAAAATGAGGAGTGAGGACGTGCTACTACCTCTATTGGGAGCACAACCTCTTTGTTAAATTACCCTCACACAATCTAATGGTGTCATGCTTCATCATTGGGTCACCCTGGCTCCTAAAGGACAGGGTGAGCTCAACCGTGTTCCAGTCAGCTCTTATGAGAAATGGCCAGGGGGGTTGAAGATTAAAAAACCACCATCCACTCCAGGTATACCTTTAATATGGAGGGGGGTAGTTATTAAAATGAAAGGATAGGGTATTCACAGGATACAATGCTCCTATGACTCTATATCTGCCAACATGTTTCAGCCAGTGACTGTGGTAAACGTAATAGGGCGACCCGGTGTCCTTAAGAACCTGGGTATACGTATTAAAGTAGGAAATGGTTCTGTCTGTTTTTCCAATTGCTTAGAGTGAGCAAGTAGCAACAGCTTACTTTTTACACATATCAATGATTTGAGCAGGAAGAGATAAATAATATAACACACACCAAAATTAGAATTCAATAATGTATTCAGAAAAGAGTATCAAATAATCATGGCTGGCGCAATTCACAATTTCAATTGCAATATGGAATAAGTGTCTGTGGTGGAAAAAGTGACATGTGGTGATTGGTGAGGAAGACAGTATACTATATACAAAACAAATAAGTGTGCAGTCAAAAGAGGAAAAAAGAGATTTTTTGTTTGTCCTTATTATTTTAACACATATGCTTCAGGATCCATTGGCAAATTGAACTGTGATCATGAGCGTTGTGTAGACATTTATGGTACGTTGACGTTTCGACCCCGTAAGTGGCGCAAAAGTGAAGTGCGTCAAGGTGGATCTTCTTCAGGACAGGAGGGGGGATTAGGCAGCCAAATTGCAGATTCTTTAGGATATCTGCAAAGTGTCAAGGGCCTCTTGATCAGAGTAGGGTTTAGCATTAACACCTCACAAATCTCCACCTGCCAGCTGGAGCCTCAATAATATTCTGTAACTGACTTCCACCCGTCGGTTGGAGTCAGGTGATTTACTCAATAGTATTCTGTAATTGGCTTTCACCCGTCGGTTGGAGTCGTGATCTAGGAGAAATGTGCGTCCGCCTTGCAGCGTCTTTGTTTGAAGAATGACTGTCCTTATGGATCCGTGGCTTTCATCAGGGCACAAATGTGTATAATATCCCTCTGTGAAGGTATAAGAAAAAAAGTTGTTTATTAAAAAATTCCCTGAACAACACACATACGTAACACCTAATAGATATACTTATCCTTGAGGAGGCGTTCCCATTTCTAGATTGTCCAACCAAACTGTGGTGGACTAACTGCCTCTCATTAGTGCAGAGAGGAGGGGTGGTATTGTAGTTAAACAGTCTTCAAAGATCCCGACACCACTCTGCTACCTAATTGGTTCTGCAACTTCAGCATGAGTGCAGTATTTCGCACCTCATCAAAGAAGCACTGACAGGCCAGCCACAGCAGGACTATCTTAACAAGCCTGCAGGGGCTCAAGAAAAGAAACCAACTTCATTATTGAATTGGATGTGTAATAAATATTAAACACAATGGTTGGGCTGGATCTGTAGCTTATTCCAAAACCAGATATACAGAATTAATAATTCTGCTTCAGGTTTTTCTTCATAGAACTAGCTGCAGCCCTAACAGCGAAAATACACAAAGGGAGTGGTCCCAGGATGAATGCAATTAGTATAGTGAGTAAAGAAAAAGTTAGAACAGTAAACAAGTTTAGAAAGAAAGTATCTTTGTTATTTAATCACAAAGTACTGCATGTAAAATCAGCACACATAGCATGAATGTACCAATCAACACATTATAGTGCCCAAGGCAAGGGGAGAGGGGGGGCAAGGTCAGGGTACACGTGGTGGGAGGTAGTGCAGAAACAAAATATATAAATTATACAGCATAAGTCACAAGTACTCCTTATGAGAAATATTACAAGACTGGCTAGGGTTGGCGCCAGGCACTGAAAAACACATAAATGACAGTATAATCAATCAGGACCATGCTTCCGAATGCAATGCCAAATTATTTGTAGCTCGGGAAGGAAGCTTGTGCGGGATCCAGTTGTCAACGTTTCGACCCCATAAATATGTCGGAACAGGTTGGCCCTTACAAGAGGGTCTTCATCAGGACACGTGAGGTGGGGGGTGGTTGGGCAGAGGATTTAGGGTAGAGTAAGGAAATAATTAAAGATAACAAATTTAATAAGCCTAAAAAATGGGGGGTCTGCTGGGGATAGTTGTACTCCGAGTAGGTATAAGCAGAACTTGGGCCAGCCTGGTCCGGATCGCTCCCGGAACTGTATGAAGAATCAGAGAAGGTGGTATAATTACGCCTCCCTCGGAAACCACCTCGTCCCCGGTTGGTGAAATAACCCTGGTTGTCTTGTTGGTAGTAGTCTTCCTGTAGGTAGGGATAAGTTTTCTTTTTGTCATAGAAACGGACGTCACGGGCCAATTTCTCGAGTTTCCTAGTCTGGGTCGTGGTTTCAAAATCCTTGAGTGTGGCGTCCAGGCGGGTTAGTGCGTCCTTTGCATTGATGAGTGTTGAGTCACCGGCAATCTCAGCCCTGAGGGCTGCAATCTCTCTAGTGAGGATTTGTACCTGCTCTGCTGCTGTTTCTACTCCAAGCACCATCCAGTGCCGGGAGCAGTTGTTGGCAACAAAACCGAATCCTTCTCTGAATTTAGGTACATCTACAAATATGGCAGGTTCTATTTTGATCTAGAGTCCTACCGGGATGATGTTAGATTCTAGGTATTTGGTGAGTAAATGGCCATGTAGCTTGGTTCGTATAAGCTTCTTCTCCAATCATTCCAAACGTGCTGTCTTGTCATAAGCGTAAAGTCTATTGCTGAGGTATTGGGGGAAAGGAAGTTGTTGGCTGGGTCCTGAAGTAGTTGGTTTATGTAGTCCTCTGTATACGACAAAAGTTCATTCTCCACCATATTTGTGGATCAGAATCAATCTGAATGAGAGAACACCTCGCAGGCTATTACCTGCTCAGAGTACGTTATATTAAACGGGTATACACAAACAAGTCACTGGGACCTGGGTAGCTATAGGTACAAAAAGGGAGTGGTCCCAGGATGAATGCAATTAGTATAGTGAGTAAAGAAAAAGTTGGAACAGTAAACAAGTGCAGAAAGAAAGTATTTTTGTTATTTAATCGCAAAGTACTGCATGTAAAATCAGCACACATAGCCTGAATGTACCAATCAACACATCATAGTGCCGAAGGCAAGGGGAGAGGGGGGGCAAGGTGAGGGTACACGTGGTGGGAGGTAGTGCAGAAACAAAATATTTAAATTATACAGTATAAGTCACAAGTACTCCTTATGCGAAATATTACGAGACTGGCTAGGGTTGGCACCAGGCACAGAAAAACACATAAATAACAGTATAATCAATCAGGACCATGCTTTCGAATGCAAAAGCCAAATTATTTGTAGCTCGGGAAGGAAGCTGGTTTGGGATCCAGTTGTCGACGTTTCGACCCCATAAATATGTAGGAACAGGTTGGCCCTTACAAGAGGGTCTTCAGCAGGACACGTAAGGTGGGGGGTGGTTGGGCATAGGATCTAAGGTAGAGTAAGGAAATAATTAAAGATAAAAAATGGAATAAGCCCCAAGGGGTCAAGCGTGCTCAAAGTGAGTTCATGGTGAGAGTAGTGGGAAGACTCAGTACCGAAGGTTTAGAGTCCTCCTGTGATTCTGATCAATGGCTCCTTGGTACGGGCCGATTTCTAGAAAGACATTGATGTCACGCCTAAATATTAGAAATACAAAGTATCGGCAACTCGAGATGGCTAACATTGCCAATATAACAAATAGATACTCACTCGAGGAGTTGGAAGGTGAACAAAGCGCAAGCGTCGCTTCACCAGTAGTGGGGGTGCCGTCAGCTACCCGCAATGTCTAACAAGGGAAGAGAACCGTGCGTTATTTGCAGGGCCCAGCCGAGTTAGTAATCCAAGCAAAATGCTCGAACAGGCATAATGCCGAACGGAGTACGGGGGGAAAGGGGGACGGGGGGCTGACATACCTCTGTTTCGAATTCAGTAGAGTCGGGCGTAGCGTCCCGTGTGCCAAGACAGCCGCACCCGTAGTGCTCACTTTAAATGGAGACACTAAAGGCCGATCGACGCGCGTGCACGTCGTTGACACACATCAGGCGTGCAACATGAAAGAGGAAAGACTAGTGTTTGACGGGATAAGGTTCATTAACAAACCAAGGATCATGGGTAGTATATTGAGAATGATGTTGAAAGATTCTCGAGTGATGGCAATTACCAATAAGCCCCGAGGGTGTAAATGTATCGACTTGGGAGGGACAACAGCTCATGGGTGGTAAAGTTGGCGTGTGATCTGTATAATTACTACAAAATATTTTTGTTGTAGAATGAACACATCATAACAATTGTTCTGTTAGCAGAGGTGAAATCAGTAAGGCATGCCCCTTCAATTTTTTTGAAAAAATAGTAATACCATATAATTTCGGTGTGGCAGATAGCAGATTTACAACAAGGGGATAATTCACATGAGGCTTGCCAAACCATTGGTAATGGTGAAACTGAGCACGGGTTTGCAGGCATGTACCTGCCTCGCAGGGTGGTATAAATGCCATAGAAGTCAAGGGCACAGGTTTGCAGGCATGTACTTGCCTCGCAGGGTAGTTTAAATGCCATAGAGGTCAAGAGGTCAAGAGATTTACAGCACAGGGATAATTCACATGAGGCTTGCCAAACCATTGGTAATGGTGAAACGGAGCACGGGTTTGCAGGCATGTACCTGCCTCGCAGGGTGGTATAAATGCCATAGAAGTCGAGGGCACGGGTTTGCAGCCATGTACTTGCCTCGCAGGGTAGTATAAATGCCATAGAGGTCAAGAGGTGGGTTAAAAAACCTGGCAAGTGATTAATATACAACAAGCACCAATATAATAGAACATTGGCCTCAAGACAAATACCTGCCTCACTGGGTGGTATAAATGTCATAGAGGTCATGTAAGGTGAAATCAAGGATAGTAAATAGTGAACAGGATGTAAAAGGACTATAGTGCCATGGTCGCTAGTTGGGCGTAGCTACTGTCAGTTTCATTCAGACCCTTCTCTATTGAGTCAAAATGGAGCATCCATTTTGACTCTCTAATGTTGAGTATTTGGCCAATGTAACCTTCCCTTGGGCCCAAGGTGGCTTTTTCCAGTACAATCCACTTGAAACTCTCAGGAGCATGGCTATGTTGCTTGAAATGTTCAACCAATGTCAGTGTGACTTGATCTATATAGGACAGACCCAGCAGAAGATCAAAGCACGGGTTTTGCAACATTGCAGCCGGATTAGTTGCGAAGTCACAGGGGCACCGATGGTTCAACATTTCAAGCAACATAGCCATGCTGCTGAGAGTTTGAAGTGGATTATTGGTAATTGCCATCACTCGAGAATCTTTCAACATCATTCTCAATATACTACCCATGATCCTTGGTTTGTTAATGAACCTTATCCCGTCATACGCTAGTCTTTCCTCTTTCACGGTGCACGCCTGATGCGTGTCAACGACGTGCACGCACGCCGATCCGCCGTCAGTGTCTCCATTTAAAGTGAGCACTACGGGTGCGGCTGTCTTGGCACACGGGACGCTACGCCCGACTCTACTGAATTCGAAACAGAGGTATGTCAGCCCCCTGTCCCCCTTCCCCCCCCCGTACTCCGTTCGGCATTATGCCAGTTCGAGCATTTTGCTCGGATTACTAAGCCGGCTGGGTCCTGCAATTAACGCACGGTTCTCTTTCCTTGTTAGACATTGCCGGTAACTGACGGCACCGCCACTACTGATGAAGCAACGCTTGCGCTTTGTTCACCTTCCAACTCCTCAAGTGAGTATCTATTTGTTATATTGGTAATGTTAGCCATCTCGAGTTGCCGATACTTTGTATTCCTAATATTTAAGCGTGACATCAATGTCTTTCTTGAAATCGGCCCGTACCAAGGAGCCATTGATCAGAATCAAAGGAGGACTCTAAACCTACGGTACTGAGTCTTCCCACTACTCCCACCATGAACTCACTTTGAGCACGTTTGACCCCTTGGGGTTCATTACATTTTTTATCTTTAATTCTTTCCTTACTCTACCCTAGATCCTCTGCCCAACCACTCCCCACCTCACGTGTCCTGATGAAAACTCTCTTGTAAGGGCCAACCTGTTCCTACATATTTATGGGGTCGATATGTCGACAACTGGATCCCACACCAGCGTCCTTCCCAAGCTACAAATAATTTGCATTCGGAAGCATTGTCCTGATTGATTATACTGTCATTTATGTGTTTTTCTGTGCCTGGCGCCAACCTTAGCCAGTCTCGTAATATTTCGCATAAGGAGTACTTGTGACATATACTGTATAACTTATATATTTTGTTTCGGCACTACCTCCCACCACGTGTACCCTCACCTTGCCCCCCTCTCCCCTTGCCTTGGGCACTATGATGTGTTGATTGGTACATTCATGCTATATGTGCTGATTTTACATTGAGTACTTTGTGATTAAATAACAAAGATACTTTCTTTCTACACTTGTTTACTGTTCCAACTTTTTCTTTACTCACTATTAATTGCATTCATCCTGGGACCACTCCCTTTTTGTACCTATAGCTACCCAGGTCCCAGTGACTTGTTTGGGTATACCCGTTTAATATAACCTAACAGTGAAAATAGCTTTTGTGAGCAGTTCACTGTAGAAACATGCAAACATTACCTTCTTACATATTAACCTTCAAATACATGGCACCCTACATAGTGGGCTACAAGGCATACATATGGGTTACTTAGTTAATATTTAAAAGTTGAGTTTCCCTTTTGTCCAACAGTTTATTTTGCAGGTCTGCTTGCAGGTTCAGTAGTCAGGCTACACATGTAGACCTTAAGCCATGTATTTATTGACAGCCTAGTTAATGTCACAATTGGTGCTGCACTCTAAATTCAACATTTAACTTTCTACATCATTCTGGTATTTTCTTACACAACATACTATGATTTGAATAGAAAGTTGAATATGCCGGATGGTTATTAGCCAATCTTATCATGTTTTAGGAACCAGAGCACATGCACAGACGACTAGACAGCAGTGCCCCAGTGAACAGAGTTAAAAAACCAGCAACAGCAGACCACAAAAATGGGCATGGCCATGTAAAAAGAAGCCCCTTCTTACAAAGACCATTGATCATGCATGCCACAGAAGGAGGAAGGTGCATGCTATGGATATCAGCCGCATCACCTAGTAGAGCATACTCATCATTGAAATGAGAACAGACCAGCATTTGAACAGCTATTCTTTAGTCATATTCTCGTAGAAACATGTTATTCAGTGAAGCAGTTCCACTTATGTCAGATGGCTGTGGTTTTTTTGTTTGATATGTGTCCTTAAGCTGAGTTCATATCAATTTAAAAGCCCAGGTATCTCCTAGTATTGGTGAGCTACAGTGTAAAGCAGTACTTGCTCCCTTTTTTGCAACAGTTCTTTATTGGCAATTGAAGCACAATTGGCACAAAAATCACACAGTACTTCAATAATATTTACTGTAAGCGTAGGAAAATAAGGAGACTGCAACTGCCGAATGACAGACAACAAACAAACCTCTATTCTGAGGTCACGCACAAAAAAAACAATAGTGCATAACACCAAATACCCCTTTTTGCGTGGTCACCCCCACTTTTTGCTAGGTTTTGTTGGTGTTTTTTGGGCTCTGTACACTGGGACACTCTTTCCAGTGCCCAGTGCTTGTTCTTTGACCCGTAAAAACATGGCATTAGTATATACTTAATTGTCAGTTTAACTAACCTATAAGCCCCTAGTATATGGGACAAACTGTGTCTGCGCCTATACAATAAATGTCACTAGTGGACTGCAGCACCTAGTATGCCACTCACTTCTGTGACAGTACACACTAGTCAGGATGTGGCAGTTTTAAAACCGTAACATGACCTGACAAAATAAACCCTTTTGTCTGGTCAAAACCCTTATTTTCAATATAAATAAATCAAGCCTACATAGACCTTGTAGCCCATAATGTATGTTTTTTAAAAGGTGGATTTGTAAACGTTTAATATTAAACATGTAAAGGCCCCCAAAGCTATTTCACTGTAGAAAGGTGTCATTCACCTCTTAAAAGTTATGTTGCTGTGAGCTTTGCCAGCATCAGGTAGATGTGGAGTGCTGCGCTGCGCAGGAGTAGTGACTAAGCCCTGGATGTATGTGTGCCTGGGAATGGAACGGCACAGGGATAAAGCAGTATTGTGCAGTATATGTTTGGTTAGTGCATGTACTGAGGGTATGTATGACTGTTGGGAATACAATACCTGAGAGATATAGTGCCATGCAGTGCATGTACACTGAAAGCATGTGGTGTATGTGTGCTAGCGTGAAGTACAATACATGAAAGGTGAAGTGTTGTGCAGGGCACACATAGTGAGTGTGTGTGCTGGCAGAGTGTGTTTGCAAACAACACAACCAGGTACAGTATAAAAAGGCTTCAGTGCCGAACAATGAATGCAGACTGAATGTGCGAACTGAATGTACGTGCACTTGTAATGGTGCAATGCAGAGAGGTAACAATGCTGGGCAGTAAGGGCCCGATTAAGACAGTATGTCACCGCAACTCTCTTCTCTGACCCAAAGCCAATGTTGGGCTGCCTGCCAGATTAGGAGTTTCCTCCTGTCTAGCGGCCTGGTCTTTTCTATGCTCCCACAGCTCTGAAAATGGGCAGTTCCTGTATGGCATGGACTCTTAAGTTCATGCTGTGCAGGGACTGGTGTGCATGCAAACAGGGGGTCACATATTGTGCCCCCCTGTGTGCATCCACATGGCATGAAGCACCAGGGTGCTCTGTAGGGCCACCTTTGTTTCCTCTCTGCCACAGTTTTCATGGCAGTGGAACCCTGTTGGTGGCTACTGCTGAAGTGAGTTATGACCCCTAAGTGATGTTACTGTGGTCCTGGGACCATTAGCTGTGTCCAAATGTCCTCCTCCTAGCATCCTCAGAAACCTGATACTAAGAAACTTTTTGACTCCAAAGGCAAACCTGCCAAATCAATCCAACAAAGGTGTGTTACCACTGAGCCAAAGATTCAGGTTGCTCCCGCTCTGAGCTTTTCTGCAGCAGATCCATTTCAACAGTACGTTGCAGATAGGGTATCTGGCCTCGTGGAGCACTGTTCAGCTACAGTTTGAAGACTTTCTCTTGGCAAGGGACCATACTTGCGTATGAATTTTGAAATCCTCCTACTCAGAGCTTTCCCTATAAATGTCAAGGGCTTCACTGGGACCTTGTCCAAGGGCTGTCTGGTCTTGTGGAGCCACACCCTGCTGTCTTGCCTTACTGGGAATTTTTCACTTTTATTTCAGGGAGTAAGTCAGAAGTTGAAACTTCCCACCGGGTCGAACATGGTTTATATGGCTGATCTGCGCTCCATCAGAATGCCCTTAAATCATGCCTAGGTACAGGTCAAGTACAACCAGATGACCATGGTTGGCGCTTAACACTTTTTGACTCTATTTTTATTTAAAGTTTGAAAATTCATATTGCCAGTTCCCATTAGTGAATGTTTTTATTTTTAGTGTCATTTTGTTCATTGTTAGATCCTATTTCTATCAGGTGGAGTGCAATTTTTATTGCATTGTGTTTTTTACTTTTTTACTTTTTTGGTACTTCTTAACATTTTTACATTTTCTTAAGTTAAGCCCGTCTGCTATGTGCCAAACCTAGGAGGGGTGGAGCTCGGATTTAAATTACAAAATCCTTCTCTAGATATAGCAGGAATAGTAACATTATTACTTGTGGTGGACTACTATCCATTCTAACTAATAATTCACTTTCTTACACCTGGGCGGTTTTGACACACATATTTCCCTTGCTACACGCCGGCTAAATCTCTGAGTAAAACTCTACAGTAAAATGGGAAATTACTGGAAGAATCATGGTCAGAATTACCAATACCATCTGTAATTGCCCATTTTATGTAGCTACACTTAGCGTACACCTTGTAATCTGCTGATATTATCCCATGTACTGAGACACTGGATATCCTTAAATCCAGGTTGGGGGGCATCATCAACAAGGGAAAAAAGCTCTAGTAAGGAAGGAAGGCCCAAGAATTCACATTTCCAAAACACTCCAGGGAATTATCAATGGAAATGCATAGGTACTCAAAACACATTCTCAGGGGCCAAAATGTTTGGTCTGTGATGTGAATGAGGGCTGCACTGATGACAGCAGGGTGGCAGTGGAGGGTTTGTGGGTCTTGACGGTAAGGTGGGTGTAGGGAAGTGAATCATATACATCTAGTGGCTAAATTGCAATATTGTAAAACCTGAAAACCTAGGATTATTCCTGGCTTTCCCACGTAACCACATTATGTGATCCAGGCAATTTTTATGTCACTTTCCCTCATTATCAAATAGAAGAGTACATATAAATACATGAATTCTACATGTGTGCTGTACAAAACCTTCTTCTGTGCTTGTTTTAATAAACTTTAATGTTGTTCCTGAATAATAGAAACCCAAGCCACCCAAAGAATGCACATAACAACCAACTTATGTCTTAGTTCACTATTGGCATGGTTGCACAGTAATGGGGGGATGAATGTCTCTAAATTCATGTCTGAAACTATCAGTTAAAAAAAATACTTCTCAATGCCCTGATAATCTGATGTACTAAGGTGAAACGGTTCTACATTTAAAGAAATACACATTTTGAATTCTGAAGAGACTTTATCATATTTTTACACTTTTGCTGCAAGATGTCTTGAAAAATGAAGGTGATCCTAAAGGTAAGGTGTGCAGAACACCTGCAGGACACCCAGGTTACTTCCTTTCTTTAACTTTAGCTAACCGTTAAACAAACGCTTACCTGTTCATTTAAAAGATTTTTAATAATAGTGCTGAGTCAAGTAAATAGCAGCCAGTGGGCTGTATGTGAATATCATGAGGGCTGCATGTTGCCTCCTGACTGTACTTTGAGCATCACTGGTCTAGAATGAATAGATTGAACATACAGTGGTTCTTTTAGGTTTGTTAAGACACAGATTAAGAGAAAACTTCATTGGGCGTTACCTCACGTATGACTGTAATGTACAATTAATATAAAAATTAGTTAAATTGGGACTCCTTAAAAAACACAAATGTATTGTATAAGTGTGCATCATGAATCATTGCTTAGAGCTACAAATTGGCATAGGCTTCTTTAGGCTTCTTTGTTAGGTTTCCTATTTCATCGCATGTGTCGCCAAACAGTTTTCCCCAGAGAGAATCAACTACCGGGGAGGAGAAGGAATTTTCCTCATGGGCATGTTAAATTGCAGTCCGGCAATATTGAGAGAACTGGCCTGAACAGTATATCAGATTATGGAGTAATTCTACTATAGAGATGCAGGCTTCCTCAATGAAAACAAACATTAGGAAAGTCAATAGATTTTGCCTTTGGGACCTACTAGCTATGCCAATGATTTTTAGCCATGTTGGACATCATCCTCAATGCTGTGCAGCATGGCTAAAGAGGAAAAAAAAAAGACCTATGACACAGCTGGCTGCATTGTTTTTATAGGTGAACAAACCACACGTGTGAGCCTGCGCAATTAAGTTAGCATTTTCTTTTTTTATTTATTGAGTTGGACTGGTAATTATTTTTTTAAAGTAGTGTTGGTGGGCCAGCGAACACAGAGGGCACAGGTGGGGGGGAAAGCAACACAGAAAGTGGGTTGGGGGAAACAAAGCAGGGGAAAAGCAAAATGGAGGGCATGAGTGTAGAGAAGAATCAACAGCTGAGAAATGAAGGTGCAGGTGAGGGGAAGCAACACAATCAATGGGCAAGAGAGAAATATTGAGTTTGCGGGGAAGAAAAACATTGGTAGGAATGCAACAGGGGGAGTAGACAAGTGCAAGCAAACATTGAGAAGCATACAGTTTGTCATGTATCTGTGTCTACCCTTCCTAGTGTAGAATATTTATTTGTTCTAGTAAGTTCATGTGTGCTCCCTGTTCTGCATGGTTCAACTCTCATGCTCTGTATTTAAATGTGGGCCCTCTTCCCTCACTTTTTTAACCTTTCACCTCTCTCTATTCAGCCACTTCTCATTTAGTCTTTATCCATTTGGGTCCATCCCTTTTGTGCTCTCACCTCTTTCTATTTGGCCATCATTGTTTTGGACACTTTCTTTTTACTGTTTACGATTATTTTGTCCTCCAGTTCAGCCCTCTTTCCCACCTATTCAAACTTTAACCATTTGTGACCTCTTCTTTCACAAGGTCTCCTCGCCCTTTTCTGCTCACAGGTTGTGCCATTTTTAGTTTTCAGGTCGAGCATTTGAGACTTCTTGTATATACTTTAGTGTATACTTATATACTTTAGTATATACTTATATGTGTATGTACTTTGTAGGCTATGGAGATCAGCCCTATGACTTGTCTGCTTTCACGTACGGATTTTTTTCTGTTCAACTGCCTCTATTTAACTGTCTTGATAGAAAACGACCAGCAGAGGTCAGTAAAATACCAGAATTGCTTTCTGTTGAGGGACTTTTTTTTAATAATTTTCTGGCAACTGCCTCTATTTAACTTTCTTGACAGAAAACAACCAGCACAGGTCAGTAAAATACCAGAATCAGTTTAGCATTCTCAAGATTCCAGTCCATGAAAATTGCCCATTGAGTAAAACAAATAAATCAAACTGATATAACAGAATTGTATAGTTGCGTGTTCGGTGGCAAAGCTCAACAACTGTTAAAATTGTACGTTACTCCTCAATTAGTACATCAAACAAGCAGATTTTACAATATTGCATAATTGTACATTGCGCTCAATTCAGTGGCGAGGCTCAACAACTATTAAAGGTGCACGTTACTAGCCATTAGGTACATCAATAAAGCAGATATAACAGTTTTGCATAATGGTACATCTATCGATGTATTGAAATATGAGTACGCGCATAACATCACCTTATTTTTCCACTCACTGTAAACCGCTCGGTCACATTCAGCTGATTGTGTTACACGCAACACACTCACCGCTCGGATATACTGTCTGCTTCAGTCAGTCTAGGCACGCGCCCAACAGAGCACAGAAATCACCTTAATTCACGCATCATGCGGTGGCTCAATACTTCAAGGCATGGGCCCATAAACACACACATGCTAGCCCTAACTAATAACCAAATCTCCACTATCTTTCACAACTGTGTCACCTTGCACTCAATCACGCCCGCGGGTTGTTGGAGCTTCGAACTCTCTGTTGCTTCATTGTACACACAGCCCACTTAACGCTTATCCGTCCCTCTCCCACAGATACTTGGCCATCGTGCCCCATTTCTCCAAGCTGAAACTTCCTGCCTTCTTATACGGTGAGTAGTTTGTCCCCCAGCATCCTGTGCATTAATTCCCATGCACTCTCAGTCTCTCTTACACACCCTTTATTTAATTGCAGACTGTCTTCTACTAAAAAAAAAACACCCGCCCCGCCGCACTTGTCTTGAAGAAGACCGGCTGTGACCACCGACTGGGGCACCATAGGGTCGAAACATCAACGCTTTTTTCTAGGTCCAGTACCTCCGGGATTCTATACTAGGAAAGATAGGAATATCTGGACTGCAATCAACTTCTGGCCTATATTTTTTAAACCTGTATATATCTAAATGTTCACACTGTATATAAAGTTCACCACTTGAGCACTATTAACATTTGTCACCCACATGCACTTTATGCCCTTGCAAATGATTGCCTTTTGACAGTCTATCTTTGTATATGTATATATCTTTGAATGAAGTAATTCGGATATAAATTATTTTCATCAAAACATTTATCTCAGGCCTTATGCATTATGTGCTAAAATACCATAGTATTTGATCCTTTGATAAATCATTGTGTGTTCGAGAGCTTATTATTATTTGTTAGATTGCATTAATAGCATCCTGAACTAACGTTTGTCCAACCCGACTGAACCGCTTCTTATTTAACTAAATACATATAAGGTCCCAAAGGCGAGACTGTTTGCATTGCAAATGCTTGTTACTGTATATGATTTCTTTATCCTCCAGTTCAACACTCTTTCCCCCATATTCAAACTTTAACCATTTGTGACCTCTTTTCTCTTCTTTAACTAGTTCTCCTCGCCCGTTTGTCCTCTCAAGTTGTGCCATTTTTAGTTATTTATACTCCAATCTCTCTTCTTTTCTTTTTGTTGCAGCTCACTCATCTCTCTCCTTCCAAACACTCTCCATGTGTTCCCTGTCCTCTCTCTAGTTGGGCTTTGTGCTATTCTATGCAGCACCGAGATCTCGCTCCAAGTTTTCTATCAAAACTTTAGTAAAACCTTAAAAAGTGCTTGGAGGTAGCATGCACAGGTTAAACATGTCTCGACTCACTCCTTGGCCTTCTTTTGCCAAGGCTTTGTGGAGCAAGATTAATTGAAATATAGCATCAATGTACTTACCGCTTTAAAGACCCATCGCACAACAGCCCAGACAAATATGAGTGACTTTAATACCCTGTACAGTCAATGAGATTTATAACATGAAGTGGCATAATAAAACTGAGCCGAGGCTGCTTACAATGAAGAACGCCATTAAAAGTATGTTGGTTGTTTATCGTTTTCTCAGCTCAATATTTTTTCCACTACAGAGGAAGATTATTAACATAGGATTGCAGATCGAAATATAAATCTACGCTTGTAAATTTGCCCGCTGTCTGTACCTTGTTCAGAATGGCTTTTTGCCTTCTCTTCTGCTCATCTCGAAAGCCTCTCTAAGGTTGTTGCACGTGGCTGGTTGCCCTGCACATTAAACTTAAAAGACCCCCCTGACAAAATAGCTGATACGGTCATGGTTTGTCTCAGTCCCTCCAACTCACCACCTTCGGTGTGAAGCTAATAAATTGGTTCACGGAATACGCTGATGACTCCCCTGTCGCAGCCCACAATGTGCAGCTTCTGAATACTAATGTGCCTGGCGGGAACCAGGGGGGTGAGTGTGACAGGGTCTGACAAATGGCTCGCCGCCGCAGCCATGAATACTCCAGGTTGCTGCTGTGTGTTTAGAAAGAGCCTGCAGAAAAAGATGGCGGCAGTGATAGATACTGTGGGCGGCTGTCAACCATTATTGTTAATTACTTGGGTTGCATCTCCCTGTGTTTTAACATCTGTTCCCTCATTCTAGGATCCAGAGGAACACTGGAAACAAAAGAGTTCCTTAGACTCTTTGCGGCGTTAACTATTTTCTTCCAGAATAATATTGCTGTATTATAATAAATAAAACCTTTTTATATGTATAAAAGAATCAGGATATTGGAATTGGCATTAACTAGCTGACTTTTTTTATTTTATGCAAAGTTATGTATTTGTTAAGTATGTCTCTCATAGCGAGAATCTGGTTTATTTCAGTTTCTAAATCTCATAACCCGCTGGTATGACATAGCAACAGTTGATAACAAAACCGGTTACTCACTGTTGTGATGTCATAAAGGCCTTCTAGGCCAGGCCATAACTTGGGTTCAGGGCCTTTAACAACTGGCATAGCGTTCTTTAGAGGGCTATAAGGCTATACTATTTATCTTTTATGGTTCAGCACAGTAACAGTTATACTTCCTCCGCCTTAATGGTAGAATTGGGTGGCATATATTGACAATTTACAGGTCACAGAGTTGTGATTATTAAAATATCGAAAATCCATTGGGCCGTCTTATTTTTTACTATATTCATGGGCTCTACTTACCTGGAGATGCAGGTTCAGTGGCGGCTGGCACAGGTAAGAGCGGTGAGGCAATGGGCATGGGTGGGGCAGGAAGTCGACAGATGACGGAATAGGTCTAATTAGATTTTAAAAAAAACACTTATGTCTCCTGTACATGTTGTTCTCACTGCATTGCTCACTCAGCGATGCGGCGAGGGCCAGGTAGGTTGTTTTATTTAAGTTTTTATATAATATTACCTACCCTGTCGTCTGTCGACGACCCACCGCCTGCCCAACCGATCTTACCTGTGCCGGCCCCACTGTGCCGGTTACCACTGAGGTTTATTCAGCTCCTTGGCAAAATAGCACTTAAAACAGAGTGCACTCGTTGTCTGCACTACAGTCATTCATCAACTCTGGTCTTGAGAGACTTTGAATCAGTCTAAACTTTCGCAACAACTCCTAATCTTATAAAATATTTACTGGAGGAAGGAAGTGAGACTCTGCTTCTTTGCTTGCCTTCACTTGTTTTTCACATCTCTGCACTACGGTGTGATGTTTCTTTGCAGATTGCAAATTCTCTGCCCTGTGGAAAAGTAAATTTTGCCATGTTCTGTGTCCCTACGCCTCATCCATCATATGTTATGTGTGCATGACCAATATGCATATGTTACTCCCCATGTCTGATTAATGACGCAATTACAGTTGTGTCCACCTCTAGTATGCCAGTTTCCAGTCCTCGTGAATACTACGAATATTAGGACTATGTAAAGTAATGTTGCCACGTTTCTCAGTGTGCACGTTATTCCATTATAAAGTCCCCGTTTCCAGGCCTCAACAGGGCCCGGACACTAGATTCAGCTCCTGTCTCCTGAAGCCTCGTTGAGGAGCGATACAGCCCCCACCTGTATCCTCGACCTTTCACTTACTTCCTGCCTCGCAGTGCCCGGTGCAGCCTGGCTCTGCCTCTGAGTCTGCCAAAAGTATGTTATGGTTCCAGTTATCAGTTCAGTCCTCCTTCTCTGCATTCCTAAGCTACTGAACTGCATCAATAGTTTCCGTCATTGTCTAGCCTTCTCGTCTCCACGTTAAGAGAAATACTGCATTTAATGATCATTTAATATTCTTCATCACGCACTACATGTAGAATAATGCATGGTCCAGTCTTAGAATCAAGTTAGCCTTTCCCCTCTTGACTTCTAGTTTATATCACCATGTTCCCTAAACATCAGATACTAGATAGGGTTTAGGTACATGTCGCTCCGACCCTCCAGACTTTAGTCTCTGCTCCTAGCACAGAGTTCATAGCCCCCAGCTTCTCCTAGTAACACGTCATTGCCAGTTTGCGCGCACCACCAGGTTAGAGGTCCCGGCTCCTTAGGTAGCCCCCTCCTATGTTTCCGCCCCATTTATGACATATTCTGTTACGTTTGCACCACATGTCTATGTATACGCCCAGTTACACCTACTTTTACTGTTATCTTTCGCGACTGCTACGCGTCACGCCTTCTGCTCCACCCACTGCTACGCCTACTGCAATGTAATGCTATGTGTTTGCGTTATGTATATAAGCTCATGTATTGTTATTAAACGTTAGCGCGCTCATCCCAGACCCAGCCCCGGCAGCTGCCGGGCCCCTGTCTATGCAGGTTGTCCTGATCTTGTCCTTATGCTGTAATAAACCTGCAAAACTCCTACTACCTCGAATCTTGACTCTTATTTATTGAGCTATCTGTTATGATATATGCCTAGTCAAAAATAGGGTATTATTTATTTATTTACCACATAATGGCGCCCGAACAGGGACTTGCCCTTTCCCCACGCGTCGGTGAAGCCACGCCGACCCCCTGACCCTCTGCAGCCGTGACGGAACCATACCGGCCACGTGCAGATATTTCTGCTTCAAGTATCCCTCAGGCCCACGGAGGAGACGGAGGAGGCGGTCCAGCATCCAAACGAGACGGTGGAGGAACGCGGCGAGTCCCGACCAGAGCCCAAGCCGAGAGTCCAAGGTCCGAGGTATCCGGAGGCCCACCCGTAACTGAAGTCCGAAGTCCGAAGTTCGTCGTCATCAGTCCAGTCCAGCCCGAGGCCTTCCGTTCCGTGCTGCCCGGTGAGTACCATTGCTGGGGTAGTATCTAGACAGGACCAATCTAAATTGACTCCTGGTCCGTGGGTTGGTGGTACCCAGACTCACAAACGAAGTGTTCACCTAGGTGGATACGGGTCTTGATGCGTCCCTTTATGGGACCGGTATGTTCCGTACTGTTACAGCAGTGCATCCAGTAACTCTAGTCTGTTCCGTTCTCGAGAAAATTCTTGTATTTCTGCTCTCAGTATTCCAGGTAATATTCTGTCCGAACTGTTATTTATAATGTCCTTCATGTATTTTAATGTTGTGGTATGAGTGTGACGTGATTTCGTGTTTATTGTGTATTGTATTTTGTCCAGATTACAGTTCAGTCATGCCTATATTTTCCAAGTTACGTCAGTTAAAAACTAGAAAGGGTCTGCTGGAAGCAGCAGTTCCTGTCCCGCCGAGGGACAGTCCAGGTCATTTTATGTATCAGAAACATGGCATAAGCGCCATATTGTATCTAGATTTATGGGTAGAGTATACCAAACAGTTAGAAGAAAAGTATAGATGGCCCGTATCGGGTACATGGGATGCCGAATGTATCATGCGAGTAGAAGAAGCATTATGGAAAAAGAAAGCCAGACAGTCACAGAAAGATGCCATCGAGTTATGGCGTAAAGAAGCGCATAGAAGAACCGAAAAGGAAGTCAGAAAGTCAGAGTTAAGTAGAGAATCCCAGGAACGAGCCCAAGAAAGAGAATTAATCGAGATAGGTGAACAAGCCAAAACTGAACAGAGAGACAGACAGAGGAATGCCCTCATTAAGGGTATGTATCCTCTTCTTGCCGAGGGCTTGCCAAAAGCGACCCCAGAGGCATCCAGTAATTTCCCGCCACCATTAGTTCCGACCAAGCTACGTCACAAACCGACCGCAGCTGATATTTTTATTTCGTCCTATTTGGACGACACAGTCCCAGAATATACAAATCCTGTTCGCGCTCCGCCAGTCCCTGTAAATCAGGCACTTCCCGCTCTTCCAGACACCGGAGTACCTGCTACGGTACCCCCGGTCCAGTCAGCATTTCAACTTCCCGCTCCGCCACGAAGAATGTCCGTCGATGATTCTAGTTTAGGGGCCGCAGGAGGAGGTCCTCCTCAAACCCCGCCGCCACACAAGCGTTTAACGTTAGCCGAATTACATGCACAAGCATTACAGCGTACGCCTAGGTATCAGTCTGTTGCAGAAATAAGAAAATCCCTTGCCGAATGTTGCTATGATCCAGTCCCAGGCGAGGATAATATGGTTTTATATTCATTCCGCGTAAGAAAGGTGGCCGAGTATCTAGTCACTTTACCGAATATGAAAGAAGATCTAGACAGAATATATCGTTTCATCCGTACAGGGGATGATCCAGAAAGTATTAGCGAGACTATGTCTCAAAGGAAGGCCGAGATCCAGCTCATGATATTAAAGTTTCTGATTAATTGTCTAATAAGAGAACAAGATTACCCGTCTAAAGATTCTGCCGAAATGAGAATCCTGACAAGGTGGAGTGATAATATAGCCGAGGGTAAGCACAAGACCGTCGGTGCCATGGAGAGTATGTACAAGAAAATCCGTAAAGAGATAATAAAGATACACGAACAGCGTAAAGCAGCACAAGTAAGCGAGAAAGAAAGTATCTCCGATCCTGAAGAGGAAGACGACGAGAATACTGCCAGAATAGCGTATGTAGGAAAATCTAGATTTCCAGATCGCCATTTACGTCTAGAACCCAAGTCTATTTTCCATCATTCAGCACCAGAACAAGGTTCTCTAGAACAAGTATTTCAAGCTACCGATCACATTCTGAAATCACGAATCGGTTATAGTGAATTAAGTACCATGCATGAACAAGAACTAGCCCGATCAGCAGTCCGATGGATTACTGATTCTACCACTTTTCCAGACGAAATAGTGGCACAAATGTTTCTGAAATTGCCCCCAGCCGAGCAGCGACTGGTGGGAATGTATATGATTCAGCACCTCATTACTCTGTATGAGGGTCAACACTCTGATCCAGGTCCGTTACATGATATCCTGAACGAGTTACTCCAGTACAAATGGAGAGGTCTAGGTACCGATTTAATTAGTGTCATTCTAGAACAGCGTCACAAATATAGAACGTTCTTGAACCCGCATTTTGTTCATGTCTCACCCCCAGAAAGTAAACCATTTTACATAGACAGACAGAATCCGTTACGAGAAGTCCACCCAGTTAAAGGAACGGGTGGCGAAATGCAACGAGTGTTTGTATACACTCCGATTACAAAGATGGAACTTCTCGAGATGAAGAAATTAATTCCTTGTCATGACAAAGATCCAGCAGGGTTCCATAGAGAATTAAAAGACATGCTCCGTATGGGAGAATATACTTACCCAGATATCATTAAAATGTTAAAGGTTCTGCTACCCGCAGGGGTGTATGAAAAGCTAAAGGAAAAAGAATGGGAGGTGGGAGAGAAAAAGATCGATTGGGCAGTTCTAGAAGCTGAAGACAAGGCACGAGTACCAGGTACCGGTCTTGGAGATAAATGTAAAGAGTTACCAGAATTATTAATTCAAGTCTTACCCAGATTATTGACAACTAGAAAAGAAGACTGGGATGCAATCTCAGCCTGTAAACAGAAACAAGATGAAGATATTAGTGATTTTTATTCTAGGTTTGAAAAGTGTTTTAGTATTAACAGTGGTCTCAAGACAAGTAGTGAGTCATACCCTCACCTTTTCGTTACTAAATTAGTCGAGAATTCAAGTCCACCAATTAAAAATCGAGTTTTGAAAGTCGAAAGCACCTGGCAAGCAAATACTCCGTCCCAGATGCTCCAGATGCTTCAGTACCACCAGAATAGAATCAGGGAAGAACAAGAACACGAGAGAAAACGTATGAAAGACACGAAAATGAAAGTGCTAGTTGCACAATCTGTTCCTCAAGACAGTCAGAAGAGGGGTCCGAATCAAGCCAGTCATCCTGCAGCTCCCGTTAAAGGGAACTGCAATTATTGTAAACAGCCAGGTCATTTTATAAACGAGTGTGCAGTTCTGAAACATAACATAGCTACTGGTAAGACTAAAGAAAGACCACGTCCGCCTAGACAAGAACAAGTTTCACAGATTCCTCAGTCACAGAATGCACAACAGACAGTTACAGCACCGCAGCCTATTGCTGCAACACAGCATGTCACATCACAGATGTACCAGTATGCACAGTCTGAGTATCCAGAGTACCAGCCATATTCATGAAACAGCCTAGAGAGGGAGGTAGGCTTGCCTCTCATCGAGATACCTGTAGATCAAGAAGGTCCCTATGTTCACAGTCAAGTATTAGGGAAAGACAGAAAGTTTTTGATCGATACAGGGGCAAGTAGGACCACAATTAGTCACGCCGAAGTTCCAGGGGCTCCGCTCTCAGGCTCAAGAAATGTTTCCCTTGGATTTTCAGGAAAGCCTATCGTTAACGAGATATCAAAGCCAGTTACTCTAGAAGTAGGTCCATTGTCCCGTACTACTGATCTGTTACTTACTAAGTCATGTCCAGAAAATCTGTTAGGCATTAAGACACTGAAAGAATTAGGTGCAGTTATATGCTGTTCCCCAGAGGGAATACGTCTGTTCCTACGTGACTTTAAGGGTCACTATGTATTACGAGATTTTGATTCAAGACTGTCTAAAGTTCCGCAGCATTTATGGGCGCAAGGTCCAACTGATGTAGGTTACATGCAAATCACACCCTATCGTGTGACTCTCAAACCAGGTGTAGTGTTACCACGAATCAGACAGTACAGATTGCCACCTGAGGCTGTAGCAGCCTTATCCAAAATTATTGACGAGCTCATTGTTCAAGGAGTAGTTGTAGAAACTGACTCCAATGTATGTAACTCTCCGATCATTCCAGTCATGAAACGTACTGATCCAAATGCACCCCCAGTATATCGATTAGTGATTGATCTACGAGAACTTAATAAATGTATTATTCCGCAGCACCCAGTTGTCCCAGACATCTCTTCCCTATTAACTGCTATTGATTCCGAAGCTACGTTCTTCACTGTCATCGACCTCAAGAATGCATTTTTTAGTGTTCCCATTCATCCAGACAGCCAGTTTCTTTTTGGATTCTGTTTAAATGGAAGGAGCTATATGTTTACACGCGCTCCTCAAGGTTTCACAGAAAGTCCTAGTATTTACAGTCAAGCACTCAAGAGACAACTAGACAATATTCACATGCCAACTGACACTGCCCTGCTCCAGTATGTCGATGATCTACTGATCACAGCCCGTTCTGAACGTGACTGCGAGCGAGCGTCACTGACGGTTCTGTATTTCCTAGCCGAGATGGGGCACAAGGTGTCCCCTTCGAAGCTTCAATTCTGTGTCCAGCAAGTGGTCTACTTAGGACACTTACTGTCCAAGAGGGGTAGGCAGTTGACACCCGACCGTATCCAGTTGATAGCGAGTCTTCCCCAGCCCAGAACCCAGAAGGAGGTACGTGCCTTTATCGGCCTTACTTCTTATTGTAGACAATGGATTCCCCAGTATGCATTTTTAGCCAAGCCACTGATACAGTTAACGACACTGGAGGCAGCCGTATCGACTGTCCTCCCTTGGACATCCGAACATACACTTAGTTTCAACGAGTTAAAGAAAGCTTTATGCCAAGCTCCAGTTCTAGCTACACCGAACTACAGTAAGCCTTTTACACTTTTCGTTACTGAACGCGAAGGTACAGCATTATCTGTTCTCACACAAGATCAAGCAGGTCAATACAAGCCCTGTGCTTATTTTTCGAGCACATTGGATCCAGTCGCCCAGGCGTTGCCTGCGTGCCTCAAGTCAGTTGCAGCCACAGCACTAGCTATCAGACAAAGTGATTCCATAGTCTTAGGACACTCCCTGACAGTACAAGTCCCACATTCCGTGGAAGTTCTTTTAAACCGAACACAAACTCAGCACTTGACAATTGCACGTTTAACAGGTTATGAATTGACATTGTTCCAGCCACACATAGAAATTAGACGCTGCAACGTCCTGAATCCTGCTACACTGTTACCATCAGTTAGTTCAAATCCAGCCACACACGATTGTGTGGAAGTAGTTAACATTACGACAAAGCCAAGACAAGACCTGACAGACATTCCGTTACCAGATCCTGACCTGACACTTTATGTGGATGGTTCATGTATGAGAACTAGTACAGGAGAACTAGTCGCCGCGTATGCAGTGACTACTGACACCGAGGTTATTGAAACACACCGCATTGATACCCTGTCCGCTCAAGCAGCAGAGCTAGTTGCTCTGACACAAGCCTGCATATACGCCAAGAACCAGAAAGTTAATGTTTACACAGATTCACGTTACGCATTCGGAGTTGTACACGACTTCGGAGTGCTCTGGCAGGAGAGAGGTTTTATGACTTCTCATGGAACCAAGATTCAGCATGGTCTCCTTATTCAAGCTCTGTTAGATGCAATACATTTACCGACATCTATCGCTATCATGAAATGTAAAGCACATACGAAAGTTACTGACATTATTTCCCAAGGTAATGATCTAGCAGATCGCACAGCCAAGCTTACAGCACAGACTCCAGACATTCAAGCTAATCCGACACAGACACATACTCCAGATCCGACTACATGTATGACAGTTAAGGACCCTACACAAGATGTCATAGATATCCAGTTACATGCTACTCCCGATGAAATCAAGAAATGGTCTGAACAAGGAGGGGTCCAGACAGATCAAGGATGGTTAACGAAGGGTAGAGCCACATGGTTTCTCCCCGACTGTATGGTTCAAGTCATTATTAATACCGCACATAGTCCAGCACATTTAGGAGAAAAAGCTATGTTAGACAGTATCCAGAACATTTGGTTCAACAAGCATTTACGAGCTGCAGCCAAGCAGAAAGTCCGTACCTGTATGATATGTTGTCAGTTTAATCCAGGTAAAAGTGTCCCGGTGGAACAAGGTGGTTTCCAGCCTCCTGACCACCCTTTTGAGGTCCTCCAGATGGATTATATTCAGATGGAACGATGTCGAGGTTTCAAGTATGTCCTTGTAGTTGTATGCGCTTTGTCCAGATGGACAGAAGCATATCCAGTCCCAGATTACACAGCCGCGACCACTGCCAAGCAGTTGGTTCGTGAGTTTTTCCCTAGATATGGACTCCCTAGAGTCGTATATTCTGATAACGGTCAGCCATTCTCATCTGAACTGATGAAGCACGTTTCCCTGTTGTTAGGGTACCAGTGGAAGTTTCATTGTGTACGCCATCCTGAAGCGGCCGGTCTAGTAGAGAGACATAATCAGACCCTGAAAATCCGCATTGCAAAAGTCTGTAAAGAAAAAGGTGTGGACTGGCTAGTAGCCCTGCCAGTCGCTTTATTTTATATGCGCATGGTCGCACATTCCAGATCAGGTCTGTCCCCGTATGAGGTCGTATTCGGCCGTCCCCCTAACATGTGGGGTACTCCTAGACCCCGAAGTATTACCGATGTTTCATGTAATATGCTGACAGATTACCTAGCTTCCTTGATGTCTGCCCTCAACTCATGTCGTTCACAGGTTGCCGCCGCATTTCCAGACAATACCGAGGTGGCACCGCATGAAATCGTTCCAGGTTCGCTGGTGATGATCCGGAACTTTGACAGATCAAGTCCGCTGGAGCCACGTTGGAAGGAGCCCCGTCAGGTCCTCCTCACCACCCGTACAGCCGTGAAGTTGGAAGGCCGGAAAGGATGGATACATCTTTCTCATGTAAAACTTTTCAATGGATTAAAACCCGTTTCTAAAAACATTTCCAAGGATTCCCAGGATTTTAAAGACTGCCAAACTATTGCTCTTAAGGACTGTCCCGCAAAAGACATTGTTACAACCCCTTCCCTGTTAGAGAAAACTCCGCAGCAGGAGTACAAGTTAAAGCTCCGGTCTAGTAAAATAAGTCAGTCAGTTTGATTGTATAAGTCCTCCCCTAGGTGAAACGGTTAGACTGTTTCTGACATGTATAAAATAGACCCCCATAGTGAGAGAGTCAGTCAAAATTCAATTCAATGCATCGTTTTTCTGAGTTTCATGTTATTTCTCAGCCTTTTGATTTCCTGCATCAGCTATGCATTTTTCCTGTATTTTTCAGTTCCTCATGTAAATAAGTCTGCTAATGCTACAGCAGAGCACACGTTTAGTGATCTGCCTCCTCACGAATATGCTTACCGCCTCGCTATGCGTAACAATTCATTTATCCGTATGTTACATTACTCACACCAGACCAGCAATGCCACTAATTGCTGGGTGTGTGGTCGACTCCCCCCTTTCCAGACCCTGAAGGGAGTTCTGCCACTCTTTCCTTATCCATTTTCACAAAATGGTTCGTGTGGAGCATGGTCCACGTTAACGTCCTCCTCAACAGATATGTCTTTTCTTAACAGCACATGTTTCCCAGACAAGCAAGGTCTCCCCCACAGAACAGGTTTAGATCTAGAAAATGAAGTGTATAATTTAGGTAACTATTCGTCGAATTTCATGGTCCTGAATGTCCAGTCTGATACTACTCCAGACTCACCTGCTATTTCAGTACTACCAGTCAAAGGCGAATTATGTGTCCGAAATAAGGGTTCTGTACATGTAGGACATAGTGATTGTACTACTATTATCAAGTATAATGACAGTGGGAAATCTAATTTTAAAGCTTCACGTCATTCATATTTTGTTTGTGGTCAAACCGCATATGTTCGTCTGCCCCTCGATTGGGAGGGAACCTGTTACATTGCCTTCCTACTGCCACCTGTTTTTCTAGCCCCACCTGACTACCATAGGAATTCCTTCCTAGTACACACTAGACACAAGAGAAACCTCCCGATTGTCGATTATACTGAAACCGCTGCAGAGCAATTCATTGATATTGATAAAGGTGTGTTCCCTTATTTAGGCACAGTTGTAAACAGTAAGCTAATCCGTAGGTTAACAAGAACCCTTGAAGCTGTAGTAGATGAGACTGCCTCTGCTCTAGGTAACTTAACCGAAGAGCAATCCTTTATGAGAATTGTCGTTTTACAGAATCGTCTCGTCCTTGACGTCATACTGGCCGATAGGGGCGGGGCCTGTAGAGTCCTCGGATCTAGTTGCTGCATTTTCATTCCTAATAACGCGCCGTCTGTTTATTCAGCTATAACCAGACTTCATAAAATTGCCCATCTGTTACACCAGAATCCAGGCACCTGGACATGGTCCGGTTGGTTCTGGAATATAATTTCCGCTTGGGGATGGAAAGTCCTGTCCTTTCTAGGTATTGCAGTAGCGATCATATTTAGCTGCTGCCTCTGTATACAATGTGGCCCTGCGATTTGCGGCATTTGTGCTACCTCTTGTATTCCTAGTCCCAAGCCCCGTTCTAAAACCCGTTCCAGGATAATTCGAGACGAGCAAATGGTACTGTATGAAATGATAGATGGTATCATGAATATTGATGTTTCCTGATGGAAACGTAGGAACAAGGAGGGAATGTGGAAAAGTAAATTTTGCCATGTTCTGTGTCCCTACGCCTCATCCATCATATGTTATGTGTGCATGACCAATATGCATATGTTACTCCCCATGTCTGATTAATGACGCAATTACAGTTGTGTCCACCTCTAGTATGCCAGTTTCCAGTCCTCGTGAATACTACGAATATTAGGACTATGTAAAGTAATGTTGCCACGTTTCTCAGTGTGCACGTTATTCCATTATAAAGTCCCCGTTTCCAGGCCTCAACAGGGCCCGGACACTAGATTCAGCTCCTGTCTCCTGAAGCCTCGTTGAGGAGCGATACAGCCCCCACCTGTATCCTCGACCTTTCACTTACTTCCTGCCTCGCAGTGCCCGGTGCAGCCTGGCTCTGCCTCTGAGTCTGCCAAAAGTATGTTATGGTTCCAGTTATCAGTTCAGTCCTCCTTCTCTGCATTCCTAAGCTACTGAACTGCATCAATAGTTTCCGTCATTGTCTAGCCTTCTCGTCTCCACGTTAAGAGAAATACTGCATTTAATGATCATTTAATATTCTTCATCACGCACTACATGTAGAATAATGCATGGTCCAGTCTTAGAATCAAGTTAGCCTTTCCCCTCTTGACTTCTAGTTTATATCACCATGTTCCCTAAACATCAGATACTAGATAGGGTTTAGGTACATGTCGCTCCGACCCTCCAGACTTTAGTCTCTGCTCCTAGCACAGAGTTCATAGCCCCCAGCTTCTCCTAGTAACACGTCATTGCCAGTTTGCGCGCACCACCAGGTTAGAGGTCCCGGCTCCTTAGGTAGCCCCCTCCTATGTTTCCGCCCCATTTATGACATATTCTGTTACGTTTGCACCACATGTCTATGTATACGCCCAGTTACACCTACTTTTACTGTTATCTTTCGCGACTGCTACGCGTCACGCCTTCTGCTCCACCCACTGCTACGCCTACTGCAATGTAATGCTATGTGTTTGCGTTATGTATATAAGCTCATGTATTGTTATTAAACGTTAGCGCGCTCATCCCAGACCCAGCCCCGGCAGCTGCCGGGCCCCTGTCTATGCAGGTTGTCCTGATCCTGTCCTTATGCTGTAATAAACCTGCAAAACTCCTACTACCTCGAATCTTGACTCTTATTTATTGAGCTATCTGTTATGATATATGCCTAGTCAAAAATAGGGTATTATTTATTTATTTACCACAGCCCAATGCAAAGTCTGGAGTATAATGCAAGGAAACCTAACATCATTGTATGAGCAGGTCTGGATGTCAACTGATTATTTACAAATACTAAAGCACTTGTAGGAGTGCCTCTTAGGTCAGGGGTTAAGAGACCTTTACCTACATGTGTTCGCATTTGGTGATCCCTGAATTCTATTCTCCTCATTGGCCTTACCGGCCTTTCCTTGACCTGCAAAAGATTGCACTACAGAGAGGATCTCTCCATAATGACAGCACTTAAGACCTTAACAAGATTAAACCCGGTGGGCAGGACAGTTTTGATAACGCCGAATTCTTACCTTATTTTTAACTACATTTTACCACATTTTAAGAATCCTTGACTAACTGGATCTTTTTATCTGCTAAGAAGTGTAAAGGGGACAACATCAATTTCTCTTGTAATCTTCAAATGATCAACATAATTCAGACTCAAAGCATTACTGACTACAAATCAAATGTTAAGGGATTTATTCCACAGCCAAAAATAATTGCAAATGCAAAGGAAATAAATGGGCACTATTACAAACATAATCCTACGCAGGAGTTTCATCCGATTCAGAATGAGAAGGATAGTTAATTCTAAAAGCATCAGGCAAATGATAACAGCTCCAACCTCTTATTCATACACCTAAAAAGAAAATTTAATTAATCTGTCCCTACGCTATCACTAAGGTGACATTCCTACTCTGCATTATCCCAAGCAAGAGAGGAAAAAGGTGTCAGCAGTGAGGACTTCCTCAGAAGTACACTCACTTGAGCTCGTTCTAAGATGCTTCTTCTCCTATCCTGCCCTTTCCCAGTCACCCTCTCTCTCGTTCTGACTCTCCTCACCTCGGGGCACTATCCCTAATACAAAATCACAAAACAGTAGAACACTCCCCTTGCACGCCCCTTCGGACAGGTCTCCTTTCTGTACTTTTCCATCGAAACTCTGACCTCGTCCAAAACCGTTGAGTGTCCTTGGGTCCCAGGCACCTCCGCCAAAAGTATCATATCTGCATTCCTGTACACTCCCATGGCAGCTTCTCCTACCATCCTGACTCCTGAAACAAAGGGTTATTCTGCCTAACGAGATGTATGTCCTTGCACCTGCAACAAGAAGCATGTGAACAGAATATCCTTGCACGCACACAAAATGTATTAACTACATTTGACTAAGAAGAGCCTTCCCAAGGAAAAAATACATATCGGGCCTACGATATTCAGCTAACGTAAGAAATCACAAATAGGCCACGTATTGCAAAGCAAGAAGAATCAACTAGGCCTTTACACATTCAAACATACATTTCTAAAATCATTTATAAGTGTTAATTTCATAACTCTACATATATATAATAAGCAAACTACACATACAAACTTTAATATGGTGCACGTTTAAATCTAATGCATCACTTCATATGTGAACTAATTAATTATGCATCATCTAAAACACATTTTTGATTTAACACGACATTGATCTTCGTACATGGTATAATCACATTGCTATTCGCACTAATATAGGCTGTTTTTAATGCTGCATTTCTTATGACTACACGTTAATACATTCCTTTACATGTGTGGGTGCTGACTATCAGTGATTATGGTGCATCCCTACAATTATCAGAATAACATGACGCTCTATCAGTTTCGGACCAGCACATGTCCTCCCTAACTAAACGTATACTCATCAAAAAGTGTGCAGTTCTGTTTTTTAACAGAACTGCACACTTTTAGATGAGCACTTTCTAGTACCCTGCCCGTTAATCATCTATATGAATAGCCCTTTGAAAGCTGTTTCATCACTAGGTGAGCACCAGGGAGAGATCAATGGACCCTTGCATGGAAAGCCGATCATAGTGTGCATATTGATGGATGGCCTGGTACAGGCTTTCCACTGTAAAACAAATAAAAAGCAGAGCTGCCCCCGCAGCAGACACCTATCCTCACTTGTTTTGCAGAGAGGTCTTGTAATATTGGTAGAGGACAGACCACTAAAATGTATACATGTTTTCCTGAATATGTTGATACTTTTAATTCATGCTGCTGACATTTTCAAAACATGTGGCTGTCTAGGTTGACAGGAGTAAAGAGTAAATAGACTGTAGTCAATTTCCCTGTGGATCTGTTTGGCAATCGCCCCCTTATATGACAACTTAGGACAGCCCAGTCCAACACTAACAGCCTTCCACTCGCAAAATGCATGACTTGAGGCATGGTTGGTCAGCCCCACAACATTGTTTTGGGGGGTTCAGGGATTGGGCTCCATAACGTGCCATGGATTAAAAGAACAACGACACAAATATTAAATAACTTAAAACCATAAAAAACTGTCTTCTAAAAAAATAAAAGTATCGAAACCTAAAAAAAATATAGTGACGCAGTGACAGGTTTTTATGGTGAGTTTTCTAATATCTGATGATCAGCCACTCATTATTATTATCAAATAATATTTGAAATGCATACCACCATATTTACATGTGTTTATTATGGGATCCTGGTTATCATGAAGACCTCAAAGAGAAGATCGTCTAAAATAATCTATGGAAAGGGAAGAAAGAGACCAACGGGGTGGGCATAGACTGTTTTAGAAGATTGTGGGGCCTCCAGCGTACAATAATATGGGATCGTAGGATATGTTTTTGTCGTTGGTCCCATTGGGTTTGCTCAATAAGGTTTTGTTAGCCAAAATTCATTAAACAGCTGCTAACACAAATGAAGCAAAAGTTAGCCTTTTCGATTCAGCCCCACCCTTTTAAATTTGACATACTCTTCAAACATATTTGGCAGTGGATGGTGAATATTGCTGCCATAGTTTGATAGCAATTAAAGGGTAGTTGTTTGGATATGAAATCAAAAACAGGTGAAAAGCATAATAGTCAGTGGTAGGTACGACCATACCTTCTGAAGACATTACATTTTAAAACGCAGGCAGTAGCTGGGGAGAAAGCATCCTCGCCTACACGGAACAGTCCCAGGACAGGTTGGAGCAGTGTAAGCTTCCCTAACAAAGAACAAGTAAAGCACAGGCAGTAGCAATGCAAGCTTTCAGTGAGATACAGAAAAGTTACAGCAGAGGTAGATGTACTAGGATCATTGTTACCACACAAAACAGGTGCAGAATGAGCGGAGCAATGTAAGCTTTGCCCACAAGCAGAACAGCAATAGCAGGGGGCGTGGCTTACGCGCCGGCGAGTAATGGCGCTGCCTCCGTGAGCTCCGTGACGACGCAGGATTTGAAGTTATTTTCCCGATACTTTCTGCACCTGCGGAGACCAGCAAGCGGCATCCCTGCACGGCGGAACATGGTCCCCGTGTACTGCGAGATGCGGCGGCCCTCCTAATTGCCGCTTTCAACCAATTTTGCCGCTCAACATCTCTCGGCTGTTGTGGAACGCGAGCGGCCGCCATTTTGTGCCGCCGAGCTCGCGTTCCGTTTTTCTTTTCACCTTTGCCGCATTAGCAGCCTGTTTCCTCTCCTGCTACGCCATATGGACATATGTTGCTCAGGTATGTTGTAGGGCACGTCTAGTATGCTCCTACTCTATCTTCATGACTTTTGACGCCACAGCTTTCTTCATGTCCTCTCATTATATTACTACTGATTAGCGGCGGCCATTTTGTGGTGTTTCTTACGCACTATCCAACACATCCCTCTCATCTACTTATAACCCTCTGTGGAGTTCCAATTGATCCCCTTGGGTCTCATTTCCTATGGACGCTTTGCTGTTGCTCTACTACAATACTCCTGGATGGTTTTCTGCATGCGTATTGCTTTGATTTTTGCTCCATTTCGTCGCACGTCATGTGGATTTGAGTTGTTGCTTCTCCATTGCTCCTTAGTACCTCTTCTGTGACCTCTTCCTTCCAGTGCCTCTGCTAGCTATATATTTAGGGTCTCAACTTGTTGGCTATTGCGGTGTGACTTTCATTCCTGCGGTCCTCCTAGTTTGCCCATCTGTTGATATCATGTCGCAGAACGCGGGTCATACGAGATCGTCTGTCACTGGCACTACACCGAAACGCCTCAAGAATGACCCTCCTTCTCCAATTCGTTCTTCTCAGAACCCTGTGCTGGACTCCATCTTAGAAGAGGTACGTGGCTTACAACCATTTATGGTGGCAACTAATGAGAAGCTCAAGCAGATAGAAGAGCGTTGGGTCGTTATGGAGAACAAGGTTTTACAACTCGAACAACGCATCAGTGACGTCCAGGATGTCTCTACCAAAATTCCTATTCTTGAAAAGGAGATACAGCAGTTAAAACTTCACACAGAGGACCTTGAAAATCGTAACAGAAGGAATAACCTTCGTATTTATGGTGTTCCGGAGTCCCTTGAGGGGGCCGACATGGTGTCCTTCGTCCGCAAATTCCTCTATGAACTTTTGGACCTCCAACCAGAATCTACTCCTCTAAATATACAGCGTGCTCACCGCTTGGGCCGGCCCACGTCAAACCCGACCAAACCCAGAGGCATTATCCTGCTTTTTCTTGAATTCACCGAATTGATGACTGTTCTTAAAGCTGCGAGACTAAAACGTCGCCTCCTCTGGTCGGGCCATACCATTTTTCTTGCCCAGGACTTATCAAACGCCACGAATGCTCGTCGCAAGGAGTTCCTCAATCTACGACCACATATGAGGGACTTGCACATTCAATATGGAATCCTACATCCTTGTCTCTGCAAAATAACTCACAACGGTCGTTCCCGTACATTTGATGACCCTCTGAAGCTTCGAGAATATCTCCGGAATGTTTCTGCTTCATCTTCCACTATGGACACCAATGACTGAAAATGATTCTTATCTCTTTCCTGCATTCACTTATCTTATGTGCTGACGACTGTTGTGGCCTTGTCCTGGTCTCTCTCATGTAATTCTTCCCTACGACTTCTCTTCTTTTTGTTTATCTCCTATCTATATTCCCGCGTTTTCCCTCGCTCTGTGGGGTTGGCGCCTTCGCCGGCGTCTCCATGCTCCTAATGTCTAGATCTTCTCTGTTCTCTCAGATCTGGCTTCTTTGCCTTGATCTGTTTGTTATCTTTTCTTCATCTCTTTCTTTCTTCTTTCTTTTCTCTTTTCACAGGCCATGCATGTTTTCCCCATGTTCATTTAGGTTCCGTGGTCTTCTTTGTGTGCCTATCTTCCTTTCTTCTTATTACCTACCGTACTTTTCATTACTCCCCTTCTTCTTTCCTTATGCTTGAAATGCTCATTCGTCTAATGTTTCCCTGTTTTTACCCGACTTTCCTTGCTTTTTGCTATAATCAGTATTTGGTTCTCATTTCTAACATGTTTGTCTCCACTGTCTCCCCTTGTAGTTGTTCACCCGCAGTGTATTGGACCCAGATGTTATCCTTATACCTTGTCTTCCATCATGTGTAATTTTGTGACGTGGAATGTTCGTGGTCTTGGACACCCTGTTAAACGTCAAAAGGTACTGTCCCACTTATCCAAGTTAAATGCTCAGATTGCTTTTCTCCAAGAGACTCATTGTACAGATGTTGAATCATTGAAACTTAAGAGGGCTTGGGTGGGTCAAGTTGTATTCTCTCCTGCTGTTGATAAAAAAGGTGGTGTTGCTATACTATTTCGTAAAGGTTTGGATGTTCAAATTCTCTCATCTCAATCGGATGATGGGGGTCGCTGGGTTATGTCAAAAGTGGTGTTACAAAACAAAACGATGGTCCTCTTAAATATTTATGGGCCTGTCCGACCAGATCCTAAGTTTTGGTCTGACATCAAAGTCCTCATTTCCTCCATTGACTGCCCTAACATTATCATAGCTGGCGACCTTAACCAATGGTTAGATCCCTTTTCAGATAGACTGTCTTCCTCCAAATTCCAGCCTGATAAGACACATAAATCCTTTCAATCAGCCATTGCCTCCCGTCCCCTTTTTGATGTCTGGAAAACATGCAATCCGAACTCGCTTGAATATACATTTTACTCCAATGTTCACCACACCAGGTCCAGAATTTACTATATTCTAGTCAGCAAATCCCTTCTCCCTGCAATTCAGAAATCCGAAATTGGTTCTATTTTTTTGTCGGACCATGCACCTGTTTATGCCACTTTTGACCTAGCTCAAACCTCCTCCTCTTTTAATCATTGGAAATTTAATACTTTCTTTCTCTCAGATTATGTCTTTATGTCTAAAGTTAAAGATTTTATCTCTGAATACTTTTCCCTCAATTTACCTAATGACACGTCAGTCTCGAATAATTGGGATGCCTTTAAAGCTGCCTTACGTGGTTTCACTATTTCGTATGTTTCTCAAAAGAAAAAACTCACCCGCGCTAAATATATCGCCCAACTCTCTAACATCAAGACCCTAGAACACTCTTACTTTTCTTCCAAAAATCCTGACGCTCTCCTCCAACTTATCAAAGCCAAATCTGACCTCAATCAACTTGCCACGGTTGAAGCTTGTAACACCCTTTTGAAGATTAAATCTAAATTTCATGGAGGGCAGAATAAAGCTGGAAAAATGCTAGCAAATTATCTCAAAATTAAATCTGAACGGAAATCAATTGGCCCCATTCTCAATGAAGTAACTAACACCCTGGTTTCTTCTGATGAGGATATTGCACAAGTATTCCATAATTACTATAAACTCCTATATACTGATGATACGCTTCCTGATGATGATGACCTCTCCCGTTTCTTCAAAGACCTACCCCCTCCCCCATCTCTCCCTACCGAATTCCAGCAACTAGAGACTGAAATTACTCCTCAGGAAATTCTCACGGCAATTACATCCCTGAAGAAATCGAAAGCCCCTGGTCCAGATGGTCTCCCAATTGAGTTCTATTCCACCATGCACACTATTTTTGTTCCTCATCTGTTACAACTTTACAACTCCTTTATTACTAATGCCAAAGCCTCTGGATCCTTTTTGGATGCCCTAATAATCATAATCCCCAAGCCTGACAAAGACCACTCCTTGTGTAAAAACTTCCGTCCCATCTCCCTCATTAATTACGATTGTAAAATTTTTGCCAAAATTCTAGCTGCCCGCCTTGACTCCCTTATCCCTCTCCTAATCAGCACTGATCAAGTCGGGTTTGTGAAAGGTAGACTTGCTGCTGACAATGCCCGTGTTTTTGCAAATATTATTTCACATAGTAAACGTTTTAAAGCCCCCCTAGCTGCCTTATCCCTGGACGCCGAGAAAGCGTTTGACCGTATTAATTGGAATTTCATGTTCAAATCACTACAATGTTTTGGGTTTGGCCCCTCATTCATTTCCTTAGTTAAACTACTCTATTCTGCTCCTCGTGCAAGTGTTTTTGTTAATAATCAATTTTCAATTTTTTTTGCCTTAACCAGAGGAACGAGACAAGGCTGCCCCCTTTCCCCTTTACTTTTTATTCTTTGCCTTGAACCCTTTCTCATTAAAATCCATTCTAACCCTCTCATTAATGGGTTCAAATTGTCGTCATTTGAGACAAAAATTTCGGCTTATGCCGATGATGTCCTGATTTACATGGCTAATCCTGTTTCTTCCCTTCCTCCTTTTTTGGAAGAAGTCCGCTTATACTCCTCTGTGTCTGGATATAAGCTTAATCTCTCTAAAACGGAGGTCCTACCCTTAAACTCATCCTGTTACCAACATATGTTTGCATCAACTGATTTCGCCTGGTGTCCCTCCAAGATCAAATACTTGGGTATTTGGTTCTCCTCTACTTTAAGTGACACACTTAAACTGACCTTTACCTCCCTTACTCAAAAAATTCAGTCACTTCTTCAATTATGGTCTCCCCTTTTTCTTTCATGGTGGGGTCGTTTAGACACCATTAAAATGATGATTTCCCCACATATTTTGTACACTGTCTCCATGCTTCCTGTGAAAATCCCTAAATTATATTTCAACCGGTTGAACTCCATCTGCTCTAAATTTTTGTGGAATAATAAAAGACCTCGTATTGCTCTTCATAAACTTATACGCCCGAAATCTGAAGGTGGGGTTCGCTTTCCTGACTTTCAGTCATACCACTCTGCCTTTTTAATAAAACAAGCTTTTTCATTGGCTTTCAACTTCACTGATACCCCTCTGCCCAGATGGATTGCACTTGAACGGTCCTTGTTAAAAGATTTTACTTTCCAACAATCTCTTTTTATGTCACATTGTTCATTTTTGGCTACTCACCCTGTACTGAAATACTCACATACTCTACTGCACACTGTATTCTCGAAATATTCCTCCCCCTTACAATGTTTTCTTTCTTCTAGTGTATAGTATAACAAATATCTTAAGTATAAGGGTAAATCTTTTTATTTCAAGCATTGGAAAGAAAAGGATATTATGTTTGTATACCAATTCTTCTCTGCTTCCTCCATTATTTCATTTTCTGTACTGCAAACCATGTTTGATTTACCTATACATTTTCGCACGGAATATGACATTATTACTGCTGCCATTTTATCTCATTTGTCTACCCTTCCTCCTTTTGATTCCCTTCCTTCCCTTACTCCTACCACTCCTCTGTATCCTTTGTTCCCTCAACAAATCCCTAAAGCTGCTCTAATTTATAAACTGTTATTAGATAATGTTGGTCTTAGACCTAAAACCATTATTGAAAATGTTTGGGAAACTGATTTATCTTTCTCGTTATCTGTTGATGTTTGGGATCGTTTATGGTGTAAGTTGTTTAAGACTTCGATTTCAGCTCGTATTACTCAATCCCTTTTTTTTCTATACCATAGAGCTCTTATTACCCCTGTAAGCATAACAAAATTCTCCCCTTCATCCTCCCCCCTTTGCTGGTCATGCTCATCTCATCCTGGCACGCTCAAACACCTCTTGTTTGACTGCCCCTCTGTTCTTACTTTTTGGAGCTCAGTTTGGGGTTATTGCATGCGTATTTTTCATTTTTCTGAACCATTCTCAACACTGCACGTTTTTCTAGGTTCCATATCAGATGTTTTAGATTTACATTCCTATAATGCTAAATTATTTGATCTTTTCATTGCAACTGCTTTCAAAGTAATTTTGTCATGTTGGAAGGATAATACTAAATTGTCTGTGCATACATGGTGGAATTTCATATGTGATGAGCACAGAATTGCAATTGCTTCTTCTTCTTCTCCTGTCACTTTAAAAATTAAGTCTGACCTTACCTGGCTGCCTTTTGCTACCTTCGTATCCGCTTATCCCCCTCCCTAACCATCCCTCCTTCTCTCTCTCTCCCCCTCTTTTTTCTTTTCTTTTCTTATCTTTCTCTTTTTCTTCCACTTTCTTCCTTTTTATGTTTTCTCCGAACCATTTTTTCCTCTCCATTTATCTCCAATTGTTCTCTCATATTGGTTCAGATTTTTGTCATACTGTTATCTTATGTTGTACTTTTTTTCTCTTAAACAAAATAAAACTTTACTAAACTGAAAAAGAACAGCAATAGCAGAAGACAGTTGAACATTAAGCCTCAGTGTTGGGCTTACTATAGCGGCCCCTGATCCCATCAATATGAGCTGCTTGGTGTGGGATGCACTGACTTGTTACTGGTAATTTTCAGCTGCAGTCCGTGCAGGTAAGTGCAGGGGGTGGGACGGGGTGGGAAGGAGCAGGAGAAGGGATGTTGGCAGGCGACGGATTAGGGAATATTAAATAAATAAATAATTCATATTCCGTTGTCTGTCGACATCCCCCCTGCCCGCCCCACCACCCCACTGGGCTTACCTGCACGGAGCGCTGCTGGTAATTTTGTCCTTCAACGTGTGCTAATGAGAGGGAGTAGGAGTATGAATCTACTTTGAGGTCCTCTTACCCCAACAGTGTGTGCTTGAGGGAGATTGGGGGATACACATGCTCAAAGGGGTTGGGTAGGAGCCTGCTGCTGCGGCCTCTACTACCCTCAGAACAGCTCTGTCATAACAAAACTCACCCTTCATGCAATCCAGCCCCCACACCTTTTTGCTTCTGTTAGTCCCTCTACCTGCACTTAGCAAACCTGTTGCCATCACAGATCCTCTGCTCTTTTCTGCCTATCAACCTACATCTAGCCCATGACGGTTACAAGTCAACTCCAAGAGGTCCCAAGCTCAACCAACCACAATCCATCCTCAGTCACCCTCTAATATTCTCTGCCAGTCCTGAGACACCTCAGTCAGATCTCAGAAAACCCACAGGGACCACAAATCAACGTTTGAAAACCGTCAGCTGAAATGACACCCAGCCTTCAATGGCCCTCATCTCCATCAATTAACCTTCGGCCTCATTCTGCTGATGCTGAGACACACCATGATGGTACTCATAGTCTGTCAAATGCCCTCTATTTATCCACTGACTTTTCAAAGAAACCCCCAAAATGCCCATAACCTATGACCTTTTGGAAGTCCTCAGGGGACAAAAGGGACCATAAGCTTGGTCAGAGACACCATAAATGAACCTTGAGACACTTTGCTGATCTCTCCAACAGACCCAGGGGCTGATTTTTTTGGATTTTTATACTTCCTCTCAACATTATTGGCTGGGCATCACTATTTTACACTACCGCTCTTTGGTATCCCTAAACACTTAGGACCCGTCAGCAAATTGGTCTCACAACTTCAACCTGGAAGTAAAGTGCCCCGCTGTCTCCAGAGATACTCTTAACCCATTTTCAGACCATTAGGGATTCAGGAAGTTCTTTATCCTTGTTGGAAATGGCCCTTTTTGCAGGGTTATCCCCAAACATTTAGCTTTTTCCTCCTATTTTTCCCTGACCTGTTTGTGTTGGTTTTAGGACTCTGGGCACTTTACCACTGCTAATCAGTGCTAAAGTGCATATGCTCTCTGTGTAAACTGTGTTATGGATTGGTATTTCCATGATTGGCTTATTTGATTTATGTGTCAGTCCCTAGTAAAGTGCACTGCAAGTGCCAGGGCCTATAGATCAAATGCTGTTGGTGGGCTGCAGCACTGGATTGTGCCACCCACGCAAACATCGCGTAAAGTGTAACTTTGACCTGCCATTGCAGAGCCTGTGTGCAGCCTGGGGCTGCCATGTCGACTTGGCAAATGCACACACTTGCAAGTCCCTAAACCTTCCCTTTTCTACATGTGAGTCACCCCTAAGGTGGGCCCAAGGTACCCCCATGGACAGGGTGCATTGTATGTGAAAGGTAGGACATGCCCTGGTGTGTTTGGCATCTCCTGATACTGAATTACAGCCTACTTCGTTTTTCACTATTGCAAGGCTACCTGTTCCCCATAGGCCAGAGTGGGCAGTTTGATTATAATATCCTATAATCCTAACTGACTCAGGGAACATGGTTGAAATTCGAGTTTAGTATGCCTGAACTCAGAATGATAAAATACATCTTTTAATGAAGTTGGTTTTATCACCCTGTGTTTGAAAATACCACTTTTAGAAAGTAGGTATTTTCTGACCTGCCTGCCTCTGCTGGCTTGTGTATTAGCTGTCTGGTTTGTGAGTGACAGGGGCTGGGGAAGACTCCTGGAGACAGGGTGAGTCAGCAAAGGGCTGAATAGAAACATCTACACATAGATGGGTGGGAGGAGTCGCACCTGGGTTTGAATAGGGCTGGGCTCGCCTTCCACAATGCTGGCTCCACCACCTGTGGTGCGTCTGATGACCCTGGACTACACTGACAAAGGAAGAAGGTGCACACTGGCAGGATGCACCCAAAACTGGTTTGAACTAGGTACAGGCCGCTCTGCCTTCAGAGGACAAAGGATTTGCTGGTATAAATATTGGGGCCCAGAACCCAGAGATTTAGATTACTTCTGAACTAAGGAACCTGCCAGGAAGAAGTACTGGGAAAGCTGGAGGAGGAGTACTGCCCCTATGCTGCGTGTTGAAGGGTTGGCCTGCAGTGGTTGTTTCGTCTTGGGCAGGGAAAGGACTGGATTTTGCTTTCATCATCCTTCTGTTAGAGTTTTCTCCAAGGGCTGGAAGTAGTGCTTGCCTCCTGTTGGATGTCTCAGGGATAGAAAAGACTTCAGAGAACTTGCTGGAATCAGGGAACCTGCCAAGAAGAAGAGCTGCCAGGAGGAGTACTGCCCTTTGCTGTGTTGTTGCTTTGTTGAGTTGGCCTGCGGCTGCTGTTTTTTCCTTGGGCAGTGAAAGGACTGGACTGAACTTTCTCTACTTTTGCTGAGTATCTCCAAGGGCTTGAGGTAGAGCTTGCCCCCTGTTCAGGAAGTCTCAGGAACAGCAAAGACTTCAAGCCTGAAGCCGCCTACGACTCCGTGTCCCGAAAACACCGCAGAGGGCACCGCCACAGTGCCGCACCGCAACCTTGGTGTCATCGATGCCACTTGCCGCCGCCGCCGCCACCAAGCCGCTGCTTGCACCGCGACCTGTGGACATCACACTCCGCATCACCTCGATTCATGCCGAAGCTTGGCACCGCAGAGAGCACCACCGCAATGCCGCACAGCGACCCTGGTCTCACCGACGATGCCACCGAGCTGCTGCTTGCACCGCGACCTGTGAGCACCGCACTCCGCACCGCCTCACTTCACGATGACGCCTTGGTATCCCCGACAACGCCGCTCCATGCCAGACTCAACGCCGCTGCTTGCACCGTTGTTCGAGGGCACCACTCGTAAAGTTACACGACGCACCACCTTCCTCATCCCACACCGCAGCCTTGACCTACCGACGCCAATGCCATTGACTCCAGTTGTCAGCCGACTACAGCGCTTCAGTGACAGCCACGCCGCTGCTACACCATGACCTACCAGCACTGTGACAAGCACCGCCTTCATCTCACACCACAACCCCGGTCTCACTGACGACGCCATCTGACGCTGCCCCTGAGCCACTGCTCGCACTACGACTTGAGGGCTCCACACGCAGCACAGCTGCACTTTTCACCGCAGCACTCAACACCTGCCGACGCCAGCGCTCCTGATTCCATCAGAGAGGAGATCGACCTGCAATGGATGTGACAACGAGAGGTCATCAACGACCTGCATCTCTAAAAGGTACTGTTTGCGGGCCTTCCCGACACCGCAGCTGACCCGCGATGCCGCTTCAGCCAGAATAGTTTGAATTTGTTTGTTCAGGATGCCGGGATAGCCCCGGACGGAGCTATTGACATCAAGGAATTGTGTTTTCAACGTATCTTGGCAATTTAAAGACATCTTGCAGTATGTACTGTATTGTGGATTTTTATCTTATTTGGGCTTATTTAAGTATATAAAAATATTGGATATTTTCTAAACTGGTGTGGTGTCCGTTTGTAGTGCTTACACTGTATTACTGTTGGTTATGTGCTGTTGGTTACTGTTTGGCATTACATATGGAAAGAATCTCTTCATTGGTAGGCTGTCTACCTATAAACTACCCAGTGCTATTTACCCCAGATTGTGCCACTCACCCATTGTTACTGCACAGTGGGCAAAAGTATTCTAGCCAGAGCTATGCTGAGAACATGCTTTATTAGATTCCCACCTTCCTATTGGCTACATAACAGACTATGGGGCACATTATCAAGCCCATTATCACCACTTTAGCGGCCGTTTTCGGCCGAAAAGCGGTGATAATTTTATCGCAGTATTATTAAGGACAAGCTAACAGGCTTTAGCGCGTGTTTCCTTGTGCTAGCACCCGTTTTACTAACGCCTTGCATCGCATCGCTAATAAGATGCAAAGTAGGCGTTTCTCACATAACTTCATGGGAATACATCGCTAACGCAGCGCGATATTAACAACGATGCCCCGGACCCACGTAGCGACAATTAAAATCGTGCTAAGCCCCCATTAAGGCTGGAATCTAACGTCTGCAAAATTCCTGACTTAGCTAAATAATCCTATGAGAGGTGGATTGTCAGGCTAAGTGCACCATGTTGTATTATCAAGGTTTTACCGATCGCTGAGTTTTTATTGCTGGATGTCATGCGATATTCCCAAATTTCCCCACTATCAATGGATTTATTATCGCCTTGGAGATAAGCGTTGATAATAACGCGCTATCTCGGCAATAAAATCCATCGATGGCCGGCAATAAGAAAAGCCCCTATGACACATATGTGTTGGTGAGGCTAGGGTCCTTTTGATTGGCTGGCTTTGAATCATAATGAGCCCGAAAGAAGAAGCCATGTTTCACTCGTCTTCCTTTAGTGTCGAGAAACTGCTCTCTGTTCAAGATATGCTAAATGTTATTAAAAAATCTTTTTTAGTGTATGAACACAAGGCTTCTTGCAGTTATTGAAATAACACATTCTGATATGGCAACCCCTGCGTTTAGCAAAGGGTCGTCTTTAGTTGCTGCACAGGCCGGAGCAGTGGGGGGCCATCATAGTTGTGCCCAAGTTCTCGCAGTGTGTGAAACTAGGCTCTCCATCCAGAGCCCTATGAGGATGCAAGGCATCATGACGTCATCAGGGTGCACCACTATGGGGGCTTAAAACGCCACAGGATCTGGAAAGCCTCTTTGTTCTTCGGCCACGAGACTCAATGGATGGAGGATTCAGACACACATCAGAGGTGGCTGGCAGCTGCTTTACAAAACACCCACATACCCTCACCTGGAGCAAGAGATGTACATTTTCAAAGAAAAGAAGGGGGTTGCCCAACAAATGTGGCTCTTTTGCTGGTTTCCCCATGTGGTGGGTCAATGAGTATCTTGACATGGGGCTGGCTGGAGGGGGGGCTGACCTGCTGGTGGTCCTGGACCTTTCAGCCCTACCCTCGGATGCCTGGGTTTGATTATTGATTGAAACTTCACTTGGAGGCTGGTCGAGCCACTGGTGCCCTGGCATGGACAGTGTGTTATGCGGTTCCCAGGTGTCGGGTGCATTTGTATTCATTTGTATGTAACTTTTCATCACTCACCTAGTCAAGGGGGGAACTTGTACAAGTGAATGTTGATGGCATTATTTGCCTCTGAGTCTTGGTAGTGAACAGAAATTGCTGGCATGAGGCACCTGCCCCTGTGGGGGATGTAAATAAAACATCCTTTGCTGTCTGCAATGCAACCATTTGTCGGGGGGAGTTGATCCTCGGTATTGAACTGTGTACTACTGCGGAGTCATGGCGGAATGTATTTTGATCTTACATATGTTCTAGTGCCACTTGTACAATCTGTGCAATGCATTAACTTGCTTTCCATATCACTGATGTATTCAACTGCCTTCCCTTCCTTGGTTGTTTAATGGATTAAATAGCTAAGCCTTGGTAGAGCACACACATGGGAGTCTGCCTCCTCTTTCTTGTTACGGAATGGGAGGGAGGGGTCTGCTGCATGGTGTTCCTCTCAGGAAGGAGTAAGTGATTGGCACGTTGTGAGGACACTATAAATATGACTCTGAAGGCTGGTAGAGAATAAAGCTACTGATTAATAAGCCAGTCCTTTAAAGGAGCAGGCAAACATCTGACAACACGGTCTTAATCTGAGCTACTTCACAAAATCTTATCGGGAGTCTTGGCATGCACAGCCACTCATTTTACACTAATCTTTAAGGAATACATTTCGGGAACTGGAAAATCCCAATTAGAAATGCAAACTTTATATTAATAGTTCCAGGAGTGTCTGAACACTTTCAAAGTTGTAATACTGTCACAATCTGATATTTATTGGCAGGTTGTTCAAGTATTGATAATATTATAACATTGTGCTACACTTACTGCAGCACAAACACCCTCTTGTAACATTAGAAAGGTGTTCAAGTAGATTAATGACACTTTCAAATGGTGCCATGGATGTCATTTAGGGGTCACCAGGGGTCGCCGTTGCTACAGCTAGTTTGCCCCAAGCATGTATTTGTGACCTGGCACAAAAAACGTTTTTAAGTCATATTTGAATAATTTAGAGCTCAGTCTGAGGGCACGTACATTTGAATTATGGATTCTTTGTTGTCAATAGATACAGTACAGATATATACATTTTGTGGCTTCCTGAAGAAGGTGGTTTAACGAAACACGCGTAGACATACTCAAACATAATATTACATTTGGCCATACTATTACATTTGGCCACGTGATATTGTGCTGTATTTGAGAGAAATGTTGCATTCGAAATAGTTTGATGCATATGTATTTCAAATCACAAATGGAAGTATGCATGGGTATGTGTGAGCATAAGATTGCTATGGGCATTAATTGTAGTGATTTTATGTATTCTTCTGAAGTGTGTATCTAAATATAAAAAACTATATTTCTGTATAAACATTAAGGTTTTTTTGTTTTCTATTGTACGTGCCTCCAGTCTTGTCTTCTAACTGAATAGTTGCCTAAGATGTTATTTTTAATATGCAGATATTATCCATGCCTTAGTAACTTGAGATTTTAGCAGGGGAAGACTTTTTTCCTAAGTTATTGTATTTGGGACACCGTGGACTCAGACGTGGCAAAGTGAACTCCATAAACACAGGGACATCTCCTCCTTATGAACAACGGTTGGGGCTCCGATCTCCTTGTTTTTTTGTCATTTTGTTTATTATACTGATAGTGAATAACAGTATATTATTCACTATTAGTGTAATAAAAATGGAGTACAATTAGCTAGAATATATAACTTTCCCTAGCAGCTGAAGTAAGTAAAAATGCTTTTAAACGTATGCTGTGTGTAGGCATGCAGTTAAGAGTGTGTTTATGTAGGAGAAAGTGTATGAATGTGTGATTGTGTGTCACTGAGAATGCATATGTGTGTGAGTGATTGTATAGGTCAAATTGGGTGTGCTGTCACTTCCGCTACTCTTGGCCTTTCGGTGAATTGAAGTTCATGGATAATGCATGGTAAACCAGGAGAAGGAATGCCTGCAACCTCTTCGGTTTTTGAGGAGTAGAAGCTACATTTTTAAAGGGTTATACGTTTTTTTAGAACAATGAGAGTTTAGAACAGAATGCAGAGTTTAGGGGCGTGCACAGGGCAAGGTGATTTAGTGACCTCAGATAAAGATATAGAGAAAATCCAGAATCCGATATTGAGTATCACAAATAGTATTAGTGATTGTTGAAGATATTTGCCTCAAGATCCTTGCCAACTGGATGGCCACCAGTGCTTGGCACGCATAATGAGGGTGTGTCTTGTGGGAAGGGTGTCATGTTTTCATATCCCACCACAGGGCAATGTCAGTGACAAGTCAAAGCCCTGAACAAAACGTTTGAAGCCATGGGACAGAGATAGTCCTACCTTTGTAACCCTATGGAGAGAGATTTTAGAGAGACTGTGCAGAATTTGTAGAATAATGTTTGCTAGCCAATGCAAAATATACATTTTGCCAAGTCCTCAAAATAATAACCTGATAAAATAATCATTGGCAAAGTAAGTACGTCTGTGCTAGGTTAAGCAAATGTAATAACTGCATGTGAGGTTGGCACAGGTTGAGTTTTGCTAGTCTTTGTTCTCCATTGTCCTTCTCCAGTGCACTCCTTTCATGCCTGCTTATTACTCTCAGATGTCAAAATAGTCTTCAGTTTCACCCTTCCTAGCTGAAGGACAATGCGCACTGGCAGTGGCCATTTCGATATTTGTTTGTAAAACAATATCCGTATAAGTAATGAGAGCAGGAGAAAGGTGGAGGTGACAATAGGGTGGAAAGGAGAAGGGAGAAGGGAACTGAACAGGAGGTAGTGGGAGGAAAAGGAAGGAAAAAGAAAGGATGGGTATAGAGAAAGAGAAAACATAAACGAAAGCTAAGCACAGAAGGCCCGAGTGATGTGGGTTAATTGCAGAACTGTGTTACCTTTTACATATTTACAATTTTGGGTAAAGGGCAATTAAGTAGTTTCCCAGAGATACATGATTTCAGTCTAGCAGTCCACAGGTCTTAAAGTCGGAAACTCAGCCACTAGACCACTTGTCCTCTCTGCATTCATTTCATTGATCTAACATGCCACATTATTAAAGGAAAGGAACATGTGACATACACGTTATATGTCCAACCCACGAGGAAGTGCATTAATACTCCAAAATGCCACACTAGTTATGGAGCATGAGAACTGCAGGTTGCATGGAGATCTTAGGCAGATACTGAAGCCCTCCAGTTTGACATCTTTTGTGGCCTGCAACTCGCAGTGATACAACAGAGTGTGTAATATGCAGGTTACAAGCTAAAATAACATGTGAAATGAACACACCTTGCAGTTAAAAGCCCCTTAGGCTGAGTCCACCAACCATTATCTGTTCTGGTTTAACATTAAATGTCATTGATCAGCTAATCTGGAATTGGTTGAGAATATAAGAGGCCACAGCAATGAATGTTCCAGTCGGCGCACAATGTTATACTGTTATTGCATGACAGGAATCGGTCTCCAACCCATCCTCCCCTTAAAGCCCATTACCAACAAGAAGCCCCATGTCTCATGTGACATCTGCAGCCTGCTCAGACTTTTTAAACAACATATCTCTGCATTCTGCCTTGTTTTGTTGCTAGGGACCGGCTGCCGCATTTCCTACCTGCAGTGCTTATAAATAAGCAACGAAAAACAAATGGTTTTGTAGTGTGCTTCAAAAACATTTCTTTTTACATTTAGTTCCTTCCTGCCTCCCACAAGGTCATCAGGAGCAGCGCTGACCTTCAAGACTTTGGAGGGGAGAGGGAGAGTGGTCTGCTGATGCTTGGCTCAGACAGTCAAGTAGATGCATGATCAAGACTCTGCAAAGTTCAAAACACTGTATGTCTTCATAATGTGATCTTTGCAGTGCTTTTCAGCATTTCCCCATTGCAATGAGTTGCGATTGTTATTGCATTGCAACTGGTAAAAGGGAAAGATTCTAATCCTGAACTTAGAAACATTCATGCCCCCACCATCACCCTGATGAAGATGCATTGGTGAACCAAGAGGAAAGCTTTATTGTCTCCTATACGTGGCCTAGGGTGTTACTATGGAAGGATTTTCAACAATTTGATCTAGTATTTAAATATCTTTGATTGCGTCAGTCGTTGAAATAAATAATTACTTAATTATGAAAGTTATTCTTCGCCTCTTTAAATCTAAGACCAGTTTCAGAACTGCTGTCATGCTCCGTGTCTGTGTCACGGATAGCATGTCCCAGACCACCACACCGATCCCACTGCAGGATAAATACAACAAATGGTTAAATCTAAATGAAATTAACACCCTGAAAAAGGGATCAAATGCATTGGGAATTCGTGAATTATACCATGAGCAGAATTAATGAGGCATTGAATTACTTTTGTGAAGCAATTAAGTCTAAATAACAGATCAACATGTTGAGAATCAAGTCGTACAAAAACAAGTCAATATAAAGACAAATCAAGAGGTTTTTTGACACAAGAAAAGTAGTGCAACAAAAGAACGACGAGGAGAAAGTGCTTTATTACTATAGAATGAAACATCAAGCGATTATACCTGCCAAATGTACACGAAATTACAAGCATGTGAAATACTCTTTAATAATTGCATAAATCAGAAGGTTACAAGGGGTGTGCATTTTTTAGACTATAGATGGAATAGCATTATACTTCGTTTTCTTGTGTGCATCTCACACCCTGCACTGATGTATTTCAAGGTGTTCTCATGTGATGTTGCATGAAAAGATGGCATTGTGAAAGATGTAATTGCCTCATGCATTGTGTTTAATTCTTTCAGATGCTAAATCAGTGCACTGTGTTAAATATATCCAGGTTATGCATGCTTTATAAAGATTGACGGTAGCAGTGTTTGCAAAGGGTGATGTTTTATTCGGAAGATAAATTAACACCAGAGTACCCACCTTTGGCCAGTGTATTGTGACAATGTGGTCCATGCAGCTAAAAGTTTTCATTCATTGTAGTCTATTCTTGAATTAATTCACCCACCTACTCCTCATCATCCAGCTAGTCAACCATGCAACTATTCATTCACTGAGCCATGCAGCTCTGTCTCCAATTTCCATCCAACCGGTCCTAGGATGCTTGTTTCCAGTCGAGGGAGGACCTGGCCTGGCAGTTCGGGCTGGACTGTTCCCATTGGGCGCAGGGTCAAGACTGATTTGCATATGGCTGGGTCAAAACTGGAATGGCATGGTGAGCAAAAAAACGATGGATTTAGTCCCAGATCTCTGTACTGGGGTGAATGTATGATATTGTTCTGCATTCTGTCCATCAACAGTTCTTTTTGCATTTGTCACCACGAGTGGGACGGGTATGCTCAGACGTGAATCCCGTGCTCTCCATGCCACTGGAATCAAGCTATCCTGGCTGAAGAGGGGTGAAACCCCGAAACCGGTTCTAGGATGCTTGTTTCCAGTCCAGGGAGGACCTGGCCTGGCAGTTCGGGCAGGACTGTTCCCATTGGGTGCAGGGTCAAGACTGAAATGCATATGGCTGGGTCCAAACTGGAATGGCATGTAAGTATGGATGAATTTTGCGGATTTGCGGTCCGCGAAATCTCACGAAATGTCAAAAAAATCCCCGAGTTCGCAGGAAAATCCGCAAACTCGCGGATATGCACAAATATATACTAGAGTTCTGTTTCTACTGGCTAATCAGTAAGTGCTAGTTCATTGGGTAAATGTATAGTGCTTTCCCTACACTGCAGCTGTGTAAAGGGCCAGAAGAGTTGTCTCCAGTGACCACGTGTGTCTGTAACTTTGCCACCGCGCCGAAAGGTGCAGAGGTCCCTCGAGTGAGCTGTCCATCATAGTGAGGAAAGGACGCAAAGACGTTGCATACCCTAGTGTGTGTGGGGCGGGGCCAAACGGGTGGGGCTTCTATGCGAGTTCACATGCCTCTTGTTTATAATGGATCAGAGACCGATCAGAGCAGCAGATGAGAAGGAAGCAGCCTCCTGGTCACAGGAAGTACACGGTAATTGGGCTCGAGAAACTCTTGGATGCAAAGACCTCCATCAAGGATTACATCTAATTGTACACAGTAGATATAGGGAGGAAGCACACCTGCCTAGCATCGACCGTGCTGTGCTCACTAGTTGTTTGGGCTGATTAATGTGTTACTGAATTTGTGCTTCAACTCGGGCATGTGCAAAAACAACAAAAAAATCAGCCCGCGAGCAGATTTGCGGATTTTTCGGCAATTTCACGAGATTCGCGGATTGCGAAATTGCCGAAAATCTGCAAATTCCGCGAGCGGAACGGATTTTGCGCCGATACTTAATGGCATGGTGAGCAAGAAAACGATGGATATAGGCCCAGATCTCTGTACTGGGGTGAATGTATGACATTGTTCTGCATTCTGTCCATCAACAATTCTTTTTGTATTAGCTTCATAGAACATTCCTCCTTGCTAGAGCACCATTCTTTAATTAGAACCTCATCCATAGCCTCATAAGTGGGCAAGAGCATAATCCGTAGCCCCCTCGGAATCCTACCACACTCCCTATATTTTGAGAGTTATATCATCTCCAACCATCGACTAGATTGTAATCCCCTTGCTTTTTCCAATCCCTTAATTATTTGTACAGGGGTCCTTTTTATTTGTCCCTGATTGTCAGTTTTAATTACCTCATTTGATTTATTACTGAACGTACATAATGCTATTTTCATTTATTTTGCCTCTCCTCCATCCTGGTAGAGTTTAGCCACAAGAAGTTACTGGTCCATGCACTAGTTGTTACCTTCAATTTAGTTATTATGTATGCCCCTTTAAGTGGCAAAACCTGCTGTATTAAATCAAATGCATTCCATTAATGTGCTTTTCTTGGTTTGTTGCTCCTTTTCATGCAGCCATTCATATCTGGGTTTTTCTCCGTACTAGTGCTCCACCACAATTAATTGTCTGCTAAATCGCTAAAAGATACAATATGTTGCTTGAGAATATACAGCCAGATTCATGAAGCAAAAATAGGCTCGCAAAAGGGCCAGATTCTGCGAATCTGGCCCTTTGCGAGCGCTTTTTTTGCATTTGGGATTCATCATCCAAAATGCAAAAATCGCAAATTTTAAAATCGCTAAATTGCGAGGAATTGCATTTAAGGAATCTCTATTTGAGATTCCTTAAATGCAATTCATGAACCATTTTAGAATTGCGAATTTGCAATTTTGGGCTGCTATTTACCCCGAAGTCTGACTTCGTGGTAAATAGCGAAAACTTAGAAAAATGCACTTTAGTGCATTTTTCTAAGTTGTATGTTACACGCACACATGTCCTATGGACATGTGTGTGCGCAACATCAGTGTAAATTATTTCATGGGTGCTACAGGGTGTCCTTTGGACACCCTGGCACCCTTGAAATCGCTTCCTTATCCAAAGGCCCATAGGAATGAATGGGGAGTCATTCCTTATTTGCGATTAGCAATTAGCGAATTGCAAATAAGGACGCAGTAGAAATCGCTATGAATTTAGCGATTTCTACATGCATCCCGTTTTGCGAGTCTTTAATAGCGATTCCTTAATAATCGCTATTAAGGACTCGCAAAAGAGGAGCATGATGAATCTGGGGGTTAGTCTGTATTCCAACTCTATTTGCAATCTACGTAGAGGTACAAATTATGGACTACAGCTTGATATTAGCTCACCTTTGATCCGGTGAAATCACCGGGTGAAAGTTAACCCCTCCTTTGCTCCATCCGGTGCTTCAAGCAGTGGCACTCAAACAGCCCAACAAAATCCCCCGATTTAGTTTGCAGTTACAGCAGCGATACCTATTCACTCTAAGAAATTCCCGATGCTACAGCTGCGCACCCTGCGTCCATGTGCCTGCCATTAAATGTGTGTACCAGAAAAGACACATTGCATTTCTCCTGCTGGAAAGAATGAGTAAGTGCAGTTACAACTGTGTTTGGCACCAGATAATGTCTCAGATGCTTTTCTAGTGCCAAGCACCATACTTGCTGCTGGCGGCATCCTCTTTATGTAGTGGTTAACTTCTTCTTCACAGACACCACTTGTATAGCACAAAATATCTCCCAATAGGGGTGTCATGAGCTGTTGGTTCCCAGAGATGACTGTTTTGCATCTTTTTACTCAGCCAAATTCTCATGCAGACTCTCACATAAAATCAGGGCCGGACTGGGAACCAAAATCGGCCCTGGCAAAGTGCTCGGCCGCCCCCCCTACCCCCCCCGGGGGGGGGTTGGAAATGCCACAGAGCTCTTTGCCAGGGCCAGTTTTCAGCCGATTTTGTTACAGGGCCTAGTTTGAGGCTATGCTGAAAAAACGGCCCCAGGGGTCCAAAACCGGCCCCCACCCATGAGGCGCACCGGGGGATTGCGCCTTGCCCACTACGGACAGTCCGACCCTGCAAAAAATATCATACCCTCAAAATTCCTGACACTCCAATCACCAAATAACTGTCCTGTAGGCTTATTCTAAATGTGACTGACACATCAACGGAAGCAAAGGCGGAAAAGCGATAATCATTGCTCTTCAATGTATTCAGGGCCATATTTATCATGTAGTTGCATCACAATGGGGTGCAAGCATGACGCAACTACTAAATGCGATGTATCAAGCCACGCAAGGCCACATTGATAGCCCTGAGTGGCTTGATAAATCCAGAATAACGCAACGCAGTGAAACTCTCCCCAGGGAGGCGTTCCACGGGTGGCGCATGGGTGCTTCCATGCAACACCCATGGATTTAGACACATTCCAAGATTTACCATATGTGGTAGACCTGGGAATGCATCAAATCTGCTACATATCCCCAGGTAGGGCACAACAAGAAGAAATATGTTTATTTGCCCTCATTGTTTCTGCTTTCTATGTGGCTCAGGGGATTTTTTTGTGCATGAAAGGTGTTGCTTCCTGCACAAAAGCAATCCTGCTTACAAAGCAGGCAACCTTGCACCATGATGCAAGAGTGCCTGCGTTGGCTCTAGGCAGCACTTTGTGCGTCAGCACTGGGAAAAGGTAGGAATGTGATGTAATATGTTTAAAAAAAACATTTCTGCCTTTTCCCTGTCATGCAGCTCAGCAAGGTGACTTGCTGCGTTGCATGACTTTTTGATAAATAAGCCCCATATATTTTATTTTATCTGTTGTTCATAAGTATCTGAAGAGACAACTAAAGCTGTCCCTAGTGTTGCTTTATTTGCTTAATCTTAATTTGTGCCACTGTATGCAAGGGGTAGTCACTAGCACTACATTTTTGGTCACCAAGACTTATTATTCATCATCAGACATTGGCCCGAGCAAAAGGGAGAACAGCAGAATGAAATAAGGAAAGTGGACCAGATTGGTTTTACCACACAACTTAATATTGTGTCAATACATTTAATACAACTATATTGAGACAAAAATGCATTGAATCCATTACATTGAAATTAGCACCACTGAGAAAACCACTATGATGGATATATTCTAAGTATACTAACCAATAGGTTTAACCAGAGACTATAGCCTCACATTGGCCTAAACTCAATTTCATTAATTCATTGAACCCAAAGCCCAAACCTTACCCTAACCTTTGAGCTAACACCAAGTCTTACCCAAACATGTACCATAACTTTAGTAATTATCCAAATCCTAAAGCTAAAGCTATGACATACCCAAATCATAGTACAAACCTTAAAGTGAAGCCAGTCCTAAATTTAACACCATCCCCTAACCACAACGCAGGCTTGTCAGAATCCTTTATGAGGGCTGCGCAAAGCATGACTTGAGCCTTTGCGGCTCTTTGGATGCCTAATCCTAAACATTAAACAATCATTGGAAAAGCCAATAAGTCTGGAATTGGCTGCCAGTCTTTTGGCTTTGTCAATTCGCGTTTTATTTTGTCATGGTTTTTGTAAAACTTTATTATTGGGAAGCTAATGGGCATTCACAATATATAAAAAAAAATAGATGGCTAACAGCAAAAATATTTTTTGAATGTCATAACGCACACATTACAATAACAGCCCCGAACACAAAAGGAAAATACTTTCTGTGGGGATATGCTCCTTGTGAAAGAGTAGAATGAGATAATTTATTGTGGAGTTAGCGCATGGTTAACCATTGCCCAATGCTGTATTCTGTAGGAAGTTGAAAAAAAATTGAATGACACAACAATTGACATGCGGATGAAGAGTGCTTTCTGAAAGCCTCTGCATGTAAGTGTATTATGTATAATTGTACTAAAATCATAAAGTCTTGGCTAATGCCAGACCTAAAAAGAACTGCATTCCAGGGGAAGAAAAAGCATAGGGCCAGATTTATCAAGGTGTTGCGACGACCTTGCGTGATGCAAGGGGGAGAGAGGGCGATGCAAAACCTAAGTGAGATTTATTAAGCCATACAAGGCTACTTTGCGTGGTCCTGCATGGCTTGATAAGTCTAGGAAGATGAAAGGCAGTGCAAATTGCCATCTTGCGTTCCTCTGCCCCAGGGAGGCGTTCCATGGGTGCAGCATCAGTGTTCCCATGCATCCACCCATGGATTTTGGTGCATTCCCTGATTAACCCTTTGTGGTAGATTTAGGATTGTGTCAAAATGCTAAGCCTCCCAAGGTGAGGCAGAACGAGGAGAAATATCTTTGTTTCCCTTTGTTTTTTCCTCTTTCTACGTGTGCTGCATTTTGCAGCACTCATAGAAAGATGAAAATGCCTCTCAGGATTGTTTTTGTGCAGGAAAACAATCCTACCTACAATGCAGGTACCCTTGCACCATGACGCAAGGGTACTTATGTTGGTGCTAGGCAGTCAAAAGTGTGCCATCACTTGGGAAAGGACAGTAATGTGCCATATAATGTTAAATACGGCGCATTCCTGCCCTTTCCCTTTCACTCAGTACAGCAAGGTGGCCTGCTGCGTTTCCCTGCGTGAGAAAATATAAATATGGACCATAGTGTCTGGTACCTTCAGGTAGTAAGACTGACATACCCTGCCTCTATGTGAGCCTTATAGCCCACCGTAGAGGGCTATACCGGCTATTAAAGGCCCTCCCCAGCGTTAAAGCCCCGAGCCAAAGGCGAGGGCCTTTAACAAGGGAGAGGGACATTAATAGCCGGTATAGCCCAGCTATGAAGAGCTATAAGGCTATTAGAACATTCTGCCACTAGAGGGCAGAATGTTCTAACAAAAAAGAACAAAGCCTTATAGGAGCGTGAGGGTATTGGAATCCCCTCAGGCTCCCTGAAGCCTTTGTTCGCAGCCAGAGCTGTGAACAAAGAAACATTGGAATGTTGGAGCTCCAGGCTTATACCAGCCATTATAGGCCCGGAGCACTCCATTGTTTTCAATGGAGCTAGCAACATTCCAATGTTCTAATAATAAATGTAGCAGGGTTACTTTCAATTGAGGAGGTCCCTGTAAACCGTAACACTTGTGGCGTAAGGCCTCCTCCGTTGCCTCTTATGATTGCCTTGCCTAATTCTAATCCTTTCCCTTATCCTACCCTAATGCTGCTGCAAACCCTAAACTTACTGGTAAACTTACACCTCACATAACTCTTTACCCAACCCCAAATAACGAACTACACATGCCCATTATCTCAGTCCTTGTCTTAACACAAACCCTTGTACTTCCCTCAGTCAATGCAGTGGCTTCGATCTCTGTAGTCGTTTCTCACTAGTGGAGTTCCATTCACCAAAGGTATGTCTTATTTATTCAAATTCTGTGCTCTTTTACACAGCGTTGCAAGTAAAAATAGAAAGGCAGATTTACAAGCCCCTTGCGCCACTTTTGCGTAATTTTTCCCATGTTAAAAATGACGCAAAAGTGGCGCAAGGGGCTTGTAAATCTGCCCCAGAGTCTCTGCCCTAAAGAATTTTACGCAACTTCCAGTTAGACTTCTTTCACAGTAGATAACTGAAATGAAAAATTGACCAATTTATAATGAGAAGCGACAGGAATCCCCCTTTTCAGGTCTAGTGAGCCATTTCCACTGACAGGGCCGGTGAGCTGTTTTTCAATAGTTGATGAATGTGTCACTGTTGTTATTTACATGAAAGAACACACGAACGCTTCTGTACTTCTAGCTCAGGGCATTGCCAAGGCACAAAGAGATCCACATAAATCTCCGAATGAGTTTGTTTTCTGACAAATTGCATATTCTGTCTGATTCCCATATGCCCTCTTATTATCGAGTCTAATACATCTTGCTCTGTGTACAGGCCGCCTGAGCGCACCAGCACGGCTGGTTTATTCTCCAATACACTTGTCCTTCTTACATTATAAAAAAAACATGCTTACTGCCCAGGCAGAAGAGATACTTTCAAGGCCGGATCACAAATATTTTTTACTGGCTCTCTTGGGTGTCCTTGGGGGTAAGTAGCTTCGTGTAAGTACTTTATTATGAAAGCAGATGGGAGTCGAATCGATGGAAATGTGTGTCCTGAACGGGTGCATTTTTTATGTTGCATTTTGTTGTGGTGATAAACTGCTGTATTCGTATTTGTGTGCTACTGTGTGTTGTGGTTCATAAATGCATTGTCTTGTGTTGTACTGTGGTAGGTGCATTCTTTTTGACTGTTTAGTAGTGTCAGCAATGTTTTTATTGTGTTGATATATTTCTTTTCCGTTATTTTATTCTGTTGCGTACTGTTGTGCTCTGTAATTACTTTAAACTTGCCACCAAATGCTGCTTTATTTCCAGCAAGCAAAAATAACCTGCTTCGTGTACAGTCTCAGGGACAAACAACCAGTTGCCACCGTAAGAGGCTGTAAAACACCACTTTTCTTTCTCTTCCACTGTTTAAGACATTGGTCGTCTCAAAGTGTAGAAGAAACAGCCCTTAAACTAGCACATCCAGTTCTTACTTTATGCAGGACACACCACAGAGGCGTCTTTGTGAACTTCGACAACCTGAGTTAAATAAGTGTCCGACAGCCAATAGGCCTCGGCACTAATTGCTGAGTTATTGGCTTTGCCAATGCATATTGTCAACCATGTGCGAGTGTAAAGACGCATGTGCACACATCACCGGCAAACACGTAATAGGTTTTCCAATAAAGATAACCCGTGCCAAGATGGCACTGATGTACATGCATTGTGACATGAGAGTGCTAACGCGGGATTACTGGTTACTAATTATCTTACCAAATCCCAAACTATGTCGACTGAATCGTTGGTACCTGTCGTTGAGTAAAAGGTAATCTCACAATAAGTCAATCAATTTAAGAACTTACACCACTCTAAATGACCACCAACCAAATTTAAGTTTTAAAGATTTAATATAAAGTCAAAGATAACTGAAGATACAAACTTCTCAAAATGAGATTCAAAAGGTAAATTGGTATCACTATAAACATGAACTTCTTGAATAATCTAAGTCTGAAGAACAAAATAATAAGTACAAGCTCAAAAACCATAAGGGTTGTCAAAATAGATATAAGTTGCAATCTCAAAGTCATTACAGAAAAGAAAATTAAGGTTAGTCTGTCCCTACACTATACTAAGTGACATCCCTACTTAGCAAGATCTTAACCCTCTAGGTGTCAGCCGTGGTGACTTCCTAAGAAGATCACGCACTTCTCTTTGTCTCTTCTCATATAATGGGTCTCTCCTGATCAGCCTATCTGCCTACCCATCCGCTTCCTTAGGCTCCCAAAATCATCTGCCCTGCTCTCCTCCCGGGTCTCTTTCCCTAATACCAAATCACATTTTCAATAGAAACGCCCCTTGGGACGCCCCTCACGTGGTACATCATTGCGCGGCAAACTCCATGATGGTACTCTTGAAGACCCTCGTTATAGTTGACCTTGGTTCCCAGGCTTCTTCTCCAGTGTGCTGATACCCCCTGAAATTCCTGGAAACTCCTACAGGCCTGCGCAAGGCGCCACTGAACAAAGTCCCTTTCATTCGAGCTGATTAGGACCCTCGCACCTGCATACAGCTCGTCCTGCAGTGGGCCTCAAATTCCAGACTCCACCATATCTTTAGTCGTAAAACACTCTCAAAGCTCTGTGCTGGACACCTCGCGACCTCTTCTCTAACGAGCACATGACGATTTAAACGACATGACATTATCTCCTCTGGCCTACTTGATTTACATGCAGCAAGGCCCTGCACTCTTAAAACGTTAACTTGATTTAAACAGCAAACATTCTTAACTAGCATACGTTTCTAAAATAACACATCTATAAAGCATATACTTTTAACCCTAAGTTCAATAGTACATTTGGAAGAACCATGTCAACCTTATCTCACATTAATTTAGCAGCACGTTCAGGTTTGCTGTGAATTGCCCTAAGGCCTACACATAATACTGGATTTTAAAGTTACATTTAATTCGGACATGATTCTTTTAACATGAGAACGTGAGGTTTTCATATTCATTCCAACATTTCTACATTAATCCCACACCGTTACAATTATAGTTACTCTACTTAACATTCTATACATTTCACTACTGAATATAAAACACTCGTGTGCAAAACATGTTTAAACTAACTACGTGCTTGTAAATATGGCGTACTTATACATTTTTTCCAAACTTGTGCTCTCTCAGTCCCCCCTTTGATGACCTTCAGGGGTCATCATCACCAAGACACTAAAAATGTAGAACCCTTCAAAGTGAAGTCATGGTTGTGCCACCTCTTTTCATACTCTCCAATGCTTTCAGACTCTTGTATTGAGAATCCTGCATTGCTGTCAACTCTTCCTCCTGTTTCCTCATAGTTCTCTGCAACCTATTTGCTCTATAACATTGATACAAACGCACCAATCCCCACAAAGTGATTACACAAATCACTATTATGATGATGGGTTTCAGTATGTACCAAACGATACCCTTTCCTAAGTTGGCAAACCAACTTCCAACTTTACCCATTCCATGACCTACTTTTTCCCACACATTTACCTTTGCTAGGTCCTCAATTTCGTAGTGTATGGCAGTGATATTTTGTATATACTTCTCTAGAGGTTTTGAATTGTCTGGAATGTAAGTACAGCATTCCTGGACCTTCAAAGCCTTACAGACTCCTCCCTCTTTTGCTAACAGAACGTCTAGAGCAAGTCGGTTCTGAAGAACCATTGCCCTAATCGATTGCATCTCACCTTCTATCAGCATCAATGATCTTGCAGTACTAGCAGATAGCCTATCTACGACTGTAGCTAACCTCCTAATTTTGATGTCATTCATTATCAATCCTAAGAAAGGGAATGCAGCACCTAGTACATCTCCAACTACTTCTGCTGCACCCAGCCCTCGTTTCCATCTAGTTGATATTTCCTTCTTAGGCGTGTCTAAATTCTCAACATGATATATTTTAGGGAAGACAACAGCCAAATAACATGATCCGTACCAATTATCTGGTAACTTCACATAGGCATTTCTTCCACATACAAAATATACATTTGGTATTGCTTGCATCCCTTTCAAAAAGTTCTTAGAGTAATACTCCAATTGAAAGGCATGTTCACAATGGACTTGACCTACATAAAAGTTTTCATAATAGGAGTAACTCCTGTGAATGCACAGTTTTCCCCGTTTATCCTTATCCAAAGCAATTGGACCAATACTACCTTTTCTTTGATGTGCCCTTTCCTCCTTGGTCCAATCTGTTTCCCATTGTCCTGATGCTTTCAAAATCTTCTGCCTCCTGTATCTAGTATCTACCTGTGCTATAAACTTTTTCTCAACCTCTGATATTTGACAAGTCAGATTGTTTCTTCGAGCATGTGAAGTATCTAACGTTTTCCATGGAATAAACCATTTGTGTAATCTGTCTTCGCTTTTGTAGTAGTCCCATTTGTTCAAATGCTTGAAATTCGGAACCTCTGGCAATGTCGAGTCGAAATTCGAGAAATAATACTCGAATCCTTCTCGTCCATAAAACATGCTCAACAATAAACTGCACGTTATTCCATATGTCAACGGAAGATGATGGTATCTGATACCCTCCTCCACTGAAGCTGGTAATTGCATACAAACGTAACAATCCTTCACTTCCATGGCATCAACATATTCATAAAGCAATTTAGCATAAGCATTTGACTTGTAATTTCCCTGTGACTCATCTGTGTGAAGCCTTTTTATTTCTGCATCTAACAACGCTTTGTCTTTCTCATTGATGTTTCCCTTCTCTTTAATAATGGTAGTTTTCGGTGTTGATACTCCCTTATCGTCCTTGACTGCGGTTTCATCCCCTTCGTGTCCCACTAGGAATGAAACAGTTACCACTAAAATTATAAGAGAAACCACTACTCCTAAAAGTGTAACAGCTATACATTTTGCCCTGCGGTTCGGGTTGCCAGCCTCCATGTTCTCAAACAGTGTAGTTCTTGACTTTCTTCCAGCATTCACTTCTTCTTCTTTCTGAGCCAAAAGTCTTTCTTTCTCGCAATGTCTTTCTTTTGAACACTTGGAAGCTTGACAATTTATTCCCACAAAACAGTTCAAAGTCCAGTAGAGAATAGACAACCCTAGCCCTTCTCCATCCACTAAAAGGAATCCCCTATCACTTTTCTTCTTCCACTCGGCGCTAGGTTATCTTGCAACAAGTTTACAATTTCTTTTCAAAAGTCTTATTTTCGTCTGAAGTTATGTATGACTCAAGGAGTGACACTACGTCTTCATAAATGTCCATCCGAAGTATCATTCCCTCAGGTTCTGGGCAGTTCGTACCACAACATGGAAAGTCAACTTTTTCTAGGATTATTCTCCTTATTTCGCTCAAGACAAGTGGACGGACAAAATTGAGAGTTAGCGTTTTTTCAATTTCTACTCCTGGTACTATCAGTTCTATATCCACAATTACAAAGGGGTCCGTTCTAATCAAGATCACTTTCTTCACCTTTCCAGTTCTGCGCCCCTTTGAAGACATTCACAATATGGTATTAATCCACAACAATAAGCGCTCCTAGCATTTCTACTACTCGCTCAAGCATTTCCAAACGAAGAAGAGTTCCCTCCAATATTGGATATCGTGAACAGCAAACTGGAAACTCAACTGTCTCTAAAATCAATTTTCTTATTCCACTCAGGAGAGCAGGATGAACGATGTTGAGTGTCAGCAACCTTTCGGTCTCCGCTCCTGGCAGTAGAAACCTTATTTGCACTGTGATGATCGGGTCAGTTCTGATCAGTTCCACTTCCCTGATCCTCCCTGTTCTGTGTCTCCCAGACATCTGCAACGAGGTAGGTCCAGTCGGGAGTAGAGTATCTTCTACTAGGCACTCGCACCCTCCTTGATCTTCTAAGACCCTCCTCGGCTTGATCCTGGATATCTTCTTCTGGATCTGAGTCTTCGGATATAGGAGTAAGCGTTTCTTCCTGGGCCGACCTCAAACTTAGCCTTCTTCTCCTTGTTGGCCAAGTGGCAGCTCCAAGCCTTATTCTCCTATTCCTTGTCCTCTCACTTGGTTCTTGGTCGCTCTGATACGGATCTGAGTCTGAGTCGTATTCACTTCTGCTCTCTCCTTCAGTTGCGTCTTCTGTCTCACTGCCGTCCTGCCTTCGCTCTTCTTCTGAATCCGTTGCGTTCCCAACTTCTTCTGACACCCCCTCAGCTGCCTCAATCCCTTCTTGCAACTCTTCTTCCACTTCCGGGCTTTCGTCTGGGATGGGAGCTGTTCCCTCTAGAGGTGCTGGAACTCTTCGAGTATGGGAAGCATGGATCCAATTTGGCAGCCCCCCGCACTTCACCGCGGTGTTCGTTATCAGGATTACCTGAAAGGGCCCACGCCAGTGAACATCTAGGCAGTTCTTCCGGACGTGTTTTTTAACTAAGACCCAGTCCCCTGGGTTCAGATCATGACACAGGTTCCTCGATGCTGGAACTTCAGCCGCATGCACCTGAAGGGACACAGAATGGATGGCGTCAGACAGTCCTTTACAATAATCCAAGATCAGATCATCTGTAATATTCAATAGGGCAGTAGTTGGAACTGTAGGAAGTCTCATGGCCCTCCCCATCAGGATCTCGTGGGGAGAGAGACCTGTCCTCCTGTCAGGTGTGCTGCGCATGCTCATGAGCACTAAAGGAAGAGCATCTGGCCAACTCAAAGATGTGGATGCCACTACTTTAGCCAATCTATTCTTCAACGTGCCGTTCACTTGTTCCACAATTCCTGAAGCTTCTGGTCGATAACTACAATGCAGCTTTTGATCGATATTCAGTGTGGAGCACAACATCTTCACTATTTCGCTGTTAAAATGTTTTCCTCTGTCAGATTCCAAAGAGGCAGGCACCCCGAAGCGCGGTATCAACTCCCTGAGCAACAACTTTGCCACTGTGAGTGTATCGCACCTACGTGTAGGGTACGCTTCAACCCATCTGGAAAATACGCATACAATCACCAACACATACCTAAGGCGATTGACTCTTGGCATTTCGATGAAATCTAATTGCATTCTATTGAAAGGCCCCCCCGACCTCCCAATGTGACTCAGTGTGACTGGTGTTCGTTTGCCTACGTTCAGTTGTTGGCAGGTAACACATCGCTTACATACTGATTCTGCTGCTATTCTAAATTTAGGGCAATACCAAGTTTGCCTAAACACTCTCATCATAGCATCCCTTCCTAGATGTACTGGACCATGTATTTCTCTCGCCATGGGATTAGCTAATTCTTCAGGTAACACAGCTCTCCCATCTGCTGAAACCCAAAAATCCATTTCACTTCGCACGCAACCTGCTATTTCCCATGCCTTTTTCTCTGTTTCAGGTGCGTTCTCCTGCATTATTCTTAAATCCTCCCAAGTGTCTACAGTTTCTAACATCATACTTAATTCTGTCTTTTCTTCTGCACCTTCTATTTCCACCTTTGAGAAAGAATAATTTTGTTCCGCACAATAGCGTGCGACTTCATCAGCGTATCTGTTGCCTTGTGACACAAAATCTGTATTCTTAGTATGAGCTACACACTTTACGATTGCAATGTCAACTGGACCTTGTAATGCTTCTAACAACAATCTCACAAATTCTCCGTTTCGAATGGGCGAACCAGAGGAGGTCATGTAACCCCTCTGAGACCACAACTGCCCGAAATCATGAACCACACCGAAACCATATTGGCTGTCCGTGTAGATGGTGACTCTCTTTCCGTTTCCTGCTATGCAGGCACGGGTTAGGACAATAATTTCTGCTACCTGTGCGGAATGTATTCCTTCCAGGCAAGCGGCTTCTACAACTCCAGTAATGGTACAAACAGCATAAGCTGCTCTCAATCGACCAGTATCGTCTCTTAAACATGAGCCATCAACAAAATAAATTTCATCGGGGTCAGACAACGGCTCATCCACAATATCTGGTCTGGGTTTCGTGCATAGTTCAGTCACATCAAGGCAATCGTGGTCTTCACATCCTTCGCCTTCTATTACAGTAGGTAATGGCATCAAAGTAGCAGGATTCAAGACAGAGCATCTCCTAAGAGTCACGTTCTCCGCAGCAAGGATAACTTGCTCGTAGCGCGTGAGCCTACTATTGGTCAGATGCTGCGTCTTCGTCCTGGTCATTCGCAATTCCACTGAATGTGGTACATACACCACCACTGGATGTCCCATCACAATACTCTCGCTCCTTTCAATGCTGACACCCGTTGCAGCAACGGATTTGAGACATCCGGGCAACGCTGCGGCTACTGGATCTAATGTAGCCGAAAAATATGCAACTGGTCTACGGGCATTTCCGTGGGTCTGTGCCAAGACTGACAAAGCACATCCCTCTCTCTCACAGCAATAGAGTGAAAATGACTTTTCGTAATCTGGCATTCCCAGAGCCGGAGCACGACATAAATCGTCTCTCAGCTGTAAAAACGCCACCAGACATTCTTCATCCCATGGTACCGGATCACTCACCTCCTTGTGCGTCAGTTTCTGTAAGGGCTTTGCTTTCAGTGAAAAGTTAACTATCCACTGTCGGCAGTAACCCACCATTCCTAGGAACATTCTAACTTCTCTCTGTGTTGTAGGCGCATTCATTTTCATTATCGCCTCAATCCTCTCTGGGGACACCTTACGTTTCCCTTTTTCTAACCTATGCCCTAGATACTGTACTTCTGTCAGACAATACTGCAACTTGCTCGGAGATACCTTATGTCCATTTTCGGCTAAATGGTTCAGTAAGGCAATTGAATCTGCTTTACAAGCTTCCTCTGTCTCTGACGCAACAAGTAGGTCATCTATGTACTGTACCAGAACCGAGTTCTGTGGCAGTACTAGATTCTCAAGATTCTTCTTCAACAACTGATTAAAGATGGATGGGCTGTCTGTGAATCCTTGTGGGATTCGACACCATGTTAAAACGCGATCTTCCATTTTAAAAGCAAAAAGATACCTGCTCTCTTCATCCAATGGGATTGAAAAGAAAGCCTGACAAAGATCTATCACTGTGAACCATTCTGCTTGACATGGTATTTGAAACAATATCACTGAAGGATTCGGTACCACGGGACAACATGAAACGACTATGTTGTTAATTTTTCGTAAATCCTGAACTATCCTAAACTTCCCGCTAGGTTTCTGTAAACCCATAATCGGGGAGTTACAAGGACTACCCACGATTTCTTTCAGTATTCCCTGTTGTATCATTGACTCGATCACAGGTTTTATTCCCGCAATCGTTTCCTGGGACAATTTGTATTGAGGCGTTCTTGGAAACTCAACATTTGGTTTTACCAGAATTTTTACCGGCTCTACCCCCTTAATCAATCCTATTTCTTCTCCTGTGAAATCCCATACCTCTGACGCCACTGCATCTCTTAAATCTTGGGGAAGATCTTCTATTGTCAGAGTAGGATATAGTTCTACACAAGATTTTGAATTGGCCACCTTAAAAGTAGCATCTTCGTCGGTAGTCTGTACCTCCACTCCTTGCGGGGTGCAGTATATGGTGCAGTTCAATTTGCACAACAAATCCCTTCCTAACAGACATACCGGACTCGAGTCACAAACCACAAACTGATGTTCGTTCATGTGGTTTCCAATTTTCACAGACACTGGTTCTGTCAAGGGACTAGTCATTCTTTTATTTGCGACTCCTACCACCTGAATTGTTTCCCCTGACATTGGCAAGTCTGGAACCACCGCTGATCTCAGAGTCGAACGAGTAGCCCCAGTGTCCACTAAGAACGTAGTGGGACACCCTGCCACTTCTGCCTCAACAAATGGCCCTCTCTGATCCACTTCTAGGACTGCCCCGAGGGTACAGTCCTCTTCACTGCTCACCCGTTGTCCTGTCAATGGATCAATGTAATAACACTTTTCTTCCTCGATAAACAGAGGCATTTGTTTAAAGACCTTTCCCCCAGCTGCTATCTTCGGTGGCTGTGGGAATTGGGCCCGTGGAGCCGAAGTCCCCCCTTTGGCCACCTTACTACTTGGGACTGTCACCTTTTGCACTGGGACTTCTTGGACCTGCTCTTCTACTTCTAGCTCTCCATTTTCAGGGTTAAAGGGACACTCGCGTCGCCAATGCCCCACCTGGTGACACTGATGACACTTTGTCGTTTTCTTTAAAGTGGCAAAGTCTATCCTAGGTCTCTGCCCTTCTTCATTATCTTTGTTCTGACCGTTTGGTTTTCGTCCCATCCCCTGCTTCTGCTGGCCACCCTTCCCAGCGGACTGCATTTGCACCACCATCAATTTCTCCTTTAGATTCTTGGCTTTAGAATCTATCTCGTCACTGCAGTACCTCGCATAACGTAAAATCTCATCTAGTGGTTTGTTCTGCCAACAGATTAAATGTTGCTGTATCATCAAACAAATATCAGGTCTCAACCCCAAGACAAACTTTGACACAAACTGCCCTATATCTTTGGGATCCATTACATCTAGTCCACTGTATTGCTTGAATGTTTTCAATAATCTTTCATAAAACTCGTGAACTGTCTCCTTGGGTTCCTGCCTTGTTCGGTCTATTTTTACCCAATCTATGTCCTGTGGTGGTACCTTATCTTTCAGCCATGCTATTACCCTTTCATACTTTTGCATGACAATCTCGGACGGTCCATTAGTCCGAAGATCCCTCACTGGTTCAGTATTTGGCCATTCAACACTAGTCTTACAAGGGGTCCACAGATCGGATGGGACCACGATGTCAAACAACGTGTTCAAATCTATCCACAGTACTTTCGAGATTTTGACAAACCTCTCTACCTGCTTATACCACTCTACTGGATTGTCCCGCAACTTCGGAAATGAGTTGGTGAATGCAGCTAAGTCTCCTCTACTCCAGGGCACATGTACATAATTTCCATTTGATATTTCTCGCAAAGGGAATGCCTCCATATGCATTACCCTTCCCTCTGGGGTCATCACATTTGTACTTCGTCTAACCGTGCCCTTTTTCGACCACCTTTCTTCCCATTTATCCAGTTCCCTCCACACTCTTATCCCTGATACCAGCTCTCTTATGTGTGTTTTTAATCCAGTAGTTCTCTTCTCATCTAGATCCTGGTCTGCGTACTGTAATCTGTGGTTACTTTGTAATGCCCTTGTCCTAGATAAATCCACGGCATACCTATCTGCCAAATCAGTCAGTTTTTCATGAAACGCTCTAGCTTTCCTAGTAATATCCTTTGCCATGAACAATAACTCATCCTGTTCATACAATTCTATCCTTTCCAAAGGCAATGTTCCATCTATTATCTCGTCAACATCTGATTTTAAACTAGTAACATCAAGCCTTTTTGCCTTAATTTCAGCTTTCAAGACACTCAATTTAGCTCCTCCATCCGCATCTCTCCCATCCCAGCTCCGAGATCTACGTTTAGGTATTGGTGAGTTATAGGGAGTCCTCCCCTGTTCCCATCTCTCTAGGTCCCATGCCTTTCCATCTTCTCGGGGTGGGTGGTGAAACACTCCTTCATGCCTCCTAGCCTCTCTCTCCCCATCCTGACTAGTTTCACGGGATGCAGGGTAAGATGTTCCATTACTCCCTCTTTCTTCCCTACTTCCCTGTGATTCCTGATTATTCGAGGCGTGGCGGGACCTATCGCTGTTCTCCTTTCTCCAATGTTGAACGTCTTCCCCAAGTGTATGATGAAGGCACCTAAACCTATTCTGAAAAGCCCGTACCGCCTCATCTCCTCCTTTTCCCCAGAGACGGGACATTTCCTCACATTCTACAATCCTAGTATTTTGTTCCGGCTGTTCTCTCTGATTTGTAGGACATGCATCCCCTCTATTCTCTTGACTTTGGCCTTCCCGGCCCTGACTGCTTTCGCTGGCCCCGCAATGAGATACAGTCCCGTTACCCCTGCTTTCCCACTCTGGTTCTGTTCTTGTCCTGTTACTTGGAGATACTATGGACCCGTCCCATTCCCTCAAATCAGCTCTTAACTCTGAAAAAGATCTTGCCCGTGGTCCCCTTAGATCCATTGGTCCTCTCGGACCTCCCTGTTCTGAATTGGGACCGACAGTTGTGTCTAATGGGGTGTTCCATGTTACCGAACCTGGCAATTGTTTCCATGCATTTGTCACATTATTCCTCCTTTCCATCTCAATCCTTTCCCTATCCAATTGCCTTTGTTGTTCCCCTCTATCTCTCTCAGAGTTATAGATCGAAACTATGGGTCCTATGGTAAAAGGCACTTGAAGAGCGTCTGGCAATCCCACAGACTCAACCCTTTCTGTGGTTGGCGTTTTCTGCACCACAAACCTTCCCACTACACTCTGTACAGTGTTGTTTGGAGGTGTTTCTCCGCCTTTGATAGGTGTCCATTCCGATAAAGGGAGTGGTGTATATCCCTCTATGTCATTTCCATCTTCCCTTGCGAGCCCTCTATCTTCTATTAACCCCACTCTCGGAGGTGGTCTATCCATTAACAATCTGTTTATCAGATTGTCCTCCGACTCGCTTTCCTCGTCTTCTTCCATGAGGTTTCCTCCTCCTGACACCTCCCTCATCGGATACATTTTCTCCACCTCAATAGTCTGTACTCTCCAACGCTTTTCCTCCTCATCCCATTTGGAATCTCGCACTGCCCTTACCGATCGCGTCAGTCTTTGTTGACGCCTGTTCAAATTTCGGTCGTGTGCAGCCTTAATCCATGCATTAAGAGCCTCAAACTGTGTTGGTCTGGGCGAGGGTTTCAATGAGGACATGGTTGCTTTTAGCCGATGTAACACCTCTAATTTAAACGTCCCGTATCTCGGGAACTGCATTTCCTCATTCCCTTCCGTAAGCTTATTCCAAGCCCCAATCCATAATATCGTATGCAGCCCCACATTCGTTGCCATATAATGAGCTGGCGTACCCTCCGGCGGAGCCTCTTCCCCATAATAATGTTCACTTCGTTTACGTTTAAAAATCCCTTTCAAACACTTAAAACACTTCATGATTTCTCTTTTCTCCGCGTTTGTTTACTTCCTGATGACACTCCACCAATCTCAGCGCCGTTCTCACTAACTGGCCTATCCGTACGCGACTTTTCTCCGACGTCACTCTAGCCGCCCAACCAGAGCGCGGCTCTAGCTAACGTCACACCAACCGCTCAATCACAGCGCGGCTCTAGCCGACGTCACCCGTCCCCCTTCGCAGCAGTTCCCCTCCTTTCTCAGCTCGTCTCCTCGGTCATGCACGCGTCCCATTCATACTCTGAAAAATGATTACTTCCGTCCAAGCGATCACCTTTCCTGACTGTACGCCCACAGTCTTTCTGTAGTTGTCACCTTAACTTGGCGAAATATCTTTCCGTTTACTTCCAGACAATCGCCTTCTCCGATAGGTTACTCACACACAGTAACTTTCGACCAGCGTCCGTTACTCATACACTCACTCTTACACTCCCCCTACCTTGGATCCACGGCGGTCAATGGTACCTCGTGACCTCCGTACTATGGTCGACAACTACCCTGGATGTTCGATACACCCAAAACCACTTAAGCTCTGGCCTGAACTTAAGATTTCACCAGTTCACCCGTTTACCAGGTAACCAGCTTACCAGGTTGCGCGCGCTCACAACCTTCTCTCATTCACACTACAGGCATTCAACTCCGCAAGACATTACAATACAAATACAACACAAAACACCGCAATCTGTTCACGCATGACCCTTTTTATACTCACTCTCCAATACTGCTGCTTTTCTCGCACCGTCTGCACCTTTCGGCACACGATTCTTCCGCTGCTCGTCTCTCGGCGTCTCGGGCCTTGGGGTAAACTAACCTCTCTAGATTACCTTCCTCAAGAAGATAACCATCCTCTGCTACCAACTGCTAACGCGGGATTACTGGTTACTAATTATCTTACCAAATCCCAAACTATGTCGACTGAATCGTTGGTACCTGTCGTTGAGTAAAAGGTAATCTCACAATAAGTCAATCAATTTAAGAACTTACACCACTCTAAATGACCACCAACCAAATTTAAGTTTTAAAGATTTAATATAAAGTCAAAGATAACTGAAGATACAAACTTCTCAAAATGAGATTCAAAAGGTAAATTGGTATCGCTATAAACATGAACTTCTTGAATAATCTAGTCTGAAGAACAAAATAATAAGTACAAGCTCAAAAACCATAAGGGTTGTCAAAATAGATATAAGTTGCAATCTCAAAGTCATTACAGAAAAGAAAATTAAGGTTAGTCTGTCCCTACACTATACTAAGTGACATCCCTACTTAGCAAGATCTTAACCCTCTAGGTGTCAGCCGTGGTGACTTCCTAAGAAGATCACGCACTTCTCTTTGTCTCTTCTCATATAATGGGTCTCTCCTGATCAGCCTATCTGCCTACCCATCCGCTTCCTTAGGCTCCCAAAATCATCTGCCCTGCTCTCCTCCCGGGTCTCTTTCCCTAATACCAAATCACATTTTCAATAGAAACGCCCCTTGGGACGCCCCTCACGTGGTACATCATTGCGCGGCAAACTCCATGATGGTACTCTTGAAGACCCTCGTTATAGTTGACCTTGGTTCCCAGGCTTCTTCTCCAGTGCGCTGATACCCCCTGAAATTCCTGGAAACTCCTACAGGCCTGCGCAAGGCGCCACTGAACAAAGTCCCTTTCATTCGAGCTGATTAGGACCCTCGCACCTGCATACAGCTCGTCCTGCAGTGGGCCTCAAATTCCAGACTCCACCATATCTTTAGTCGTAAAACACTCTCAAAGCTCTGTGCTGGACACCTCGCGACCTCTTCTCTAACGAGCACATGACGATTTAAACGACATGACATTATCTCCTCTGGCCTACTTGATTTACATGCAGCAGGTCCCTGCACTCTTAAAACGTTAACTTGATTTAAACAGCAAACATTCTTAACTAGCATACGTTTCTAAAATAACACATCTATAAAGCATATACTTTTAACCCTAAGTTCAATAGTACATTTGGAAGAACCATGTCAACCTTATCTCACATTAATTTAGCAGCACGTTCAGGTTTGCTGTGAATTGCCCTAAGGCCTACACATAATACTGGATTTTAAAGTTACATTTAATTCGGACATGATTCTTTTAACATGAGAACGTGAGGTTTTCATATTCATTCCAACATTTCTACATTAATCCCACACCGTTACAATTATAGTTACTCTACTTAACATTCTATACATTTCACTACTGAATATAAAACACTCGTGTGCAAAACATGTTTAAACTAACTACGTGCTTGTAAATATGGCGTACTTATACATTTTTTCCAAACTTGTGCTCTCTCAAGAGCACACACGTTTATTGTGATTCGCATGTGCTCATGAATTGTGATCCATGGCAGCATGCAAGGAGCAAACAAGCATTTGCAATGCAATTGTTCTCGCATTTGCGAGACTTTGATCTATTGGCGTTGTAAATGACAATGCCTTCTATGTATGTGTTTTGACAACCTGTAAGCAGTGTGTAAACTCGCATTTTGTATTTCTAGCCGGTGCATTGTCTGGCCTTATCTTGCAGCCTATTCATTTCCGAGATATTTAGATGCCACATAAATCATGCCACCCAAAGGGCAGAGTAGTGATTTCTATCCACAAATTCTCAAAAGGAATAGCACAAGAACATATATCCGTACAACTCACGCAGTGTTCTTTCTATTTTTGAATGAGAGATGAATAATTTAAAATATCAATAATAAATACCGTTTTGGAACAAACGAGTGTCAATATCATAGTAACAACAATGTATTTGACAAAAAAACATTTCCATGTTGTGCCATGCTGAAGGAACATTCCACTTGACAATGCACACACCTCACTGTAGAAACAGCTACAAGGTAGTGTTTACATTTAAAAGCAGAACTTTTTTCTACTCTATATAAACTTATTGAAATTGGCCGATTTTGATTAGGCTAACACACCTGAAACTGTATTTAGTCCTGTATCGTCAACTTTGAGATAAAGAATCAATTTATGTATTATCAATTCACAATGAGAAATTGATAAGAATGCAGTTTGCCTGTATATGTGATATTTTAATTATGTCACTTACCGGAGATTGCAGCGCGCCGTGAGGGAAACGGCATCAGCTCCTCACCGCTTGCTCTTCCATCCAGCGCCGTGAGGGAAACGGCTGTAGTCCCGTTCCTCGGACTACACTACCCAGCAGCCCCAGGGAGGTCGCAGTCCTGTGACGCTCCCAACGCGCCCGGAGGCGCCATAAGACTTCTGAGCGCCGAGCGCTCCTGGGGGTCACTTACCGGAGATTACAGCGCGCCGTGAGGGAAACGGCATCAGCTCCTCACCGCTTGCTCTTCCATCCAGCGCCGTGAGGGAAACGGCTGTAGTCCCGTTCCTCGGACTACACTACCCAGCAGCCCCGGGGAGGTCGCAGTCCTGTGACGCTCCCAACGCGCCCGGAGGCGCCATAAGACTTCTGAACGCCTCCCGTCCCGCGGGATCCGCGCGGGCGGCGCCGGGCTAAGCCCGGGCAAAGGGCGGGCCATCTGTGGCCGTCCGGGGCAGGAGGAGGCAGGGCTGGGCCACCCCCCTGTAAAGTCCAACTCAAGGTACTGCTCATTGTTTATGTATGTACGCTGACTGATATCCTGTAAATATGGGAAAACATAAATCCACGGAAGACCCCAGTGAAACTGTTGGCGTGATGTCGAAGGGAGGGAAGCTAGCCAAGAAACAGAAATATAAACCGTCTAAAAAACGTTTGCCACACGCAGGAGGGAACTGTGTAATGGACAGGATCGATGACCTGGTTCAAGACTGCACTGACCTGTTACAATCTGTCCCCGAGGGTGGGAGTCTCGGGGGGGGTATTGGAAGCATGGTCGCAGAAGAGGGGAGTTACAACTATTCCTGATATGTTCTTAAATAAATCCACTGTAGGGGCAAAAACGGGCCTAGTCGTAGACCTGGGGGATGAATCTGATGTTGATCAAATTCAGCCGACACCAGTTCCACCACAGCCCCCTGAAGATCCTACCGCTTTGATCTGTTCCAACAGATTCTCTGTTTTGGCCCACATTGAAAGCAACCTGACAGAGGTGCCCGGGACTTCCGAAATTACCGATAGCTCCTTGATATCAGTTGTAAAACATTTATGTGACTTGGTGGAAAAGATGCAATTTAAGATCGACCATTTGACCATGCACTTTAGTGAGCGAAACCCGTAATGACGATATTGTTTTTATTTGTGGTAAACCTGGCTCGATCCTTTCTTGGAACGTAGCAGTCCTTAAATCTAAAATGGAGCTACCAGAGTGGACGTCTTTTATAAGCCAGTTTGAAATATGCTTATTTCAGGAAACCTGGTCTCTGGAACCTCTCCATTTTCCCGGTTACCTGAACTATAGCATTATGGCCGAAAAGAGAGGGAAAGGCCGTCCATCTGGAGGCCTAACAATTTGGGTTAGACAGGATCTTGCCAACAAAACCAAAATTATAACCACTAACCATATCGACTTGCAGGCACTAAAACTTGAGTTCCCTACAAGGAGCCCCTTCACATCTTTAACATTTATGCTCGCAGTACTGGAGGGAAGAAATCTGCAGTTATGGCCCACCTGGAAGACATGCTAGAATCCCAACCTGCTGATACTAACTTTATTGTGGGGGGAGATTTTAACGTAACGTTCGAACCTCTTTTAAATGACAATTGGACTCTATCGGATGAGCAAGATAGAGAGTGGGTGGTACCTAAACTCGATCTTGATCCAATTAAAAGATGGACCGAGGTATCGCTCCAAATCAATTCACTCTGTCTTAACAAGGAATTAAGATCAGCAAATGGGAGAACCGCTGGTGACAAGGTAGGGAAAAACACCTTAAGAACGGCCTCCGAACGAGTAGAATTGATTACATTTTGATTAGTCTGGGTTTATGGAGATTCCTTAAAGATATGCTAATAATGGAAAGGGTTGAGAGCGATCACAATCCCCTGTGTTTGTCTCTCTCATACTGGATTTCCCCAGACCAAAATGGAGAGGAGACGGACGTCACCACTCTCATTGACACTGTCGTAACAAACGACATGCATCATGTCCGATGTTCCAAGGTTTTAACCAACCAGCAGAGCATTGACTCTATATCTATTAAGTTAGCACAAGCAACAAGCGATTTGGAGGTTTTATTTAAAGAGGATACAACAACCATAAGGAATATGGAGGCAACCAGGATTCATGAGGCCTTTTTTGGTGATATAAAAAGCCTTTTTGTTAGGCCTGGCACGCTAAATGGCCCTCAAGTTCCCCCACCACCTAGATGGTACTCAGGGGAATGTAGACACGCCCGTATGGACCTGGGCAGAGAGATTAGAACCGGGCCGAGTTTAAAAATCCGTCTTGCCAGGGCCGCCTATAAAAATGCCGTCGCAAAAGCCAAACGTAATTGGGACGAGCAAAGGTGGAACGATTTAAAAGAGGCGGGACACCATAAAGATACGCGTACGTTCTGGAATGTTTACAAGTGGGGCGTGGATGGCAACCCCGAGAAACCCCAGAATTGGGTCCCACGTGATAAATGCGTATCATATTTAGAGCCGCAATATGCGAAGGGTGATGCTTCAAACCTTTCCCCTGAGATTCGTTCTTGCCATTTTTGTATGATCCATTTACACTGAAAGACGTGGAACGTGCCCTAGATCTAGTGATACCTGGTAGAGCGCCAGGTATCGATGGCATTCCCGCGGATCTATTCTTGCAGGATAGAGTCTCTTGGGGCCCATATATACTCCTCTTGTCAAATATGATTGCTAAGGGTGCACCCGTTCCGAAATCATGGCTCGGGGCTGAAAATATTCCCGTCTTTAAAAAGGGGGACAAATCCCTGCCTGGAAATTATCGCCCGATCAGCCTGATCGACACCTCACAAAAAAATTTTGGCAGGCTGATCCTGGATAAAATACTGGCATGGGAACGGGACTATAACATCCTGACCAATCTACAAGCAGGGTTTAGAACATCCATTAGTACGGTCGACCAGGTATTGCATTTCACAATGCTGTACTGGAAGACCGTGACATTGGGCTGCGGCAGTTTATATGCCGCCTTTGTAGATTTTTGAGCGGCTTTCGATCTGGTTCCTCGCTCAACTTTGTGGAATGTCCTTAAAGATATGGGTTTATCTGGGCCTTTACTTTCACTGATTAAAAAACTTCATGACCTAAATTACGCTCAGATCAGATGGGGTAGTCCTGGCAATGTCACAACTCAGTTCCCTGTCGAATCTGGAGTACGGCAGGGCTGTGTATTGGCTCCAACTTTATTTTCCCTTTATATTAATGACGTTGCTAGAATTTTAGTTAACTCCAATGTTGATGCCCCAATCTTTGCAGGAGGTAAAATTCCCATTTTAATGTTCGCAGACGATTGTCTCATAGTATCAAAAACCCCAAGTGGGTTGCAAAAGGAGCTGAAGCTTTTTGATGAGTTTTGCACCACAAGGGGTTTAGAAGTTAATGTACTTAAATCCAAGTTTATGACTTTTAAAGCTCCGAAAACTTGTAGAGGCTCTGTAACCATGAATGACCGTCCCCTGGAGAGGGTTCAGGCCTTTAGTTACCTAGGTGTGTGTATCCAGAATGATTTATGCTGTAAGCAGCAGATTGAGCTGGCCACTTTGAAACATCGACAGCTCACTGGCGCTTTGTGTCTGGAACACTCAAGGTCCCTCACTAAACCGATAGCCCCTGTACTATCGGTTTCTAAGGGTATAGTGATCAGCTCCGCTCTATACAGAGTTGAAATGTAGGGGCATGAGAACCTTAGGGAACTGACAGTGTCTGAAAACTCCTTTTTAAGGAATCTAATTAAATTACCCAAGAGCACCCCCCTGACCCCTCTCTTTTATGACCTAGGGCTATCTCCAATAGCTATTATTGCATCCCTACGTCCAGTACTTTACTGGAGGCAGATCTGGACTACACCAGAACTGACCACCTACACTCGGGGATTGCTGGACATAATTACTAGTGGCCACACCCACAAAATTAAATGGTTGGTGCATATACGGGGTGTGCTATGTGAACTAGGCCTCAAAGAATTATGGGAGGATCCAATCAACGCTATCTTTCCCCCTAAGAAGGTATTCAAGGACCTATATTGGAAGTCCTTGGCCACTGAGCTCTTCAGAAAAACAGATCCCTGTTCTTTGACAAGTATGTTTCTGGACATCAAAGAGGGCCCGGATCTGGAAGCATTCTGGGACACTATCATGAATCCCCTGGACTGCAAACTCTACTTCCAACTGAGAGTGTGGAGTCTGCCTGTAAGGGCTTTTGCTAGCAGATGGTCCACAGGAGACAAGGCCTCGTTTCCAGGTTGCCCGGCGCTTTCTGAAACTATCGGACACCTGTTGTTCGAATGCCCTGCATATGTGGCCCCTCGTCGATTCTGGCTGCGCCCAATGTGCAGGTTACTTGGCACCAACAGTGGATTGCTTGCCTTAAGAATTATCTGTACCTGCACCAATATGACGGTATATGTAGCCACGGCAAAATTCCTGGGGTGGGCATGGCCCATTAGAACTAAATTGCTTGTAAATTAATTTCGCTGAGGGATGCAAAATTGCTATATTTACTTTTTGTGTAATCTGTACAGTTTTAAGAGCATTTTATCTGTTTTTATCCTTTTTACCAAATTTCTTAACTGTATTTATTATCTTATACATAAACTTGTAAGTACTGTATGCTTTTATGACAATTCGTCGAATAAAGCTTGTTTGACTTGACTATGTTTTTTGCACGTATTATTATTAAACTACTAAACCTCATCCAGTCAGCGCCACACTAGGCGTAGCACCACAATAATGTAGCTGAGTATACGGGTAAGGCCAAGGACTGGTTTAGGCCGATTTTGTTACAGAGGGCCGATATTGCCAGCCCCGGTAACAAAAACGGACCCCAGGGGCCCAAAACTAACCCACACCCTGGTGGCCCACCAGGGAAATGCCCGGTGCCCGCTAAGGCCAGTCCGGCCTTGCCTGTGTAATATAACTGGTGCGCGCCAAGCTCTCCAATACCTCCAGGTCGAGTTGGCACTATATAAAACTGCTAAAACAAAAGAAGATAAGTTTTGCGGAGGAGGTAGGGATGTCTTCCTTGAGGTAAGTCAGGGCACATTCAGGGGTGATGTGAGTTTGTTGGGTAGGTAAATAATTAAATCCACTGGAGTTTAACTGTATTTTGAGAATGGTAAAGTTTTGTCGGGAGAATGCTAAATTGTACCACCGTAGATACTGGGCCTGTTGGAATGGCGAACATGCCAGAAAGAGGTAAAAGCCTCCAAATACGGGTGACTTAGCAGGTGTGACAAAGAAGTAATAACCTAAAACCATTTTTGCTGTAAAACATCCACATAACCAGAGCAGTAGCTGTGGCTGGCGAGATCACATTCAGTCACTGTTAGACCTGGTACAATTGGCGTGAGTCTCCCCTCCATTTTCTTACTGATTGCCTCCTCTGTTTCTGATCTGTTTGCTGGTTTAGATGCTTTGGGCGCTGTGCCACTGCTATTCAGTGCCACATTGCAAGTGCTCCCTATGTTAAATTAATGTATTGATTAGTGACTCCATGAATGGCTTATTTGATTTACTTGTCAGACCCTAGTACAGTGCACCATGGTGCCCACGGCCTGGAAATCAAATGCTGCTAGTGCCATTCACAGATGCAGCTTATAAAGTGTGTCTCAGGCCTGCCATTGCAGAGACTGTGGGCAGTCTAGCACTGTCATGTCTACTTGGTAAGTGCACCCACTTGCCAGTCTCTAAACCTTCCCTTTTCTACATATCAGACACCCCTAAGGTAGGCCCAAGGGCAGGGTGTATTGTATGTAAAAGGTAGGACATGCCCTGATGTGTGTGGCATGTCTTGATAGTGAGTTACAGGCATTTTCGTTTTTCACTATTGCAAGGCTACCTGTCCCCATAGGCCAGAATGGGCAGTTTTATTATAACATCTTATCCTAACTGAACCAGGGAACATGGTAGAAAGTCGAATTTAGTATGCCTGAGCTCAGGCTGATAAAACACATCTTTGAGTAAAGTTGGTTTTAACATTCTGTGTTTGAAAATACCACTTTTAGAAAGTAGGCATTTTCTTACCTAACCATCCAGCCTGCATCTGCTAGCTTGTGTATTGTATGTCTGGTTTGTGAGTTACTGGAGAGACTCCAGGAAACAGGGTGAGTCAGAACCGGGCTAAATAGCCCTATCTGCTTGTAGAGTGGTGGGAGGTGTAGCACCTGGTCCTGAATAGGGATGTGCCTGCCTTCCACAATGCTAGCTCCACCTCCTGTGGTGCATCTGAGGACCCAGGCCCACCCTGACAAAGGAAAGAAGGAGTCCGGTAAATAAAGTGCTCCAGGACTGCACAGAACTGGTTTGGGCCACATACAGACACTCTCTGCCTTCAGAGACAAATGATTTTTGTGTATACAAAGGGGGACCCAGACCCCGGAACTTTAGATCACTTCTGCGAAAACAAGATGAGCCTTTGCCATGGAGAAGAACCAAGGAAGCTGCAGGAGTTTGGACTGCCTCTCTGCCCGTCTGTTGTTTGCTGGGTTGGCCTGCAGTGGTCTCTTCATTGCCAAGGAAAGGAGAAGGAACTTTTAAAGAACTTTCATCATCTTGCAGAATATTACTCCAAGGGATTACTTTGAGCTTGCCTCTTGACCGAAGGCTCAGGGATACCAGACTTCACTCCTTCTGTTTGCCTGCATCTGGAACTTGCTGTTCTAGCTGCTACAGAAGGAATTCTGCAATACAGACGCCGGCGAGCGATTCCGTCATCTGCATTGAAGCCGTAAGAGCTGCTCCAACTTGCAACGTAGACCCGCCGCCAGCCGCCGTGCCACATCGACGCCAGCGAACGACATCCTAAGCCTGCCATAGCCGTAACCGCTGCTCCGACTTGCGACGTAAGCCTGGCGCCTGCTGCCGTGCCGCATCGACTCCGAAGCCGACATCATTGCGGAGCCGATCGTCGACGTGGGTGGTCAAGAATCCAACGACATCGTACGGAACCGTGGTTTCGGCGCCAATGTGACCTCACCTCCTTGCGGGTCAGAAACTGACTCCTCCCCTGCCTGCGCAGCATCCATGATACCAACACATCATCTCCCCGAAGCAAGGAACTGACGCCGCAGCGCGCCAACGACGCCGCACCTCCCCCACGCCGTGGGCTGTCTTTGTTTTTGCTTTTCCAGGGTACTGTTCTCAGTGGGTCTGATTTGACTCCGGGCACAATGCCCCACACCTCGCGGTCAGCGCCGTACTTTGGGATTTCTTTGACCTTGACATCGTGACAATTCCAGTTGGGGTTATCTGTTGCTAAAGACTGCTTTTAAGTGAATAAAGTATTTTTGAACTATTTCTACCATCTTGAAGAATTATTATTTGATTACAGTATTGTGGATTGTTGTCGTTTATGGTCTTCTGATAAGTCTATATAAAGAATACTTATATTAATAAAACCTGTGTGGTGTCCATCTGTAGTGTTTTCACCGTATTACTGTATGTGTTCACAAATGCTTAACACACTGCCTCTGAGATAAGCCTGTCTGCTCGTGCCACGCTACCAAGGGGGTGAGCAGGAGTTATCCAGGAGTGTAATCCCCTTTCCCTGACGTAGAAGCAAGGGTCCCTATTTGGTCAAAGGTACCTACATCTGCCAACTACAGACGCCCAGTTCTAACACTCACCCTCTAAGGAAGCAGCATTCCCGGCGTATTCTCCCAGCTGACCCCTCACCTGCGTACCTGTGTTTTCAAGGCAACGTCATATATGGTAAAAACAGTCTGGCAGTGACTCACGCCTCCTAGCTGACAGTTCTGCCTCTTGCAGGAAGTGGGATTCTGCAAAGAAAGTGCAAACCTCTGCAGAAACGTGGGTGTTCGCAAGCTCCGTTCTTTCCTGCTACAGCCAGGGCAATGAGTGACTCGGCAGAAGTGATTCAAAAAGCAGTTGAGGGTTAGTGGCTATATAAAATCTCCTCCCCATCACACCCCCGGAGCCTAGCTCTGCTCGGTGTACATTTAAGAAGTCAGTGCAGTCTCACATGAGGGGGCACATTATCTGAAGTCGCATTGGGAAGCAAGATAATACTAGGAGGAGGGGAGGGAAAGCATGAAACCTATAAAGATAAAAAAGCAAAATATGACTGCTGCCGGGACTGTGTGCGCTAGATGAAGGGGGAGGGCTTATAACGTGATTATAACATGGAAGCAGAAGTGAAATGAAAACAGAGCGGGAAAAGCATTATACAGCAAAGATAAAAAAGTTCTCTGAAGCAGGAGATAACAAGGCAAGCAAAAGTACACTGTACTTTACCGGTACCCTTGAGCCTTGGAAGGAAGTAAGCTCTCAGCTGCGGGAACAAGACAGGAGGCTGGAAAGAAGAATGACGCTGGAATGGACCAATCGTAAGCAGGAGGCAGGAATGAAGTGGGTTTTGTAACGTTGCAGGCACACTCATTGATGACTCAGGAGCCAGGCTCTGTGTGGATTGCTTCTTTATTATTATTCTACATATATATATCTAACTATATGTCCCAAAGAGCGCCGAGCCTCTGCTCCGGCGCCAACTCACTCTCCTCCGTTTTCGCGCTCCTCGCGCCTGCCACGCCCCCTGCCTACGCAGCCAATCCTGGCTGCCCGCACGTCACGTCCGCCGACGTGCCGTGCGTAACTAGACCGTCACTACATATCTCCCTTTTTTCCACACAAACATTTTAACTTACAGTCCGTCGCTCAAATCATAGTCTCTGAACCTCGTGGGCCTCACCACCACTCTGCCGCTCCGTGTTTGTCTTCTTGGGGTGGTGTTGTTCTCTTCTTCACCTTGTCTGTTCCTGCCGTCGCCATTCTCATCAGCTCTTATCTCCTGCTCGCTGTTCTCTGCTTCTCCTTGTCGTTGCTCTCCTTCTCTCTGTGCGATCTCATTCTCCTGATGTTCCTGTTTCTCACTCTCACTCCCTTCTGGTTCTCCACCTGCTCTTTCGTAGTCCCAAACAAGGATCTTATTACATCTGGCCATGCGGTCTTGTGACCATATGTTACCGTCACTCAGCCTGGCCGCTCTGCCCTTAATTTCCTTCACCTGCAAGGGCTTGCTGTATTTGCTCTCTCCTTTTCTTTGCAGAGTGGGCAGCTTTACTCTCACCCACTCTCCTTCCTTAAGATCTGTGTCTCGCACGTTCCTCCGTGTGTCGTAATGTCTGGTGTATACTGCCTTGGCTTTCTCTATGTTGGCCCGCACCACTGCAGGGGACCATTCACTTATTATCGTCTTTTCTTTCCATACCCGGTTGTCCTGAGTGAAGGGTTCCCGGCCACGCAGCAGCTGGAAGGGGCTATATCCCGTACTAGTGGGAGTGATCCTGTATGCCCATAACATGTGCCATATGTCCTTCTCCCAGTCTTTGTTGTCCGAGATGGCTGCTTGGATCGACCCCATCACCACCCTGTTGAAGCGTTCTACTTGGCCGTTTCCTGCAGGGTGGTATATCGATGTATGCTTTGCCTGGATGCCGTTCCTTTTCATGAAGTTGTCCCACTTCTCCGATCGGAACTGGGGCCCATTATCACTGAGGATGGACTTGGGTATGCCTTCCCTCACAAAAGTGTCTGCCAGGAACTTCACAATTGTTTCCGTGTCCATGGCTTCCTCTATCTTGACTTCTGGCCATTTCGAGAATTTGTCGACAAGGACACACACATACTTCTGGACCCCTTGGATGTCTAGGATTGGGCCTAAGATGTCAACTGATAGCTCTTCCCAGGGGTTCCTTGGCGTTTCAAATGTACCCAATGCTGGGCGCAGGGGTTTGAGTGTCTTGTCTGCGCCTTGGCACCTCACACATTCTCTCACATGCCGTTCCGCTCGTATGTCCATTCCCGGCCACCAATAGTTCTGCTTGGACCTCAGTTTGAGCTTACCAATGCCCAGGTGCCCTTCATGCAGCATATCCAACAGTCTGGGTATGATGTTCATTGGAGGGACGACTTTCTCTCCTCTATATACAAATGTCCCTTGATTGTCCAGGGAGAGTTCCTCCCTCACTTCAAAGTAGGGATTGAGTTCTTTCCGAACCCGTCTCTTGTCCGGCCAACCTTGGGTAATGTATGTTTTCACCTCTTCCAACGTCTCATCCTCTACATACGCCTGTGTCCATTCTTGAAGGCTGATGACCTTTTCGTGATCCTCCATTAATGCCACCCATTCCTCTGTGCCGGACTTGTCTTCCTCGCCTGGTTCCATGGCTGCCGCTCGGCTCAGGTAGTCTGCAACCTTGTTTTTGCTGCCTGGTATATGTTCCACGCCATACCTGAACTCTAGGAGTTTTAGCGACATTTTTGATATCCTGGGCGTTGCCTCTGCATGGCCACTCGATGTCAGCACTCTCAGTAGTGGTTTGTGGTCGGTCCGCAATTGAAATCTGGTGCCCCACAGGAATTGTCGGAAGCGCGTGGTGGCCCACACCACCGCCAGCATCTCCTTCTCTATCACACTGTATTTTTTTTCGGTGTCACTCAGGGTGCGTGAAGCAAAGCTGATCGTTTCCAACTGTCCTTGCCCTCGGTCTTGCATGAGGACAGCGCCCAATCCCTTGTCGCTGGCGTCTGTAGTTAGGACAGTTTTGCATTGAGGGTCGAATCCTTGAAGCGGTATGGCCCCAGCCACTTCCTTCTTGATGATCTCAAATTCCCGTTGGGTGTGCTCTGACCACTTGAATTCCGTATTTTCTTTGGTGAGCTGCCTCATGTGATGGGTCTTTGAGGCGAAGTGCTGTACGAATTTCCCGTAGTACTCTGCCATTCCCAGGAATGACCTGACCTCTTCCTTGGTGGTGGGGGACGGTGCTTCACAGATCGCTCTGACATTTTCAGCTTTAGGGGTTACGCCTTGCACCCCTATCTCGTGCCCCAGGTAGGTTACCGAGTTCATCCCTATCCGGCATTTGGACCATTCAGCCGTGAGTCCTTTGTCTTCCAAGATCTTCAACACTTTTCCCAGTTTCACATCGTGGTCTGGGATGTCTCTCCCCATCACCAAGATGTCATCCTGGAAGTATTGGACGTCGGTGAGGTCCTTGAATAGTTGGTGCATCATCTTCTGGAACACCGCCGCTGCTGAAGCCAAGCCGAATGGCATCCGGCGGAACTGATAGCACCCAAACGGGGTGATAAAGGATGTCAATCTGCGGCTGTCTGGGTGGAGGGCAATTTGGTGGTACGCTGATGTCAAGTCTATGGTCGAGTACCACTTTATCCCTCTGGTGCTGGCTAGCATCTCCTCTATTCTGGGCAAGGGGAACCTTTCCACCACAATGTTCTTATTCAATTCTCTCAGGTCGACACACAGCCGGACCTTTCCGTTGGGCTTCTTAACCACAACCAAGGGCGCCAGCCACTCTGCGCACGTGATGGGTTCTATAATCCCCTTCTTCTCCAAGTCTTGGAGTTCTTCCTTTACAGCATCTCTCACTGCCAACGGGATATTCCTTGCTTTGTGGGCCACCGGGACGGCGTCCTCCTTAAGAATGATTTTGTGGGCGAATTTCTCCAGCTTCCCTACGGTGCCTCCAAACACTTTGGGGTATTCGCTCCTCCATTTGTCCAGACTTGGCTCTGTATCCTGCTCCGTCAGGAGTATTTGCTCCTTGCCTCCCGGATCTAGTTTGATGCCTAGGTCGCCTTGATCTAGCCATCCTAGGACCGACGGGCCCTTCTCCGACACGTAGAGCTTGCATCGTGCGGACCGACCTCGAAATTCGAAGGTCAGGGGTCTGAACCCCGCCATGGGAATGCGGTCCCCGTTGTACGTGACTGGGCGGATGTCTAATCTCTCCAGCTCCGGGCCGAGGCGTGGTGCAAATTTCTCCTCCCACACTGCTCTCTGGATGATAGTGAAGGGTGATCCCGTGTCGGCCACCACGTTGATCTTGACACCGCCTATGGCCATTTCCAAAACTGGTTTCATCGTACGTTTTCCTTCTCTGTCCAGGGCTCTACCGTCTGTACTCAGGACCTGGTCCTCGATGTAAATCACCGTGACTTCTTCTGCTTCCGAATCGTCTTCCGGATCATCATTGCTTTGGTCCACACACCTCACCATGCTCTTGGAGGCTTTCTTCCTGCAGACCTTCTCGTAGTGGCCAATTATTCCGCAGTACGCGCATTTGGCGCGAAATGCGGGGCACTTCCGATCATGTGCTTCATGCGACCAGTTCCCACACCTGTAGCATGGCTTTTTGTTGCTCCCTGCTTGTTTCCCTGACGTGCTTGCGTTGCTTTGCCACTTGTTGGGCCCTCTTTCCGCTGGTTTCCTGTTCTGATACTCTCTTCGAGGCCCTTCATTATCTACCTTGTTCACCATCGTGCTGGACGCCATGTCTTTCTTCGTCACTTCTGCGCATCGACGAGCTAGCTCCGCTCTTTTTACAATGACTAGCACCTCTTTCAGTGTGGTGTCCCCACTCGCCCATAGCTTGTCCTGCACTGTCGTGCACGTAGTGTGCATAACCACCTGGTCCTTGATGAACTCTTCTTCCCAGTTGGCGTATTTGCACGTGGCTGCCAGTCGTTTCAGCGCTGCCACGTACTCCTCCACTGTTTCTCCTTGCTTCTGCTTCCTCTGTTGAAAATTAAACCTGTCCACTGACACGCATACTGCCGGCCTGAAATGTTCATTGAGGTCATCGAGCGCCTGTGCGTACACATCATCGTCGGTGGTTGTTCTCTGTTTCGGAACTAAGCTCTTGTATATCCGGAGACCTTCCGGGCCTAGGTTCAGTAGCAATATGCGCTTCTTCCTCTGAGGTTTGAACTCTTCATCGTTCTCATCTTCCAGGACACCTATGAAATTATCTATGTACTCTCTCCAGTCCTCCCATTTCATGAGGGGTTCCCCTGGCCGGGGCAAGAACTGTACCGGCGCTATCGCGTAACCTGCTTGCGCGCTCATCTTCTCTCTCTGTTCTGCGGGTGGTGTTCTTCCTTGGCTGCGGGGACTCCCTGGTGTGTCGTCCTGTTCTTCTTCGCTTGCTGGGGTGCGGGGACTGTCTGTGTCGGCCCCCTCAGCTCCCTGTGAGCCCTCCAGCGCGTGTTCCCTGGGTCTGCTGTTCGCTGCGTGGGTCGGTGCCCCTTATCCTGCCTTATTGCTTGGTTCCTGGGGCCTGTCCCCCCTTTTCATTCCTCTGCGCCACACCCTCCTGTGTGCTGGGCTCTGCCACGCTCTTTGGGGTACCTGTTGTCCGGCACCGGGTGATCCTGCTCCTCTGTCCCTTGTGTGGTGGTCCTGGAGCCTCCGGTGCTTGCTAGTCGCCTCAGGTCGAGTCAGTGGTCCTGCCTTGCTGGGGGTCTTCAATCCCACCCTCGTCGCCACTGTAACGTTGCAGGCACACTCATTGATGACTCAGGAGCCAGGCTCTGTGTGGATTGCTTCTTTATTATTATTCTACATATATATATCTAACTATATGTCCCAAAGAGCGCCGAGCCTCTGCTCCGGCGCCAACTCACTCTCCTCCGTTTTCGCGCTCCTCGCGCCTGCCACGCCCCCTGCCTACGCAGCCAATCCTGGCTGCCCGCACGTCACGTCCGCCGACGTGCCGTGCGTAACTAGACCGTCACTACAGGTTTATCCATTACAGCAGGTCTTGCAGACTGCTCATGCGTCCTGATGCACGACCTAAAAAGGAAGCTAGCAACAAAATAGCGCTTTACAGCAGCCCAGCCCTTTACAAATATTAATACAAAATGTAAACTATGTAACTAGGCTAGCAGGATTGGGACAGGGGAGAATTGGGAGAAGAAGGAAGTAAAAAGAGAGTAGGTTGGGGGGGATAAAGAGTAGGAAGGGGGAGCGCAAGAATACACGTGTGTGTGACCGAATTGCTACTATGTGGGAAATAAACAAGAAGCAGGAAAGCCATCTAATCAAGTGTGAACAACTGAAATAGACAACACAATCTTCTGGCCATGAGCAAACCCACACACTAAGTATATACTATGTGTTGAAAATAATAGGTCTACCTTCAACAGCTAAATGTGTCTGTAAGCCAGCTCTACAAAGAGCTGGATGTAAGTTCATATTTCACGCAATGCAGTGCAGGACGTGAAGTTGCAGAGGTGCATTGCGTGAAAGGAAGAGAGCAGAAACCACTTCATATTTTCAAAGAAATGGTGTTCTTCTCTCTCCTTGCTCTGATGAGGCACGTTCGGCTGCCTAGCTCTCACGCAGGTACTCTTGCGCCGCAAAGCAGGTGTGCCTGTGTTAAGGACAGGATACATTTTGTTCAGGAAGGTTTGCCTTTCTGCACAATATAGGCTGCAGAATGCAGCTCACTTGCAAAGAAGAGATAATAAGGAGAAATACAAATATTTCTCCTCCATACCCCAGCCTAAGGCAGGTGCACCATTTTTGGCAAAACTAATGCCTTCATCGCTTTGTAAATAAGGGTTTGTGTAAAAATCCATGAGTGGATACACAAGAATGCTCATACACCACCCAAGGCATGCCTACATGAAGGAAAGTAATGCAAGGCAGTGCAGTGTGCTACATTCAGGGGCGTAACACAGGCCCCTGCAGCCCTCGCGGTGCGGGGGGGACCGAAGCTCCAGGGGGCCCCCTCGGCACTGCACTCTCTCCGGAGAGCTCCTAATTGAGCCCGGAGGGGGTCCCTCGACATACCTTGCAGGGAGGCCCCCTCAATTTTCGTTACGCCAGTGGCTGCATTGCATACTTTTTCTTACAAAGCCAAGCCATGAGTGGCTTTTTAAATAATAAAAAGGATTTTGCGTCAGGGCTGAGTCAAAAAAGTGACACAACTCTAACGGAAAATCTTTGTAAATTCAGGACTAAATGTATCCAGTGTAAGGCTCTCTTTTATGCTTGAATTAATACTTCCAGTGGTAAGCAGAGAAAAAGATACTTTGTATTGAAAGAAATCTACAAGCACGTTAAATTCAATGAGTTTACATTCACCACTGCATCTGAAAATATTTGAGTCCATATGTTTTATATGACTAGAATGTGATACATGAAAAGAAGATGAACAATAAGGCAGGTAGCACTCGTTTAGGAATTATTTGGCAATGTAGGTGAATATCAAACTCTTTAATGTTGTCATAAATCTAAGCAGTGGTAATTGCAAATCCTACTGTGCAGATCATAGAGCATGTCCCATCTCAGTTTGTGGCATAGCTGCTTAAAAAGCATAATATTGTGTGGTCCTTCTATGTTAATGAAGCACTAATTCAGATAAATATTGGGTTTAATGAAGTGGCATAATGCATAATGATGGCCCCGCAGAATGTGAACAGAGGCCCCCAAGTTTTGCTTGTCTCACAGATATTCATTGGCTTTGGGCTTGATGGGTGCCCCCTAAAGGATTGGTACCCCCTAAACGGGTGATGGCTTTCTGTAGTGTCTTCCGAGTTAACAACGAGGGAAGCCTTTCTGGCTCCTGATTAACTCTGTAGAGCAATGACGTAATGAAAAGAGTAGATTGCAGTGAAGGCTGTTTTAGAATGTTGAGTTTGCAGTTACACGCAGACAAATAAAGATGTGTATTACTAAGATCCGCGTGTGGCGTAGTCATTGGTGGGTACCCCGGCTGGGAAAATGCTACAAATGGTGAGGAAATAGGGGATCAGTAACCTGAAGATGGACAGTGCTCTTTCAGAGAGTTTGCTGTGGTCTAAGCAAACTTCTTGTGCGTGTCACGTGTGCTGTCGTTGAAGTACGCAATCGACACTGAATGCATGTTGAGTCGAATAGCTGTTGCAGCCACTGTGAAGCAGTTGAAAACAAAATCATTTACAGAGAATCTACACATCGTTGGTAGAGAACCTGTTGATCAGGACTTACATAAAGGTACCATAAACCTACACACCATAGAGCCATACATAGTACTGAGTCATAAAGCTGCGATTACAAGTGCTGCCGAGCAAAGATTAACCTTGTGACAAAAAGTACAAAGCAAGAGCCAAGCGCAAGATAATGTTGTAATTACAAGTGCTGCTAGGTAGAGATCAGCCAGGTGTCCAGAAAAGTACAAAGCGACAGCCAAGTGCACAAGAAAGCTGTGGTTGGAAGCAGACAATCACATACTGTCAACGCACTTATCAGAGCTTTGAAAAGAAAGAGCTCTCTGACCTCAGCAGCAGGTAAAGAGACCCAAGAAGAAGTACAGGGGTGGTGCTTACTGAGCTGTCCAATCCATGTAGTGGCACTCCTTCATAGCTACTGGGTGGCGGCTCAGAACAAAGCCAAAGGACTCGGAGAAAGTTAAGGGCTCCAATAGAGACCAAGAGAGAGATCACCATTCCAAAGACTGTCCATGATGATCCAGAGGCCAGCATCTTACAGGGCCTCAGAGATGGTCCAGATGACCCGGGTCCTAACGCACAGCATATAGAGTCAGATAGAGCTCCACCCTCAGTGTCAGCCACTACCACAACTGGTTATAATGCTGCCACTTTCTTGAAACCACCATCATCATACATAACTGCCAAAAAGCTAAATATTGGTGAACCAATGGACTACGTGGACTGAGACATTTTAATATTTCATTGATGCACTTGAAGAGACTGATAACAAAAAGATTATCAAATACCTCAAAAATCTTACTGGTGATGGCATAAAGGAAGTCATTAAGAAAATGCCATGAACTGAAATAGTAAGTAATTTCCCTTTGTTGTTTCATGATTTGGGAAAGCTTAGGAATATGAAAGTAAAGTTGCATATTAATGAGGACGTCAGTCCTATTGTCCAGAGACATAGACAAATTGCTTTTTTATTTACAAGATGCTGTTGAAAAAGAACTTGAATTGTTACTTAAGCATATCATTAATTGTTCTAATGATCCAATGCCATGGGTTTCTCCCATAGTGGTTGAGCCCAAAAAGGACAGTGAGGGAGCAGTACGCATATGCGTTGGCATGTGTCAAGCAAACGAGCAATTGAACAAGAACAACATCCAGGTCCACATATTGCTGACATGATTATGCAACTAAATGGTGCAAAGGTCTTCTCTTGCCTTGATTTGAGTAAAGGTTATCCTCAGTTGGACCACAAAGAAGATTTCAGGTACATTTTAACTTTTCCTACACATGTTGGTCTATCACGATACAAAAGACTAAGCTTTGGTTTGTCATGCGCTGCAGAACTGTTTCAAGATGTCATTTACTGTATCATACAGCCTGTAATGAATGCATTCAATTACAGCAATGACATAATGGTTTTCGGAGCTACACAAAAAGAACATGATAGAGCTCTTACACAAGTGTGTTATTTACTTGCCAAAGCTGGTTTGACTTTGAATACAGACAAATGTGAGTTCCATAAGACAAAGCTAAAATTCTTTGGACATATCTTTTCTGATGGAGGTATGGCACCAGATTCTGCTAAAGTAGAAGCACTGTCAGATGCTAAACCCCTACAAGATGTTTCCATGGTGCGTTCATTTCTTGACATTGGCAGCTACTATTCTAGACGTGTACGAGCCTTTGCCACTGTAAGTGCTCCATCAAGAGAGTTAATGAAAAATAATGTTTCATTTCAGTGGTCACATGAATGTGAGAACAGATTTAGGAAAATCAAACAAGCCATTGACAATGCTACTGAAATGGCTTATTTCAATCCTAAACTTCATACAGAGTTTATTGTTGATGCTAGTCAAGCTTGATTAGATGCTATCCTTGCACACCACAGTGGACACCTGAATTCTCAAAGGCATATTGTGGTGTATACAAGTAAGAGTTTTCCCAACCAGAACCTGCTTACTCACAACCTGAGGTAGAACGTTTAGCTGTGGTGTGGGTATGTGAAAACTTCCATGAATTCCTGTATGGAAAGCCTTTTACAACTGGTGATAGATCATCAAGCTTTACTAACAATATTTGGCGATCCAAAGGCCAAGATGTCTTCTCTCATTGAACGCTGGAGACTTTGGCTACACATTTAGAATTATAACATTGTGTGTGTCTGACTACTTTTCCAGAGTGCACATTCAAGGTCATGGCCCTCCATTCAAGTCAGCTGAAGCTTAAAATCAACTCCATGGTAAAATCAAGCACACCAGTTGACATTACATTAGCCCAGATTATCACTGCCATGAGCCACAATAGTGACATGCTAAAGTTGAAAGATATAATTACACATCAGTCGTGGAACCAACACACTCGACCTCTCACCAGTGAGGGTGAATATGAAAAAAAACCTGAAATGTTGAAGATGGACTGTCCATAACTCAAAAGAGAGTTATATTGTGAGAGTTGAGAATCTTGATTATGGAGAGTCTGTGGCAGAAAATGATTGAAGTGACTGACGAAGGACATAGGGGAATCTTTGCCATAAAACGAGCTCTGCAAGACCACGTCTGGTTTCCTATCTCAACGAGCGATTTAAGAAGGAAATAAATGCAACGGTCTATTTACAAAAGTTACTCAACACACCCTAAACATGTCAGAACTCCCAAATCATGCCTGGGAGAGTATAGCCATTTAATTTGTCAGTCCACTGAACAAAGGACATCACGTCATGGTGATTGTGGATGAATACTCACAATTTCCATTAATTGAGGATCTCTCATCCATCACTCAATGACGTGTCATTGAGAGACTGGATGGCATCTTTGTGACATGGGATGTTCCAGCCATTCTAAAATCTGACAATGGCCCACCTTTTCTTAGTCAGGAGTTCAAAGACTTTTTAGAGCATCTGAGTATAAAACATCAAAAGAGCACCCCTCTATGACAACAGGTCAACAGGCTAGGTGAGAGATTCATGAGTGTATTATAAAAAGTGTGCACCGTGCTACAACTGAAACCCCCAATTTACAAACTGTGTTAAAGTCTATATTGCTACCTTATCGTTCAACACCTCCCTCGACCACCAGTGAATGTCTGGCAACACCGATGTTCGGGAGAGCAATGTCAACCAAGATACCCCGGTGAACCAATCAGAGAGAAAAAGATGAGAATGCCACTTGTATGAGGAACTTTGTTCAGAAACAAAAGATGAAAACATATGCTGACCAAAGACGACATGCAAAAAACTTCGTATTCCAGAGAGGAGACAGAGTGCTTGCATGGCAGATAAGGAAAAGAAAATCTGATGCTCCCTTTAATGCATAACCTTTCCAAGTGGTGTTGGCTAAAGGACACATGGTGACTGCCCAGTGCCCTGGGAAGTCTATTACCCGAGTCTTTTTTCACTTTCGACATTTGATTCATAGTTCACCAGATCTCTATGGTGAAGGAGAGACTAATTCTGAAACACCAGTGACTGCTGCTGCCTTTCCCCAGCAGTTCTTCGATCAAGATGATGGCAGGTTTCAACTTCACACAACACGGTCAGGTAGAACCATTACTGTGTCAGAGAGGTTAATAGAAAAGATTTAAATGCATATATGTGTATATCTTTTGTGAAAATTGGTACGTTTTCATTTAACAGATGGGGAGGAGTAGTGTCTAGCGAGTTAACAATGACGGAACCCTTTTTGGCTCCTGATGAACTCAGCAGAGCTATGAAGAAATGAATAGAGTGCATTGCAGTGAAGGCTGTTTCAGAATGTTAGTTTACAGCTACATGAAGACAAATAAAGTTGCGTATTACCAAGCTCCGTGTGTGGTGTAGGTATTGGCAGGTAACCCGGCTGTAAGCACGGCAGCCGTAGTGCCACCAAAGGCCCCTCCTCTCTGGGATGTTGCAAAGATTCCTGGGACAACTAATCCCCTGCTGGCCTCCTGGCCTGAGGCAAAGATTGAAGGCGTCGCAAGCCACAGGAGGACTGCAAGCGCTGGAAGTGCATCCGGAGCATGGACTCTCACGGCTTGTGCAAAGATTCCTGGGACAATGAGGGTAATTTAGTGATTTTTGTGGTTTACCCTGGCGAGAATTGTGGTTGTTGCCTGAGTGGGGTTTCCATCCCCCTCAAACAATAATCCAATTTCTTACACACACCTTTCACACATATTATGACATCTTATCTGTGCATTTTCTCTCTTTACTGTGTGATTTTGCACATTTGCTTAATATCACACTCCTGCGTATTATGCACCTGTGTTTGTTCAACTAAATGTGATTTTTGCTCCTAAACATTTTCTACAACCATGCTGATATTGCACCAAGAGGAGCATTGGACGTGTCAATATCATATTTTTACCACATTTTATCTATGTACTGTATGATTATGCGCCTAAATGTGATACCACAACAAACATGTGGGCTAGAAATAGAAGGCACAGAAAGAGACAGGTTTCACAGTGGCACAATGTGTGCAGTATTTCCATGCATTAATACATTAACGTCATTGCCAGAACCTCTTTTAGAGGGCCACAGGGCACACAGGGCTACTGGGACCAACTGTGGCTGTTGATGCCTTTTACTCCAGATGTCCCAGGGTCCAACCTACTATGGATCCTGAGCAACTCAGCCAGGTTCCCTTCTGCAATTGGCTCTCAGTGATAGCTGTGGACGAGCAGTCAAAGGCTCCCTCCGGGGGAGGTGTAGACAAAAGTTAGTAAATGCAACTCATAACTCAAAGTGCACTCAGTAATGTTAATTGTCACAACCCCATCCTGTTTTCTCTGTGTCGCAACCACCTCTTGCGTCCTCTGCATAGTGGTCTAGCGTGCAGGGCTCATGTTGCTTTCCCCCTATGGCACCCTATGCACGCTATGATATCATAACAGATGTTTCCCCAACACCCTCATTACTGATGCTTTCCCAGCATTTTCATGACTGATGTTAACCTAGCGTCCCTCATAACTGATGTTCCCCCAGCTTCCTCATGACTGATGTGCCCCCAGTATCCCTCATAACTGATCTTGCCCCCATCTCCCTCAGGACTAATGTGTCCCCAGCATTCCTCAAAGCCAATGTTCCCCCAGCACCCTCATTACCTGTGCTTCCCCAGTATCCTCATGACCAATGTTTTTCCAGCACCCATCATTTTCATTGCGCTTAAACTCCTGCAAGCATTCCCCATATCCTGTGAACAAATGGTTAACTGCTCTTGCTGTTCGTAGAGCCTTGGTGTGGTTTTCCATTAAATTCCTGCAAGCTTCCCGCAGAATCTCATGAGCCAATGGCAAGCCTTGCTCTCGCTGTTACTAGGGCCTTGCTTTTGTTATCCATTATGCTTCTTTGAGCCAAAATGATACATTTGTTTCCTCTTAAATGGTTCCGATCGACAAGTGCACCTGCCCAGTATGTAAGGTAAAAGTGAGTGTGCTAGCACATGCTTTTCCCTAAGGTTCAGAACCTTCCAGACAGCCATGAGTCCACCTTCTACACATGATCTAGCTACATCCATTGAGCCTTCAAGAGAGTATATAGACCCCGCCCAACCCCCCATTGTTGCTTGGCCTCCCTCCCTACGGAATAAGCTTCACTCTGCAGTCGCTTGAGGTATTCTTCCAGAACCAAGAAGCGCTCCATTTTCCTTCAAGTCCAAGTGAATCGGTGGGTCCTATAGCTCCAACTCCCCAGACGTCTTCCTCCTCCCTCTCTCCTGCACAGCTGCTCTGTACCACCCACAACTCCCTGAATCAAAGTCTCAAGATCTTTTTCAAACTTCAGTCAAGTGGCAGAACTAGGCTAAGTACCTGATATCAGGTTAGTGTGCACTAAACCTCCCACAGTGGTAAACAAGACCGAGATCCCCATCTTTAAAAACTAAAGGCTTTTCCTCCATGTCCTCTTTGTGAAATACTCAAGCCTGTGTTTATCCTCCAGATCAGTGCTTAATTTGTAAAACAAAATACATGCCTGGGCCCTTGTCAGTATGCTAACATAATTTGCACCACACATTGCCACTGTACTTACACAACTACTAACCATCAGACTTCTACAAGTGTGACAATTCAAACTGTTTGAAGCCGTCAAAGCTTTAAGAATGACTTGGGTGGCAGGTATTAGTTGTTTTGAATGTCTATTGAATTAACAAACAACAGTTTTGCTCATCTTTAAAGTTCACACACAGTGCTACCATGTGGCAGCTGTTATAAATGCAGGTTCCAGCAATTAAGTGCCAGCACCCAGCCCCTGAAACCACTGGGTCAAATTATGCACTGCTCCAGACCCTCCATACAACACTGATGCTAGAACTGTCACCACACAAGGATTACAGACTTTACAGGCATATGCATCAAAGTACATACCGGTCGCAAATGGGCAGATTCTCAGAATCTGCCCCTTTGTGACCGGTATTTTTGCATTTGGGATGCATCATCCCAAATGCAAAAATCGTAATTTAAGGAATCTCTAAATTGAGATTCCTTAAATTGCGATTGCATTTAAGGAATCCCAAATTGAGATTCCTTAAATGCAATGCATGAAAGTAAAAAAAATAGCGAATTCGCTAATAGGAGTAGCAAATTACCATGAAGTTGAACTTTGCTAAAACTTTGAAAAAAGCACTTTTGTGCATTTTTCAAAGTTTCATGTTGCACACACACATGCCCTGAGGGCATGTGTGTGTGCAACATATGTGCAGAGATCAATTTCAGGGGTGCAATTGGGTATCATTTTGACACCCTTGCACCCTTGAAATTGCATGAGCAATTTGCGAGTACCTACTGGTACTCGCAAATTGCTCATGCAATCTCCAATTCATTCCTGTGGGCCTGTAGGCCCATAGGAATGAATGGTACAGCATTCCTTAATTGCGACTAGCAATTTGCGAGTAGCAATTAAGGAATTTTTAGGAATCGCTATTTTAATAGCGATTCCTACATGCATAGGCTTTTGCTATTCCTAAATGGCGATTCCTTAAAAATCGCTATTTAGGAATAGCAAAAGGCTACGTTGATGCATCTGCCAGTTAGTTCTGTGTTTCTCGGATGAACAGTAGTGCCAAGATAAAACACTCTTTGATATATGTATCAACCTTGCACCCCACTCTATGTTTCGATTGTATCCCCAGGAGTGCAAGTAAAGCCAACCTTTGCTCCGAGTATATTCTTAGGAGTGCAAGTAACTCCAACCTTTGCTCCTATTGTATCCGTAGGAGTTCAAGTAGCTCCAACCTATGTTCAGGGTTATCTCTGGGAGTGACAATAACTCCTATTTGTATTTCAAGTATATTCCAAGGAGTGCCACTCTCCAACCTGTAATTTTGGGTTGTACAATGGAACAACTCAGGGAAATACTGTGCATGCCATAACCACCCATTTTTTACTCCGCATTATTTTACAATGCTTGTGCTTTTACAACATATGTAACATATATAAAAACAATGTATTTGGGGGGTGACCCCCAACTTACCTTAAAGGAGTGGGAAAGGCATGCGTTGTAAAAACATGCATTTTAAGAAATGTGTGGTAAAGTCAAAACGTGTTAAAATCCTTGTTGTAAAGGCTGTTTCCTGTAATTTTGTTATTTCGGCTCTCACGCCGAGCTGCTGATGAAACTTGTAAGAGCAAGTCACTGAATGTAATGCATTGTCATAGTATATAGTTAGTGTACAGGTGGTATATAGTTAGTGTACTGATGGGACTGCCTCTTCTTGTTAGTTTCAGTGTATTGCATCATCGAATAACCAGAGGTTCTGGTCCAGTGCGTATCTACCTTGCAGCCACAGAAGGCCTCTGTAGCTGCAAATCCTGTTACTCATTGTCGCACAGCCGCTGCTCAAATCCAGGAACACATGTCTCACTTTTCCCATTTTGTCCAACCCCTATCCCCCCACCTCCCTCCACCCCCAGAGGACAGTGTGGGCTCTCAAGTTTTGGTTGCTGGATCTGCATTGTCTTCAGGAGGGATAGGATGTCCAGCATCGATTCCAGTGTCATTTCTATGGTTGGGAGCAGGAGAGTGCATTACAGAAGGCCAAGCCTTGCATGTTTCCATTGCCTGGACAACATGGTTGTCCTCATACAGATTCAGGGCCTGGCCCAGACCCTTCCTGAGGACACGTCAGCTGTTTTAGAGTTAATATGGGTTGTAGGGGCTGTACAACAAAAAGTTCAGTCTATGTGACAGGAAAATCAGTCGCTTAAGGACAAACAGGTCAGGTGTCACTCTTGCCCCTCACCACGGTCATGTGAGGTGGGCATTGGAGAGGTTCCCCAGAGCACACTACCTGTTCAACAACCACCACACTTCAGTGATTTGGGAAATCTAACAGGCATCTCTGTAACTGAAAACGCTAATCCTGTTCATGTCACAGTTACCCTGGCACCGCCCCAAAATTTTTTGGGGATAGTTACAATTTTGATGTATTTTGGAATCAGTGCCAGTTTCAGGTTCTATGTAAACCAGGAGCCTTTCCCTCTGATAATCCTAGACTAGCCTTTATCATATCCTATCTCAGTGGAACAGTGACTGGTCGGGCTATTCCAATCATTGAAAATAATGGCCTGGTTTTACATGATTTTGGAATGTTTAAAGAGACAACACATCGTATCTTTGCTATGTGCTTTTTCGTCCAGACCAGTGATAATGAGTTGCTAAAACTCCATCAGGACAGTAAGGGCCTATTTACCTACTTGACTGCTTTTTGTAAACTAGTTACAGAAACCCAGTGGATAGAGGAAAATCGGCCATCCCCCTTTTATAGAGGGTAAAGTGATGACTCAAAAGATTCACTGGTGCACATTGTGGAATTACCCTCAGATTGTTCAGAGTTCATTAACTTAGTTGTCAGGCTTGACCATAGTTTAATGGAACAATCCTGAGTGGAGCCCAGACTGTCAGTTGTGCGGTCTGAGCAGAAAGAGTCAGAGTCTAAGAATCAGGATAGCACAAGATCTATGCAGATTAGGGGCTTGCATGGTCCTTTAACCATTGAGGAAAAAGAACGAAGAAAGATATTAAACCTGTGTTTGTATTGCGGTGAAGCATTTTGCACCAGAAGGTCCTGCCAAACTGAAGGGAATTCAGAGAGCTTGTGCTTCAACTTCTGACACGATACTGAAAAAGTTAGAGTGGCAAGTTGAAATAGGGGCCCCTCGTTCAGTGTGATTCTTGAACCAACCCCCATTTACCTTGCTGATGCCTCACATAAGGTTCCACGACATAAAACCATACCATTCACGCATATCATTGCTCCCCAATGGAGGCAGGTTTTTCCAATGCTTGTAGATTACAGGGTCATAGGACATTTCTTACATCTAGTCTTGGCTTGTTCTTTACATATTGCATGGTTTAGAAAAAGTGAACCAGAGCCTTAGAGCTGTAGATGGCTCCGTGCTCTCTTCTTGGATGATTGTGTACTAAACTACCCCACTTTTCTTAGTTTGTAAGAAAGGGCATACTTAGACCATGAACTTTGATCTCATTAACACACTACCTTTCACGCTATTTTAGGAATCCCTTGCTTTCAGTTGAACAATTCTGCTATTGAATCGTCCCTCCATCTTGTCACCTTGGGATCCTACTACTGTCAAACACATAGCTATAATAATGCTCAGAAAGTTCCATCTCTCATGACTTGTACAGCCCCTAAACTGGACCCCACTCAGGCTTACTTGGTGCCGATGGACAGCTTCAATATCAAAAAAACCCTGTCCCTTGGACGTTAGGTGTCGGTATACGTATATTAGCAGCAGAGAGACCAACTGTCAATTTCTACTGCTACACCACCAAACTTAATAATTTATTCTTTGGGTGTATTACCGTATCCCGTCCTAATTTCTTAACATCAAAATTAGGGAAATTCCTTGTGAGTTTCAAAAAGACAGTCAAACAGAGAACAACCAGATGTCTGGAACAATAATTTGCACAGTACATCAAAGAACAAACAACCAGTATGAAAAAATGTGAGAAGAACAAAATGACCCCTCACGGGCGCACCACCCTCGGGGCAACTGGCAGGTACTCACCAGGTAAGGCCCCTTTTCTCATCACAGGTAGTCATTTTGTTCAAAAGTAAAAAGTGTCCAAAAGCAAAAAAAAGTGTGTAAAGTGCAATGGAGCAATAAACATTCACTCCTTTTGTGACAAACAGTGATTAAAATAAATTGGCAAACCTTTTGCACAACTTTATTCTGGATTATAAAGTGTAATCCGCTGAATTAAAAAGGCTGGTAGCTAGCTCTGCATACCATTAACTATAGCCAACATGTTTCTCTGCCTCTAGAATTTTTGGCAGATTCGTCAGGGCTCGACACCTTGTCACCGCACCAATGTTGGACACCTTGTTCTCTGAGACCTCTGTCAGCACACTACTTTCGTACCAGCTGGAGAGGTAAATCTCTTAGCTCCTCATATGAGCCTTTATTTGAGTAGATTAGGCCCTTGCGATTGTCTCATCAATCGTACAGAGCTTCACGGAGCTCTATGTCTCCTCCTGGTGCCTACACCTCCCAGGTGGTATGTTATCACAGCACAACAACTCTAGTCACAACACTCTGAGACAGACACCACAGAACATTGTAAAGTCAAAGCACATCGTAGATCTCTGCTACCGGGAATCCTTCAAGGATAGCGTTAGGCAGAGTATAAGTCAAGAAGAAATGGACTCTTGGTTGACATGGGAGGATAATCATGTGCCCAATGAGCTTCCTCACCATGATACCACTTCATATGTACCCACAAAAGAATTAAGACAGGATGTCAGTCAATAGGTCTTTATTTCGATATATATCGTAAAAGACAAATATACAAGCATAAAATACATTTCATGTATAGTTAAAACAATAAATATATTTCACATTTAAGATCTAGATAAAACAGCATTAAATTGACTAGAAAAAGACCATGACTACAATATGCAACAATACACAGTTATATTACAGATAACATAAACATTGGAACTCAGTGACTAAGGTTACGGGAACGTATGGTCCAGGCCCAGCTAATGAACTTTGCCACGCCAATGACAATAAAGGCAGTAGTGTCCATTTTCAATATCCTGCTAGCGTCAATTGTGATTTAGTACCCAACAAACAGCATACTGGTCTTAGCCAGACTCTTCTAGGTAATGCATACTTGGGACAACAGAAGAGTAAGTGTTCAACATTTTCTACTTTTGTTACACAGAAAGGACATTTATCGCTACTTTCTGTGTTCCATAGGTGTGTTAGCCCACGCACAGGTAGTGAGCCCACTCTCAGTTGATGGTACAGTTTCCGGTCTTTTGACTTGGTTATTAAGTCCCAATAGTCTTCATATCTCGGGACATCCTTAATAACTAGAAAAGCCGAGGTCATCCCGGAGCACCCCACTAAAGATAGTCTCTTCTCCATAATCCTGCGCCAGTGCAATTCTTTAAGGATTTTTTGGATGGGAAGGTGGCATTAACTGGGTCTACCCAGAGACCCTCCAATCCCAAATCCTTCAGTAGCGCTCTGAGAAATGAACACCATGGAACCCTATAGGCCCCCTCTATGCCCCTTACTTCAAGAATAGCCTCGGCATACATAAATAGTTCAGGTGTAGTCCACAGGCGCTGCCAGAACGCGAGTGGTCTATACCGAACTACATCCACAATAGGAATAATTCCCAGATCATACTGTAGGGGGAGGCTAGGTGTGGATTGAGGAAGGCCAGTAACCATTCTGAGGAACTTGTTCTGCGCTACCTTCAGTTTTGAAAGGTTGCTATAACCCCACAATTCTGCTCCATATAAAATGGAGGGAATTATTTTTGAACCATAGAGTTTGGCCAAAGGTGCCATGGGTTTGGTTAAAGAATTAGAGTGCTCCTTTAATATGGCTCCCCCAAGCTGGGCGTGTTTAAGGGACAGAAGATCCAGCTGGGGTTTCCAACTTAGGTTCTCACTCAACGTGACGCCCAAGTACGTAAAGACCTCTGTTTGGTCCAGGATAACCCCACTCATAGATACTTTAGCCTTGACTGCTCTAGAGCCCCGAAGAACCATACATTTCGTCTTTCCAACATTCACCTCCAACTCATGCTCGCTGCAGAAAAGCTCAAAACGAGACAGTGCTAACTGTAGGCCCTGCCTCGTTTTAGAAATAATGAGCGTATCGTCAGCGAACATGAGGAGGGGAATTTTCCTCCCAGCAAGAGAGGGCGCGTCCGTTGGAAAGTTAGAAAAGTATTTGGTCACCCCATTAATAAACAGTGAAAACAGGGTGGGGGCCAAGACGCACCCCTGCCTTAACCCCTTGGCAACCTCAAAACTATCCGTGACCTCGCCAGGCTTACCCCATCTAACTTTGGCATATGTATTCACATGCAGGTTAATAAGTAGGGTCACCTGCTCTTTTGGCATACCTAACCCCAATAGGACTTCCCACAACTTGGTCCTTGGTACTAAATCGAAAGCAGACCTAAGATCAACAAAGGCTGCAAACAAAAGACCCCCCCCTAGAAGTAGCACCTTCCAATATAATAACATAAACCTAAATACCTGTTCTAAGGTCCCCATGTGCGGACGAAAACCTGCTTGTAAGGGCGTTAGTATGTCAAAATCTGATATCCAGCACTGGATTCTGCCTAGAAGGAGCTATCACCCTTCTTATAAATAGGAAGGATCTCTGCCCCCAACCACGATTCCGGGACGCTCGCTCCTTTAGCCAAAGCATTGGCTAGCAGGGTAATGTAGGGGACCCAGAGATCTTGATCCTGTTTGAACATATCGGCCGGAATGCTGTCGGGGCCCGGTGCCTTCCCACCCGGGATAGCCTTCAACACATTCCTAACTTCTGTTGGGGTAAAGACCAGGGCATCCTCGTAAGTAATAGGTGGCAAAGTGACAGTGTTAATGCAATTCGTTTTAAATTGATTGCCAAAGTACACAACCCATTCACTTTGCTCCACAAAATCGGAGGGGACAGCATCTTGGGGGTGATTGCCCCATTTAAGATGATGCCAGAATTTGATCATGTTGTTACCCTGGCATGCCTCCAATAAATCTCGCCACCGTGCCTCATCCCAATTCCACTTGGCCAAAATCAGGGCAGCTTTATATGTAGCCCTGCAACTGCGTATTGATTCCTGCTCTCTTGTTTTTATCGCTGTGTGCAGTGCTTTTTGGGCCTGTCTACAAGCGCTATCAAACCAGGAGTGGGTTCTCAACTTCTTACTTCCAGTGCTAGGTATAATACTTTTAACAAAAATAGATTTGAGTTTTGAAAAAAAGTCACAATGTAGGGTGGAGATATTAGCTATAAGCTCAGGCTGTTGCCCGGAACCATTTATTTTGGCCAATGTGGCCGCAAGCAAACTCTTAATTTGCAGCATAGCCTCCTCATTGAGAACAATTTTAGGCCAGCTAACCCTTCTTTCATTATTGGCTAAGATAGCCTGTGGCAGGGAGGATTCAACCAAATTGGACTCAACAAAACTAGCGTCTTTAATAGAAAGGACTAAGGGGTTATGGTCGCTTTCTACTCTACTTACGACCACCATGTCTATCAGGCCTGGCCACATTTCTAAGTTTACCAGAATATAGTCAATACGAGAGCCAGACCTACCATTGTCATAAGTTACTGCCCCTAACCTATCAGACTTTAGTCTACCATTGACTGCTCGTAGACCCTGGTCCAGTGAGAGACCCTTCATAAACAAAGCTGCTTGTGTCCATTTCTTAATAGGCGGGATTTCCAACCCCGGAATACCCCACATTGAATCCTCAACTTCCGTAAGCGTCCCGTCGTCCAGACCCAGTGGCTCAAGCAGGTATTAAAATCCCCCATCAGCACCCTGTTAGAAATCCTAGGTATGGAACTCAGAAAGGCCTCCAGTGCCAGTGCAACCGGCGAGCATTTACCCCCTTGAATACCTCTCATATAGACATTCACAATAGTTATATCCAGACCCTTTGTGGAGCTAACCCGGATAGCCATCAGATCGAGGCTGTCCGTCGGGATCTCAGCCACTGTCACCCCCTCATGTTGTCTAACCCAGATTGCCAAACCCCCTACAGGTCTGCCTCTAGCTCCCTTCACCGCTGGTCTAGAGAAGTTTAAGAAACCTGTACGAAATGCCGGTAGTATGGCCCAGGTTTCCTGAAATGACCAGATATCGGATTGGTCAATAAAACTTCCCCAGTCCGGGAGGGCTAGTTTGGAATCTAGGCCCGCTATGTTCCATGATGAAACCTTTGCCATAGGCATAGCATAGTTGAGGGACTCCCTCGGGCATGACACAGAGGTGGGGATGGTGTGGGTACTGGAACAAATTATACTAGGGTTAAAAATAGAACAGGCGGTAACAGGTAGAGAGACTTGGTTCAACTTCCCCATAGGCAGGTCACCATCCAGTCTCCTGAAGACGGGGGTAGGACTACCCAGTTGCTGGGATTCGTAAATAACCTTCTTCAGTTGACTGGACTTAAGGTCACTGCAAGATCCTTCAGTAACGTCAATCTCTGGTAAGTTGCAGCTACCTACAGTGCTACGAACTTGAATACCCATAGTTGGAGGCATCAAGGGGGAGCCAGTATTCGACCCTTTACCACCGCCACTTTTACCATGTATAAACCCCAGGGCAATATTTGACCTAGCATGGCTAGCCTTGGGAGGAGATAACATCACCCCATTATTTGGATTAAGAAGTCAATCCTGTTCGTCCAAACCGGAAAAAACACCATACCGGTTGTACGTAGGGATTGTCCAATGGGGTAGATGCTCATTATGTCTTTGCCACAATCCCCGTTGGTTGTTGGTAACGGGACTATCTACGTACCCATGCATCAATTGCTTTGATCTATAGTGAGTAGATTGCATGGGCCGAGGTTCAAGTAAGGGATAGTTAGGTCTTAAAGGGAGCCTGGTATGGCCCCCCTTGTATGGCATTGACACTGAGGGTAGGTGGGATGTTCTCAACATTAACGATTGAGGATAAAAGAAGGTTAGGGCCTTGGTGGAAACTCCTCCCCCCCTTCCAGCGTCAAACCAGTCTTCAATGTGTTTAACTACTCTTGAATCCTTAAAGTTAACGATGATCACATCACCCGGTAAGTCCTTGGGTCTTTGACCCAGCTAGCCTACCCTTCTAACGTGTATTATTTCCCCATTTAAGTTGTCTGGGAGTGGTCTATTATTAACCAACCAATGAACAACCTTGTTTTTCAGGGTTTGATAGTCTTCTACTTTCCCCTTCTCTAGTTCAGGCACCCCGGTCAAAATAACTACATAGGGGGCCGCATGTGGAGGAAGATCTACATTTCTCCTTAGTGCCCTTTGATTAGTAAGGTGTGAAGAGGGCCTGTTATCTGCCACCGGAGTAGGTCGCCTTGGAACATGTGTTATTTTATTTGCCTGTTCAACCCGTGGATTAATCTCTAGAGTTACAGGCCTGTTGGCTACTGTATTTGGGGGCTTAATTACCCCCTCAGGTTCAGGTTTTTTTTTGCTGTGCTTATTCCCTACAGAGAGGGAAGATGCAGTGGACCTAGATGGGGGGGCTTTAAGCTTACTTAAGGTTAGCTCCTTCAACTGGTCCGAATTCCTCTCTATTGAGTTTTCAATTTCCCCTAGTTTTTCTAAGATAATTTGAACCCTGTGTACTAAGGGTAGTGTTAGGGACCTAACAAGAAGATCCATCTTCCCCATAAATTCTTCAATAATCTGGGAATATAACTGAGTATGTTGGGAGTTATGGACTAGCCCACTTTCCCTGTCAGGAAGATGCGTACCTGCTTGAAAATTAGCCTTCCTCGACGGACTCTCCACTACTTTTGCCGTCTTTGCGTTTCTACCGAGTTGTTTATTACCCCCACGTTTCCTCTTTTGTGCCTGATTTGGCTGAGCAGATAAGCCCTCAAGGGATGTGGGTAAGATAGACTGTTTCTTGCTCATACAGAATGTGCTCAGAGATGGTGACTCAGCAGAAACAGCAAACTCAGACTTTTTAGTTGGAGAGGTAGCCTGATGTTGAGTGCAGAGATCCATAACAACTGGGGAGTTTAGGTCTATTAAACAGTTGGCAGTCTCCAGCAACTCATTGGGGATACAGTTATTGGCAGTATCATGGGGAATGGGTGATGAAATACGATCTTGAAAGATGAGTGGAATGTTGTCAGTACTGAATATCTCAGCATCAGTGACCAGAAGGCTATTATTTTGATGTTGTGGGGGGGGAGCCTTTGGGGGAGAAACTAGGGGTTTCTTTTTTAGGAGGTCAATCGAGAAACGGCGCTCAGCACGTTTTTCAGCCAACAACAATTCTTTATCAACATCTTTCATAGCCCTCGCAAAATATTTATCCAGAGGGCCCAATATTGATACCCCCACAGAAGAAGGCAAGGAATTAGAATCACCTGAAGACATCTTGGAGGATCTGAGTATATAGTAATAATCAATAAAACAATAATACGGAAAAGTATACTATTCTAACATGAATTGGGGACATAACACATTGAAGGCATCGAAAAGCCTCACTGCCCTAACAAAAACATCACAGTACCTGCAGTGGGGATAGAGAAATCAAATGCCAGGGCGTTAGAAGGCAGGCCCGGCCCAGCCTCCTTCAGCCCCGGACGGCCACAGACGGCCCGCCCTTTGCCCGGGCTTCACCCGGCGCTCCCGCGCGCTCCCGCGCCGCGGGTACTTGTGTCAGTTATGTAATGAGCGTTGTGGGCGTGGAGGGCGTGTCCGGCCTAGGGAGCGCTGACCAGGTGGTAGAGGTCACGCAGGGACTCCTGGATGTTGGAGTCCCTGCAGCGCTCGCACTTGCCGTCAATGCCTCTTCCCAGCGCCCAAGGACACAGTGCGCCCGCAGTGCTAACACAATCACCGGTGACTGAAGCGGCACCCGCGCAGCGGGTGCGGCAAAAAGTAAATGAAGTCCAGCAAAGACCTTTAGCATTCAAGGGTCCGCCCGCAGTGCTATCACAAGCCCCGGTGTCTAAGAGTGGGTGAAGTCCAGCAAAGAGCTTTAGCAATCAAAAGTCCGCAGCCACGATCAAAGTCCCACTCGGAGGAGGAAGGCGCCCGCTTTTTGCAGCGTTGAGGGCGTGGAGGGCGTGTCCGGCCTGGGGAGCGCTGACCAGGTGGTAGAGGTCACGCAGGGACTCCTGGATGTTGGAGTCTCTGCAGCGTTCGCGCTCGCCGTCAATGCCTCTTCCCAGCGCCCAAGGACACAGCGCGCCCGCAGTGCTAACACAATCCCCGGTGACTGAAGCGACACCCGCGCAGCGGGTGTGGCAAAAAGTAAATGAAGTCCAGCAAAGACCTTTAGCATTCAAGGGTCCGCCCGCAGTGCTATCACAAGCCCCGGTGTCTGAAGCGGCACCCGCGCAGCGGGTGCGGCGAAGAGTAGGTGAAGTCCAGCAAAGAGCTTTAGCAATCAAGGGTCCGCAGCCACGATGAAAGTCCCAGGATGTCTTAACCTGGTTTCATGACACTCCATCAACAGGTCATCCAGAAATACAAATGACTTTTTCAAACTGTCAGCAATGGCTTTGGTGTCCCACATTGCTCAAGAATGTGCATGACTATGTTCATATCTGCACAATATGTTCTCAAAACAAGACATCCCAGTCCACCCCATCAAGCTATATATGAACCTTGCCAGTGCCCACACATCTGTGGCATTACATAAGCATGGACTTAATTTCTCACCTCTCCAACTCCAAAGGCTATACAACCATTTGGATGGTAGTTGATCTTTTTTCAAAAATGGTGCATTTTATTGCCCTAAAAGAAATATCCACTGCCAAGACCCTTGTAATGCTCTTTGTTCAACAAATCATATGGTTGCAGTGACTCCCCTCGATCATCATTTTTGATGGGGCCAGCAATCCTATTACAATTTTGGCACAGTCTTTGCATATCATTGGACATTGATGCTCAACTCTCAGCTGCCTATCACGTACAAACTGATGGGCAGACGGAGTGAGTACACCATGTTTTGGAATAGACACTTCAATGTTTATTGAACTCTATTCCTAAGGGTTGGGAATCTTTATTACCCCTCGCTGAATTTCTTACAATATCTCACAGCATTCAGTCACTAGGATTTCTCCCTTTTATTATTTAATTGGTATGCATCCAATTATGTTACCTGAAAATTTTATAATGCTGTCTGGAAATGTACCTGTCCTACGAGACTTTTGTAAAACATATGGGTGATTCATAACAGCAAGCATTATCCCACATATAGGAGACAGGTTTGAGTATGGTAAAAAAAAGTTAATGAACATAGACAACAACAGCCAGACCACAAAGTTGGAGATAAAGTTTGGCTGTCCACTAAGCACCTGCAATTACGGTGGCCACATAGGCTACCACCCAGATATGTGGGTCCCTTTTCTATTGAACAATTCATTAGCCAAGTAACTGTGAAATGACAGGTTCCAGAATATTTACCTTCTCATCCAGTGTTTCCTGTGCCCCTCTTGATGCACTATTGTGGGCAGACCCGTCCTGTTCCACCTTTCTCACTTATTACACTGGGTGGTAACAGAGAAATCTTGATTCTAATCCTAAGAAAGAATGCTCGGTTTACCTGATTGCTTGGAAAGGGTATGATCCTAAAGAACAGTATTGAGAACTAGCCAGCAGTGTTTATGCCCCTTACCTGATTCATTCATTCCATTCCCGTCACTCAGATGAATCATGACCTGTAGGTCGTTCCTTGTGGGTGAAAACTGGAATGACCCCCTACTGCTCCCTCTCTGTCACAACCCCCTCTTGCATCCCCTGCGTATTGGTCAGGCACGCAGGGTTCATGTCGCCTTACCCCTAAGGCATCCTAAGCATGCTATGATATCATAAACGATGTTTCCCCAACACCCTCATAACTGAAGTTTCTCAGCTCCCTGATGACTGATGTACCACCAGCATCCCTCAAAATTGATGTCCCTCCAGCTCCCTCATGACTGATGCACCCAAGCATCCCTCATAACCCCTGATAACTATTGTTCCCCCAGCACCCTCATGACTGGTACTTCCCCAGCACCCTCATGACCAATGATTCCCAAGCACTAGTCATTTCCCAATGCACTTGAACCCCTGTAAGCGTTCCCCATATCCCATAAACAAATGGTTAACTACTCTTGCTGTTCTTAGGGCTTTGGTGTGGTTTTCCATTAAATCCCTGCAAGCTCCCCCCAGAATCCTGTGAGCCTGCCGTAACGAGAAGCACTCCAGTCTCCTTCAAGTCCATCCAAACCAGTGGCTCATGTGGCACCAGCTCCATTGATGTCTTCCTCCTCCCTCCATCCTGCACAGCTACTCTAGACCCCTGCGACTCCCTGAGTCAAGGCTTTGAGATCATCTTCAAACTTCAGACATGGTGGAAACCTAGGCTATGTACTTGATTTCAGGTTAGTGCGTACTAAGCCTCCTACAGTAGTAAACAGGACAGAGTATCCCTGTCTTCAAAGACTATAGATTTTTCATCCATGTCCTCTCTGTGAATTACTCCAGCGCTTCTTGTATGTTTATCCTCTGGACCCTTTCTACAACCTCGATGTGAGAGCTGTCACAACAGAAGGATTAAAGACATTAGTTCTGTGGTTCTCTGATGAACAATAGTGCCAAGAGAAAGCACTTCAGAGTCTTTGATATGTGCATCAACATTATACCCCACCATGTGTCCCGATTGTATCACCAGGAGTGCAAGTAACTCCAACCTTTGCTCCGAGTGCGTCCCTAGAAGTGCAAGTAACTCCAACCGTGCTTGAGTGTATCCCTAGGAGTGCAAGTAACTCCAACCTTTGCTCCGAGTGCTTCCTGGGTAGTGCAAGTAACTCCAACCTATGTTCTGAGGTTATCAATTGAAGTGCCAACAACTCCAATTTGTATTACAAGTTTATTCCGAGGAGTGTATCTGTAATTTTGGTTATTCTGCTCCCATGCCGAGCTGCTGATGAAAATTGTAAGTATATGTCACTGAAGTTAATGCATTATCATAGTATATAGAGCCCTGTCAATGTACTGATGGCAACTGCCACCTCTTGTTATTTCCAGTGTATTGTGTCATCACAAAACCAGAGGTTCTGGTCCAGTGCATATCTACCTAGCAGACACAGAAGGCCTCAGCAACTGCAAATCCTCTTACTCAGCGTTGCACAGCAGCTGAGCAAATCCAGGACTGCAAGTCTCTCTTTTCTTATTTTATCCCAAAATCCCTTCCCCACCCCTCATCAGGGGACAGTGTGAGCTCTCAGGTTTCAGTTCCAGGATCTGCATTCTCCTCAGGAGGGATAGAAGGTTCAGCATTAGCTGTAGTGTTGTCACTGCGGTTTGTACCAAGTAAGTGCATAACATTAATAAATCAATGTCCAGTAAAATACTTGTTTTTGTTTATTTCTAGTTCTACGAATTCAAAGAAGTATTACACGATTCAGAAACAGTAATACAATCCTCTTGAGGTCAGTCCATAGTGTTTTACTGGCAAATCCCTGCCCCACCCTCTTTCCTGTAATGTGGTTAGGGTTATTACCATTTACTGGTGGCTGCATTCAGGGAATTCTCACTTGTAGACTTTACTAAAGAGTTCACCCTGACTCTTGGGAAATAGTCAAACGTGTCTATGGTACCACAGCACCTATAGCAAGGAGTCCCTCAGGTCCTGACAAGTGCATATCAAGTATTCCTTGCTTCAGCAGCAAGGAAGCATTCAGCGTTTCAGACAGCAGGCACTTAAAAGAGCTACACTCCTGCTCACTTGAGTTGGTCTGTAGGTGGGACATGCAACATCACCCAGCAGGTGCAGGCTCTCTTTTGAGCGGTGCAGCTGACCTCAACAGGCTTCCACTTGTGCAGTAAGTGCAGACCCTCCTCACAGAGGGGGGTAGGAGGTTGATCTTGGTACTCCCTACGGGGTCCAAGTGATGAAGAGAAGTCCTCTTGACATCCTCCATATTCCACAGGGTAGGTCAGAGGGCAGATCTCGGTGTCCAATTCCTACATGCAGTTGTTTTAGGGTCTGGGTCTTTAAAGTTTTATGTTGGGGTTCTGCTTCTTTTAGCAGTGTACGCTTTTGTCTCTCTTCAGCCTCTTGAAAGGATGCCTGTCACAGCAGGATAACCTCCAAAGCTGACAGTCCTAGAACACAGCCCATGGGAGTTACAAGAGTTTACATCTCGAAGTAAGCCACGGTTATATGAACATCAAAAGGGTTAATCCCGGGTTCTAAGCCCTATTCTTTATGATTCCCTTATCTGACCCATCTTCTTCCTGATATGTGTTCAGTCCCTTTCCTTCTACTCTATCACTGAACAAAAGAGCACCTGTTAAAGTGTACCTTAGTGTCCTCTCCCTTCAGTCCACCTAGCTTACAGGAATGCAGCAATACGCAAGTCTGTCTGGGAGGATTCCTCTACTCCTCATGTATTCACCAGGCAGACCTGGGCTTCCCAAAAGCGAACCCAGGGACCTCCATGTAATGTACCATTGCAGGCACCCTGGAACTCAGTGTACGGACATAGCACACACTGTTTTCAGTACTATTACCTTCATGCATTGTGCCCTCACAGACACTCACACATTCAGCACACACATTCGCTCTGTGCATTGTTTAGTACTACAGCCTTTTTGTATTGTGCCATGGTGTGCTGCTTGTAAACGCACACACTGCCAGTATGCACATTCATCAAGCTCACACCGCATAATACTTAACCTTTCATGTACTGTACTTTTCGCAAGCACACATACACCAGGCACATGATTTCACTGTGCATGCAATGCACAGTACTACATCTCTCATGTAACTCATATACCTCAAGGCATACATACACTCAATATCTGCACCCACCCTCCAAGAACTGCGTAATACTGCTCTAGTTTTGTACTGTACCCATTCCAGGCACACATAAATCCAGCCAGAATCACCATTCATGTGCTATGCAACACTTTACATCAAACTGATGTAAGCCAAGAGTGAGTTAGGCACACAGCAGCAGAACGTTAAAAAGGTAAATGAGCCTGTAGGCCTCTGTGCAGTGTCTCAGAGTAAAAAGGAACTGTTCACTCCTACTGATCACTACACAATATGCTGCCACTACACACTTGTGTTACTTAACTCCTGGTGAAGGCAATAGCCTTCCACCACTATGAGGGTAGCACTTTGGGCGACCCTCCCAGACCAACAAGACCGCAATCCATGAAACAAGCTTTTATGTCAATGCACACATTCACGATCAGTGTTTGCCTATGACAAAAAAAATCAACATGAGGGATCTAGACAACAATAATTGGGCTCTCAAGGCAGGGGTACAAGTCCATAACCATGCAGAGAACTTTTTTCATCCCAAAAGTCACATATGATGGATTTGCCGGGAATTGTTAAGTTATACACAGGGTTGTAATGGCACAAATAAAATCTGCCTCTATTTATAATACATATGTTGGATTCACCACCTGTGTTATCAACATGCCACCTTTGTTAAAATGATGTAATTCTCATATCTACAAAGCTGCCATCTTTACTTTGTATCCTACTGCACTAGGTAATTGACGGTGACGTCCATGTTTTCTGTTCTCTCTCCCCATGCCTTGTTTCTGCCTCCATGCCATTGCACTTTTTCTTTCTACCATGTGTTGTCTCTGCCCATTCATGGCTAATTGTGTATATCCCTCTCTTATGTGTCACCATTTGCTGTCGATTTCGCTTTCTTTAATACATGCCATAAAACGCACATTTCCTTTATTTTTCATGGTTTTGCTCAATTCAAATTATCATTCTAGCATTTATAGTTTTTTCAGCGCCAGCCATGAAAGATGATGGTTTTATTCAGAGCCAGAAACACTGGAAGTATGATTAAGCCCCAGGGCACGAGGTTACATAAAGTGTGAGGAGAGCAGCTGGGATGCTGAGATTCTGCGGGCTAGTTCTTCTCTGCTGCTGTAGTGCAGCACTGCCTTTACATAGCACAACTAACTAGCAGAAGCAGGACCACATAAAGTAAGCTTGGGCGGTGTTGTTTTATGATTAATGGTTTTAGGTGGCTCCAACTATTTCCTACCAACATAGCGAACCCTAAAATTGAGGTTTTTGCTTGTTAGGTTTTATTAGGGTTGAGCCTCCTCACTGTTCACACACAACCATATTTCTCGTATAATTAGATGCCTTTAATTTTGCAATTTTTAGATAATTGTAATGTATCATGTTATTATTAATCTAGATTTTTTCCAAGGGGTGTTTTATGCTTATATATGAATATATAGTCTCTGGATAGCTCATGTATTTTCTAAAGATTTTTAACTGTTTTAATTGTATTGTGCTTTTAGGATTGCTATTGCAAATCGAATAAAGACATTTGATTGACTGATTGGATGCTAGGCTGTTGTGCTAGCAGTGATATTCTCGTGTGAATTTGCATTATTGCATTATAGTGCTGTTGGTGTGTGGCCGTGTTGCATTGCTGTTTTATTTGATTGTTTTATTGTGAGATGGTGTTGTGTTATTAACTGGTGTTGTACGTCCACTGCAGCCCGTCTTTTCAAATATGCAGACACACTATTATGACAGAAAACAGCTACCACAAACCCACATTAGTAAAATAGCGGTAAAGGTTTTTTGCCAAGAAGGAAATGTTAACTGCAATATATAGGGGCATATTACCAAGGGTGGAGATAGTATTAACACCGCTTAGCGGCCGAAAACGGCCGCTAAACTAGCGATAATTGCCTATCGCTCTATTAGCAAGCTGTCGCTAACTGATGTTAGCGACAGCTTTTAGACGATAGCGAGCGGTTTGGGGCCCGCTTTGCAAGATAGCGGTATTTATCGTTAATGACATGCAAAGTGGGCGTACCCAACCTGTTAGCGACTGAAAGCAGTCGCTAACGTCGCTATCGCCTATTAGCAAGGCAGGCGTAGCCATGGAAATATTCCAGCTATCGCCAAAAACTAACGCCTGCTCAGACCAGTTCTTAGCCATGTTATCCAATGGGAGGTGGATAACATGGCTAAGAGCATTTTGTCGCTAATGCGTGAATATCGCTGTATTCTCAGCGATATTCAAGCATTTCGCTGCTATCGCTGGATATTTTAGCGCAATGGAGAAAAACTTTGCTAATAGCATGTTTTCTCCGCTAACATATCCAGCGATAGGCAGCGATTAAAAAATTGTCGCTAAGCCTATTTAGCGATAATTATCGCTTCTTGTTGGTAATATGCCCCTTAGTGTGTTGGAGAGCAGGGATGACATTACCGTGACCTATCATGCACTTACCTGTAAGTTCGTCGTACTTGTCTACATTTTCTCTGGCTGCCCCCTGGAGGTTCACTTCTTCAGTGCCTTGGTCTGTTTCCGACCATTACTACTCCCACCAACTTCTCTACCCCATAGGTGACATTTGGCTTCGTCTCCCATCTTGACAGCTCATTATTTGACATGTCCTTTGGTATAATTAGTTACACAGCGTTGCTTGAATTATATATAGGCTTTTTGATGAAATCCCCATGTGCATATGCATAAATAAATTAAAATGAAGTGAAAACACGGATTTTTTTGCCAAGGAAGTCAGAAAATATATCATCGGTAATTATCTACTTTCAGAAACAAAACACCTTGTTTACAGGATCCCTTTCGACCAAAGATGTGCACTTTACACCAGCTTTCAGAGCGGCCTGGTTTCCAATATACCGAAGATCAGCTGTCCCTTTATGAGGCTCTGTTTCTGCTTTTAGAACCTTGGCAGGAAACCAGAAATTGCATTTAACTGTAACATTTGCAGTAACTGTACGCTGGCATGATACTTTACAGCAGTTGGAATCTACAATATTACGAAGAACCACTTGCTCATCAGGACATTAGTATGGTTTTTTCAGTTTACTGCAGGCCGTAGATATTTAATGTACTGTTCTGCTCATAATCAAAGTGTAATTGTATTTTCTCGTTGAATGTGTCCCAATCCAGTAACTCGGAAGCGCAGTATCTACCATCCTGTTATGGCAAGCTTACTTACATCGCCAGATGCAGCTTTAGTTTTAGCTGCAAGTGAACTATTTATTAAAAAAAATACTAAACATCTGTACAATATGTGCACATTTTTTTTTGAACAGCAGTGGTAAATGCTATCAACTTTACAATTAATATGTTGTGCCTCTGGGGTTAGCACTTGCACAATCTATTACAGCAGCACATTAAGAAGCCCAGACGTGGAACATGGTCATATCTCATTTGCTGGTACAGATTAGAACAAATAAATTAACAAGACGTTTTGACCTCATCATTAAAGTGTTGATTCTTCCGATTGCGTTGGGTAAAGGAAGCGGCCCTGTGATGGAGGCATTTCCCAAGTGTGCTAATAGCACGTCATTAACAGGGAGAAAGTTCAGTACATTTTACACATGAGTTGCCTCTGCAGTTTCATGTCTTCGGGCAATGGCAGGCTGGGCGGCTTTCCCGCGTCCTACACATACCATTGTTTTTTATGCGTGAGGTAGTATGCTGCAGAAGGCGCATTAAACATTATGGAGCCATCGCTGTTTACCTTCATATATTCTCATTAATAAAAGCCTGGAAACTGACGATTTTGGAAGCTCTGCTAATGCTCGGTACTCAACATCCCATTGCAAGAGAGGAAATTGTGTTCTACCTCAGCTGCTCTTTACCTTCTGCCTCGTGAATTCAAGAGGTACAAACAGGCGGGTACAACACCGTTCATGGCATTAAACGTTCATGGCATTAAACGTTTAGGGAGGTGGTAGAGGCCAGTGGTGGCCCTCAACATTTTTAACAGGTGCAACATGGATGCCGGGATCGCATAGGGCCTAGTTTGCGCTCAATCAAAACTATATGCAAGAAGATGGCGCCTGTCTAGAGCATAGTTACTTACACAGTGGCTGGGCTGCTCCAAACACCAGTAACAGCTACTTCTGAATATGTGGAAAAAATGAAAACAAACAGCAGGTCTCCTAGTGATAGCAGCAGGACTATCAAGATGGTGATGTTGAATATCAAAACGGAGTCAAAACTTTGGTACTCACTCATTCATCCACGTATACATGTCTCGCAGTAAGTTAAGCACCCACTCCAGAGACTTGCCTGTAACCTGAATGTCACTCAGGCCTTTGACTGTACATGTTCTGTGAGCGATGAAAGCTTACAGAAAGCTTCCCCATCTGAATATTGGGGCTGGGGATGGAATGCTGTCTGAGATAGAGAGGGAAGCTTGCAACTTCAAGATCCCATCAATGCAAATCATTCCCTGCGCAAATACCAGTTTGGCTTCCGATTGTGCATCAGCAGGAAGACCCCAACCTTTCACATCGGAGACGAAGCCCTTGTGACTACAAATGAAGGTGACCCCTGCATCCTAATGTTGCTTGACCTCTCAGCTGCCTTTGACATAGTTGACCACCCCGCCCTCGTAGGCAACATGGAATCTCAAAGGTGATTCACCAACTGTCCTCATTCACTGGTTCTCCGTTTAACTTTCAGACCAAAATCAGATTGTCAACAGAGGCAGCTCCAGATCTCAAACTATCCCTATCTCATGCAGAGTTCTCAGGTATCCATGTTCTCGCCTGTCATCTTCATCCTCTACATGGAGCCTCCTGGTGCTCTACCTGACCTGGATACCTAGCACCTATTTGAAAGTTGTAGGGAAGCAATATATTATATGGTATGACTGGATGGCCTTACCATGTCATTTTATCACAATACCCCAAAGGTGCTTGGATTCAAACTAATAAATCCTGAGCTCTGTCCTGGTAAAGTGGCAAAGAGTAGTCAGGCTTTATTAAAGGAAAACGTATTACGCATTTTACAGTACCATTATTGTTCATAAGTAGGAAATAAGATAGGAATCTGACACCGATTTATACAAATAGAGTATGTTTTAATCTTAATTTAGTCACCAAACTGAACAAAATAGCATACAAGTTGTGGATTTTCAAAGCAATATAAAATCAAGCAGTAAAATACATTGAGACTTTATCATTGAGGTGAATGGCAAAAGCTACTAGTCACAATCGGTCATTTAGGGCTCGAGTTGCCTTGCAGGGTAAAGGTGGTGCAGGTCCCAGAACCATGCCCCAACAGAGTTGCCCTGGCTGTCCTTGGAGCTGAATAGAACCAATGGTAAAGCTGCTTTTACCATTAAGACAGCGCTGCTGAAATGAAAATACAAAAACACAAGAGTGGGGTCCTTTTCAACATTGGTTGCAGGTGTTGTGAAATGCCCTATTAGTGCATCATTCAGTTAAGGGGTCGGTTAGCGGACAGGTGACCAACAAACCTTGGCAGCGGGGAAGGCTGAACTACAACTCCCACAATGTACTACACCATCTGATTTTGGGTGATTCCTCGATGGGCCACATGGCCAGCAATACTTGGTTCCTGAGCATCCTTTTACCTGATGTTTGCAGGGGACTAGTACCACTAGTCCAAGGGTACTTCTGGCTTCTAACAAACAGGGTCTCTCTCCCAGGGAGTGCTGTGTTTTTGCCAAGGAAGGGAGTTGTTCACTCAGTTCCAAGTTTGTTTCCTCAGGGACAAAAGTATCCCTCTTTTGCTTTGGTACATTGGCAAAGTCCTGTTGTCAGTAACACAGCTCTCCTCTTTGTCATTCTTTGATTCAAATTGTTCAGATCTGAGGTTCTGGAGTGAGGGGCTCTTAAATCCTGGATTTAGGGAAATCAGGGCTGTGGGAGCTAGTAGCCAATAGGTAGCTTGTCCCTGCAGCTAATCTGCCCCTGAGGCGACAACATACGGGGGGTAGATCACATTTTCTACCCCAGAAACCACTATTTCTGCCCTCCTAAAGATGGCAGAATACTATTTTAGGTGTACAGATCAGGAAGTCCACCCTAGAGCTGTGGCTAGCCTTCTCGGAGGTGTACACCTTCTGCATACCTAATTTCCCTCCTTGCCTGAGGCAAGGGGAGAGCTGTGTCCTCCTCAGGGTGACAGCTCAGATGCATATCAGAGGCGGTGCAGCCTTTGAAGCACACCGCTCTGATGTGTCACTTAATTGCATGCTGGGGAGGAGGGAGGTGAGACCTCCTACCTGCCCAGCCTTTGTTTCTGATTCCTGGGAGTGATCATACTGCCTGACAGGAGATTAGAATCCTGTCTTTGTGACAGCAGGAGTCGGAAAGCACGGGCTGGTTATCCAGAGCACAGGGTAGCTGGGGCAACCAGGTGGGAAATTACTTTGGTGCCACCTGGGTGCATCCCAGCCTTCCCTTGACACCAGATTCATGTCAGGGGAGAGAAGACATCAAAGACACCAAACTGGACATATCTAGGTGGTACAATAAGGGAGAAAGCAACCCGGGTCAGCCCGGGTGCAAGTCCCATGTTATCCTATGGAGCGTCTATCACTTATAGTGTACTTCAATGATTAGGACACTGTAGAGGTATATAAGCTTGAATCTACATGTCTACACTCTCAATATACTGCACCCTGTCTCCTGAGCACAGGAGCCCTTCTCCAGTTGTGACTGACATATACCAAAAGCAGTGCATTTGACTGTGCCACACATGGTGAGGGCCCAGTCGATTTCAAGCAGTGTGAACTGCTCCTGAAGTCTGAAATGGCAGGCCTGCTGTAAGTAGTTTTCTTAGGTCACCCAGGGTGGCACAAAACCACGCTGCAGCCCTGGGGACCCCTTTGCCATCTATGCCCTGCGGACCCCAGTACCATAAACTACAGACTTATAAGGGGGTAAGGTCTCTAACAATTGAGATTGCGAATTCACACATAAAAGTTTTAGGGAAAGAGCACTGGAGCCTGGTTAGTAGAGCACTGTAAGAGTCACAAATCAACATCAAGTAGGCCAAATGGGGTCAAGAGATGGTACGATATCTGCAAAAAGTCTTGTTTTTTTACAAAACTCAGCCCAATGAAGACAGAATTCCAGTTATTTGCCAAAAACCATAAACAACAAATAATCCAAACTTGGCTCAAAGACATGATTTTTGACAATTTTGAACCCCTCCTTTGGCTGAATGCCAGGTCACTTGAATTAATTCTGGACCCTAACCTGATCCACAAGGAACACAATACCAAACAAAAATGTTCGGGCACCATGGTGCCCTCTGGTCAAAAGAAGGTGAAACCATTTCTTTCAGAAAGTGACATCATAACTGCTGTTCAAGCCCTCATCATCTTGCATCTGGATGGTGGTTTCGCCCTGCTCTATGGCCTTCCGGACTCCACACTAGCACCCCTCAAGGGCATCTCAAATGCCTCAGCATGTCTCATCCAAGGCTTGAGGAATTATGATCACATCACCACGATCCGGAGGAACGCTCATTGTAGCCCCTTGTTGGCCTGCACCATCTTCAAAACCAGCTGCATCATTTACAAAGGCATCACAACCAAAAAACCCTCTTAATTTGCAGACAAGCACACCATCTCTGGTGGCAATAGGCGCACCTGCATTCAGGATACCATTGACTGCAGAGTTAGAAGTGTAAATAAAAAACAACTCAGCAGGCCTTTTCCATCTATGCACCCAGGATCTGGAACAACATCCTCATATCCTTCTGGACCATCCCATAGCTACTCCAATTTAGGAGTTGATGACTACCTCTTTAACCCCTTCGACGCTGATGACGAGCTCAGCTCGTCATGAGGTACACCTCTCGTACGCTCATGACGAGCTGAGCTCGTCATGAACCGCGGGTTTTTGAAAAAGTCAGCGCACAGCGGGAAAATGCGCCGCACGCATGCGGTTAAAGAACACTACATCAATGTCACTAACCCAGCTACCTCTCCTATCACTTGTTGACTTTAAACCTGTAAAATGCTTTGCTGCCTTTTCACTAGGTTTCTCACTGTAGATGTACAGTATACATATACATGCATACATTTGCAAATACCTTACTAAACCTATTTTGTGAGAAACCAAAGCTTGTACCGCAGCTGCATAATGTGAGCCTGCCTTATGATGGAAAAACTTGTTGTGCTGCTGCCTAGCTGTACCCGTCCTCTGAAGTGGGGAAACATGCATGGTTTCTGCCAAAGGTGCACTTGTTCTGTGAAGAAGGGGTGTTTCCACTGCTGTTGCCCCATTTTATGAAAACACAAAGAATATGCTAAATACACTTGCATACATACTCAGCGAATCAGGGACTGTTTCACAGTATTTAATGTTTGATACCTATAGTCCCGAGGAAGGTGCCACACCCTGTAGAGAAAATGTTCAAGCACCGAAACATTAACAGAAGAGAGAAATTTGGGCAGCTGCTTGACCCTTCTATTTTTAATCTTGTGGTAGGGATAAACATTAAAAAATCAGTTTTAGCACACCCATACACGCTCCTTATATAGGTCTAAACAGTAAAAATAAATTAGGGAGGTTGTGGTGGTATTACCAGAGCTGCTGACTCTAAAGTGGAGAACCAGTTTTGAGTCTCTTCATCGGCTTAACATTCTGTGATTCTGGGCAAAGAACGTAATCTCCCTATGCCTAACAAATTAATGTGAACTTGTGTAATGTAATTTGTACTCATGTAAATCACATTGGGCCCGATTCACAGAACTAACTTAAGACAAAATCCTAAACTGACTACTTTTGGTATTCACAGAAGTTAGGATTTTGTCTTAAGTTTGTCTGAAGACAAACTTAATATAGACGTAAGTTAGGATTTTGTCTTAAGTCTGTCTTAAGTCTGTCTTAAGACGAACTTAAGACAAAATCCTAACTTCTGTGAATACCAAAAGTAGTAAGTTTAGGATTTTGTCTTAAGTTAGTTCTGTGAATCAGGCCCTTAAGATATCTTCAGGTTGAGTTTGCCATATATAAACCTGCAAAAGAAAACATGTTGACATAGGGGACATACCTACAACCAAATTATGGAACCCATATCTAAGAGACTGTGTAACCCATGAACAAGATTACTTTTGGATGATTCCAAGTGCCAAATGTGTAACCTACTGATGAAGCATACCACACTATGTAGGCGAGGGTTCATCATCCTACATGAGTACATGAATGTATGGCAATTCCTTAAAAGGTGTGTCTGTTCCTTCCAGGAGCTTTGTACTTCTTGTATGTTTGTCTGTTTACAGAGAACAAACACAAAGTCCTTTAATTCCTCTCATTCCCTATGTAGTGTGGTATTTACCTGTGTTTAATCTATCCTGTATGTGTGAGAGAATTGTGTGATGTTCCTTCTGCAACTGACAATTGTCCTCCACTTATTCTTTGTATTAAGGACAACTGCACTATTGCTGCCCATAATGCAACATCCGTTGTGAAACTCAGTATAGAACTTTCTAATAGATAAACGACAAAACAATTTGCATTGCAATGCTTACTGCTGTGTATGATGTGAATAAAAGACTGAACCCTCACAAAATATGTGAGCAGAGTTTATATTTGGTTTCATGCTTGGAACAAGCTGATTTTCAAATGGACTAGACTACTTGGCAAAACTTTAAAACATGGGTAACAAGTGGCTCTACATCATGCATAACACCTAAGGCCAAATCTGATGTTTTAGCCAACAACACTTTGCATGATTGGGTGTTAACTAATAATGACAGTGTAAAAAGCAAAACTCTAAGCCCTACAATGCAATATGGTGCCAGGCATGGCTGATGGTATCATATGTGATAGAGACATTTGTCAGGCTTGTAAAATGCGAAAGAAAATGCAATTCCTTATCCTACTCTTTTTCTTGTAGGCAATAAAGATTTTAACAGACCAGTGCATCCAGTGGCATAGCGTGGAAGGTCTTCAGGGCGCAAAACTCTTAGGGGTGCAGATTTTTTAAAGAAAGTATTGCGCCCCCTAAACCATGGATCGTTAGCATTTCTAGAGATAACGGTCCAAGGGTTAGGGGTGCAATACTTTCTTTTAAAATGTTGCCCTTGGCGCTGGCAACCCATGCAACGACGCTGGGTGCATGAGAGGGCAGAGATAGCCCTTCAAATGAATATGGGAGTATTTTACGCTAATGGGATAACATTATCATTCTTCTGAAAAACAAAGGACAAGCTAAAAGCTGTTATTTGCCACAACAATGCAATCTGCAGCAGGTGTAAGAACCTGAAGACACACTGGGAAAGGCCTGTGGCATAAGCCCATCCTTGGTCTAGAGGATGGAATGAATTGTGTGGAATATCTGCAAAATCACTCTGATGAGCCCTGTCTTAAATAAGTGCAGCACGTGTTGCAGGTGCTGTTCCACAAGGGCTGCCAGTGATAGAGGCCCTCCTTTAGAGAGAATCTGTAAACGTGCTGTAAGACTACAAATGAGTAATGCCACTGCACCTGTTATTGGTGGTAAAACTAGAAAATATTCCCTCAATCCTCTGGTAGCTTGGCACAGAGAAGTTAGGCATAACTCAGAGGCAATGTCTAAATGATTTGCGCGACACTTCAAACAGTAAAACACCACAAACATTTCTCACACCAGATTAGAAAAATAGAGTAGTTTGTAATAAATAAAACAAGACCAAAAAGACAAAGATCCAATCAATCGAACTGGAGATATGCAGTGTTAGACCTGGCACCTTGGCGAGGGTCTCCCTTCCATTTTTTGCTGTTGCCTCATGTGTTTTTGCTGGTTGTAGATGCTTTGGGCACTGTGCCACTGCTGTCCAGTGCCACAGTGCAAGTGCTCCCTACGGTAAATTGATGTATGGATTAGTGATTCCATGATTGGTTGATTTGGTTTACTTGCCAAACCCTAGTACAGTGCACTGAGTGTGCCCAGGGCTTGTAAACCAAATGCTGCTGGTGGGCTTGCAGCACTGGTTGTGCCACCCACAGAAGCAGCCTGTAAAAGTGTGTCTCAGGTCTGCCATTGCAGAGCCTGTGTGCAGTCCGGTACTGCCATGCTGACTGGGCAAGTGCACACACTTGCCAGTCCCTAAACCTTCCTTTTTATGCATGTTAGTCACCCCTTTGGTATGCCCAAGGGCAGTGTGCATTGTAGGTAAAAGGTAGGACAAGCCCTGATGTGTGTGGCATGTCCTAATAGTGAATTACAGCCATTTTCGCTTTTCACTATTGCAAGGCTACCGTTCCCCATAGGCCAGAATGGGAAGTTTGATTATTACATCTTATAATCCTAACTGACTCAGGGAACTAGGTAGAAGTTCAAGTTTAGTATGCCTGAACTCAGAATAATAAAATTCATCTTTTAGTGAAGTTGGTTTTAACATTCTGTGTTTGAAAATACCACTTTTAGAAAGTAGGTATTTTCTTGTCTAACTATCCAAGCCTGCCTCTGCTAGGTTGTGTATTCCTTGTCCGGAGTTTGAGTGACAGCCAGGGCTGGGGGATTCCAGGAGACAGGGTGAGTCAGCACAGGGCTGAATAGAGAGATCTGCATGCACAACGCTGGCTCCGCCTCCTGTGGTGCGTCTGATGTCCCTGGCCTACGCTGTGAAAGGAAAGAAGGAGTCTTGTCAACAAAGTGCTCCAGGACTGACCAGAACTGGGTTGGACTAGGCAAAGGCCTTTCTGCCTTCAGAGAACAAAGGGAAAATGAGTATAAAAGAGGGGACCCAGACCCCAGAACTTCAGATCATTTTTGGGAAACAAGAAGAAACCTTTGCTGAGGAGAGGAATCAGAGGAAATGAGGAAGAGGCTATACCTGAGCTGAGTGCTGTCTGGGGCCTGCAGTGGTTGCCTGACTGCCAAAGAGAAAGGACTTTTGTGCTACTTTCATTCAACTTGTGAAGGATCTCCAATGGCTTAAGATAGAGCTTGCCTCCTGCTGAAGTCTCAGGGACAATAGACTTCACCCACCAGCACCCCAAGAGTTATTTGGAAGTGCCTGCAGGTGTGTTGGGCTTTCTGAGGGACTGGGTGTCGCAAGGAGCTGGAAGCGCGATTCACGAAGAAGAAGCATGTCGCGGCCCTGTTGTTTCGTAACGCAGAAGCACCTCGCATCGCCGGAGAAGAGGATCGACATTGCATCAGACGCCGCCGCATCATCGGAGAAGCATGTCGTCGCCGCAGCTGCTGTCATCGCATCGCTGAAGAAGGGTGTCACGCTGCAGCTGTTGCATCATCACCGAAGCGTCTCGCATCGCCAGAGAAGAGGATCGACGTCGCATCAGATGCTGCCACATCACTTGGAAGCGTGTCGCAGGGCCTATCGGGCTCAGAAAGAATAGTTGAGTCGCCGCACGGCTGTTGGGCATGCACGCATCGTGTCGCATCAAGGAGAAGACGCCTTTTTTTTTCATTGCACCGGATCTTCAATCGCATCACGGTGCTGCTGGTCGCACTGCCACGGAGGCACAGTATGAAACCGACAAATCACCTCCCCACGCCGAGAAGAACCGACGCATCCCCTACGCAAAAGTAGGGACCCAACGCCTCACCGTTCTCGCGTGTAAGGAACCGACACATCACCTTCCCTGTAACACTTTCGTTGTATAGCGTTAAGCATCCAAAGGTACATTAAACTCAAAGTGTCGCATTTAACATCTTAAGAGAACTGAGCTAATTCTATCATTTTTAAGTACAGTATTGTGGATTTTTGTCATTTGTGGTCTTGTGTTAAGTCTATATAAAAATACTTATTTTTATACTACAACTTGTGTGGTGTCCATCTGTAGTATTGTCACTGGGTTACTGTATGTATTCACAAATACTTTACACACTGCATCTGAGATAAGCCTGTCTGCTTGTGCCAAGCTACCAAGGGGGTGGGCAAGGGTTATTTTAGGAGTGTACCCCCTTACCCTGACTAGTCGCAAGGGTCCCTATTTGGACAAAGGTACCTACCTCTGCCAACTAGAGACCCCCAAATCTAGCATGTAGGTTTAAAGATTTCAGTGAAAATAGCTCCAAAAAGCACAAAGAGCCAACTGTGGATATCTGTCGCGACGGACCTGTGCAAAGTCACAAGTTCATGCCGACCACAATGGCACTGGAGCATGGTTCAGCTATAGGGACTTTTAGGCCTGCTGAACAAAAGTACCTTGAATGCTAGTTGCGAAATGTTGCTAGGACCATCACCGAGGATGAGTTGCTCTGTTGAGGCGATGAGTCAGTTCCAAGGAGCAACGAAGCTGTGATGCAAGAACCTGTGTCATCATCGAGGCTGGCATCGATCAGAGATTTCTGATGCGAGGCTTTGTGTCAGGGATGTGTCGCGCAGCATAGGTTCCGATGCAGGCTTTTAGGTGGGGCTGAGTCCTTGCGCTTAGAGAATCCTTGCAGCAGAGGTGATGCGTCAGTTCTGCTTGGGATTGTGCCGCAAAGCAGAGGCCATGCAACACTTCTGCTGGATCCAAGGATGGGTTGAACTAGCCCTTGTAATCATTCTGGTGGCCCTGGGTACAGGTTACAGGTCCAGCCCTTCTCACCCAGGCAAGAGGGTAGCAGGTGAGCACAGCAGGCAGTAGTCCAACAGATTGGCAGTCCTTTCAAAAGTACGGTAGTCCTTCTTTCTTACTGAGTCTTTCACAGGTCCAGAAGTGCACTTAAGAGTTGGTGTCTGAAATGCAATATTTATACCAGGTGCCTCCTTTGAGTGAAAGAAGCTTCTAGAGGTTTCCCTTTGATGTGCACAGGTTTCCAGCCTTCACTACCCTTGGTCCGGACTAACTACAGGGGGTATGCAACCCTTTGTGTGGAGGACACAACATATTAAAGTCTAAGTAGAACTGTGCCCAACTCTGCCCTCCCACCCTGGCAGCGATGGCCTATACAGACACACCTAAGTCCCTATTTTGTGTGGCTGTCCAGAAGGAATACAAAAAGCCCAACTGTCAGCTACACCCAGTCACATGACCTAGAGACAGTCTATAGGCACTTACAGCTAGATTCATGAAGTAAAATTGCGATCACAATAGCTGCGAATTAGCAATTGCTATCGCAATTTCAAAGACAGGGATTCATGATAGACCTAGACCCCCTGATGCAGCACCCAACAAGGAGGACCAATGCCGTTCCCACCCATGTGCAGGTATTGTGCAGCCTGCACCTCTGGCCTCCGGAAGCTTCCAGGGGATAGTCGCTGTCGCAGTGGGGATATCCCAGCCCACCATGTCCCGCTGCCTAAGGAGTTTCCTGGAGGCCATGCTGACCCGGCTACACCACTACATCTCTTTCCCCACCAGCCAACAGGACTTGAATGACACAAAGCTGCAATTTTACAATGTAGCACAATTTCCACATATAATAGGATGCATTGACTGTACCCACATCCACATCTGCCCACCAGCACAAACGGAATACATGTATCGCAACCGCAAGTCCTACCACTCCCTCAATATCCAGATGGTGTGCAATGCAAAGACAATCATCACGGACATAGTGGCACAGTACCCGGGGAGCACACATGACTCCTTCATATTTCGGCACAGTGGCATTCACACACGACTGGCCAGGGGAGACTTTGGTGAAGGACACCTACTGGGTGAGTACACATGCCCCACAATATTACACTGTGATAATGTAGCTGCGCAGCACAGGCACTCACCCTCTGCTCCTATCATTCAGGTGACAGCGGCTACGCTCTCCGTGAGTACCTCCTCACACCATACCTCAACCCTGCAACACCACAGCAACGGCGTTACAATGCAGCACACATACGCACAAGAAATTGCATTGAGAGGACATTTGGCCTTTTGAAGAGCAGAGTCCGCATACTGCACAAGACTGGTGGGGCCATCAAATACGAGCCAGAGGTCTGCTGCCGCATCGTGGCCGTGTTTGCAATCCTCCACAACATTGCTACCAAGCGCAGGATACCTGTAGACATCTCTGGCAGTGAGTCGGAAGGGGACAACCGACCACCTGCACATGTGCGTCACGCACGCAGTGAGAATCCTGCAGAAGGACACAGGCGCCGCAACCAAATCTGCATGAACTATTTCTAGTGCACCCACTCCCCACACCCATTACTTAACTCATGCATGACAACATTAATAATGACATGAGTCAGATTAAGTTAGTCAGAATATTTGTAATTATTATAGCACAATAAACTGGGCATTCTGCAAACTGGTACATGAATGACATATTGCGTCATATGTCTGTTCTTCAGGAGGGCATGCTTGTAGCAGCAACATTGCCCCTCATGTAAATGTTCTATTGTTCAATGCCGCCTCCGGGCACATGCTCCCAACCTCCTTTCTACATCCTCCTCCTGATTAGGCCGTGAGGCAGCAGAGGGCCTGCTGCTGCGGCGGGGTGCTACCACCGGTGGAACGGACTGGCTGCTATGGCTGGATGTAGCCTCACTAGTGTCGTCAGCCCCCCCCGCCTGGCCATGGCCGGTAGCCTGCATGCCCTGCTGTTGACACATGCTCCATAGCTCTCGCGACGTCCTGGCAGCACTGGACCATTTGGACCTGCATGGCCAAGGAGCTTCGCGAGAGCTGGGAGGTCGCGTTCCCAATTATATAATTGGACCGCTGTATGCTGACAGGCGGGTCAGCAGCTGGCGGTGTCTGCGGCGGTTGAGATCCCGCTGGCTGTACAAGGCCTGTGTGTTGGCCTCCATAGCAGCTGTCATCCTCTCCATGCGGTCTGACATTTGTGCTACATTTCGGGCAGTCTTGTTCAGTTGGAGGTGGATAGCCGCAAGATGACGGGCCTGGGTTTGATGCACATGTAGCATACGGCGCTCAATGGAGAGCCCACCTGGTCGCACGTTTTGTCCCCTGCCAGCGCGGGAATTGTTAGTGCGCTGCTCCCTCACCAGTCCGCTTGACTGGCTCCTCACAGCCGCAGGGTGGCGGGTTGGTTGGCGAACTGCTGCTGGTGTTGCAAGCCCCACTGGTGGTTATGTGACGCGCAGTGGTACTGCAGCGCCTGGTGGCACAGGGGTGGCACTGGCCACAGGGGCAGGTGGTGTAATGACCACTGGTGCGGCAGCTTGCCCTGATGGTCCTGGCTGTGGGGATAGATGTGTGTCTCCCTCTGTGTCCTCCGAGATGTCCTCAATTACCAGGGCATCGCTGTCTGTGCTGGGGACTTCTGCGCCACCTGTGATGTGAAGTGGACGTTGATTAGTGACATGTTTCTTACACATTTAGGCTTCCTACATGCATGCAGACTACCATTCCCTGACTCGCTGCAGGATTGACTCTCACTAAACATGTCTGGCTTAATGGGGCAAGATGGTAATTGTGGTCAGACTACATGTCCCACAATGCAATAGCGCTTTAGTGGTGTGCTTTGGCTGCATGACTGGGGTTTGATATGGGATGCTCTGGAGTCATGGACATTGTTAGGGGACAGGGGGTTGCAGTCGCATGGCACTTACCTGGTGTGTCTTGGGTGGGTCGGGAGGAGTCCAGCTGGGTCACACCCACGCATGCCTGCGGATTGATAGTGTCCTCCACTCGGTCCTCCAGTGGTGTGTTCGGTGGGACAGTGGGCTCCCCTCCACCTGTCGCCACACGCTCCCCGAGCCTCTCCGCAATCTTCTCCTTTGCCCGCCCTCTGAGGTCATACCAGCATTTTTTTAAGCTCATCCACGGAGTGCTGGGTCACCCCCACAGAGTTAACTTTTGCGCGGATGCGCAACCATATCCACCTTTTATCGCCCTCGGGCACCCTTCTGGAGTCTCTACCGAAGAGCCGATTGTGGTCCTTGCAGACTCCTTCAATCAAAAATTCGAGCTCTTGCTCTGAAAATGTTATTTTCCTCTTTCTCCCACTGGAAGATCCACCTGCAGCTTCCTGTGACATGCTTGCCACTGGGGTGTCTCCTGGTTTACTCCTGTAGGCACACTGGAGGGGAGCTCTGATAATGCTGCTTCCAGTTCAGGCTCTCACTGCTGAATGAGGGTGGAACCTGCCTACTTCCTGGTTATGATGTCATCACTGTGCTCAGGATGCGACTTCCCGTTTTTGCGATCTCGCAGTTAGCGAGATCGCAATTTGCGATTTCGGTAATTGCGAAATCACAATTTCAACACGGGTATCGGCCGATTATGCGAATATTTACGATTTTCGGGGACTCGCAATCGGCGATTGCGGCCGATTGTGATTCGCTTTTTTTTCTCGCAAATATTCATGAATGCCATTCTGCGATTTCTTAATTGCGATTCGCTTTTTCTCGCAATTTAGGAATCGCAGATTTTGACATTGATGAATCTGGCTATTAATGCCTAAGGCAGAAAAATGCCAACTTTCTAAGAGGGGCATTTTCAAAATTGTAATTTAAAATCCGACTCTCTCCTAAGGCAGGATGTTTCATTACAATCTCAAAAACACCAAGCATTAATTGGTTACCGGTTTCGATTTGGAATTTAGAGTGCACCAAATTTAATAAGGTAACTCCAATGTTATCCTATGGGAGAGGTAGGCCTTGCAATAGTAAAAAACATATTTAGGAGTTTTTACTCCCAGGACATGTAAAACTTAAAAGCACCTATCCTGCTTTTTTAATACACTGCACCCTCCTCTTTAGGCTGTGTAGGGCCTCCCTTAGGGGGACGTATGTGTATTAAAAAGGAAGGTTTGAGACTGGCAAGAGGTTCAACTTGCCAGGTTGAAATGGCAATTTAGATCTGCACACACAGGCTGCAATGGCAGGCCTGAGATGTTTAACGGGCTACTTAAGTGGGTGGCACAATCAGTACTGTGTGGCATTCTACTTCCTGCTTAATACCCCCCTTTTACAATCCTGTGATTCTCTGAGTGATTGTCCTCTTGAAGTTTTTTTAGAGGTGCTGTGTATGTTGCTGTACCAAGTAACTGTCTTTTTTTATATACACAGGTATTTTCACGTTGCTGCATTATAGACCGAAACCATTTTATCACGTGATCAAATGGCACACATTTTGTACTGGTGCAAAAGTAGAGAAAACAATCATTTGCTCTGTGTTTGCTTGTGCGATAGTGAAAGGAACAAACAGCTTTTGCTTCATAATTTAAAGACACAAATATTTTTCAACGCGGTAATACATAGGAAAAAAGACTGCAAAATAATTGCAGCAAACGCATGAGTCACCTTTTTCTTAATCATTTTCATTGTAATATAGTTTTTAACACAAACATTGATTCGTGAATATCTTTTATTAAGAAAGCAAGCAAACTATGTATTCTTCATTTTTAAGAAGACGTTGAGCAAACTGTTTTCGCCTCAAATTTAGAGGGCCATTTAGAGTTTGTCAGGACGCAAGCCCTGACAGCCAGATTCACAGTTCCCGCACTCATTTAAAGATGGTGACGTTCTAGATTTCTGACGACAGAGTTACAGAAGGCTCCGCCGTAAGAAATCTTGACCTGGTGGCAAATGTATTAGAAGCCACTGGGTCTATACGGTAAAAGGGCAGTCTGCCAATACGATTTTTGTCTGCACCGGCCCGGATGTGAGGTACAGATGTATTGAGCCACAGAAAAAATCAATAGCTCCCAGGTTTAGGGAGTAAAGAAAACTCCATTGGTTGTTCATTTGTTATCTTCTTTATAGAAATAAACTATTTTGAGAGGTTTGTTTCTGCAAAACCAACAAATGAAACCCGACGTCATGACAATGACAGCCAGCTTTTCAGTTTTGTTGGAAGTGCTTCCGCTGAACCAATAGCAGCACTTTCAATACAGAAAGCCCTTCAATCTTTTGTTTCAATTACATTATAAAGAGAAGAAAATACATTTATTCTATTCTTTATTAGACAAAAACACAGGGAATCAAAGCAGGTTGAGTTTTTCCCATTTCCCAGCCTGGTGCATGCTTTTTTGTTTACCCCATGCCTCACTGCAATCAGCAAAGCTGTGAAAAATAACACTTGTTAATAATTGTGCCACTATAAATTTCATGTTATCCGGGCTCTCTACTCTACTGCAACCTCTTCGCCAACTAACAGAATGCAAATTATGAGAATAATATTTCTAAACAAAGACTGAATGATCTTAAATAAGAGCTTATGCAAATCAAAAGGAACGCCCTAGTGAAGGACTAACTATCCTAATGGCCTTACTACCTTCAAAATGCCACGTCCCCGGGATACTAACATTAATTTTACATGGGTGAATTATGTTACCTACTGTTTCACACACGGATCTGAAACTCCAGTGCCTCAGGCAGTGTATTCCCACTTTGGATATTGGGTCCTCCAGGACGTGTCTGACTCTGGTGCGGTGTAAAAAGCAATTAGGCTACAAGTTGTTTGTCTAGGAGCACACATTAATTATTCAATTATACGCAGCTCCTGCTGAGTTGACCTATGAAAGCCCATTTATAAAACGGCAACATTCATTTCTTTGGTGGTTTGGGCTATGAATCTCTCATATGCATGAATTTCCTCCATTGAGGATGGAAGAGAGAGCGGAACTGTGACTATTACAATTGAATGTTGAGAGCGCCGTTGAAGACAATGGAATAGCTTGTTCCAATAATAGCTGGTATAGCCATTCTGCTCCAACATTCCAATGTTTGTTTTACTTTTTCTCCATGTTTACTTTAGAACAATATACCCTCAGTGGGTAGAATGTTCTAATAGCTTTATAGCCCTTTTGCCTCATGCTACACAGGTTGCTAAAGGCCTTCTTACTGGATCAGGCCTGTAACTTGGGTTTAGGGCCTTTAACAACCGGTAAAGCCCGTATGAGCAGACTATCAGGTCATCTGAGATATCTTCTTCAATGTTATTGGCTATAGACTCTTTTTAAAGGCTTAGTGATACGGGTGAAGGGCAGAGGATGTTGGTGCTACTTTGCACATTGCTGTTCTATTACTTTAAGCCTACCACCTCATCCAACAAGTCACGTCCAAATGTAAGATCTTGGAAAAACATGGTGCTATATACTCAAAATGTTAATGGGAAAAAAGTACCAAAGAGCATGAATATAAGCAATGATCTTAATCCACAAATGGCAACTATGTGTAGAAGTTCAGGGTGCCTTATATCTAGGGGAACATTAGTGTAATTCTCAGATGTGTCAATGTGTCATGGCCCTTTCAGCAATTAATTAGGTCTCACGTTGATAGGCTGATTCACTCTGTCTCAGTGGTTGAAATGGAATTACAGAAGTGTAGATACTTATTGGCCAAGAGTACCTGTGTGCAACTGAGATGTTCTGGTACTCTTCCAATAAACGTTTTTAATACCTACTGTGAAGTGCAGGTACTCTCCATTTCAAATGAAAGAAGTGCAGGTACTCAGTACCTGTGAGTACTGGCCGATTAAAAACACTGCACTGCCTGATTCTGTATGCAATGCATGCTAAACTGCACAAAAGTAGCCAGTCCAATATAAATCTAAATCTAAAGACACCTGTACAGCACCACAGTTTATGGAGGGTTGTTTACTGCTACTCTGAGAGTCTAAACTTACCGTGCACAACTTCAGACTTACAATGGCAAAAGTGTGTGTGGGGGGCACGTCCTGAACACCCTAATGGGCGAGTCAGTACTCAGAAACAGGCATTTTAGTTCCCATATGAGGTCATTTGTTTCTACTCTAGAAGCAGAGCCATAGCATCACCTCCATTGTTTATGATGCAAGCAAATCACAGGACGAAAAAGGCTAACAGTAGCTCATTTGGTGCCAGACACAATAACTGCTGGAGCTTTAAAGCACAAAGAGGGGCGACAACTATTGATTAGGATCTTACCCAAAGTCACCCAGCCCTTTAACTGCGCGCATATTCAACGAATTCTTGATATTGTCCATACACACTCTGCTCTTGACCAAATCTGAACTTTCTGTATTATTAAGGTTACTGTATGATATTTCCATCAGATTAAAAAAGTTCAGCAAGAACGAAATGAGAATAAAAATTACATGCAGTGACAACAGTATCATACATTTTTCATATTTATTTCCACTGTGTTCCTACCATTTCTTTTGCAGGTAGCAACTGGTCATGGTATTAGTAAAATGTAATCTTGAATATCTCAAAATCAGTGTTAAGGTACAAGTCTGTAGTAAGGCGCGTTTTTAACATTACCACAGTGCTTTACATGTGGGCTGGCTCATCTGGGCCTGTCCTGCTCTCAGGCTGCCATTAATGTATGCATAAAACATAGATATTGTGGGTAAAGACCTGATAACGGTTTAACTTGCCTGTATCTCTACACTGAAGCCTTCCTGTAGCTGCTTAGCCTGCCACAAATACCGTACAATAATAAACAATGTAATAATCAGTGTACCAATATTTCCCACTGTAAAAAGATGAGCGAATACTCTTTGTCGAAGTTTTCGAAAGGCCAACTTGAGTTTGCACTGACTTCTCACAAGAGGCACCTGCACTGGAACATTCTTGCAATAGTTGCTTTCCGTTTGTAGATTTTTTAAAAATAATAACTATGTTTAGCCGCTTGGAGTGATAACAACAAAGCAACACGGAAAAGCAGTTTTACCTTCAATTGCCCTATCACAAGTGCTTGTATGCATTGTTTGGGAATGACCGAGCTACTTAACTATCCCAGTAATACAGGAATCAGGTTTCACCCATGGTTCAGACCCCGTTTTGAGCTCATCTCTTCTGAGCTAATAGCAGCAATTTGAGATCCATGCCTAGGCCTCTGAAGGTTGGCCGAGCGTGGTTTTGCAGACTGGACGGTCTCCAGGCATCATACAATCCTGCTGCCCGGGACTGGTTTGTCCAGGATTGGTTTGCTAGCTAAAGATAAGCGGCTGTGTTAGGTACCACTGTATGCAAAGGAAGCATTTGGGTGGGAAGCATGAACACTACCTGTGAGGCAAGGGGCTGCAGGCGAGTGAGGACTGTTTGCAGCTCTGACCCCAGCAGCATTTCTTCCATTCAGCAGGGATGAGCAGTGCTTTTCTACTGTTGGCAGTAGGCAAGCAAGGGTAGCAGTTTTATCATCTTTGCAATGTGTTGGTGTCAGGGTGGGCCTCAGCCAGGCCTACCAGTGCTAGGGGTTCGCCCTTCTCTGCACAAAGTCCTCAGACCAATAGGAAAGAAGTTAGCACGGAAACTGCAATTTAAAACAGAACGCTTTATTAACCTCAAGAGGTGGAACTACATTCACACAACACCCTTGGGTATTGTATGAAGTAGCACACTGAACAGACGGAACATGCTCCTTTTATACCCACACAGGGGCTCAAAAGAAGGCGGTACGAGTACAGAACAGAAGGGTTACATACATAAAAGGTCATACAGAAATGCACTGTCAACAGTAGGGTGGAGCTAACAGTTTGCTGGTTCCGACAGAAATACCCTGAGAGTTACAGACTAGGACATGTGGTTTGAACAGTTTCAGTTTCCTCTGCGCATGTGCAGAGTAGCAGAGCCTAAATATAGTCTGTCTCTAAGCGGAGTACAAGAGCAAATGACAGCAAGGAACGACAGAGCACATGGTGAGCACATGGCAGACAAGATGGCTGCCGAATACAAGATGACTTCAGCTAAATGCTAACACCGATCGCTACCAAATTACAACAGACGACCCTTTTACCAGTAGCTGAAGACATTCGTTCATTTGGGGTAATCTATGTTCATATCCTGTACATTGATGTTCATCATTTCAGTGACCTCTTTATTTAATAAACATTGTGCTTTAATTTCTGCAAAATTTCGCTTGGCAGGTGTACAGGCAGAAATACAGACGGAGCAGAGCATTGGACCACATTTTATACATACACAACATGTAAATTGTATCACTAGTAGTATACATAGGATAGTCAGTAGCTTCCAGCCCCAAGTGACAAAGAGTGTCGACATCCAACTAGAAAAAGTCCAGTCTCTGAATGAATTTTAGCAGCGATCTTATGCACTTTAGAGATTGCATCAAACACTTAAGGTGAGTGGTCAGGAATGTAGACACAGCAGCTACTGCAGATGATGCGACATGCACCACCTCGATCAGCTAATGCCACATCAAGAACCATGCGATTTTGGAGTGCTACAATCCTTGCAACTTGCAGCTCTTCCACAACACGAGTCAATTGTCTTATCTTTCTTCTGTTTAATGCAGCACCCACAAAGATGAACAAGCCCAAATTGAAATCAACATATTGTTGCAGAGTGGTGTCAGTCTGGTCAACCTCATCGGTACTCGTCCTCTTATATCTTTTCCTAGAGATATTGTTGTACAGCTTAAAGTCTTGATGATACTATGCAGCTGGCAGAAACACAGAGGGCAACAAAAAGGACACGTAGCATATCCCAGACCATCCAGCAGGTAGTTGGTAATATCCCTTATTACCACAGACAAAAAAGGTATTATGTGACGATATAAAGCTAATGTTATTGGCACCTTCAATTGTCAAAGTCACAGTACACTCACTTCTCCCCCCTGGAATTCTCCCAACACTTCCTATACATAAGTCTGCTTTAGCTCTGGTCACAGAAATTACAAATGGTCCAGTGTTCTTTATAGTTCTCATATTTGGGAAAACATATGGCATAGAAATGTTCACAGATCGGTACTCTTCCCATTCCCATTTAGTTCCTTCAGCTCGTGGATTACCATCTTCATCTGGATAACACACTTTATAGAGATGATAATTAATTCTTCCGACTTCTGCTTTCCTGAAGCAATCAGAAGCGCAAACCAAGCTTGGCAGGAACCATTATGCGAGAAAGGAAGAGGAATAAAAGGTGTTCCTCCTTTGTTCTGGTGAGTAGGTATCACCCCACACACCCAACAGTTGGTAGTAGTTGTGGCATTGTGAGTGTGAAACAACATCTGAATAAACATATTGTTCAGGTAGGATTGTCAATACTTTTGCTTTGTAAGGAATGGTAAAGTAATGATGCTCAACTGGTACTGGAGTAGTGGCCATCAAAAGCTGTCGCACAGGAGCCACTTTCTCAACAAACCAGGTTGTCACTGCTATAGCCACCATAGCAACAACAAATCCTACAGCACAAATGGTCTTCTTATTACAGATCTTAGCAACAGTTGATCTCCCTGTAGACATGATCAGTTTGTCGTTGAAACAATCGTTGGAGCTCTAATGTCCTGGGCAGCCATTGGTTTCTTCCCCGAGGGTGAAGACGGGTGTCACTATGTAGGTCTGACCCCCCCCCTTGCCACATCAGCACTCCGTTTCACCAACCCAGGACGGTTGCTCAACCAGTCTTTTTCAACACTGCAGATTCTTTTCTTGTCTTAGCTGGTACCGGGATACTCCAGAGATCGTGTGGTCCAGGAAGACTCCCTCAGATTCGTCAAGTGAGATAGCGTGGCCCTTCTCTGTTTCCAGAATCTCTTGATAGTCAGTCAGCACAGCAGGTTCCACCAAGGTAGGTGATACTCGCTTGCAGTGAGTGCTATGGACCCAATTCTTCCTGTTCGTCACTCAAACCGGTGTCCTCGTCGCTAGGAGCACCTGCTCGAGTCCTCGCCACCTCGGCTCCAAGCTGCTCGACCTCTCGAAGGCCTTGACCATCAAGTGGTCACCAGGCTGGAGTTCGTGGGTTTACCAGCAGATTTGTCAGGAAGAGCTTCTCGAACCTGTTGATGAATAGAATTTAAACTATCAGTCAACCGTGCCAAGTAGTCGCTCATCAGAACACATGGTACATCATATATGGGGTGTGGCTTAGGAACTCCCCAAATGTTCATCAGTCTCCCAAATACCACCTCAAATGGTGTAAGCTCAGAACGTGAATGTGGCACCGATCTTATGGACAACAATGCCAAAGGTAACGCATCAGGCCATTTCAAAGACGTGGAAGCTAGTATTTTCGCTAATTTTAATATCAAGGTAGCATTATACCTCTCCACTAATCCTGCTGATTGTGGGTGGAAGACTGCATGAAACTTCTGTTTGATCCCTAATCCTTGCAGGACATGCTCAACAACTTGCCCAATAAAATGAGATCCGTTGTCACTCCACAAAGGTTTGCAAACACCGAATCTAGGGAATAATTCCTTTAAAAGCACCTTTGCTGTGGTGAGAGACGTATTATCCTTAGTAGGGTATGCCTCTATCCATTTACTGAAGGCACATACCACCACTAGAACATACTTCAAGTTATTGCAATGTTCAAGTTGGATGTAATCCACTTGCAAAACTTCAAAAGATGCAGTTGGAGTAGCAAACCCTCCTGTAGGAGTCCGTGTCCCATAACCAGGATTGTACTGCCAACAGATCAAACAGGACTGTACTATTCTCTTAGCTGTGCTGGCAATTTCTGGATGCTCCCAAACTTGCGTAAGCAATTTCATTATTGCCGAAGCTCCAACATGTGCCAGCCCATGTGCCATTTGAACCATAGGCTGTAAATAGGCTAGAGGCAGTTTCCACTTATTCATTTCTTTGTTTTGCCAACAGCCCTCAACTTCTAGCATTCTCTCTTTGGACCACTGCTCAAGTTCTTCCACAGAAGCAGATCGCTGTATATCTAGTACTTCTTGTCTAGCATCATGCCAACGTTCAGCTCGTGACTTCACTACGTACATAGATGTAGTGCTTCATTGCATTGCAGTCTCACAAGCTACACGATCTGCAAAGGCATTGCCTTGTCCTGTCTTATCAGTCACTTTCTTGTGTGCGCTACACTTCACAATAGCTATTTTCTTTGGATATGTCAATGCAGTGAGAAGATTATGCACTAGTTCTCCGGGCATTATCTGCAACTCGTGGGACATAAGAAAGCCTCTTTCCTTCCAAAGTAGTCCAAAATCATGGACCACTCTAAAAGCATAGCGGCTATCTGTATAGATATTCACACACAAATCAGTGCTAAGTTCACAAGCTCGTGTCAATGCTATTAGCTCAGCTGCTTGAGCCGACTTCTGGGGGTATACAAGCTGTCTCCACTACTGTCTGGAGTGCCGTAATTGCATATGCAGCTGATGTCGCGCCATCTGGTAACTTCAAACAAGACCCATCGACCCAAAATTCCCCGTGTACATCTGAAAGGGGTGTATCTTGCAAATCGAAGCAACCCTTTGTCTGTTCCTCAGTATGGAATATACAATCATTAGACTCCTGTGACTGAGTCAGAGTCACTGGATATGGTAACAAAGTAGCTGGGTTCAGAGTTGCACACCTCTTCGGGGTAATGTGAGGGGCTGACAGTGTCAATTCACATCCTGTCAAACGATCACTAGTTAAGTGTTGCGTTTTAGTCTGATTGAAAAGGGCATCAACCGCATGGGGTACTAGCACCAACAATTTATGTGACAAAACTATTCCTTCACTCTGACGTATGGACACAGCTGCTGCTGCTGCAACTGAACGGAAGCACCCAAGCAATGCACGAGCAACAGGATCAACAACCGCTGAAAAATACGCACAGGGTCGCTGCTTGTCACCGTGTGGCTGCACTAAAACTGACAATGCACACCCATCTTTCTCGTGTACATAGAGTGTAAAACCCTTTGTGTAATCTGTAGTGCCTAACACTGGTGCAGAGCAAAGAGCTTGTCATAACTGATGAAAAGCGTTCTGTCATTCAGTCGTCCATGGAAGGGGCATTGGAGTGTCTTTGGTCAGAAGCGCTAACAAGGGTTTAACAATGTGTGAAAAACCTAACATCCATTTCTTACAAAACAAAGTCAGACCAATGAATGCACGGACATCTTTCTGAGTAGAAGGTACTGGTGTATCTAAAATTGCTTGAATGCGATCTGGTGTAAGTGCACGTCCCTCCGTAGACAGAAGGTGACCTAAGTAGGTAACCTTCGGTCTACAATATTGAAATTTCTTCCTTGACACTTTATGGTGGTGGGAAGCAAGAAAGGAAAGTAAAGACAAAGTACATTTTTCACACTGTTCAGGTGTATCGACTGCCAACAAGATATCATCGACATATTGAATGAGAGCCACTCCTTCAGGCAAAGTGAAAGAGTCAAGTTCTCAAGTCAAGCAAGCTTTATTCGACGATTGTCATAAAAGTATATAGTACAAATACAGTTCACCGAAGAGTAAAACTATAAATAAAGTTAAAATTGAGTTCAAATAATTGATTCTCTTAAATATATATATATATATACAATGTACTTCAAGGGAACTAAAGTGCATACACTGGGTCTAGATATATATTGATTGATCTATAGGAAGAAATGCCCTTACAACAATTTACTTCTTATTGTCCAAGCCCATCCTAAAAACTTTGCCACAGCAATAGACACAAGTTGGTCAGTACAGGTACAGATTATTCTAGCAGCCACCATCCCGCTCCTAGTACCCAGTAATTTACACATAGGAATTAACCATACCCTGCGAGGTGCTGCATACGCAGGGCAAACGAACAATAAGTGGTCAACGGTTTCCTTTGGGGCCAGGCATCCTGGGCAATCTACCTTACACCCACTAGACCATCGATTGGTAAACACTCTGACCGGTAGGCTTCCAATTCTAAGTCGGAAATAGAGCTTACGGCCTAGGGGTCATGTGATGAAATCCCAGAAATCTTCAAAACTGGCCCGATCCTTAAACACCAAAAAGGTGCCGGTCAGTGAAAGTGGAGCAGTATTCCTATAAGTTTTCGAGGCAACTGCCTCCCAATACAATATTTTTAAAACTTTTTGGGGAGGAAACCTAGCGTTTATGGGGTCTTCCCACATTTCTTTCAGACCTAGGTTCAATAATACCTCTTCAATCTTGCACAACCACTTAATCTTATGAAAAGTGTCACTCTTAATTATGTCCATGAGCCCATTTACAAATGCTCTCAATTCAGGTGTTATCCATAACCGCCTCCAGTATAAGACTGGGCGTAGGGGAGCAATTAGTAGAATTGGGCTTAATCCCAAATCATAAAATAAAGGACACATTGGTGTGCTCTGGGGTAACTTAATAAGATTTCTTAAGAACCGGTTTTCAGAGGATGACAGTTTCCTTAGGTTCTCAAAACCCCAGATTTCCACACCGTATAAAGCAGAGCTAACAACTTTGCCATTATAGACTGTTAGAACCGGAGCTATTGGCTTGGTAAGAGACCTAGAGTTTTCCAATCTCAAAGCTCCAGCAAGCTGCCGATGTTTAAGAGTCGCCAGCTCTGTCTGTTGTTTTCAGGAAAGGTCATGTTGGATGCAAACACCCAGATAGTTAAAGGCTTGGACTTTCTCAAGCGGAAACTTGTTCATGGTTACAGTATCCTTGAAGGATTTCGATTCATTAAAAGACATAAATTTTGATTTGAAGACGTTCACCTCCAAACCTCGAGTGGATCAAAAGTTTAAAAAAATTCCTAGAGCCTTTCGCAACCCACTCGGGGTTTTTGCAATAATCAGACAATCGTCTGCAAACATTAAAATTGGAGTTTTTGCTCCTGCAAGGGTAGGGGCATCAATATTTGATTCTATCAGCATTCTTGCCACGTCATTAATATACATGGAAAATAAAGTTGCCGCAAAAACGCAGCCTTGCCTAACCCCTCGTTCCACTGGAAACTGGGGGGTAACGTTTCCTGGGCACCCCCATCTGATCTGAGCAAAGTTTTGCTCATGTAACCTAATAATTAGAGCAAGAAGGGGGCTTGGCATTCCCTTATCTTTGAGATCGTGCCACAGAGTAGAGCGAGGGACAAGATCAAAAGCTGTCCTAAGATCTATAAAGGCAGCATATAGACTTCCCCCACCTATTTGCACAGTCTTCCAATACAGCACAGCAAAGTGCAGCACTTGGTCAATTGTACTCATTGAAGATCTGAATCCTGCCTGGAGGTGGGATAGGATGTTCTGATCCAGTTCCCACTCTAAAATCTTGTTTAAAATTAACCTGCCTAAGACCTTTTGCATAGTATCAATCGGGCTGATCGGGCGATAGTTACCAGGTAGAGATTTGTCTCCCTTCTTGAATACGGGTATGATTTCTGCCCCGTTCCAAGATTGGGGTATCGGAGCTCCTCTTGCTATTGTATTTGCTAGAAGCAATATATACCTGCCCCAGGAGTCTTTGTCGATCAAAAATGTGTCAGCAGGAACACCATCTATGCCTGGTGCTCTTCCTGGGACAACTAGGTTAAGGGCAATAAGGACATCACCAAGATTAAACACATCTTCCATGGGAGATAGGTGCGGAACCTCCATGATTGTGCATGATTTCCCACCCTTGGCATATTGAGGTTTACTATAGGCCACCCATTGGTCTTGGACCTCCCAATTTTGGGGTTTATCCGGAGTTCCTTCACTTCCCCACTTAAGGACACTCCAGAATCTTCTTAAATCTTTTTGGGTACCTGCTTCTTTTAAGTCTTGCCACCGTTGCTCATCCCATGCACGCTTGGATTTAGAGACTACCTTCTTATATGCCACCCTAGCCAGCCGGACGTTCCTGCTTGATTCACTTTTTATAGCTCTACCCAGATCCAATCGAGCCTGTCGACACTCCCTGGTGTACCAACATGGCCTTACAAACAGGCTTCTTAGGTCAATGAAAAAGGATTTGTGGATCTTTGTGCTCATCTCTAGAGCTAAGACCAAGGTCCCTTTGCTAGCTTGCTTTCCCAAATCACTCGTAGCTTGTGATAGCTTGCTTGTTATAAAATCAACGTGCTCTTTACAACTTTGGCCCATCGAAGATGGCGCATGTAATTTGAAAGGACTATGTCAGTGGGTGAGTCTTTTCCCGCGCCCCTTGCATCAGTCGATACCTCCCAGTAGGTCAGGGACATACATAATGGGTTGTGGTCGCTCTCAACCCTTTCAACTACAGACATATCCACTAGGTGTTTCCATAATCCCAGGCTAATCAGGATATAGTCGATTCTACTTTCACGAGGGCCACTCCTATAGGTCGAGGCCCCTAGTTTATCATGCACAGTCCTGCCATTGGTCGCTCTCAACCCTTTGTTCAGACAGAATGAGTTTAACTGAATTGAGAGTTAGGTCCACCTTTTAACTGGGTCTAATTCGAGCTTCGGGACATCTCACTCCCTGTCTTCATCATCCATGATGTTCCAGTCGCCACCTAACAAAGGCTCAAAGGTCGTATTAAAATCCCCACCTAGGATAATGTATGAATGCTGTGAATAACACTCAATACATTCATCTAGGCCGGCTAGTACTTCCGAATTCTTGCCCCCCCGTGCTCCGTGCGTACAAATTATAGCTATGGACTGGTTTTCCACTTCTAAAATTGAGAGCAAGAATCTGGAAGTCCCTGTGGTTAGAATCAAGGGGTTTGATGATAACATCAAGATCTCGACAAACCCAGATCGATAGGCCACCCGACGGGCAGCTTCTGTCACCCTTTTCTGCATGAACACTGTAGTTCAGGTACCCTCGAAAATGCAACGCTTCTAACAACCAGGTTTCCTGGAATAGGCATATTTTGTGTTGGTTGATAAATGTCTGGGGATTCTGTTTTAGATTTTAGGCCAGCCACATTCCAAGATAAAATTGAGCAAGATTTACCAGGTCCTGATGAAGGACTGACATTTAAATTCAAACTGGAATTCACATCTGCCACAAAATTAGGGGGGTCCACAGAAGCGTCCAAAGATATTGGTATTAAAATGGAGCCCACGATCCCTAGTTCAAGCTGGGGCGACTTTTCTCTAGCTAGGCCATCTGGTCCACCTGCCTGGGCTGAATCATTCAATAGTCAATCGTTACAATCCAAGCCAGAACTTCCCTCTGCGTTCCCTCCCGGACGATTTTCACAGTGCATTCTGTGGAGGAGACAATCTCATTTGTATTCTGGAATGGTCGGGAGAACAACTCCTAAACTCCAAGTGGATTAGGTTCTCTGCCATCTTGGTGTTCTTAAGTCTTAGCTCAATACAATCTACTAAGTCCCCTGGAAATGAGAGCCGTTCGCCCGATCAGTCTAATCGATACCATCCAGAAGATCTACGGTAGACTGGTATTAAATAAAGTCCATGAATGGGAGCGTGAGATGAACATCTTGTCCCACCTCCAAGCAGGATTCAGAGCCTGCATAAGTACAGTCGATCAAGTCTTACATTTTGCAATGCTTTATTGGAAAGTTGTCCAACTTGGTGGAGGTAGCCTGTATGCTGCCTTCATTGATTTGAGGGCAGCCTTCGATCTTGTACCACAGTCCAACCTTTGGTTTGTCCTGAATGACATGGGCATGCCTCCCACTCTTCTTTCCCTGATCATTAAATTACATGAGCATAACTATGCCCAGATAAGATGGGGGCCCCCTGGGCATGTTACAAACCAGTTCCCGGTAGAGAGAGGAGTGCGTCAAGGTTGCGTGCTAGCACCTACCCTCTTCTCCCTCTACATTAACAACGTCGCAAAGACCCTGTTGGAGGCAAACGTTGATGCTCCAATCTTAGCAGGCGCAAAAATACCAATCTTAATGTTTGCCGACGACTGTCTTATTATTTCCAAGACCCCAAGTGGTTTGCAAAAAGCACTTGGGATCTTCGAAACATACTGCACTGATCATGTCCTGGAAATTAATGTCTCAAAATCCAAATTCATGTCTTTTAACCAACATAAGTCATTCAGAGGAAAAGTGATGATGAATAACTTACCCATGGAGCAAGTAAAATCATTTTCATATCTCGGTGTTACCATCCAGCATGACCTACGATGGAATGAACAGGTTGACATAGCCACTCTTAAGCATAGGCAAATCGCAGGGGCATTGACCCGCGAACATGCCAGGTCTTTGACAAAACCAATAGCACCTGCAGTTACGGTCTATAATGCAAAGGCCGTGAGTGCAGCACTATATGGGGTTGAGGTGTGGGGACACGGGAACCTAAACAAGTTAACTGCCTCTAAAAACAGGTTCCTACGAAATCTCGTCATGCTCCCACACAGTACGCCCATGGGCCCGGTTTTACAGGACCTAGGCATAAAACCAATTGAGATTATTGCAAATCTCCGTCCTGTATTATATTGGAGGCGAATATGGGTAACGCCGGAGTTGAAAATATTTGCCATGGAACTTCTGGACGTTATCAAAAGTGATGCCTTCCACCAGATAAAATGGCTCTCTGGAATTAGAGCGGTTCTCAGAGAGCTGGGTCTAGCGGAGGCATGGGAGGACCCAGCCAATGCTACATTTCCCTCAAAAAAGGTCATCAACGGTTTGTACTGGGAGATGATATCTTCAAAACTTTTTAGGACCATTCCCCCACTCTCACTAACAGGGGTGTTTATGGAGTTCAAGGATGGAACTTGTTTCGAGACATTCTGGGACGATATAACGAAGCCACTGGATAGGAAACTTTATTTTCAATTGAGAATCCGCAGTATACCTGTCAGATCTTTCACATCCAGATGGTCTAATGGTGGAAGTAGCTCTTGTCCATCTTGCCTAGATCCTAAAGAAACAGTTAGCCACTTACTCCTTGTGTGTCCGGCTTACTCTGTCCCGCGCAGAGTTTGGCTGCGACCCATGGCTAAATTGTTAGGCACTCGGAGTGGTATTGTGGCTACTAGAACATTCTGTACAAACCCAAGCCCCGTAATATATATAGCTGTGGCGAAATTTTTAGGATGGGCCTGGATCATTAGAAACAAAAATGTAAAGGGATAGGTTTTTGAAAATGCACTTTATACCTGAATACTTGATGTATCTTAACCTGATGATTTTTAATTATTACTGTAATGAATTTCTTGTTTTAATGTTCTGCGTAAATTCGAATTCTATTTTATATAATACTTTTTTATCTGTAACGCTTTTATGACTATGTCGAATAAAGCTTGTTGGACTGACTGACTGAGAGCCATTTGGAACTGAGGATGTCATCCCTAATTATAGATCTACAGCCCCGGACGTGCCTTATCCAATGAATTGCTTTATTTGTTAAGGATTCATTGGTTTCCAGGGTCTTTCCAAAGCTCAATTTGGGGACATTAACCAAGAAGACCGCTGATGTGTTTCTTATCTTGTGATTGAGACTAGGGCAAAAAGAACCCCGGCTCAACATATCATTTCCATTCTTCAAAGGCTCTGTTGCGTGGTAGAGCTACCGGTTGGCATAGTGCCACTACCCTTCTTACCTTGATGATCCCCCCCCCCAGTTGGAGATATTTGCCTAAGGGCATTAGCAGGCTCATGATGTGTTTTTGGAACACCCCTCCCAATTCTGGTCACCTCACTATATGAGATGCCTGTTAGGGCATGAGTGCTTTGCTTGCCAGGGGGGTGGGCACTACATTTTACAGCTTCTGTTGCCTGGGGTCTACTTACTCCACTACCTTTCATAGTGGGTACGCAAGTCGAGCAGGAAACCATAGCCTGGCTAACCCTGCCTTGATTTACTGCATCAGCAAGATGGTCTAGTTTAACTTGCATCACCTCAATCAGCTTACACAGCTGCTTAACTACTAGAGATAGTGGATTGATGACTGCCTCTATTTGAGCAAGGATACTAGGAGTAGCTTGCGGCTCAAGTTCATCCTCATTTAGAGAGGTATTTCCCTGGGAAAAGTCTGAGGGAGGATTAAAATCACAATTGCCAATTTGCGCCAAAACTGCGAACTTATTTTTACAGAACAAACTGGGGGCTTGGGCAAAAGAGAGGTCAGGGGAGGGGGGTTCTGGACTTGCTCAATACCTGAAATGTTACATATATTCCCCCCATCGATAGTTGCGATGTTTGCGATGTTTTCGCTACCACCCGCATTAGGTATGTTCAAAAACATTTCGGGAATTACCGATACACTCCTCCTAACCCCTTTCCCATCATTGGCTTCAATGTTACTTCTACTCCCACCCCCATAGCGCATCCCACATAGTGGGGTTTCTCAGTCAGAAGTTCCTCGCATTCCTCAATAAGATCGTCGATCCGGTCCATCACACAATTTCCCCCTGCATGAGATATAGGTCTCTTTGGGGCAATTGGCTTAATTCTCCTAGGTTTTTTTCCACCCCTAGGAATACCATTCGTACCTTCATTCGGATCCACCACGATTTTCCTCTTCCCCATTGGTTTATGCTCAAGCACAAGTTTGTACAATAGTTAAGGCACAAATCAAGAAGAAAATCAAGAGGGGTGGCCCGGCCCAGCCTCCTTCGGCCTCTGACGGCCACAGGCGGTCCCGCCCTTGTCCCGGGCTTCTCCTGGCGTTGCCCGCGCGCGTCCCGTGGGACAGGAGGCATTCCGCTCTTTATGGCGCCTCCGGGTGCAGGCAGTGATGTCCCGGGTGCGCCACTCGTCTCTGGGGCACCTAGGAAGTGTAGTTTGTGGGGTCCGCGGTGTTGCTGCGGCCGTTTCCCTCATGGCGCTGGAAGGCTGCACAAGAGAGTAGGAGCCGTTGCCCTCATGGCAGGATTAGCAAATGCAGAACCGCTTGCTCAAAATGCCCCCCCACAGAGCGCTTCGGCGCTCCGCTCTTTAATGGTGCCTGCGGGCGCAGGCAGTGACGTCCCGGGTGCGCCACTCGTCTCTGGGGCACCTGGGAAGTGTAGTTTGTGGGGTCCATGGTGTTGCTGTGGCCGTTTCCCTCACGGCGCTGGAATGCTGCACGAGAGAGTAGGAGCCGTTGCCCTCACGGCAGGATTAGCAAATGCAGAACTGCTTGCTCGAAATGCCACAAGTCAAGTTGTCTTTTCAATGCTTGGCTGTAAATACTAGGACTCTCAGTGTACCCTTGAGGAATTCTACAAAATGTGTTCGATCAATTATTCAAAGTGAAGCCGAACAAATATCGGCTATCAGGATGAATAGAAATCGAAAAGAAAGCATTTTTAAGGTCGATCACAGTAAAGGTAGTTGCTGTTGGAGGAACTAAGGTAAGAAGTGTCGTTATGTCAGAAACCAAGGGGTATTGTGGTACTACAATCTTGTTAACTTCTCGCAAATCAATGATGAATCTGTAAATCCTAGTGTCAGTGACTTTTTTCAAAATGGGAAGAATAGGACTGTTGCAAATATTATAAGGAACTTCTTCCACAACCCCCACTTTACTTAAATCATGAACAATCCGTACAAGTGCTTCTTCGCCTTCTTGAGAAATTCTGTATTGAGGCAAGCATGGCAATGAAGCACCCTCCTTGACACTAATATGTACTTGCAGAATAACCATTTGCCCTACATCAGTGTCTGAAGTCGCCCACAAAGTACTAGGGAGTGAAGCTAATGCAATGTCCTCTTTAACAAGACAGGATCTCCCAATCACTGGGTAGTTGTCAGTCAAAATAACACATACTCCTTCTGGAGAACATCGTATTGTAACCCTGAAATATTTGAGCATATCAAGACCCAGAATATTTTCCGGTGTATTCGGAGAAAGCAAATATGGACATGGATCAGTACATTTGTCAACATGAAATGCAAGTGGTTGTGACAGTGGGCCAAGGGAAGGTGTTCCATTGAAACCTATTGATGTAATGGTTAAGCCAGACAAGGGGAGCCCTTGGAACCAATTGTTTAGATAAGGCGCTAGGAGTAGCTCCTGTATCAACCAGAAACTGATCAGTAGAACCCAAAACATGTGCTGTGACATAGGGACCCTTCTGATCTACTGGTACTTCAACTGATTCCTTACCCCAACCTAGGCAGTCCTATGCATAAGCAGAATCCTTAAAATCAGATGGCAAATAATCAGACATTTGATATTGGTTCAGTCTATCAAAAGTGTTAAACCCGTCCTGTCCACGTATATTAGCATCAAACTTAGCACGATCGTCCGTGCTTCCTCTAGGCCCAGAATATCCTGAACGATTTCTCATTTGTCCTCGTCCACGTGGATACTGCTGAGCACGCAATGCTGGACAGTCAGCAGCCCAATGCCCAAATTTCTTGCAGGAAGCACACTGGCCAGCAGACAAAGTTGAACGAATATAAGAAGAGAAAAACGGACCATACGACCCACGTCCACCTCTATCATTACCTCTAGAAGGCGGACCATAAGCCTGAGCCAACATAACCTTCATTTTTAACACTTTAGTCTTCTTATCCTCATTGCCCTTCGCTTCTAATTCCAGTCGCTCGTAATCCTGAGCCATAGTCAAAAGAGAAACCGGAGAAGAGGTAGTCCATGAACTCTCAATGGCCTTTAGGCGGCTAGCTATTCCTGGCAACAGGTTGCAGACATGTTTATCAACAAACAGATGCCTGCCCGTGTTATCTGTCAATGACTGGCCACTAAAATTGTGGAATGCCTCCTCAAAGCGTGTGAAGAAGTCCGAAACCGATTCATCTACTTTTTGCTTGCAAGACGCTAATACAGTCCAATCTATCTTTTTAGGGGGAATAATCGTTTAACTTAACTAATATAGCTGCGGAAAGGCGTAAAATTAGCTGACATGGCTTCTGTACGGGTTCCCTTTCTACATCCATTTGTTCCAATTCTTTCCATAACGCCCCAATGCCTTTACAAACAGTTCTCCACATATCAGGGGTAATAGCAATCCGAAAAACATGTCAATATCAGGCAGAGTCATAGTACAAGAGCTAACAGCTCCCTCAACTTCCGCATAAAAAGTGGCTGGATTTTTCCGCGGATGAGGAAATGCAGTTTTAACGGCCATGACATCAGCTCTATTCTAAGGAGTATAAACCCAATGATGAATAAAATAACCCTTTGCATCAGCAGAATCCTTATTATCACTTGTTCCCTCGCCTCTAGGGGGAACATACAAAGGTGCGGCTTCCCGCGTAGGTTTTGCATGAACTATCATAGTCTGTTACGAAGATAGAAGCCTGTGCCATGTCGGTCAGAGATGTTTGTGCAGCTGCTTCTGCTGCCTTTTTCTCGTCTCGCAAACGGACTGCTTCAGCATGCAGTTTAACGAAACATCTGATTGAATTAGCCACCTTAGAGAAGAGAAAAAGACCATGACACATTTGCTTACAATCATTTTCTATGTCTTCAGGCTCTAATTCCTCAGAATATTTCCTAAACCGCTAAATGACTTCTGCGGCAAATACCTCAGTGAAATATATTTGCTCCCTTTCCTGCCAACCTTTCATGTTATCTATAAAGTTAGAAGCAGGAGCAGTACTACGAACGGCTTTGCGAGCAGCGGATCTAAGATCAGCCGCACGTTCAGCTGTCAACGTAGAACGAGTTTCCCATGCCTTCTCTTGCTCTGAAGCAGAGTCCTCATCTGACTCATGAGGAGCAGAAGGAAAAATATACGGAGGCAGAGAACGATCTCATAACAAGAAATCATCTTGCGGTTTATTAAGGATAGTATAGAGGGGTCGTTGAACAGCATGTTGGCCAGTTGCCTGTAAATGATGCTCCCTATCTTCTCTTCTTTCATTTCTTTATTTTTCATTTCTAATGCTTTTGCATGAATGCTCTTTCGCTGTTCTTTTTCGATCAAGACTTGTTCACGCTTCATTATTTCATGCACTTCTTTCTCCCACATTCGTACACAGTCAAATATCTCTTGCCTAGTCTTTCGCTTAAACATACATTGTTACACATACTGAATCTTTCGTAAATCAAATGACCCATGCATAGGCCAACGCAACTCAGGATCCTTACTAGTATATTTATTCCATAAGGTGCTGTACATTATAGAAGAAATACCATACTTAATATACATGTCCCTATTAGGCGACCCCTCCAGGAGGACCACTTGTGCTTCATCAAGTCTCAAAGTGGTACCACTACCAAAGCAACACATCCTATGAAGTGTGCTAGAAACAGGCATGCCAAAAATAGTGCAGAATATGCAGTATTATACACAAAGTAGCGCTTAAAGTACTCTTGTACAGTGCGCCTTCCAAATCTTAGTCAAAACAGAGAAATTCTCCTCATTACCTGCCTATATAATTTGCAATTTATATATTAACAATCACAGATTGCAAAATTGGCCAATACAAATTCCAAAACCAACAGTAAGTCGCACAAACAATCTTACCAATCCCTGGTATCAAACCAACAACAAGTGTTGCATAACAACCCTTACTAATCCTTTGGTGTCCAGATTCCAACTGCCAAGTTCTTAAATCGACCAAATGGTCACTGCACGGCGAATCAACAGAAGAGATCTCAGTCAAGAACTGGCACCACCTAGAGGGTCAGATCAGAAAGAGAGGAAAAACGCTGTGGTTTGCCAAGACACGGTTCTCCTCGGGCAATGATCGTCCGTAGAGAGATTCCAATCCTTCGTTTCGACCACTTCTTCGGGCCTCTGAGTCGCTGATGAGCCCCACATTGGGCACCAATTTGTCGGAGTGGGCCTCAGCAAGCCCTACCAGTGCTAGGGGTTCTCCCTTATCTGCACAAAGTCCTCAGACCAATAGTAAAGAAGTTGGCACGGACACTGCAATATAAAACAGAGCGCTTTTTAACCTCAAAAGGTGGAACTACATTCACACAACACCCTTCGGTAGTGTATGAAGTAGCACACTGAACAGAAGGAACATGCTCCTTTTATACCCACACAGGGGATCAAAAGAATGCGGTACAAGTACAGAACAGAAGGGTTACATACATAAAAGGTCATACAGAAATGCACTGTCAACAGTAGGGTGGAGCTAACAGTTTGCTGGTTCCGACAGAAATACCCTGACAGTTACAGACTAGGACATGTGGTTTGAACAGTTTCAGTTTCCTCTGCACATGTGCAGAGTAGCAGAGCCTAAATATAGTCTGTCTCTAAGCAGAGTACAAGAGCAAACAACAGCAAGGAAGGACAGAGCACATGGTGAGCCCATGGCAGACAAGATGGCTGCCGAATACAAGATGGCTTCAGCTAAATGCTTACCCCAATCGCTGCCAAATTACAACACTGGGATCCCTGTACCCAGTTCTTCCTTCGCCGCATGATAGAGCTCAAAAAGGTAACTTAGGCAATCCAAAGCGACTGCTGAGTGCTTTGATCTCAGCATCCACAATCTAAGCTACAAATTGCTTCATTAAGGAGCCAGGCACTCATTAAGAGTGCTCTAGTTATCCTTTTTTGGGAGGCAGAACACAGCTAAAAGGGGATTACCAGTGGCGTGGTGATACCGCTCTAGCTGTTCCCGGCTGCAGTAACCCTGCATGTTATACGGGGGGGAAAGAATTCTCCAGTTCACAATTGGAGGATTTTGCCTTACTAAAATGTCTGAAATCACAGTTTCTTGTGCGGGAATTGGTGCATAAACACAGATTCACTGATCTTAAATGAATCCCCCTTGTACAGGGAACAATAGGAGATCATCTTCTGATCATCGGAACTAGTGTTAAAGATATCATCCCAGAACCTATGAGCACTCACAATAAGGGCTTAAGTGTGTGTTAAAAGACATTACTTTCCAATTGGGATCACTAATAACTTATCAGAGGATATGTTACACACTTTTATAGAGCTGACACCTTAGGTCTGGTAACCATTCAAAAATACAGTGCTGCACCCCTCCAAAGACTCACTGTTGTGTGCATGTATGCATGTATGCATGTGTTAGTATTTACATAGCGCAAACCTAGCTGGGGAGGTCTTCAAAATGAAAACCAGTTGCATTGGTTCAAGAACTAGAGAGCTTGCTTGCCCCTCTAGCAAAGCTCATTGGAAGCAAAGACAGAGCTAGCTGCATCCGCCATATTTCCAGTATCCATAAAATCCAACATGACTGAGATACTGAAGTCAATCATACTCCTATTTCTAAATTTCAACACCTGCAGCTCAAGACCAGATAAGATGAGTCTCTTAGAAATTGCCCCTTCCTAACACAAGTTCTTAAAATATGTAGTAGTCACATTGAAGTCTTCTACTGTACAATGTTGCTTCTATGCACTTGTTACACAAAAATGTCTAAAGCAAACCCCAGGATCCTGGACAACGACAGCCCAAGTGGGCCTCATCTGCGAGGCAAAAGCCCTCAATTGAAGATCACTTCACAACTCCAAAGGATTATTGATCGGCTAAAGATCTTGATTCAGCAACTGCCGCAAATGCAGTGTCAGCATTGTACCACCAGAGGCTCCTGGCCATGATGATGCCCCAAATGACTTTGACGATTCTTGTGGTTATCAGGTCCCAACTCAATTATTGCCACAAACTCTATTCAGGTGACCCAGCCAACACACAGAAGAAACTGCAGCCTTTCCAAACCTAGTCTGGTTACTTATCTTTGGTATAAAGATGTCTAATCCGACCTCCTCGGCTATTGGCTGCTGATTAAACAACAGATGTAGTTAAAGAATAAAACTGACTATAGCCTATTCACCCGGCTCATGGTCCATGCTCTACTTGTAAACATCATAGCTCTATTTATTTATGAGAGATAAGCAACAACTGGGCACACCATCTGAAACTCCCTGACAGCACTGGAGTACTAGTTAATATGCAGTTGGAAGGCCTACTGCATTTAGAGTTGGATCTTCGATGCAATGACTGCTGCTTTCCCTCTATGTAACTGCTGTGCACAGCATCATAACACTTGGCTGGGAAAAATAAAAGATGCTGCCTACATGCTGGGGAAAAAACTTCATGCATGTCAGGGACTGTTATAAGTTTCTGTTTGCTAAACAAAGTGTAATGTAGACCAAATCTCCAAACTCAAGATATTGCGCAGAGGTTGCAAATAATGTAGGAGATCCCCGCTTGCTAAATTAAGTAAGGCCCTCCATGTCTGACCACTAAGCTTTCTATGAACAGATATCCAGATACCGTACCTTAGTATTTCTGCTCTAACATCTGACTAAGATCAGCCTCCTATAGCCTGCAGGATATCCTCCAGCTGACTTGGTATCGCTTGTGGGCAGATATCTTAGTTAGAAACTCTGAGACAGAGACAGAGTTTCCCTGGCTTGACATTCTTCACCGAAGAAACTGGTGTGAATACCTAGAAGATAAGACACAGCGTGGCCGCCATTCAAAAAACTGAAGTCACTAATATCTCTACATATAAGATTGCCTCATTATGCTCTTAATAAGAAGCCCTGATGAAAGCCCCCAAAGGAATTGAACGTGGCTGGAAACGCGTCGGCATTTTCTTTAACGAGATTAATGAAATGAACCGATAAAAGCAGACCATTGATCTGTTTTTTTTGCTTCTTGAATGAGTTGTATCGAGTAGCAATTGTTTTTATTTAAGAAATTTGAACACACACGCACAAATTCATTGCGGTGTTTTTTAATATATGTTGCAATTTTTGAATGTATGTTTGTTCATTTTTTGTATAATTAATTTTTTTGTCTAAAGTCATTTGTGTCTTGTATATAATGTATATTTGTGATAAAAACTGTATGTCTCTCTGAGAAAGGAGAGTTTCCCTATCCAAAAGAATTATTGAAAATAAGGAAATAAGAGGTAAAATAAATTACCCAATCACAAAAAGAATATGTGTGGTTGATTTAAAAATTCAAAGCGGGATCCCAGGTACTCTCTCTGTTTATACTGTGACAACTATTACAGCATACACATGTCAAATGAAACCATTTAGACTTGTATAAAAGCTTACTTTTGATATCAGATAAATCACCTATGAATAGCACCTTGGAATCTGCATGGCCTGGGTGCATGATGTCAAAACCTAGGATGAGCCTAACAGGTAAGGTTGAATGTTCCGGCACTAAAAGAAGACAACAGCTCATTTTCACTCCATGCAGTGATAGCCTTTCCCAAAGCTAAAAAACAAATATTTAATAAAAGACATATTTGTTTCTTAAGTCGGGTTAGGGAAAAGTTAAAGATAGCATGCATACATTGCTGAAATATTTTTCAAAAATCTAATTCTGTGGTGAACATAGTACTGTGTTAAATATGCTTAAACATGAGCTCATAAAACACGTATGTCTCTGTTTGAAAGACTGGACAGTAGTTAGTTCCATTCTGGCCAGGCTCTTCCTCGTCCAATGGCACTATTGATCTCATTGAGGAAGTAGGTAATACCATTCGAAAGAAAGAAAATGCTTGTTCTGCTGGCAGGAAGACAAGGAGAAATGAATTACAGACATCCAGTTGTGCAAATCTTGGAATCAAGGAGAGAGTGGACTGGACAGGTACAGCAGATGACCTTCCGTAAGAGCTGATGTTAAAATTCCAGAGTAGCTAATTTAACGTACCCTTCATTACTCATAAGGGGGAGGTCTGGTCATAAAACCAGCCAGCTTTGGATTTTCCTGGGAGTTCACTTATCTTCAAGGGACATTCATGGCTCTGCATACTGACAAAAGGGTCTTGCAATTTTAGACAACTCCCAAAATAGCTTATTATCTCTGACTGTTTGACAGCAACCTGGGAATAAATGTTTTAGTACAGGACTAGGCTACGCTGTGAAAAATGTCTTGGGATGGATTGTGAATTTTCCAAGGATACTCAGGACAACATGTTCTACACAGCCATAACAGAATTTACAAATTGTATATAAAGAAGGCCACAAAGTCCACTTCTTATACTACTCATTATAGGGGGTGTACCCACCCCAAGCAAGGGACTCATTGGTCCTGTCCTGCACTTACCTGAAATGCCCCAAAATTTACTATTTAGGGGCTACCCCAAACCTTGCTTCCTGAGACAAGTAGTACTGAAGAGCCGTGCTGAAGGAAGAAGAGGAGGACACCAACTGGCTTGTCCCCAGCCCTAACGGCCTGTCCTGACCTTTACCTGCTCCAGCGGAATCCCTATGTGTCCTGCAGCCAGCAACACCCAGAACCTGAAGGACCTGCCCTGCCTTCCCTAACAATAATTTGCCTCCCATGAGCACCATATTTGCTCACCAACAGACTGTGGCTCCAGCCAAATCTGCGAGTCTGCACACTCTGCACCTGACGTCCATGGCCCAAGTTTGACTGGCCCAACACCACAACGAGTTCTCCCCGGCGATCCTGACCTGGGATCTGGTGAGCCCTGACCTACCGCTAGTCTCCCGATAACACCTGCAGCTCCTTTCTAGAGGATCCCCCCGACTGCATCCGGAGCCAGTAAGAAAAGCCCGACTCTCATGCAGCCAACATCCCATGACCTTGGGTTGCCCAACCGACAGTGCCCCTGCATCCCATCACATCTCAACTTACCTCTCCAAGTGGTGGTCGCCTCCAGAAGATCTTCGTGCCTGAGCCTGCAGTGTTTGTTCTGACCGGAGCTTTCCCTTTGAAACCAACAGGGCTCCCGACGTAGATGCAGTACCCTGCACCCAGCCGCCCCAGGGCCGGTGTGGGTGCACCTTATGTGCTATCTTGGATCCCCCTTTGTCCTGAGCTAAACCGGAGGAGCTTTTATCCCACATCCAAGTGACGTGCCTGTGAGCAGCCACCAACCGGAAGCCCCTATACCCCATTGGATAACCTTGGGCCTCAGCACTCTGCACCCAGCCGCCTTTGTGCTGCTGAGGCTGTCCTTTGAGTGAATCCTAGACCCTGGGGGAACCTGGTTCTAACCCCAGAATCCCAACTCCCACAACCAAGTACATACCTTTAATCCGATAACTTCATTTCCTCCCATAGGATTATATTGACTGCTTTTCTGTGAAAAAAGTTTTAAGTGTGGAGTTGGCGATTGTATGAGAATTTAAGAAACTGTATATTTACAATAACTGACTTACTTACCTTTCCTTTATTTAGGATATATCCCAGTGTGATGTCTAGGCATATCACACTGAGTAGAAAAATGTAATCTGAAAAGCCATTCAAAAAGATATCACAATGTAACTACAATGTCACTGAAAAGTAACTTCAACTGTTTCTGAACATTTGATCTACATGTATCTACAATCAACTGCATTCACTTGTATTATCAGAAAAGTACTATTTTTACTTACCAGCATCAAGTCTGGCTTGGTTCTAAAAATAAAATACAACAAAGAAATATTTTTGATACAAACAGAGTTCAATCTGTGAGTGGGTGATATCATTTCTTGCCTTAGTGTGTACAATAAATGCTTAACACTACCTTCTGATAAAGCCTTACTGCTCGCCCACACTACCACAAATAGAGAGTAAGGTATCATCAACTTTTACCTCGGCCTACCTTTGGGGATCTACTGGACTCTGTGCAGACTATACCTTACTTTGGTATAGTATATACAGAGCCAGCTTGCTACAGTCTAGGCATTCCACATCTAACTTGACAAACCTAAAGGGCCAGCAAGGGGTTTAGTAGGGTGTGATCCTTTCTCCTACCCCATATAATATGTACCTGGAACGACATGCAATATTCTGAGAAAATCTGCAATTCTACATTCAGCAATATGCAGATGAAGCACAGATTTAACTGAAGACCTTATTCCTGAAAGACATCAGCCTTCTCTCCATCACCCTCAACAGAATTAAAACTTGGATGCCTAACCATCACCTAAAACTCAATCCTATAAAAAAAATCTTACTCAGTATGCAAAAAAATCTAACGTCCCTGTTCAAGAGTGGCTGTAATCCTTCTCTCCACTGAGCTAAAATCTAGCCATTTTGGAAAATGCCAAGTCACTCAGCTGTACATTCTTCTGGATTTGCATATGCAAGTCTTGGCCATGGACAAAAGTGCATCCCACCAGCTAAGACTGCACTTGAATTTGGAGTTCCAGGCACTGGTTCTTTCCAGGATGGAAACTCACTCCTTTCTAGTCTCCCTAAAGTGCAACTCACATCACTGAAAGCAGTATTGCACATAGCTGCCCGCTTGTTTCAGTCCATATGAAATTTGACCACAACTTTCCTACTCACCCGACTCTGCAATGGCCCAATCTAAGATGGTAAAAAGCACAGAAAACAGCTTTCACAACCTCTCACCTCCCTACTTGGTTGGAAAGCTAAAAGTTGCAGACCCCCAACAAGAAACAAGAAATGCTGAATCCTTCCTACTCGTACCTCTGACTTTCAGGAATGAACACTACTTGAAATTATCATTCCCAAACACAACTCTAGAACTTCCTTCCCAAACAAGGCTCTAGAACTTTTCCCCACCAACCTTTCACAAAACTTCTTGCCTGATCAAGTACAAAAGAGATCTCAAAATCGTGTTAATTGAGATACACTTTAATTGAAACAAGAGGCATATTATCAAGCCAGGCGATAAAATTATCGCCGCTTTATTGGCAGAAAACTGCCGATAAAGCGGCGATAATGGGCTTGATAATATGCTCTATGCAATTCCAATCGAAGCCCATGTTAGATGTCTTCACATCCAACATGGGCTTCGATTGGAATTCCATAGAGCATATTATCAAGCCCATTATCGCCGCTTTATCAGCAGTTTTCTGCCGATAAAGCGACGATAATTTTATCGCCTGGCTTGATAATATGCCCCAAGGTTCGTTACAATCGCCTCTCTGACCAGAACTGCATCGCCCAATTTGACCTGCTGATCTGTGTTTTCTGTTTTCTCTATGACCCTTTTACGATAATTATTTTTTAAAGTACTTTTTTGTGATACTGTTCGTACATGAATATGAGCTGCCCATTCCTGTTGTCTTTCCAGTGCTAATTTGTTATTTTATATTTATTATCTGGAACAAATGTCTTGCTCTCTGGTACAGAACTTTAATGCCCATGGTCCAAGTCCGCGCTATAAAAAATTGACTAACAAAATTAATTAATTCAATCATTCATTCAAATAAATAAATAATATGGCATAACGCAATACCCACCATTGAAAAGCAGGGAGGTTGGAGCCAGACTATTTACTGCTTTGAAAACAGGCATCAAGAATTTTTATAAGTCCCGGTTTGGGGCAGTAAGCAAGTTGGCTTGGTGATGATAAACTGGCCGTGAATTATGCTTGGGTAAGTTATCGGCAGTACAGCCAGCAAAGTTTATGGGCAGATGTCAGTTTGAAGGCCATTGCAATTGTCCAATCCGATAAAGAGTAATGAATTAGTTTAGTGTTGTAGATGTGCTAAATAGTATATGTATTGTATTGTAATGGCATTTCTATAATGTTACTGTCCCTGACCTGGTGCTTACACACTTTACCGCGGGCAACTAGCTGCTCCGGAAACCAAGGTTAGTCTGGTGGTTCCAACCTACTTCTCTGACATCCTATCCTTAGAAATCTCTGCTCAAACCTATAATTTACCAAACTCAACCTTCAAGCTGCACCTTACCAAGATTAGAATACTAAATCGGATGGAACAAAGACCTGTTTTTGGACGATGTCCCTTTAACACTATCCTCTAAGTGAGGCCTACAATACAGGAAACAGGTGCTTGCCATGCTCCTGCATTTTAATATGAAGGGCAATTAAGTACTGGTAGCATATGGAAGTCACCTTTTGCGAAACAGTGATTTACAGAATAAACACCGACTTATATGACACATATTTATGCCATGCATGCAGGCTCATCTTTGCTGGTGTTGTATTTTACAGGGGAAAAAAGTTCATTTGAGTTTTTAATTTTTTATTTGATGTTGTCTCTACTTAAATAACGATAACTTCTGAAAAGGAAATGTGAGTTGAATCTTACACACAGACATGATGAGTGTATCACCCTCTGGAGTTGAAATCATCTTTATCTATAATATTAAAATACTCAAAGGGATTTGCTGCCTTTTTTTGAGATAGGAATTGATAGCCACATTCAGACAATGTCATCACCATACTTGCCAACGCTTTCAAATGAAATCTCGCCTTACTGCATTCTTGGATTTTATTATGCTGGTTACAGCAAAACCAGGCCACGTTTCCTTAAAAAGTGCTGCTATACATGTCTCTTGCCGTGAACTTAATCTAAATTGAAATTTCTGATTAACTAAACATATTCTATATATTGCAGATAATGTTACTAAATGAGCTATATAAAAACAAATAGATTAACGACCTCCAACTGTGCCTACCAGACATTAATTAACTGAAAGCTCTGGTGTCAGAAGCTGCGAAAATTGATTTTTAGCTACTAATGACTTCCTAATTTAATAGCAGACAGAGCAGATTGTTAACCACTCTGATTGGGCAGTTGATAACAAGAGACTCATTACATTAGATATGCAAGTCAACAAAAAAATAAACGAAGTCTCATTCAACGAAAATCTATCGTCAGCATGTCCTATTAATGTAATAGCATGCAATGAAGGCAAATTATGCACCTTTGGACGTTCTAAACAAAGCTGCTACACATACCCTAAAGACACATGTTTCACCCCTTTCTCTTAGGTAATGAATTAACATAATGCTAATTCAGTCCTTCACCGCCATGCACTCGGTTTAGCTCTGCAGCTTATCCACCTTCAAGCATGCATACATTACACCTTACAGGCCATAAAGAGCTACTAAAGGAAATATTAAAAACCCATAATTAATATAGTCTGTGCTCTGAATTCTGAAGCTCTGCCTCTCATACTCGCAGATTAACTCAAACATTACAGTGTTTTATGTAGTCATGTTCTTGCAGTTATGCTAATGTGTGTCTTTCAATAAATAAGGCATGGTAATGGCATCTTCGCAAGGTTTAAACTACAAGGACAAGTATCGTTGCCATGGCTCGTTTCGACAATTGCACTGATGATAATAGAATGGCAGGGCAAGCATCACACCTGTTGTGAACATTATGCCAAAATATTGAATGTTTAATATCGTCCTCCAATTACAGAAAGCAACTTCAACATATCGACTACAAATATATTGACAAGGTAAGCAGGCGTCGTGTTAAAAATAGTACACCTATACTTCCATAAATATACTTACCGTAACAATATATTGGTAATCGACACTGGTATTTTTGAAGGGCAATGTTGTTGACTTCAATATTAGCTGTGGTTTCCTTTGGTTTTGAATTACACCCTCAAAATGCCCGCTTTGCCTACATTAACCAGGAATTTATAAAAATGTAAGGCAAAGCTTATTGTTACTATTGTGTGAAATTATAAGTTTTGCAGGAGGAGTTGATTGATATTGACTAATGTGCGACGTTCGTCATCCTGGGTCTTGAAAGCCTAAGACATTAGCTAATTTTGGTTTAAAAACTGGTTTAAAACCCTTAACATTTCTCACTGTCTCGCCAACAACTGCATCTCCATGTATGACTCCAACTCTCCATTCTCTTACTTCCTCAGCACAATAGGGACCCGGGTGAAGAGAAGCCTACTGCTTCTCTTCCAGGGGTCCTCAGGCAGGTGGTGCAGGACTAAGACCCTCATTTATAGGGTTTTGGCTTAGGGCAGCACAGCAACTCATCTTGCTGTGCATCCCTATGCCAAAGTGAAAGGGCAGAAGTGCATTGTACTTTTTGCAATACGATGCATTCCTGTCCTTTCCCTAGCGCTGTCACCATTTTGGCAGCCTAGCACCAACACAGGCACAATAGTGCAAGCGTGCCTGTTTTGCCGGAAGGATTGTTTGTTCAGGAAGAGGCATCTTCTTACACAGAAACAATCCTAAGAGTCGTTTTCCTCGTACAATGTGTACTGCATTCCATAGAGGTAAAAACTAGAGAAATAAATATATTTTTCTTTGGTACGCCTCAAAACGGGAGGCGTAAGGATTTGGCACATTTCAGGTTCACATGATTTTGTAAATCTAGGGCAGCATCAAAATTCATAGGTGTTGCATGGGAAAACGCACCGCAACTCCTACGGAGCACCGAGTAAGGCCAAGCAGCAATTTGCACTGCCTTGTATTACTCCATATCTGTAAAGCCATCCAAAGCCACACATAGAGGCTTTGCGTGGCCTCATTGATATGAATTTGCAATTTGCGTCACTGGAGCATCACATAAAGTGGAGGACTTACCTGATGGGGCAGTAAAGCCCCTGCACTACCTCCCACAGTTTAGGACACATGTGAGGCCCACAGCGCCAGCACATATAGAGCATGGGGGGGTCTCAAGTGGCGCGGAGGAGGAGGAGGGCATTGTTAGTGTCTGTGGCAATGGGCATGGTATTAGAATTAACAATCAGAGGGCGCCTGAGGGTGCCCTGGCCAGAGAAAAGCAGCAAGTCATGATTCCATGGAGCTGGAATGTGATGGCCGAGGGTGCAGAGCCTTGTGACGGTTATCCACGATCATGATAGGGAAACAGCAGGGGCTGCAACAGAGTGCTCAGACCAGCATAGTTTTGTAGTCAGCTCCACACACAGGGTTTATTTTAAGCACAGGTAGTTATTGAATAAGGAAACAACTGTTGATGTGGTGCTCCCTCCCCAGGCAGCAATCAACTGCTGGCAAGGAGAACGCCACACCAACACTATCACAAATTACAATAGAACCCCCGGGACACCAACAAGACAAATGTCCCTCGAGCCCCACAAATACATTACAACACATAGCATTGAAAAGAATGGCTGAACACCAGACGAGACACCCACAACAGAGGCAGATTCAAAAGTACTGTCACAAAAAGTCAGCTGCATCAGTACTTTCTTGTGCAGTCCCTAACACTGGAAATTTGGCAGCTCATAAGCTTCATGCTGTTACATTTAATGAACAACAGGCATGGGATACTCCCCATATTACGGCTTGGTTGGCTGAAGTGCAAAGCACAACGAGTACTGGAGATGAACGCCATGCTGAGGGAGGCATAGTTCATCTGATATGAGAGAGAGACACTTTGCAGTGCAGACATCTGAGGGTTTGATTTGTGGAGGCTCATTAAGTGGTGCTGGGGGAAAAGGGGACGAAAGAGTGGAGTGGGTGTGGATCCGTGCAAAAGAGCATGAAAATGGAGGGAGGGAGAAAGTTACATCAAATGCCACTCTAGATAGGACCACAACCCCCAATGTTTTCTTGCTATTTTAGAGGGAGGTGTAACAAAAGGAGGGACCAAACGAGGAGGCATGGGAGTTAATCAAGAGACCATGGGTTCCAATAATGGCAGATACATGGAGTTCAGCCCTTTGAATTTTTGCTACTATTGTGAGAAATTCCCTAAGAGGGCTGTACCAATTTCTAAATACATGGTCATCATAAGGCAGGTTCTAAAGGATTTAGGGGGTTTTGCCCGGTACAGGTTCGATGAAGAATACAGGTCTAGGTTGAACATTACACCTGAGCAACTGTGGGGCAGACTGGATAACGAACTCTGGCAACAGATAATGGCACCTACACGGCGGGCTACGGTGGCACCCACAGTCAGTGGGCTTCTGGTATCTTACAGGCCCTTTTAGGGTCATCCCACTTGTTGGGGGTTGGGATATGCCAGCAGGAGTCAGAGGATTAATGTGGGATATTTTTGATCTCTGTAGGGATGGCAGGTGGTGTTCATAATGTTGGCCTTAGAATTCTAGGGAACAGAGGAGCAGCATAGCTTTTTGGCAATTTTTCTCCCTGTTGGTTTTGTTATCTTTGTTGGGTCTGGAACTGGCAAACAAAGAAGTGGTCTTCAAAGTTGACTAGAAGACAGTGATATAATTGATAAATTAACAGAAGGTTAAAGAGGATAGGTTGTTGCTGTAACTGCAAAGGTTTATGCTAGACTATTTGATGTGCATAACAGTGTTCAAGGCAAGACACATGCCAAGTGTGAAGAATAAAATTGCAGATGCTTTAGCTCATTCATGGTGGCAGAGATTCCATGGACTGGCATCAGGATACAGAAGACTGACGTGCCACTAAAGGTCTGGTTGCTCGGTGATAAAGAATTATTTAGAAGTCATTAACACCCTCAATGAGAAAAACCTACAAACAGAGATGAGAGGGATTTATTTTGAAGGCACGTTTTGGAGAATTTACTCTGCACAGGATTTGGAGAGTAGGTTTCAGGAATTGAACAACTTTATTTTGAGACTGTTTGAGAAAAGGCTAGCTGAAGTTACTATTACAGGGAAGTTGGCTGGGGTTGCCTTCTATGGCAAGATGTGTTTCGTTTTTGAACCAATGGCAGGGGAGCTGGGTAGATGTATGCTGAAGGGATGTGCGAAGGAAAGAAAGCCACAGAAGAGAGATCCGATATCAGCAGGAATATTGGTTGAGATATTTCAAAAGTTGGATCTCACATGTTTTTCAGTATACAAAGTTTTATTGTTTGAATTATGCATGTTGTTGTTTGTTGGGGCATTCAGTGTGTTCAAGTTGTGAGGTAATATCAATGTAATGGTGCCTACAGAAAGAAGAGATGCCGAAGCGTAATGTGGTACTGGTCAAATGGTTGAGAAGGTCCAAAACACATTAGGGTAACAGGGAAAGGGTAGTGTGGTTGAGGTGGAAGAAGGTGTTATTTGCCCAGTGGAGAGTTGGCTTTTTAAGCAGTTCACAGGATCACCTTTAGGATTGATATTTAGTTATCAGGATGGAACACGTTTAATGGTATTCCAGTTATTGATGGTACTGCTTAAGGTGAACTAGGTAAGAATCCACTGCACTATATCGCACAATTATATTGGATTGGAGCTGCTTCTGAAGTGCACAGGCTGTTGTTTGAGATTTGGGATAATGCGGGAATGGACACCAAACTGTTGTTGACATTACATATGCAATTTTGGTGATAGCTGTTAAGACTTTAATAAAGCATTACTCATTGTTTATTTTTGTTGCAGGATGTGTTGTCAGGCCTTGGATGGTGCTATTTTTGATATGGATAACTGGGCATTAGTTCATTCACTGGGCGTTGAAGCAGTTGAAGGAGAGAAACTGGGCTTGGTCTATATTCAAAGGGTTTTGATGTGAAATGGTAGAGTAATAGTGGACCGAAATGATACCCGTTATTGCCCTGATTATTAGAACTAGTGACTGCTCAGATATGCAATGACATGTTGCTGGTGCATCTAGGTGAGAATGGCTCAGTGCAGGTATCAGATTTGGGCCTTAAGAAACTGATAAACGAAGCTTTTGAACAATTGCTAGGTTGTGGTCAGGCACACTCATTATATGGAGAGAGTTGATACAGAGAACCCTTTGGAGAGGGTGAAAAATCACTTGGCGGTGGAGAAGGCTTGAAGAAAGATAGACATAAGGCGTTTTTGTGAGGGGAAGTTATGACAGTTTTACAGCACTAGCATATTGTTGAAAAGGATTTTTCTTTGTATCGCAAGGATGGTGCTAATTTGTCTTTTCTGGATAAAGAGTATTATTTTATGGGCATTAGCGAATATTAGCTAAGAAATTAGAGGTGGAATTGTGATGCTAGTTGGATGCGGGCAGTTTTGACTGAGCAGGCAACAGTTAAGATAACAGTTGGATGATCATGTTTTGTGACTGTTGGGTAATAGGCCAATACGCATCTTTGTGTGGGGCAGTAAAACGTATGGCCAGTTCTTCTGGGTAGCGTGAGGATGGAAGACTTGGAGGTCACCAGGGGTTTTAGAGAGGGTTGGGACACATGAAGGCAATATTTAGGGCAGGTTGCATGGACGGTTTTGGAAGGATGTTGGAAGGGAATGCATTTTAGGATTGTTTGATTGGGGAAGTTTGTCAGGATTGTGAGAGTATTAAGGGTGAGAGGGGAAAGTGTATTCAAATGTGTACCTGAGGAGAGGTTATTCTTATTGCAATGTTTTGAAACTAACTACACATCTGTCCCAATTAAGTGGCCTTTTACTCTAATCTCTTGATCCTTCAGCAAACCCGACGGTGAACTAGAAGGACAGAAGCTTACTGCTCCTCCCCCCTTTCGGGAAGGTGGTGCGCTCCTGAATTGGTTAATTTAGGAGCTGGGGCGGATACTGACAACAGTTATGGGTACTGAGGTCTTTGTGACCTCACTTGCAAGAGGTTGTGGTCTTGCAGGGTGCTAGGATTTTATCTGGACCACCCTCCATGCCCCTCTTCTTACTGGTTCACTGACAAATTATGGCCTTCGAAAATATAGCCATACCAAAATATAGTGACAAAAACATCATTGTCAAAAATAATGTCATCCTATACTTATAATGGTAAGTACTAGGGCTGGGCGTTATTCGCAAAGTATCACTACGCGAAGCTACGCAAAGTGCACTTCGCACTATGCAAGCTACGTGTAGCACTACGCGAACTGGCATAGTAGCCTGTTCGGACTGTGCAAGATGCCGTTTTCAATGATTGCACAGTGCAGACAAGCATTTGGCACTGTGCAATCATTGAAAACGGCATCTTGCACAGTGCGAGCTGTAGTTTTCTGCCGCTCAAGTAGATTTTTACTCAACTTTCTCAACGCGAACCTGTAGTTTCTCATGGCTAGCGGTCGCGAACATACCCGACCACTCGCAATGAGAAACCTGACCTACCCGCATTGAGAATCTTGCCGGTAGGTTTATTTTCCAAGCTCGCGATCGGCAACTTGATGCTACGCGTGTTTGCACTGTGCTACGTGCAATTCGCGTAGTGCAAAGTAGCGGAAACTTTGCAAACTATGCGAGCGTAGTGTAGTGCTTTGCCCAGGGTTAGTAAGTATAAAAATATAGAAAAAATAATATTGTTGTCATTAATATCTCCGTTGTAAATATTGCATATTAAAAATATTAAATAGTAACACTAATTTAATTTAATTAAAAAAATATTGAATATACATTTCAACACATATAACAAATAAACTTATTTAAAAAAAAGTTAAATACACACATATATATATTTACAAATATGTAGATAAAAACTATTATTAAACTAATACATTTAATTCATAATATCAGAATTTCTTCAAATAATGCAATACTATAACACACACTCATATATATGTATGTATTCATATACCAATAATAGACAATTTAAGAACTGACAATTTTATTTAAATAGAAAAGTACACATACATATCTTACAATTTAATAACAAATATTTTACACATTAAAAACATTAAGAATTATGAATATTAGAATTTTAAATGAACAAAAACATAATAATATAAATTGTAACAACATAAAATAAACTATAAGAGTTTACATTCAATACATATACTATTGCCAGTACAATTTATGCAAAAGTAGACAAAGTGCTGTATTAAGGATGTATAAAATGTACTACTCCTACTTCAGGCAACGCAACAGTAGGTAACATTTACTATTTTCACTGCAGTCAGTGCAACAGTAGAGAAAGTGTTGGATGGTGGGAGTAAAATGTAGTATTCCCACTTCAGTCAGTGCAACAGTAGGGAAAGTGATGGATTGCAGAGTGGTAAAATGTACTATTCCAACTCCAATAATTTCAACAGTAGGGAAAGTGATGGCTTGCGGAGGGGTAACATTTACTAATCCCACTCCAGTCAGTGCAACAGTGAGGAAAGTGTTGGATTGAGAAGGGGTAACACTTACTATTCTTTCTCCAGTCTGAGCAACAGTAGGAAAAGTATCAGATTGCGAAGGTGTAACATTTACTATTCCCACTCCAGTCAGTGAAACAGTAAGGAAAGTGTTGGATTTCAGAGGGGTACAATTTACTATTCCCACTCTAATGAGTGCAACAGTAGGGAAAGAGTTGGATTGCAAAGGGGTAACATTTACTATTCCCCCTCAAGGCAGTGCAACATCAGAAACAAGCAAATTATATTCAGCACAATAAAATAGTAATCAATCAAAAATATGTAAAAACAAGGAATTACAAATATATTTGATATTAACAAAATGAAATAAATACATATTTCAATGTTAAATACATAGCATAAATAACAAAAAAATGATTATAATCAATATGCAAAATAAATGTCATTTAAATAATTACTTTTATTTAAAAATGATTTATTAACAAAAAAATATTTTTTAAATAATACCTCTACATGCACCTAAAATGTAACTTTAAAAAATATATATATTTACACTATTAACATAAATATTTATCACTAAACTAATTGGCATTGGCCCTGCTAGGGAACCCCAAATTTGCTTTCCGACAGGCGTTTCATGCCAGAAAGTCCGACATGAAAAGCCTGTCAGAAACCAACATCATAATCCAGACAGCGGAAACGCCGTTCATAGAGGATTATATGCAGCCTCTGACTGGTCGACGGGTTCCTTGAGCCAGTCGGAAGCCATTTAGTCAAACAAGCCGGTTTAAACTCCGACTGCCTACATTGTAATTAGGCGGTCGGACTTTAAACCATGGATGCGGTCCGAGGCTTTCCAAACGACATCCTAATCAGCACCTAAAAATTTAACAACTATATTAAAAAATATAAACATTAACTATACAAAAAATGTACCTCATATATATTTAATATATATACTAAAATACATAATAATGACAAACTGGGAACTGTAAGGTGCTCGGAATACAGCGGGTGCCAACTATATGGGTCAGTGCAAGCACATACCCTAACCTCTATCTGCAGCCCACTACCCGACGCTTAGTCATACAGCTATTTTCTGTCTCTCCAGTCACCAAGGTTACCCCGCCCATTATTTAGCCTTAGTCATTTGATGCATGGCGTTCCCTACTATGCATGATGATCACTGTTTCGAGTCCATACTGCCCTTTTAATCCTCAGTCAATTGCTTGCATGGAGCTGTTTTCTACAATGCATGATAAGAACTGTTTGTAGTTAACCACATCTCCTTGTCAATAATTTGACCTTTGCAGTGTTGTTTTACCGCCCTTGTTCCCCCCTGTTTCCTTCCTTCCTTCGTTTATGTCTCCTTCAAGTTTGAACCAGAGTACACAAATAAGACGTCTCTCTATTATACCTCATACATCCTCAATGAAGGTACGGTCGGATTATAGGGTGCCTCTTTCCCTGACTCCTCCCTTCTTATATCAACACTCACAGTCCTGATGAAGTGCTGTGGGATCCATTGGGACAATTTAATAGTGTAAAACATGTCAAACTCTCGCTTTTAACACTACACCACACTGTCACACGGGTTGAGAGAAGTGGGAATCTATTTGTGTTTTTCCCCTCTCCATCCCCGTTCGGATTTTGGCTTAACCCTGAGGACCCTTTAATAAACACATTAGGGTACCAACAGGTTATTTTATCTTTACTCACACTCACCACTTGGCCCACACACCCACATGCATAACTGCAGCAACTCCTAAAAGATCTCCATCAGAGTGCCCTCTTGGAGGGCCCGTGAGGGACTGCATCTACGCCCCCACGAGGAGCAGTGCCCAATGATGATGCTTTACACTCGCAAGGGTGTGTCAATCAATAAGACATTTGTTAAGCACACTACATACCGGCGAGGGTCTCAAGGTGTTGGGGGGGAGGAGCGGCCGTTACTGATCGATCAGCCAGGTCTTCAGTATCCTCCTGAAGGTCAGCAGGTCTTGGGTCTGTCGTAGGCTCAGTGGGAGGGTGTTCTATGTCTTGGTGGCGAGGTGGGAGAAGGATCTCCCGCCGGTGGTTGTTCTTCGAATGCGTGGGACGGTGGCAAGTGAGAGGTCAGCAGAGCGTAGCTGGCGGTTGGGGGTGTAGAAGGAGAGCTGTCTGTTGAGGTAGGCTGGGCGGTCTTGTGGAGTGCCTTGTGTGCATGGATGAGGAGCTTGAAGGATATCCTCTGGTTGACAGGGAGCCAGTGCAGGTTTCTCAGGTGGGGATGATGTGGCTGTGTCGTGGTACATCAAGGATCAGTCGTGCTGATGTGTGAGGGCACAACACATACAGGAGTATCACTCCCCACTCTGACACACTCATTCCTTATCTTTGGAGACACCCCACCCTCAGTTGCAACCATAACAGGCTGCTATCCTCTCACTTTCTTTTAGGAACTGGTACCATCTTTAGCAATTGACATTTATAATGTGTGCAGCTTATGAGGGTGTACTCTAGTACCCATGGGGATGTGATGTTCTGCCTAATGCTTTTCCCTAATTGGGCACCACTGCTGATGGTGCTTTTACTGTTAGGGGACTCTATTTTCATGCCTCATGAGATGTGTACCATGACTAGTGTTCACTACGGTGCACTGTTGCTGAGTATGGTTTGTATTACAATGTGCTAAGTGCAAAAGTGCATTCAAAGTGCCTCTGCCAGAGTGTATTCTACCTTTGCCCATCTTGGCTCATTTATACGGGTACAACTTAGAAGCATCTAGATGTACATCATGTGTGCAGTCATAAATATCTAATCCATCGCTGCCATTAGTACATTGGCAACATAGGGAAGGCCAATATTCATTATTGTGCATTCCGTTCCACACACTTGTTACCAACATTCACAGATGATCTAATCCACCAGTTGTGCGTGTGTATGTGTGTGTGTGAGCAGAAGTCTCTTAAGTCCCTGCATATCCTCAATGTATATATGTCTTGTATACGAAACACAGCAATTTAAATGTCCTCATACTAGTACTAATGGAGGACAGAACTCTGTGATGTCACCAAGAGTTTAAGGATGTGTGATGTCACTTCTGCTATCCATGTTATGTTATGTTAATAACATTTGTAAAGCGCTACTGTTAACCGAAGGTGTCCTGGCGCTAGTTGAAGTCCTCCTACTGAAGCGTAAAAAAGAGAGCCACGGTTAAACATTAAAAAAACACGTTTTTAGGGCCTTCCTGAATGACAGTAGATTTGTCATACTTCTGTGATGGAAAGGAGGACCGTTCTATGCCTTAGCTGAACGGACCATGGTATTTTAGAGTTCATCCCTCTTCCTTTACCGTAGGGACACTGTCTAGGTATGTGCCATAAATTTCTTCTGTCCATATAGTAACCCTCATTTTCTTTGTAACTCATAATTTAAAAAATGACTTTCCAAATGGGTGTGTGAGATCATAAAGATTTTCCTCTGCAAATATTGTGAATCTTTCTTCAAAACTACACAAACTGTGCAACTATCACGAAAGTTCTGAAGGTTAGATCGTAAAACAAAATCCACTAAGTTAGCATCTGTGGGCAAAAATCTGAGCAAAACATCACCTGCACTGTGATCATTTTATTGTACAAATTTGTTTGACAGAGAGGTTTGTGAATCTTGCACCACCACATCCCAAATGTAAGCTTCACTTGCACATAAATCCGAACCTGCTGCCCTTTTGCTTGGGGAGTGATAAGCGTGGCTCAAATCCACCCGAGTGACTTACCGCACTCACCTATAATTACCAAATAAGAAGTCAGCCGAACAGTGGAGAAGAATATACAAAGTATTTTATTAGGCCACAGACTCCCATATGAGAGGGCCCTGTCCGACCTCACCCCTAGGAGTGCGCCGAGAGGACTGACTCATCTCATCACAGCAATACATTATAACATGGTACAGCAGAGTAAAAACACGCCCATACTGGAAAAGTACTGGACCCCAGAGAGGGTGAACAATGGCCTCACACAAGAGGCATCTGCACCTGCAATAGCAACATTTGGTTATCTCTGCCCAAGGCCGCGGAGCCGGGCCTCAGCATCTCCAGCGCATGAGAACAGTACTGATTAGAAGTTTTGTTATTAGTTTCGAACACAGTTAGCCAAGAAACAAAAACTGCTGCGTCCAGGGTTTTTCCTATTCCTATGGGTGGGGGAAGGAGTGAGTGCGACTCGCCTCACAGAGAAGCACTCCAAAATGGTGGCACACAAGCTAAGCTAAGAAAACTGAATAACATCACACGCATAAATGAATAATGAAGTGGAGATTATAAACGTAAAGGCATAAATGAATACATCATTAGTTAGACACATTATGCTAACTCATAAGTATAAGTGGAAGTGGGCGGGGCATCGGAAAATGAAACCTATCAGCCCTCCTTTTAGCATTATGTGGCTAACATGGGCGTAGGCTTTATTAGCTTAAAGATAAGGTCTTTACACATCATACTAGGGACGGAAACATATTACTCAAAAACATCATCATCAATAAGCATCAACCAGTGAACATCATGGAGCTCAATGTCATTAGAAACAGGATACTGGCGGGTCGGTCTTTTAGAAACTCACAAATTACTGGCACACATGGAACAACAAGGGGGAAGGCAATAAACACATAGGCAACAAGTCAGCAATATACCCACTACTCCTACAACACCCATCAAAATCTTCCAACCCCAAGAGGAGAAAACACCCCACATCCATTTTTGTAGTGACCAAGTACCAGTGTCCTGATGAAGTTCAGTCGCTAATCTATGAAGTTTCTCTACAGCTAAGTTAACAGTCGGGCCGAGTCAGGAATATACACACAGTAAGACGTCCCGATGACGCGACAGGCTCCACCACTATCAGCAAGGATGATGTCAAGCACCATCCTATTCTGGATCGTAAATAATCTCATAGCCTGCATCTCTACAGACATATTAGCTGCAATGTCTGCCTCAGTATTCACTACTTTCTCCATCACCCTTGACAGTCTCCGAATAGCCCTACTGTTAAATATGGGACCCCAGAATGGCAGTAAACCCTTAGAGAAATCTGTCCATTGCTGCAAAGAAGTATCGGTCTGGTCTACATCCTCAACTTGGAGTGCCCTCCTTTGATGCTGTTCTGGCATTATAGCAAACCGACGATGAGTCTTATGATAGTCTGAAGGTGCTACATAGACAGGAGGAAGCGGATAAGCCAGATAACAGACTCCACCCCAACCCTCAGGCAACCACAAGTATCCTTTATCTCCACAAATAAAGTAAATATTCGGGGGAGTGACTAAAGAAGGACTAAGGAGCAAGCGAATCGAAGCAGTCACATTGCAAGAACTGTCCCCCACCTTTATAGGGCCCCTCCCCCTTATACAGTAGAATGGTGAGGGCCCAACAACTGCCAGGGGCACCAAAGAATGACTACTATCATTTGTCATCGGAGGGTGTCTATAAGCCAGAGAGGAGTTCAACTGTAGAAAACTCTCCCTAACTTTGTCAGTGTCATTAGGAGTCACATACCGTCCCACTTTCCTCGAACATGTTTCCAGAAACGTCTGATCGAAACGTCCATCAGTAAACAACTGTCCAAGAGAAGAGGTGGGCATAGGGCGTACTCGCATTTTCAAAGTAGATCCTTTACTAGGTAATCGAGGCTCTAGAAAATCAGGTTGTTGGAAGAATTTCACCATCCCAATTAAAGTGTACCATCCCACACAACTATTCACAGGAGTTAAAGGGAGTGCCAGCAATCTATCCTTTTTATAGGTGGCAGAAGGTAGCAACCCACAAACCCAACAATCTGTCACATTATATACAGCATGGGCATGATGCAGGGTCTTGATAAAAACATTATCACTATAACATTTTCGCAGACACTGTTCACCATAATCAACAGTAACCATATTGTGCTCAGGAGGAGCAGAAGGGGTAGGGATAATCTTATGAACAGGATAGGCTTCATCTAGGAAAAACAGTATTCCAAGAATTATTAGAAATACAATGATGAATATCACAATGACCACAATTTTTCCTTTCCGTGACAGAGCAAGCCATGGAGAGTCGGGTTCTGGTCTACGAGGAGCTGTAAAAGGCTGTTCCTCCTCAGGAATGGGACGGCCAAAGGGATACATGTTCCCTAACTAAAATTCCAAAACTAAACTAAAAAAAAGTATTTAAACAGTCACAGTCACACTGAAGCCGGCCAGGGGGGTTCTTCACCCTCAAAAGGGATCTTCTCCCTGTGTCCGTTGAAACCTCTCAGGCAGGCTTCTATTGTTCGTTCCCTAATCCCACGATGGAGTCGCACAGCTTTTGCAACTTAGGAGCACTTAATCCGGGCCCAGGCGCAATCCTAGTGTCCCGCTTGACAATGTCTCGACAGTGCACCAGGGCTCTTACTAGCAGTCCATCCCTAACACTTAACTATTCTTCAGCACTGTTCTCTTCTAGTCCCTATCTCAGCCCTTCTTCCGGTGCTCAGTTCTCCTTCTGTCCCTTCCTGGGCCGCAGATTATAATGAGTGCTCCCTCGCACCTCTGGATCTGTGAACAGAATGGGGGGCTCAATGGCAGGGGACCTATCCGCTGATGTTTGCTCACTGTGATCAGGAGAGGCCTCACCACTTGCAATCAGAGCTAGCCTCTTCCCTCTTTGATCCGGCTCCTCACCCCTCAATGAAGCATCCGAGAAGGGTATGTACCGAGGAACTACTTCACATTCATGATCAGCGACGCCGTTTCTCACCCATTCGTCATATGGCAGTGGCAGTGGGACGCGCTTCACGCGGGACGCATGTGTCCATGCCGTGCGGCCCTGGATCCGGAGTGCGGTGCAGGTGGTGAGGAGAACTTGCCTCGGCTCCGACCACCTTGGTTCCAAACAGGACTTCCGCTGGTACTTCTTCACGACAACCCAGTCCCAGGGTTGTATGGTGTGTCCTGGCCCCTCCGGCAGCGGCTTCAGGGTGTCTGCAACCTGCTGATGAACAGAACGGAGATCTTTAGTCAAAGCATACAGGTAATCTCTCAACAAAGGATATTCTATGTCCGAGAAACATTTAGGTCTAGGGACACCCCACACGTTGGCCGGACGGCCGAAAATGACCTCGTGGGGTGAGACACCTGTCTTGGAATTGACTGTCACTCTAGTGGAAAGCAAAGCCAGGGGGAGTGTGTCTGGCCAATGTAACCCTGTACTCTCTTGTATCTTGGCCATCTTTAACTTCAATATCCCATTAAATCTCTCTACCAAACCCTCAGCCTGGGGGTGTTGTGCTGCATGAAACGTTTGTGATATTTGTAGTCCCTTACATATATGTTTCATTAATTCAGCATTAAAAGATGTGCCGTTGTCGCTCCAGATCACCCGGGGCAAGCCCTAACGGGAAAAATATTCCTTTATCAACATCTTAGCTGTGGAGATAGCCGTACAATCCTTAGTTGGGAAAGCCTCCCCCCACCTACTAAAGGAGCACACCACCACCAGGACGTATTTGAGATTGTTGACTCTCTCCATTTCAATATAATCCGTTTGGATCACTTCAAAAGGAAAAGAAGGAGGAGCAAAATTGCCAACCGGAAGAGGTGTTCCCTTTCCAGGATTATGTCTTAAACAAACCATGCATTGCTGCACTAAATGGGTTGCCACCTTGGAAATGTTCTTATTACTCCACACTGGGTCTAATAATTTACATATTCCTTTCGCACTAATATGAGCTGGCCCATGAGCCATCGTCACCACTGGGAGGACTTATGCGTCCGGGAGTAACCATCGTCTTTTGTCTGACACATCCGTCCAACACTCATCCGAGTCCAACCGTCCCCCACCATCCTTCCATGTCCTAAACTCATCCTCAGTCGCTTTTTCTTGTATGTTCCGCACACTTTGTACAGTATTCGCGAACATGTTAACGTCCAGTACCCACCTAGCTGGTCCTGCCACAAACATTTGTGGGAGTTTTCTCCTAGCTGTCTCCTTAGCTGTCTGATCTGCAAATGCACTGTCCCGTCCTACATCATCTACCACTGCTTTGTGTGCGCTACATTTGATCACAGCCAGTCGTTTGGGAAGCGTCAATGCTGTCAATAGTCATAATATCAACGGACCATTCTGGATCCTTTGTCCGTGTGATGTGAAAAAAAACATTTCTGCCCACCGTCGCCCGTAGCTATGAGCCACGCCAAAGGCGTATTGGCTGTCAGTGTAAATATTCACGTCCAGTCCTTCACTCAATTCACACGCTCGCATCAATACTATTATTTCTGCAGCTTGGGCCGAGTGGTACGGGACCCTAGAAGTCTCCACCACTGTTTTCAATGTTGTGACTGCGTATGCTGCAGTTGAGGTACCATTCGCAAGTTTAAAACAGGAACCGTCAACATACAGCTCCCCGTCGGGATCATCTAGGTGGGTGTCCGTTAAATCTATCCTTCCCTTCATCTCCTCCTCTATCCGAAACAAACAATCATGGACTTCATCGTCCTTTTCATCTGAAGGGATTGGTAGCAACGTGGCCGGGTTCAAAGTGGCACATCTTTTAATCGTAACATGGGGTGCGAATAATGTCATCTCATAACCAGTAAGACGAGCACTAGTTAAATGCTGCGTCTGCGTTCTGTTTAATAAAATGTCCACAGCATGTGGTACCATTACTGTGAGGTCTGAACCCAGCACGAGCCCCACCGATTGTCTAATTGAGACCGCAGCAGCCGCTGTAGCCCTAAGACAGCTCGGCAACGCTCTCGCCACGTTGTCAAGCATAGCAGAAAAATAAGCGCAAGGTCTCTGTTTCCCTCCAAAACATTGAGTTAAGACAGACAACGCGCAACCTTCCGCCTCATGTAAATAAAGCACAAAAGGCTTCTGGTAATCAGGAGTTCCCAAAACAGGTGCAGAACACAAAGCAGTTTTTAGTGACTCAAAAGCTACTTGACATGCCAGTGTCCAGGGTAGGGGTTCGCGCACCTCCTTAGTAGTCAGATACAGAAGGGGTTTGGTTAGTAAAGCATAATTAGGTATCCACTGGTGACAATACGAGGTTATGCCCAAAAACGCGCGCACCTCTCGCTGGGTGTTAGGTACAGCCATGTTAGTTATCGCCTTGATGCGCTCCGGTGTCAACCTCCTCCCCTCCTTTGATAGGAGATGACCTGTGAAGACCTGAGAACATGCTACAGAGCTTTTCATAGCACCCGTGTCCACAAAAATTTCGGAGGAGACCCCAACAAATCCGCAGTCACATAGGGTCCTCGTTGATCAACATCCACAGAAACTGGTCCCATGCTCTGTCCTAGTTATGGGAGAAGCCAGTCATGTCATCCAATGTGTATGCGTCGTGGTAGTACTGTCTATCTCTGTCATGGTCACCCTCAGTTTGAAAATGTTGTCTATCCCTTTCTCCGTCAAAGCAGTTTTTCCCTGGTCGTCTACCGTCATCAGACTGTCTGTCATCCCTGCAAAATTCACCACGACCTCTACCTCTGCCTGGTCCAGCATTGGACTGAGCCTCCGGACAATCTCTCCACCAGTGCCCCTCCTTTTTGCAGTTCGCACACTGATTCGGCCCCAGACTCTCTCTCTTCGCTCCCCTTACATAACTACTTCCACCTCGACACGCTACCATAGGTGGGCTCCACGTCCCCGACCCTTCGACAACTGCTGCAGCAGTACCCTTGTCTTCAAATCTTTGGCTTTCTTTTCCTGTCTGTCTTTGTTCTCATTCTCCCTATGTTCATAATACTGAGCCATACTCAGAATACCAGAGGGGGTGGACGTCGTCCACGTACTCTCCTATGCCTGCAATCTAGCCGATATTTCTGGTAACAAGTTAGTTACAAACCTATCCACGAAAAGTCGCAAGCCTCATCCTGAGAGAGATCCTGACCACTAAAATCCATAAAGGCTTCCTCGAAACGAGTGAAGAAATCTGAAACCGCTTCGTCCTTTTTTTGCCTACATGCAGTCAACTTATCCAAATCCACCTTCTTCGGAGGAATAAGAGAGTGCATATATTTTATAATTCGCCCCGGTAATGCTAAGATCTCAGCTTTCGGCTTCTCCCCTGGCTTCCGTTCCTTGTCCCAGTCCTTAAATTCCTCCCAAGTACAACCCAATTCCTCCGCATGATCGGTAACCCTGGGCGTAGTACTTCGCTACGCCCACGGAGTGGGCATAGTGTTGCCTACTTCGCCATTTGCAAAGTAGGCGTACCAGGCAACACTACGCCCACTCTGTGGGCGTAGCGAAGTTGCCCGCCACCCGCCTCCCTCCCGCCCTCCCTAAATACTTAAATAACCTTTTTAAAAAGAATAAAAACCACTTACCTTGTCGGCTGCGTCCCCGGGGCTCCCTCTCATAATCGCGCCGCCGTCTCGGATACTAATGTGCATGCGCGGCCGCCCGTGCATGCGCATTAGTATCCAAGATGGCGGCGCGATTACGAGAGGGAGCCCCGGAGACGCAGCGGACAAGGTAAGTGGTTTTTATTCTTTTTAAAAAGGTTATTTAAGTATTTAGGGAGGGCGGGAGGGAGGTGGGTAGTATTTAGGGAAGGCCGGAGGGAGGCGGGTGGCATGTAGTGGGGCTACACGAAGTGCGTAGGTGGACGTAGGTTCTTGCCCACTTCGCGTAGCTTCGCGTAGCTCCACTACGCCTACTACGCCCAGGGTTAATGATCGGTACCCTTCACCTGCCTCCATACATCCACCGGAACCAATAATCCAAAGAACAATTCTACGTCAGCTAAAGTCATGACCGACGAGGAAGCTGCTTCCGTCAATTCTTTGTAATAAGCAGTCGGGTTTTTTCTAGAGTCGGGCAGCTGCGCCTTCAGCGCCAACACTTTGCTCCGTTTCCAAGGTGTGTATACCCACTGTTCCTGGAAATGAGCCGCGGCACGAGCTCTGGTCACATTATGAGTTACTGGGTCTACCACTTCAGGCACTTCAGGATGGAAAATAGGGTGAACTTTGCACATCGGGTGCGCTCTTAAAAAGGCTGACCCTCCTACTAACGGGAATTCATTTCTATATTCCAGCAAAGTCCGCACAATCAGTAACACATCCCGCAAACCAGTATTAGCCCTATAGGCTCTGTCCTTAATGTCATAAAGAACCTGAGGTGCCTTTCCACCATAGCCCTGCTCCCACAAAGCTATTAGTGTCGTTGACATATGCCATATAGCATGCTGCTGCATCAGGGGCTCATAATCCTGCATTGTGGAGCAGATGTCCTCCAGCGCGTAAATAGGACTCCTAGCCCACTGACAAGCCGGATTGGCCACTATTGTTTTTTCATCCAACCCAACAGTAGAACGCGTAAGCAATTTTCGTACCTGGGTAAGTAACCCACTTCTGGCACCTCGAGTCGGGGTCGGCAACTCACCTTGGGGGTAGCGCTAGCAGAAACAGTGGGAAGTGCAGAAGAGATCACAGAGAGGGCAGGTGGGCTCGCTGCAAAGAGAGAAACCAAGGGCGCAGTCACAGAAGCGGTGACAGAAGACAATGTTTGTTCAACATCTCTCAACAAAGTAGGGACCGAAATAGAGGAAGTGGGGGTGCCGGACAAGAGAGGAGCAGCCGTTTGTGGAACTGAAACCACTGCAGGGGAAGCAGAACCTATCAACACGGGGTACAATGATTGCGGAGCATAAAGGGGAGGGGGCCGAACATTCAAAATGTCCTCCATCTCATCTTGCTCTTCCTCTCTCACTACATAGCTTTTATCCGTCTGTAACCTATGAAGTCTATCTGCGCGCTCAATCTGTTTCTCATTCTCTTTCTTAGTATGTTCCCTCGCCTTTTGTGCCATTGTCTGCGCTGCACTCTTCTGAGCCACCTTCTCCTCTCTCATCTGTCGTTCCTTCACTTCTTTTTGCCACATCCTCAAGGAATCGAACATACTCTGGCGACTACGCTTAGCAAATAATCTGTCCTGCAAATAATCTAGTTTGGCCACATCGAAAGAACCAGTCAAAGGCCACTGCAAATCTATGTTACCCTTAGTATATTTGTGCCACAAAGTACTAAACAAAATTGGAGTCAATCCATGTTTAACATACATCTCGAAATTAGGGGAGCCCTCCACTGGGGCGGGTTGGCTCTCAGCCAATCTAGTTCCGAGGCGCCGCAGCAGCACCCGAGGCACCATAGCTTACTAAAACACTGCATCTTCACTCCCTCAATCACGCACCGACACAAAATTCACACTCACCCTCTCACTAACCACCAGACCGCACAAGCACCACTAAGCACACAAGTATATTCACACTTCCTATACGTCAAATCCCTGCCAAACACGTGTTACCAAAATGGGACAAGGCCCGTCGACCAAGTCCTGGGGAACTTGGACCCTACCGCAGACCGAACAGTAAATACACTGTTCCGAGATTGGGGAACACATCCGCCACCCAGGCGGCACTACATGTCATTGCGCACTTTACCACGGGAGAACCGGGACCCGCTCCCAGCGAACCACACACACAAGGGGTTCGAGTGAGTCCCAGAATCCACCCGCAATGAGTCACGCCTCGACTGCAGTACCACCCGGTCAGATGACCACAAACAAATGTCCACCCAACCTCCACCAAGTCTGTCAGAGCACCACTCGTACTCTGAGTCCCCGGAGCACACTAGCCCCAGGAGCACACAGGCTCCTCCAACCACTAGAGACACGCCGGTCTCGGAGACACACCAGTCTCTTGGAGCATCCCAGCTCCCTCAATCAACAGTCGGACCACTCACCTTCTGTACGCGGTACCGACCTCTACCGTTCTCCACCGCCGGCTGCTGGGACCAACACAGTCAGCTCCAAAGTTCTGCCTTCCGGACCCCGGTGCAGGATTGTGAACCTGGACCTCTCCCGATCAGCAGGGTGGGGCAGCGCTGCAAGAACCAAGCTCGGCATCAAATTGGTACCCGGACCCACCGTGCGGACCAGAGGGTCCGCGGCCTTCTGCTACCCTCTTACGGGTGAGAAAGATCCTTATCGCGGGGTCCCTGTTCGGGCGCCATCTGATAAGCGTGGCTCAAATCCACCCAAGTGACTTACCGCACTCACCTATAATTACCAAAGGACAGTGGAGAAGAATAAACAAAGTATTTTATTAGGCCACAGACTCCCATATGAGAGGGCCCTGTCCGACCTCACCCCTAGGAGTGCGCCGAGAGGACTGACTCAACTCATCACAGCAATACATTATAACATGGTACAGCAGAGTAAAAACACGCCCATACTGGAAAAGTACTGGACCCCAGAGAGGGTGAACAATGGCCTCACACAAGAGGCATCTGCACCTGCAATAGCAACATTTGGTTATCTCTGCCCAAGGCCGCGGAGCCGGGCCTCAGCATCTCCAGCGCATGAGAACAGTACTGATTAGAAGTTTTGTTATTAGTTTCGATCACAGTTAGCCAAGAAACAAAAACTGCTGCGTCCAGGGTTTTTCCTATTCCTACGGGCGAGGGAAGGAGGGAGTGCGACTCGCTTCACAGAGAAGCACTCCAAAATGGTGGCACACAAGCTAAGCTAAGAAAACTGAATAACATCACACGCATAAATGAATAATGAAGTGGAGAATATAAACGTAAAGGCATAAATGAATACATCATTAGTTAGACACATTATGCTACCTCATAAGTATAAGTGGAAGTGGGCGGGGCATCGGAAAATGAAACCTATCAGGAGACACAAAGGAAAAAGACTGAAAGAGGACATTAGAACTTTAAAGAGGATAAAGCATTGATAAAGGTCTCCCTGGTGATTTACTGCAGAAAGAGATGTACACCGGTTCATGTGCCCCTTGTAATGGCCTGCCATAAAGCAAAAGAAAAAAATGGCACAGTGGCAGCAATGTATCCGCATCTGTGTACGCATGGATACTCACAGGCAGCCATTTAGAAACTGTTGAAAACATTGAAAGATGGCCTCCTGACTATACAGTGGTGGGTGGTCTATGGAGCTTGAGGGGTAAGGGGACACCGGGATGTCAACAATGTATATACAGAGAGCAGGTGAGAGAGGGGACTGTGGAGCAGAAACAGCTGGGCGAGAGGGAGAGAAAGTAATAGTGTGCAGATGTGGTAGGAAAGCAGACGTGGAGGAAGAGACATGTATCTAAATATTAAACATCCTTGACTCGATCGCCTCATTCAACTAAAAAAACATATCAATCAAAGTCGCTAAGCCTTGGTTCAACAATAACTTTAATATTGAAAGACGCAATCTGAGACTAGCGGAAAGAACCTGGAGATCCTTGACATCCATTGAGCACCTAAATCGGTTAAGATAAGTGAGAAACACATACATCAAAAGAATCCAAAGTTCAAAAGCCAACTTCTTTAAGGTCTCAGCTTGACTTGACAAGAAATGGCCCCAAAAGGTTTTTGAAATTGTCAAGTAACAATCGCTCAATATACCAAACCCTCTCAGCATTGAGCACAACATGCTCCCAAATTGTGAGGACTTTCCTTCCTTCTTCTTGGGAAAAACTGATATAGTTGAAAACAAACTGCAGTCAGAAAGGGAGAGCCTGCTGGCTAGATTACACATCGCTCAGCCATCCACACTGTCTGCTGATCCTGTTGATCACCCTGGGCATTCCCCCAAAATAATTGCTCCTGGCCCACATTCAAACCCCTCAATAAAAGTGACATTCACAACATCCATATTGCATTGAAACCATCTCACCACTTTATCGACCTTTTACCACCAAATATCTCCAATGAGGTAAAATACTCTCTATTTCCCTTTATGGACCATGACGGTAAACTATTTGCTTCATCAAGGTGCCATTACTGACTGACAAAAAGTAGGACAGGTAACCCCCATTTCAAAAAGAACCAACGGCTGATTGCTCAGACCTCAATAGCTATTGCCCAATCTTCAGCACTTCCACTCTAGCGAAGTTTCTTTAAACGTTTGCCCAAATCCAACTCTGCAGCCACATAGATCATTTCCAACTCCTTGACCAATGCCATTCCAGCTTTCATCAAGGTCACAGCACAGTATCCACACTCACTCACATAGTGGATGATGTTTTAAAAATGGTGGGAGAGAATGAATCGTGCCTCCTTATTCTCCTTGACTTATCATCTGCATTTGAGACTCTCAAACACGACTGCCTACTAAAACTACTTGAAAGCAAGATGAAGTTATCAGGGTCCGTCCTTCGCTGGTGTACCTCATTCCTCCACAACAGAACGAAAACAGTCCATCTATTCCTGGAACCTCTAGCATATGTCATGACATCTTCCAACATTCTTTATCACATGTATTCAGACGATATTCTACTGAATCTGAAAATATCCTCCCAAGATGACTTCATGTCCCTCAATACTATTCTACAAAATACTCAGAATTGACTTACTTGTAATCACTTCAAACTGAATGCAGCTAAAACAGAATTCCTCCTCATCAACCCCTGAAACATAATCTTAATATTGACCTTTGGATGAAGCATCTAACAGCCTGTAACTGCTCTCACATCATAGACTCTGCGAGATCTTTGGGAACTACCCTAGACAAATTCCTGGACATGCGGATTCATATCAGTTCAGCCATCAAAAGAGCGAATTATCAGATGACCATTTTAAGGAAACTAAAACCATTCCTTTCCCAGGACAAATTTTAATCTGCGGTCCAAGTTCTCATCTTGCCTATACTTGATACTTGACTATGGAAGTGTTACACTCACATGCTTTCCTAGTTACAAGCTGGCCCCTCTGAGGGCCTCCATTAACTCTGCTTTCAGACTCATCACCGAAACAAAAAGAAACAAGCACATCTTCCTGGACCTGAAATCATTGAACTGGCTGACTTATGAGGAAAGAATTCACTCAACATTGCGTGCATGATGCATAAAACCTTACGTTTCAATCAGGAATGCTTCGTGGTCCTCTGTCGAGCATCCCCCAACCCGCCCACCGCTCTTGCCTGCATGGGCCGCTCCTGATTTCAATTCCCCTAGGTATTTGGCACAAAAACTAGAACTATCGGGCGGATGCAGAACATCATGCAGTACCAGGTCCCTGCTGCTGAAACACAGATTTTCCAAAAAAAGTAACCCTCTCGGGTATCGCCCTGTAAATTTGGAATTCTCTGCCTCTGGAAATACGTTTGATTCCGTCTACTGCCTCCTTCAAAAAAGAAGTGAAAACACTTCTGATGAACACATTCTTGCCCTGAGATCACTCCTGTTGCTTTCACAAACTTATCAATGAGTCATTTGCTGACCATGACCATTTCATTACTGACTTTCTATTGAGGTAAAACTTATCAACCTGTTAAGCTTTTTGTTTTGCACCTTTTTCATATCTGTTGACTGTTTCACTTGTCTCCTACTTATCTCTTTTGCCCCCTAATGTGAAGCACTCTGCTACCCTCACTGGTCCTGTTCGCACTATGGTAAACATTATAAATAAATAAAGCAAGCATGGGATAGAAAAGGGGAAAGGAAACAGAGAAAGCAATGAGAGGGAGATAAAAAAACGTCCCTCGTGCATGCAATGCAAGGTTCTGACGTCAGACGCTTGTGTTTGTCTGGATAAACACAAACATAAAGAGGAGAGTCATCAAATCAAGAGCATGGAACTGAAATGGACAGGAAAGTATTCAAATAATGAATATGGGACCAGCCTAAAGCCCACGCTGCATTGTATACAGTAGATATTTTTCATACAGACAGCAAAAGCAGTCAGTAGAGGAGACCTACAATTAAATTAATCATTTTCCTGGGTATAATTGGATAAGTTTAAATGCATCCACTTAGGTGCATAAGAAGAGAAGACAGAAAATCACTGCTTAGTGTTCCAACATTTTCCAATTCTCTCATTATGAAATCTAAGATCTATGAATATACAGAGATGAGCGAAAGATGAGAGAATACACCTGTAAAACTGAACATTTGTTGGATAGCCTGTAGCTCATATGAATTGTTAAACACATAATGATAATTTCTATTATTTTCTCTGAAAACGAAATTATTATTTAGGAATCATTGTCACGTATATTTGGCCGAGTCTTCGGTTGTAACTTCCTTGCTTCTTAAATACGTCTTTTCGTCACGCTTTTTTGGCCACTCTTTTTTAGAACCGCCAGTCCACACCCACAGATGAGGTGTATATTTTCCACAGCTTGCATGTATTCAAAACCTCTCCGTCTGTGGGCAAATAATGCTTGAATGACATCAACAGGAGGTAAATCACCTGGAGACAAAGAGATATGAATGACAGTGAAGGGATTCCCCTGGTAAACCCTGTCAAGTGATGAGGAGGTGGAGGCATGCTGTAGACCGATAGATTTGAAAAAAAATACTTTGCAGCGTAGTTGTCTTTTGTTATCAAGGTTTAATTGAACTGCACCCACGTTTGTGCCCATCTTTTGTCTGTCTGTTTTATGCTAATGTTTTCTCTTGTTTCCCTTTTTTGTTGCACCATTCAATCTAACAGCAAAGCTCTGATCGGCATGATAGAAGGAGCAGAAAATCATGGTAATCGCTCCTGTCTGTTAACAAGGCAAACTCTCACAGCATCCCTTTAGTGAGCTTGGGAAGTGCACTTTCAAAGCATGTTGTATGACGTGTTTGTGGGATGATTAGTACCATAGAGCTGGAGTGGTGATGTTCTAGCATCTTTAGAAGTCGTATTTGTTCTCTTCAGAGTGGAACGCTTAAGGACTGTAGTGATTTGAACTGGAAATGTGGCCACAACTTTATAAAGGGAAATACAGGATACAGCACCAACATAGCATCTCAACATCACAAGATTACACATCAACAACACAACACGTCAGCAATACAACACAACACACCACAACCACAGAGCGTAATGCCAGCCGATGAAACACACATAAAACACCCAGTGCAATACAGTGATACAGCATACCAAGCACATTACAAACTGTGTAGTTCTTATTTTGGCTATGTTGTTGTTCAGTCTTAGTGTATTCTTCTCTATGATAACTTTTGTATACTTTTCATATACTGCTAAATTGGGATTTAGCTGTGTTAGTGTTGTAGTGCTGGTATACCTTTTTCGTTGCGCAGATGTGTTGGTGTAACATTGTGCTGTGTTGTGTTTTTGCTCTGTCATTAAGTTGAGCTGAGGTATTGTGCTTTTCCATTTAGTTGATTTTTGATACTTTGTTTCGTTGCATTGTGTTGCTGTGTTGCTCTTTTGTGTTGCTGTTTTGTTGTTGATTTGTCTTGTGTTATTGGGTTGTTATGCTTCTTGTTATGTTCGTGCTTTCTGTTGGTGTGTGATGTTGTGTTATTGTGTTGACTTCTTGTGTTGTTGTATCAAAGTGTTTTAATGTGTTGCTGTGCTGTTTGTTATCGGGTTTTTTCCTGCCAGTGTGCTACTGCAACATGGTTTTGAGTTTGTTGTGGTATTGTATTGTGTTAAGATTGTGTTTTTATTTATCTCTCTGGCAGAACACACAGAAGAAGACTCACGCCCTTCCTCTCCGAACCCACAGAGATCAGATGCGGAGTACCCCATTGATCTCCCTCAGCCCCACGCTCTTCAACATCTACATGGCCCTCCTTGCAACCATTATCAGAAAACACGTACTCAGCATAGTATCTTACGCCGGCGACATCCAGCTCATTCTTTCCCTCACCAAGTACATTGCATCATGGAGGAGCAGCAGCTGCCTGAAGCTCAACTCTGAGAAAACGGAAGTCCTCATCCTTGGATCCACCCCTTTCATATGGGATGACACCTGTTGTCCCCCCGCCCTCGGAAACTCACCCACCCCCATGGACCAAACCCGCAACCATGGCATCATACTCGACTCCTCACTCGCTATGAACCGCCAGATCAACGCCAGGTCCTCCACATGCTTCAGCACCCTCCTCATACTCCGCAAGACCTTCAAATGGACCCCCCTGACTCCAGGAAGACCGTCACCCACGCACTCATCACCAGCAGGCTGGACTATGGAAATGCGCTCTATGCTGGAATCAACAAAACACTCCTTTGCAAACTTCAGACTGTCCAGAACACCGTAGCCAGACTTGTTATCAGAATCCCACAACATGACCACATCACCCAGCACCTCTGCGACCTCCACTGGCTCCCCATCGAAAAGAGAGTAACCTTCAAACTGCTCACATATGGCTACAAACCCTCCATAAGACCAGACACCAATACCTCAATGAACGAATCTCCTTCCACGCCCCCAAGAGAAACCTCTGCTCCGCTGTACAAGCCCTTGCCGAAGTCCCCAGTATCCACAGAGCTAGATCCGGGGGCATATCCTTCTCCTACATCGCGGTCAAGAACTGGAATGAGCTACCCCTCAGCATCAGATTAAGCCCTACACTGCAAATCTTCAGAAAGGACATCAAGATCTGGCTCTTCGGGTGACCTGGGAGCTGCCAGAACCCTCCCCCCAATGCCTTGAGACCCTAACGGGTGAGTAGTGCGCTCTATAAATCCCTGATTGATTGATTGATTGATTGTACCTCAAGTGCTATCCATTAGTTTAAACATGAACAATCATAATGCCACTGCATTAAATCTAATTTCATGATGCAGCTATTACAGGCATAAGTACCAAATACTTCTATTTTTACCACTGAAGGCATGCAACCACAATTATTTGTAGTCCTTTCTGAATTTCCTATTCCTTTTTTGTAAATCCAAAAGGAAACCACCAAATTAACCCAGGATCTTGGGAGCTTCTAAATGGGTTCATTATGAGCTACAACCCCTCTAGCCTGGTCTCATAATATTGAAAGTATTGGCTATTCCAGGGGGGTAATTCTTCTGATAATAAGTACATGGAAAATAACGAGTAGGAATCAGTGTTTACTCAACCATTGCTGTAAGCTTTTCTCTAGTTCCTTCTAGAGTTTCACAACAACATTTCACCAGCTGGCGAAGTTGGTAAAAAACACTCCTACCAGAGTGAGGACAGAGCCCCTATTTCAGTCCTTTCAGGATAAACTCAAAATTATAGGCTTAATAGTTTAGCAACTCTGTAAAAAAGTCCTCTACCTCTGTAAAATGATCCGTGTCTTAGACTAGTAATGGACTAGCGCAGATGCACATACTCTCTCACTAAGTAGGAGTTCCTAGTGCAAGCCATTGGAACACGATAATCTTCAAAAAGTACTGGACTGTTGGGTTGAAAGATTTTTCTAGGTACCATCCAGTAATATTTACCTTTTAGGGTGATCTTTCCACTTGAGCAACAGTCCCATTTTTGATTTTTATCAGTTGCAATCGGGTGCACTTGCATGGCCTCCTAAAGTAGTGCCACAAGTCAACTGCTCATCATTGCATTAATTAGCACGGGCTCTCTATATTTCATAGGAGCTAGCCCAAGGAACGTCTTGTGTCCTCTTGAAGTGCTCCGCAGAAGTACCTGCAAATTTTCTCCATACTTTTTCGCAGATATGAGGTATCCCACTGGAAAACATCAGTAGAATCAAGTTGTTCTTTCCAGCATGTTACAGCATTATGGGAAGTGATATCCTTTGCAAATTATGAGCATCTCTAGAGTCCAGTTACCTATTTCCCTACACTGGATTGGAGCATCTAAAATTTGAGCAATTACACCACTACTTGCAAAGATGCTATCCACAATCTAGTTGGTACGTTCATCTTCAAAGGTAGTTTCCATTACAAAAAGACAGTTATTGAGGGGGGTGAAGCGAGGACGCCCAGGTCATCTTTGAGTAGTAACAATTGTTAGTGGCTCCCGGTAGACACCGAAACATGCCCCTAGCCACAGAAGTGAGAAGCAGAAGTAATATAAGCGTATAACCTATCCGGAAATCGATGCAAGTACTACGATTAGTGTAATTGGGGCTACAAATATAATCAGGAGGGATTGTACCACATAAAGATAATGCATAGAGTTTAAGGAATCTTGCATTCACTGTCAAAGTGGGTGCTGCCTTCACAAGGTAAAAAATATCTTCTGGAAAAATATATGGAAAAAGGGAGAGGGTGATGCTGATCGCATTTAATTAATATCAAGGTTTTTGCTGATATGATCCACTAGGGACTGACCTTTCTTAAGAGCTGGTGTAGTGATGGCTTTGTGTCTATAATGTATGTGGGCTTTGTGGTAAATGGAATTTGCCTAAATGTGATTGCTATCCCCGGCCTTAGTAACACAATGTGCCAATTTATTTGCACGTCTAGAACACTACTTTATGAATTGACCAACACCTACCTGTGAAATGCATATTGTGGCTTACATAATCTGCTCAAATGTTGGCCATATGCATCGTATGTATACAATTCTTTACATGTATTACATATTTCCCAAGATATACCATAGCACGGCTGAGGCTATCCATGCCAGCTCATTGGGAATTCACAATGAACATGATAGACTGCCTATCTGAGCGATGCAGTGTCATCAGTTTGGCCATTTCAGTAAAAAGAATGATTTCATCCATGATTTACTGCTGTGGCCAAGTTAGTGGCAGCAAAGGGAATAAGCATTGGTATATATTATGTCATATGTATTTGTAAAGCGCACTGTCACCAGCGAGGGTATACCAGCGCTGAGCAGGAGTGTGTTCCTAGTGCTGCCAATGGTAGGTTGGTTATTGAAAAGCCAGGTCTTTGGCTTCTTGCGGAATTCAAGAAGACAAGAGGAGGCTCTGATGTGGGCAAAGCCAATAGATATGCCTTTCAACCAAAATCAATTATTTAATGATTCTTAAATCTATATGTGGTTGTGTGGGTGGGTGAATGGATGAATGTGAAAATAAGTTAACGGCTGGAACAATAGAAGGATAGGTAGATGCTTGCAACGATGCAACACAGTGTGGGGGGGGATCAGGATTGAATGACCTATCCATCCCTGAGTGTGACAATGGTGGATATCTTGTGGCCCAATATTGACAAAGTAAATAACGACAGATCTGGCTCAATGTGCCATACACAAAAAAGGCAGCTTTGTAGTGCTTATTTAAGTAATGAGGTTTAGGGGTTAAAAGTGGGATTATGCCCACATTGACATAGCGGCCAAGCAAGCCCCTGTGATGTCTGTACTAAAGGCCAAGTCTGCACCCGAGAAGAAGCTGCACTCAGAGGATTGGTCACATTCATGAATCAAAGGCTATACCTGCACCTTAGAAGTGGCTGCATAGAGAGGTTTGGAGTGATTGCTTCATATGAACAAACCAAAGGTGGAACCTGCATCCTAGAAGTAGCTGCATACATAAGCTTGGAGCAGTCTAATAACTACATGAACCAGAGTTTGAAACATAGAAGCAGCCTTCTCACACGTATAAACCACAGGCTGATGTACACCCTAGAGGTTATTGGACAGATGTGTAAAGGGGTCTGACATGAATGAACCAGAAGCTTAGGTGGGCTCTAGTAGTGGCTGCACATAGACTTGGAGAACTGTGATCATACACATGAACCAAGGGTGTACTTGCACCTGGCTCAAATTAGGCACTGGATTACCCAAAAGAGTAGGCTGAACATGAGGGGACCCACTGCTTCTAGAAGGTGAACAAAGACTGCAGCAAATAGGCGTATGCATCACTGCTGAAGATGTTACATTAATGGGCTAGAATTTGAAAAGCAATAAGGTCTGTGGGATGGTGGTGCTATGGAATTTCGAGCACAGGAATATTGTATCAGAATTTCATCCCATACAAAATATAGTAAGTGCTTGTAGAGGAAGTATAGATTTACTAGTCCTAACTCCACACCTGTGCACCCTCAAGATATATATATTGTGAAGGTACATATATTTATAGAAAATCTGTATTTATGTACCTATCAGTATTTCAGCTTTGATATTCTGGCCACGATATTGCAGGCCATTGAAATTCTCATTTTGATATTCTAGGAGCACTCCCTCGTGATATATGCCTTACATGTGATTTCTAGGAGGAATTTGCCTCATTCTTATTTTACCATTTGTGCAAAGTCTTAAATTGCTCTTTAAAATAATAATAAAATAAGCCAAAGTCGCATTGTTGATGCAACTGACCAGCACTGATATGCATAGCCAACCTAAATTAGAATGTCTGTAGATTCAATCCACCACACATGAAACCTGTAAGAAATTGGGTTATTGGTTGAGGGGAGTGATAGCCCCACTCAGGCAACAACCGCAGTTCTTGTCAGGATGGACCACATAAGTCACTAATAGAACCTGTGCTTAACCCTCTGGTAGCTTGACACAAAAGCAGTCAGGTTTACTTAGAGGTAATGTGTAAAGTATTTATGCAGCATCAAACAATAATAAAGTGAGAACACAACACAAGAAAAATCCCAATCGAACGTGGAGTAGATATTAATGCCAGAACGACAAAAAGTCATCAGTAGAACAGAGCTATGCAATTTAAAGGTTTTAACTAGATATAGTGCCTAAAAGCACAAAGCACCACTTGAGGTCATCTGGTTGTCCTAGACTGTGGGATAGTCCCAAGTTAAGACCGGCCATGATGAAGGGTGGCTCAGATAAAGGGATGTGGTTAGCCCAGCTGAGAAAGTTACCTTCTCAAAGTCTGTTGTGAAGATTACATTTGCGGTGGAGGAAACCATGAGGAGGAGGGAGAGCGTCGTAGATGATCGTCGCTTTAGCATGAAGAGCAGGCTAGGTATCACAGATGGTCGCGGCTGTAGCTCGAAGATCCGGTCGTGAGTAACAGGTGGTTTGAGTTGGCAGTCACCGTGGCAGTAGATCTTGCATTGCTGATTATCGCTAGCAGACGATGTAGCACAAAGAATATGTTTCACAGGAGTGTCGCAGTTCACCTCTCTTCTTAGGAGGAACTCAAATGGCCAGCCAAGGGCCCAGGACCTGGGGAGACATCTCTTGAGGATCAGGAACTCGGGCAGCTGAGGCCAATCAGGGCTCAGGTAGTTCTAGTTGCAGCAGTTCTGCAGGGTAGTTACAAGTAGGCCTCTGGAGCATGTTCTGTCCCTGTAGACAGGAGTCAGACAACTGGTCCTTGGAGTCACTCAGGGGAGTGCAGAATGAAGGGAACAGGTCAAGTTGTCCTTCTCAAAGAGCAAGGCAGTCCTCAAGCAACAGGGCAGTCTTTTGGTGAAAGGGCAGTCTTTGTTCTGTAACACAGGTCCAGGAGTGTTTCTGAAGGTCCAATATTCATACCTAGTGCCAGCCTTTTAAGTGGGGGTTCCCTATACTGCCCCCACATCTGGTTCTGTAAAGTTCTTTACTTTCTCTATCAAGGCTTCACGAAGTTTGGGGTGACAAAAGACAAGTCAGGCGTGGTGCCGGATTTCTCTGTCTGTGTGTGAGGAAGAGTCCTTTGAAGTGCAATTGGGAAAGGGTGCAGCTCCTCCCAGTCACCCTGCCAGGATGGCCTATTCTGTCCACACATAAGCCACTTTTGTGTCACTGTCTGGTAGGAATACAGAAACCCCGATCGCTGAGCCATTCAAAGTCATGTGACCCAGGACACTACCAGAAGACACAAATGGTTAAAACTGCACTACAGGCTAGAGTGGTAGGCCTGAGACATGTTTTAAAAGGCTACTTCAGTGGGTGGCACAATGCAGGTCCACTAGAAGCAATTAATGTACAGGCCCTGGGTACATGCAGTACTATTTACAAGTGACTTACAAGTAGATGTGCCAATTGGAGGTAGTCCAATTTTACCATGTTTGAAGGAGAGAGCACAAGCACATTAGTACTGGCTTGCAGTGGTAAAGTGCCCAAAGTACGAAAGCCAACAAAACCAAATCCAGCAAAACAGGAGGGGTAAAGGAAAGAAGGAATTCCACACTAAATATGTCAGGTCTAACAGAATGATAGCGCTGATAAATCCTGATATGAAGCTACATACTTGCATTTTAGCATCACGGTAGGTAGTTCTAATACACAACCTAGTATATTCGGATCAATGTGGGTTAATCTCAGAAAGGTAAATATTTTCATAACTTTAGAAAAATGGCCTCCATGATAATAACTAAGGAGGAGTAATGCATGCAATATTCCTTTCACTAGACTCAGAGTTAGTGATGTATCATTTAAAACCTGCTAAATGCACACAGAAGTGAATTTTCAGTGAACTAGAAAACTCTACTTGCAGACAAGGAAAGAGCTGGGTAACCCTCTCTCTTATCTCCTCTTTGATATTTCCAATGATAATTCCACACACCCATTAGTTCAGCAGAAAAGGAATCATAAAATAAAATGCATCACTTTTAAAGGGGAGATTCACATGTCTAGCATGGATGTATTAAAGTGCATACTGTGAATGCAAGATCCTTGGTGAACCACATTGTTGAGTGTGCAGCACTAATTGAGGATGGGGAAACAAAGGTCGTATTTAATATTGAAACATGGACCGATGATGCTTCAGGGCCAGATTTAGTAAAAGCCACACACCCTGGATTTCTCTGTCATGCCATAAATAGGCCAAACAGCAAATTAGGATGGGGAAACAAAGGTCAAATTTATTACTGAAACATGGACAGATGATGCTTCAGGGTCATATTTAGTAAAATCCACACCCCCTGGATTTCTCTGTCATGCCATAAATAGGCCAAACAGCAAAGGGGGGACTAGCTGTAATTTATCATAACTCAATAAACGCGGCCTTTCACACAGCCTCAAATGCAGCTTGTGAGGCATTGGATTTTAGCCTCACATATGCCTTGCACCACAGCTTCAATGTCATCCTATTGTATAGACCTCTGGGTCCTAGGAACCCCTTTGCAACAGCATTAGGAAATCTGCTGGAAGAGGGAATATGTGTGCTAACTCCTATACCATATTGTGAGATTTCAGCTTCCATCTGGAGGCACATACGGATCCAGATATGATGACCTTTATAGACCTGATGAATAGTGCCGAGCTTAGGCAACAAGTAATCGGGCCCACGCATGTGACAAGGCACACTTTGGATGGTATTTTTTTTAACTATCCGTACCTCTCATTTACAGGCCTGTTGACCCTAGTGTGATCAGACAATGTGGCTGTACTATTTTAGTGGGCCATTTCAGATCATCGCGCTGCTGGTAGGCTCCCTAAAAGACAGAGGGAATCCAGTGCGTGGAATAAAGTGGAGGGTTCTGAGTTACTCACCGCTACAGCGCACCAAATGACCCTAGACGTGGAGGAGGCCACCACGCTATATACTAATTGGCTGGAGGCAGCCTGTAATAAACTAGCCCAAAAGAAAATCCTATTTCTGATTAGGGTACAACCCTCTGCTCCATGGTACACGCAGGAACTCAAAGACCAGAAAGTGTGTTGTAAACGGTTAGAGCGGAATTAGAGGAAAGAGTATAAAGAATCGGAAAAAAGTATTTATAAACAAAGCCTCATGATCTACAAACAGTTACTTTTCAAGACAAAGCAAGAGTTCTTTGCTAATCGAATTAACTTAGCTAAACATTTGGCCAAAGAGCTTTTCAAAACAGTAACTAGTCAGGCATACCCTCACCAAGCAAATATTTTAATGAGTCAGGGACTATGTGATGGAATAGCCAGGTTTTTCTTGGAGAAAGTTGAGGCCATTTTTTCAACATTCAAAGGACCAACAACTAATGGGACAGTGGACCAGTTTCCGGCCCACAGCCTATTTTAACAAGTTTGCACCACTATCCACTATGGACACTCTTAATCTTCTTATGTGCACTAAATCAGGATCCCCTTATGATCCGTGTCCTGTCGCGGTACTAAAACTGGCCTCTGAACTTATCACCATGGCACTTACCTCTCTATTTAATGCAATGTTTTAAGATGGGTATTTTCCCAAATCCTGGAAAATTGCTTCAATATTACCACTTTTTAAAAAGCCTGGTCTGGACCCCAAGGATCTGAACAATTTCTGCCCTATCTCACATCTCCCATTTCCAGCAAAACTGGTCAAAAAAAGAATGAATGCACATTTGAGTACTTATCTGCGAGAAACTCAAGCTCTGGATCCAACCCAATATGGCTTCAGAGAGGGGCACAGCACGGAGTCTGTGCTACTAAAATCTACAGAAGAGATCAGAGTAGCCCTAGATCAGGGAGGCAAGGCTGCTATGATTATGCTGGACCTTTCTGTGGCCTTCGGTATGGTCCATCGCGATCTGTTGATGAACTGGTTGCGGCACTGCGGAGTCCAGGGTAAAGCATGGGAACTCTTGAAGGCCTTCCTCTCGGACAGATTGCAAACTGTCTCATTAGGTTAATTTTGCTCCACACCGTTTTGTCGCCTTGTGGAATCCGACAGGGGTCATCCATGAGCCCCACACTCTTTAATGTGTATGTATCCTCCTTGGCCCCCCTTATTGACTCCTTTGGCCTCACCTCTTACTCTGACGACACACAAATCGTGGTGTCGCTGCTACCTGGGCAGGAAATTTGAATAGGAAAACGGTTCCATGATTGCATGGAAGCAGTGCGGAGGTGGATGTCTCAAACTGTCTTAAACTCAACTCAAGTAAAACTTAGGCTATCTCGTTTGGGAATGATCCCAAATTTTGAACCCCAAGCTGGTGGCTGGATTCTATGGGGTCTCTCCCGACACCCACCAGAAAAGTAAAAAACGTGGGAGTTTTAATAGACGACAGACTCAATTTTGGTCATCAATTCAATGCAGTTGCCTTTGCCACGTCAAATGTCTTTAGAACATGTAAGAAAATACTGCCTTTTTTGCCAAGGAACAGTCAGGGCACGTTGATTACATCACTAACTATGTCAAGGCTAGACTATTGTAACAGCCTATATCTGAACATTCAGGAGCATTTTCTGCATAAACTTTAACTTTTGCAGAACGCGGATGCTAGACTGCTTACCGGCACATCTAAATTTGCATCTGTCCCCAGTGAAATCCGAAGACTTCACTGGTAACCCATTAAGAAAGAGTGCAGTTTAAATATCTATGCCTGGTATACAAAGCTCTACAAGGCACAGGACCTGACCACTTGATGCGGCAATTTCAGTGCTGTGTACCCAAAAGACCACTCCGCTCTCTTGGAGCAAAATTGGTGACAGTACCACCCACAAGAAAAGCCAGGTGGGGAGGCAGAAGCTTTATTGCATGTGCGGCTAAGGCTTGGAATGGCCTCCCTTTCCAGCTGAGGAGTATCACTGATTTACTTGAATTCAGGTAGACCTTAAAAACTTGGATTTTTGATTGATTGATAATCCCGGTCTTAAATTATGCTTTTCTCGGAGGATTGATGCTAGCGCCAGGACACCCTAGGATTGCGCTTTACAAATGTCTCTAACAATACCAATAACAATGATCTCATGGGGAGGATCATAGGTTAACCATAAATCACTCTGTCAACTTCTTGAGGAATCAAGAGCATGCGTGGTAGTGAATGCATGGTGAAGGTATTACGTTTTAATGCCTGCATGGTAAAGGCAGTTTCCCATGCCAGGCATGCTACCAGATGCCATTAGAGGCAACCAGATGTCGGTGATATCCACACCATGCTCAGGTTAGCCACCAGCTTTAGTAAATGCTCACTGTAAGCAATGGATCTCCACCAGATGGAAGGAATTCCCATGTAGGTAGATTCAGGAGTGGACTTCAGAAGCTGCACAAAGGCAAAAGTAATAGACAGAAATCCCCCCGTGCACTCAGACCTTCCTTACTGGCACATATTTGTCTCCCCCCTTTGCACTAAAGTCTCAGCACTCCCAGATATTCTCCATACATGAGGAATCTGATCACAACAGAACCAGGGCACAGATGGTATGAAAGAGTGCCATGCGAAAAGAGAACAGGCAAGTGGTTAGGGCTGGGTGAAAGAAAAAGTCTCTAACTGGTCCACTACTCCCACGACCACTACACTAATAAAAGGCTTCTGTTATGATGCCACCCTATCATATTTTATGATGCAATAGGATGGGTTTTCAAGCCTCATTGACCATACTTCAACCTTCGAGAAGATGAGAAATGGAAGGCTCACGGGTGGGTTGATAGGGATGGCACTAACCTGCGGCCTACTGCCATGAAATGAGCTCTAGAAAATCTTTGTCAATGGGTCCAAATACTGTCAATGGCGGGTTAGGGGCAGGACACGTTTACATTTTATCCAATTCTCTTCATAAGTACAGTGCCATGTGGACTACTGACTGGTTCAAGTAAAGTCACATAGTCAGCAAGAGGCTGTGCCTTGTGGAGACATTGGCTGATTAAGCATGAAATCTGATCACCTTAGGCTATGTAGTATTCAGTGGCGGCTCCTCTATAGGGGCGTTTGGGTGCCGCCCCCCTGCTTTCTCGCCGTGCTAGAAGGCAGAAACATAAATGATAATAACTACCATTGGTTTCTGTCTTCTCGCGCGGCGAGAAAGCAGAAGTTCCAGGTTGGGGGTGGGCGGTCCTGCTCGAGGGCAGGGGGGAGTGGCTTGCCCACTGTTGTTCATTCTGACTGTTTGGGCAGCCTGAGGCCGCCCAAACAGTCAGTTTGAACAACAGTGGGCAAGCCACTCCCCCCTGTCCTCGAGCAACACCGCCCACTCTCTCTGTTCTTTATGTATGCTGCAGCATACATAGAGAAAATGGCCCAACTGGGGCAGCGGCCTCACCAATCACAACGCTGCCATTGCAGCGTTGTGATTGGCTAGGGTAAGGAGGGAGCCTGCCTGCTGGCTGCTTCAGGGCTTCCTGTAGGAACAAGCAGGAACCGGATCCGGTTGCAGCTTCATACACTGTCCAGGAGGCGGTGGCGCGGTACCCTGGTGTAAGGTAGGGACATGCCGGCCGCGGCTGCAAGGGTTTTGTATTTACAGTCACCCTGTTTTATGAGCGCTCCACAAACATAGGGTCAGCGGCACGCCGAGGTCCCTACCCTCAGTTTCCAAAGTGGGAATGTATCGGAGGGAAGTTAAACACTCTTGTGTGTGGGTGCTTCTGTTCTCACATGGCGTTCACCCTTAGGGCTCCTAGTCCTCTCACTCTCCCGAAAACTGCTAGTGAATAGTTTTGAAAATGTCAAACCACCGTTTGTATTGTAAAACTTGGTGAATTGTTTACCGTGTTTACTTACCTGTCCCTGTATTTAACACACGTCATCCCGGCAGAGCAGTAAACTTCCAAGGAATTCGCGTTACGGCTGTCTTGTCAGCTCGGGCGGCCCACACCTGTCGCAGAATTAAACATGCATTTTGTTTTAAATTCAGTTTCCTGAGCTCAAGGTCCAATTGTCTGGATTCAGGGTGAAATAATGTAAAGTGCCAACTGGGCGGCATGGCGACACTGCGTTGTGCAAGAGCCTCGGTTTTGGGAATGTGCTTTGGTTCCCATGCCCTTGAAGTGCCCCCTACGGCCCTTATGCTTTAGATGATGCAGAGTATTAGCAAGGCTGGAGCCAAGCAGCAAGCATTTTTCAGCCGTGTGCCATCATGAAAGAATCGCAGAGAAATCTAGTAGCTTGATTAAAAAAAATGCAGAGAAAGGATACATTAATTTAAAAAATGGGAATACATTTTCTGTATTATTCACTGCCCCTGTGACTTTTCTTGTACGTCCCGAGTGCTGCTTTGCTAATGGGCAATGAAAACTGTTATGTCCTCTTTCATTTGGCTTGTGTTTGTTTGGGGGAAGGGGTTCATTATTTTAATGTGCGAGCAGGTTCATTATGGTAGTACTCTAAACCGCTGGGTTCCTTGCTGTTTCCTATGCCTACGCACTCATGTGGTTTTCTCCATTGTGGGCATCAGAACCCTGCCAGCAATATGCATGCAGGGCAGGTGCATTATTTGCTATTTCTAAGCTTTTCAGTGAGAGAGTTCTGAAGCCACACCGTGCTGGTAACCTGCATCTTGATTCTAAAACACAGAATTCATGGTGACTGGATGAATCCTGCTTTGGGTTTGCGAGGAGTTGGTTACTTTACATTTCTTCAAAGGTCTTTCTAAGCTCAGTAGGAGAGCTTCCGATAGATCGCAGTACGTCCATTTGTGTGTGCAGAGAAGACTCGTAAAGTAAGCGTCCCATCAACATGCAAGTGCTTGTGCCGTATGAGGCGACGGAAACTAGCAGGGACTGGTCACGTTCCTTAGGGTTCACAAAATGTTGGGGATAGGTTGTGAGGGTTTATGCTGAATAATGGATTAGTGAGGTATTTGGGGCATGTGTAGGGAGCAGGCTTCATCATCTAGGAGCTGACGGTCCTCGGGACATCTCCAGAATGATACATAGAGTGTTAGTACACTGCTTTGACTCTTCCGGCACCTAGACAAATATAATCAAATACTGACTCTTCGCGTTTTTTCCTCAAAGTTATGGCATTTGGCCGTAAATATGTTATTGTTGTTATCTCAGTTCAGCTGTGAGAAGAAAGGAGTAGAACGTAAGGGCATCGAGTTGACCTCTGTCCTCCGGTTCTTGGTATTTAACCTCCGTCCCTGGCTCTGGGTATTTAACCAATGCCCTGTGGTTATTTAACCTCCGTCCCCCGGCTCTTGATATTTACCCTCTCTCTTCTGGCTCTGGTTATTCAACCATTGTCCTCCGGTTCTTGTTATTTAACCTCCATCCCCTGGTTGTGGTTATTTAACCACTTCCCTCTGTTTATTTAACCTCCGTCCTCTGGTTATTTAACCTTTTTTCTCTGGCTGGGGTAATTTAACTTCTTTCCTCTGACACTTTCTCAAATTTGCTTGAAAATGCACCATTTGCCTACTCTTTTTTCAAAATTTTCTCAAGGTGGTTCGAGCGGGCTCGCTTCGCCGCAGCGATATGACAATCGTTTTATGCCCCAACACCTTCAAATGTCACCAGCCGCCACTGGTAGTATTGACATTACAGATGCACCCGCCTGTCTCATGATAACTTAATTGCCCAGTCAGCCTTTGAACTAAACCTTAAGTAGTATGTGTAGAACCTGAGGTATAGCGCTGCTTTCTGAGACCTAGCCCTGAAATCGGAGTGACCTAAGAGATGGCTTTATGTGGAAACCCTGAGCATCTAAAGTGTGTATAATAGGAGTGATGATTCTGCCAGGTAGTATCTTTCTACAGAATTAAAGTTAGGTTCTACGATGAATCAAACACCAGAGTCTAAATTATATTTATTTGTGGGGGACAATTAGTTAAAACACACAATTCTGAGAACTAGAATTGCCAATACTAGAGGCATCCACTGGGCAGGTGGACAGCTCAGAATTTGGAATTCAGGGACTACGTTAAAGCGACAGAGTACTTTACTCCATCACCCTGATGGAGTAAACACCTGACTGCCAAACTCGAAATCACCCCGTTAGTGATGAGATCAAGGATGAGTGACAGTGACTCCAGGAACTGGAGATGTTTCTCCTTGACTCTAACACTGGACTGTTCACAAATTCTGTCATTGCCAAAGAAATGAAGCATCTCAATTTTACTTTCAAAATGTTCGAAAAAAATGTCAAGACACCGATTAAGACTCATCAACCCTTTCAATTGCTCTAAAATGTTCAAGAATTGTTTTTCGTAATGGAAATGTTATGCTGATGATATACAATAGTTTACAGGGATATTCCAGAGTACATACAGTATAATTAGAGGAACGTGTTTCTTGTTTGTATATTTTCCTGGCCCTCTTATTCGCTAATTTGACCTGTATTTGGTTGATTGTGTATTTTAATGCTTACAACAGCCACATTTTAAGAAGCCTGCTTCTTTCCTAAACCAGGTCTGTTGTGTAGACCCTGTACAGTAACTGTTTATCAACCAGTCACCAATGTATGTAGCTTTCCCATATGTAATCTTAGGGTGTGCTCCGACATCCTTGCCTATGATGGGACCTGGTTTAATGAGGGGCCCAATGTTTATTGAGAATAATTCTGATGCGCTGGTATCTTTGGTCACATGTGGCAATGAGTATGGCATTTTGTTTGTTTTCATGATTCTTCCCTATCTTAGTGCTAAAAAATTACTTTTCCCTACATGTTTTGGCAATTTTGTTCTTTGCATGTAGTAGTACTCTGGTTGGATATTTTCAGCTTTCAAATTACAAAAATATATGTTGCTCCTCTTTCAAATATACTGTGTTAGTACTGCTATTATGATTAGCCTAAGGAGTCCCCATAGGGATGTCCCATTCCAATACAGTGGGATGATGACTGGACGCGTTTAGCACGGTATTACCAGTTGTGTCCTTTCTGTGTAATGTGGTCACTAGATGATTATTGGCAACTCTGATATGTAGGTCAAGATTTCATTTTTACTTATATTGTAGGTCATTTTTAAGTTACGTTTGTTCCTTCCTAATTTATCAATGAACTTTTTGGCCAACTTACTGTCCCCATCCCATGTAAGAAAACATATCATCATTGTATCTGATCCAAAGGAGGGGGCATGTTTTGTGAAGTGTTCATTTTTCTCCATCCAGACCACCTGCTCCTCCCATAATGCTACAAAAAAATTTGCAAATCAGGTGCCCATGGTGGTACCAGAATATTGGTGATAAAGAGTTGTTTCAAATAGGAAAATGTGTTGTCCAAAAAAGGTCATCATGGAGTGCAGCATCAATGATCAATGTGTGATCATACACATCAATGGACCTGTCACAGAAAAAAACATGCATGCCTACACACCTAGGTCCTGATGTATGTTCATATATAATGAGTAGATGTCCAATGCCATCAATCAATCAATCAGGATTTATTAAGTGCAGGTAATCACCCGATAGGACATCCAGTTGCTTGCAGGTCCCAGAGGGTTAATCGAACAGCCAGGTCTTGAAGGTCATTCGGAATTCTGGAAGTGAAGTGATGGTCATGAGTTGCATGGGGAGGCTGTTTCTTGGCCTTTGTTGCAATGTAGGAGTAGGAGCATCCTCTATACCTGCTTCAGTAGATGTGGGGTGTACGGGCAAGTGACAGGGATGCAAAGCATAGTCTTCTTGACGGTTGGTGGATTTCAGGCAGCGGGTAATATAGGGAGGACATTGGCTGTGTAGAGCCTTGTGTGCATGGGTCAGCAGCTTGAATTGGTAGTTCTAATGTAACGGGAGCCAGTGGAGTTGCCTGAGGTGGGGTGTGATATGGGTTCATCAGGGAAGGCTGAGTATGCGTCAACCTGTGTCATTCTGCCTATTCTGAAGTGTTTGTAGAAGGTGTGCAGCAATTCCTATGTAGAGGGTGTTGCTGTTTGTGATCTAGAATGGTTTCTATGAGATGAGTTTTATCCTCCTTAGGAAGTCTGGACTATCTAGGCAAAAAGATTGCAATGCTGTTACATATGGCACTGAGTAATGGTTTAAGTAAATTGCTGTATTCTCAAGCAGACTCCCATTAAGGGCACAATGGACCTACCCTGAGGTTGAGTGGGGTGCCTATATATTTTAGGAAGTAAGTATAGAAAAGGAGTTTGGGTTTGTCAGTTTTTAGAAATGTATATTCATCAACAGTTTAATATATTCCAAATATGTTTTCATTATTTATTTTATCAATAGTAACACATGTTTATTGTGTGTTTATATTGTATTAATCATCTATTAAAAAATAACACATATATTTTTTATTTATAAACTACATTTAATGTAATGTTTAATTTATTACAGTTTATATTAAGATATACAATTATTTGAAGTTGTGTTGCAATGCATATTTTGTAAAACTAATACATTCTTATTCATGTTAATATCCATGGTAACACACAAAGACAAAAGTTACAGCGATGTTATAGTTAATGTCAGATGGTCAGATTCCACTCGTACAAAACAAGTGAAATTCATCAGTTATACCTGAGATAACTATACCTTACGCCCCTCAATGCACTGCTTATGACCTCACATATTACATTACTCATGACATGGTCATTGACATCACTGATGACATCACTGATGACATCTCAAATTACATCATTGATGACATCATCCACACTACCACTTACACAACTACTCACATCCCATACAACCTCTTGTACTCCCACTCACACACCTGTAAAGCCACTGACTTACCCATTGACAGTCTCTACACATCCACAAATGACAAGGGTCTAAGGGACAGTTTACCGACCTCACCAGATTCAATCCCCAGTTCCACTATACTTAATACAAACAAATCTGGAGGTCACTCTAAAAACCATTGAGAAAAGGACAGATAAAAAAGAGAGACACAACTACCATAAACCATCTGTCTAGGACCATTGCGAATCAGTCAGATTTTCATCAACTGCCACACAAGGCCAGTGTCATCATTTGGATATCCTTCTTTATTCACCATTTAACTTCTTTAGCACAACAAGAGATGATATGGTGTGAATTTCGCATTGGTCTATGTGACCTTTATATGAAATAACCCAGAAGAAGACACCAGTAACCTGTAGTACTACTGAATCCTCTGGTATGTCTGAAGGGTATCCACTAAGTTGTGTGATGGAAGAAAGATTTAGTGCAGTGCAAGTGACGTGGTGATTTAAAAAGGCTATGTGGGAGAAAAACCTTTTATTCTAACAACTCTCACAAACCTAATAAAATAATTGCAGAAACGACGTTAACCAAATATGTCGCTGCTTGTAAAAAAGTGGTCGACTAGTTTCAGCCTTCATGGGCTTGTAGCCCAGGCTTTCTTCAGGACCTTTTCTGACATTAAGCTACTGCATACGTGAAAACATACATTAAAACATATAATTATGAGTTTGTCATATTATCTGCAAATAGGCAAAGTGATTGTCACACCTAAAAGATAGAATTTGCACACATATAACATAAATTATAAAAGAACATGGTAATAATGGATTTCTTTACTCAGTTTCAATTATACACTCATCTCAACGGTTCATTTAAAAAAAGAAGAACAGGTCCACTCACCTGTCCTATATGAGGTATCAGCCTCACCTCACCCGGTAGCCACTCAGGTGTGTGAGCCCCACCCTGTAAATAAGGTAAATACATTTTCAGGGGGGGATCAAACTCTTCAATGTAAGGAGCAGAATACAAAAACTTGTATATGGACCATCACTCTCAATTTCAAACCCAGATAAACAAGCCAAACAGGTAGCCTCATCCTGTTGGCAAACCGATAAACTCCGTGGAGCCTTACTTAAAAATGTGTATCCATGAATATTCTGAGACACTGTATTGCTACTGGTTTATATATAGCACCATGAAAACACGACTAGATTCGTTCTAGTGAACTTAGGTGTACGCTATACAGATAGTGTCTCTATTAGTAACACAGAGTGGGTATTAGTTGGCGCCTCTGCACTTGTACAAAGCGCTAGTGTCACTTATATAGAGAATGACCTGTAGCGTGTCTCGTGGTATCTACCAAAGTCGAACTATATGGAAAAAAAAATATACTCATTGATTGATTTTATACGTTGTCAAACGGCTGAATGGACCCACCTTCCCAACGGAGCCTAGCTTAAAGATGTGTATCATTGAATGTTTTATAACACAGTATATATAGCACTCGTAAAACCACTTCTAGATTCGTTGTGGTGGACTAGGGTATATGCTATACTAATAGTGTCTCTATTAGTAACACCGAGTCATTATTAGTTGCTGCCTTTGCACTATTCAAAATGCGATGGTGTCACTTGTATAGAGGGTGACCTGTAGCATGTTACATGGTATCTACCAAAGTAAACCTATTTGGAAAAATACCCATTTCTCGTTTTTTACGCTGGCAAACGGATGAACAGACCCACCCATTTACAAACCTATACCAGTAATCACACACCCACTCACTCACTCCTCCATAGAGCCACTGATACATCCACCCACTCACTCACCCATACAGCCACTTACACACCCAGTCACTTACTCATACAGCCATTCAGACACCAAATCACTCTCCTGTACAGTCACTACATACCCACTTACCCACTGATAGACCCACTTACAACATCACTCACCCACACATACATCCACTAACGCACCCACTCACTCACCAATATAGCCAATCACACAAAATCTCACTCACTCACACAGCTACTTATACAACCGCTTTTACACCTATACAGCTACTCACACACCCATACGCACAAGGATACATACAGCCACACAACCACTCACATGATATATAATAAAAGTATTATAACTCATTAGTAGTACACCTAGTATACTACTTTAAGTTTGTCAGTACCTTAGTATGTATGTTTATCAATCATAAACTTTACAAAATACTTATACTCACTGGATGGTGTCATCAGTGATGTTACCATTGATGTCACTAAACCATGTCATGAGGGATGAAATATGTGATGTCATGAGCAATGCATTGCGGGGGCATAAGTCATAATTAGCTCAGGTAACTCTAACTGCCAAATTTCACTGGTTTTGCACGAGTGAAATCTGACCCTTACTATAACGTCCCAGTAACCTTTTTTTTCTCAGTGAATTTCTAAGGTTTTTAAAATTTTATTTGCTAACTATATTGCCCCTGTAACCATTGTTTTTTTTTGTGAATTTCTAAAGTTTTCGAAAAAGCTAATTCCTAACTATAACATCCCTGTAGCCTTTGGTTTTTTCAGTCAGTTTCCCTGGTTTTTAAACTAGTAATCACGTTTGAAGATTGGTAGATAAAGAAGGCTGGGCCTCCGACCAGCTCTCAGGAATCCCGCTATGTAGGACTCACAGAAGGCCCAAGGATGGCTTCTTGGCCCCCAGGGTCAATCAGGAGTAAAGTGGGCTACTACTAGTAACCAGTAGTGCACCATGAGCCTCATTTTCAGAGTGGTGGAGAAAGGGGGTGTGGCCTCCGAAGACCTCTTAGCAATCCTGCTGTGTTGGACTTACTGGAGGTAACAGGAGAGGTAGTTGGCCAACTTTTGGGTTGAAATTCAATTGTGATTGATGTAAATTCTTTGATTAATCTGGTTTAACAAATGTACTATCATTACAGGGGTTCAGCTCTGCTAGTAACCTTTCATTCAATCTTCTCTCCCTGGGCATCCATAAGTGGGATTCATCCCCCTATCTGCCAGATTAGAGGATATTCAAGGAGGAGTTAAACTTTTTTAATTTGCTTGTCATAAGATCTCATCTATTCATACAACAAAGTTCAGTAGCTTAGTATCCCCGTCAAGAGAATCTACACTCTTGTGTCCCTTCGTCAACCCCCGTTACCACACTTTGTATTGCTTCACCATCTGAGACAATATTGAGGCTGCCATGCCTCGTGAGGGTGGTGCATAGATTGATGATGTCCCCTTAAAAGTGCATACATTGCGGAGCTCGAGATTTACAATTCTAACTCCAGCCTAACAAACATGAGAGAAAATGCATGCTTTGATGTGTCAGGCTTAATTTCTAATCCCAGCCTAACAAACATTAAAGAAACTGCTCAAATGAAGCGCATGAAGGGCAAATTTACTATCTTAATACCAACCTAACAAACACTGGGGGAAGTACCTTCTTTGGAGATATCAGACTTGTTATTCTATTTCCAGTCCTAAAAAACAATGGGAAAATGGTCCCCACTGTGGGGCAAAGCGTTCAGATGTATTCCTCTTGCAGGGGAAACATTCTAAAGTTGTATCCTTGGTTATCATATTTAAATTTCAGAAAGACGCTAATTTGTGACTCATAAAGTGCCCTTAATCTAATAGAAAGTATCAATGGTGTTGGATTAATCACAAGCTTTCATCTGTGGCAACTCATACCTGCTATCTCCATTTTATTCCAATATCAGAGATTTTGATTGAAAAGTGGGACATTTCCATTTGAAAAGATGTTGTTTTAGTCTTCCTTTGATCCCTGCTGATTTTAATGACTGATTTCTACCTGAAGAGTTTCAGAGGCTGAATTTTATCCTGCTGTATTGGATTTAGATTTAGGTGAGGTCACCTTTGGAGACAAATCTTCTTAATGTCGCTTGTGAAGTCCTTCTGGCGATTTGATGTGTTTACGTTCCGCACATTGTATTACAGGGTAAACCATTATATTATGGACCTCTTGTTTATTTAAAGAAAAATAAACCTAAGATATGTAGCAGACTCATGCCCTTAACAGTTACTTCAAACGAAAATAGAATTGGAAATAGAAACTCTTCTCCTATTGACTACTTACTTCCAATCAGTGCCTCATATATATTTATGATTGTCACCAATATTTTATGGAAACATGCATTAGTGGCATCCGTGCTAAGTAAATAGTACCACCAATAAGGCTGTTGTAAATTAATTCTACAGGCATGCTAATTTACTTGTAAAATAGAGGGTAATAACCAGCCACCAAGAGCAGTAATTGTCAGACTCATGAGTTCCAATTTGCTCCTAACAAACACATAATGGAAGTGGATTAATATTGCTTCTAGTTTATCATAGGTTTTAACAGGCTAATTCCAAAAAAGACCTCCATTTGCACCTCCTTGATTAAAATAAGATAACAATTAAAACATAACTAAAATGCCAATGACAGAAAATCAAACACACCAAATTGATAACATACTCACCCAGGGCATGCAAATCATGCATCAAGAGTTTAAATAAATACTAATTTACTTTGCAAGGATCTCCAATGAATCATACTCGGTGGGCTTTTCTCAGAATTCCATAACCCAGAGTACACAGGCACTAAAATACCACACTTTTGATCTACTGTGAAGTCCTCACTAAATATGTTTTGCTTATTAATAGTTATATGTGTTTATACTATGTATCTGCCAGGAAGTACTCACTAATGAGCTTTCTTTTCACAGAAACAAAGATCCTGGAATACTACCTTGGGAAAAAGACATCCCACACGAAGACTAAGAAGATATGGGCAAACAAAACAAGTGGCCACTAAAGTAAAGTCCACATTTGTAAAGCGCACAATCACCCGTAAGGGTCTCTAGGCGCTGGGGGCCGTCGGGAAGATTAAGCGAGCTATTGCCCAGAGTCACATGGTGCTGGGCTAACCTGCCGCCGGAGCCGGGGATCGAACCGTGGTCCCCAGATTCCAGCGTCAGTCGCCCTGGCCGCGGCGCCACACCTCTCCCTCACTACAACAATGGCAGTAAACTGCTTCCAAACAGCTTTATGAAATCTATTACAATGAACTGATAAAGTCAAGTGGGCAATATCATACTTGCGCAAATCTTAACAGACATCTTACTCAAATATCTGATCCCACTGTGGAAAGATGCTCAACAACTCCGTAGCCTCAGGAACCTGCCCTCGCTGTGGAAAGATGTTCAACAACTCCATGGCCTCAGGAACCTGCCCCTCAGAACTCAAGACCTGTTTCATCAGATGGCTCATCAAAAAACAGAACTTTAAATTGTTACAACGGCCACTCTCTAATGGCTCATTTTTGCGTAACTTAATTGAGAGAGCTGCCTTTTCCCAGATTTCAACTTCAGTAGAAGGGAAGAAACTATTGTCTTAGCTTCAAACTAGCTTTTGTCCAGACACTGGCAATGAATGAATCCACCCTGTTATCCATCTAGGATAATCTAAGAATGGTGGTAGACATAATTGGTGTAGCAGCACAGCCACTGCTTAATCTGTTTTCTGCATTTGACATTGTCCATCAACAGATTCTACAAATGGAACTAGATATGTTTGGCATTCAAGGAAGTATACTAAGGTAGATTTCCTTCGACATCCATGGCAGGCAGCGCTTCGTCTCACAACTCACATTCTCGTTAACTCTCTACAGCACTCACTGTAGAGTATCCTAACACTCAACAATCTCTCCACTCTTGTTCAACCTGTACCTGACACCACTAATGGAACTGATTGTTTTCTTCAAACTAGCTTTCTATAACAACACATACCACCACAAACAAATAAACCTAGAGAACCTAGAATTATCAACATTTAACCACTATGCCTATGCCATTGATGATTGCACAGGGACCATCTACAGTAAACTTAACTCTACTGCTCCAAAACAGGGATCCTGACCTGTGAAAAATGAAGCAACTATCAACCTGAAACGATATAGTGAACATAGAATTATCAATACGTGACTACTGTTTCTATGCCATTGATGGTTTTATGTGGAACAACCACCTCAAACTTAACTTAAACTCTACTGCTCCAAAACAGGGGTCCTGACCTGTGTAAAATGAAGCAACTATCATCTTGATATGAAACAAAGTAAGAAATCTCAGAGTGATTTTGGACTCCGTTTCCTTGCTCCTACAGGAAAATAAAGTGAATAAATGGGTCGTATATGCAACACAAACATTCAGATACCTCCTCCCACACTTAGGACATGTCCAGAAACTACAGGCAACTACAACCCTTGCCATGTCATATGTAGACTATCCAAAAGGCCTATACCTTGAGGCACCACTTTTCCTACATCTTAAGTTGCAAAGGAAAAATGCTTCACCAAGGCAGATACTACACTTTCCCCAGGGGGACATATTTGCTACTTCTTGAGTTGTTTCATTGGGCCTTGATAGCCAGACTGGTGATGTTCAGTCATACTGGATGATCTTCAAACACATCCAAGGCAAAGCCTCAGCGTTCTTTCAAAAAACAATTATAGAGATTTGCATAGAACAGTACACTCTGCTGTAGACTAGCACCTCAGCCAGCAACAATTGACCTAATTTGCTGTACAAGCAACACAACTATGGAACTCCTTATAAGCAACAATATGAAACAAGCAAGACCATATACAATTCTGAAGGGAAGTTAAGACATTTTATTCTAATTCTGATGCAAAAGCAGGTCCTTCAATTTTTTTCAAACCAGCTGAAAAGTCTTGGGATTCAATACAATCAAAAAAGAGGCTTAGAAATGCTTGTAAATGGGGGATATGCGAGGGCTGTCTGTAACCAATATAGCAATTATCCTGGCTGCGTGTAACCAGTGCATCACATAAGCTGCTCTTCTATCACTCCTGCCCCTTTGCTTGCTCGTATCCAACTCTAAAGAGGATACTGCCCATTCTGTTGGCTGATTTTTCACAACTGCTCCTAGATGGACCCTCTAGGCCTGCAACTCATTCACACTTTGTCCTGAAATTGTCTGTATACAGCATTTGTCCCAGCCACCTGTATCCAGTCTCTGTTGAGGACTGTTCAGCTTGCCATGTATGGCACAACCATGATAGCGCACACACACTCACTGCAAATAACTACTGCACAATGTGTAATGCTCCTCGTCTGCTGCTCCTGGAGGAACCCTATAATGCAGCTATCTAGGATGCTTCAAATACGTACTGCAGTTGGATGTTCCTTTGTGGATGCAGAAGGATACCATGGGAACTATGTAAGAATCATTTCTGGGGACCTCTTGGTATTCAAGGGTTATTGTGGCACACACTTGAATGGTTAGCTTGTTTTGCCTAGTGTGCCCTGTGATCCATCCTAATGTGGAGCTTCAAACTGGGCCAAGTGCACCCCTAACTGACTTGACTTTCTGGGTAGTGAAAGCAACCAGTCCAACGCGTCACAGACAGTTAGTGTGAAGAGGAGAACGTTATTCACACCACAACTAAATACTATAAAAACTGGAATATTTAGCACTACAATGAAGGTATTCCACTGATGCTTAGGATGTTACAACACAAACAGAAAGAAGCTTTAGACTTAAGCACAGGTAAAGGCTCACTATAGTGAAGTGGAGCAGCTGTTCTGACTTTGGTGACCCGTAGATCAGTCTGTATAATTTGACTATGCAATTTCACTTCAGAGGCTTGCAATAATCTCAACAGAGTCCCACTAAAAAGTGTTAGCTATGTACTTAGTCAATGTTTTGTTCTGGCATTATTGTTACCTGTGGTGCAATGTACTGGAGAGCAACAAGTGTGAGCATGCAGTCTTCAACAATGCAGTGCAAACATTTATGACCATGGTCACAGGGGTTTGTTCCTGCCACCCTACCTCTTTCTTTCCATGTTGGGCTGATGGAAGCTGCAGCAACACAGGAGAAGGCACTGCATATGGGTATGTCCAGCATACTACGTCTGGGGAATTCCTCCCTCCAATGCAAGGTGCTGTGTAATGTTATCCGGTGCAGCAAAGACCAACAAAGTCAGCACAGGTCCTCTTGTCTTCCTCTGTGGTGGTAACTAGAGCAAGAGAACTGGTGTGTCGCAGGTTCATGTTGGCTTGCCATGAGTATTAAGCCTGGGCGGTGAACTCTGCTCCGTTCACGGAGTTTGCAGAGTTTTTCGCGCTCGCGTAGTTCCAAAAAACTCTGCTCTGCAGAGCGGAGTTTTTCCTCACTTGCACTCGCCAACAGTAAGTTGTCAAGTGTGAGCGAGGAAAATCCAACACTAGACCACTTCCCTGCGAGATTTCTCAATGCATGCGATCGGGGATGGTCGCTACAGCTCACATTGAGAAACCTTCTGTTCGCATTGAGGAAGCTGCCGTTTGAGCAGCAGAAAGAAGCAGCACCCTCTTGCACTGTGTTAGGTGCCATTCACACAGATTTTATACTGTGAGACAAACACCTGGCACAAAAAAATCAGTGCGAACGGCACAAGGTAACCCCCTCCACCGCTTGCGGAACTCCACATAGCTTGGTGGAGCTTTTTGTCACTTTGCAGAGTGCTGCGTGGCGGAACTCCTCAAACTTCGTTCAGGCTTAACGAGTATACAAGAAGGCCAAGAGACTCTCAGACGCACTCAGGTCCACTCCGGACATTCTCCCTTAGAAGTAATGTTCTCCTAAGCTACTCCTCTATCTAGACACTGAAGCTGGGCTTCTTCTCCAGTGAGGCTAGTTTTTCCTTCTCTCTGCTGAGCAGACCGGCAGGCTCCCAGGTCTCAGGCAGACCCACAGCTCTCCAGTACCATGCACATACTTGAGGGTTACTTATTTCCCCCTATCTCTGAGAGACTGGCTATCAACAATAGCAACCTTGATCATAGCAGCTCTGCAAAGTCTTTGGTCAGTGAAGATGCTTGGAACTGGAACAAAGTGAGAAGATTTGAGTCCCACATTTATACAAAATGTTGAGACAGAGGATGTGAATCTACTGTCTGAAGTCCAAGAACTGGTTTGGTTTTGGGTCTCTTTCACATTCTTTTTCTGGCTACAGTGCAGACACAGTCTTTGTGTAAGGTGATGGCCCTCCCTACAGGTAGTAGTGAGGCTGGCTCCAAATAGAAGTATCCATAACAAGAGCAATGTATGTGTGAAGCTATGTACATGGCTGGCATCAGCCATTCTGTATTTGCCACTCACAATAAAGCCTGTAGGTCCAGGCCCTTTTGGCTGCTTTTACCCAGTAAATGCCTGGGTTACAGATGTGTTACTCTAGTTTAACTTCTAAAGAATATGCACCACGGCTGAGTCTCTTCTCTGCATGCCTTCAGGTTTTCCTCCATCACCCCTAGATGGACTCTCAAAATCATGAGTCATGGCTGTTATCCATACTAATATTATAAAGAGAGAGCCCAAACCTTTGAGGTGGGTAATCTCAGTAACCACAGCACCAATCACAACACCCAATACAGCGTTGGAAAGGGCAGTTACAGCAGAAGGACATAGGCTATGCAGACGGCCACAAATATACATTTAAGAAAAAAAAGCTTCTTATTGTTTTTATTAAGTTTTAAAGAAACAGTGGTGTCCATCACAATCATACAGTGCAAGACATACAATTGTACCGTAGGACACCATATATGTCAGGCGCTGACCGGAACCTGCAGTGTCCAAAGCGCCTACCTTGCCTAGAATATCGCCTCCGAACTACATCTCCCAGAATGCCTGATGGGGAGGAGCAACGTCTATATTGCCTAGTCAGGTATGGGGAGAGGTGCGCGTAATCTGCCGTTTTTTGCAGTTGTTGTCCGTGCTTGGAGTCTCACGCTGGCTGCGTGGAGGCTCTCTCTCTTGTCTACAGTGTTGTATCCTGCTGCGAGGTGTGCTTCTTCGGACCTTCATAGTGCGCTGAAGAAGCGTTCAGCACATTGCCGTCTCCAGTAGGTTTCTTTCCTTCGGGCGCTGAAGTAAGCGCCTGGTTCATTCTGTAGTTCCCAGTCAGGAAGAAGGGTGGAGCTGAAAGTCTACAGTTGTGCATTTTTCATTCGTGCTGAAGGAAGAGCTGCTCCTCTCATCGCTCATTCCCCTGTCGGGAATCCCAAAGGAAGCCTCTTATTTGGTGCGATCACCGGAGGGGAGTTTGTTTATGTTCGTAGCGCTGTGGAAGCGCTTATCCCCAAGGGAGCCAAACCGATGCCTACAGCGAGCCTAACTTTTGTCCTTTGAATTAATCGGAACAAGTAGGTGGTAACTGTGTCCATGGCTCGGAATTCTTCCTTCATAACTGCTACGCTGAAGGAAGCGTGGTTGGATTGTACAGTCCTGTGGAATTCTTTTCTTTCACTTCAATGGACCCTGAGTTTATTATTTTTTCGTTCTCTTACCTTGGCTCCGAACGGGTGGAGAACTTTTGTTAGGGGCTCGTTCAACTCTCATTCCTGATTGAGAAGAAAGCCCTATTTCTGGGAGCAGTGTTTATGTTGAATCCGGATAATTGAAAGTTGGTATGTATGATCGAGTACTGCAGTTTGTGTGTAAGTGGTGGTAGTGGAATCGATGTTTTATCATTATGGTTTCTTGTTGTAGGTACTTTAAGTTGAAGCTGAAGTCCCTGCCTGTTAGAAGTTCACCACAGGAATTCAATGCCAGTGGAAAGGTATTAGCGAGTTCTAGTGAGAATAATATGAGAGTAGTAAGCTTTGCTTGCCTATGTATTAAGTCTGTGTTTTATGTTGCAGGTTCTCCCGCCTTCCCCTGGTCCCGGCCTTCTTCATTATTTCCCTCGCCTGACTACCTCACTACTCTGAGTTGCTTCTTTCCAGAGTTGGGGAAGTCTGGAGGTGGACCCCTTTTGGCATCAATCAGAAACCCGAGGAGTGGCTAGACGCTGACAATATACATTTAAAAGGTAAAAGAACCGTGCCAGCAAAGTAGTCCCTTGTGGGCGTGTCTGCGTTGTGCTGTGGGCGTGGGCTGGGGCCGTGACTAACGCTGGGGGCGTGTGGTGCGGCCATCACATCGTGGGCTGTGGGCGTGGGCTGGGGGCGTGACAAACGCTGGGGGCATGTGTCTGCCCTTCATGCCATGTGAGTTGTACATACAAGCGCCAATTACGTTGCTGCGCAGCATCAAGAGGCACGCTTGGGGCGTGAGGAACGCTGGGGGCGTGTGTCCAGCCTTCATGCCATGTGAACGCAATTGCGGCGCATCAAGGGGCACACTGGGGGCGTGAGAAACGCTGGGGGCGTGTGCTACGTTCCGCCCTTCATGCCATGTGGGTTGTACATTAATCAGAAGATCGTCTGCTCTGGCCGTGTGCTGGGGGCATGACAAACGCGTTCCGCAGGAGGCCTGGTAAGTAACATTACTGCAGCCTCTCCTGCGCGCTGTTACTGAACTCTCTCATTCAACGAAATTAGACTCGCCTGCTACCATCAACCAGGGCTCTGGCGGCGGGCTCAGGCGGCGGATCAGTACACTAATTACACGCGCCTGATAACATCAACCAGGGCTGCAGCTAGGCCTCAAGCGGGGAACACGTGCCTGCTAACATCAAACAGGCCTGCATCTGCAAGCGGGGGAAAACGCAAATGAGCGTGTCTGCGAGGACAATTACTGCAGCCTCTCCTACTCGCTGTCACTCAACTCTCTCATTAAACGGATTTACCCGCGGCTGATAACTCTCTCATTCAACGACATTACAAGCGCCTGCTAACATCAACCAGGGCTGTAGCCGGGCTCAGGCGGCGGATCACTACACCAATTACACGCGCCTGCTAATATCAACCAGGGCTGCAGCTCGCCCTTCTCCATCCCTATTCTAATGAAACCAAAAATGTTGTCCACCGTGAGATTTTAAAATAAATTGCCCTTGCCAAATACACACATTACACACATTCTATTTCATACCCGGACAACGTCGGGACGGGCTGCTAGTATACAATAAAAGCGTAAGGGTCTAACTCCCGTTACACTGGGGACTTAAAAAGGTGTCACCATTGTCTCCAGTCCTTGCAGCTAATCTCTCTACTGTCACTCTTTGGTGGACTTTATGAAGACCGACTCAACCATTAATAAGATTCAAATGTAAGTAAAATGCTAACGTTCTATGCCCTGCCGGAGAGAGGAGGCCTGGGTCAAAATTGCAACATCGTAATGTGGAATCTTATTTTTTTCTGGCAGGATAATATTGTTCAATGGTGTCGTATCATCTGGAATGCACTGTTTCTTCAATGTCTCCTTAAACGTGTAGCCATCTATTTCATGGGCAGTTTAATTGGCTGACCAAATGTATACATATTCCTTATGTCGAATGCTTTAAATCAGGAGTCATATTATCACAGGCAGTAAATCAGGAGTACTTTTACATCGGATGAACTTATATTGGGAGTCGTTTTACTTCACATCTTAGCTGGTATACTGGCAAGTGTTATTTTACATATTTGCATCTATGTATGTATATATATATTTACACATATATACATATATGAATTACCTACTGGCGGTCGCCAGTAGGTATATATAGTTAGGATTTTTTCTCTATGGGATTTTTGAAAATTCTATGTCTAATAACTTTGGCGTTTGTGGACGGAATTGGCTGAAATTTTCAGGAAAATTGAACATTTTGTTTCTGAGCAGCCCCTGAAAATTTGGGGGGGTTTCGTCAAGGGGGGGCCGAGAAAAAAGGGGGGTCCCAAAACGTGTTTTTAACATTGAGTTTTCCATAGGGCGGTTGGCCTCACTTTTAGCCCGAACGGCTGAATGGATTTGCACGAAACTTGGCAAAATTGTAGGGACTGGTAGCCCGATGTGCCTTTTGTAGGTCTCAATATATGTGCTACAGTGGATTTTGAGAAATTAACGTTTAAAAAAAGATATATATCTGTAACAGCGGACCGGGCAGCGCTCCAATACGCGTACTTTTCGCGCAACGGAGCTTTGTGAAGCGAAGCTGATTGGTTCTCCGGCGTCTGTAAACATTCCAAACAGTCCGTAGCGGCCGCCATCTTGTCTCTCGGTAGGATCGAGAGACAAGAGGAGGCCAAAGCGAAGGGGCAAATGACCATAAGGGGGCATAGTAGATCCTCGCTGACCCCTTGGGTTTGATGTGGAGGTTTTAAAAGGGCCCCGCGGGGCAAAAAAAAAAAAAAATAATAATAATCGAACGGCTGAATGGATTTGCACGAAACTTGGTAAAATATTAGGGACTGGTAGCCCGATGTGCCTTTGCTAGGTCTCAATATATGTGCTCCAGTGGATTTTGAGAAATTAACGTTCAAAAAAAGATATATATCTGTAACAGCGCTCCGCTTCGCGTAACGGAGGTTTGCGAAGCTGATTGGTCATTCTGTCACTGGGCTATAGTTGGGCTACATCTGGCTGATATTTGGGCTACATTTGTTTTTTTTGTCTCTGGCGGCCATCTTTGGGCTACATTGGGCTACATTGGGCTTCATTGGGCTTCATTGGGCTACATTGGGCTACATTTGGGCTCCAACATATATATAGGCCAATGTAGCCCAATATATATTTTTCAAAGTTAATTTTCGTAAAAACCACTGGAGCATATATCTTGAGACATAGCAAAGGCACATCGGGCTACCAGTCCCTACAATTTTGCCAAGTTTCGTGGAAATCCATTCAGGCGTTCGAGCTAAAAGTGAGTCCAACCGCCCTATGGAAATGAAGGAAATGAATGGGTAATTTGTAATTAGCAAATAGCTCATCGCAAACTAGGAATGGTAAAGAATCGCTATTTATTCCTTAAAGTTCGCTATTTAGGAAATGCAAAAAACTTTGATGATACATATGGCGGTTCATCTCTAACAAGATAAGAAGCATAGGGATAGATTTATGATGACTGGCGCATCACCAGGGATGTGTTAGTCATTCTGTGCCGCTGTTCCGTCACCTATGGTGTGCTGCATTTACAATGCGGCGCATCATGGGGCAAAAACAGCACAGATGCGTGATGTATCTGTGCCGTAAAGGTGGCGCATTGCTGGAGTTGTATCGCAAGTGTGATGAAGCTCCAGCAAGGGTCGGGGGTGCCCCTGTCGCAGGGTTTCTGTTCTCACACAGAACTGTGGACAGAGGATTGGAACCTCGGCGAATTAGGGTGCCCCAAAACTCACCTTAGTAATCAAAAACCCCTTAGCAAGCTAGGTACAGTGTCACATTGGATATAACAAACTCTCAATGTTTAGACAATCCAGAATATGAACTTATAGTACCTCAGGATACGTGGAACTCATGAACAGTCGGTCGTTATATATTTCTTAGAAACCAGAACATGGAGTTAAGAAGAACACATGTGTATTTGAAATGTTTATTTACTAATGCCGTCTTCTCGGGCGTAGTATCTTAGATAATACAAGTACACATATTATCAGTAGCAAAATTACCAGCATAGTTACTAGTACATAAAAAGCGAATGGTGACAGTATGTTAACATGCTGTAAATGAATAAGAGTTAGCAACACTTATAAGCAGCCACGGGCCGTGGAGGGAGTTACGGTGGGGCAGGGAGGCGGGGAGGGGGAGGGGCAGGGTGGAGAGGGCTCCACCCTGCCCCTCCCCCTCCCCGCCTCCCTGCCCCACCGTAACTCCCTCCACGGCCCGCGGCTGCTTATATCTCACCCTCCCTAATACACATATTATATTATTTGCTAAGAAGGTCTGTTTGTGTTGGTTTAGGGCGTGCCCATACTTTAGTGTCTTAGATTTGAAGGAATCACATCAGCATACACCAGCTCTCTCTTCATGTGAACCGCATCAACTGTTGTGTATGTGTGTTCGGCAAAGCAATATAAAACCCGCCTCATGCCCAGAATTGGCAGAAGCTGCACTTATGTTATGAGTATGAAGTCGTGGAGATCAGACCTCATAACAATTCTGTATCGTGTTGTTCTTGAAACTTCAGCACTCGCTGTACAGATATAGTTTAACAAGCAAAGCAGATAGTAGAGCAATAACATATTATTCTCATGTAAACCACGATGAACTACTAGGTTGAAAGCTAAAGCAACAACTAAGTGTTGTGTGCAGAAGTTGCAAAAAAGGAAAAATGGCGTTTAAACCGGTAATGAGCCCATGCTAACTTAACACGGTGTAAAGATATCCAGGACCTAGATGACACCTCCCCATGATCCGGAAACGAACTGAATAAGATAATAGAAGTGCCATCTCATGAGAGCAGATTGCAACTTTATATGTGGACGGTCCGCAAGGTAAAACATTAAAAACTAGGAAAATTTAATGCTAAAGAAAAATAAAACAGCCAAGTACTTTATCGAGTCTTAAGCCAATAGGCAAGCTAAATAATAAAATCTTGATAAATAAGTCAATGAATTGTCAATGAAATGCTAGTACTCAGCATATCAAACATGAAAAAGGTCTATGACATAACTGTGTATGCAAAATAAGCTGCAACAGCCTCCAATAGGAAGTCACCGTCTTCATCCGAAAAGAGTTCAGCCATCCAATTTAAAAGCGGAAAAGAACATACGTGCTCTCCCAGCACCGGATCCTCTATCACCATCAGAGGACAGCTCGGTGGGTTTTCAAGAAAGCTCTGTTCCAAGAAAGACTGTGTTGCCGCCAGTAAATTCCAGGGACCAATTAGTCCATGCATCAATGCCACAGCCATAATCCTTTCGCCAGGACAAACCAACTCGTGAGTAATGATAGGAGTCATCAGCTGATTAAAGTCGACGTCAGGAGAAACCGGTCCGCAGAGACACAAATCAATGGCCCAATCGAAATCACAGGTCAGGCAGTGAAATACAGGCTGGACACAGGTGAAGTAGGAGAATCGAAAAGATAATCCATATGCCGTGCTTAATATCGCCAACGGCATTGTGCCATAATATTCTAGCATGCGATTGCGGAACAGTGTCAGCAGCTGCAGGGCGGGAGCTTGCACAGGAGGGACATCCATATTTAAAAATGTAAAAAAGCACAAGAGCGTCCGCTGGTAATGCAAGTAAAAATGGGAATCCACGAAGCACAGTGGAAAAAATAGAATGAAAAAAAGCAGGGATGACTCCAAAGATTTTCTCAAATGAAGTCACGAGACCACTGGTAACAACTTTAAAAAAGTGCGCCAGGGCCTTTGTGGAGGACGCGTTAAAGATAGTCCGAACCATCTTGCTGAAATGCAAAGGCGAATCTGTATTTAAAAGGGTCTGCACCTCTGTACGGGTGTTCGCTATGTGAAGCACGAAAGTTTCACGGGCCGAACTCAAGGCCACCTCTCTCTGAGACAAAAGAGCTCTTATTCTTGCCATGCCGTTGAAATCTGCTCCCAAGGTTGGTATTTGTGGCCAGATTGAAAACTCCCTATGTTCATGTGTGGGAGGAAATAGAACATTTCTGCAGCAAATAACCCGTTCACTTACTGTTACGATAAAAGTAATACTTTTAATTAACCCAGAACAATCTTCATTATTGAGCATCAAATAACTACCATTTTCCAACAACTTGAACGTGGGGATGATAGCAGGAACTGGCGTGCCTTGCAACACGCAAGCCATATTTGGTCGGTGTTTGTTGCATGAACCGTGTAACTGTATGTGCCTACACATTAGTGAATGATCTGGCGTCTCAGTGCATTCCTCTCCATTCAGATAAACTTCTTGATCATCTTTGAAACATCTGTATGTGTATGGAAGCGACCAGACCTCATGAAGAAAAGCACTACCTAAAGGTTCATAACGACCTATTGGTATATATTTCATACAATTTGAAAACTTATATAAAGCAAAAGGCAGCGTTATTAAACCGTGGATAAGGCACGTTGCCAAAAAACCCGCAATCCTCTGCTGATGATGTCACTGAGCATGTCATGAATGATGTAATATGTGACATCATCAGCAGTGGATTACGGGTAATAGTATCTCTAGTTTACTCCCCTATAGCTGTCTTTCTTTTAACATAAGTGTCTGTTTCCTTCCCTTATACTTACTGTTCTTTTTTTTAAAAAAAAATTTTGGTTCACTTCCGGTTCGCGTACCGGCGAGCGAACTGGGAAGCGAACTACGAGAAATAGAGGTTGGCACAGTTCCAAATATTGTACCAATTTTTTAATAACGGGGAGGTAGTTCTGAAAAGAACTTTTTTTTTTATTGTTTTTGTTGTTTTATATTTTTTTTATTATTTTTCTGAACATTTTTTTACTTTTTTTGAATTTTTCTGAACAGTTTTATATTTTTTGGGGTTTTTCTTGGAGGGGGCAATGAAAACGATTCATTGTAAAGGGCTCAACAGGAGCAACAAAACAAAAAAAAAGTATTTATTATTTGGGGCGTTTCGTACAAACTTGCATATGATAGTCAATAGCTCTGTTGATCAGAGTGATGCTTCTTTCTCCGTAGCAAATGAATCCACTGCAATATACGCAGACTTGTTTTACTTCATGAAATCTCGTTTGTATATTTGGCACCATCTCCCTGCCCTCTGGTCCCGTTACTTCCGGTACAACAGATCTTCTGGCCATAATAGGGAGATTATCTAGGTCGTTACGAAACTGTGCAGCACTGTAGTTGTTAGGATGCCACCTAGTCATATGGCGATGCATTGTGTAGTTTCCAAAACTGTATTTTTTGTCGGTCCCTCTGGACAGTCTATCTTGACATATAAGGCAAGTTACGTATCTTGCATTTACTTTTTTCTGACCTTTGGGAATTTTAAAAAATTGCCAAATGAAGTTTTCTTTCCGGTGAGACGTCCTGGGCTCCTCAGGCAAAAAGTGCCTCTCTTCGTGCTCGTCGTCCTGTTCCTCTTCTTCCTCTTCTTGCTGAATTATAACTTGAGCAGGTGGTCCACTCTTCCTTGGATGTGGTGGAGGTGGTGGGGAAGCACCAGCTGAAGCTACTAAAGAAGCCATTGCTCACTGGTAACAAAGGGTCTTTCTCTCACAATGATGAAAGTCAGAGTGAGGAAAGAAGGAGGGATTTTCATCATTTGGGAAAAACAATAGTTCTCAACCAATGAAAAGTGTTCATTTTAGATTATATGACCTAGTCTTACATCATTAGGAAACCAAAAGTGAAATGAACCAATGAAAAGTGTTATTACCAAGTCACATGACCTGCTGTGTTTACGTTAAGCGATTTGCAGGGCCTCCCGGTTTGCTTCCAGAAACCTGTGCTTTGCGACTCGGTAAGCATACCAGTTCGCTAACGTAGCACGTCATATGACGTATCACGCGACAACGCGAAACGTCATGCGGACGGGAGGCGTCACGATGTTGTTTTCTAACGCGGCAGTTGCGGTAAAGAAACGTTTACCGGCTCGCGGTCTATTTCGCGGCATCAAGGTCAGCTAACGGGAAGCTTCCCGATTCGCGAAGCGGGAACGAAGAAAAAAAAATATTTAAAAAAAATGTATTAATAAACATATAAAATATATTTTTGGATTTAAAGAAGAATACATTTTACAGCTACAGATATTAGCTGTTAAAAAACCAATGAAATTCACTGAAAAAACCATAGGTTATAGACCATATATAGTTAGGAATTAGCATTTACAAAACCTTGAAAATTCACTGAAAAAACCATAGGTTATAGACCATATATAGTTAGGAATTAGCATTTAGAAAACCTTATTTTACTCACACAAAACCATTGAAATTCCATATATAGTTAGTTGCACTAACTATATATCGCGCACCCGCAATCCACTGCTGATGATGTCACATATTACATCATTCATGACATGGTCAGTGACATCACTGATGACATCACTGATGACATCTCAAATGACATCACTGATGACATCACTGATGACATCTCAAATGACATCACTGATGACATCATGACACACCAATACCAGTTACTACATACGCACTCACTGATTCCTACGTCTACACACACATTCACTCATTCACCCATACAATCACTCATACATACAGTCACTCATTATTACAACACTATCATATGCACTCATACACCTATGCAGACAGTCACACACTGCCACTCATCCATGGAGTTACTCACACACCAAGTCAGTCCTGTAAAGAATCAATCACACTTCCATTTCTTCATCTATACAGTTAAACACAGAACACCATACTTCAGTGACATCACTGATGACATCACTAATGACATCTGAAATGACATCACTGATGACATCTCAAATGACATCACTGATGACATCATGACACACCAATACCAGTTACTACATACGCACTCACTGATTCGTACGTCTACACACACATTCACTCATTCACCCATACAATTACTCATACATACAGTCAGTTATTATTAGAACACTATCATATGCACTCATACATCTAGTCAGTCCTGTGAAGAATCAATCACACTTCGATTTCCTCATCTATAGTTAAACACAGAACACCATACTTTTCACACATATACTAACACATACTTACTCTCTTATACAATCACTGATACAAGTACACATTGATATGCACAGCGTCACACACCTCCCAGCCAGCCACACACACACTCAGTCTTCCATCCATCCAGTCATTCTTCAATATGTAAAACGTATTTAAACTTTACAAAAACACACAGACACTAGATGATGTCATCAGTGATGTCATCAGT